>NC_141372.1:3942670-5291528 GCF_963921425.1 Dryas octopetala | reverse complement strand
TGGTGTCAGCAGCGCGGAAGCCTGGGTGGTGAGCAGGGCGGAAGCCTGGGCTCGAGCCGGGGCTGGCGGTGCGCGGGGCGGAAGCTCGGAGGGAGCTCGGAAGCTCGGAAGCTCGGAAGCTAGGAAGCTCGGAAGCTCGGAAGCTCGGGAGCTCGGGAGCTCGGAAGCTCGGAAGCTAGGAAGCTCGGAAGCTCGGAAGCTCGGAAGCTCGGAAGCTCGGAAGCTCGGAAGCTCGGAAGCTCGGAAGCTAGGAAGCTCGGAAGCTCGGAAGCTATGAAGCTCGGAAGCTCGGGAGCTCGGAAGCTCGGAAGCTCGGAAGCTAGGAAGCTCGGAAGCTAGCTTGGAAGCTAGGAAGCTCGGAAGCTCGGAAGCTCGGAAGCTAGGAAGCTCGGAAGCTCGGGAGCTCGGAAGCTCGGAAGCTCGGAAGCTCGGAAGCTTGGAAGCTAGGAAGCTCGGAAGCTCGGAAGCTCGGAAGGTTTTTGCACCTCAACTGAGGGTAGAGAATTCAATGGGGAAAAGTTGTAACGTTCCCACAGACGGCGCCAAACTGTTGATGCTCAAAAATGGTAGAGCAGTCAACGTCGAGTCGAACCACGTAGGCCCGTTGACCCACCACTGAGCGGATGACACGTCGAAGTGGGGCAGGAACGGGTAGCTGGGTCCGACTGGTGAGTAATGAGAGAGAATGATATCCAAAGCACCCTGCGCAAGTACACAAAAGTGAGCGGGAAAGACACCGGTGTGGTGCCGGCCAAAGCTCCTCCGACGCTCAAGTCAGTGTTCAGAGAGATCTGAGAGCAGAGTGAGTGAATAGTATAATAATGATTTCAGTTGTCCTTTTGTGACAAGAAGGTACCTCTTTTATAGTATCTTTGGAAGAGTGTCAACCAATCCGGTGATGACACGTGTCCCTGATGACTTGCACTGTAGGAGCGCCACGTGTTACCGGTCTCGAGGATCCGAGTGGGTTGACACGGGTCGGGGCCTAGGAGGCTGGAGCTTAGGAGGCCGGAGCCTATGGGGCCGGAGCTTAGAAGGCCGGAGCCTATGAGGCCGGAGCCTAGAAGGTCAAGGCCTAGGAGGCCGGAGCCTAGCGGGGGCTTAGCTTTTGGGTCTAGGCCCAAACGACATGATGTTAAGCCTTGTGTGACTTGTCGTTATGCCCAGATGATTAATCATACGAACACAAATTAATATAAATATATAATATAATAGATGAAATACATTAAAATTCATCATATTATATTACAATAATACTAAATTATAAAGAGAACACTATTAAATTTTAAATACATACAACAAAAATTAAGATAATAAATTAAAATATAATTATATAATATAATATTTTTATTAAAGAAATATACAAAACGGAGACGGAGATATTATTACTATACAGTCTATACTCACTTAATCTCACTTAATCAGAGCAGGTCCCCACGACGATTTTCGGAGACGGAAAATTTTGCCATCCCTATATGGGTTTATTGCACGGGATGCACCACATAACACTGTGACAGTGATGGCTCTCACAATTGGAGGTCTGGCTATTAATTAACCTTATGACCACTCTAAGCTTAGCTACTCTACTCTACGCTAGCTTCGGTCTCCAATTTAGCATTTATATGATATAATAATCATGTGGTTGAGAAGTTTGATGCATGTTTGTGGGTCCCACCCTGATTGTGATGGGAGAGGTCCATATACAGGACTGGCCCATGAAGAATTTTCCATATACAGGGTTTAGGGTTATATTAAACAATAACTTAATGGATTTTTTTATATTTAGTATTTATATTTTGACCTTTATTTTAATGTGGTAGTTAAATTTTTATTTGTTTCAATTGAGTACTTATATTTTTATTTTGTGTCTAATAAGTACCAAAATAAATTTTTGTTAAAATTGAAAACAAAAATTAGAGACAATATAGTCACTAAAAAAATTATATTTTAATTATTTTCTTTATATGTTTAAAATTATAATTAAAATATAATTTTTTTGAAGTGACCATATTGTCCTGAACTTCTGTTAACAATTTTAACAGAAATTCACATGAGTATTTATTAGACACAAAATAAAAGTTTAAATACTCAATTGAGACAAATAAAAATTTAAGTACCACATTAAAATAATGATTAAAATTTAAATACTAAATATGAAAAAAAAAAAAAAATCTAACTTAATACAACTTATTGTTATATACAAATTACGTAGCAACGTGGGGGTAATGACTAATGAGTGTCATGCGCATTAATTCAACAGCAGCAAATAATTAATTAAGTGTCATGCAATTACTAATGACTGACGTGTACGATTATGAGCTTGGGTGGGTTTGATTCCTTGCAGAATAATATGTATATAATATGCCATCAATCAATAATATTTATGCATGATTCGAGCACCTTTTAATTAATAATTGAAATTTAAAAAGCCTATATCTCCTCCAATATTATTATATGATATGTGAGTGTGTCACCCAAACCCCGCCACCAAAACAGTATACTAAAATCTGGTCTCAAACCTAGCACAATATATTAAGTACTATCTCTAATAAGTAATAACCCATTAAAACAAAGGAGAGTTAGAGTGCACTTGATTTTATGTCTAGCAAAGCGAGTGCCTTAAACAAGAACATCAGCCTTAATATGACCAACTGATCCACTGACCTAGAAAAATTAAATAAGAATAGTCTCCTTAATCTGACTGGAAATCGCTGTGAGACTATGACTGCCGTTTGGTTATGGGGAAAATGGATAATTTGGGTTTGTTTTGAAAGGATTTTCCCAGAAAATCTGGGAAGGGAAAGAGAGAGAGAAAGAGGATGGGGTGCGACGGGGGCCAGGGGGAGGGTGGAGGGTGGAGGTAGCAGAGGGTGGGCGACGGGGGGGACCTACCCTTTTTATTTTTTTCATTTAGTTTTAGTTTTTTTTTTTTTTAGTTTTTTTTTAATATTTTTTATTTTTTTTCTGTTTGTTTTTTTCTGAATGGACAAAAATATCCCTATAAAAGTGGTCATGTGCGGTACGGTGCACATGATCACTTCTGTCAACTGATTGGATGAAAGTTAATATTTGTACTAACTTGAAACACTTTGAAAAGTTCATGAATAAATTTGTCACGTTTTGAAATTCGTGGACTATTTTGAAACATGAGTGAAAGCTGGAGGATCATTTTTGTATTTAATCCTTGATTTTAATGAACAAGGCACAGAACCTGCAGCTGTTACAAGTTTTGGTAAAAATATTGGTAATTGTCTTAGACCTTTGGATGAGAAGAAGATAGATTTTGTGGCTGATCACCCATTCATGTTCCTCATTAGAGAACAAATGACTGGAACGGTGCTATTCATTGGGCATGTGCTCAACCCCTTCAAGGCTGATTATTATAAGTATTATATAGGTATAAGGGGCTCATGGAAAATAAATCAAACAATTTAACGGTAACCATACAAGACACTGGTTCGATATTTCTATTTGATTTAATTTTAATTTTGGTTTTTTTGTTTCTCGTTTAACATTTTATGAATAGGTTTTGTTACTTTTGTAAGTGGACTCCAATTGAGAGAGAGAGAGAGAGAGAGAGAGAGAGAGAGAGAGAGAGAGAGAGAGAGAGAGAGAGAGAGAGAGAGAGATAAATAAAGAGATTAAGAGGTTGGGGGGGGAGGGCTTATGGTTTTCTTGATTTTTTATTTTTTAAAGTTTTTTATGTTTATGTGGTTGGATAAACACACATTTTTTATTTTTTATTATTTTGATTTGGTGATTATAGCTCTAAATGAGTATGAATTATAGGATGTTATAAAAGACATGTGACACTGTATAATTAAAGGTTAACCAAGTTAAGAGATTAGAGTATTTAGGAGAGGATCCATATCCTAAAAATACTGTACTCTACAAGATCTTACCAAGTATACACTATTGTCTATCTATATTACACATTAATTAATTATACCATATAACAATATATCGATTATATATTATAAAAAGACCACACTTTTCTCTTGTTCTTATCGATCTTATTTTCCGTCAAATAATAAACTGCATGTCTTTCTCAATGAGTTCTTCCAAAACTGCTAGAGCACCAATTTCCCAAAGTCGAAACATCCCCATTGTTTTTTTCCCTTTATTTAATTAAAACACTCATTTGGGGACAAACCAAGACATATTAATTCATTAATTTTGATATTATCGATCTTTAGCATATCTTGTTAGGTGCACCGTCCTAAATAAAGCCCTAACATTTCTAATCAATCTTACGAATATTAGTATTTTCCTCATCTAAAAGTGTCATTTTTTTTTTATTCAAATAAAATCTAAAATACTTAAGATTTTGTACAACACCATTTTCTAGAAAAGGAAGACAACAGCCAACCAGAACAAATATATATTAAGAAACAAATCTAAACAAGAGAATAAGTGCAGCTTCCCTAGAGACTGTAGCAACAACCATAAATTTCCCTTCAGAAAATGCCACCAAAACCAACAGGTCCAGGAGAGTCTAATGAGTTGGCCCAACGAAAGAGTAATGTAAGAGATACCACATTTTACTACATGTATACTATATTTCTAATAGAAATGATACTCGTTAATACAAATAGATTCCATCTATATTAAAGAGGTGTTATATATGTAATACTTAAAAATGTGGTATCTAAAATTTTTTGGCAGCTCTTTTAGCTAGTAATTAATCAAAATGTATAACAAGTTATATTACATGTACAGATTCGATCAGTTGCGAATGTGCGAACATGCGAACGTGCCACCGAACACTCGGTAGTTTCGCCGAACGCTTGACAATGATTTTTTAAAACAGGCGAGCGTTGATTCCTCTTTCAAGTTTTGAGTGTATTTTTTGATGGGTTCATTCCGTTCATTTCTAGGATATATAATGAGCTTAGTGAATACGTTATGTTATAATTTAGGCATGACATAAATATCGATAAATCAACACCGAACACTTAATACTATAAAATTTTACACTATCAAGCATTTAGTGGTAGTCGCCGAACACTTGCATGTTCGCACCTGAATACACCACTTGCATGTTCGCACCTGAATAGAACTGATTTCATGTATATATAGTCTATTTTTCTAATTACATGACTTGTCAACTTATATATATAGTGACTTTGAAGTTTTAACTCTCCTGTGGTACAACATTTCTATATGAATAAAACTTACCAATACCTGCGCTATAGAGTTTACCTTTAAGTGGTATGCTTGATGTTCACTCAACCTGGGGAATTGGTCCGCTATTGTGGAGCTTGAAAACAAAGACACCCACTTTGTCTTTGGCACGTACCTTTTCTTTTGGTTTTAGCTAGAGAAATATAGTACGATTTTTTAGGAAAAAAGAAAAGTAAGCCTGTCTGATCTCTACAACTTCTGTAAGTCTGTAACAGTAAGATTCTTGATTATGATTGATGAAATGGCTGTCACATAGTATCATTCTTCATTATGATTGAGTAAAAATTATACATTCACTGCATAATATGTGGGCATTTTATTATGTATCTTGAAGGTTGATGGGTTAGTCTTTCTATATTATTAAGATATAAATTTTTCACTACTGTATAGGATTTACAAACACTATACTAAAAATGATCCTTTTTAAAAGTTGTTTTCCACCTATACTAATATTTAAATTTTAACTGTGTGACTAAACCATGATATCCAAGCCAAGATTTCCATCCATTTTGTACCCAAAAGTCACAACAGCCACAATGCAAATGTCGTTATTTTTAATCTCTTCTTTTGACTACTGACACCAATCAATAATGGTTTTTCTATGCGAACATTTTCGCATAGTTAAAAGTGAATTAAAGTCTACAAATCAATTATATAGAAGATACATGTTGATTTTTTATTTACTATAAATTAACAATATGTAGTATAAATTTGAAAATAAATAAACAAAAATTTTCACATCAATTAAAATTTATAAAATTAAGATAATAATTAGTGCCTACAATACTACTAAATTAGAAAATTAACTAAATAGACCCACTGAAGATGTAGGCAAGGAATAAAATTTCGGGTTTCGAGAAAATTTCGATGAAAATTTCGACGAAAATTGTTATCAAAATATGAAAATTTTGAATAAAATTTTACTATATGTTTATTTAACATATTATCTACTACATTGATAAAAAAACATTAAAAAAACTAAATTATATAGTAGATTTCATGTGATATGTGATAAATATAATGCGCGTTGTACTGTTAAAAAAATGCTTCACTAATTAATAATTACATAATGAAATTATACGAATAAATCACCAATATGGCAATAGAAAGTAGCAAGCTTACTCAAAGGGACTTAGAAATGGTTTTCGATAGTCAAATTGAGCTGAATTGGGTTAAAAGATAACTAATTCGGTGGCAGCAGCGGCGATAGCGGTTTACCTAAAATTTCAATTTCACAAATTCTTCAAATTGGAAAACCAAACATTAAGGGAATGAAACCCCATGGTGAGGGAATAAATTTTTTTTTTTTTCATAATTTATATTTACAACTAAACGAAACATCAAAATGGCCAAATCAAACCCCAAATAAAATCTCAAACATTTTTTTTTTCTTTCCAATTGTCTAAAGACTCCAAATCCCAATCAACCCTAAATTTTTTTTTTCTTTCTTTTCTCTTCTTTCTTTTTTCTTTCCTTTTCCTCTTCTCCCCCGTGACTTTGGTCTTCATCTTCCACATTTTTCTTTCCTTTTTCTTTTTCTCCCCCTTCACTTCCAGTTTTTCTTCTCTTTGTTTATCTCTCCTAGTCCCTCACTCCCTCCTCCTTCCTAATCTCTCTCTTCCCTCTCCCACGCCCGATCTCCTTCTCTTCCTCTTCTCCCCTCTGCGGATCTCTTCTCTCCCTCCGATGACAGCGCGCCGCTGCAGCTTCTTCTCCAATCTCTTCTCTCCCTCCGGCGATGGTGCTCCATCTCTGCCTCCCTTCTGCCTCCAATCTCTGCATCGAAAGTTTCTTCTTTCGAGGATTTCAGAAAATTTCAACAAAATTTTTGAAATCCTCTTGATATGGTGTTAAAATTTTCTTACTTCTAAAAATTGAAATTTTCGATGAAATTTTACTCTTGGATGTAGGTGAATGTGAGTACAAATTAAAGAAGATTAGGTGAATGTCAAACATTGCTGCTAGTGGAGATGAGAGTGGAACTAGTGATTTTCAAAATCTTTGGTGACTGGCAAGACTTTGATTTCAAAAGTGACACGCAGGACTAAAAAACACAGGCTACGGGTCGCAATCGGTGTCGCGTTTGGGCAGAAATTATAAAACTGACAACGAAAACGACTGTCGGCGTTCCCATATTTAGCCACGTGGCGCAGAACTGGGATATTTTTGCAACTCCAGGCTGTTGCTAACCCTGAGGTACCAGAATTATTTGATGGGCCCCATGGAGATTGTAAATTTGACGTGGCCTTCACCACTGGGCCTGCCATGGGCCCATCACTATGATTCTTATTCTACAGGTGCTGTTTACAGCGGTCCACGTGCAATATCAACTTTTCGAAACCCCTTACTTGGGGAGAAAAATTTAGATGGAACAGTCCTTCCACATTATTTTGTTAAACGATGTCTCGAATTTTTATGAAAAATCATATGTTAATAATTTATTATTCAATATAAGATTTACCATTATTTTATATTCACAATGTATGCATATTGTGTGTTAGAAATTATAAACTTTTAATATGTGGTTTTTTAATTATGAGTGGTTGAACTTACCACATTAAAAGGATGATGTCAACGTGGTTGGAAAGTGTGAAAAAAATACATTGAGCTTATAAAGTTTTTTTTTTTTTTGACCAATTGGAAACCATTCCATTTTTGTTTTTTGTTTTTTTTTTAGAATAAAGAATTGGAACCCATTCCATTAAAAAGCCACGAAGGCAAAAAATACAAACCAAATATATATTGAGCTTATAAAGTTTCTTAATTGTGTGCGTGCAGCAGAAATAAATATTGTGAGTGAAAATATATATTTTTTATTTTTTTATTTTGTAAAATATTGCAAAATAATCCTTTTAGTAAAATGAATAAAATTGCATATTTCTTTAAGTCTCTTTTTTAATCGTAATTTACAAAAGATTTATGTCATTAGACCATCACGTAATATGTTAACATGTCAAGACAATCTTAACATGATATGTTGTCGATATGAAAAATTAATTAGCTATGAAGAATCTTATTTAAATGTGTAATACATGACAATCTCAATGTAATACATGGTATTTACACCTCTTCATGACCGAGGTGTAAATACCATGCATGCATGAAAGTATATATTGCTTTCTATTCATCCTTTGGAGATCAATATTTTTTCAACAAAATTCTTTGGGGTCGGTCCAAATTACATATATGAATACTTAAAAGAAAAACATGCATTTCCAAATCGATAATTTAAAAACGGAAAGTTAACATGCATTTGAATCTCGTTGAAACACCTTAGAAACCAACATTGCCGAGTAATAATCACAAAAGTGCATGGTTGTTGATACATATTTATATATCAGTAATGCTACACTTACCACATTTTTATACCACAATTTTATATCATCTTATATGGCATTCATACATTGGACACTAAAAATTAAAAAATAAAACCTAAAAAAGAAAAAGAAAATACCATTCCAGTAAAGTAATGATACATCAAATGAGATACAAATGTGGGAAAAAAAATGTGGGACAACTAGCATTATTGATTTATATATATTAGATGTATATAGAGACCCTTTATGTTAAGATATACCTCATTTTAAATATAATAAGATATTATTTGTGGGACTCATTTCACATTAATTCGATAATCGAAGCCGTCTAATTTCTTATCTCTAGGCAAGGATAATCCTTGCAAAAAATTAGATAAATAAGAAACCATTAAGACATCTAATTGTGAAAGAATAATACACGAATATAGTAATTTTGTAAGTACTTGAAATGATGGCCTTTTAATAAAATGGTTAAATGATTTCTGATTTGTCTAATTTTTTGTAAATATGATCCTTGTATAGAGATTTATAAAATAGACGACTTTGATCATCGAATTATATTGCGGAGTGGATCTCACAAGTCATACATCATCAAGTTTAAGATGAATTATTTCTCAGACGAAGACGAAGGGGCCTATATATATTATTATCCTTTTTAATAATACTTGTGGCTGTCCAAGTCCAACCAATGTAATACTATATTGTACAAAATGGGTAACATATAATATACTACTAGCTATAGCCTATAGGAGATAGCTAGGAAAGCGTATATATAATAATATATAGAGATATATTAATTATATATATTAACCATTCAAATGCAAATGCAATTTGGAAAGGTTCCCCGACCAACCTATCGCACACTGCTTAATTCGGTACTTAATTTCCTTCTTTTGGAATAATGTTCCTTGGGTTTCCCTCATAAGAAAGGGTAGTACTTGGGTCACTACAAGGGTATCACTTGGCTACCCCACTTTCCAAAACTACTTATTAGGAAGTGTAAGTTCAGCAATCAGAATCGTTAATTTTTTAGATCAATTATTAAAAATTATCTTTACAAAAAATTGATTCAATCAAAAATCGTTTGATTATATAACTGTTATAAAATAAATAGACAGTTTGTATTTAAATAACTAAACCGTCCATTTATTTGATAATAGTTATATAATCAAAAGATTTTCGATCGAGTTGATTTTTTTTAAAATAATTTTTACTAAATAATTTAAAAAATAAACAGTTCTAATACTGCACTGCCAATTGTCGAACAAGTAATTTTGAGGGGTGGAAGTGACCAAAATGGTACCCTTGGAGATGACCAAAGTACTGCCCCATAATAAATATGGGTAGTTTCACGTGGTTTGTGTTCATGTGATTCAGTGGTCTAGTTCTAGACCCAACACACAATGGAAATAGTTGGATTAATCCTACCATTTCCCTCTTATGAATTAAAAACAAAATCGTTTCTACGGACACAACAAACTAAAACCTTAAAATGTTGCAATATCCATTGAAAGATAATGAGTAAATGATTTTATTTAATTATTCTGTTAAAACACCGAGTGGTTATTGTAGCATATAGCAACAATCATTTGGTCGACATGGTTCTCAACCCATAAATTTAAAATTGATTTGGCATAGCTGCTGGCCTACTAGGACCCATATCGCATTGACAAAAGTGGGAAACAATCGAGAGCACATCTTTTAAAATTAACTAATTTGACACACAGAAGATCATCCCTTTTAGCATTTTGCAAGGCCGACCATCGAAAATGAAAGTATATATGGTCCCCGTTCTAGTTGAACCCTATCTATCCAATTGACTAACTAGTTGTTTTCCACGCATATTGATCACTATCTAGCTAAGCTTCGATTTATCATTATGACATATCATATGAGACAGCACAAACATTTGTTTGGCCCCTAGCTTACAAGTTACAACCCCCCCCTAGTCTTTATTTGCTTTGCTAAAGCCTATAACTACGCTTACCAAATAATGCGCCAAGATATACTTTTATTTTTAATCTAACCACATGAAAGATTTGAACTCGAATCTCTGGCAGGGTCAGTCCTATCAAATTTGGGAGGTTTCGAGAAAGACTAAAATTTGAGGCCCACTTTAATTTATTATATAGAATTGCGTGATACAACTTAATTATAAATTTAAATAGGTCTACTTTTATTTTTCCGATAAGTATAGATATATTTTAGATATAAAATAGGTCTTTTTTCTTCATTGGACCAGTGGGCTAAAATCCATAGAATAGGCTCTATATTATGTCGGGCCTTGTGCCATCTCCCAGCCCGCACACCTTTAGGGCCATCCATCATTTCAAGTGCGATGGTAACATAAGCGCTTTAACAGTTACGTTAATTTGAAGTTAACCACCTTTGGAACAATTTAGATTATGAGATTAAAATTGTATAATAGATTTTAAAAAGTACTTGTTTTTGTATTAACTTTATAATTAGTTCACTTTCATGCGTTCTTGTTAAAAGTATGTTTATTCGCACAATTACCCTCTGAAATTATAGTTTCGTCTTATGTTACCCATTTAAAGTTTATTATTTCAGTTTACTTACTATAAGTTTCTTTTGTGTCTTACATCACCCAAAACCGTTAAGTTTATACATTCTATCGTTTGAATTGTTGATGTGACGTCTAGGTGGTAGGAGATAAATTGACGAATTTAATAATTTCGAGTTATGTGAGACACGAGAGAAACTTATAAGGGATAAATTGAAATAATAAACTTTAATGAGGTCAAATTAGACGAAACTATAATTTTATAGAGTAAACATATAAATAAGCCTTAAAAGCATATACTTTTATACTAGATATTTGAGATTAAATCTTTTTGTAAATATATGTGAAAGGTTTATGGAAAAAGATGATTCTCCAAAAGCAATAAAAAGCGTATGAGCTATAATACAAAAACACTTTTATCAGAAGAGCTTATGTTAAGAAGTATATTCAAATTTTTATAAAATTTCTAAGTTATTTATGTAAAAGTACTTGAAAGTGCTTCCTGAAGAACATGTGTTTCTCAAAAAATCTCTTTAAACACTTTTATAATCTAGAAACACTTCTATTTATTTTTGTCAAATGCAATAAAAAACGATTTTATTAATTTAAAAGCACTTTTGACAATTTTTAAAGTAATACTAAACGGGCCTAAATATTATCAAAGTGCGAGCTTCTTCAAACCAACTGAAAAAAACTTTTAGGTCCTTCAAAATTACTGTCAAACAGGCCATAGTTCTTGACAAAAAAAAAAAAAAAAAAAAAAAACCCATAGTTTTTTTTTTTTGGCCACTGCCATAGCCCTTAGTTGAAGATGAAATATATGTTAGAAATCAATATGATGATTGGATGGATGCTTTATGATGAAGATGTGACCAACATTGTTGGCTTCTCTTTGCTACTAATTAACAGGGAGAGCTACAGGTCTTGAATCCATAATGGAAACATAAAAAATCTCTCATCAGCTTGTGCAAGCGAAGCCAAATGGTTAGGTCAAGATATAATGGGACCATGTGGGCTATGTGGCCATGTTCATCACCACACAAAAATAAAAGACAAAAAGCATTAAAAATTCTTTGTCAGCATGGAAAAATCCAAAATCCATTCAGACCCCCCTAAAATAGATAATATCTTCACTTAATTGACTTCTAGAAAAGGCATTAAAAGATTCAAATTATATCATAAAATTTATGTTTTGTCAAATAATGTGGATTGTGGGAGATCAATTATTTTATATTATAATAAAATGGCATATCAAGTTTTGGAGTGTAGTGGCATGTAGTGCTATACTGCTATGTGTGCATATATTAATATTGTTGATCATACAATTACTAAATTACCCAGTGCTCGGACTCCCACCACCAACCTAACCCACCCATCTTTCTCACGTGATTAAAATTATTTTCCCAAACCCAACCTCACCATAATCCAAAATTAATAGTACTTGAGATAGAGACAAAAATAGTGTTAATAATTTTAGACATAAGTTTAAAAGAGAATTAAATTCATAGTTAACGGGGTACCAAAAGTTTATAGATATGGTTTGCATACGTGACCATGTGGGCCTGTGCCCTATACAAAAGAGGAGCGTTACTTTCCCATAAATCTCTAATATTCTGACAAAGTTAAAATCAAGGGAAAAGTCTATACTTGGAAAATGATTATTTATAATTTCTAAATTTGTTGTAAAATTTTACTTAAATACAAAATAGGGTCATTTCTAGAAGATAAATGTTATCCACTTTATCCAATCTATCTTATCTTTCGATTATTTTTTTTATTATTTTCATTTTGTAGTGTAAATTTATGATCATAATCGTTTATTTTTTAGATTATTAGATGAAGATCATCTATGCAAAAAAGCAACCACATCATAAATCGTTTGGTTCTGTAGCTTTGATTAAATAAACAGACGGTTTTTATAACAGTTTGATTTACTATTTGTTTATTTGATAACAATTATATTACCAAACGATTTCAAATTTAGTTGAATTTTTTGCAGAGATGATTTTCAAAAAATAATCTAAAAAATGAACGGTTCAAATCATAAAAATACACTATGAAATAAGAATAAATAAAAAAGAGGCCGTTAGAGAAAATAGATTAAAAAATGTGGATGACATTCCCTTTTTTTAGAATATGAAGACCCATCACTGCTGCATGCATTGTTGTCGATCATCACCACCTTGTTGGCACCACCGTTGATCTCCGCCACGCACTTGGCTTCCACCTTCTCTACCAAGCACAACTGCTTCCTTATATCACCACCTTGTTGAGCACCACCATTGCCATTCTCATTGCCATTGCCACCATTGATGTTGCATCCGACGTTACATCTACATTTCGTGGGTCCATGCATGCATGAACCTAAAAAGTTGACGGGTCCCAACGAAGAAAAGAAACTTTGGTGGTCCTTAATTTTGGGGGCCTAACAGGATCCAAGTACAAGTTCATATATTTGATGGTACATGTCGGGCATCCGTGTACCCAAACTTTAGACTTATTAACAAGCACACATGCATAAGAGGTGTATATATAAATCAAACTCCCAAAATCAAATTGAGAATTATTGGTATGGGCCGTTTGGCCGTAGGAGTCGCATCTAGTAGTACCACTCCAGCTAGCTAAGCCTTTGTGATGCGACGTGTCCGCTTAATTATCAGTGGATTACCCTACTTGTACATTTATTACTGTGACCTATATTAAATAGAAATTCATTAATTAATTAAAGCAGAGGCCACGTGGAATCCAGCTACTACGACTCTCCCGTGTTTGAAACCGGCCGGTCATTTTCATGGCTCGGAACGAGCGAGCTAACTCTTGGTGAACGACATGCACCAGCACGTGATGTCTTGTGTCTCTTGACTATAAACGAACGTTCCCATATATGAAAGCTCTTATTTTTTTTTGGGTCCAAATATATGGAAGCTTTTGGACAACAATAATAATTAATGGACTAGTGGTGACTCGTGACTAGACCTCACTCACTCACTGCTGGGGAAGCATTCAATTTGTACCATTTTATTTTGATTTACTGGGGCAATTGCGTATGCATGACTATATATATTATAGGTTTAATTATCGATTTATCACTCAAAATTGTAACTCATTCCCATATTGTTACCTGAAAGTTTTTTTATCTCAGATCACCACTTATAACTTACATTCGTGTCCCATTTTACCTTGTTCTGTCAACAATTTCGTTAAAAATGCTGACTTAGCCGTTATTGTTGATGTGGCGCGCTGGATGTGCGCCACGTGTCACATTTTTTCTTGTATTTTTTTATTTTTATAAAATTTAAAAATTAATTAAAAATAGCCCTAAACTCAGAAAAATACACGAAAATTTCTTACGGACTCGTCTTGACTAGTACTAATTTACCATGGGGTAAAAATACTAATTTTCCCTCTAAAAATTTCTAGAAAATTTGGGAAATCCAAATTTATTTCTAAAAAATTAAAATACTCTAGATTCTTTGAAAATTCATAGGATAATCTTTCGAACTCCAAAAAATATGAGGGCTACACCGTTAGTCTTCTAAAAACTAACAATACATTTCTCGTGAACACTTGCTACCCAAAAGACCTCTCGGTCTTAGAGGAAAACAAATTTCCCTCTATAAAATAAATTCTAGAAAAATTCTAAAATTTCTGTAAAGTCTCGAAATAATTCTCTAAAACAGGCTTTTGGTAATTTCTAAAATATTTTTGAAAATTCGTCCGAGAGTTTATGAAAATTCTAAAATTTATTTAATAGAGGGAGATTTATTTTAATTTTCTAGAAATAAATTTGGACTTCCCAAATTTTCTGAAAATATTTAGAGGGAAAATTAGTATTTTGACCCCATAGTAAATTAGTAGTAGTCAAGATGAATTTGTAGGAATTTTTTGTGTATTTTTCTGAGTTCGGAACTACTTTTAATTAATTTTCAAAATTTATAAAAATAGGAAAATAAAAAAATCAGAAAATAAAAGCAAAGATGTGACACGTGGCGCACATCCAGCACACTACGTCAACATTAACGACTAAGTCAGCATTTTTAACGGAATTGTTGACGGAACAAGGTAAAATAGGACACATATGTAAATTATAAGTGGTAATCTGGGACAAAAAAACTTTCAGGTGGCAATATGAGAATGAGTTACAATTTTAGGTGGTAAATCGATAATTAAGCCTATATTATATATATGTATATATATATACCCATTCAGGTGTGAATGTGGGGTACCTATTCAGGTGTAGACATTCACACAATTGCATCCAGCGTCAAGCGTTCGGACATTATAAAAAATATGCTACCAAGCGCTTGATAGCACGTTCATACGTCCGTTCGTTTATACCTGATTGAATCTGATATATATATATATATATCATTCATTTCAATGACAACCTCAAAACTTAACCTAAAGGTTGTGTGAGTATTATGGCTTACAAAATAAACACTTATATTGTACGTTAATTTGTTATTAAGAAAAAATTGTCAAATTAAATAACTGATTACATTAAAAATTTAATTTTAAAACATGTCAAATTATCTTATAAAAGAACTTAGTGGAAATAATTAGCGACAAATTTAAAATTAATAATTTAACAATGTAACATTTCATTCAATTACAATCGGCACATACATGATTGGAAGGAGAAGAACTTACCTGCATCGAGATGCCACCTGCCATTCCCATCCCCCCGCCCTCTCTCTCTCTCTCTTTTTTGTGATATCACCTATTTCTTAACACAGAAATCGATAAGTTATTTTCGATCGGAAGACAGTGTGTGCAGAGAGGCAGTGTCCTATCTCTTTTTTTGTTATGTTGTGGTAAGTCAAACTAACTTGAAAAGTGAACCACAGAAGAAGTTGATATGGAGAATTACTATTCTGTCTCTATGAAAGGCATGGAAAATGACCTATACACTTGTACGATCGAGTGCTCATGTTTTTCAATGTGGCCGGTGAGACATGTAGGGTGGAGTACTGATGGGGAGGGATGTTGTCAGCACTCAGCTAGCTGCAGCAGCAGACCAGCAGTAGTAGTATTTTTCTGTGTCATACGTTAACCCATTACCAATGCATTATGCATAGCAGCAGCAGCAGCAGCATAGGTTTTAGGGCAGAGAGACAGATTAAATTAGACCCATGTGAATATAACCATGCATGACTGGCTGACTCGGGATTCGCTAGCATGCAGCCGTTTATATAGTACAGATGTGTTTTTTAACCGTTGGATTGACGGGTTTCTTATTTCTATCATAGGATATAGTTTGGTGGGACCGTCTCCACATAAAATTCAGAACTGTAGAGTATGACTCATCAATACAAGTTTTGGACGAAAATACTACTGTACTGCACCACCTTTTCACCATAAAACTCCAAGCAGCTCGTACTGCAAAACCTGAATACAATGACAGATAAAGGTTCGTACGTAATGACAAACTTCATTAAGTTTCTGCTTCTGCTTCTTCTCTTCCAAAATGTTTCTTCACCTAGGTCTATGAGATGCGGATGTGTATTGTGTAGTCGTCTCAAACAATTATTTGGTAATGTGTACGTTGTCAAATGTCACTTGTCAGCAGGAGACTTTTAACAGTTTAACACTATTAGCTGTTAGCACTAGTACTACTGCCCACATGTTCCTTTTTGATAACAATTGACAAGTTGGCTGGCTTGGCAGATCAAGCCGAAGCCAAGTGGGATGTGGATCAACCACATGTTCTATTGTTCTTGGCAATGCACGATAAGGTTTTCATGGACAATTTTGCATTGTCATATGTAAGTTCATATCTCGTGCATGGTGATAGAATTAGATTATCTAACTCAAAATTAATTGACAATGGGTAGAGAGGCCTAAGACTTGTATTGTCATATGCAAGTCCATATCTCGTGCATGGTGATAGAATTAGATTATCTAACTCAAAATTAATTGGCAATGGGTAGAGAGGCCCAAGACTTATAAGCACATATATTAAACTCTAGTTTTCCGATGTGGGACATTGCTCCACATTACTCTCAACACGCCCCCATACGTGTAGCGAGATTTTTGAGCCTTACACGTGAACAAATTGTATTGGGTGACGTGGGAGCACGTGTGGCCGTTGGGCCTTACACACAGATAACCAAGCTCTGATACCATGATAGAATTAGAGCATCCAACCTAAAGCCTGGATGCCCTAATTCTATCATGGTATCAAAGCTTGGTTATCCGCGTGTAAGGCCTAACGGCCACACGTGTTCCCACGTCACCCAATACAATTTGTTCACGTGTAAGGCTCAAAAATCTCGCCACACGTACGGGGGCGTGTTGAGAGTAATGTGGAATAATGTCACACATCGGAAAACTAGAGTTTAATATATGTGCTTATAAGTCTTGGGCCTCTCCACTCATTGCCAATTAATTTTGGGTTGGATGCTCTAATTCTATTACATGGAACCAGTAACGCAAGAAATTAAGCATAAAATAATTTGGATAATGGAAATTGACCTCCTTGTTGACGATTTCCCTAATATAAGTAATTTGTGTGATTCTCATTTTTATTAGAGAACTGATGAACAAAGTAATTAATCAGTTTACATGATCCAAATAATAATATTCATAAATTAATAGTGAAAGCAAAATGTCAAGTAAGACCACCGGCCACACTAAAAAAATTAGTCATAGATAACCATTTATTGTAAGAAAGTCGGGTCAGGTCTATGTTTTGAATTTTGAACAACAGTTTGGGGTTTACCAAAAAGAAACAACGTTTTGGGCTCAGTGTCTAGATTATTTGTACTGGACTGGATTGAACGTTAAGTTCCATCTTCTTAAATTTGGATATTTTGAAAATACTTTCAAACTTCATTGTCCAAATCCGTAACTATATTATTCTTCGTTGATAAAAAAATAGAAGCTTTATTGACCATATGTTCGATTTACAGGCAACTTCTTTTTACAAAGAAAATTATAAATAAAAAACAGAAGAAAAGAAGTTATAACCCAGGTCCATGGAGCTAAAAAATTGGTGGGGAAAACAAACTTTGATGGTCTTCTTTAGGATCGAAGTACTAGCTAGCTGTCTCTGATGGTCTATGTCGGGCAACCTTGGTGTATGTATGAATCAAGAGACGTGCTACGTACGGTACACACACTGCATTGTCTGCAGTCGAATTTAGTGGCCTGAAATATACACATTAAAGATGAAGAAGCTAGGTGAATCCATCGAATTCAAGGATCAAAATTAAATGCGTCATTCACAATTTCACATCACATGCATTGTCTACTTCGAATGAATTACATGAGAATTATTAGCCTGGCCGTTGATCAATATGGTAGGAGCTAGAGTCACATCGATCCTGTGATGATGTGACGTGTCCGCTTGTCAGTGGATTACCGTACATACATATATTGTGACCCAACGTAGAATCTGGAGGGATTGCCCGCCCAATGTCTACGACCACTGTGTGGCGTAATTGACTTATTCACACCGGCCCTTTTCGTCCGGTCAACAACACCAGCACGTGATGTCTGAGTACAAAGCACGTGCCCATGGAAGTTCTTGGAAAATAATGGACTAGTCATAACTACTCACGGGTTGGGGAGCATTCAATTTGTGTCGTTTAGATCAGTTGCCTATCATTAAGTGCACATTTAATTCTAAAAAAATATATATTCGAGTAATATAAAAATGAATCAGTCAAAATATAAAAGTTTAGCGTGTATTTGTATGTTATATAGTACTTAAACATGTGGTCGAATTTTCGTTCACCATGTACTATTCAGTTCAATAACAGCTCCAAAACCTCAGTGCTGTGGTAATACTTTATATTTCTATTAGGAATTTGACATGTTTTATTGTTAACTATATATTAATCTGAAATGTTAATAATCTAACAATAACAATATTCAAATAACTTGGACAGGGTCTCGATCACAAGGCAGCGTGAGACAATGTCCTTAATTATCTCTTTCCTTGTTATGTTGTGGCAAGTCAAATAACTTAATTAAAATGTGAACCACAGAACTAGATATGTAGCAATGCTATCTGTCTCTGTGGAAGGCATGGAAGATCATTCAATGTGGTCGTACAGATGCATGTGCTCGTTTTTCTTTTCAATGTGGCCGGTGAGACAGAGTGGATCGATGGGAAATGGGAATTTTGTCAGTAGTAGTAGTAGAAGTAGAAGTAATACGTTAACCCCATACCCATATATGCATTATGCATAGCAGCAATGCACCTAGCATAGGCTGATAAGCAGAGAGACAGATCAAACTAGACCCATGTGCCTAATGACTCCATCTAGCTAGTTGCGTAAAATAACTGGTGTATACTCTTTGTATCTATTTTCCTTTTTACGTGATCATAAATATATACAGTTTTTCTCACGTTAGGACGTTCGCATGATGCAAACGCAGACACAGTGTCGACATAGGTCAACACAAAATTTCAAAACTTACTGCAATACATGTCGATATTATGTTGACGTTCGCACCATGGGAGCGAATGTCCTACCTGAAAATTTTCATATATATATATATATATATATATATAAAAGATGTATACACCTGTTGCAATAGTAGGTAAGTGCTTTTACTAGCTAGCTAACCCTAGGTATCACTGCAGCCAATAATCAGTGCCGGCCCTGAAGGGGGGGCATCGAGTGCCACCGCCTAGAAAGGGGGCCCTCAAATTTTTATATTATGTATATATTAATATATATATTAAAAAAATAGTTATTGAGTTTATTTATAATGTCTTCACTGTAATTAGGCTCTTCTACTTATTGTGTCAGAACTGTAGTTATCTAGTTTCTTTCTTTGGGCTTAGGCCCCCCTTGTACCAAAAAAAAAAAAAAAAAACTAGGCCCTTCTAAGATATAAAGTTTGGGGTCTGCAATCTATTTTTCCTTGATTATTAGTTGAAAGTCACCTTTTTATTTCTTTTTATTTCCTTAATTTGTGTTTGGCCAACTTGCTTCATTTTTTCTTTGGCTTCTCACGTGAATCACAAAAGAAGCAAGCCAACATTCTCATCTGCATGGCAGTGGGTCCTTTTTGCCTTTGGGTTTACACCTTTTTTTTTTTTAATCAAAAGTACATTCCTTCTTTCTGGAAAGTTGGATTCAGAGAGCATGTTTGCTTTGAATTGGCAAAGACGGATTTTTGCCTCTCCACATAGTCTTGTGAAAAATTGGATTTTTTTTTTTTTTTTGTTCTCCACAGGCTCTTTCAATTTGAAAGAAATTAGAGAGGTCTCATTGAGGCAGAAAGGTAATTAATGTTTGAGTGTGTGTTTTTCCCTTTTAATTTTTCTTTTATATTCCTATAAATTATTATTTTTTCAATTATTTTCTTGACGTTCAACCAAAAATTTTCTAATTAATTTTTTGATGTGATCGAAAATTTTCTAATTAAATTCTTGTCAATTGTAAATTATTTTGTAAAAGATTTTATTAGGCGCCCAATTTAGATTTCGCCCTTAATCCTACCAAAAGTCGGGGCCGGCCCTGCCAATAATATTGGACATGAATGGCTCACTAGCTCGATCATGACTAGTCACTATTGCTAGTCTGCTACGTACAAGTTTTGGACATTGATCAACTCAGGACGTATACTAGTACTGTTCCAACTTTTCACCATAACACTCCAAGCTAAGCTGTACTGGAAAACATGAATTCCATGTTAGTGATATAGGTAATGATGACAAACTTCATTAATATTGGGCTGCTTCTTGTCTTCCAAAATATTGTTTTCTCAGATATGGAAATGGATATATATTGTGTTGTCAGAGGACTTTTAACTAGTAGTCCTCCTACTGCCCACTATTAATTAATAATTCCCTTTGATTTCATGATGGGTGTGGATCAACCACATGTTCTTGCACAGGTAAGGTTTAATTTCTAGGACGTGCAACTTGCATTCTCAGAAGTTCATTTATATAACCTACTCATATAAACAGTGCATCAAATTAATAGAGGGAGTGAGATGTCAGGTTGTGATAGCGATTAGTTTCCAACTATATGAAAGTAGGGTCAGGCCCATTAATTGATCCTATGTTTTGAACTTTGAACAACATTTTGGGCTAGCTGCTTTACCAAAAACGAAGCGACGTTTTGGGCTCAGTTTGAAAACCTGAGACCAGTACAGACAGACTATTGGGACTGGGCTGAGATTGAATTCAGTACTAGAATATTTGTGAGGTTTATGAGATGGGAATAAAGAGTAGAGACTTTTCATGTTCTAATTATTGGTGCCTTAATCATGTCCTAATGACCTAGACTTTTCATGTGAATTAGAGTATTTAATATATATAATAAGCGAAAAGATTTTGTGTCTTGGTAGGACACATTTTTGACACATCATTATTTATTTGCGACATCAAATTTACATCATACATATTAAAAGATCATCTTATCCAATCTAAATTTCAATGTGATTACAACTTCAATAAAGAGATGTTCTTGTCTAGTTAGGATTGTAACTTTATGTTCTTCTCTAATTAATACGTGATTCTTCTCCCCAAGTCCAAGGCTTGATTCTTCTCTACAAATCCAACATTTGCTTCCTTTTCAAAATTCAACTTACTCTTCCAAGTCAAAAGCCCTTAAATGTCTCCAACCCAATTCTCCTAAGCCCTAATTTAGGCTCTTTAGGTTTTTTTGTTTTTTTTTTCCTGAAATGGAGGTTCTTTAGTTTGATTTCATATTTTGTTTTTTATTTTATATATGCAATGAATGCGGCTTATTGTGGATTGATATATGTATTGATCAAAAAATCAGAAAAAATTGTATTGATCGAAAATATAAATCAAATACTTTTTTTTTGTAAATAAATGAAGCCTTAGAAGAGGGCTCTTTAGATCCTTAAGCATTGTCGATGATCATCGTGTTAATTAGTTGTTACAATTGAAGGTTAGGATCAAACAAAGAAAAACAAAGCTGCGAAGACCAAAAACTCATGGGTCTTGCCTTTGATATCGTAAATTATTGTAACAATATTGGAGTTAATTAAGACAAGAAATTTTTGTCATCCCTTTTGGATCTACGGACATAACTGATCGGTAGGAGACATATGTTCATGTCAATGATTGTTAATAACACTATCAAAAAGAAAAGGGAAATTGGTTTGTGCATATAAAAGAGTTTGTATGTTTCTTGATTAGAGAGTAGCAGCAGTATTTGGCTTATGAAATTTTTTTACATTTTCTTTTCATAATTTAAATTTTATAATATTTATTACAAGGTTAAAATAGTCTTTTAAAAAAGCTGATATGGTAAGTAAATAATTTAATGCATTTAAAAATAAGTAATGTTTTAATTGACATGACACTCCATGTCATTAGGGCACAAAATTAGGACATAAGATTAGCTAGGGCACTCTAGCATTGTTCATATAATAATGAATTTGCCACATAAACTTTTAAGAATACACATTTAACCTTTTCTGAAATCTTACAAAACTTAGATTAAATTTTTGAGACCAATTTAAAAAACCTAGCTAAACATACATATGTTCATCTCCTACAAAATTTTGCCCCATTTTTAGAATCCTAGCTAGCTAGAAAGCTATTACGTTATCTTTCTTATTGCATCTACAATTTAGAAGAATGTTTTTTCAATTCATTCATTAAGGTAACGGTTTAATTCACTCTTGAATGATTTGTGATAGTTCATAAAAAATCCCTTGGCAAGATTGAGATCAATCTAAGAAACCCAATTTGCATGAAAAAATAAAAAAATGGTTTCTAATGGGCAAAAATCAAGATCTAAGGTATCAATTATATTCATCAAGATCAAAGGAACATAATGGGGACCTCCAACAAGGCATAACCCCTTTCTTAATCTACATAATACCTAAGAAATCAAAGAGATAAAAAAAAAAAAAAAAAAAAAAGGATTGAGAGAAGAAGCAAGCATTGGATTCCTGAAGAGAAAAAGCAGGTGTTGGATTTTCTGAGAAAAAATTTAAACACTAGCTAGAGACGGAGTTGGAGAGCATTCAAAGTTTTCGTTGAAGAACATTCAACGGTGTTGCATGTAGACTTTTTGGTGTGATCGCAGCCCGAACATGCATGGGTTGCATATTTGAATAATTGAATAGTTGGATAATATTACAAAAAATTAATATAAAACTTTTATAAAGTAAAAATAACTGCCTCAGACCTGAGATGGATAAGGTGGTTTTTCAATAAAAATAATATTAATTAAATATTAAAAATAGTTAGTGATGTGTATAATCACAAAAAAAAAATAATAATAATAATGATGTGTATTATTTGGCACATGAATTTTGTACCCTAATAAGGCACAAATTTTTTATTTTTTATTAATCTATATGTTTTTCTTACGAATAATTAAAAGAATTAATTATACCTTGCACCTCTCAAGTATAGGTTATTTTTTACTTTGGTACATGATGTTCAAAACGTTTCAATGTGGAACTTAAAATTTATGAAAATTGAAATATGCCCCTTTTGTTAACTTTTTCGTTAATTTTAACTGCATATAGCATGTGTGAAATTCATTTACATTTATGCGGACAATAAATTTACGTCACATGGACAAATAAAATAAACCAAATTAAAAAAATATTAAAAAAAGGCAGCTAAATTATTGTATATTAAAAAAAATTAAAGATAACATTAAAACTAATATATAAAATTATTTAGTTCATCCCTACCTCTATTTCCTCCCTCAACTTTTTCGTTCCCAGTTTTTTGTTTTTCAATTTTTAAATTTTTAAATTTTTTTAACCTATAAAATTTTAGTTGGCTTTTTAATTTGTTTTTTTTTTTTTTGCATGGCGTAAATCTATTGTCCACTTCAGTGTAAATGAATCTCACACATACTATATGCAGTCAAAATTAACGGAAAGAGCACATTGCAATTTTCATAAACTTTAGGTTTCACATTGAAACGTTTTCATGAACAGTGGATATCAAAGTGAAAAACGACCTATACTTAAGGGGTGCAAAGTGTAATTAACCATAATTAAAATGAATAATGTGATAATTAAAGTTTCTTAGTTTTTTTGGGTTAAATATAAAAATAGTCCACGAATTTTATATTGATTTTCAATTTGGTTCACTAACTATAAAAAATGTCAATTTAGTTCATGAATTTTTCAAGTTGTACCAAAACAATATATACAACCGTTAACTTCCAACCGAAAATTACAGAATTGGTCACATGAAAATGTAATGAACGGACTGAAATGCCCCCTGAAAATGTGGTCACTTGTTGTACAAATTATCAATTTTCATTAAATTTTTTTTATCAAAGTTAATATTTGTATTACTTTGGTATAACTTGAAAAGTTCGTAAACTAAATTAAAATTTATTGTAAAATTCATAAACCATTTTTGTATTTAATACTTTTTTTTCTCTTCGCAAACCTTCTTACGAGATACGTAATACACAGTCTACACATCCTTTTAAATTGGAGTTGAATTAAGTTGCACACTTGATTCGTCAACACAAGGACTATTAATTATTATCCATTTTCAATTATGTAGTCACTGTCGACAGGGACTGTTTTTAACCTATACGGCTCGTCGGCTACACATATATATAGCTCAACTATTAATATGCTTCAGCAAAGTAGCATACATATGTGTAAATACATGATATAAATCAAATTATTCCTTTGGCAAGTTAGACTAAAAAAGTTAGACTAAGACACCTGGGGAAAACCCATTAAATGAAAGACAAAACTGGCCAATCTGTTGGATAAATATCATAAATTTAATTTTGTTTCTTTTATTAGCAAACAAATTAATTAATTCTCTAGCGCCACTAATAAAATTGAGCGGCATGACAAGCAGACAAGGCCAGTTAATCTTGCTTAATTATTTAAAAAGCCAAAGTATATTTTTGGTTCATATATTTTAACGAAGTTTTTACTTTGGTCTTTATTCTTTTAATTTTCATAATTTCAGTCCTGCATTTTTATTATATTTGTAATTAGGTTCAAACTGTAAACTCAATTTATTTTTTAGACGAAAATATGACGTGATAAAAAATATGAATAAATATTTTAGACATTTCATAATTAATACGGGCTAAATAAACAATTTAATAGGTTAAACAAAATAGAATTAAGAAAGAAAGAAAAAACAAAAACTTAAATAATTAAGAAAAAAAGACATGTGTCCAAATGTGATTGGGCAACGTCACTCGGCTAAATGAGTTTCACTCATAAGTTATTTAAAATGTCCAAAATATCTCTACTACGTCATATTTTCACTAGCGATTTAAACCTAATTAATGATTTGGACTCAATTGCAAACGTAATAAAAGTATAGGACTAAAATTTCCAAAATAGAAATAACGGGACCAAAGTGAAAACTTTGTTAAAGTAAAGGGACAAAAAATACACTTTTGCCTAATTATATTAATTGCAGAAAAATGTTGGTGAAAGTAACATCCTAAATACAAACTAATGTCTGACTTAACAAACCAGCTTCATGTGTATGTCTCAATTTAGTCCATGGATATAAGTTCAAACTAGTGTTATGCAATTCATGGATTTTTCAATAACCCAAAATGTTTCAGAAATTAAGTAGCGTCATTTAGGGTCCGTTAGATAATGTTTATATCTTTAGCTTTTAAAACTGAGGTTTGTATTAGTTTCTGTATATGTTTTTCTACATTATGTTGCTCTGTTTCATTGTTTTGGTGCTGTTTGTTTTAGTTTGGTGCTTTATGTGTATTTGGTTTGGATTTTCTGCATTTATGGCTTCTTAATGGAATGGTTTCCAATTGGTCAAAAAAAAAAAAAAAACTGAGGTTTGGATTTTTCCTATGTACGGTCTTCTAACACTAGCAACTCCAACAAGGATAGCTAAATTTTAGCTATATTTGTTGTAAAATAGTTGAAAAGTTATTTTAGCTAATAAATTTTAAATTTTACTCCAATCATGTTCTTTATTTTAGCTAATTTTAGCTAATTTTAAAAGATTTTATTATTTTTTAAAATATAAAAAAATCACAAAGACCCAAAAAATAATTTTGACAACAAAACAATGTCAATTTTTAATATAAAGTTGAGATTTAGCTAATAGCTATCTTCTCTCTCCTTCTAGCTAGATTTGAGTAATCAAAAAATAAAAGCTAAAATAGCTAAGTAAATAGAGAAGCCGTTGGAGTGAGTTTTTTTTTTTTTTTTTTTTTTTTTTTTTTTTAAATCTAGCTAAAATAGCTAATGATGAAAATTTAACTAAACTGTTGGAGATGCTCTAAGTTATGCATTATGTAAATAAACATTCATTCTAGCTATCTCAAAAACCCAAACTTCAACCATGGACAAGGTCAAGCCACATGACACGAATTAGTTTAATTTGCATAAGATTCAACTCCTCACTATTAATGATTACCGTAGCATTAATGGAAGAAATTGATGAGATGAAGAACCATACTTGATACTTGTACGTGTTAAGAAACTATATATTCTAATTAAGAGCATCTAGTACTTGTTGGAAATTAAGTCTTTGAAATGATGATTGATGATCATGAGGAATTTCGTAATGTGTGGAGAGTATAAATGGGATTCTCGTTCCACTAATATTGAATCAAGGAATGGAATCAGTTGCTTTATTGACTTGAATTAGCTTTAATTGGAACAACATTACAAAAACCCACATGAGCTAGACTGACCTAACGACTAATTAATCAAATTCATTAACAAGATGAGAAGCTGACACGTCACTACGCATCAGCACCGGCCACATTCAATTCAAACATTGATTATCATTTTGGACCATCCATTAACAAGTTTGATTAAATTAATTGTTACAAGGTGTTTCCTGTGTGGGAAACCCTAATTTTGTCCGCCATATTTGTGCAAATTAATATGTCATCTTTTGATTGAATCTGTGGGAATCAATGAGGGCATGAAGAGACAGTAGAGGCAAATCAGGCAATTATAAGGGTCTTCATTTCTCTAAGCAACAGGAGTAGCCCCCCAGTAGCAAACCAGACATGACTTTGAATATTAATTGAAGCCACTTAATTAGGTCAAGTGGGTCACTAATTCTTTTTTAATTAATTCAAGTTGGGATTTTCATCATACCATACATAAGTGGCCCTGCCCTTTTCTTTCTTGCTTAATGGCATCCCTTGCTTAGTTTTGCAAGCTCCTTCCTTAGCGTTTCACACTAAGCAAGTAAATTTCATTGCCTTAGCGCAAGAAAAAAGTAAGCAAGCTACCTTACTCTTTAAAGTAGTAAACTACCTTTGTTGGGCTCTGTCATACCGCTCTTCTATCTCTTTCATTGGAAATTTTCTTTCTAAGTTAAAACTGTTGGTTATGAAACCACTAAACATCTAGTTCCCTAACGAAATGCTCTTTTGCTTTCTAATTATAGACATTTATGAGATTTAAAAAAAAAATCGAATTTACCTGTAAATCTATCTTAGAATTTGTAACCGGTAGAAAAATGGATCATGCTCGAGAGTTTTCATCGTTATAAAAGAGTTAGACCTTAAGTATTGAAATTAGTAATTAATTAATTAATTTATTATTATTATTTTTTTTTTTTAAGAGGTGCACTTGTTTTTCATGTGGGAGCAAAACTTGAACTCAGAAAACTTTGGCATTAACTAGAAATTGGGTGGCAAACATATTGGGCCAGAGCCCACATATCAGGTTTTCAACTATAGTAAAAATACATTTAAAAGTAATGCAAGTTGAGGCTCCCACTTTCCCAAATGGGTATGAACTAAGAATCTGAGTGGGGGTTTTAAAATGAAACTCAAATCATGAAAAATGGTGGAATATGTTCATGGAAAACATCATTATTTGATTTGGAACCTGAAAATGGAAGCAAAGCTGCTTTCTCTCAGCACCTCCACTTTGGACGGTCATATATATTCCATAACCCATAACCCATAATTAATCTTCTTCTAATAAAATTAATTCCTGATCATTTTTTCTCTTTTTGGGGTTCTGAATTTTTTCGATCTTAATTAACGAATTTTGCATTGTTTTAAATTGTGAAGTTTGACGTAAATTCGGAATGAGTGTCATTTTACGTTACCTTGATCTGTTGCTGTGTTACAGCCAAATATATTCTTTATTAATGATCAGTCTTAATTCATTAATTTACAAAATAGGTTCGACAGTATGGATAAATTTTTCGAATAATTTCTATATAGTGATCGACAAGCTTGTTTGCTTAAGGATGAGTCAAAAGATATTGCATTTCAATAAGTGGAAGCAAGAACAATATCACATCTTTAGTGGCAGCTTTCAGAACCACAACATGAATGATATGTGGCATTGGTATTCTTAACAAAATTGACAGAAGTCAACACATCTTGGATTTGAAATGAAAGCGAAACTAGCTTGTACGTACTGATCAGCTAATGGGTTTAAAATGAAATTAAAATTAATAGCAACTTTTCATTGCCATTAATCATACAATGAAATTTGAACACTGGGCTCTTGACCCTACAGCCATTTGTCATCTGCGTACGTAGAGTAAAGAGAGTGGCAAAATATTTGTTTGCATTAACATGAGATGCTTTATCATGTTGTTTGAGCATCTCATGTTGTTGCATTGTGAATTTGACGTTAATATAAGATGCACTTATATTACTGCATGCCAAAGATTGTATATCTGAATTATTTGTCGAATGCATTATTGTCTAAATGTGTAATTTGGATTCATAATTGAACAACAGAATACCTTTATATATATATATATAAGATTGAATTAGTATGACAATCATGTAGAAGAGCATCTGGGAGGTACGACAGTTATGTAGAAGAGCATCTGGGAGGAACATGTGACTCTTTTATTCTAGAGAGTAGTTGTGTATCAGACATTTAAGTTAACACGTAACGTTTACACCTTACATCTACTTATAAAATAGAAATATAAATATAGATTAGCTTAAGACAAAACCAGAAAGCAGCCAAATAGTGGTCTCCGCCTTGTAATTTGCACTCGCATTCACCAAAACAATATTGGCTCAATTACAAATATATGTACCAACTATAGGGCGTATTTTAGATTGGTCCATAAACAAAAATTATTTCAGATTAGTAAATTAACTAATAAAAATTTACAAATTACCACATCCGTTATAAATTTCGTTAATAAGGACGTTAACTGCCAGTGTAGACAGTGCTGACGTGCATTTTTTAAAGGCTTAATTATCGATTTACCACCCAAAATTGTAACTCATTCCCACTTTACCACCTGAAAGTTTTTTTGTCCCAGATTACCACTTGTAACTTACATCCGTGTCCCATTTTACCTTATTCCGTCAACAATTCCGTTAATGCTGACGTGGCGCGCTGGATGTGCGCCACGTGTCACATCTTTTTTATATTTTTTGATTTTTTTGATTTTTCTATTTTTATAAACTTTGAAAATTAATTAAAAATAGCTCCGAACTTAGAAAAATATATGAAAAATTCCTACCGACTTGTCTTAACTAGTACTAATTTACTATGGGGTCAAAATGCCAATTTTCCCTCTAAAAATTTCCAAAAAATTTGGAAAGTCCAAATTTATTTCTAAAAAATTAAAATACTCTAGACTCTTTGAAAATTCATAGAATAATCTCCCGAACTCCAAAAAATATGAGGTCTGCACCGTTAGTCTTCTAAAAACTAACATTACCTTTCTCGTGAACACTTGCTACCCAAAAGACCTCTCAGTCTTAGAGAAAAATAAAATTCCCTATAAAATAAATTCTAGAAAAATTCTAAAATTTCTGTAAAGTCTCGAAATAATTCTCTAAAACAAGCTTTTGGTAATTTTTCAAAATATTTTTGAGAATTTGTCCAAGAGTTTACGAAAATTCTAGAATTTTTTCTAGAATTTATTTAATAGAGGAAAATTTATTTTAATTTTTTAGAAATAAATTTGAACTTTCTAATTTTTTTGAAAATTTTTAGAGGGCAAATTGGTAATTTAACTTTATAGAAAATTAGTGCTAGTCAAGACGAGTCCGTAGGAATTTTTCGTGTATTTTTCTGAGTTCGGAGCTATTTTTAATGAATTTTCAAAGTTTATAAAAATAAAAAAAATAAAAAAAAGCGAAAAAATAAAAAATATATGTGACACGTGGCGCACATCTAGCGCGCCACGTCAGCATTAACGGAATTGTTGACGGAATAAGGTAAAATGGGACATGGATGTAAGTTACAGGTGGTAATCTGGGACAAAAAAACTTTCAGGTGGTAAAGTGGGAATGAGTTACAGTTTTGGGTGGTAAATCGATAATTAAGCCTTTTTTAAATGATGTGGACACCAAATTTAAATTACATTAATTAATGATGTCATATTTAATTATATTTTTAGAGGGTTTAAAAGTTTTGTTAGTTTTTATTTTTTATTATTTTAATCAATATGACATTCTTAATACATGTGGAACAAATTTGGTGTCCACATTATTCAAAAAATTAACGTCATCATTATCCAAAGTAGCATTTAACTATCGTTTTTGACAAAATTCATAATGGATTTTGTAGCTTTCTATTAGTTAGTGGACCAATCTGAAATAATTTTTTGTTCATAGACCAATTTGAAATACTTCCTATAATTGGTGGGTGCATTTTGTAATTGAGCCAATATTTTATTTGAAACCCTAGCTATACAGGCATGCATGCCTTCAGTACTAAATTAATAGTCTAAATCATATATTAATTGTTTTATTTTTTTTCTTATTTTTTACGTTCATTTTAACTTTATGTACAGAATATGAACTTCAGTTAGTCATGATATGTCACCAAGGGTACCATGTTTGACAAACATGGATCTGATCCTCAAACATCTTCAAATGCAAGAAAAAAAAAACAATCAATACAATTAATGTTTCATCTATTGTATTGAAGTTTGAAGTAAAGAAACAAATTAACAAAAAAAAAAAAAAACTGTTCGGTAAGTTTGAAGTAAAGAAAAAGTGAAAAACAATCAATACAATTAATGTTGAGAAATTAAAACTTACTAAAATTGTATGAGAAATTAATTAATATGAATTAGCTAGCTTAGTATCAAACTAAATTGATTTATCATATTTAAAATTCTTACAAGTGACTTATATATTGAGGTACAAATTTATATTTTATATGTACGTGGCCAGCAACATTAATTGCCATTGGCTAAGTAAAAAAATTCAAATTGAATCACACAATCCAAAAGATCGATATGAAATTAGATTCCTAGCTTGTGACTTGTAAGTTGTAACGCACTCATTGTCTCCATTTGATTTTACCGAATCATCACACAAATTAAACAAGTAATAAAAAACCCCTACTCAAATTACTCGTAATCACGGAAGCTTCAAGTAATTACTTATAAGATCGAATGTGCTCTTATTTCGGACCTATAATTTAACGATCAGAATTATTTATATTTTAGGATATGTATTCTTTAAATTACAAAATATTAATCAAATAAAAAATTGTTTAACTATTTGATTACTATTATGTTAAAAATTGTAACCTACCCACCATCCACCTGATTGCATGCGAATCATATATATTTGACTGCTGCTTGTGAAAGGCAACAGATGTTGGAGATGTCGCACTAAATTAAACTTCGATATTCTCATAAATATAGCACATTTTTTTTTTTTTCGTAAAATACACAGCACATACTATGTCTTGTAGTAAAAGGGAATTCCACCAATCAAGATACCAACATGTGAACGCATACTAAATATATAGCATGTACAGTTCCTTAATTAACTTAGTCCTATTCACGATAATATTCTATTCAAATCCCTCCAGGTCCTCCTGTATAAATACAACATTAATTTACACCTCTCTCTCACTCCACCTCTAACTCCCTCTTAAGTCTTAGTACTTGGTTAGCTACTCTTAATTTCATGGCCACCTTAACACTTTCAGTAGGCAGTGGAAAGTACTCCTTTTTGCTGCCGACAGCAGCAGTTTCCGATCACTCCAAGCATAATAATATAAGTAGAGATGGGTTTCTCAACAAGAAGGGCATGAGCAGTAATAACACTAGCAGCATGAAACGCAATGTTCGGGGCTTGACCACCACAAACGTCGCAAGTCCTCCATTACCAGTAGTCGTTGCTCCGCCTCCAACTAAAGAAACCGCCCGTGGTGGCGACTGGAGCCACGTTGCTTGGACCAGTGTGCGGCAGGAGAGATGGGAAGGAGAGCTGGTTGTCCAAGGAGAGATACCACTGTGGCTAGTAAGTGATTATAGCATTCAATTAACTTCTAATTTATATTTTTATTATTTCAAAAGAACTTTCACTCATGATTTTTTCATTTATATATATCCATATAAAAGGCTTGCATGTAGGAGATTCAAATAAACCAATAAGAGCTCAACCCAAATAGCCAAATATAAGGGTATCCATCTTGTAAGCGGACATATTCATATATATATATATATATATATGTGTTGAGGGCCCTTCCAATAAGGGATCCCTCATTTAGTGTTAAATGAGGGATCACCTTGTGGGGCCCACACGAGTCGTTTTGTGTTAATCCGAACCGTCCATTTTTTACATCTCCATTGATAGATCATCCCTGCAAAAAATCAGCTAAATCGGAAATCGTTTAATCATTCATTTAAACGGTCAAAGTTTAAAACAAATGGACGAACAACAAATTCTTCTATAAACACCTAAACTTTGACCGCTTAATCAAACGGGTAAACGATTTCCGATTTGGCTGATTTTTTGCAAGGATGATCTATAAATGGAGATGTAAAAAATGGACGGTTCGAATTAACACAAAACGACTCGTGTGGGCCCCACAAGGTGATCCCTCATTTAACACTAAATGAGGGATCCCTTATTGGAAGGGCCCTCATATATGTGTTTACCTCTCTCTTTATGTTACTGTTACATTTGAAAGAGATAGACACATAACAAGAAAGTATTTATTTTCTCAATTAACCTTCTTCCACAAATTAATATTAATTTATAACCCTAAACTAGAGGACATGCCTTTATTATTGCTTCGTGAGCTAGAGGTCTCCCAAGCACGGATGGAGAGATCGAGGCTTGTCCTTAATTGATGACGTGTGTGTTTTCTTGCTAGTTACCATATTTAATTAAGTTAACTTAAACCATCTAATTAATGGATTAAATATAACTGATCATTATGTACTGTCGCCACGTAATATGTCAGAAGGGAGCGGATAGCCAAAGTATATTCCTTCCTCATATTAATTATTAATATCTTATTTTTGGTGAATATTATTAATAAATAATTCCTCGAGGAGAAAAATAATTGATGTCTTGCAGTCCATGGTCCTTTATTACTAAAATTTTTATGCTTCAGGACCTAAGTAAATATTTATTTATATATTTATTTACATGCAGAAAGGGACGTACCTAAGAAACGGTCCAGGGCTGTGGCACATCGAGGACTACAACTTCCGCCACCTCTTCGACGGCTATGCCATGCTGGCCAAGCTCCACTTCGAAAACGGGCGTCTCATTGCCGGCCACCGCCAGATCGAATCCGAGGCCTACAAGGCCGCCATGAAGAGCAAGAAACTCTGTTACCGAGAATTCTCCGAGGTCCCCAAGCCCGACAACTTCCTTTCCTACATTGGCGAGCTGGCCAACCTATTCTCGGGCGCGTCACTCACTGACAACGCCAACACGGGCGTTGTCAGGCTGGGTGACGGGCGGGTTGTGTGCTTGACCGAGACCCAGAAAGGGTCGATAGTGATCGACCCGGACACGCTGGACACGGTTGGGAAGTTCGAGTACAGTGACAATTTGGGAGGTTTGATCCACTCGGCACATCCGATTGTGACCGAGACCGAGTTCTTGACTTTGTTACCCGATTTGGTGAACCCGGGTTACTTGGCGGTGCGGATGGAGCCCGGGAGTAATGAGAGGAAGATCATCGGGCGGGTGGATTGCAGTTGCGGACCGGCTCCGGGTTGGGTCCACTCGTTCCCGGTGACCGAGCACTATATTATTATTCCCGAAATGCCCTTGAGGTATTGTGCTGGGAATTTGCTCAAGGCCGAGCCCACTCCTTTGTACAAGTTTCAGTGGCATCCCGAGTCTAAGGCATTTGTGCATGCCATGTGTAAAGCTAGTGGCAAGATTGTAAGTCCCACTATCATTATATCATCTCTATTCATTTGAAAATAAATATATGTGTACGTTCCTCATGATGTGATATTTGTTTTGATCTAGGTGGCGAGTGTGGAAGTCCCATTGTTCATAACCTTCCATTTCATCAATGCTTATGAAGAGAAAGATGAGGATGGGAGGGTCACCGCGCTTATTGCTGATTGTTGTGAACACAACGCCAACACCACGATTCTCGATAGGCTTAGGATACAGAATTTGCGATCATACACCGGCAAAGATGTATTACCAGATGCTAGGTACGGTATCTAGCATTACATGTTATATTGTCAAACTGTTATTTTATATGCACATATATAACTAGTTTATGATATGGTCAGTGTGATTTAATTTTTTGGATTTTTAAGTGGAGCTTAATTATTTGTTTGATTTTTGGATGGATGTAAACACAGAGTTGGAAGGTTCAGAATACCACTGGATGGGAGTCCATATGGGAAGTTGGAGGCAGCACTAGACCCAAATGAGCATGGAAGAGGGATAGACATGTGCAGCATAAACCCTGCCTACTTGGGCAAGAAATACCGATATGCTTATGCTTGTGGGGCTCAGCGCCCATGCAATTTCCCCAACACCCTCACCAAGGTGATTAATTAATTAATGTATCCAATAATTGTATCTTAAGCCCCTTGTTAATTTTGAGCTTCTTAATCACTTATTAAATTACTTAAATAATAATTGCAGATTGATTTGGAGAAGAAGAAAGCTAAGAATTGGTATGATGAGGGTGCAGTGCCATCCGAACCATTCTTTGTGGCCCGACCTGGGGCAACCGAAGAAGATGATGGTCAGAATACTATCTAATTAATCTAATATTGTCTATAAAATCATTAATGAATTCTTTAATTTTGTTTGGTAAATTAATTTCTGAGACATTAATAGTAGATATGGATATTGGATGCAGGTGTGGTAGTTTCGATGATTAGTGAGAAAAATGGAGGTGGGTACGCATTGTTGTTAGATGGATCAACTTTTGAAGAGATTGCTAGAGCCAAGTTCCCTTATGGTCTTCCATATGGGCTCCATGGATGCTGGGTTCCCAAGAAATAAAAGTGATTCCATCATCTAGCTATATTAGAAGCTCGATCTTGCCAATTCTACTTTCATGGCCACGTACATAGAAATTATGGTATTCATTGTAATGAATGTAAGCCTAAGCCTATTATATATGTGTAGAGCTATTTTGCATGTCTAAGCCTAAGAGCAGTGTGATAGATAAGTTCATATTTTTATTGTTTATAGTGAGTGTTCGTAGTTACGCAAAGTCTTTCATTGATCAGAAAATTGAAAGCTCAATCTGTATTTCTGTTGTAAGCTGCACTTTTGATACCAAGCTTATAAATTCGCGTTTACAAGCTTGTTGTAATTGAAGCATTTTTTTTTTTTTAATTATTTGTTCTCCAAAAACAAGTCATATTTCAATATTTGCTCTTCTTCATAATTTCATAAATAATGAAAATATGATAGGAACAAATTTTCTTCCCCGGGAGAGCAGTCAGGTAACAACCCCCACCCATCTCCTCTCTTTAATTCAAAAAAATAGAGAAAAACTTTCACAAAGTTACAAAGGTCAACTCCAAAACGAACCAAGTGGAAGAATACTATCATGCCGGCCAAGAGCTCGATTCGATCAATTGCTAAGATGATGACTAAAGATAGAGATTTTGATCACTTCTGGTCCGTATACACAGCATCAACATCATCAAGTTCAAGTAATTTAGTCATAAGTTCCCTGTTCAAGTCCATTGCCTCGTCATCTACCTGAATCAGACAAGCATCTTTAGCTCAAACGCACACAATAAGCTTTTTAGATTAAAATAAATAAATAAAGAAACCAGGAAAAAAATCCCAGCTATAAGCTTATAACAGATCAAAGAAAAAGAAACCATGTATGCATCAGACACACACCTCAATAGTGCTTATTGGAAGTAGCTCAGAACCATTATCCGTCTCAAAACTTATCCCTTCGTCACGTAGCTTTGAAAGTATTGTTGAGTAGTTCTCTGATGAACTTACAATTTTATAATAGCTACCGGAAACCGAAAATTTCAAAAACAGAACAAATTCAGAACTTTGTATTATCAAAGGAGCATAGTTCACAAAGATAATATGTATATATATATGCACATGTGTGTGTGTGTGTGTGTGAGAGAGAGAGAGAGAGAGAGTACAACTCGTTTATTTCCTAATAAATAATTAAATACATTTAAATTGTCAAGAAAATAAGCATAAATCCAACTTTCCCTGATTGAAGCAAGTGCCTACCAAGGTAAAGCTTCAATGCAATCTACTAACCCCACCATGCCTTTAAAATCATTGGTTACTAAACTCAAAAATGACTTGCATGACTATGGGATTAGAATATTGGATACACAAATGAATACCATAACACATGTTAATGAAGTCGTACTATAGGTTAGGCTCCAGCCTCCATTGCATCAGCATGAGAGTTATGATCAGTAGTGAAGGTATTGTGTTTCAAATAAAATTTAACTATTTAAGTTCACAGGCAGAGTGAAGAGGTCATAACAACCCCCCCCCCCCTCCTTTAAATGTCACGAGGGTATGATTATGAAGAGTGTTGTAAATACAGTTTACTCAGTTCTGCTTCTACATAAAGTTCCCAATTGAATAATGCCATTTCAGCAGAATAATGCATTGGTTAAAAAAAAAAAAAAACAAATAAGCAAATAAACAGAGGAAGTACAGACTAGAGTTACAGCATAAATCTAAACAGGAGACCGTAGCCGCTAGTAGAACGTACCTTTCGGACCTATCTTCTTCGGTCTCATCTTCATATACTGGCGGTTCAATAACATCCTCAGCACCAGCATCTAAAGCAATGTCAAGGAGCTGATCTTTGTCAGCATCTGAAACTTTTATGTTAACAACCCGAACACGCCTGAATTTGAACAAAACAGATCCTGGATCTGCCATCTTTCCCCCACAGTCCTTCACAACCTCTCTAACAGCTGCCACGGAACGATTTATTTTATCTGTCAAGACCTCAATGACCATACTAGCTCCACCAAAACCATATACCTGATAAAAGAAGCAGTTTATCTAGTTAACTACATTATATCAACAAATAAAATAGGGTCATATGAAAAAGTATAAACCGAATAAAAACAAAGCCTTACTGATGAAGTATATGAAATTGATACCAACCTCGTATACTTTCTCAATGTAAGCCTCTTGTCCTTTCTCGGATGCTCTCTTAATGTTGCGCTCCAAAATTTCCTTTGGTACATCAAGCTCCTTGGCTTTCTCCAATACAGTAGCCAGGGCCGTATTTGATATAGGACTTGGACCACCCTTCTTTACACTGCACCATTTCAGGCCAACCATGCAAGACCAAGTAGCTCTTATTGTAGCAACAACAATGAAAGAGAGAAAAGTAATATGGACCACATGGTGCTTCTTAAAACAAAGACAGACAGAGCGACTAACTTACGCAGACACAACTTCTTTCCCAATCCTCGAATACAGCTTTGCCTTCTTTGCATCTTGAGCTCCCTGCATATATAATCATAAAAGTGCCTACTTTAACACTTCAACAACGTCCAAAATAAACCCACATAAATAAATAGACCCCCGAACTATATAACACACTACACAGATTACAAAACGCTGACACACAAACATGGGTTGGGTTTTTCATCAAACAGGTGGCATTCAAGAAAATAGAACAAAGAAAAAAGAGAGAACCTTTCGGCCAGCGATTTTGCTGGAACGCCTGCCCATAGAGAGAGGAGAGACGGTCCATATGGTTCTTCTTCTAACTGTAGCACTGCTGTGTATGTGAGTCGAAACCCATGAAGGCAATGAAGAAATTGAAGATGAAGATGATAACTTTCTACTCAGCAAACCGTTCCCTGAATCACAAATGAAGCTCCAAATTCACTTTCAGTAAGATATAATTAGAATGACGTAGTTCAGAATTCAAAGAGAGAGCGAATGATATACACGGAAGAGACAAGGAGTTGGGGCATTTGGAGGAGACCCCATTACTGAATCTGTGAAGAATTGCTCCTAATGCTCTCATTGTACACGACGAACCCATATTTTCCCCCCAGTTATTATTATTCAAACAAATACAATACAAATACGAGAGGCTGCCGCTGGCTTCGTCTTTGTGTCCACTGCCAAATTTGCCAGTGAGTGAACTTCATGAATCATAGTTACCATACCCATCTAATTAGGACATGGCTTTGGACTTTGGATCTAACAATGGATGGGCCGAGGCCCAATGGCTATGTAAGTCTGGGAAAATCCAGGATGAGAATTAAGAAATAGCTTTTTTCTGTATGGAACTGTGTACTTATGACAATTTCTTTACATTTGTCCAAAACAAACTAGGTCAGGTTGGGGCGGAGAGAGTTCACACAATCACACATATGCTGATATGCTGCTCTTATATGTTATGTTAGTGAATGAAGTCAAACAACTTAGAAGTAAGAAGAGGATAAAATGAAATCCTTATATGGAAAACCCATAAAGGCACAAGTTTGTATCAGATATCCAATCATCTACTGAAAATTGAAAATATTCATAACAAACTGAATTGTTGAGGGCTAAAATAGCACTACATCTAAATCTCAAGGCCTTAGAAAGCTCAAACATGGATAAACTTGTACTGCAAAGGTTAAAGATATTGACTGCATGACAAAATGACTTATGACTTGCAAGTTGCTCAACCCATGAAGATGAACCAGCAGAGCACAACCCAAACCTTCAGCAAGCAACTCTGGTGAAGCCCAAGCCAAGCCAACACACATCAATCAACTCAGGTGCTTGCTGCTTCATCCACCCATCACCACCAAACTAAACTCACGAATCTGTTAATGCTCTCTTGCCTTTCAGACGATATCCATGTTCTCAATCCTTTATCCAGCACCATGGACTTCATTGACCGGCATCCAAAAGCTATGAGTTCCACATCAGACCCACTAATGTTGAAACAAGAACGCAAAACCAGAGCTTCTAAGTACCTGTGATGCCAAAATGCACGAACACCAACTCCAGTTACCAATTCACAACCAGTTAAATCAAGAATCTCCAAGTTGGGGCAATTCTCAGCAAGCGCAACAAGTGTGTGGTCTGACACATTGATAAGCCAAGACAACTTCAATTTCTTGAGGGTTTCAATCTTAGCAATAGCCACACCTCCAACATCAGTGACTCTTGGTCCACATTCAGCCAAATTCAGCTCCTCCAAGCAACACATTTGCTGCAGAAGCGAGACCCCCAAATCAGTGATTCTATCGCACTCTGCAATAACCAACTTCTTCATGGTTTTTGAGGAAGACCCATTTGACAGATGAGCCAGCCCAATATCAGTAATCGAAGAACACCCCTGCAAATTCAAAACCCTAATCGAACTCGCCGACCCAATAGCTTCAAGGGCTTGGTCCGAGACCAAGCTACACCATCCCAAATCCAAATGCGTCAAATTATGTGCCAACTCTGTAAGCCAAACAAGTCCACCATTCCCAATATTCTTTCTCCTTCTGAGCAAAACCTTGGATAATCTGGGACACCCATTTGCCAAAGCGCAAAGACCTTCGTCCCCAACCTCACCAAAGACCGATACTTCATCGAATTCGCGGGAAGCTCCACGTGGAGTTTTCAAATTGAGGTTGATGGCCTCGATTTTGGGGCAAGTTTGGGCCAAGAATGCAAGGTCGGTGTCGGTCATAAACTTAGATGTTTCGAATGTTAGTAAATTTGGGAATCTGGGTAATATCTGAAGGAGAACGTTGGGTTCGAGAACACGTAGAGATGATCGACTCAGACCCTCCACTCTCAGCCATTGCTTGCAGACCCAAGAGAAAGATTTTCTGTCATTTGGGTCGGTGACCCAATTGAGGATTAGGCCTACTTCATCATCACCTAGCGAAGGCATAGTTCCTGCTTAATCTGTTTCGGTAACTCTGTGTGCTGAAGCAATGAAGAACATGAGAAGCGAGAAGACCGGCATTTGCACAGTAACTACAACATGTAGTTTCTTCTTAAATTGTAAACGACGACTAAATTCTTCAACGCGCAGTGTTCCAAAGCGACGTGTAGTTTTTCTATTCTTGGGACCGTCATTTGGGCTTCCTTTTGCACTCGCTCATTTCGTTTTGGTTACAATGTGGGCCGAAGCCCAACAAACAAAAACTGGCTACAAACTGATCTAGGCCTAGTCGGGCCTCTCAAACTTTGTAGGCCCGGGTCAAGAGTCGCCCCAAAGTGAACAGAGCCATCCGCTGCATAGTTGCATTCTCTGTACCCGTGGCTAATGTTGCACTCATTCATGGGAGTGTTAACATGAGAAAATTTTCAAGTGGGGGCAGTCCTCATATGGTGCGACTACATTTATATACCGTCATATATTTTTTTTCAGTAAAGTTTATAGTTTTTTAAAGCAAATAGAACACATGGCACCATGACACTGGATGGTCGTACTATACACATGGTACGTCTCTCCAATTTAAGACCTTTTTGTGTTAATAATAACGTTCGAGAGTCTACATTATAGTATCACATTGTGGTATCTCATTTTCAATAGAGGCAAAATTCACTTGTAAATGTAGCACACAATATAGTATTATTATGTGTTACAATTAATGTTATATGTTCCACAGATTATTTAAGTAGAAATGAATCAAATAAGTCATATTATTTGATTTAATGAATGACACTCAATTTTATTTTGTAAAAGTATATTATGAGTTAAAAAATATGAACATCACTTAATTAATAATAACAAAATCAAACGAGAAACTTGAGTTGAGGTTGAGAGTTGAGAGTTGGGAGTAATAGACAATTATGGACCTGAATCTTCTATTTTGCTTCTCTACGAGACTGGTACTAAGCTCAAATATGAGTCTTTGAAAACACACTCTCTCCCTATTTTGTGTTCAAAGGCTCATATTTAAATCTGATACTAACCTTACAGGGAAGCAAAACAAGGAATTCAATTTCGACAATTATTCTTGAATTATTTGTGATGAGCATGTACATTGCCAAAGCATGTGCCGTTTTGTCGTGTAGCTACAATTCGACCACCAGTGTTGTTTTTTTTTTTTTTGGGCACCACCAGTGTTGTATTTCAAAACTGTGAGTCAGCTATAATTCTAGTTATAATTATTCGACCAGCTGTCGTTTTAAGCCTTCATTTCGGGCTTTGACCATAATAAATAGTGAGGACGTTTAATATTATAATGAATATATGCAATCGCATTCCAGCAAGTTTAGAGCCCAATTTACTAACAAATTATGATTGTTTGAAATAATTAATTATAATTGCTATGGCGTTGATAGTAGATTTGTAGGATCATATCAATCAATTGCCAACAATCAATATACACTTGCACAAATATACGAATTCGTCGTAAATATGTACGTACGCAAATCTCTTTTTATAACAACAAATTTCTCGCACATATTGTGAAAGAAAAATCATACTAATACTCTTCTTAAACTTTACTTTTTAGTTTTTACTCTATCTCCAATCTCAATCAATATTATCTTTAAAAAAAAAAAAAAAATCTCAATTAATATTGGTATATAATGTAGGTACAAAAGGAAGAGCAGGTGGGCCCCACGAATGAAGGATCCACAGTCCATATCCAACCTTTTGCCTTGATGTTCCAGCTTTCATTTGGAAATGGAGCTTTTTCAGTTCCACAAGCATCACACATTGTTGGCAGCTCACGCGCCTTCTTACACCGTTTGTGTGTATTCTAAAGAAAAGGTCCAAAGGAACAACACCAGAACATCTCCTTAAATAAGAAAGAGCTTGTTAGATTTACACTGACACCTTTTTTTTTTGACTTGGTACTTAGTTTACGCGTTACAATGAGCATGTCTCTGCTCCTCAATACTTACAAAAGGAAAATTCTTAAATTCATATGTCAACTTCAAATTAACCCCAAAGAAAAAAAAAAAAAAACCCCCAAAATCTCAATGTGGTCATTTTGCTCAAATAGTAATGTCATGTTCTTCTTAAGCCACGTACACATTGTGTTGTTGAATATTGCGTCCATCTAACACAAGAATGAGTCATAGATTAAAGCAACACGTTTTGTGGAAGTTATTTTCTAATTCCACATAAAATATACAAAGAAGTAATGCATGAATTTTATTACCTTTTTTTTTTATTGGTGATGAATTTGATAGTTAAAAGTTAAAACTTCACATTCATTAATCATCTAAGTAATTTTTTAGTTTCCTATCTATTTCATTTCATGTGCTAGAGTTTGTTGGTATGTCAATTCAATATTTGACTTTAACCCTCCAACCAAAAACTTAGGCAGGTAGATATAAGAACAAGTGTTAAAAATACACACATAAATTAACAGATATGATAATATATTTTATGAAGTGCTTATGATTAATTGGCTCCTTTAAGATAAAATACTAAAAAAAAAAAAAGAACTGAGGACCAGAAAAATACAAGACACACTCTGTACTCTCTCTGCCTACATTTTCAGTTGTTGTGTGTTTGTGTTTGTATAACTAAAGAGTCCATCTTTGGACTCCATCTCTTTCCCTCTGTTTCTCTCTCTCTCTCTACCTTCAACAATGGCTTCTCTCTTCAGAGACCTCTCATCACTGGGCCATTCAAAGAGAGGGACAAACAGCACCACCACCACACAACTCACTATACCCACCAAACCCACCACCACAACCACCATAGCCGCCGATCTCCCATCCCCATTGGGCCAGCTCTCGGCCCAGCTCACCGACGCCGACCTCCGCCTCACCGCCTACGAGATCTTCGTTGCCGCCTGCCGTACATCCACCGGCAAGGCCTTAACTTTCATACCCGCTTCCGCTTCTGACTCGCCGAGTCAGCACACCAACTCGCCCAACAGCTCGCCCGCTTTGCAGAGATCGCTCACTTCCGCAGCGGCCAGCAAGGTCAAGAAGGCATTGGGCCTCAAATCTCCGGGTTCGGGATCAAAGAAGAGTCCCGGGTCCGGTTCAAGTTCCGGGTCGGGTCCGGGGAAGTCGAGGCGGGCTATGACGGTGGGTGAGTTGATGAGGATCCAAATGGGGATTTCTGAGGCTATGGACTCTAGAGTCAGGAGAGCTCTGCTTAGGATTTCTGCTGGACAGGTTAGCTCAATTACTGGGTTTCCTCATTTGTCATTTTGGTTGATCCGGCTTTGGAGCTTTTTAAATGATTTGATTTTGTTTTTGTTTTTGTTTTTTTTTGATCATGTGATAATTTTGATGATGGGATATGGACTATGGAGCTCAATTTTGATACGGGTTTAGTCAATTTTGGAATTTGGTGTCGGTGCCTCTAAATTGCTAAATCTTAGTTTAAGAAAAAATTGTTTCATTACTAATGTAGTTCGATCTGATGAAAATGATGGCATCAAATTGTTTAATTTTATAGTCAGTATATCCAAACTTTTCTTTTAAGTTTGTTTGTTTTTTTAATCGACCTTCCATTTGATGTACTCGTTGCAGGTTGGAAGGCGAATTGAGTCAGTGGTAGTCCCACTGGAGCTGTTGCAGCAGCTCAAGTCCTCTGATTTTACTGATCAACAAGAATACAATGAATGGCAGAAAAGAACTCTCAGAGTCCTTGAGGCTGGTCTTCTTTTGCATCCCCACGTGCCTCTAGACAAGTCGAATAATGCTGCTGCACAGCGGCTGCGACAAATTATTCATGGGGCATTGGATAGGCCCTTTGAAACCGGAAGAAACAATGAGTCTATGCAGGTTCTTCGTAGTGCTGTTACACCTCTGGCTTCTAGGTCATCTGACGGTCTCTATGACTCATCCCACTGGGCAGATGGGATACCATTGAATCTCCGGCTTTATGAAAAGCTCCTAGAAGCCTGCTTTGATAATTATGATGAGACATCTGTAATTGAGGAAGTTGACGAGCTAATGGAGCATATTAAGAAGACCTGGACAATCCTTGGAATGAACCAGATGCTCCATAACCTCTGCTTTACGTGGGTTTTGTTTCACCGTTTTGTTGCAACTGGCCAAGTTGAAATGGACCTGCTGTATGCTGCGGATGGTCAGCTAGCCGAGGTTGCTAAAGATGCAAAGACAACAAAGGATCCTGAGTACTTCAAGATCTTGAGTTCGACATTGACTTCAATTTTGGGTTGGGCAGAGAAGAGACTCCTTGCATATCATGACACTTTTGATGGCAGTAACATTGATACCATGCAGGGCATTGTTTCTCTGGGGGTAGCAGCAGCTAAGATTTTAGTTGAGGATATATCAAATGAGTACCGCAGGAGGAGAAAAAATGAAGTTGATGTTGCTCGTAACAGGATTGACACTTACATCAGATCATCATTACGCACTGCTTTTGCTCAGGCAAGTCCTCAATATCTGACACTTGCATGGTGTTGTATACTTTGTGGATGTACCCCAAAATATAAGCCTTTGATCATACAGAGTATGCTTTATGTCCTCAAGACAGATCTTGTATATGACATAACAGTAAACCGGTATTGTAGAAGGCGTAAAAGAATTAAAAAAAAAAAAAAGAATGACAATTGACTTCCAAATTTTTCTCTAACATAAAATCACTAAGCATAGGTGAATTTTCTGCCGGAAATTCTCAAGATTTTTGTGGCATGTTTTGTTTTTGGTAACAGATTCTAAATTTTATAAGTTGGATGTATGACCTGAAATATGTTTGGTTACATATTATACAGAGAATGGAGAAGGCAGACTCAAGCAGGAGAGCATCAAAACACCAGCCAAATCCCCTTCCTGTTTTGGCCATCCTTGCGAAGGATGTTGGTGAGCTGGCAGTTAAGGAGAAGGAGGTATTCAGTCCAATACTGAAGATATGGCATCCTTTTGCGGCAGGCGTGGCTGTGGCAACCCTTCATGCTTGCTATGCGAATGAGATTAGACAATTCATATCGGGTATAATGGAGTTGACGCCTGATGCTGTACAAGTTTTGAGAGCTGCAGATAAACTGGAGAAAGATCTTGTGCTGATAGCAGTTGAAGATTCTGTAGATAGTGATGATGGTGGCAAGGCGATAATTCGTGAGATGCCTCCTTATGAGGCTGAAACTGCAATTGCAAATCTGGTAAAGGTGTGGATCAAGACAAGAGTGGACCGACTGAAAGAATGGGTTGATAGGAATCTGCAACAAGAGGTGTGCACTAACTATTCATCTGTTATTCTGCGTTGAATTTGATACAGTTTTTTGGTCATATATCTGGGGAGAGAAGACAAACTTGACAGTGAGGGCATTAAGACCAATCCATGGATATGAAATAACTATATTTTAAAACATGGCAAGATTAATTCATTATGATGCTGGGGTTATTAGTGGCTCAGAAGTACCACCTACAACATGAACTTTATTTCTGTTTGCTACTATCATGTCCTTTGTTGGCCTGTTTTTTCATGTAACTGAAACTCATAGTTTTGAAATAATTCTGGGTAGATAAATGAAACACTATGTTGCATTTGCTTTTAATATGGCATGTTGTCATTCATTATCTTGCTCATAACTTAATTTTTGTTGACATCTTTCCTATAGTTAACCTTGTTCGTTTCAACGTTATAGGCGTGGAATCCACCAGCTAGCGAAGAAGGATATGCTCCATCTGCTGTTGAAGTTTTGCGAATTTTGGATGAAACTTTGAATGCGTTCTTTCAGCTGCCAATAACAATGCATCCTGCATTGCTTCCTGATTTGATGGCTGGCCTTGACAGATGTCTTCAATATTACATAACCAAGGCAAAATCTGGCTGTGGTAAATAATTTTGTAACTCAAATTTTTGCACATGGATTGAAGTATGTTTTATTCGTGATAACCAGTATTATCCACTCTGAAATGCAGGATCACGTAATATATTTGTTCCCACTATGCCAGCATTGACCAGATGTACTATGGAATCAAAGTTCCAAGGCTTTGGCAAAAAGAAAGAAAAATCACCAAATCCTCAGAAGAGGAACTCTCAGGTTGCGACACTCAATGGAGATAACTCCTTTGGGATACCACAGCTGTGTTCTCGTATAAATACATTTCAAAGAATCCGGAGTGAGTTGGATGTTTTGGAGAAACGAATTATTACTCATCTCAGGAATTCTGAATCTGCTCATGTAGAAGACTTTTCAAATGGATTGGGGAAAAAGTTTGAACTGACACCGGCGGCTTGTGTGGAAGGAGTCCAACAACTTTCTGAGGCGGTGGCTTACAAAATGATCTTCCATGATCTAAGTCATGTTCTGTGGGATGGTTTGTATGTTGGGGAACCATCATCTTCTAGAATAGACCCTTTCCTTGACGAGCTAGAAAAGAACTTGCTTATCATATCAAACACTGTGCATGAAAGAGTTCGCACACGGATTATTACTGATATAATGAGAGCTTCCTTTGATGGTTTTTTACTGGTTTTGCTTGCTGGAGGCCCCTCGCGTGCATTCACCCGAAAGGATTCTCAAATAATAGAGGACAATTTCAAATCCCTTAAAGATCTATTCTGGGCCAATGGGGATGGCTTGCCTTCTGAATTGATAGACAAGTTTTCAACTACAGTTAGAGGTGTGCTTCCCCTTTTCAGAACTGATACTGAGGGCCTCATTGAGCGGTTTAGACGTGTGACCTTGGAGTCATATGGCTCTTCTGCCCGGTCCAGGCTCCCATTGCCCCCAACTTCTGGGCAGTGGAACCCAACTGAACCGAACACACTCCTGCGCGTGTTGTGCTACAGGAACGATGAAGCAGCTTCCAAGTTTCTTAAAAAGACTTATAATTTGCCTAAGAAACTGTAAACCTAACTCGAAGTCAAGGCATGGTGCATCATGGCAAGGCAACCAAGGAATGGCTTTCCGGTGTTGTTCTCTTGCAGAACATTATTGGAGACTTGGACAGTGCCTGTATTTATTGTATTTAGTGAAGATCACCCCAGTGAGATGCTCCTTATTTTGCGCATTTGTGAGCAGGGGAGGGGGGAGGGGCGTTTGCCTTAGGAAGTGGCAGTGATCTTGTATAGTAATTTGTTAGTGTTTGGTTAATCCAGCAGAGTTTGCAAAGGCTTGAGGTTTGGAGCAGATGAATTTAAAAGGATGCAGACTTCTACACGCTTTCTTTGGGGAACGATAGGTAGTTGAATATTCTTTGTTCATTCATTTTCTCTCATTTTGAGGCCATAAGATTCATTTATGCTATTCTTTTTAATGCTCTACTGCGCAGCATTCTTTTTTATTTCTTTTTCCCTAGTTCCTTTAAAAGATTGTGTTTATAGCATCATTCTGTTGGTATAAAGTATAGCATGTAATATAAGGCAGTGTGTTGTTGATTGCAAATGGAGTATTTAATTGCGTTTTTTAGTTGCAATTTATGGGTTATATGTCCACCGAATTGTATGTGATGGGGCAGACTCCGAATTGTTCTTTTGTTGCACCAATTTAGTTGGTATCCCTTACCAAGGGACAAGGGCCAATGTAATATTCCGAATTGAACAAAACCCCAAAGTAATATTCCGAATTGTGCTTGCAGCATAAGCATTCAGGCTTGTTAACTTCGGGATGGTGGAGAAGGGAGTATATTGGGAGGTATATAGTGTTATTTATTATGAGCTATGTTAAAAAATTATTGTTGGAATTATGCTTTACACATTTGTTGCAGTTAAAACCAAGGGAAACTACAAGAATAAATTATCAATTGTTGAAGCATTTTTTGTAAGTATAAATGTGGGGGAAAAATTACATACAAAAAGTTGAGCTAAGAATAAAATACAAAATAATTGAGTTCCAACAAACTCAGTAAAAAAAAAAAATATGTAATTACAAACAATAAATATGTTCCAACACATTGGTATTCTACAATTTATATTAAATTTAGTTTGCAGGGTTAGTCCCTTCTACCTTCTACGTTCCGCCTATGGTAACAACTGATATCTCTGTCTCTGTGAAACCATCCACACCAGCGGTGTTGGGACAATGAACTTACTCCTCCAAGATGGCACGTCCTAGATTTGTAGCAAGAGCTAACCTTACAGAATTCAGGGCCTGTGGTGGCAAGTCTGCTTTGATAAAGTCTGGACGGAGCTTAGCCATGGACAACTCTTGCAGTTTATTTAACAAGAGGTTTGTCTGAGACACATCTAGCAGAGGACAATCCCGCCAGTTAAGCAGCTTCAACTGCACAAACGTAATCAATCAAGCACAATTGATAGGAAAAGAAAAAGAATACTACCTTGCATTCACTAACTTGTGTACCCCAGAAATAAAGAGGTCAAATGTAGCCAGTTATTACATTAAAGTATATGACAGGATTCAGATTGGCAACAGTATCAAGTGCAATACTAGAACTCCCACTTAGAAGTTTTTGGCTTTGATTCTTTATGAAATTTCTACAAACATTTCCATAGCTTACCGAGTCATGCAGAAGGGGGAGCCAAAAGCGCTGAGGAGTAGATGGGTTTTTCATAAGCTGCAGAATCATAATAAATAAAGGATAAAAGTCATAATACTTCAAGCCTTGGAAACTATAGATGCTACGCATGCACCAAGTAACACAGAAAGGAAAAAAACATTATTTCCTTCTGGAAAATGGTAAATCAATTCGAAGAGAAAATTCCACCATAATAGCAGAATCCCCTCAATGTATGACCACTGACTCAATTATAAACTCCATGCATTAAAAGTGAATCCTGAGAATGTAGTAGTTACTTTGAGGATGATAGCTACACCAGTCAAACAAAATTGTACACTAACCGATATCAGTGATTCTACAGCTTGCCGAGCAGCATCAGTAGTTTTTCCATCATGAACCTGCTTAAGGGACTTCTTAAAATCCCTATACCTAGAACACATCAAAAGTTTAAGTGAGAAAAGATCTGAACAAATATTGATGAGGATGATGATTGCTCATGGAAATGCAAAGATAAAATTCATACTTTTTTTATTATCAAAGATAAAATTCATACTTGTGAAGAAAGTCAAGACCCCCTGTAGTCTTGGATTCAGAACCCAACAATTCAATCAAGCCTTCCCATTGCTGTATGTACAAACAATAGACAATACGAGTAATTCCCAAAATGAAACCGACTTTTCTAATATCAGGGCTTATCATTTTGAGCAAACAAATACTACTTACCTTAAAACTTTCATCAGAGATTGACTTTCCAACAGAATCAAACAAATGCTGAGCAATCCTGCTAAGACGAACTTCATCTCGGGCTTGCTGAAGCCAGAAAACTCCGGTACCTTTTCTACCATGCTTCCAATGGTACACCCCAGCAATCTAAAAACTGAAAAACTTTAACAGGAATTTCCACAAGGGTAACGTTTAAAACTTTATAACAGGAATTCCCACGTGTATTGTGATCTCAACCTCGATTATTATAATAAAAGTGAAATAAAAAGTTTGCCCAGTCTTTAGTCTTTACATCTATGTTACAGAAAAATTTCAAATACAATTAAGTTTCTTTTTTTTTTTTTAATCAAAGCAAATTCAATTAAGTTGAGTACCCAACATTGGGGAAATTTCAAAGACAAGCACGAAAAAGGAAAAAGGAGAAAATTGAAAGATATACAGTGAACTTCATCCCAAAGGCAAAAGATGTCTGGAAGTTCTTAGAACAAACTAATTTTGGAAAAGTTTTGTGGACCTTTACCAAGTTCCAGGCCTGCATATTCTTTATATTCAGGATAAACTGTACTTTATCCTTTTCTTTTCTTTTTTTGCCACAAACTGTACTTTATCCTAAAGATAATGTCTTTCATACCTTTAAAACATTAGTTTTCACAGGATTTGTATTATAATGTGTGCCAAGTACAAGCCCAAATCATGCAAGTTCTGAGTATTTCCTATATTTCTATTTCTAGTGCAGAGTACAGAAATTGATGAAAATTGTGCATAAACAGAAAAGATCATCCTTACAAATTTACACGTACCTTCATAAGGTTTGAACAAACAGTATCAAGTTCATAAAGACGGCATATCTCTATATTCTGTGCAGAAGTTCAAAACAATAATATTGTCTATCAGTCACAATATACACATGAAAAACCAGATACTATGATCCAGGAAAAATAAACATGTCTGACAGTAAGTACCAAAAAACTTTGGCACTGAAATATGAACCTATCACCTTAAGCAGCATTTCATTATGTTGAGTAGGCAGCTTATACAATAGAATCTCTAACAAACTCATTCCCTGCTTCGTGCACGATGTCAAATAAATTGGAGCAATCTGCAAACATGAGAGCATCAAACTGTCAACATATTTAGTGCGTACACATTGAGTTTACCAGCTCAAAATCAAAAGAAACAAAAAAGAGCACTTGAAACAGAATGTTGATAGGCATGCCAGCTGATACCCACCAAGAATCATCAACACTATAGACATGGAAAATAAAAGTGGTGTTTTGCCATGTGTAAGGCCATAAATTTATATGCCTACAAGTTTATATATTGTGAAGAGTAACATCACATCAATCAGTGCAACCAAAACAATGTAGAAAGACTCCCAATGGCCAATATGGTTGGATAAAGAATGTGCTTTTAGAGCATGAGACCATGTTCATACACATATTTAATTGGGAAGAATCGTAAGAGTGGTTAAAAACAATCTACAATTAGCTCCTAATGAAAACAATGTACATGAATCAATTATTACAATAGTCATAACAAAAACAATCTAAAACTAGTTCATTGTACTCACTTGCCAAGTCAATGCATGTGATGATAGAACTTGAGCATAGACAAGCCGATGTAATTCTGCTATACTAATCCCTCCCAAGTTATAGCGTTCTTCATGCAGAAGAATTTCTGCTTGATCGCTCCCAGTAGTCAACAACTCAATGGCATGGGCAACCATCCTATTGCAAGCAATGAACAAAGTTACATCTATATGAATTTCAATAACAAAGCAGTAGAATATTCAAGCTTATTTCAATCTCACAAGTCATTTGAACTTCTATAACAATAGGTGGGATTGGGAGAACATTCAGACAAGGGTCCTTTTAATAGAACAAATGCTGAAATATATGCACTTAGAAGAGAACTTAGCAGCTCACCAAGGCCCAAATGCTCTCGAGCATTCAGCTAAGACAACCTGTACCATTTCCAAACATCTGAAGGTGTTAAATAGAAGAAAACCATGGACAAAATAAATAAATTTGAACACTCTAGCGTCTAATGCACAATCCTTACCTCAGTATTCTCCCCAAGGATTCCAAGAATAATTGCCATCAAGCTATGGGCACTCGACGTTGGTTTCAATTGCATGCATTTCTGGGCTAAGTTATACATGCTTTCGAGACCCTGATTTTAAGAAAAGAAATTAGTTGCCAACTTCAGACTTCAGCTACTAGAGATGAATAATGTATTACAAAGAGATGACAAGTACACAAGTCCATAAATATATATATATATATATATATATATATATATATATATAGGCTCAGAGCCTCAAACAAACTCATAATAGGATATTATAATAGGGCATTACCACTGTGAATGGCCTGAGATATAGAAAGTGAGAAATAAACAGCTCTATCCAATGGCAAGTTACATTGCAGAGATTCTCAGTGTTTCCAAGCATAGTTTGTATCATATTTTTCAATCCCTCCCGGGTTTGATGGTGATCACATTGAAGCCAGAATGCACTGCAGTCAAGTTTAGTAATTTGCGCTCTCCATTTCTCCCATGCCTAGGTAACAAAAATAACTTAAGTTGCAAACTATAGAAGAAAAAAGGCAGAACAAAGAAGAAACACTCCATTTTTTAAAGGCTCAAATATACCTTGATAAAATCAGGCTTTGCTTTAAAACATTCACCTAACTTTCCATCTTCTACTTTAGGACGCATGCGTGGCATCTTTGAAATAAGAACAGCAACTGCCTCTACGAGTCCATTCTCAGTCTATCCAGTTACACATAGGATAGGCATCAGACAAAATACAATTGATGAATACATCAGTTGTTTCAGTGTTAACTTCCAGAAGGTATATAATTCAGATTGTTGCATGGTGCATCAGAACACCCAGATTGGATTTGTTTGGAACGTTGTAGCAAAATAGAGAGAGCAAGTCGATTTAATAGCTCTTCTTACATTGATGAAAAAGCAATGGGAATACCAACAAAAAGGAGCATATAAAGATAGGAATAAATGATTGACCAGAATTACATATAGAATAGATACGTGGGATAACTCTAATAATAGCCGACCAGCCAAGAAGGTTTTACCAGATAAACAAAAAAGACTAAGAATAAGTAGTACAGAACATGAGGAAATGAAATGTAAAACCATAAAAGGAGAGTAGTAGGGTTATCATAATATATTCTAAAACCAACTATCCATGTTCAATAAACTTCTCACCAACCTCGCGATTGCCAAGCTGATGAAGTTGATAAGATCCATGTAACCGCAACATTTTCACCTGCAAGAAAACAAACAGCATCTATCTAGTCTTTTTGATCACTGAAAATGTAACATCTTAACTATTCAGAACTCAGAAGACAATGGGCAAAAAAAAAAAAAAAAAACTATTCAGAAGACAGAAACCTCAGGCCATAAAAGAAAAAGAAGTTTAAAGGAAAGGGTTGGGGCCCTTAAAACTACAAACCACAATCTCAATCCAGCCAACTGCTAGTGCTGATGATAACACTTCCCAATATTTAGGATCGTCCTCAATAACCTGCATAAAACAATTTAATAAAATTCTCCACCATCTTCGTGAACCAGAAAATGACAGACTTACTATCAGAGACATAAACCACAGGGGGGAAACTTCATGAATAAGACTTTAAGCCCTACGAATATTGGAATTAATAAAGTGAGAAGAAGGATACTTTCAGGATTACTAGGCTTAACTCCATCAAACAGAAATCCCGTTTACATGCAATAAATTTAATTTTTTAGCCTCACAATACAAGCCAGCTTTAAGAGAGAAAGAAGCCATAAATTAACTACCAGTGACTTAAGGGTGGTGAGAACAGGAAAGATAAAAAAAAACATAGATTCTGGAGAAATAATTATAAATTGGAAACGTCGTTAACAAATACATTTTAGTTGAGTTCTACTACATTCCTACTATAGACCTCAGAGGAATTCCAAGAAATGTTTTCAAAGCCAGTTAACAATGCATGAACCTTAATGTTCCAATTTCCATTAACAGAAAATGAAAAGGGAGAATAACATGGAAACTGGAAGAACAGAACAGGTCAAACCTGTATGCTGACAAGTTCATTCTGAAAATCCACAAGTTTTGAATGAACTGTTGGCTGTGTACTCGAAAGTAGACTATCATAATCCTGCCATGACACACAAGCACAGTACCCCTGAGTCGTGACCATTATAAAGCAACAACTCAACAGTTGGATATAAGAACAAATAAAGAGAAGAGAATAAGATCATTACAGCTAACCAATCAACAAGCCGTTCCGGTAGCCATGCTTGAGATTGTTTGTCTGCATAAAATATCTCCATTAGCTCCCACGCAGCTTTTAAAGAGGTAGGCTCCTCAACTTTCTGCATTAAACTTTTGAACTTAGATATAACAACTATATATGTAATTTGGAAAAGGAAAGCCAAATGAACAATAAAAAACCACATAGAAGTTACGCAAATTCACCCTTAAAACCATCTTCGGGTCGTCAATCACTGAATTAGGGGGCGACTTGGAGCTACCCAGAAGTGAATTTATGTCCTTGCTGTACTCCATCACATACTCCCACCTAATTTTTCTCATAGGAGTCAAATTTACAAATAAAAACGGATAAATGTAAAGAAAGCTTTCTGGACAACAAAACAGACTAATCCAAAGTTTCTTTAAACTCCTTACCACTCGATGTTATATGGCGACGGACTCATTGACATCTTCGATAAACTCGAAACCGAGCTCCGCCTGCTCTGGAGAAGCGCAAACGGCGAAACAGAGCCGTACGCGATCCTCCGCCACCGCGCATCCCCATTCTCACAGTCTCCATTACTGAGCCTCACCTCCACCACTCTCCCTCCAACCTCGGCATCGTCGGAGTCTTCGCCGGACGGTGGCCGGAAAATCGACACGCGCAGCGTGTTGCCCCGGGACCACGAGATGGAGAGGCGAGAGATCGGAGGCTTGAGGCCGTGGTGAAGAGTGTATACGACGGGTTGCCGGAGCTCCGGCGAGTAGGGCACCAGAGAAGTATCGCTGGAGCCTGAGGTGCCGCGCGTGTCGCCGGAATCGGAGGCGACGCCGGGCATTTGGTCCGGGATATCGGAGTGGTGTTAGGGTTTTGGGAGGGTTTGTGAGGGAGAAGAAAAGAGAGGGAAAGTTAAACGCGCGTAAGCGGTGAAAGTTACAGACTAGTTGGGGAGGGAATGACCAATTTGGGGTGTGTTTGGTAATGGTCAAATCTTATCCGGGTGTCGGGTTGCTCCTTCTCTAGAGCGGATATCCACAATTTGTTTTTTTATGCACTTTATGTGTCAAGCTCTAGTGCATTTTTTATATTTATCCGAGCTATAGGCACTTAGGTTCCGATCAAAATTTTAGAGTTAAAATTTAAAATATAATTTTCATAGAATACTTTACAATCTATGAAAACGAACCCATCAAAAAAATAAGTCAAAAAGCAACTGAAAAAGGAGCACCAAATGTTGCAAGAAGTGATTGGTAGTTTTTAACAAAACAAGGCCAGTGTTCAGCGGCACTGCCGGTCGCTTGGCACCGGAAAATTTGAAAAAACAAATTGACTATTTAATTCTCCATAAATTAACCTTTTTTTTTTTTGGTTAAGTCCATTGGATTATTAACTAAGTACAAATAGTATTCATTGTTCCATGTTTTATTCAAATGATCTGGAGAACATAACCTCAGCTCTACATATAATCATAGAGTACTCAAATCTCAGTTTACATCATAACAAGCAAAAAAAAAAAAAAACAATCACTTTACATAATGGCAAGCAACTGACCAAAGTCTTCTGTACAAACTGCAAAGAAATTTGTTTCACGAATTCAAACATTTTGAGAACTGTTTTGTGTATAGCCCTAGTAGAAGAATGAATACAGTCCTTTATTGTATCTTGGATCGCTCTCTTCATTCTGTACAAATGTATATTGTCACTGTATTCAGATTTCAGAATCACACATCTCCATTATACCTCAGGTTTATAGTAGAAGAATTGAGACACTCCTTCACTAGCTCTTGAATCCTTCTCTTCATGAGCTTATCTTTAACACCTGCAAGCATACTTCGGTAGAACGTTTCCATCCTGATGAGCTTGGCACGATCTGCTGACTCTAACATGTTGTCCCATTCCTTTGCAATGTCATAAGTACCCGAGTTCTGCAATGAGATTGGAATATCCTGCTCTTCAAAGGGTTTTCCAAATATTGAGCCATGAAGTATGCTAGCATACTGTTCCATCACTGAAAGTTTTGACTGAAGAAGCTTCATCTCTTCCATTGCCAAAGACAACCTTTTCTCTGTTTCGGTGGGCCCTGTAGAATTCTCTTCCCCATTTTTATCCTCATTGTCGGTATTTAGTTCTTCTTGCTTGAAGTCCTCTGTAAGTGGAGGCCACAATACAACAGTGGGAGCATAATAGTCAATCGTCTTACCATTTCCGAGAACCCCACTCCTTCCTCTACCCCAAGACCAAAGCTTATATCCATCATGTGCAACAAGAACAGTATGGGCAGCCCCACAAACAACTTGGACTGGATCCTGAAATTTAGCCTTATTCAATCTGTTACACCAAATCTGTATGGGAGAAATAGCATCCCCTGCATCTGTTCCGGTAAAACTAGCATCTGGGCATAGGCCAAGACCCTTCTCCATTCCCCAGGACCACACATCTCCCGCAGATGAAACAACACTTGTGTGAAATAAGCCACAGTCAACAGAGATAAGATACACATACTGCGGCAATACTTTCACAGGTTCAGGAGACAATGCATTTTGGGTGGTTCCATGCCCAAGCTGTCCATTTTCTCCAATGCCAAACGTCCAGCACATGCTTTCTAATGTGTCACTCGGCCTTTTTCTGTGGGTGAGCAAAGCTGTGTGAAAAGCCCCACAAGCTACCTCATAAATTGCGAAAGGGGAGTCCTGGTTAAAAGTATCTACTATTGCAGGACGATTCCTGTTCTCTTTATCCCCCAGGCCTAACTGACCATGGTTGTTACCACCCCAAGAGAAGCATACAAGATCTTCACCTTTATATGTTTCTCCAGCAGTGACTAGGGCTACAACATGCTCATTTCCACATGCCACCTTTACGACAGTGTGGCCATGGAAATCCCACACAGGGGTCGGATTGAAACTACTCACAAGAGAGAACCCACTTTCACTGCTGCTGCTTTCTTGTGGGCAGTTGCCCCACATCCAAAGAGCACCTAGATTATCAATTGCTAGAGACATCATCCCTCCAGCTTTAACAGAACAAACCTGATGTAGACAAATGCGGTAACAAGAAAACAGCACATAAGGCTCTTGTCTTCATCAGGTATTTGGTGCAACGATAATACAATTCTTTCCATACCTTTAGTGGCACTTCACTCTTCGTTGCAGACGCCAACTCAAGAAACCGCTCCAGCAAGCAGGGCACCAGAGAATTTTCCCCATTTACACCAAGTTGGCCATCCGTTCAATAGTCAAGGATTTGAACAGTATAAACAAGGCGCAAGCACAAAGAAGAAATACTAGTGATGCAATCCCCATAACTAACTTCTTCCATTGCTCTGAATTAATGAAGCATATAAATAACCCTATAATGAAGGATACAGTTGTTGTAACCCCAGCACCACACTGACCCATCATCTGCCATCACACAAGTAAAGTTAGAACAGAGGAGAATCACGTCCACCAGTCAATTATTTCATTGCGTTGCTAGTTCAAAGGTAGATTCAGGCTAAAGCTATTCCCAGATGTATATTCTGAGTTCTGATATCTAATGGATGCACTTTCCCATATGGTTAGTTTATATTATTATCCTAATGTGTGCCAAGTAACTAAATCCGATCATAAATAGTACACCAGGATTACATCTATATATGCGCATTGTAATAAGACAAAGCACAATGCTTAAGTATCATAGATTTCATGGGAAGAAGTTGGCCATCACATTGAAAACAGACTATGCAGCAATTCAGTCAAAGTAGACTATGCAGCCATTTAGTCAAAGTAAATGTCTGTCCATAGGTCATGCAAAGAAGTACAGTAATGCCACTCTACACAGCCTTGGTTATTGGTCTCACAACCAAAAACATTTTTCAATTCCAATAAACACATCAAGGGCTAGCAACATATAACTTGATCCTAAACTCATCAAGAGGCTTTAGTTGCCTGGCCTAGTTTTTCAAACTTCAAATTGGCCTGATAATTGGATTTAAATGCAGGAAAGTTTTGAACTTTAACCTTCCAGTGGGTCCTCAAGTCAAGATAGAACAAGAAGAAGCCAACTTTTCAAGCACTTTATAAAAAAGTAAAAACAAAACTTAAGAAAAGTGGTGATGTCTACAAGCATGTAACCAGCAGAAAGAATCACCCACAAAATAATCACTATCTTTGTGCAACACCAACATACCATCTATTCATTTCAATGTCTGCCACAGAGATCAGACAAGAATTTTAAGAATCAAAGACTGAATAAAGCCCATTTCAAGTTGCAACCTTAAGTTTCTTTTGAAAACACCCATTCAAACTAAAAACTGACCAGCAACAGCAAGACTGTGGTAAGCACCAGCAGTGAAAGCTTTAAAATCTGACTGAAAGCTTTTAAAATCTGACCTTAAACTACGGAAAGCATCAAAATCTGACTGAAAGCTTTAAAAACTGACCAGCAAGAGCAAGACTGTGGTAAGCACCAGCGGCGACTCCCACAAATTTGAGCCCGGTTTCTTCTGCACTACGTGGGTCATTGAATTCGAATTCGACCCGAACCGGGAAGAGCTCGTCGGCTTCGGAGCCAGTCCCAAGCCGCCCAAACATTCCTCTTCCCCACGAATACACGGAGCCATCCCCTGCAATTCAACACCACAAACATCAAATATTCAATTCTCTAAATTCATCAATTATCTTCTGCTTGTGTCGAAGTCTCCTAAGTCCTACCTGTGAGAGCCAGAGTGTGGGCTTCGCCGGCAGCCACTGCCACCACTTTACGAGACAAGTTGCCGCTATTGGGAAGACTGACGACGCTGTCCTCCTCCATTGTTGAAGCCAGAGTGACCCAGTTAGTTTGATGTTTGATAAATTGCCCCCGAGAGATGTAGAGGTCTTTATCTGCTGATATTTTTGTACTCACTGTCAATGGCTGAATGGAAATTATCTTACAATGTATTTTGACGTATCTGTCAATTTGGGCACCTGTCAAATTCAATATTCTTTTTGTTTTGTCATTAATTTGAATATGGGAAATTTTGGGTTATCATAAATTTATATTGACAATGCATGATTTCATAATAAATCCATATTAATGAGTCAATGACCAGAAGGTTGTTTAAGGATTACAACATGCTCAATATTGCAATGCTAATCTTTTTGTTCATTTGTTGTAGAGCTGTGATTGGCAGGTGTTAAATAGGACTTGGGTTTGGATTTGTAAGACACAAAAGAAGCCTAATTACGTATCATCCATCATGCATTAACAAGGTTATCTCTGCTTCTGTTTCTTGTCAACCACTAAATCGTTCTTATTATGACTAAACCATAGTTAATCTATTGCTTAATCGATAAGTCATAAAATGGCAACTCAATCCCAATAAAAGTGTGCAGGAATTGGTCACTTTCACATATGTAGCAGCAATCAATTTCGTTAAGAAACAGTGACAGATCAACCAACATCCTACAAATCACTTCGTCATATTTAATTTCCTTTTCAAAGTTTACATTATCTATCTTTGTATTTACAATTATGAATCATACATCAAATTATAGACTTGGATTAACCAGCACCACAGAGACCCAGATCAGCATTATCATCCTCATGATCATGAGCAGCATAAGCAGCCAAGTTCAAGTACTTGTCCTGGTCCATCTTACCCCTCCACCTTGCCCTGCAAATCACACAATAAGCTGACCTCCTCCCTGTGCTCCTCTTCCACTTCAACAAGCATTCTTCATGAATTGGGTTTCTACATGTCCCACAAGCCACCACTCTATCTTCCTTTCCCATCTCATCTAAGCAAACAGGGCAGGTACTACCATCTTCAATATCTATGCTTGGTCCTGTTGATGAAGAGCCCCGATTTCTTTGAAAAAACAGCTGGTGAAACCTCTGGCGCACACTGACCCCGGCCAGTGCTTCGGGCAGCGTGGGCAGCCCCAGGAGGCGGCTGACCTGGCACGGCCGGAGAGTTCTCCTCCTGAGACACGTGTCATCAAGGGGGAGACCCAATACCCGGAGCAGCACAAACAGTATGTGCTTGCATGGGGTTGCACGGTCGGGACACGTGCATGAAGGGATGGTGGATAAGGCCACGGTGTACACGTTCCCGGTGGCGCCCAAGACAAAGAAATTGGATTCGGAGCGGTGGAGGAGGCGGAGGTGGTGGTGGAGGGCCCGGACTACCCGGTCCGCGAAGGGTTGTGTGGGTTTGAACCGGGTGCGCGGCTCCCGGTGGTGGTGGTGGTTAGGTAGGGAGGAATTGGAGGCAACAGATTCCATTGGGCAGTTATGGCAGTTAAGGTTGTTGGTAGTTGAAAACCTGAAATGTGATTTTACTTTTGGGAACAAAATAAGGCAAGGTAAGGTGTTTGATAAATGGGATTTATAGGGGAATGTGGTTGGGATTCTTTGTGTGGGTTTGAGGAGTACGTGAGGGATAGCGGGTGGGTAGAGAAGTTGGTGAATTTGGAGAATTTCAAAACCTTGAGTTGGAGTAATGTGAGGGTAGACCCTCAACCTCAAGCCACTTTTTTGCTACAAAAGAATGACAAACAAACCACTCTATCTGCAAATAAAATTGAATGCCAATTGCCAAACCCAATTTCTCTTTAGAACATATAAAGTACTTAGTTATAGTCTTATAGAATGAAAAACACTGATTTTATGTAGTGCTGAAAGATCTGTAACACTGATGTAATGTAACCAATGCTAGCAATCAATAAGGCTAAGATCAGGTAACACTGATCTAAAAACAGTGTTTTACACCACACAGTAATATATATATATATTTTGTCAAAAGAAGAATTAGCAGAGAAAGATGTCTTTTCTCTCTAGAGGAAAAAGTTTAGAAATTTTTTTGATAACGAATAATATATTTTTTTGGTTAATGGGAATGTCCAGGACATGAATTTGAGATGTCAAATTTAAGATAGCTGCCAGCAGCTGCCAAATAGAGCTTAGAAAATTACATTTTTGTTCCTTATTTAACAAAAAAAATAAGGGATTAATGTCATTTTGCTCCTCATATTATTATATTTGTATCAGTTTGGTCCCCAAATTTTTAATTTGAAAAAGTAAGGACTTTGACTTTTTCAAATTTGCTAATTGAGATTATTTCGTTAATTTACACATTTTTCATCCAAATTAAATGAGAAATGAAATAAGAAAAAATTGTAAGATCTAAATGAAAGAGTTCATTTTGCCCTAAAAAATGATCTTACGTAATTGGCATATGGTGCTATGTAAACGGAAATTTAGATGAAAAATTTGTAAATTGACAAAATAATCTCAATTGATAAAATTAAAAAAATTTAAAATCCTTAATTTTTAAATTAGAAATTTATAAATCAAACCGATCCAATTGTAATAATTTAGATAACAAAATGACATTAATCCCGTTAAATAAGAGAGCTGCTATTTGCACACCATTTTTTTTTCTTTTTGCACGCATTTTTCTCTTACACACCTCCTACCATCTTCTAAAATTTTAAATTTCTCTTTTACACACCCCTCCCATTACCAAAATACCTCAACGTCATTAATCTCACCAAAATTTCTCACTACACACCCACATAATCCAAACACTACACACCCCACCCCAAAGATGAATTTTTAAATTAAAAAAAAAAAAAACAAAGAACAAAAAAAAAATGTTGAAACCAGCCCAGCCCCTCCCCCTCCCTCACCCACCCCGACAACCTCTCTCCCTTCCCCTCCCTCACCGACCACCTCCCTCCCACTCTCCTTCCCTCACCCGACCACCTCCATCTTTCTCTCTCTCTCTCTCTCCTCCCCGCAACACTGACCCTCGTATTTCTCTCTCCTCCTCGCAGCACCTCCTCCTCCCCCGCAACACCAACTAAAAAATAAAAAAATTGCAGGTTCGGCAGACCAGTGCCGAACCCGTCGGTTTCGTTCGGCAGGTACCCATCGAACGAACCAGGTTTGTTCGGCGGTTACCTGTTGAACGAAACCGACGGGTTCGGCACTGGTCTGCCGAACCACCTGCCACCCTTTTTTTTTTTTTTTGCTATTTGCTTGGGCGAGAAGAGAGAGAGAGAGATAAGAAGAATGTGGTAGTGGTGGTGGCTGTTTTGGCTTAGGTAGAGGGAAGAAGAAGGTGGTGATGGTGGCTGTTTTGGTGGTGCAGGGGCTGGGGGGGTCGGTGCAGGGGCTGAGGGGCTAGGTGGGTTGGGTGGAGGGGGGAGGCCGGAGGGGGAGGGGGAGGGGGAGGGAGGGAGGGGTGGGTCGGGTGAGGGGGTTGAGGGGCTAGGTGGATTAGGTGGAGGGGCTGGCTGGGGGAGGGTTGGAGAAGAAGAAGAAAAAAAAAAAAACAGGGGAAGGGGTGTGAACGAGAGAAAAAAGAGAGGGAAATAAGGGGGCTGTATAGTTTTTTTTTTTTTTTTTTTTCTTAATAGGGGTGTGCAAAAAGAAAAAATAGGGTGTACAAATAACAGCTCTCTTAAATAATTACATTTGTTTTTGACTTTCCGTTTTGTCCCACTTACCTTCATATCCTGCTTACAACCCACCAAAATTCTCTTTTCTTCTCTGAGAAAGTACTCCTTTTGCTGTAAACCACTGAACAAAACCCATGTTTCCAAACGCTTCTCGGCATCCAAACAAGGTATTTTTATTCAATTCCATTTTCATCACTTAGTTTTCTCCCTCTCACTTTTGGCTTTCAATTTCTTCGCTTACCCCGAGTTGGGTTTCTGGGAATTCCGGGAAAAGGAAACCAGACAGAGTTCCCAGCAGCCAAACAGAAAAAGATTGCATCTTTCTCATATGGGTTCATCAGGACCCTCCGTTTGGCTGCCAATAAACTGGGGAAGAAAGTCAAGAGACCATATTGTTGTATTAGAACTTTCGTTGAGTGGAAATTTGTACTTCTTATGACTCAAATAACAAAATCAGTCGAAATTCAATAATCTAGTTTATTTTCTACTTTCTAATCTGCTAACAGTGGAATTTATATCAATTTTACTCTCATGGGTATCATTGAAAGCAGCAGCAGCAGCAAGAAAAAGAATGGTTGGCATTGAGTTTTAGGCCAGAGAACTTTATTCCAGGAGTTGTCATTGGTTTCATTCTTGGGTTGTTGTTGGATTTATCAAAACCCGGGAAGGGTTACTCAAAGAAGAACAATTTGGCAGTAAGCAAGCTCCAACAGCGAAGCATGGTCTCAAGTAATGGCGATGAAGAGCTTAAAATGGTGTGTTTCTTATTGCCTTCAGCTCCTATTACTATTGAATTCTTATGTTATTGGTAGTACCTTGAGCTTTGTACTATCTATAGCTTGGACTAGTGTTACTGTTGGTGTATTCCATGCTATAATATTTGTTAACATGTCTTGCTATACATAGGCCTCATATAAAGGATAAAGTTGATTCGAGTAGCTGGTTGTTAATCATTGAGGAGTAACTTGATGAACAAATTATATTGAATTACGAATTCGTCCAGGACATTATAGATTGCATGAACGAATTATATTGACTACTACTACATTTGTTGGGGAACTGTTAAATCATAAAAGTAGCCAGTTATTCGAATTTTTATTTCTACTCTTTTCTAGAGATTGTTAATGAAAAGCATATGTCGAGTTTGTAATGATTTGATTTGAGTTTATGTGTTAAGTAGGTTTGTTGTTTTGGTTGTTGAAATATTCTCTGATTTCAAGTGGTGAACTGCTCATGACAGGTTCTGGTAGTGAGACGAGACCTGAAGATGACAACTGGAAAAATCGCATCTCAGTGTGCTCGTAAAATACCTTAAACTCTAATTTTTAATTTAGTGCATCTAATATTGATTTTCCACCATTACTTCACCTCTCGCATCCTCAACACCCTATTCTTGATTTCTTTTGCTGAATCATTTGGTGAAATATTTCTTTCACAAACTTGCAGATGCTGCCACTGGCATGTATGCAGAACTGGTGCAAAGGTGATTATGACTGGCTTCTTCTATTTTGAACATTAAAGTTTACTCTGATTCAATGATCTCTCTCTCTCTCTCTCTCTCTCTCTCTCTCTCTCTCTCTCTCTCTCTCTCTCTCTCTCTCAAGACTGCACCTTTGTGCTCTTATGCGCAAGCCCTCATACAAAAGTTAGCCTTTTTGCAATATTTGAGGACAGAAAAGTTAACATCTGTAACCATGGTTTTGAAAGTGTGCAGAGAAATTAGTGTAATTAGTAGCTACTCGTACAATGATGCAATCAGTGAAGAAGTGGAATGCAGACAACCCCTGAGTCTTTATGTATTTATTAATGATGTACCATTATATCAAAGCTATAACGTCTAGTATTCATTGCAGCCACCGATCCCTTTTGATACAATGGGAGCAATATGGGCAACCCAAAATAGTGGTTACTTGCAAAAATCAACAGGAAATGTAAGCAGATGATTTGGTTCATAAATAATATAGCTCACTTAACAAACATGTCTCTTTGTTGCTGAATTGTATTTGTGGGCTAAGATTCTGTTTTTTTTTTTTTTTTTTAGGAATAAGCTGAAGGAAGCAGCTGAGAGTATTGGCCTTCCAACTTTTGTTGTTGCTGATGCAGGGCGAACACAGGTAAAATGTTGCAATCTCAGAATGTACGGAATCAGTCTGAAGTCAATTAAAGGCATTTAAAACTAGTAAGACAACTGTGTTATTGTGAGGAGTATCGGTTCCTTATCCAAAAAAGCAAAATCTTGAGAGGGTTGAACTTTTGCTCGTAGCTGGTATGAGTGTACCTGGAGAAATGCAATTGCTATTTAGTTGCTGAAATTATATGTCTATTAATAAGTAGTTCTAAATTTTTGTCTTCAAAAGAAAACGATGAGATTATAGCTTTTTCTGGGGTCTGGAATAAGATTGTAGTTAAGATCTTGACATTCACTTTATTATGCTCAGGTTGCAAGTGGGTCAAAGACAGTTCTTGCCGTTGGACCTGGTATGCATCTCACACTTGGCTGGAAAATAGCTTTGTTGCATGCTTTTGTAGACAAATGTAACACCCTTTTGCTGAATCGATGGAAGTATTGGAAAGATGTTTAAGATCTTAGATTATAAAACAAATTGAAATTACTGCCTGTCTTGTGATTATTGTGGCTTTCTACATTACATGCTCTTGAATTTACCATAATTAAATATGAAAAAATAACCCAATTTAAAGGAGGTGCCTTCTTATTATTTTACTTTTTGTGCAGGACCAAAAGAAATAGTAGATTCAGTGACAGGGAAACAGGGCCTCCTCTGACAATGCTGTAGAAACAAAGACCTGAAACACCATTGTTCTTCCATATTCCATGGGAGCTTTTCTCGTCTTGGTTTTTTCTTCTCTAATTGAGGCCTGTCATGCTGAAGAGATGGTTTATCTGTTTCTTAGTAATATGCCATTAAGAATCCTGTAGACCTAACCCCACTGCCACTGGTGGATAAGAAAGGTGGACTTGTATCTTGAATTTTCCATTGTTCTGATTCAAATGTATGTTGAACAAATTGTAAAATTTCTAGGTATATTTATATCATTCATTCTCTTGACACCCGAAAGGACCATGAATTGTATATTGAAACTAGTGTACTTTGGAACTGCTTCGTACCTGTTGTGTGAAGAATTGAGCATGAACTTAACAATCAATGATTTTGTATAAACTTTTAAATGGTCTATGTGAAGCCATTGAGACTTGAGAATTTTGTTTTCATTCGGATTCAATCGAATTTTGCATAGAACACATATACGACTTAGGGCGTCTTAAGACTCGATGAGAGAAATAAATATATAAAACTTATTTAATTTATATGAAACAAAATTCAATCTCTAGTCTCTAAGTGTCACAATTTGTAGAAGACTTCACTAAATAGACCATTTTTCCCACTAACAATACAATCATCCAAATCACTTCTAAAGCAATCAGAGTCCACAATATCAAATTTGATTTCAAAAAAAAAAAAAATCACTTTTCTTTCCCTGTGAATTAATTTGCTAGGGGAAAATAGTTTTTCTTACTAAGAAGTCTTTAATAATATTCCTCATCACCTTTTGGTAATTTCACCAAAATGCTAAACCCCATTAGAGCCCTGGCTCTCCAACGACTGTAAGTGTCATCCCCAAAACCCTAGCTCTACCATTTCTCCGCCGTGTTCTCCAATGGCCTCTCGCTGCAGATCTCTTTCAAAGCCGACTCTCTCTCTTCTCAAATCCACCGTGACCAAACCAACGATCAAGCCCACACCCATGTCTTCGCTCCCCTCCACTCGCTCCTCTCTCACAATGTCAAGGTAAGCAAGCCCTTCAAACCCATTTTCACACCCATCTTTTGCAAATTTTCCTTTTGGGATTGTAATTCAGGTCGTTATCTCCAACGGGGTTTCATCAAATTAGCAAAGTTTTTAACTTTTTCGACCTTTTGAATTTCAGGCCGATTCCTCAGTTGGGTTCTCTGCAATCTTTGCTTCCGTTTCACACAGCGGTCTCTTCGGCTCGGCTCACGTCGTGCCTCGGCATTGACTCGAGGAGCTCGAGGTCGTTGTCTCAGGGTATGCTCGGTGCAAACCCGGGAGTTTGATATCTCCAATGTTTTGTATTTATTATCTGTAAGCAACTTTTTTACTCCATAATGAGCGAATATTGAATCCTGAATTTGTATTATTCTTTCTTTGTGTTGTAATTTGCTCAATTTGTTTTGGTCGTACTAAAATTGGTGAAACTGATATTCAGAAAATTGTTAGTCTAGTATATCACTCTGGTCCCTTATACCTTTAGTAGTTGGTTAGTGGGATTTGGTATACTTCAATTCTTTTTTGTTAATGTAATTTGTATTAGTAGCCCAAATTTTTGGTTTGAGTTCAAGTTTAGAGGAACATATTTGGGCCACATTGTTCATAAAATTTAGAGGGTATATGACATCTAAAACAGCTATAGTACTGCTCAAAGAAACCTTCTGACACTGATATTTTAGATGCTCTATTTGATATGCATGTCACAATTGTGAATTCATCTATTATTATGTGTTTTCTATGATAATACATAGCGTTCTTTAAGATTCAAATTTCTTGCAATTGGAACCTCATATATAGGGGATGGTGGTAGGTGTAAAGTGCTGCCAATAATGGTGAAAATCAGTTGTTTCATGTTTTGCTCTCCTTCATGTGGTCGTTTAACCATGATATGTGGCAAGCAAAAATATCATGAATAGAAGACAACTGGAGCCAAATTGCATACCCCATACGAAATACTTGACATAGTTATGGTTAGGATAAACTTCCAATTAGCAAGAATTATTTCCACCTAATGTTTTTGAGAGAGCATTTGGTATGTAGTTCTTGAAGTCATCTTACAAAATAAAAAGGGAATATCTGAGGAGTATGCATCTAATCCGTGCATTCTAATGAAACTATTGGGTCTACCTTTTTTTAATTTCCTATTATTGAAGTTCAGTTTCAATGTTTCATAGTGTTGTGCATTTATTTTTCTCTTTGGTCTTGCGAAGTCAGGAATGGTGTGTGACCTCAGTTCATTCTCCAAACATGATAGTCCTTACAAACTTAAAGGTTGTCATGACTCAAGAAAATTTTGTTCAACACTTAACATTAATTTTATGCTGTTGTAGATATGATGAATAATGATGATTATTATTTTAAAATGTATTATATGATTTGTGTGGATTGTACAATGATAATTATGATTCCATGCTGGAAGACCTTGTGGTATTTTGGGGGGTTCTTCAACCATGCAGTATAATTAACTTCTAGATGTCTAGACTAGTTGGTTTTTTAATCACACGGCTAGACACTAACTTCTGTTCTATGGTATAAGCATTGAGATCAAGATTCAGTTTTTCCCGTTTTGAGGTGAAGAGCTAGTAACCAATAATTAATGTGGGAGGAGCAATCCTATTTGTCAAGGCTGAAGATAGGTATGAAAGGATTGAACTTGGTTTATGAGTAAAATACCCATCATTCTTTGGGTCTCGAGTACTTTATTCTTAACTTTGGCACAGTGTATTCTTCATAGATGGGCAATGGTACACTCAGAATCACTGAAATTTGCTTTCTGTTTGAATATTATAAGTTTTATCTTTAAGTGTGTAACATTACAACACTACTAATTTTGCCATTCTTAATGAGATAATTTACTCTTGAAAAAGGATTTATCTATCAAGTCCTAGGATTGACATGTACTTTTCAGTTCTAATGGTGGTTGGCAACTAAACTTTTTGCACTCTATACAGCAATACTTATGAATTATGATATATCTGATTTAGTTGGTTTCTGTACGTTGTTTACTAACGATTCAGTTCACTTGATTTATAAAGTTGTTTTTTAGTTATATTGCTAATGTTATCGTCCTTTTTTTTTATAAATATATTCAGAACTGGGTCTCAGTGTGCCTCGATAAAGAGATTGAAGTTGGAAGATAGAGGCTAAGAGATGAGTGCCATCAGCTCTGTTATCAGCATGTCCTTTTCATCATCTATTGGAGTTGAATTCTCTGACTCGTTGCTATAATTGTTGAAACTCTCCTTCAAATGCATTTTTCTACAGCATCAATGTACTACATTACAGATTTACAATCCTTTACTGGGAAAAAAATAATCATCTTTTTTTAAAAAAATATTAATATTTGGCGTCTGTTGTAAGTTCCTCCAGTTAAAGTTTTCTTCCTCATCACCAATGCATTTTCTCTTTTACTACCTCACAAATGAAATAAAGGTGGCAGCAAAAGGGATGTTGCCACGTATCATGAATTGATAATATAGAATAAGATTGTAAGCAACGTGAAGTGCAGGTGAGGATGCTGGGCGGTCGATGTGATAACGTCCGATGTCTCCCATTTCTTTGAAAACAGAGCATTGGCCTTAGAGCCAATGTCTCCATGATAACCATACACTTGCATGTTGCATGTGGGTCTCTCTCTCTCTCTCTCTCTCTCTCTCTCTCTCTCTCTCTCTCTCAAAGTCCTTTGCATCTGCACACTTGTTTCATACTCAACCATACATATGTATGAAAATTCATTCTTAATGTGTCATTTCTAAGCATGACTCACTGAAATGCTACCCCAAATATCTTCTCTACTTGACATTATGAAGTTGGGGTCCGCCCAAAGAGCTTTAGTTCAAGTGACATTGAAATGGGTAGGTAAAGATTTAGATCCTAAGTTCGAGTATAGTATCGATGTAATTAAAAGAAAAAAATCTCAGACCCCACTTCATGACTAAGATTGAACAGTTGCACAACTGTTTTCAGCAGCCCTTTTAGTGTCTATAAGCAATGGCCCAGAAGAAAATTGATTATAATCTTTCTCCTGTGTAGTGGTACTTGATTTGTTAAAATAAGATATGGATTACTACCTGTTAACAACTAGTTGGGTGGAGGTTTACCATGTGTTATGAGCACATGAAAATGAAATAGGTACTTAATAATTAATTATAGATGTTTCTTCATTTGGAGAGTCACTGTTTAGTGTTTACCATGTTAGGGCAATTGAGAAAAGCTTTAGCGTATAACTATATAATTAAAGGTGGCCCAAGTCATTGTCAGAGTAGAGGTGGCTGTGGATGGAAATTAGAGACAACCCCTTTATAATGAACATGGAAAGTATGCCCCATGCATGGAAACCCATATGTATGCTTTGGTTCGAAGATGTTAAAAATGAAACTATTTATGGACGTTGATTATAATTGACTAGCGCCCATATTTAGCATCATTGATCTTCTTTAAGTAAAGAGCATGCTTCTCTTTACTTAATTTGGCCATTTGATAGTGGAGTTGCTTTTTCTTCCATGGAGTATGGTTCAAGACTTCAAGTGATTTTCATTCCCTAACAAAATTCGAATATTTGAAACCATTTTATAACATGTGTATCTATATATGTCCTTACTTTTGTTTTTTGTTGTTTTTACATTTCTATCACTTTTTGTAATAATCAAGTCCCATCACTTTCTTGATTCTCTTTGATCCTTTACATTTTTGGACAATTGCCATTTCTTCTCTCCATTGTACAACTCTTGAGGTTTTGTCGTGCTTCTTTGCCCAATTGATGGCAAGTCATTAATTCTTTAGATTAGTTTTGATTACTTGAAATCCTTATAACCCGAGACCAATGTGAAACTTTAATTGCATGCTCCTCAGAAGTTTAATTAATTACGTGATGACTGTAAACCCTAAAATCATATAAAAATTTATTACTTAGTGGGCTATAAAAAAATTTTCCCTTGCTTATGAGTTATGACTTATGACATTAAAAATAAATAAAAAATAAATAAAATAAATTTCCAAAGTATTACACGCAGTGCAGCTTTATAGTATTAATATTAATGAAGAAACTTGTGTCTGTGTCAGTGATGGCATCATAAACCACTGACTGGTGCATGAGGGCATGAAAAAGAGGCACGTGACCACCGCAAACTTTCCCACCCTTCTACACTAATGTACAAATGTTAATCACAAGAAAGAATCAATTTTTTTTTAAAAACTTTGGGTTTTGAAAATAATTATTAATTCCCACCATTGGGTTCCTCTGGCCGGTTTCCCCTCTTATTTCTTTTTCTTTTACAATTCTGTTGGTTAACCAATCGATAAAACTAAACAAAACTACATAGCCAGCTTATAATTAAAGAATATATATTAAAAGTACTAGCTTAAATATATGACAATATTAATACATTATACAATTAACTCAACAGGCCTTTGGATCAGCGTTGTCTAGGATCCTGCATGCATATACATTGTACATAACATATTGTCAACTATAAGTCTATAACAACTTCATTAATTTTCATAAAATATTACAACTAAAAATCTCTCTCTAACATTGTATTTAGGTCAAACCGAACTCATTTTAAAATAAATTGACAAAAAAAAAAAAAAAACCAAGACTAATAGAAAATTCAAATCCATATATATATATAAGATAAAGACTTGTAATACTATGGGTGTTGGTCCTAGACTTGTGCTGAAATCTTTAGGAAGTGAAGGAATTGAACCCACGTGCAATTAAATAAAGGAAGTGGGTTTGCGAAACACATGCATGTTCAATCATTTTGGTTTTCATTGGAAAAATCGATCTTCATTTTGATTTTCTCGAAGTCTTAAAAAGGTGGGAAAATTTGTGCAAGAAGATAGTAACAAATTAATTAATTCCGCCAACCGGATTTTGTGTATGCAGCAGAAGAAGATGTGAAAAATCTGTTTGGCCTCAATCTCTGATGCTTTTTCTTTCTAACATTCTCTGCAATGGTTAATCCCCGGCCACTGGCTTACAACCAGTTTTTCACTGAATTTCATGCACATAATAAATATTTAATATTAATTACGTAGAATATTTATCATAATCTCTAGCTGGCCACACAGGCCATACGGCCCATACATCAAATTATTTATTTCTTTTCCTCTTGTCTTTTGGGTCTGCAACAAAAATCTAAATGTAGCTGGCTACAGCTATCATCTTTTAATTCTATGAACTAATGAGTAATATACATATATATATATACATCTTTTAATTTTAATTCTATCGTGTGTTTATATATATATATATAAGAATGCTATCTATTTTCTCCAATCTACTTTCTTCATTAATTTTCTCTTTTATTATTTTTATTCTGCAATTAATATAGATTTATGATCAGAACCGTTAATTTTTAATTCTATAAACTAATGAGTAATATATATATAGAAGAATGCTATCCATCTTCTTCAATCTATTTTTTTTATTAACTTTCTCTTTTATTATTTTCATTCCGCAATTAATGTAAATTTATGATCGAAACCATTAATTTTTTAGATCTAACTATGAAGATTATCTCTGCAAAAAATCAACTAAATCAAAAATCGTTTAATTATGTAACTGTGATCAAATAAACAGATAATTTTAATTAAAAGATGATAGCTGGCTACAGCTATCATCTTTTAATTCTATGAACTAATGAGTAATATACATATATATATACATCTTTTAATTTTAATTCTATCGTGTGTTTATATATATATATAAGAATGCTATCCATTTTCTCCAATCTACTTTCTTCATTAATTTTCTCTTTTATTATTTTTATTCTGCAATTAATATAGATTTATGATCAGAACCGTTAATTTTTAATTCTATAAACTAATGAGTAATATATATATATAGAAGAATGCTATCCATCTTCTTCAATCTATTTTTTTTATTAACTTTCTCTTTTATTATTTTCATTCCGCAATTAATGTAAATTTATGATCGAAACCATTAATTTTTTAGATCTAACTATGAAGATTATCTCTGCAAAAAATCAACTAAATCAAAAATCGTTTAATTATATAACTGTGATCAAATAAACAGACAATTTTGATAATAATTTAATTCACTATTTGTTTATTTGATAAAGATTACATGATCAAACGATTTTTAATTTAATTAATTTTTTACATAAATAATCTTCAAATAATTATCTAAAAAATGAACAGTTTCAATTATAAAAATAGATTGTGCAATGAAAGTAGCGATAAAAATACAGTAAATTTACAAAGGTGCAACATTTCTGTCAGGCAAATTATGATTAGGTTGGAGACCTATCACTTGGTGATGTTGGGGGTCTCAACAAGATAACATGATTATCTCTCACCAGACACCAATTCAGTGGGTACACATTTGGACAACAATATGTGCACAAAATCACTATTCCATTTCAATGCGCAGCCCAGGTCCCATAATATGTGCTATTCGATCTATTACCATTTACCACCTTATACATAATTAATTCCTAGGAACTATATATATATAGGGACAGGAAGCTAGGAATTCATGCAGTACGTACACAAAGATTTAAGAATATTAAGGACTATAACCTTCTTAGTTATAATAATAATGATGCATGTGTTAGATAATCATTAACTCAAAAATGTTGTTCTACAATCTTAATTTAAGTTGGAGGTTTCAAACTCTAGACTTCTTAAAATTAGATTTTTTTGTATCATATTAGACGATCAATGAATTATAAAAGTTTAAATTGGTGAATAATAAATCTAATAGATCAATATCAAGTTCACTGACTCTAATTTTGAACTCATCGATCATTGGAAGCAACTAATCTAAACTCTAAAGAACGTGGTAGGGGGTAAACGATGAACATAACTAGTGCATGTTCGATCAATTGGGTTGTGGGACCATCAGAGTACTACTGTACAAGTCACACTGTCACAGACATAGAGAAAGAGCCAACGTCACCAAATTATTAAGGCCTTTTTATCAACTGTTCGTTCCACGACATACATTAAACTCTACTGCACATATAATTTTCAATTTTTCACACACTCAGCTCATTAACTAAAGTAGCTAGAGCACCCTATTTTATATAATTAGTTCAGTTGTATTTAATTCTCTTCAATGAACCAAAAAAAATTCAAAATTCAGTTAGGAAAATTACTCGGGAAGATTAGGAAGAATTGTAATAATAAAAAAAAAAAATAACATTACGAATTTAATTGTCTAATGTTAATTAAAAAGAACTGGGCCCCACTAAATTAACCTCGAAAGTTGCCTAGCTAGCTACTCTAGCGCAGCGCCCCCAACCACTAGATGAGCTGCCGGAAGTCGGGCCCCACGTGTTGGTGGATCAAGTAATCTCCACCGTTGGTTACATCAAAAACCATATTCGGATGGTGATGATGATGGTGGTGGTGCTGCGGTGGCTGATGATGAAGAAAGTGGTGTTGAGCCCTGACCATCTCCTTCTGGCGCCGCAGCTCCAGCACCTTGCGGTGCGAGTTGGAGTGCTTCGTCAGCACGAAAGTCGGGCTGGCTGCGGGCCGGTATTCGGGCACCAGCCGGCCCGACTTGTAGCGGACCCCACAGGCGTTGCAGAGCGTCTTGGGGCCCATGGGCCCGGTCCGCCACTGCGGGGTCTTCTCCGTAGCGCAATGCAGGCACTTCCGACCGTCTGCAGCGGTGCCTTCCGGGGTGGCCTCTTTCTTCTTGGGAGCGGCGGCTTTTACGGTCTTCGTGACGTCAGCCGGCTCCGGTTTTGGTGTCGTCGGAGGGACAAGGAGGAGGCGGGACGTCCAGTTGCATGGAGCGGCCCGAGAGCGCTTGCTGCGGGCCTTGGCGGGTACCACCCGGTTGAGTATCGGGTTGTTATTGGTGTCGGGTTGGAATTGGCGGGTCTCGGAGGCGGCCTCGTCGGACTGGGCTTTCATTCCAGATATCAACTGCATCTGCTGTATTTCCTCGCTGGAAAACCGTGGTTCCTCCACGATAAATTCGAGGCCAGCTAAACCATCGTTGACGTACTGTCAAAAGTCCAAAAATTACATAATTAATTATTGCAGAATTTAACTATGCGTACTGTAGCCTGAAATGAATTAATTAATATTTTGTATTGATTTACTTACCGGGTCCTGGAAGACAGTGGCGAAATTGGGGCAGCCGGTGTCGCTGGCGACGACATAGGGCTCGGAGCCGGAGAAAGAAGAGGAATTACAGCTGCTGTCGATGACGTTGGTGACGGTGGAAGAATCGGTGGAATTGGAAATCCCGGTGAGGGTGTCGAAGATATTGCCGTCGTCACCAATGTCATCGTTCGGAATGTCCAAATAGGCTTCCACTTCCACCATATAATTCTCGCTGCCGCCACCGCCACCATTGCTCTTAATAATGTTATCCAGAGAGTACTGCCGATTTTCGGCCGTGAATTGTGTGCAAAAACTGTTCTGAAAATATTCGGGTGCCTCCATAGCTGCTGCTAATAGGTTTACTTCTTAATTTCTGTTTTGGTTTTTGTTTTTTTGGTCAGGTTTTCGTGTTCAGGCAGAGAGGAAATGGTAGTAGTGAGAAGAGAAAATAGTGGGAGAAAATAGTGAGAGAAAGTGTAGGAAGAGGGAGAGCCCAGAGGGTTTATTCTGCGTTTCAAAGGGGACAGACGGACACCTAAAATGGTGGATTTTTATGAGACCAAAATAAAAATAATTAAAGTGAAAAAAATAACTTAATAATTTAAAGAAGCTTTAATTTATTTGTGGTTAAAAAGGAAATCTCCCCAACTTCCTTTCCTGCCCTTTTGCTTTTTTCCCTTCCTTTATGTTCGGCTTACCAATTTTGCCCCCTTGCTTTTATGTGGCATTATGGAGTCACAGTTGTATTCAATTCGTACAAGAGCCGACAGCTGGCTGCTGGCGTTGGAGATTTCTCAAGGTAAATTCACGGAAGCAACCGAGATGAAACGGTAAATCACATAAGTCGGTGGGGCCCTCTCTTTGTTTGAGCCCTTGAAATCGAACGCACGTGCGTTGATGATCACCCAGTTGTACAACAATAATCACGGCATGTACCACACGTCGGTCCACTCACAATCATCGAGTACATACATACATACGCACGTTGCTTTTAAAATTTAGACTATACACTACCAGTACCAGCAAGCCATGGACAAATTTGCCAATTCACAATTAACAGTGCCTCATACTTGGAGGGTAAAAACGTCAAATAGACATTAATTTTAATTGGATTATTTATTCAAAATATATAGTTAAACGTGATTAAGAGTTAAAATTCCACCCCTTAGGAACCGATCTAGCAGGTTTCTCGCTGAGACTTGTGCATTAGCGTCCAAGTTTATACAGACCGATTCCTCTGCTTTAATTTTTCTGGGGAGACGTGTTTTTATTTTTATTTTTTCTTTTCACTCTGATTTTCACCTAATTTTTTAATTGCTTACAATATTGTTTTAATTTTAACGAACCACTCTTCCCCTGTGCAAGCTCACTTGTGAGCACGACGGTTACAGCTCAACTTGGTGAAATGAATGGCGATCTGCCCACGTGTCCTCCTATTCTTAAACCCTGCCATTTCGGACTTTCACTTTTCACCTCAACTTGCCGAGTAGGATTATGAGCGAGTCTATTGTTATTTGTTAAAAGCTAAATTTTTTTTATTTTTTTATTTTTTTTTCTGTTTTGAGAATCATTTTATGTTTTCGTCTTCATCGCTCTCACATTTCTCGTCCTTTTTACTTTTTACATGTTTCTCCTTGTTAATAACCACAAAAAAAGTTAGGAAAGAGACGTTAAGTTATTAGAATAATTTGTACTTATATGAAGATGGAGATGAATTACATTACAATAACAATATTACTTATTACTAGGGCCTATATATGACTATATGCTTTCAAAACATTTTCGTAGAATTTACATTTATTTTAAAAGTTGAAATCAAGCAAACTCTAAAATCGGGATATCTGTAATATTTTGATCACATAATATTTGAAATTATTAAAAAAATAATAATGTCATTTTGAATTCTAGTATTTTTAAGGAAGTTAAACGACATTACATGGATGAAAAATGTGTAAATTGTCAGGAAAATCTTAATTGGCAAAATTGAAAAAATCAGGGTCTTTAATTTTCTAAATTAGAAGTCTAAGGAGCAAACTAATACAAGTGTAATAGTCTGAGGAGCAAAATGATATTAATCCTTAAAGTTACCGAAATGGAATCATAAATTTTAAAATCAAATAATTTATATGGAATTAATAATGATGATGTAATTTATCGTTAAAAGAAAATAAAATTAATAACTAATAAGTATGATCAATTATGAAGTAGTAAAATTTTTTACAATAATTATTTTGTTTAGTAGTGGTATGGAGTCACTATTTAGTGGTGGTACCTAATTTCTCATTTGATTTAGTAATATGTCTTCAAATATAATAAACGATAGTTGTTGATTAATTAGAAAAATAGTAAAATCCGTACTATTCTTATTACGTTATTTCATATTCATTTATTTGGTATAAACTTTATTTAATTTTAATATCTATATATATATATATATAAAAAGAAAACATGATTGGCTAAGTAAAATTTTCAAAATTTTAAAAAATATCTATATAAATATAGAGTAAAATAGTAAATAAACAACCTCTTAAAAAATTGAAAAAACTAAAAATAAAAAATGAGAACATCTCCTCAAAGAAGAGGAATCACATATATAAAAATAAAAAATTTATTTGTGAGCTCCTGTCAATGGACTAGATGAATATTGTTGGCAAAGTCAACAATGGTAACTCTCGCTGATATAGTTATATATACTAGAAAAATGGAAAACCATGTCTGCCCAATTACCAAATTTACCATGCACATATATGATATATATATATATATATATTCTCTGAGAAGGTCAGCTGATGATGAACACGCTGTTAAATGTCGGGTTTGTCCGTTGGCCAAAAAAAAAATGTCGGGTTTGTCCTGCACCAAAAAAATAATGTCCGGTGTGTCACCACGTGGCAGACATCGAGAAGTGCAGGATGAGAAAAGTGGGGCCCGGATTTGATGATACCAATCCCTAGGTTGGTCTAGAATGGATAAGGTGTTAATTCTTATTTATTACTGAGAAATATTTTATTCAACATTTTATTTATTAGATTCTTCATTTTGATTTTACTTTTTTTTCACTTTTTTGCGTGAATTAAAAGGAAAGCCTGAAAAAGTGAAGGTACCTGGGTCGTTGCTTGGCTTGGAGGGTTTCATTTTTCAGAGATTTTTTGTCTTCTATGTTTTTTTTTTTTGTTCGGAAAAAAGAATATCGTCGTTCGTGATTTTTTTCAGAAATATGTTGTAAACTTGTAATTTAGATGTGTAGGGTCCAATTTGCACGTGATATGGTTGGGTGTAGTGTCAGCTGCACATGTGAGTGCTCCGCTCGTGTCAAAAGCCAAAACTGACGGTGGTCAATGACACGTGGCGAGAATCTATGGGGCATTGCCTTTTCTGAGATGCTGCGACCGGATATGTTAGAAATTTCAACTAAAAAGATATGTTTTTTTTTTTTTTTTGAGGGAAACCAAAAAGATATGTAAGAAATTAGAAGATATATATATATGGTTCATTTTTATAGTTTACTCGATAACGTGAGAGCAAGTGTCGGGTTGGTCACGTGAGAAGTGGGTACTGCACGTGCTTCCACCTCCAGAGTTCGGGTCATCCAGTGAGAGCAAGTCACGTGGTAGAGAGTATGGACATACGCTCTGGTTTTATCTTCAAGGTGGTTGCTTGTCGCAACTCATAAGCCCATTTATATAACTATGTTGCGTTGATTGATCTAACATTTATAGGACGTTCATGCATGTGCCAAGATATACTTACTAGTTATCCACTAGAATTATGGGGCAATTAGCTTCTTAAATTAAGTTAAATTACGTGTGAAATAACTAATTAACGACTAAGAATAATTTATTCACACGTAGTGACGAATTCAAAAAAAATTTCTGTATATGTGACATGCCCCCCTCCGCACACCAATCTTCTTCAATTGTCTAATTGTTCCTACCCTAACTTATTTGAAGCACTTCAATGTGTATCTTACTCTATACAAGCAATGTCCTAAAAAAAGACATTAAAGCAACAAGCTACTAGGGCATTTAATCATTTAACAAAGTGTGAAGTAGGGCTGATTGCCTTGATTTGGTCCCATCTAAATCCATCACTATTCACGTGAACGTCAATTATTAATATATACGAGACTTACACACATCAATGGTTGACATTTATCGACGTGTGCGTGGACGATTGTAGAATACATTGCAAAAGTAAGAAAGAAAACAGGCTGTAATTTGGCATGAATGTAATTGGGGTTGGATTAATATTCTATGATGGCACAATTTGCAATTTTCCTCTGTCAAAAGTGACAAAGGTGTAATGTAATAAGAAAGGGAATAAAAGTTGCAAGCTACATGGCTAAGTAAGCTACTTAGTGGTAAAAAAAAAAATAAGTGTACGATCTTCAAAGGCAAATGTATTAAGCAAGCCCTGAATCATGCAGCAAGTAGCCCAGACAGGCTTAAATTTCAAGCCCAAGTGATTTTGTTATCAGTTTCAGGCCTTTAGGCTTAGAAGTCGGAGGAAGAGGGACATGGTGGGGACAGTCTACCACTTTGCCAACCTAGCTTCAATTCCTTGGCCCTTGGTTCTTGGATGCTTGCTTAAGTTAAGTGTTTGAACTTTTTGATACTTGCCAATGAATATGCGAAAAGTAAATTTCTTGTTCAATACTAATTGCACTTGAGATAAGAATTTTAAAAAATAGGGGAATTTTTTTTGTTTTTTTACAAGAGAGCAACCAGAGATGGGGGCAACACGCCCAGTCAACGGCTCATCTTAAATGGGGACGATTGACCCCATTTTAGACCCGTCATGATTCGCATTCGACCACATGAGTCATGGTTTGGTCGTTGGGGTGTACTCGTCAAAAATCCTTATGTGTACCTAGGCTTCATGGCATATTAACCTCATTAGAAAAACTTTCATGTAATAGAGATTAGTGATGTTTGGGACATTGAAGTTTAAGATCCATCCTCCTTTTTATTGGTGATGTTTGGGCCAATGCCTCACCAGTTCTTGTTGTACGGAAGTTTTTTCTTTTCACCTTTATGAAAGAAATTGGTCCAAGATGATCCAAAAAGGAATGGGCTTGGAGTTTGAAGAGGGATTGGCCCAAAAAAGCTCTTGTAGTCCAATGAAGGCCCATAACAAATAATTAATATCAATTTTAATTAAGGTAAGACTGGGACTTGGAATTTGAGAGTGGGAAGAAGCTTTGTGAATTGTGATGGATCGGTGTCTCGGTGAAAACACAGAGAGCTTGAAGCGGAGCGAGATCGAGAGCTCACTGTGAGAGAGAAGCAATGGACAATAAGCAGAGAAAACCATTGGAGTGGTTAAACCTTCTGGTCTCAGAGCCATTTTACTTGCTCCATTTATTGGCTTTCTTCTCCTACTTCGTCCTTCGCACCTCCATAGCCCAAGTCCTCTCTCCCCAAATCACCCATCTCCTCCTTCACCGAGTAAATTCCTCTCCCTCTCTCTCTCTCTCTCTCTCTCTCTCTCTCTCTCTCTCTCTCTCTCTCTCCATTTTCGTTGCTAAAACATCGATTTTGATTCATACATTTCACCATCTTTATTTTGTTTGTAGGAAATTCAAGCGCTTTTGGCATTTGGTCTCTTGGCTGCCTTCAAGGTTTGGATTTGTTCAACATTTGATATTGTATTGTTGATTGATGTGTGTGTGTGCCAGTCTTTGTGCTTCAAATTAGAGTAAAACCCAGGTTTTTTGTGTGTGCATTTCACTACTATTTCAATTTCTATGTTTTACTGGCAACAGATTGTGAGGGAAGAAACTTGGGAGGGATTTATTTCTGATACCCTCTTCTTTGCAAAGGTGAGCAAACAAATTCATCGCCACCACTTATTAGTCTTAACCATCACTTCAACAATTTATTGGTTATATTATGAATTATGGAGCAGATAATCAACATAAAATTGTTATTAACTTTCAACAAACAAAATCACAATAATGTACTTTTAACATCAAATTCCGTTGTTTGCCATCTCCTAGTTCTGACTTGAGGTTTATTTTTCAGCTCTTTCTTATTGGCCTTACTTTAATACTGGATTACCACTTGACACTTTGGTACATAGTGGTATTTATAGGTGGGTATCTTTCAAATTGTCCTTTTTTCTGCAGTGAAATATATTTTGATCCAATGCACATTTGTTGTGGTTTTACTTTATGCAGTGATATATATTTTTACACAACAACCTGCCTTTCAAAGATTAGGTACCCAACTTATATTATCTGTCTTTGTTTCCGTTCCTCTTTTCCCCTGTGTGCAAGATGCAAATTATGTACTACAAGTTTGGCTTGCTATGTAATGTACTCAAAATTGTTGATCAATTTCCATTTTTACAAATTCTCCTAGGCACTTCTTGCAAATTAACACCATTGCAGTTGGAAAGCCTGCTGACCGAAGGGAGCTCATCAAAACTTTGGCTGGTTTGTTGCACAGACTTTATTTCAGGATTTTTTAATCTGAGAATATCCAATGTATTGAGCTTCAGGCATCATTCCAATAACATAATGATAGTAGCTTTACAAAAACAGTTATATGTTAAGAGTTCTTTCTCTTGATATATTTAATGTGACATAATTTTGGCAGGTTGAATTTCGTGCTGCGTATTCTCCTGCATGTATACGCTCAAGTAGCTGCTTTCCTGAGCTCTCAATTACGTATGTTTCTCATCTAATAAATGCTCATTAACATGAGAGAGCGTGAGAGAGAGAGAGAGACGTGAGAGAGAGAGAGAGAGGGATTTGAAGAAATATTTCTGGCTGTTGTGATCATTTTAATTTTACTCCTTTAAAGTGTTTTTGTAATTGTTGTTCTTAGTTATTACTGATTGTCATAAATCTTATTGACAGATATTCAAACAAAAGCTTTTCTTTTGGAATAGTTGACCTTGGACTGTTCCCAAATGCTGCAGAATATTTCGGAATTTCCCTCTCTGGTAAATGAATTTTAATTAAAAATGCTAAACTTGATTCTTCCCTATTTCCTTTAGATTTATCGATCCACATTTATATGATATATATATTTATATAGACACTACTAAGCAATTCATATTGACACTATGTACTTGCAGGGCGCATGAGCCAACTGCCTACGTATGTCTTATTCATGCACGGAGCTGAAGTTGCACGCTATCCAGAGTTAGATTTTGAGACAAAAGCTTCTCGTCCCCCAATAACTAAGGTCTGGAACAAATTAATTGGCGAGATTTTGAAGCAAAAGCTTCTCGTTCAATTCTTTCTCATACGGTCTTTGTTAAATTGACATGACTTCATGAGAATTACTTCATTTATGGGCTGATTGTTTGTTTTGCAGAGATTTCTTTCGGGGTATTTTAAGCTTGATCGGCACCTTCTTGAGTATATCAATGGCAAATAGGTACTTGACATTGATGCATACTATACTTTGCCATATCAGTGCTTCCAATTTTGTTCCCTCTCTGTATATGTCTATATCTTTGAGGTGTAAAGGACATGTATCGATGTTTAAATGCTTTTCCCCCATTTTACATGCAAGATGTAAGGATTTTTCCAGTTCTGCTTGATTTTGTGTATGTTAATGCATATATTTTAGAACCAGTCATCAATCCAACTCAGAATCTTTTAAAAGTTCTGATAACTCTTGTATTTTGTATAAACTAGAGATATACGATTGCAACGTAAAAGTTATTTGGTAAGAAACATAATATCTACTAGGAAACCATTACATGACAACAGATTATCAGTGCAACTACCTTGATAAGAGCAGTTTTCATATTGCATATAGATATTGAACTTTACAAAGGCATGGGGGTATTCCATTTCCTTCAAACAGAGAATAGGCTATCCTGTTGGTGTTGGACTTTGGTTTGGGCCTATCTTCTATGTTGGGTAAGCTTAGCATCGTCGCCATGAATCATGAAACTTGGCCCACTTCCATTCTTTGTTTCGTTTTGGTCTGAGGCCCAGTTCCACTCTAGTAATTTAAGAGTGGAATTAATCGAAGAAATATTACTAATTTTGTCCTTTGTACTAATCAAATAATTATAAATAAATAAATCTCTGGCCAGGAATGGCTGGCTATGTTAAATATGTATATATATATGTATATAATTTGCATGCATTGTCTATGAGGGTGGTGTATGACTTGATCTGGTTTCAGAATGACATGACTTGAACATCATACCATACAAAAAACCGACTTATTATAGATACATGTCTTAATGTGTTTATACGGTAATGAGAGAGACATAGATAATGTATATAGCTGTTACATAAAACGATACGATACAACTCCATAATCACCTACCTAAGACAAAAGAGTTTAGGCAGCTAGCGCTTAAAGTCAAAACAGTGACATTTTGGGAGCGCCACGTCAGAGGTGCAGTGGGGCCAGGCGCTGTTGAATAGTTAATGAGTTTAATAAAAGAAACCCGAGATTGGTGTCTGAATAATAATAAATAAAGTGGCGCCGCCGAATATTCTCTTCACCTTTGAAATTTAAAAATCCGGCGAGAGTGATATAGTGAATTTGTAATTGTGATGTGAGTGACAGCCGATGAATCAGAATCAGAGGGTGATGATGATGATGGATATGGGAAAGGGCCCCACCGTCTCTATTTGTAATGTACGCCGCTGGGTGGGGTGGAGCCCACCGTCCATTTGGTAGTTGTCGGGTCACGCTTCCTGTGCCAACCACTTTACTCACTCCCATTTACTTGTGCTTGGCGATGTACCCAAAATTTCTTCACAAATGCGTGTATATTGTGCTACCCAGCTGCTGATTCTGCTTCGCGTGCCTTTCTTTCTATACATAATACATATTAATATTATAGATTTATAGGCAAGGCAGGCAGTGAGGCACATTGCAATATTGCATGTGTGAATTTTCGTTTGTGCTGGCTTAGCTTTTGGCAATTGGCACCTCATGCCTGACCCCAAATGCCCAAGCAAAAACTATTTGATTCACGCGACCAAAAAGATGTGACAGAGTATGCATGAGTGATGGGATTAACTGGGGGTTAAAAGATGTAATTAATTTGGGCCCAACGCAAATTGCGATCCAAGTGAAAAATGAGTGAGACAAGGAGACAGAGTTGCGTCGTGTCACAGTAAAGGGAGGACTAGTGAAAGTCCGTTACGTTGACGAAGCCACGAAATGAAACTCACGCTTCCCAATACCCAAAGAGAATGTCACTCATCTCAGTCTCTCAGTCTCTGACAATCTGACACACCGAAAGATAGCGACATGCGTTCTGTTCCCAGTGGTCCCAATCCCCCACCCACATACCACAAACCACAAACCACAAACCACATACCACATACGACAAACCACCCCTTGTCTATCTTCTTTTTTTTTTTGGCCAAACCCCTTGTCTATCTTCAATTCTTCGAAGCAACACCTTACTCAGCTCTTTGCTCTTTAATCTTTATCTTCTTCATGTGTTTTACTGGGTTCGTGGTCCCTCGAAACTCACTCACTCCCTCACTTGCCACATCAATGCGAATACACTACAACTATATCATATGCACCATTCATGTCACTTTTCAATATGTGCCATGCATCAAGTGTCAAATAATATAATGTATAAGACCACAGCTAGCTCCTCATTAAGATCTTTGTTTTATTTGCATTTGCTCACGTATGGATTAGGCCCTCCAATTTCTATTTGGGAATTCGGATGATTTTTTCTTCTTTGACATAAAGTTTTATGTATTAATGATTGTACATGTTTTATAATTTGAGTAAACTAGTAGTACTATTACGTCAATATACTACGTGATATTATAATCACACAATAATTTGTCAAATAAAAGACAAACCACTCATTTTATTATCCCAAATGACAAATACACGTGTACGTCTTTACATTTCAAGACAAAAAGTAACGCTAAGTGCGCGCTTTGTAGGAAGCGTCGTTCGCTCAGCGAATCACACCCGTCCCAATTGCAACTGCATGTGCAGTTACAACATTATAGTTATACACTATATCCTCAATCGATAAACCTCTAAAACATATTTAAAAACGTTATAAAAAATTCAAGGCTTATTTACATATTTACCCCTAAAATTTTAGTTTTATCTCACTTCACCATTTTAAAGTTTATTGTCTCAATTTACTTATTGTAAGTTTTATCCATGTCTCACATAATCCAAAACTGAAGTTTGTCTATTCCAATGTTTGAATTGATGACATGGTAATTGACGAACTTGACGATTTCAGTTTATGTGAGACAAATGAAAAACTTACAAGGGGTAAACTAAGACAATAAACTTTAAGAGGTAAAGTGAGATAAACTTATAGTCTCAGGGGATAAATGTGCAAATAATTAAGCCAAAATTCCAATTAACATCCTAAAGTATTATGATTCAAGTAGAAAAATAAAGAAAAAGATTTGATTGGTAACTGTATTTATAGTTGCAGACTTGCAGTGAGAACTACAATTGCAATGTAAATATACCATTACATGTTATAACCAATTATTCTTGTAAGGTTATTGTTACACACGTGAATATTGTCCTTATTGTTACACAATTTAGTTATTATTTATACGTAAAGAGAACCGATCAAAATTAATTTATTTTGAAATTTTTGTAAGAGTATTAAATTAAAGGCTTAATTATCGATTTACCACCCAAAATTGTAACTCATTCCCACTTTACCACCTGAAAGTTTTTTTGTCCCAGATTACCACCTGTAACTTACATCCGTGTCCCATTTTACCTTGTTCCGTCAACAATTCCGTTAATGCTGACGTGGCGCGCTGGATGTGCGCCACGTGTCACATCTTTTTTATATTTTTTGATTTTTTTGATTTTTCTATTTTTATAAACTTTGAAAATTAATTAAAAATAGCTCCGAACTTAGAAAAATATACGGAAAATTCCTACCGACTTGTCTTAACTAGTACTAATTTACTATGGGGTCAAAATACCAATTTTCCCTCTAAAAATTTCCAAAAAAATTTGGAAAGTCCAAATTTATTTCTAAAAAATTAAAATACTCTAGACTCTTTGAAAATTCATAGAATAATCTCCCGAACTACAAAAAATATGAGGTTTGCACCGTTAGTCTTCTAAAAACTAACATTACCTTTCTCGTGAACACTTGCTACCCAAAAGACCTCTCGGTCTTAGAGAAAAATAAAATTCCATATAAAATAAATTCTAGAAAAATTCTAAAATTTCTGTAAAGTCTCGAAATAATTTTCTAAAACAAGCTTTTGGTAATTTTTCAAAATATTTTTGAGAATTTGTCCAAGAGTTTACGAAAATTCTAGAATTTTTTCTAGAATTTATTTAATAGAGGAAAATTTATTTTAATTTTTTAGAAATAAATTTGAACTTTTTAATTTTTTTGAAAATTTTTAGAGGGCAAATTGGTAATTTAACTTTATAGAAAATTAGTGCTAGTCAAGACGAGTCCGTAGGAATTTTTTGTGTATTTTTCTGAGTTCGGAGCTATTTTTAATGAATTTTCAAAGTTTATAAAAATAAAAAAATAAAAAAATGCGAAAAAATTAAAAAAATATGTGACATATGGCGCACATCTAGCGCGCCACGTCAGCATTAACGGCCAGATCGTCAGCATTAACGGAATTGTTGACGGAATAAGGTAAAATGGGACATGGATGTAAGTTACAGGTGGTAATCTGGGACAAAAAAACTTTCAGGTGGTAAAGTGGGAATGAGTTACAGTTTTGGGTGGTAAATCGATAATTAAGCCTAAATTAAAAGTTATGTAATTTATAATCCCTTACAAGAGAAGTAACGTTGCGATGGCGTATTCCTTGACCGGCGCGTGGGGAAAGACAATGGGATTCTTCTTTCCGACGGAAAAAAAAAGGCAGAAAAGTAGAAAATGGAAACATGAGGTGGGTGGTGAGGAGCACGTTGTAAAGCAGAGGGGCGAGTCTTCACTCTTAATCACGCGTGCGGGGTCCACATCTTTCTGGGTCCACACGAGTGGACCACACACTCCAGATATGGTCTGCTGGCGTCAAACCCACGCTACACACGACTCGACACTTGTCAACCTTTGACAGGGCCAAAAAATCACCACCAACAACAAAAAACTTTAAAAAAATCCACATATCTTTGGTGGCACGCTTTCTCTATCCTACCGCCGAATGTGGCGGGGTATGCCGGCCCTTTTACCAGCCCACTTGCTACCGTCACAGCCGTTGACATAATGCAAAAAATTTGAGATGAAAAATCAAAATTCAAAACTTCGCTTAAATTTCTTTTTTGGTTAGGTTTAGGCCATTGATCTTGTTGCACGTTCTCCGGCCGCCTTATATTTTAAGCTTAGATTAGGACATGGTAAAGCTTTTAGGCTCTTGCAACTTAATATAATGGGCCCAAAAAGTGTATGACATTAAGGGAAAAATGAGATTATAATTGAATAGTTAAGTCTATCTTAAGGATGTGGAAAATTGTTTAATCAAACACACCCACTTAGTTGGTCTGCCATTAATTGCTAAGTTTCACCAATCACATAGCAAAGGATATACATATGGGTTTTATTTTAATTATTTACTTTTTTTCCTTTTTAGTGACGGCCAACTTTGAGAGGAGTGGACAATGTGAGGTTTGAAAATTTATGGCAGGAGATGAGAGACCACCATTCATCATTGACTGGGAAAATAATTGGGAAATTGTATGTACGAATGAAGTTCTATATTGACTTGTTTACTCTGGACAAATATGGTGGAAAAAGTACTGTGTACTCCTTTGTGAAGGGTTCTAAAAAAGTGGCATAATTGGGCTTTCGGAAATTTGTGTGTCAACTTTTACCTAAGATATATGCACAATTTCAACCCATCTGTGCCCTTGTCATAAAACTAATCAACCAAAGCCAAGACCCAAGTTTAACAAAAGATCAATATAGCTAACAGTCACTCCATTTTTCTTTTCTTATATCCCAAAGGTTCGGACAGTAAATAATGATTTTGTTGAAAACTAATTACTGACACAATAGTATGCTTAAATATCTAATAACAAGAAGTTCTAAACATATGATCACTTAAATTTTTAAGATAAATGTTAAATATGGTATCAGAAAAATACAAAATACATTTTATTTTTAATAATACCGAGACTACTATGTACTGCACATAAGAACAGAAAATAACATTTGTTTACATGTATGATCACTTGAAATATGGGTTTCATCACTTATGTGTCATTGACAAGTAAATAAGTAGTAAATACTTGAGTTTCTAATGATTTTTTTTATGAGCTTATAACAAAAGCGTTTAGCACAAATTTCAAACAAAATAATTGAATTGGTAGCACCAAAATTTCTTCAGGTTAGTTAACCTATAGTGACTCGCCAGTAATATTGTTTGGTAAGAATGTAAGATTACCTTGACCGCAATCTTGCTGAGTGCTTAGCAAGTATTGAATCAAATTAAGTTGCTAAAAGGATGGATCGAATTAGGCAAAATTAGTTATATATGGACTTTCTTTTCTTCTCTATTTTCGAGATTGTGACTAAAACATATACAAGTTGTATAATTATTTTCTAATTAGAAAGCAATTCGTTGGACACTTGTGCATGAGACAGGTCTCAAAATAATTGAAAAAACACGACAACTTGCAAGCTTGCATTGGTTGACAGCCAAACCTACTTATAAAAGCTGCTAAATATATTGTATCTATATATCTATATGTGTGTGTTTTTTTATGTATATTTTTATGTCATGCATGCATGTATAGCATTGTGATGATGATGAGAGGGAAAGTAGGTGATGGCATGAGAAAATGAGAGACCGCATGCGAAAGCGCTCATAATTTTGTCCATTATATATTTTTGACTTCAGTTTGACATCAAAATTTGGTGGATTCAAATCAGCTTATATAACATGATGGCATGCATGCATGGTCTCCATGCAGATGATGATATTGATGAGCGAGTATGTGTAGGAGGGTATTTACGTCCGACAACCGAGCCAGGTCGCGCAGAAACTTACAACGTACGTACGTACGCGCCGTGCATGAAAGTGTGGATCACAATATTAATGCTTTCAGATTAATATTGCAGAGACGATCGAGCTAGAGGAGTCTGATAGATCGAGAAAATAAGAAAAAGAAAATAAGAAAGAGAAAGAAAGAGAGACAGAGTTTAAGTGTTGGAAAGTGCCAAACAAACCAGTGCAAGAAAGAAAAGCAGCAAAAGCAACAGCAACACCAAAAGAGAGAAAATGATGTGAAAACAAGAAATATATGGTCGGTTATTTTTCTTCTTCTTCTCGATCTGTCTGGTATTATGGGGTTTCTCTTCTCTTATAATTAAGACATTCCAATCTTAGTACTCTTCTTTACCCTTAAAAGCCTTTCCTTTATTTCGTCTGTTATATATATATATATATAAATTATAATGATAATTAAAATCATATCTAACATAGTAAAAAATCATACACAATTCCCCTCATAAAGTTTCTCAGCTGTATGACAGACTTGACTTGACAGTACCCAAGTCTTGTTGAGCTCATACATACATGCACTAGTTTTTAAGTTTCTTAGCATGTTTAAGAGGTTTCAAGGAAGGCAGCTCCTGATACTCCAATTCTAAACACAGCCAAAGAAGGGTTAATTCATTGGTTGTAAATTAGGGAGCAGAAGATCGATCTCAAGAAAGCTCAAAGTTAGTGCCATAATGATGGTGATGAACTAGCTAGAGAGCCAGTAGCTACTCCATCAATTAATGAAACAACACGCTCAGCGACTTCCTAGCTTCTGGGCACCATCAACAAAAGCTTCTTAGCCAACCAAAACGGTAAGTGGGTTTGTCTAATTACTCAATCAATATTCAATTTGAATTTGTTGAATATTTCTTGTTCCTTTTTTTTTAATGATTGAGCTTACAGATCGATCTATCCACCCATGCAATATAGTGAGGAGGAGGAGGGTATGATGGCGGTGACGTCGTCGGCGTGCAAAGACGGAGGGATGAAGATGCAAATGGACAATGGCAAGTACGTGAGGTACACGCCGGAGCAAGTGGAGGCCTTGGAGAGGCTCTACCACGATTGCCCAAAACCCAGTTCCATGCGCCGCCAGCAGCTCATTCGCGAGTGCCCCATACTCTCCAACATCGAGCCCAAGCAGATCAAAGTCTGGTTCCAGAACCGCAGGTACTTAATTAATTACTACCCAAAATCCCCAATTGGGTTGCTTCTTTTAATTCTTTTCTCTTTTCAATTTCTTGTAATTTGTGGGTTTGTTTAATTGGTTTTGTTCTGGGTTTGAATTAATTGCAGATGTAGAGAGAAGCAGAGGAAAGAGGCTTCCAGATTGCAAACGGTGAATCGAAAGCTGACGGCTATGAATAAGCTTCTGATGGAGGAGAACGACAGGTTGCAAAAGCAAGTCTCTCAGCTGGTTTATGAGAACAGCTATTTCCGCCAACAGACTCAGAATGTAATTTCATTCGTTTAAATTTCTTCTCCCTTGTTTTTTTTTTTTTTTTAATCTTCAGAAAAATTTCATTTTGGTCTGCTCGAATGGGATTTGAACTTATATCAATCTAGAAAAGACTTTTCTTTTAATAAAGCGATATGGGTTTGTAGTTTGTACAACAATAGTTTTCTGGGTTTTTTAGTTTTTGAGATTTTTTTCTGTTTGTGTTGCAGGCTACTCTGGCCACCACAGACACAAGTTGTGAATCGGTGGTGACAAGTGGTCAACACCATTTGACTCCTCAGCATCCACCAAGGGATGCCAGCCCTGCAGGGTTAGTACTGGATTTGATTCTTACTTCTCCTTCTCGAGTCTTTGTCACTCTTTTTTGTGCTTCACAATTACTTGTCCTTGTTCTTGTTGTTGCTGTTGTTATATTATTCTGAGTAATGAGATCGATTGATTGTTCTTTGTATGTTTTCTAGACTTTTGTCCATTGCAGAGGAAACTTTAGCAGAGTTTCTTTCAAAGGCCACTGGAACTGCTGTGGAGTGGGTCCAAATGCCTGGGATGAAGGTATAAACTTCTCTCCTTTCCCTGTCATTATTTAATGTCTTGTATAATTGTATTGTAACATTTATGCTCCAATATCTCTTTTGTGATTATCAAGAAATTTTTACAAGCTATATGACTTTGTTAACCTTCTAAGCAACATTCAAACCACATCATCTAAATTTTTGGACAGACCAATGTTGCTTTTACCTTTTGGGTCGGTCCCCCATTCATTTTATTCTTTCTTAAATGAAGCAAATAGAATATTTTCTGCATTCTTTTATTTTTATATAAGTATCTATTTTCCAGAAAGGTGCAGCACCGTGCAGGCTTTTAATATGCTCTGTTTTCTTTTTTTGTTTTTGGTCAGTGAAAGGGCTCTGGTATTATATTTTACTTTTTTAAATACATCTTTCTTTAACTTCCATTCTGTGAGTAGTAAAAAAGTTTTAATTGTGTTTTTACGGCATATAGTTTTAATTGATTCACACTTTAGCACACTGATGTTTATTTATTTTACTTTATCACTTACAATTATTCTCTCTGTCTCATTTTATCTTTTTTGTTTATTTTATTAGCTAATTCGTCAATATTTGTGATAAAAATACCCATGTCACATCAACATTTTTGACAATTTAGATGATGGAATGAACGGAAAAAGATAAAGTTAGATATATAAATAGTTGTATGTGATAAAGTAAGATAAATAAACATCTGAGTAGTAACAACATTATTAAGCCTAGCAAAAAAATCTATTTTTAAAATAAAATTAGCAAAATAATTAAGGAAGTAATTTTGATTCCTTTTGATTTATTTATTTTTAAAAAGAAGCAACATTCAAACAGCATGGTTTTGTTAAATTCTTTTCTTCCCTTATGGTTTCATCTGAGTTGCATAGTTAATTTTGGTGTGCTGCTCAAAAATCAAAATGTCTCAGATGGCAATGTTCCTAAATTCCATTTCTTATTGTGTGTTCTCTTTTGTTATAAACTGCACAGCCTGGTCCGGATTCCATTGGAATCGTTGCAATTTCTCACGGTTGCACTGGTGTGGCAGCACGTGCATGCGGCCTTGTGGGTCTAGAGCCTACAAGAGTAAGTCCTTCTCCACTTGGTCTGGCAATCAACATACTAATTAATTATTAATCTTGTTGGAGTCTTACAAAACATTAATTAATGATGTTGTTGTTGTATACAGGTTGCTGAAATCCTTAAAGATCGAACTTCATGGTTCCGCAACTGCCGGTATGTGGATGTGCTAAATGTGTTGTCCACTGGAAATGGTGGAACCATTGAACTGCTTTACATGCAGGTAGAGTGCTCTCTAATCTCTATTTTGTGGTTGCCATTTTGTGTTTTGTCCTAATTGGTGGACCTGCTTAACAAAATTTGGAACTTTGTCTCCTAGCTCTATGCACCCACAACTTTGGCACCAGCTCGTGACTTCTGGTTGCTGCGTTACACGTCTGTTTTGGAAGATGGTAGTCTTGTGGTATGTGACTCATGGATTTTGGGATACAAGCACCAAAATTTGGTGATATGTATGCTGTTGTTCACTGGAAGTGCCTCTAATTTGGTGTGTCATATATGCTGTGTGATTCATGGTAGGTCTGTGAACGATCACTTAACAACACTCAGAATGGTCCGAGTATGCCACCAGTGCAGAATTTTGTGAGAGCAGAAATGCTGCCAAGTGGATATTTAATTAGACCTTGTGAAGGTGGTGGGTCAATAATTCATATTGTTGATCATGTGGATTTAGAGGTATGCAAAACTGGCTTGGTTTATATTTTGAAGCAAAGTCATTCCCTGGCTTGATTGATCATAGTTTTGACTTGTTTGATTACTTAAAACTAGCCTTGGAGTGTACCTGAAGTCTTGCGCCCACTCTATGAGTCATCAGCACTTCTTGCTCAAAAGACAACGATGGCGGTAAGACTGTTTTCTCCTGTCTGATATTCTTTATTGAACAGTAGAAATGAGCTTACACTATTATTCAAAGGAATTAATAATGCTTATTAAATAAGATATAGGGAGATGAAGATTGTATGCTCTAATGTAGACTTATTGTCTTCTTTCTTCATTCAGGCTTTACGCAATTTGAGGCAGATTTCTCAAGAAGTTTCTCAGCCTAATGCCACTGGTTGGGGGAGAAGGCCTGCAGCTCTCCGTGGTCTTAGTCAGAGATTGAGCAAGTGTGTTTATGATTTAATCTCCAGATTGTTTCTTGGAATGGTTGATCAAATTTGAACTCTGGGAATCTTACAAATTTTATGATGCAGGGGTTTCAATGAAGCAGTTAATGGGTTTACAGATGAGGGATGGTCTATTATACAAAGTGATGGTGTTGATGATGTTACCCTTATGGTGAACTCGTCTCCGGGCAAGATGATGAGCGCAAATCTTTATGCCAATGGAGTTCCATCTATGAGCAATGCAGTTTTATGTGCCAAAGCATCCATGTTACTCCAAGTAAGGATTTTAAATGTGTTGCAGATGATAACAAAAAAAATCGAGTTAAAATAATCCCTAGGAAGCAACAACTTGGAAAGTGATTCTTGTATATTACATTGACATTATAGCCATTGTTTGGCTCCTCTAAATCTTCTTTACAACAATCCAACATGAGAATACATGCTTTAGAAGAGAATAAAACATCATGGTTGTTGTTCTGTTTCTCTTTAATTAATCATCTTCCAAATTTTTCTAATAACTCGTCTGTTTTGCCCTATTCCTGTAGAATGTGCCTCCAGCCATACTCCTTAGGTTCTTGAGAGAACACCGGTCAGAGTGGGCAGACAGAAGTATTGATGCTTATTCAGCTGCTGCTATTAAAGCTGGTCCCTGTGGCATACTAGGGTCTCGAGCCGGAAGTTTTGGGGATCAGGTTATTCTTCCACTAGCTCACACAATTGAGCATGAAGAGGTAGGTATTGGGTAGTGAATTATCTTGTAGCATGTAGAAGGCCATTCTATCACTAATGTAGTACCTTATTTTCCATTTAGCATAGCAATTTGCTGTGTGAATGTTGATATGTTTTGGTTATATGTAAACAGTTCATGGAGGTCATCAAGATTGAGAATATGGGCCACTATCGGGAGGATATGATTATGCCTGCTGACATTTTCCTCTTGCAAGTAAGTAGATTTTTTCTTTTCCATTTGATTTACAACATAATGTGCTTGCATTTTTTTATGTTCCCGTATACTATCATTCTCTAAATAGTAAATATTTATCACTTGTATCTAAGAAAGTTTGGTTTTACTTGTCTTTATAAAATTGTACTCATTGATTTTTGTTGTTTCTGGTTTCTTTGAATTCCAGCTCTGTAATGGAGTGGATGAAAATGCCATTGGCACCTGTGCTGAACTCATCTTTGCTCCCATTGATGCCTCTTTTTCTGATGATGCTCCAATTCTACCTTCTGGTTTCCGCATCATTCCTCTAGATTCGCGGATGGTAACCATATATTCATCTCATAAAACTCTCTTATGATTTCTTTTTGTACGGTGTTAATTTTCTTAGGGGTTATGTGCTTAAATTATTGTGCAGGATGCCCCTAGTCCAAACCGTACACTTGATCTTGCCTCTGCTCTTGAAGTTGGACCTGCAGGAAGCAGAGCATCAGGTGATAATTCTGGTCATTGTGGGAATACAAAATCTGTGATGACTATAGCATTCCAATTCGCATGTGAAATTCACATGCAAGAAAATGTAGCGTCCATGGCTCGGCAGTATGTCCGCAGTATTATAGCATCAGTGCAGAGGGTGGCACTGGCCCTCTCCCCTTCTCGTTTCGGTTCTCATCCTGGTTTCCGGCCACCACCTGGCACTCCTGAAGCACAGACACTTGCTGCTTGGATCTGTCAGAGTTATAGGTACGTAACATAGGCCCATTGGTTAGATAGGACTGACTAAATCTTATATTACAGACCTAATGTCTGCTAGTGAGGCTCAAGGCCAAGAATTGACAAGGAAACTTGTTATCATTTTTTCCACCTAAAATTGAACAAAAGAAGTCAAAGCTATATTTTAATTCTTCATCTTTCAGGTGCTATCTAGGGGTAGAACTACTAAAAACTGAAGAAAGTGAGTCCATTCTCAAATCCCTTTGGCATCACTCGGATGCAGTCTTATGCTGCTCTTTGAAGGTATTTTTTTTTTATTGGCTTTTTTTTTTCTGAAATATTCCTTTTGCAGCCTAGGTTAATTTCTATTCTATGTATGTTTCACTGAGCTGTAATCCTTGAAGCAATGTATTAAAGGTTGACCCCTAAATTTCTAAATAAGAACCCTGTAATGCTTGTCTGAGCTTATTTGCTTTCAATTCTTCTTGTGACTATCTCTTATGCTTACTCAGCCGTTGTCTTGTAGATACTATACATTTAGTATTTATATCCAAGTTAGTTATAAATAGTCTGATAATCCAGAGTCCCTCTGTAATTATGAAATACTTTTACATATTTTCCCTTCCCATAATCTATTTTCACAATTTATGCAGGCATTGCCAGTTTTTACATTCGCAAACCAGGCCGGCCTTGACATGCTTGAGACGACCCTAGTTGCCCTTCAAGACATTACACTGGAAAAGATTTTTGATGACAATGGAAGGAAGACCCTATGCACCGAGTTCCCGCAAATTATGCAGCAGGTATGGTACTTTGAAGTCCATCTAAGATGAGGAAAAAACATTAAAGAAGGTGTCCGATGGAGAAAAAACAAACAATAGCAAAATTGAAATCTTATCAAACCATACTATAGTATGGTTACTCCATCTTGGCAACCAAAATATTTTGCACTCATGTTATGCCAAAAAAAAAAAAAACATGTTTTGGTTTTTTACTATATCATTCAAGTGTCTTTGCATAGAGCAGAGTGTTAACTTGAGCTGATGACTTTCACTTTCTTACTTTTGAAATGGGTGATTAACCTTTATTTTTCCTCTGTGGGGGGACAGGGTTTTATGTGTCTTCAAGGTGGTATATGCATGTCAAGCATGGGGAGACCAGTCTCCTATGAGAGGGCAGTGGCATGGAAGGTGTTGAATGAAGAAGAAACTGCTCACTGCATCTGCTTCATGTTCATCAACTGGTCATTTGTCTAAAACTTTGAACAGAAGATATAGGATTTAGAAAGATAAACTAAGTTAGGAAAACCTCTTCTTTGTCTTCTCATGAGTATGAGGAAAGCGCAAAGTGCCCTAAAACAGTTATGAGCATGTGCATTAAAAGGCATATTGGCCCCAATTTTTTTTTTTTCGGTTATCCTACTCTCTGTATCTTACTTTATGCTTGTTTATGAATCATAATGCTTCTGTTCTGCCTTTTCTTTTCCCTTCTTTCTTTTTTTGTTTTCACAAAAAAAGTTCTACTCATATTAGCTTTGTAAATCCTGGAGGTCATATAAGCACTGTACTTTGAGTGCTTTTATGTTTTCACTGTGGGACAAGCATTTACTTGTTGAAGATGTTGGCTAGTTATTTATGAAAATTTCCCTGACTCAGGCCATCCCTCTCTGCTCTTGTCTCTGCCCTCATCCACTCTACTTTATAAATTTAATGCCAACTATCACTCTCCCTTTCAATAGGCCACATTCAGGACCATTGTCATTTCAAATTCAAGTATTAGCCTAGCTATCAGAACCCATCCAACACTAGTGGACATAAAGCTGATCTCTCTCTTTTTTTTTTTTTTGTTCTTTTAATATTTTCCTGTCAACTTGTGTATATATATTTGAAGAATTATTGTCAAGAACCTCAATGCCTGATTAACAGTGAGAACAGGATTCCTTCCAAATTGCCAATTATTAACTTTTGATTACTATCTGAAGGACTCTTCAATAATGGTGTGTTTGGATGGAGAAAAAAAATTTGGAATTTAAATAAAATTCAGTATTTAAGAAATTACATGTTCTAATTTTCTTGTTTGGATCTATAATTATAGAATTTTGTAAATTCTATGTAGAAAAAAAACTTGGAATTTGAAGACTGTAAATTTCAAATTTAAATTCCTCCTAAATTGGTGTCATTTTCAAAATTTCAATTTTTATAAAAAAAAAAAAAGGTCGTGTTCAACCATTACTTGCCAATTAATTACAATACCACCACCACTACCACCATACCGCAGTTATCATCACCACTACCGTCACCACCACTGCCACCGCCACCGCCACAGCCACCTTCGCCGCCACCATCATCACCACAACCACCGACACCACTTCCGCCGCCACCACCACCTCTGCCACCATCGACACCGCCACCACCACTACCAACGCTCGCTGCCACCACCACCGACACCACCTTCGCCGCCACCACCACAGTCACCACTACTGCCACCATCGTCACCACCACTGACACTGCCACCACCACCACAACTGACACCGCCACCAATACCACCACCACCGACACTGACACCGCCGACGCCGCCTCCATCACCAATGCCATCACCACCACCATCTCCATCGCCGTCGCCACCACCATCACCACCACCGCCAATGTTGCCGTTGCCGCCACCTCCAATACCCCAATTTTTGCCACCACCATTTCTCTCACCGCTCATGGGCCATCACCCCTACTACCATCATCAACTCACCAAAAGCATCATTTTTATGTTGCCACCATCACCATCACTCTTTTGTAAAACTACTATAAATTTCGTATTTAAATTCCATTATAATTACATTTATCCAAACAAGAGAATTTACAAATTCTAGAATTTTAAATCACGTCATTTTTAATTCCGTCATTTGTGAATTCCTTAGTAGTTTCAAATTACTTCATCCAAATGCACCATAAGAGTTCTTGTCCTTGGCAATCTTCGAAAATCAATTTTTTTTTCTTAAGACATGAATCAGGACGAAAAGAACTGACATACTGATCGAGCTAATTAATAAGGATATCGCGTTACATATCTTGATTGTAACAGAATGTTTCAAGAAAACAAAGAAAAAAAAAAACAGAAGAAAGAAAAAGTGACCACAATATTCAACGAGTAATGCGCAATTTTTGATATAGATCCATATGAGATTTTGCTCCTTCTTTAATTTCTCTTTAGTTATTATGATGATATATATAGTTTAATTGGTAATCATTCTGCCAAGTCTTTATTCTCTCACAATAATTAAGCTTCTTAGTTAGGTAATCAGATAAGCAATCTCTTACCCCACCATTAATTTTAAAGTTGTCGAATCCTTGACGCTAGCTTCAATCTGAATATACTTTAAAGCTTATCGATCTCTAACGAGACAATCGATCGATAGTATGTGCAAGAGTAGACTACAAGATTCCAAATTGAAAAAGGAATCGATATATTCATTGATCAAATCATGTAAAGACAATTTTAGCGCTGACATTATTAGTTACAAAAGCGACCATAGGCTTTCGTTTTTGCATCTCGATCTTAAAATTGAGTCATGGTAAAATCTTGGTTATAGTTACTGATTAAGTACTTAATCAGTAATGGAGATGACATTGTTAGAGACCATGGTAGATTACTCATGATGATCAGTTAGTAAAATTTTCCCCTTAATTTGTAGCGCTTGTGAGAGTTTAATTAACTGCATGTGTGTTTAATCGATCAGTGGGAACGTTGTTGCTGTGATATGCGATGGGATCGAGACACGTGTATCCAATGATTATTACTACATCAAAAATCGAAAACAAAACCCACCTGTCTTAAATCGAAAACACACAAAAAAATGTTTGTTTTTTGATGTACAAAGTAAACCAAAAGGGAGAAGTAAAATGCATGCCATGTAAACACCTCAAGAGGAAAAGGAGCTTTTTGAATGGAAAGAAAGGAGGCCAAAGAGCCTTTTGCATGGTCTCCAAGAATTAGCATCATTGAAATCTTGAGGCTTTTAAGAAATGTAAGAATTGAAAGAGCCTTCAAATATATATAATGGATCGATATATTGATCATATCCGTGCATGCCAGCAAAACTGAGCTGGCCAGGTTTGCTCCTAAAAATGTCAACTTCTTTAAATTTATGTGTTTAGACTCATCTTTGGACATGGAATCTTCTAACTATTTTATAGCCCCCGGCCTTATCATGAGTACTTCTGCTCGATCATGATCACAGTCTCATAGAGCTCTACAATTAAAAAAGAAAAGGCCTTGTCAGACTTTCATCATTGCTTAGAGCCATCAATGTAGCCAATAGAAATTAATTAATTAAATAAACCCTTATTTAATTAAGCATCATAATTACAACGTAGAAGGAAATTAATTAAGATAGGTCATAATTAAGAAATTAACATTGCATGCTGCCTCATGATATCACCTGGTCTGAAACAGCCCCATCTAAACATATATGATTCTTCTCCTTTTGATACCCAATTCAACAACATGCTTGTTTTAGTACTTAACACATGCACAGGATATAAGTGCAGCCCCAGTGATAATAATTGCAATTAATATGTTTAACGTGAAAAGAAAGACAGATAAGAGAGAAAAAATCCACCAATCATTTCAAACTTGTTTTATAAGCCAATAAAGCTAATTAAGGAGTGTCCAAGAAGGAACAAGTCTCCCTAATATATTCATTAATTTTCCTTAATTAATTACCTAGCTCCTTAATTTGAAATGTAAAAATTATTTAATAACTGTTCTGATCCTTAGAACTGTGAGAATAAAGTACTCTCAGTAACATATTAGCTGGAATTCTTGAGATTGTAAAACCCTTTGACCATTGTTTCAAATTAATCAAGGAAAGGTAGAGGGGGCCGGAGAGATTAAAGTGTGAGAGCATATAAAGCTAAAAAGGGTTTGCTTCCATTTTCACTGTCTAACGTGATGATCGAGCTTTGACATGCAGCTTTGTGAATATTGTTTGGCTTCTTTCAAATGCAAATGAGTGTCCGACAATGGGACAAAAAATATCATGAAGGGGAATAGCAGATATTACTGCAGTTTGTCCCCTGCAAAATGCATGAGCAGTGCTGATCATGCATGTTTGCTAGTACGTTCTTTCACCTAACTCACTGATTAAGACCATTCAGTATGCGGCTATATTTTCTCTTGGATCTTGTCCACAATCGACAATAATATGTATAGTAACTAGGGAAAAGAGTCACATGCTGCATACTAGCTCATGCCAATATATTCAACCATTTGTTGAGTGCATAATATGTACACAAATCTAAGAATTCATAATTTATATTTTAAGATTAAAAAGATAAACTCGTATGAATCCAAGAGTAGTCGCCAATATATATGTCTGCTTATTATACATGCTCGCACCAACACCATAGCACCAGTGCTTGTTTATCCTTCCTAGCCAGCTAGTTTTTATATATACACACACTTATATCCTAATCCAATCTCCAATTTCAACATATATAATTAACATGTACGTGAAAATAAAATTTATCTATTCTCATGTTGTAGTGATGTGGCATTTTTGACGAAAAAGATAAAGCCAAGAGATGAAAGAAAGAACAAAAGTGAGAGAAAAAAAAGAGTAAATGAGAAGATGTGATATCACGAGCGATAAGTAAGTTTTTTGTCAAAACACTGAGATGGAAAAGTCTAAAAGTACAAAACAACGTATCAGATAACATGCGCATAACATACAATTTAGCAATACTTCTGTATATATAGGTGGGCCCATCTCTATGTACTAGAGATACTGTACATGTGTGTAGTATCAAATTGTAGTCCTCTGGCCAGTATTACGCATGCGTTTAGAAGGTTATTTCCTTCCTCTAATTATTTGATGCTCTTCCTTTTTTTACTGAGGGGAAAGACGGACCCCACTTTGTTTAATGGTCCTATTTCCTTTCTCTTGCAAACTGGCCATAAAGAAAGGGAAAAGGTGGTGATTGCATATTCCGAACTCAACCATTAAAAACTACTGTTAATTACTTTTCCGATCATAAATAAGATGTTAATTAAAGTAGTGACATGATGATTTGCAAGGTATTCTAAAAGAAAAGACACCATGCATGCTTGTAGAAGAGAGAAAAGGGATCGATTATATCATAATACAGGCAGTTATGGCCCAAAAAATATATAATATAAACTAATTAACGTACATCCTCTTAGTTTATATATCTACACTTTTGCACTCATTAGTATGTCAAACATACAATCAAACAAAACATTTGAGAACTAGCTAGTAATTAACACCTTATGTTACAAAATACAACAAAAGGTGGTAATTAATTAATTAACACGTACATTACCCTATAATAAACCAAGAAAAATTATAAAATAAAAAAAGAAGAAAAACTTGAACAAAAATCCTTGGGGGAAAATCAAAAAGCAGAAGGAACTTTAAGGCTTGAAACACAAGAACTTGTGTTCATAATAGAGTCTAGGGTTTTGTATAGTTCATTGGCGCATGGTCTAGCCTTGGGGTCTATGGCAGTGCAGTGAAGGGCCAAGTTCATGATTTCCACAATCTCGTTCTGATTGTTCGACACGTGTCCTCTAATCGTCGGGTCGGTCCACATGTCAAGATGGCAGTCCGAGTAGCAGTACCGAGCCCACTCAACAATGCTCTCGTGCACGCCAAATTCTGTGTCGCCGGGACTTTTCCCCGTGAGCAATTCGATCAGGACGAGGCCATACCCATAGATATCACTCTTTTCTGTTATGCCTTTGCTTTCTTTAGCTTCTACAAATTAAACATAATAAAATTTAGTACATTTCTAATAGAAGTGAAACTCATTTACGTGTATATTATGGTTGCATGAATATATATTAGTCCTGGTACGCACCTGGAGCAATGTACGCAGAAGAAACGAATCCTTTAGATTCCGTATGAACAAGTCCTGGGAGACTCAATCGGAGACGAGGCACATCTTTTGCATCAACAATGACTTTCTCCGGTGACACGCGGGCAGCGATAATACTCGGGGAGCAATAGGAATGTAAGAAGCGCAGAGCTCTTGCAATCCCAACGGCGATTTTCCGCCGTTGTTCCCAACTTAAATTCCTTAAAATTTCACTCAACACCTTCCCTTCACAATACTCGTAGAGGACATATCTACCCTTGTCAGAATGACAACACACCCCGATCAATCTCACAATGTTCGGGTGCCGAAGCTTCCCAAACTCTGCCATCTCAGACCAAATGCTCGGTGGAATTGAATTCACAGCATCCTCTTTTACGACAAATTGCATACCATTTAGCGCCGACTCTCCTTTATATGAAATTCCCGTTTTGCCCATTGCAATGACATTGCTTTGTTTGGCTGCCGATAAAATATCGGAAATTGTGACCGATCTCGAAACCCTTGGATCAAAGAATTGGAGTTCCCAGATCCCATCTTCACTCTCCACTGTTTTTAGCTCCAAATCCTTTCGCCTCCTTCGAATGAATACAATGGCAAAGCTAGCTACCACAAAAGCCGCTAATGCAGCAAGAAAACAAGTGAGAACAAACCACCAGGTGGGGTTGGTCTTCAAGCTCTTGCTGCATGGCGGCAAACCACTCGTGGTGTCGCCGCTACAGAGGTCGTTCCCGGCCACCGCACTGGCGTTTATGGCCAGAAACGCTCCGGTGGCCGGCAAAGTTCCATGGAGTTTGTTGTGAGAAATGTTCACTTGAACAAGTGACACTGTTTTACCTAAATTCCACGGAATCTCGCCCGACAATTGGTTTTCGGACAAGTCGAGTTGCCCGAGAACCGGCATGTCTGAGAGACTAATGGGAATTGGGCCGGTGAGCTGGTTGTGGCTGAGGTCAAGACTCACAAGCTTTTTACACAAAGACAATTCTTGTGGGATGTAGCCAGAGAGCTTGTTGTAAGAAAGCTTTAATTCCATTAGCTCCGGTAAGTTCCGAAAACCCGACGGGATACTACCCGAGAACCCGTTTTCGGACAAGTCCAAGTTCTCTAGCTTGTCGCTGCCAAACGACTCCGGTAAGCTCCCAAAAAATCCATTACTCGCCAAATTCAGCATTTGAAGTGAAGGCATGTTCCATTTTTTGTCATCGATTCTTCCAGAGAAATTGTTGCCCGAGAAATCCAAGAAGTAAACAAGAGGCAATTTCGTGAACTCGGCCGATATTTCGCCGGAAAAGCTGTTTTTTTGAAGGCGAACTCGGCGCAAGCTCTTGCAAGAAACCAAAGTTTGTGGGATTTCACCATGGAGAGAGTTGGAGAAGAGGATGAGCTTGAAAAGGCGGCCCGAGTCGCATAGCGTTTCGGGTACTTTTCCGGTGAGATGGTTGGTGGAGAGGTCTAAAACCGTGAGATTGTTTCGCTTTCCGAGATCTTCCGGAATCTCACCCGAGAATCCGTTGGACCACAACTGAAGAACTTGAAGCCGAGGTAGAGAAGACAAAGCGTTCGGAATTTTGCCCGAAAAATTGTTTGAGAAAAGGTGAAGGATCTCCAATTGTTGAAGCTGAAGAACAAGCTCAGGAATCTCACCCGAAAGCGAATTATCGCTGAGATCCAAAGAAACGAGATTTCGGAGACCGAAAATGGAGCGAGGAATCGGACCCGTGAGCTTGTTTCCGTACAGAAAGAGGTACCGAAGCTGAGTGAGGTTGCCGAGAGAGAGTGGGATTTGGCCGGAGAGATTGTTGTAAACGAGATCGAGATGATTCAAAGAGACAATATCTCCGATCTCGTTTGGGATTTCGCCGGAGAAATTGTTGTAGCCCAAATAAATCCACTTGAGGCTCTTCAGTCGGCCCAATTGAGCCGGAATCGGGCCCACCAGTTGGTTCGAAGCCAAGGTGAAGTACTGCAAGCTGGACATGTTTGATATGGAAGTTGGGATTTTGCCAAACAACGCATTGCCGCCGAGGTCGAGGAACTTGAGGCTCGAAAACGATCCGACGTCGTTTGGGATTGTCCCCGAAATCATGTTGTTGGACAGGTCCAAAATCTCTAGGCTGGGGAGTGAGCCTTGTGGAAGCGTGCCCGTTAAGTTGTTGTTGCTGAGATTGAGATGCCGAAGCGAATACGCGGCTGCAGTGAACATGTCGTTTGGAATTTGGCCTGAGATTCGATTGTTGGAGAGGTCGATCATTTCGATGTGGGACAAGTGGAAGACCGTGGAGGATAGTTTGCCGGAGATGTTTGTGCCCGAGAGGTTGATGGCAGCGATGTGCTGCGACCACGACGACGTGTCGTTTTTGCAGGTGATGCCGTGCCAGTTGCATACATTGTTGCTGCCTGTGGCATTCCAGTTGGAGAGGAAGCGTAAAGGGTCGTTGATGGAAGCTTTCAAGGATAGGAGAAGCTCAACTTCATCCCCATCAAAAGCACAAGTATTTGAGCACACGAGTAAGAAGATGAACATGCACGATATCAGACACGTTTCATCAGCTACTCTTCTCTTGCCCATCGTCATCTCCACCTCAAATTTTGTATAAACCACTGAAATTAGACAAATACTACTTGTTATATAACATTCATTTTCATGAATTTATAATCAATCCAACTACTTTAATTGGGTCCTATATATACACAATTAGAACAAATAAAATGATATAATGAATACCCATATGAGGAATTAATTAAAACAGAATTAAATGATTAAAAAGGTTAGGGTAAAATGTCTACGTACGACGTACCTAATTAAAACTCATAATTAGGGCTTTGCTACTTGAAAGGTGATGAAGATATGTAGCTATATATGAAGCGTGGATTGAAAGAGAAGCTAGATATTGAAATGGAGAGGGATTTGAAACTATTGAAGAGGTTAGTGTGTGTTAGAGAGTGGGAGATTTGAGTGTGTTTAAATAGATGGGGGATTAAAGGAATGGAAAAGTGGGCAAGGAAGTTGGGGTTAATTACGAAAAGGCACCTTGACTTTCTTTAGAATGATGTTTGAACACGAACGGTTGAAAGGGAAACAGGGACAGATGTTGGGAAAAAGCCTCTGATTTTGTCGGTTTATATTTCTCTCTTACCAAACTGCTCTTTTGACTGACTGACTCGCGCCATAATGACAAGGGTTTGTAACCGTTGAACACTCCCAAACTTTTATATCCATTTATGCGTTTTTTTTTTTTTTGAAAAATAAGATAAATATAACTCAAATAGCTATGGCAGCCATGTACAAGTACAATAAACTTGAACAGATTTTATCTGTAGTACTTAATAGAAATAAGAGATTAATGAAATATATATATATGGAATTCTTTTTATTTTTTATAATCGGGAAAACTTAAAGGGTGTACGTACTCAATCCAAACTTATAATGACTTTTAAAGACTTTTTTTTTAAATAACAGACTTTTATGGAGTTTCATTAAAAAAAATTTATAGACATTGATAGACTTTCTTGAAATTTCAATGACTTATAATTTTTTCTTCATTTACTTAATTATCTCCATGTATGTTGGACTGAGAGACAAATTATTCATGTGTAAGGATGAAGAACATAGACCTCATGTATGTGATAAGCTCTGTTTGGTTGCCAAAGAGTGGAGAATACAAGAGAAAATAGAAAAGCAAAAAGTTTGAATTTTGGATTGTTATGTAGTATTGGGACTTATACTTAATTGTATCTATCAAGTCATTTCCTATAATTTGTAGTATGAAACTTTTTTTTTAAATAAAAAACCCTTATATAAGTTGAGTTCTAAGATTTTAAAGCAATAATTGAATTCTCACTAACTAGTTAGAGGAAAGTAGAAATGAAATCTCAAACCGTAGATCATGACTTGACAGAAATACTGAAAGTGATTATTAACCCTTTCTTTTTTTCATGTTCCCTTGGTGACAGATTTGATAGTTTTAATTCAAGGTGTTCAATAACCAACACCGATGTACGTACAATTCAACCATGTGGCTACTGAAAATGAGGCCCAAGAGGAATCATCAGCTGTAGAGCCTGATTGCTCGGTCCCAATTGTTAATCTTAACTCTGATATCCTTGAGACTGAATCTTTGAGTTTACTAACTAAAGACATTTATGTAGATAGTCTCTTGACAACGTACACTGCCTGTGATCGAGTTTCATGCTGGTCCATTGACCTTTTCCTTTTCCACTGTCAATGCCATTTTAACATTACATAATTACGTACTGTTAGCTCCTGTCTTATTATTTACTTTGCTACTTTTACATTAATTACTTTTAAAAGAGGAGCAGCATACCCTTGCTGCTACTCCTTCCCCAGTTAGTCCATCTAAAGCCTAGTGATGTGTCTTTTTTAAGCTGTCATTTATATGTGTCATTTGAATTATAAAAATAGTTGATTCCAGTGGTTTTGTATCCTTGAGGTGATTTCTGACTTGAAGGGCATATGTTTCAGCTTTGTATGCTAGTTGCCTAGCTGAAAATTTGGTGGAACAACTTTGGAACTTTGCTTGGCCCTCTGCTATTGCATTGATATATCCAAGCCTTACGCTCTAGTGTGGTTCGAGAAATCCGAGAAGAGAGAGAAGGGGAGAGAGAGAGTTGCATGTGGAAAGCAAATGAGAAAGGAGGCTTTGAACTTGATCTCAATGAAGTGGTTTAGAATTAAAACTAGATCAAATCTTGAAACTTCGTATTTTATCCCATGGAGGGAGATGAACTGCAAGGTGTGACTAAAAAGTCTTTCAAAATTAGTGGGGGAAATGTGAGAGAAGTAAAATCTATTAATTTGAAAAATTTGTGAAAGTCACTGACATTTTGAGTACCGAATGATTGTCATAGACTTTTAAAAAGTCTTGATCAAGTATTCCCTAACTTTTAATTTAACAAAAGTTATTAAAAGTCTGGATTGAGTACGCTCCTTAGGTTGTTTTATTCTGATTGATGCCTATAATAAAATTTCTAAATTAATCTGGTCAAGCCTTCTTTACTAAGGGATTATTATTAGTTCCAATTTTCTGCTCTGGTAAGCTATCTTATATTCAGATCTTATCACCAGCTATCTTATGACAGACCAGTACGTACATTTGAAAGAACAATAATTGTTTTCTTCAAACCCATTCAAAGGCTAGCTTGGTTGGAGTTCCACTAATCATTGTTGCAACATCTACCTACTTGTGTTGTCATTGGTTAATGGGTTGGTTCTAAATTACGACTTTAATATGTGAGACCAAATTATGACAAATGAATAATCAAAATTATTCTTCAAGCTAGCTAGCTCACATTTGTGTGTGTACCTAATTGGTCTTGAAAGTAATTCTAGTGCAGACGTAAGGGCAAACTTGGTAGCTGGGTAGAGAAGTTGATGATGATGATGAACTAGAACTTGTTCCTCTATAGCTGCATGTAAAAAGCAATATTCTTGAACCCCTTTTGTTTGGACTGCTGTAGCTTTTATTATGATCTAGGATTCTCCTTCCGATCAGCAGAGAGAGAAAAGAAAACTTTTAGAGAGAAAGAGAGTCTGAGAGAGAGAGAGAGAGAGAGAGAGAGAGAGAGAGAGAGAGAGAGAGAGAGAAAAGAAAACTTTTAGAGAGAAAGAGAGTCTGAGAGAGAGAGAGAGAGAGAGCATATAGAAGGAGTTACAAATGAAGGCAAAGAGGAACAGAAGAGAACAGTGGGACTAGATAAAAAGTATAAAGGGATGAGAGAGAGCAAAGCAGTCTAAGCAGAGGAATGAATGAGTTGAAAAGAAAAAGTGGGGTGGCTTTACGTTACATATACAACACTTAGTGGCAGTGCTCGTGCGCAAACCTCTCTCTCTCTCTCTCTCTCTCTCTCTCTCTCTCTCTCTCTCTGGAGGGGGATGGGGATGGGGGACCCACAGGCTCTTTCTCGAAGGAATATACAGTGTGTGGTCTTTGTCATGCCCGGCATGCTTTCCCCATATCTCCATTTTCTAGGGTTTTACACTCCTTTCATTTTCTTTCTCTCTTACCCCCACCCCACCCTTTCGTGCATTATTTCCCACTTCTCATAAAACCTAACTTTACCATTCAGTATTTTACAGAAATTTTCTTTACAACATGACTAGTATTGCGGTTACAATCAATTTGCAATTGTATTTAATGATCAGTAGTTTCTATTCTTAAAATTCTATAAAAAAATTTTAACGTAAGTCAACTTAAAATTTGAGAATTAAAATCTGACATCTAAATCTTAAACATGTCTATGAGACCGTGGGACAATTGGTTAGGGATCCTGATCAATCTTGATCCAACATATCTGCAATACGTACTATATTTGGACTGGTATTTTACATATAAGTATATAACATAACTAATTAATTAAAGAGAAAGTGCATTACATAATATTAGATATTTTCCACTATGCTCATTCCATGAAAGGACCTTTTCGATCCTCTAACTCAAGCTGAAAGCCTGAGTTTCTTTAAAAATTAAAACCCTAGCTGTGCGGGGGTGTTCAATTTCCACTATGTTTCTGATCATGGAAAAAAGCGATTAGGCATATGACAAGGAGCAAGTTAATAAAAAATGGTAAGTGCTAGGCTGGTAGAGTGAGAGACAGAAAGACTTCCCTTCTAGATAATTAAAGACTTCGTTTATTTAATTATATGTAAAAAAGAAAAAAAAAAAAACATAGCAAATAAGATATGATCAAGTCATCAAACTCAACAATTATTTACTTCCCCTCATCCACTACTTGGATGTGACCATGTGGATGTGATTATAATTAATAATCGAATATTCTTATCTTTGGTGATCTAATGAAAATAAATAGATATTTAATTGTTGATTATTCAGTTAATAATCCACTTTGGACTTTGGAGATATTAATATTGAAAAGTTCATTTATGCCAGTATGCTGTAAAGGGCATTGTAGTCCAAAACTAGGTTTTAGTGCTTCATTTTTGTACTTATACTAATAAGTCTTACCACTTTCCATTACATATGAATATATGATATACCTTTTGTGATCTCCCATATGTATTTATTTAAATGCCCACTTTTTTTCCAGATTAATTAATTGATCAGTACTGAGGTTTGCATGACGTGGAGCCGACCCATATCCCTTGAATAAGGGTCTCAATCCCTTTTGAAATTTGTAGGGCTTCATGTTCTTGGTTAGTGGCCTAGCTAGTACATTCACTTGGCTCAAACTTTAATCATACTTTGCTTGTTTAATTTAATGACTATTATTGAGAACTTTCGCTTGCACTTCCTATGAGTGTTCTTTCATTGATCTTTTCTTTTGTAAACAATAGATATCCAATGTATTATGGACTGCAAATGTCAGGCGCAAGGGTCCACTAGGATTTTGACTAACATGGGTTATTGAGCCACTTAGCCAAATCTAGCCTTAAAAAAATAAAAAGAATTAAATACTATAGGGTGCGTGTTATGCATCCTATTTAATCTCTAGTGTATTAATTAATTTTATTTAACAATAAGGTAATTATCAGTTGCATTGCAGGAGTGGGTGTCAACTGACTTATTTTGAAATATGCTCAATTGCCATTTTATTTCTTATTTGTTGTCTTTCACTTTACTCTTCTCTCTCCCCGCTATGTCTCTCTTCTCTTTTCTCTTCATCATTTTCTTGTTCTTCTTCTTCGCAGATCTAGAACTTTTTTTTTTTTTTTTCAAAAGATCTAGAATTCAGATCTAAAAAAATATTGAAATTATAAACTGAAACTGTGAACTGAAATTGCAAAATAAAAATGCAAACTGAAACTGCGACGTTATAAGAGTGTTCTCCATAATTGAAACTGCAAGTAGAAAGCTGAAACTACAGGTGAAAATTGAAACTTTTTACGATTAAATTTGTTTGCATAGTGCTGAAGTTGTTTTAGGTTATGGGTGAGTTTATGTTACCTGAAAATTAAATTTATGGTTCTAAGTGGGTTGATGTTACTTGAAAATTAAATTTATGGTTGTGTGTGGGTTGATGTTACCTTAAAATTAAATTTGTGAGATTGAGTGTTTTTGATTAACTTTTTGGGCTGTGAGTACCTTAAAGTTAATAGATTCAAAAAAAAAATATATATATGCTTCCAATAGACACACAAAATTATAAATAAGAGCACTGTGATACTTATGTATTAAATTTATTCACTAAATAATATAATAATATATATTTATTAAAAAATAGAACTTCACTTATTAGTTATTACTAACAAGTAAAATACTGATGCATTATTTAATGAACAATTTGGCATTAATATTTAAATAACTAGTTTCTAATTAAATTGTGGTGATTAATTGGATTTCTTCAAATCATTCATAATGATATTGACTAATGTACTCATTATAAAGTTTGATAGATGGGTGTATGAAGTCTACTAGTTTATCTAAAAGTAACAAAATATAGAAATGTTTCATATAATATAGTATGTACATTTACTGATCACATTGTAGATTACACGTTACAAATTCATTTTTTTTTTTGGCCATTCATGTTACCAATTCTTTATAATATGGTTATATAAACATTGTACAGACAACTTTATTGTTAAAAAAAAAAAAAATCTTGAAGGTAGCAATTGTTGGTCCTTTATACCAATGCTAGTGAAGCTTGTTGAGGCCCATGTATTCCACATTTTGAGCCTGATCAGAAATGTAGGCCACAAATCTCACAAGAGCTTTAACACAAAGCCGTTGTCACATTATGGACCCGCCCATTTTAAATTGGGAGATCGATGCCCAATCAGTCTGAGACCAAAAAGTCCAAAATTCACATGCAACATGCAATTTTTTTAATTTTTAATAATGAGTGGTCCATGATTTGAAATCCCAAAGTGGATGGTATTGCACGTGTGTAACTCACGTGCTATATGAGACTTTGCACCAACTAAAATTATGAACTACGGAATATGACTAGCTAGTTTTAGTTCAATGATTTGGTTGAAATGCACAGGGACTTCGATATTAGGGTTAAGTTGGGGACCATTTTGCAATTATTGCACTCAATGACAAACATGAACCCTACGGATCTAGGTCAGTGGGCCACCCAAGTCTAGCCCAATTGTTCTTTTTTTTTTTTTTTTTTTTTCACTTTTCTTTTTTATGGAGCATGGACTTTGTTCAGTTCCGGCTTCAGCCCATTACTACTTTGGGCTAAGCTGGTTTTTTTAACTGTGTCCTGAGCCGAAAAAAAAAGAAAAAAAAGGCTCAGTTACATTTCACATTTCGATTACCTTCATGGCGTTTCTATCTGTGATAGACTCATAGGCATTCGCCCTCATCTCTGGCCGATCATAACTGTTTTTTTTTTTTTTTTCCTAATTTATTTTAAACTTTTGGCTAAATAACACTTTTGATTTGTGGTGTACAATGGACCCGGCCCAAATCTAGCACGGGCACATATAGTTTAAAGTTGGGCCGGCTTGGCACGAGGCCGTTACGAGCTAGCCCATTTATATTAATTTTTTAAAAAATTAATTTTAAAATTTTGATTTAGCACTGTTCTTTTAAACTATTGTATTCCTTTAGTCTTATTATTTTAATTTTAGTGATTTTAGCATTGTACTTTTAATACGATAGTAATTAAGTCCAAATAGTTAACATTGTATAAATTTTTGATGTAAAATAAGATGTGGAAGCACGTGCTTTGCACATAAGTGTCATTTCAGACATTTTAGTCCACTTACATACCTATTTATGCCTCTACTCGTCATGGAACATATTCAGTTTAGAGTTGAAACTTCTTATTTTTCCAAATTAATTGTGTTCAATGGTGGGTATATATTGTCACACCCCAATCCTGAATAAAATCTAATATCTAGGAGTGAAGCGTGACTTACGTCTTAATCGCAGATTTATAAAAAAATTTCTACAATTAAGACGTGAGAAGAAAATAAAAATAAAAATAAAATAATATAAAATAATTGAAGAGACTAAGTAAAGTGAAAATGAAAAATAGACTTTATTTAGAAAAATACTATTCCAAAAGTACCATACTAGATGTTCATCTTCTTATATATTACAATGTATTGTTAAACAAACAAAACATAGTACTCCAGCAAATTCTCTAAATTTTCCTTGGGTATTCCACATCATTGGTCATATTCCCGTCACCTGCATGATTTATTAGGGTGTGAGCTTTTAAGGCTCAGTAGGGTATATTGATCCCTCATGGCCAGTTATCACATTTAATCAATGTCTCAGTAAAAGAAAATAAATACAGATAATGATTTCAATTATATGCAATGAGAATGTGTGTACTCACTCCTTAACCATTCCCGTTGACACATACCCAAGACAAACAGGCCTACACGTCCCATACCGTGCATCCTTCCACTGTGGCCCCGAATGTCCCAAGTATGAGCCAACACCCGTCCGTCCCTTAAGCCCAAATATTTTGAATATAATTAATTCCACTTTTTCTTCAATAATTCTTCCACAATTCATGAGATCACCAGGTACATCTCCCTTTCTCCATGGTATCTCTAATAAATCACAAGACCACCAAGTTCATCTCCCTCTCTTCTTGGTGTCTCAATTAATCATTTTCTTAACCTTGTTCACAATCACACTTTCCTTATGCACTTGTGATTATGCATGTAAAGATAAACATTAATGCATGTATAGAGAAATTAAATAGTACATGCATAATAATAAATATCACAGACTTAGGAATTTCACAGTGCACACACAAGATTAATAATAAAAGCTTATTCACAAATATAGTGCACTTGATACATTTAATGAAGAAATAACATCACAAGTAATAAAGATAAATTATCACAAGAAAATAAATCACACAACATGACACAAGGATTAATTGTAATATAGTCCAATCATTGGGGAAATAGAGACCTTACCTTAATCTCTTGAGCTCGAGTTCCTTCTTGGTCCGTGCCTATGTGTTCGGGTCTAAAAGTTTAAAAAATATAGTTTAGATATAACTTAATTAGATTTAAATTTATTTCACTCTCTTTTTAAGGAGAGTGTAACTCACACTCTAACTTAGAGGTGTCGGATTGACGCGAAACTTATACCATTGGACTCGTATCGAAAAATAGAGTTAGGAGGGTGAAAATTGGGCAAAAAAGGTCGCCGGAAACAGCCGCACGCGCCACCACGCGCCGGCGGTGCGAGTGGGGTGGCTGGCCGGGCACTGTTCATCGTCACTTTAAACAGCCCCTGTTTTTTTCCAGATTTCCAGTTTTTTTATCTCATTTTTGACTCGACTTCTGACCTATAAAACGTTCACCAAATTGAGCAAACTTATACTTGTTTTAAAGCTCTGCATCACCTCTTTACAACCATATAAAGAACATGAAAAACGGACGGTTAAAACTCAAGTTATAAGGCTCGAAATGAGGCCATACAAACATGCGAATTTTCTGGAAAAATTTCCAGATTTTTTATACTTGTTTGTTTTTCATTTTCCTTCAATTCCAAACCGCAAAACATGTTTCTAAGGCTATAATAAGGCTGTCTACAACCTAATTTTTAGTTTTACAACATAAAAGAAAGGTGTGTAAATAAAATTATAAAACAACAAGTTTTAGAGAAAAGAAAAAAAAAATTTGTTAAGGACACCCATGTTTCCATGGGTTCCTTAAACTCACCTTTCTTTATTCCCTCCTTGAGTTCTATAGAGACTAAAAGCTGTGAATTCCTACAGTAAAGAAAAACCATAGATGACAAAAAGAGATTAGTTTAGGGAAAGTTTAAAGAAAAAAAACTTCTAAGATAAAATTTCAGTTTCTAACCTCTCCTTCTCTAACACTTTCTAGTTCACTCTCCCACTCTCTCTCTCTCTCTCTCTCTCTCTCTCTCTCTCTGTTCTTTTCTCTGTTCAGTTTTTTTTTTTTTTCTTCGTTGCATCCGTAGGTGTGAGCTCTTCACACCAGCCCTCTCTTATAATCCAACTTGTTTGCTGAAATTTGGTTAAGTTCATTGGCTCTCATCATTGCCTAGAGGTGACTCATCCCTCTAAGAAAAATCAAAACCATTGATCAAGGCTTATGTGTATATGTAATTAAGGGGATGGACGTTGGTATTATCTTCAAAGCCATTCAGATTTTTTTTTTTTTTTTTTTTAAGTTGGGCTTTTCATCTCTTGTAAAACAATTGGGCTAAAGCCCAAACTTAGAAGTTTAACCCAAATTTTTAAAGCCCATAAATATTATTATTATTTATTATTATTATTATTATTATTATTATTATTATTTTTTTTTTTTTTGGACATTACATATATGGACTTACATAGGCATTTAGGTGAAATAAGATGTCCGAAATGTCACTCACGTGTGAAGCACGCCAGATTTTCCGTCAATAATTTAAATGACATTAACAATTTAGACTTATTGTTATCGTATTAGAGGTACAAGATTGAAATTGTCAATATTAAAATAACATGACTAAAGTAGGAATTTCATGAAAGTAAAAAGACCAAAAATATCATTTGGTTTAAATTCTTTGATTAGTAAATGTAGAAAAAATATAAATACAAATTTATAAGATTCCGAAGTTAATACAAAACTGAAATTAATTTGCAAAGTGATAACCTAAACACCGAAAGCAATTAAACAAATATAATGTTACTTTTACAGTACTAAAACTGAAATCTCTAAACTTTAACAATTATGAAATTATTCTTATCATATCAGACTAATGCTAGCGAAGGAGGTCAATCCAAATTAAATCAATATAAATGCAAATATGTAACTCATAAATTACTATACAATATTTAATATATATATATATATATATTTCATGCATGTATTTGCTAAGATCAATAGCTACTTTTTTTTTATGGATTTGAGAAATTGAAGAGTCGAATTTGAGACCTCTTCTAACATTGGGAAGAGAAATACAACTAGAACAATAACCAGTTAGTATCAATAGCTACGCCTTCGAACGAGCTGCTTGATTGCGGGCATTAATGGTGGGTCGTTGGAAGTAGTTCTATGGAGGGAGCTTCTTTTTGCTATATCCCTCATGGCTGAGGTTAACGAGAGCTTAGGATTGAGCCTGGTGGTGTTGAATTTCTGGCAAATCTCCCTGTGACCCCTCACTGCTTCTGCCATGCCTAGTGTCTTTGGAGCTGATGATGATGATGATGATGATCTTGTTATAATCTCTTTCACAGCTTCTGAACAAAGCCCACAAACCCAATTCCCTGAAAAGGAGACCTCAACTTCACTCATATAGGCTGGGGTGCATTCCTCTTTGAGCCCACAGCATTCGCATTCTGCTTGCTTCAGTTCCAATACTTCATCAATTTTGGTGATATTGTATTTAGTACTATTGGTACTACTTATATGATCCAATTCCTTCCTATACTTGAGTATTTCAGTAGACACATCAGAGATTGCCTTTCGAAGCCCAGCTTCTTCTTGATTCTACGCATACATGCACACCAAAGAGAGAGATATTAATTGTTAACTTTATGCATGATGATATAAAGTTAATTAAAGAGAGGCAAGCAATTAATTAAAGATATATTGTAACACTGTTAAAGACAACATAAATTATTACCATCATGTGTCAGACAATAATATGATCATGTATTTGTGAAGAGGCTATTAGGAAATAATATATTGTTTCGATATCGGCTGAAGTAGTACAAGATCGAGCTAGCACTTGTTTACGTATTTATATTCAAAATGAGGCTGCAGGGTACTGTGAGTGGCTTACTGGCTTGGGTTGTTTTCACTTTTCATTTGGGGTAAGGATATATAATTAATGTTTTCAAAGAGATTGAATTGAATGCAATAGTTGAGGTAGTTATTACATGTATAGCTTCCAGAAGATTTCCTGCGGTCGCATGCATGCTGAGATAGATCGAGAGAGCACTTTACAGTTTACAGATCGACTAAAATATCTATATTTTAATTTACAGATGCATGTGTAAATATTGCTTTTTCATGCCACTGTTATGCAAATTGCACAACTTGTTGACGGCGGGATCGTGATATTATGGGAACATAGATCTTGCACGTACATATACAAATAATACAATTAACTAAAAAGAAAAAAAAAAAAAAGTAATTGAAACATATATAAGCTGATAACTGATATATGATTCATAATGCAAAGTCCATGGACTTTTAGTCAATTTCCTACTCGTGAGGAATTAGTTCAAGATCGAGCCATGTGCTCATCGATCCGTGAGAGTCTATAGGCTGCTTTAGGACTATAGCTAGAAGCTACGCATCGATCCTTCTTCCCCCAAAAATCAAGGGTGGAGATTTAGAGATATAACAAGTTGAATTTCAACTTAGCAATTTTATATCTCTAGTATATATTATAAAATCATGTCACAGCCTTTACTATTACAAGCTCCATTAAAAATAGGCTTATCAAATATACCCTTCTATAATACAACAATTATTTTGTAACCTACTTCCCTCTATTATTCTGTATTGAAGAATTCAAGCTTAATTTAGGTGATCCTGTGATATATTTTTATGAAGAATTTGGGTTTAGGGCTTTTAATTTTTTATATCATGCATGAACCATCCATTCTACATTTCTACCCGTCCCTTGTAAGCCCACGAAAGAAGTGAAAGATTTTTTGTTAATTTGCGGTCATTAGGATCTGTCACCTTATGTTATAAGTCGTCCCTTATAATTAAACCAACTGCACGGATAATGATAAAACAAAAAAGAAGAAAAAAAGTACATGCAAAATTCATGGTTATGGTCCCCCATCTATACTATATTCACACTGCCAATTGCCATAGCTTTCAAGTTAGCCAAAGACGTGAAGAATCACCATCGCTGGAAAACGAGTGTGGTCCGTGTGGAGAAAAAAAATTTATTACTACTTTAATTATTATTTTCGAGTCATTATTCATTAATCTTTTGATTGCTAAGCTGGGCCATGTTTCCTTTAATTTTGGCCCATACATATGACCTTGGAATATTGTTGTGGGCCATACATATGGGCTTGGAAAATTATTTTGGCCCATCCGGATGCACTTCGTATACCAAATGGCTCAAAACGTGGACACTTGATGGGCCCACTGCTAACAGCCTGGCACTTGGGGTCAGTGCAATTGACTTCGGCCCGTTTTGGAATGAATCACACAATTAACATGTAGATTTTTTTTTTGGGGGTTAAAATCATAAGTAGAATTGCAAAGACGGCACCAACACAAGGGTTTGTCAAGAACAAGGGCATCGTGGTGTGTTTGGGTGTGAGAGAATGTCAAATATAAGAATCTCACACTGCGTAGAAATGGGTTCGATTATGAGTTTGTATGGGTATGTAAGCAACATTATTTAACAAGTTAGTCTTTTGAATTGAGTGACAAGCGGTTAGCCTATAATACTCTGTAAAAATTAAAAAAAAAAATTACGGTTAAATTCTAAAACAAATTATTGATCATTTATCTTAAATGGTGAATGCTACCACGTCCACATTCCTTGTGATTGAGACAATGAGTAATAGACTTAAAACAACCTCCAAGTTCATTCATTAGTTTATAACTTATTTGATTACACATAAATAAGACAATAAACAGACATGACTATGCTCAATTTTAAGCAAGCTCTTGCTATCCTAATAGGCCTACTCTATTAGAGGAGGTTGTAAGAACCAAGTACATGTAATGTAGAAAGAAGAACAAGAACTTTGGCCAAAGGTAGTTAATTAAGTACTAGCAGTAGAAGCTGACTAGGTGAGCAGTAATCATCAACAAGATGAGATGGTTACATTAGTTTTTTGTAAATGGGATTTTGGTCTTGCTATGCCTGCAACTGCAACTCTGCAAGTACCCTTTATCCCCTTAACTCTGATGGGCTAGTTGCATTGTACTTTGGCACCAACTAGCAAGCTAGAGAAAAACGAATGCCTAGTCAAATGATAGATTACATGTTTCCTAGTGGAATGCAACTGGAGCTCCTTCCAATGCCTGCAGGGCCATTCTTTTGAGCACTTTTATTATCTTTAGGAGTCATAGATTTGGCCCTACTAAGAGTTCTCGAACTCTTCTTCAAAATCTCTTTGATGGCCTCAGCCTGGTACAGAACAGGGTATGCCCTGCCAAGCCTATTGAACTTGACACAAGCACTCATATGCTCAATCACAGCCTCTTCTCTTTTGCCTCCATTCTTGTCCATCTCTTCATTCACAGCTTCTGCACACAACCCACAAATCAACTTCCCCGAAAATTGGCTGCGGACTCGGTTTATGTACTCACTGGTGCACTCCTCGGACATCCCACAGCACTCACACTTGGCATCCTCAATCTCTGAGATGGGTGGGAGCTCATGCTTGGCATCAATGGCTTCTTTGCTGCTGCTGCTGCTTAGTTGCATTGAGATGTCGGATATGGTTCTTTGAAGACTCCCCATTGACATTGACATACTTGGTGGCTTGGAGGAGGAGTAGGAGCCAATGTGGTTTACTCTGTTTGGTGCCATGATCGAGGGTGAACAAGGATGAAAATTAATGTTGAAATTGGGACTTTGAGTCTCAGAGATATATGGAAACTTTGAAATTGAGTTTGATCAAAATCTATGGGCCTGTGTTGTGATTTATATAGGTATCTTTGTGTTCACTATAGACAAGAAAGCAAATGTATGTGAATACACATGTAATCTGCAGTAATTAATGAATATGTGACAGAGAGACAGAGAGAGTATCCAGAATAAGCAAGATTTTTCATGAAGTATTGAAAGCTAATATCCCTTTTCTGTTTTGTTGTTTTCTTTGAAAACTGAAATGCAATACTATTATTATTTATTTATATAGTTCAGTTATATATATCCTCTCGTTTTTTTGGTGGGATCTTATTGTTACTACAAAATATGAAATTAAAGTGGTTGGGAAGCATGAAAATTTATATACAATAAGAAAAAAATGATGCTCTAAATTAGTCTAAAGTCTAAACCTTTTGAAAAGTAATTGTTTCTGCAGAGAGATTTTTTCTTTGCTAAGTCCAAGAAACAAACATAAATTGTAGGAATACATTGAACAATAGTGTACACCAACCATGAAATTAAGTTAATTCTTACTTTTTATTTCGTTTTCAGTATTGGGATTTGGGGGAACAAGATACAGTGTTAGAAAATGACTTGTACTGTTTTGTTGTCTGAGATATATACATATAGTACAATATTAGAGATTGATGTAAAGAACTCTCTAACTTCACGAGAAACATAACCAACCATGCATGTGAAAGAGGGTTGATGGACTAGACACCAAGTATCAGAAAAGTGATCATAAATCACATGTATCTCGGAGGGAGATGAAGAGAAAGCAGCTATATGCATGGCTGTCAGTAACAGAAGCTTTTTAGTGTTTTTGGGAAGCACTTTTGTGAAGTGACCCTTTGGTCAACTTTGTGAATTACGTAACGTAGGTAAGAACTTCATTCCCAATTAAGATTGAGCTGTGGGTTCATTTAACTTGATGACAACAAAAGAAATTTCCCTCAACAAAAATGATCTGGCTCCTCCTCTTTTGTGTAATCTTCATTTCAACGTAATAACTTTTTTGGATCTCACCTAGTCACCTCAAACCCAATTAAGATTTCTTGAATATACTTCACTTAGTGATCCACTCTAGCAATTTTCTCAAAACCACTCCACCTATTGAGAAATTGTTGAACTGTGGATTCTAATACTATTTATTAGGCGTCCATGTCTTTCGAATCCCATGTTGTTTCACCTATAAGATTACCTCATATTGAGTTTTATCTCAATAAAACAAAAAAACAACTAAGGCTTGTGCTTTTGGAGATGAATCACATGATCATATGTGTCTCATATGTTATATACAATAAGAGATAGATAAATTTTAGCCCGTGCGTTTATATTTCACTGAGTAAAGATGGACATGAGCCAACATCAAAAATTTTTGGACCAATGACGAAAGTGATCCATCATCCAACTATTTGAGAATGGGCCGGCCCTATATTGGCAAAGACCAGGCCTAACGTTCTTTACCAAAGGTCCTTAAACCAATGAATTATATAATTTGGGATTTAAATACAGATTAAAAATTAAAATCTTTAATATTATTGAAGAAAAAAAGGACTTATGGAAGATTATAAGACACGATGTGGTGTGTTGCAATGATTCGTCAACGAATATGTGTCATTTTTGGCTTGTGATCTATAATTTGTTGAGATTCATATATATATATATATATATATTTCAATAATATTATACATACCAAATTAATTTGTTTACATCAGTGGGATATAAATTTCAACTGATTTGATTCAATCAAAAGAATCGTGTTTGAAATTAATAAGCAATAAATGACTTGGCATTGTAGGTCTTTTCACATCCAATTCCTGAGAAACGGACAAGAATTATGGAGTTTCATATTCCACAAGTCTAGTCTCTTGAAATTATTATACTTTAGTTATTTAAAAAAATAGGTTTTAGATGAAGACTAAGGGTGTTTAAAAATTTATAAGAAAATTATTTTAATTCATAATAAAGTTTTTTATTTTTTTTTTGTTACAAAGGGAGGCCAAGGAAAGAGGCCTAGAGGGGATAAGGGGGGATTAAAATCCGGTGAGGTGGGGGGCAGCACAACTGCTTGGCCAACTGGCCTACCCCAAGTCCTCCATAATAAAGTCTTTTTAATGTATAAGAAAATTATTTTAATTTATAATAAAGTTCTTTTAATTTATAAAAAAATCATTTTAATTCATAATAAAGTCATCTTCTGATTTGAAGGGTATTTCCTTCCTAGGGTGTAGAATGAGTTTTGTAGAAGCTTTATGTTAGGTTTTTAACTCCGGGACTGGAGTTAAAATCTAACATAAAACCGTCAAAGAAGAAAAATAGAAAGATTTAATTAAAAACCCTAAATCACTACCGGTCTTAGTCTAAGAAAGACTCATAAAATAGACCGAACTCTAAATTTCCCTAATCATTATCATATGGATAGTCCTCTTTCATTTTTTATTTTTTATTTGCAAAAGAAATTAAACTCCAAATTGTCTCATAAATACTTTTACTAAGCATAATTTTCCAACTTTTCCAACTTATTACAAAAGAAGTTTGAGATATTTGTAATTTTGTATACATATAGGATTATCTCAAAGAATAAGGAACAAAATTAATAATTTAATACCACACAAAAATGTTATCCTACGCTAACGAAGATCAATAATTCAAGATGCTTTTTTTCTTTTCAAACCCCATTTTGGTGCTTTTTCCCTTTGATTACGTATTACCAAATCTTAGTCAAGACTAGTCAATCGTATTTTATGCTTGCTAGCTCTTCTTTCATTACTAATATAGAAAATGTGTCACTATTGATAATTACATGTACCAAAAACATCGTCTTCATAGACTTTTGATTAATGAAGAAGAGCAAGAATTCCTGTTGCTACTATTTGTGTCCTTACTCTTTGAATTTACATATTTGCATTCATAACGATGCCTACAAGCAAAACAGCCAACATTTTAGTTTTAAAGGTAGTACTTAACTATTAAATACTAACGATGTCGCATTTGTTTCCTCAAAAATAGTCCAAATATTTGCAGAGGTACTACTGAGGTAGTGTTGCTGTTACAAAAGATTTATGATTTGTGACAACAAAACATGGTGTCACAAAATTTTATCTCCAAAATTATGTTTCGGTTCTTTTATATTTTCTCTTTCATTAAAAGATAGAAATAAATGTTAATGACCATTCGGTCCAGTTGCTCAGTGTATACATATAGGCATTCAAATGGTATCATATAATTTATAGGCATTAAAAAAGAAAGTATATGTACAGAATGAGACCCCCCATTCCTCTGATTTATTCTTGGTCCTTCGATTTTCCGGTCAAATAAAAGAAAGCGTATAGAATAAAAAAGTAATTAATTTGTAACATTAAAAAGACGGTGGTATGAAAATAATGAATACTAAAACAACAGAGTTTTGACCGAGTTCATCATTTTCAAGCTCCCTACGAACTGGTTATATACTTATATGATTACATGGGAGGGGGTGTCAATAAATAAAGATAGAAAGTCAAGAGATTGATTTGGTAAATTCCAGTTCGATTATTTTGTGATGTCAATCATATCATAAGCCTTTAAGACGAAATAAAAAAAGGGGCAGATACGACTCATTCAATGATTCAAATGTCCCAAAATTTAGTTCTTTTTTCGTTATCAATAGTAGAGATTTTCATTATTTAATAATTCATCGATATTATCCCGCACTATATTTATTTAGCAACGTCAATTGATACTATTAGATTGTACGGTTGTACCTATTTAAATTAAATAAATAAATTTTTAAAACAGCCTAATTTTAATAAATAATATAAACAAATTTTGAAAATTAAATTTAGTGGACATTGTAACCAGAAAAATAAAAATTCAGTCGTCATCGTACTCATCCATAGATGATGTCTTTGTCCTAAGAAACACGTGTCAGGATCTCATCGACGGGAATTCAGAGGATTGTTAGGCTAGAATTATGCGTCCATGCACGCTTACGTGGAAGGCTCAAAGCTTAGTGGTTAGTAGTCACCTTGGCATCATAAATTCTCCTCTCTAGCAATTTGCGTGCATGGGCTTGGCTTGAATTGACAGCTAATTTTTTTTATTTTTTTTAATTTGGGAAGAGGAATTTGAATTTACAACCTCTACTAAGCGAAGCGAACTGCTAAATTCATGGCTCTAAAGAAGTAGAGTGATCAATATTCTAATTTTATATTTTGCCTATTTGGTTAATTTCTACAATAAATCCATCATAAAGTAGAATTCATTTGTATATGTCGGTTTTTGTCTCTATTTAAGAGATGATACATGTAAAAAAACAAATGTAATACTGATAATATAAAAACTGTCTACTATAAAAAAAATTTGAATTAAAATAAGTTATAAGTCTGAACTCATCTAATCTACAAATGAAAATTCAAAATTTCCCCATCAATGTTTGACTTTTTTTTTTCTTTCTTAATTACCTATTTTACATTATTTACTTTACTTGTACATTGATCTTTTTTCAAAATGTTGTACTTGTATACAAAGAATAAAATTTCGAGTTTCGAAGAAATTTTGACGGAAATTTCGAATATTTTTAAATTTCGATAGAAATTAGATGAAAATGACGGAAATTACTATCAAAATAAAGAAATTTTGAATGAAACTTTACCATATGTTTATTTAACATATTATCTACTTAATTGATAAAAAACATTGAAGAAATCAAATTATATAGTAGGTTTCATGTAATATAAGGTGAATATAATGCGCGCTGGAGCAAATACTGTTAAATAAAATTAGTATAATGAATAAACAAAATTACTATATTCTTAATTTATACTGTATAATTTAATTATACACTAAAATCTAAATCCTAATACTCTATATATTCTATATACCCTAATACTCTTTATACTCTATAATCTATATATTAAATCTTATATACTCTATATTTTTTAGGATCTTAGGTTTTAAGCTCTTTAGGATACTTTTAATTATTTTTTTATATAGAAATGTATTAAAGTTTAAAGTTTAAAATAACTAAAAGAAATCTCAAACCTTTTTTTTCTTTTTTCCAATTGCCCAAAGGCCCCAAACCCCTCATCTTTTTTTTTTCTTTCCTTACTTTTTTTCCCCGTGCCTCTCTCTTCAGTCTTTTTTATATTTTTTTTCTTTCCTTTCGTTTTTCCCGTGTCTCTTACTTAGCCAAGCTTTGTCTTCACTAAGTATAACAACCCAAATTTTGGCTTATGGTAATTTTGTTACTTAAATTTTTCAAATTTGTTTTAAGGTTTGTTTAAAGGAATTATAAATTTCTTTAAATTTATTTTAACTAACTTAGACATTTGGTTGTGGTTCTAGAGCTTAGTTGCGTGGAAATGAATTTTAGAAAATGAAAATTCAAGAATTTGACGATTATTATTTTTTTTCAGAATTAAATTATAAGAGTAGGATTTTGCATAATTTTTTTGAAAGCAATTTGACTATTTTGAGGTTATAGGAAATTAGTTTTCATCAATACGAGTTCGTAGAATTTTTCGGTGAATTATTTGGAGTCTCAAGCTATTTTTGGTGAATTTTTGAAGTTGGAGAAAATAGAAAATATGAAAATTTCAATAATTTCGATAAATTTCGATAAATCTCGACGAAATTTTTCCGAAAAATTATTAAACATGTATTTCGATTTCGACACCCTAAAAAAATGAAATTTAATTCCTTACTTGTATATGATACATCAGTAGTGCTAGATATTCTATATTTTTATATTATAATTTTATACCACCTTATGTGACAACTTACATAGCATTCATATATTGAACACTAAAAAAAAAAATTAAAAATTTTTTTTTTATTCAATAAAATAATAACACAAATGGTATTAAAATATGATAATTATAACATTATTCATAATATATCGGATTCTTGGGAGCCAAACCAAAGTATATGATTGCGCGCCTTGAACTCCTTAATTCCCCAACTGCCTTCTCTAAAAATTAAAATTTGGACGTAGACCATAAACGAACCCCAAATCTCCTACACACCTAACTCCAGTCCCCTTCCAACCCCACCCAATACCGTCACTCCACGCCACCCCCAGCCGAAATCTCCCAACTAAAAGTTCACCCATCACCTCTTGATAACCAATCAAACCCCACCACGTCACCAAACACGCAGCGAAACGACTTCTCCTTCACTCCTTGTCATCCCCGCTTCCATCTGGGCCCATAAGCGGGACCCGCAAGAATTGACAGCCCAGATTGACCGCTAAGATTTCGGAGAGGACAAAGCATAATAAGCATTATTATTTATTAGCCCAAATTATAAAAACGCGCAAAAACTTGTGTTTGTCTCTCTCTCGCTCTCTACTCTCTTTCCTTTTACATTTCCACTGCATTTCCTTCGATTCTCTCAAAACCATTCTCTCTCTCTCTCTCTCTTACTCTGCCATGTCGGGGGCGGAGATGGAGCAGCTGACGTCAGGGGCGAGCAACCGCATAATCCCGATCCTCAAAACCCTAAGGACCTCCATAATTCTTGTCCACACCTTCATCCTCTCGGTGCTTCTCTTCCTCCTTCCCCGCCGCCGTCGCCGCGGCCTCTCGGACTCGCTCCTCGACGCGCCGTCGCCGCTCTCTCAATCTTCGTCGAAGAAGCGAAAATCGGCATGGAGGAGGGAGGAGGAGGACACCCTGAGACGGAGAGCCTTGGCTGAGGACTTCAGCACCGGCACCGGCGACTGCCGGTGCCGCTGGAGCACCTTCTTGTTCTTTGGTGCCAGAAACAACGCTCTCTTCTGCCGGTCCTGGTTGCCGGTCTCCGGTAATTCGAGGTCAAGTCTGAATTTTCTATTTTGCATTATTTAATGATTTTGTTTTAATCGTTGTTTTATTTTCTGATTTTCTGGGCTTACTTTATTAAAATAATAAGCTGGAATTTTGTGGCCCATTTTTCGTTTTAATTTTCGAAGAACTGCTTGGTTCTTTGCTTGGGGAAAATATGCACATGATGGTTGTTTGTAATATATATATTTTTTTCTGATAAACTGTGGCACACCCCAGGGAGTTACACTAGTGACTACACGAAAGGAATAAGGGGCTGTGTGGTGCTGGTTTTTTGTGGTTTTTCTTCCTTCCACGCTTCTTTAGCATGTACAGTTTAGCGTTTCTTGATGTGTTGTTTTCATTCTGTATTGTATGGCCTTCAGAAATTTGTGCTGACTGCTGAGTGCTTTGGGTTTGTAATTGCAGGAGTATTTTGGTCATCCTACATGGGCTGAATGAGCACGGGTAAGACTGTTCAACTCAATTTTTGACATGGTCGTACCATTTCTAGCTTACCCATTTTTTTTTTCTCCTCAAAAGAAAAAACCCAGTAGATTCTGGAGTTTATTCTTTCTCTATTTTATGATTTTTCTTTTTTCATGTTGAATATTTTTTTAAAATATATGATTTGTATTTTTACCTTCATTTGCAGTGGAAGATATGCTGAATTTGCAAAGCAGCTAACCTCATTCAACTTTGGAGTATATACAATGGATTGGATAGGTAGCTTCACTTTTGTTAGATCATAGTCATTTTAGCTCTTCCACTTTTATATCCAAAATGAACATCAGTATTTTAAAATTTGAATGTGGTTTCCACAAGAGAGGGAAACAGAGAGTTTCAAACATGTTCAATTGCTTAAGGAGTAAATTTGAGAACTTTGGGAAGCTATTTCATATTTTTGTAGACTGTCAGAACTTTGTGCTTTGCAAAAGGTGAAAAAAAAAGGAGTCCTCTGTATCAAAATTCATTCTCTTTTGCATTATGTGTGTGAACATTTTGAGGATTTTAGGGACAATCTTTTTTGCATTATGCTAGGAGCTTATGATAGAAATCTGAATGTCAAATTTCAAGATCTTGTTACTGACATCAATAATCTTTTATCTTCTTCGAATGATTTCATAAGTAGATTGCATTTGTAATATTGTATTGTTCCCTTTGTGGTAGGTCATGGTGGCAGCGACGGATTGCATGGATACGTTCCTTCACTTGACCATGTTGTTGCTGACACTGTAAGTTCAGCTGCAATTTTTCCAATTTATTATATAAATCATGCATTTCCACTCAACTCAGAACATACTTTCATCTCAATATTTAGGATTCTCTCTATAATGTAACATCATTCAACTATGTAGGCAGGAACATATTTTTCCTCATCTTTTTGTTTCATACTAAGCCATGTCTCTCTTCTTTTAAAATCCTATTTATGGTGAGCCTGAAGTTTTAACAGTTTTTGATCATCCTCTTTTAATAGGTTGCTCTCTTGGAAAAGATTAGATTAGAGAACCCAGGAGTACCATGCTTTCTCTTCGGTCACTCAACTGGAGGAGCTGTGGTTTTGAAGGTAAGGCATTAAAAATCCATTGAGTGCCCAGCTTATTTGATTTTTATTTATCGTTCAAATTGCTTAACCTCTGTGTTGGCTACCTTTTAGTTTATCATTCAAATTGCTTAATTTTTGTGTAGGCGGCTTCCTCCCCTCAAATTGAAGGAATGCTTGAGGGTATTGTACTGACCTCACCAGCTTTACGTGTTAAGCCAGCACATCCAATTGTTGGGGTATGTTCTTTGCTTCCTCACAGATAACATATGAATTATGATATGTTGAATGCTTCAGTTAGGCAATTTTTTCTTTCCCTTGAGAAGTGAGAACTCCTTAAACCTGTCTTAAACCTTACCATTAACTAATTTGTATTCTGGTTATGGGTGAAATGTTGTCTGATGTCAATGGCATTTTCACTGTTCAATTGATGATTGCTTACATGTTACAAATAATTTTCTGATGTCTTAATGTAGGCTGTGGCTCCACTTGTTTCAATGGTTGCTCCCAAGTTCCAGTTTAAAGGTGCAAACAAAAGGGGCATTCCAGTTTCAAGAGATCCTGCAGCATTGTTGGCCAAGTATTCTGATCCCCTGGTCTACACAGGGCCAATAAGGGTCCGAACAGGCTATGAGATATTGCGCATCTCCTCTCAATTGATGCGGAACTTTAAGTTTGTGACTGTCCCCTTCTTTGTTCTTCATGGAACTGCTGATAGAGTCACTGATCCACTAGCCTCCCAGGATCTTTATAATGAGGCAGCATCCAAGTACAAAGACATAAAGCTCTATGATGGTTTCTTGCACGACCTTCTCTTTGAACCTGAACGTCAAGAGATTGGACAGGATATAATTGACTGGATGGAGAAGAAATTAAGTGTTGGCCACAGAGATGTGAACAACCTACCATGAATTACTTCCCCCACTCCCCCCCTCATTCCAACAAGAAGTCATCGGATGCGAATCCGATCCCCGTTTTTGAAGCAGTTAGGCCATATTCAGTTACGTGTAATTTAGATGTTAAAAGTTATTTACGTGTATGTGGTTTGCCTGCCACCACCAAAATGTGTATTCAACAGATTGAAATATTTATATAGTGGCTTGTGAGTTGTGATCTACAATATGGTGTCGTTTTAATTTTGTCCTACCGGCTACCGTTAATATGAAGACATGAAGACGAATAGACGATGCTGGGGAGAGCAAAGTACATTCTCTAGTCATATCATATAGATCAAGATAGGCTGAATGCAATGAGTTTTGTCTGGGCTACCTTTTTTAATGGGCCATTCATTTTCTTTGAGCCCAAAGACGATAATGATAGATGCCGATAGACTGTAGAGTATCCTGTGTATGTTTATGGGTCCTTGAGGAGGGGAGGGGGGGGGCCTATTCAGACCATCCAAAGCCAATAAGTTGACCATCTTCACAATTATTTGCTCATTTTGCCCCTGCATTAAAAAAAAAAAAAAACTCATTCTCCAATTTTGGCAGGCCACCCCTCCCCGCTGCCAGCGCAACCTCACCGCCTGTGCGACCCCACCCCTCCCCTTCGCCGGTCGACCCCACCCCTCCCCATTGCCGGCGCGACCCACCCACCCCGATCTCCCTTGTCTTTCTCTCTTCCCTCTCTCTGCCTCCCTCCCTCATCGGACCACCATGGGTGGCCGGCGTGACCCCTGATCTGGAGGTCTATGGGGTCGCGTCGGCCACCCATGGTGGTCTGGTGAGGAAGGGAGACAGAGAGAGGGAAGAGAGAGAGAGACAAGGGAGATCGGGGGTGGGTGGGTCGCGCCAGCGATGGGGAGGGGTGGGGTCGCACCGGCGGCTGGGAGGGGTGGGGTTGCGCTGGCCACCCATAGTAGTTCGGTGAGGGAGGGAGGCAGAGAGAGGGGAGATCGGGGTGGGTGGGTCGCGCTGGCGATGGGGAGGGGTGGGGTCGACCGACGAAGGGGAGAGGTGGGGTCGGGCGGACGATAGGGAAGGGGTGAGGTTGGCCAGCGGCGGGGAGGGGTGGCCGGCCAAAATTGGAGAAATAATTTTTTTCAGGAGAATTCAGAGACAATACCATTGGATTCTTTTTCTTTTTATTTGATGACTTGAAAGTTCAAAACAACCCTTCAAGTAGCAGTGAATATTGGGCTACCCAACCCAAATATCAAAATGGATTAATGTCATTTTACTCTCCAGACTATTACACATGTATCAGTTTACTCCCCAAACTTCTAATTTGGAAAATTAAGGACCCTGACTTTTTCAATGTTGCCAATTAAGGTTATTCCGTCAATTTATACATTTTTCATCTAAAATGTCGAGATGATCAAGCAAAATTTAGCAAGAAATAAAAAAGGAAAAATGATGCATGAGGAAAAAATGATAAGATCTAATTGGAAGGGACCATTTTGCCCTCAAAGATTTGGATAAAAAATGTGTAAATTGACAAAAGAACCTCAATTGGCAAAATTGAAAAAGTCAGAGTCTTTAATTTTCCAAATTAGAAGTCTGGGGAACAAACTGATACAAGTGTAATAGTCTGGGGAGCAAAATAGTATTAATCTCATATCAAAATAATCAAAGAACTAGCACATAAGAGTATTATTATATTACTAGCTCTGAATTTCCAAGTGAGGGCTGCTATTTGCACACCCCTAAATTTCTTTTTGCACACCCTTCCTAAAAGAAATAAAAAAGATCAAAGGGAAAAGACTCTTCTCTCCTTCTCTCACTCAAAGCCCAATTCCATTTTCTCTCTTTGCACACCCCCATCAACAGAAAAAAAAAAACAAAACAAAACAAACACTAGCCAGCCCATTTCCCTCCCTCACCCCGACCAAAAAAAACACACACACCAGCCCCGACTCCCAACTCCGCCGGAAACATAATCAACGCCGGCGTGGTGCTTTTGGTTTCGGCACCGTCGCTGGTTTTCTGGGTGGTTGGTGGGTGTCTCGTCTCCTGGTTCGCCGACGAACGCCACCGGGCTGAGGAGATCGAGTTGCAGCGAAGGTTCGGTGGGTGGCTACCGAAGGCAACTCGAAGGTTCGGTGGGTGGCTGCCGAAGGAAACCGCCGGTTTCGGCGGATGGCTGCCGAACGAAACCCGCAGGTTTCGGCGGATGACTGCCGAACGGCCTGCGAAGCTCATCCTTTTGGCTGGCACTGCGGCGTGGTCGTGTAAGCTGGGCAAAGTGAGGTTGGGCGTTGGCGGCATGGTCGGGCGTTGGGGCTGTGCGAGCTTGGCATGGTGGTGGGCGTGGCTGTGCGAGCTGGGCAGAGCGGGGTCGGGTGTCGGCAGCGTGGTCTGGCGTTGGGGCTGTGCGAGCTTGGCATGGTGGTGGGCGCGGGGAGGGTGGTGCAGCAGGAAGGAGAGAGAGAATGAGAGGGTGGTGCAGCAGGGTGGCGCATGCAGGGGGGTGGTGCTGCGCCGGTGTGTGTTGACAGAGAAAGAGAGAAAGGGAAGGAGAGAGAGGGAAAGAGAAAGATGGGGTGTGTGAGTGTGTAATGAAATGAGGGTATTTTGGTAATCGGTTAAGTGTGTGTTGAGAGGTTTTGAATTTGAGATGAGTGTGTGGGGTGTGTAGGAGAAAAAAAGAAGAAAAGGGTGTGCAAAAAGAAATTTAGGGGTGTGCAAATAGCAGCCCTCTTCCAAGTTCACCCTCCATTTTCCTAGACATGGACGGCAACCCCACCTGATATTTCCTCACCAAATCATCAAGCACCCACCCTCCACCGGATCAACAGTGAAGGACCACTCAATCACGCACCCATCTTGACCATCATGAACAACCCTGACCGTTGATACATATGACTTGAATCCAATGTTACTGTCCACGATCTCATAGCTCAAACTACGTTCACCATCATTCACGGCTATTAATATTTCCTTGCACCAGCTGGTGAGGGTGTCATCACCGTTGGATGGGATTGAGGACCCAGAACAGTATCTGATGCAGCCGGGCTCACCGTTGGTCCCGTGGATGCCATTCATTTGCTTTGGGCCCATAGACGAAATGACAGGTGCCTAGTAGACTGTAGTATCATACTATCATGATGTTTATGTTTATGGATCATTACTCACTAGTAGTAGAAATTAGAGACTCAATCGTCAATGCCACATTGGATTCTCTTTCGTCATTCAATGACTTGAAACGCAATATTCAAATAGTTGACAAATATTACAAAATCTACCACTCTTTTTCCCACGCATTCACGCATTCACGCATTCTTATTTTTATAATAATACGACTACAAATAAAAGTCAAATAAAAACACACAACCCAATAAAGCCAAGAGTCAACGTTCAAGCGGTAGTAGACAGAAGAGCATCCTCCACCTTGTTTGCTATAAATTGAAGAGAAGTTTTAACATGAGATTGCAAATCTTCCAATGTCATGCTCTCGATCGGATCACAAACAAATGACCATTCGATCTTACACCCGCTGCTGCCATCACCGTTGATCGGAACTACTTGCCATGTTGCAACAAAACCCTTAAACCCCATGTTACTCTCAATGACCTCGTAGCTCAAACACCGTTCGATCGGATCGATCATCATCAGCTTCTCTTTGGCCCATTTGATGGTCGTCTCATCATTGTCAATCGGAGGACTGGCGCAGTAGCGAACTAGACCAGGTTGGCCGGGGACTCCCTCCACTTGGCGACACGTGTCAAGGTGTGGGAACCACTTGGGCAAGTTGCAGAAATCGGCCACGAGAGGCCAAACCTCTTCGGCTGTTGAGCCTTTTAGGTCGGCAGAGGTCTTGCCTTCCCATTTTGATTGTGTAGCTTCCATGAAGAAAGAAACAAAGAAAAAGAGGGATGTGATGAAATGAAGAACGCTCACTACAACAACAAAAGAGATTCTTCCATTCTTTATATATGTGTAATTGGGTCATGAAATGAAAGTTTGCTTTGGATGAAAGAACAAAGTGGCTCATGGGATTTACCAAAACAACCTCATCATTTATATTCATATCTTACGTACATACGATTGGTGCTCAAGTGGGAAATTCATAAATTTGGGATATGCTAGTTGGCCAACTTTAAGGTGGTGTTCACAATTGGGATTTTGATAGGTTTTAAAAAATTCAAAGAAATCTGGGTGTTTTTAATTGAAAGTTTTAAAGATCTCAAAGAAATGTAGATATTTTTAATCAGGAGTTTTAAATCTTTTAAAAAAATATAAGTATTCTAAAAAACTTATAGATTTCAAAGAATTTCATTAAGTGATGGATTTTGATCAAATAATAATGGCCATAAGAAATCTAGTCCTTTTCTTTTAGATTTTGATCGATTATATGAAAGTCAATAAAAATTCATAAAATCCATAAAAATTGTAAACTTCTTTAAAATTCATTAAAATCCTAATTGGGAACACCCTTGAAGTTGTGCGGTTGTGCTTTAAGAGAATGCCAAATCCAAGCCGTTGATTATGTCACATTTTTTTTCTTTTTCATTTCATCTTGTTTTTTTAGTATGAATGAATCAAAAATATGATGGTAAAGACAACAACTATTATTATTTTGATATGTTTTTTAGATCTAATTGAATATTTTTATTAATCATAAATAAAAAATATTTAATTGGCGTGACTTCTTGGGGACCTGATTGGTGCCTACCAGAGAGAGTATCGGTGTCTTAAATGAGTCCCTCATACAAATAGCATGCTCACACATTAAACTAAACTAAATAACATACCAAAACAAAAAACTCAAAAACTAGTACATACGAGTATTAATTATAGAGAGACTTAGAGTTCAATTCATTTTATGAACTTTTCTTAGACTAAGACTGGTAGTGATTTAGGGTTTTTAATTAAGTCCTTTTATTTTTCTTCTTTGATGACTTTATGTTAGGTTTTAATTTTAAGACAAAATCTCGTAGTTAAAACTTAACATGCAGCTTTTACAAAGCCCACTCTACACCATAGGAGAGGAAATACCCTTCAAATCGGAAAAAGATTTTATTATTAATTAAAAAGATTTTCTTATAAATTATTAGGAATTAAAAGAATTTTCTTATAAATTTTAAAATACTCATGATCTCCATCTAAAAATTATTTTTCTAAAAAACTTAAGCCTAATTATCTCTTAATTATATTACTAGCTCTAAATTTTCAATTTCACCCTCTATTTTCTTACGCATGGACTACAACCCCACATCACAAATATTCAATTTGATCCATGTGATTTGATAGAGAGGTTCAGTTTTGGACCAAAAAAGAAAAAGATACCAGTGAGGGACATGGACTTAAATGGACTCACAAATTTTATTTTTGTTTTTTTATTATTAAATTGGACATGCAAATGGTCCTGCGTAAGCCTAACGTGTACAAATTTAATTTTCTTCCGTATGTTTCTAAATTAAATGCATTAGAATAATGGGGCAAATGAAAATTTTATACCAAATATTAAACCTACAAATTAAATGTGTTTATTAGAACAAGTGGCAACCATACAGAACTTCAAATTTAAAAATTGCTACAAGCCATCGGTTTTTTTTCTAACGTAGAATGAAATAGCGGGATATAAGACAATGTCTGACTTATGTATCACATAACATTCCAACTATATTATAATAGTATTTTACATTCTTTATTAATTCTGTACTTTCCGTAATTGGTAAGTTTTTCTCTTATCTCACTGGTCGGGCCCTCAATTGAATGGGCTTGGAGAAATTTGAAGTCCATTGGGCAAACATGGGCATGAATCCTAGGCCCAACTAATTTCATGGACCGGCTTGATCTTGGGAAGAATTAGACGGTTTGGCCCGGCCTAACTATAGTATGCCATACACACATATTATTACGTAGAGTTAATTACACCTCCTCAAATTTATCGTCTTTTCACATACACTCTCTAGGATTTCAAAAATTACATATACACTTCATGAGGTTTCAAAACTATTGCATATAATTCTCTACAAGAGAAAAAAAAAATAAAAAAAAATTATTTGCATTGAGGTTGGACCTTATACCTTGAGTAATTTTATTAGGCCATTTAACCCCTTAGTATGCTTTTTTGCATAATTTCTTATAATTTTTCATCTCACTATAGGGGGTTATATGCAACAGTTTTAAAACATCAGGGGGTGTGTGTAATTAGTGAAATTCCAGAAGATGTATGTGAAAAGATGATAAATTTCAGGTGATGTAAGTGTAGTTAACTCTTATTATGTACTCATTATGTCTGCTTATCTATGACTTTGTTTTGGAAAAAGGCAACTCAAATTTGTTACGGTCCTGCGTAAAGATGACCATGTAGAAATTTAATTTTTGTTGTCAATACCACATTGGATTCTTTTTTGTCATTCAATGACTTGAAACGCAACATTCAAATGGTTGACAAATATTACAAAATCTACCACTCTTATTCCCACAAATTCTTATTTTATAATAATACGACTAAAATTAAAAATCAAATAAAAACCCAATAAACGATCCATTGCATAGTGCATACTCAATAATTAATACATAAACGTACATAAACCGATAAACGTACAAGCCAATACTCAATAATCAAATAAAAAGCCAATAAACGATCCATCGCATACTCAATAATTAATACATAAACGTACAAGGCAATACTCAATAATCCTCCATCTTGTTTGCTATAAATTGAAGAGAAGTGTCAACATAAGATTGCAAATCTTCGAATGTCATGCTCTCCATCGGATCACAAACAAACGACCATTCGATCTTACACCCGTGGCTGCCATCACCGTTGATCGGGACTACTTGCCATGTTGCAACAAACTCCTTAAACCCCATGTTGCTCTCAATGACCTCGTAGCTCAAACGCCGTTCGATCGGATCGATCATCAGCAGCTTCTCTTTGGCCCATTTGATGGTCGTCTCATCATTGTCAATTGGAGGACAGGCGCAGTAGCGAACCAGACCGGGTTGGCCGAGGACTCCCTCCACTTGGCGACACGTGTCAATGTGTGGGAACCACTTGGGCAAGTTGCAGAAATCGGCCACCAGAGGCCAAGCCTCTTCGGCTGTTGAGGCTTTTAGCTCGGCAGAGGTCTTGCCTTCCCATTTTGATTGTGTAGCTTCCATGGAAGAAAGAAACTAAGAAAAAGAGCGATGTGATCAAATGAAAAAAGCTCACTACGTACAACAACAAAAGAGATTCCTCCACTCTGTATATATGTGTAATTGGGACCATTGGGTCATGAAATGAAAGTTGGCTTTTGATAAAGAAAAATGTGGCACGTGGGATTTACCAAAACAACCTCATCAGTTATATATTCATATATTACATACGAATATATGATTGGTGCCCAAGTGGGAAATTCCTAATTTTGTGGGATATGCTTTATTAAAATATTTAGCTGGAATTTTGTTGCCCATTTTTCGTTTTAATTTTCCAAGAATTGCTTGGGGAAAATATGCACATGATGGTTGTTTGTAATATATTATTATTATTATTTTTTTCTGTCATTCAGATAAACTGTGGCACACCCCAGGGAGTTACAGTACTCAGAAATTTGTGCTGAGTACTTTTGGGTTTGTAATTGCTGGACTATTTTGGTCATCCTACATGGCTGCATGGGCTTAATGAGCTCGGTAAGACGGTTCAACTCAAATTTTGACTAGTCCGTACCATTTCTAGCTTACCCACTTTTTTTTACTCCTCAAAAGAAAAAACCCAGTAGATTGTGGAGTTTATTCTTTCTTTATTTTATGATTTTTCTTTTTTCAAGTTGAATATGTTTTAAATATATGCTTTCTATATTTGCCTTCATTTGCAGTGGAAGATCCGAAGATATGCTGATTTTGCAAAGCAGCTAACCTCATGTGCAACTTTGTAGTATATACAATGGATTGGATAGGTAGCTTCATTTTTGTTAGATCATAGTCATTTTCGCTTTTCCACTTTTATATCCAAAATGAACATTAGTAGTCAGTATTTTAAAATTTGAATGAGGTTTCCACAAGAGAGGGAAACAGAGAGTTTCAAACATGTTCAATTGCTTAAGCAGTAAATTTGAGAACTTTGGGAAATCCAAACCTACGGTTTTATTTGCCATCTCTGTGCCAAATCCAAGCCGTTGATGATGTTACATTTTTTATCTTTTTCATTTCATTTCATTTTTTTAGTCTGCACGAACCAAAATATGATGTAATGCCCCAACTATTATTATTTTGACATTTCTTTTAGATCTAATTGAATATTTTATACCAAATATTGAACCAACAAATTAAATGCATTAGGGCAAAGTGGCAACCATGCATATAACTTCAAATTTGTAAATTGCTTCAACCCCATTTATCGGATTTGTTTAACAGAGAATGAAATTGGCGGACTAATGCGAGATGTAAAACTCATGACTAATATTCAAATAGTATCTCACATTCTAAATGAATTCTTTATTTTTTCGTAATTGGTAAGTTTTTCTCTAATCTCACTAGTCAGGCCCCCAATTGAATGGGTGTGAATAAATTTGAAGTCCGTTGGGATAACATGGGCATGAATCCTAGGCCCAACTCATTTTATGGACCGGCTTAATCTTTGGAAGGGACCAAATTTTAATTAGACTAACCTTTTGAACGTTAGAGGAAGATAGATATTGATTTGCAATGTTGATAAACACAAGTTGAGAATACGAGTCTGGTCATTGACTCATTGGTGAAGAAATTTCAATAAAACTGGAAAAGAATACAAAAGTAGCTTTTATAACCTTTGTCCCATTAAATATAAAAGTAGCTTTTTCTTTTTCTTTTTTTTTTTTCCCATTAATTCAGGAGAATAGGGCCGAATCTTTTATGTTGTCGCCCCTCAAATGTTTGGATATAAAGTAAATCGTTTATGTTATAATCATGACAATACTTGTAGGAACAAAAAGAAGGTGATCATTCTTCAAATATTCATATACAGAAGTTTTGAATCTTTAAATTTCCACATTTAATTGTAATTCACTTGTGGCTATGGAATCTGAGGTTTCCATCTCACAAGTCGGCATCTGAATATTTTATGGCCATTTAAGCTAGCCCAATATCACTTCTGGATGGAAGTTAATGCGTAACAAGTGAAATTAATATGTGGGATGTATGCCATCTATATATGGAAGCCATAACTTGAAATAAAATTCCACCTAACAAATCAATACCAAGACCGATACCACTGTCATTTCCAACCTACCACTATTAGGGATTATTCAATAAAATTCCGTCACCAACAAAACCCACAAATGACCAACCAAATTTTTTTATGTTAGGATCCCATTAATTTCCCACCTTGATAAAAGAAGATGAATCTTGAGTCAGTAAGTATATGAGGTTTTTGGACACATTTCCTTTAATCAATTCGTTTTTTAGGGCAAATTCTACTTATGAGTTCATATCAATTGGTTTCAGGGCATATTTCACCACAAAACTAGGCTGCAGCCCACAAAAGAAGTGACCTATAGGGCTATAGACTGAATTAAAATGAACATTAATATTATATATAAGCATAAAAAAAAACTAACCTATAATAGAGATATGAGCTGACTTGACATTTCAAAAGATAGTTTTTATTTTGAAATTGAAGAACGACTTCCATTGTTTCTCTTACTTCTGATGAAGAGCCATATAACCAGAAAGGGAGCACAAAACTAAATAAGGAACGAAGCACAAGAACCCCAGTCACATATGTTGCTCCTGCTTATGATTCTTCAGAGGACGAACATTTGTATCTAATCCGTATCTCACCCCTAAGATGATAATTCCAACACTTCTTCTTCGACTGTTTTTTTGGTCGAATCTTCTTCTTCGACTTTAGGTGAGGTCCATTGCGCCTTAAACAATTAAGTAAAATAACGGATGGTATCCTAGCTACTTACTAGCTATCATCATGATCAAATCCAATACTTAAATAAAATAATTAAAGTATTTGATTTGCCTTAATTTTTCGTTTATGAATTCGAAAGTACAAGATAATGTAGGGCTAAAGAAATACTTTCACCTAACTAAAGTTGCCACAAAACGGATAGCTAGCCATTCATTTTTAACTTTCTACTCCTTGTAGTACCCCACTATTATTGGCCCATTATCAGTATAACTAAGTAGCTTTAGGTTATTGACTTTTGTCACTTCCTTGTATATAATATTAAGAAAAATTTAGAATTTAGTCTATTTTATGAGTTTTTCTTAAACTAAGACCAGTAGTGATTTAAGGTTTTTAATTAAGTCATTTTATTTTTCTTCTTTGGAGTTAAAACCTAACATGCAGCCTCTACAAAACCTACTCTACACCCTAGGAGGGAAAATACCCTTCAAATCAGGGAAAGACTTTATTTTAAATTAAAAAGATTTTCTTATAAATTAAAAGAACTTTATTATAAATTAAAAAGATATTTTTATAAATTATTATGAATTAAAAGAATTTTCTTATAAATTTTAAAATACTCTCGATCTCTATTTAAAAACTATTTTTCTAAAGAACTTAAATCTAATTATCTCTAATATTAATATATGACCGTCGCTTAAAGCAATCATTCAATCAAAAACATATGAACGGCTAGGATATTTAGAGAGGCACAAGATTGAAATTAATTAATGGGGACATTACTATTAGACGGATGGCAGTTACTTTGGGATCGACATTAAAAACTAATTAATTAAAGCACACTAGTTTGTAGGGACAACGTATGCAAATTAACAAAGAAGAAAAACCCAATAAGAATATTGTAGAAATTAATATAGAAAAGAAAAAGAACAGCACAAAACAAAAAGCAATCATTACACATTGTATGTTATACTTATCGGCATTAATAAAAATACAATCTTTAACCTTTAGCACATTTTGTTTTATTTTATAAAAAAAAATATAGTAAAATAAATAATATTTATGGCCCCATTCTACATTGTTGGCCCTTTAAATATATTCCCATCTTCATCCTTCCCTCACAAAACCATAACCTCCATCTTTCTCAAATCTCTAAGTTCTTTAGCCTCTGAGAGTTGTATCTCTAAGCACAAAAATGGAAGAGCCTACTACGCCAGTTATAGCCAAGAAATTAAGCAACATGGTACGTCTAATCTTGTTCACCTTACAAAAGGGTGTGTCGAAGAAGAAGCTAAAGATGATGAAACGTGGCAAGATCCTAGGCAAGTCCTTGAACGACTTCGTGCTCCGCCACCACACCACGCTCAGCTGCCGCTCCATGCACGACGTCCACGTGTCGTTCGTGTACCCGCTGGAGTACGAGTTCAGCTGCAGCAGCAGCCCACCGCGCCAGACGTACGCTCCCTGCCACGTCAGCGGGCGCAGAGGCCATAATAATAATTATCATCTTAACAAGCAGCAGTCGCGGCGGGCCGTTTACGTCCCCATGATGTGCGAGAATGTGTTGGGAAGTGTAAACGGCATTAAGAAGGTGTCGTTTTGTGGCGGTGATGTGGCGGAGCCTTCGCCTATTGTTCGGCGCGTTAGGATAGCGGCGGAGCAGACGCCGATTGTGCGGCGCGTGAGGATAACGGAGTGGGAGCCTCTGTTCCCGTTTAGTAGTGATGAGGAGGAGGAGGAGGAGTACCATGTGGACAAGGCAGCCCAGGAATTTATTGACAAGTTTTATCGGGAGTTAATGTTGCAAAAGTGGATGGCAGCAGATCGCTACAGCTGACGTGTGCCCACGAGTCATAATGTGATCTGAGCCGCTGTTAAAAGGTGGTACAGTCTGTAACCCTAACGATGCGTTGTTTGAAGGTGTAATTAGTGAAGTAATTAATTAGGAACTCCTGCTTTCAATATTGTACAGTTTAAGACTCGGAACGTTAGAACCCTTGCTTTTAATTATTTTGTGAGTGTTTGGCTTTGAGAAGGTAAATTGTGTAAGGTAGATGGAAGAAGCTTCTTCCAAATTCTATGGCGCATATATGGTCTCTAGCTGTAGCTCTCATGCAAATTGCAACTTAATTAATTAATGAGTGGCATATAATGATGATCGAAAACATGCTTCTTGGGATTCGATCCCTTTGTCCGTGACCCTTTGGGAAGTCTTGGAGCAGTATAAAGTAGAAACTGCACTTTGAATGGTAGCAATCATCCTTGCAAGGGTTCCAATGATTCTGCACTTATGGTGTCTAAAACGATCACACTCGCACAGCACTTCGGACTAGGCTAGCTACTAGCATAACTTGTGGCCACAATGACCTAATCATCAATCATCGGATTTGATACTATTTGTTGGACACACACACCGGCATCAACTCACTACTAATCTAGTCTAAAACCGAGATTATCTTTAACTTAATTGCTCAAATCCAATAATTAAGTTTCAGCCAAGCTTAAAGAATATTTTTCACATGTGATTTTATCTTAAAAGTCATTATGTATATATGGAATTTAATCTTAAGAGATCAATAGTCTTAGCTTATATTTCCACCTATTTTTCCTATTTTTTCCACCCCTTATTAAATTTCAAAAATTAGTGTAAATAATGATAGTTTGATAAAAAATGTTGATTAATTGTTGTTCTCATCTTGAGTCACTTAATATGCACCCCCCTATTATATTTTTACACTCCGTATTATATTTTTAAAATTTTAATATAGTGTAAAAATAAGATGATAAGTGAGAAAATAAGACTTAAGGATGAGAATATATATAAGCACTCATTATAAATTGCATGTTATGTTACACATATGATATGGCACTAGTCCCATTCCCACTCTCGTAACTAGTATCGAGTCACGTAATTTCAACAACTTGATTGAACTTTCAATACACATCACTGAAAATGTTGTGCCAAGCCTTGCTTCTTATCTTAAGCCTACCTCAATTAAGAGCGACACAAATGGTTTAATTTCCAGCTTTTATCTTAAGAAACGACTAAAATGAATAAGCAATGTTCAAGAACAAGGTCATCAACAAATCGGACTGGATCTTATTCCCCAACTAGAAGGAGTAAGACTTAGTTTGGTATTTTTGTGGAAATAATTAGTTGTGAATTATTAGATCTTATCCTCCAATAAAACTGTGGGGGTTAATCTAAAATTGTGGGAGAAAGCTGCTTGTAGTTCCCAAACCACAACGCCAAACAGGGCCTAACCAGGCTGAAGCCCAATGAAGCGGTGAACCGCATGCTGAATGCTCACTGGAGGATGGTTTGGGTTGGGCCTGAAAAGCTGATGGGCTTTATAGCTTGGAATGGGCTGGAGAAGCTTAAACAAATCACATGGGACATTAAAGTGGGCTTGATAAATAGTCCACAAGTGATAATTGGCAGGACTTGTAGGTGAGAATGATGGAAAGATTCAAAAAAATCTTTCTGGATTTTAACCACTTTGGCACATGAATCCGTACGTTTCTGCGTAGAAACAGGACTGGGTGAAGCCCTTTATTATTAGCATGCACATCCACGTTCCCCTCGCTGTTGATTTTTCTCTTAATAGGATCTTTGCCCATCAACCATTCTCACCTTGCCAGTGGTAGAATTATACATGCTCCATATTCATATGTGGACTTTTCTATAGAAATAGATGATGTAATTGAGAATAGTAGGAATGAAACTATAAGAAAAACAAAATCAACGTATGCGTAATACTGTAATAGAAACAACCTATTAAATATATTACTTTTGCCAAAATATAAGTGTATATGTAATAGAAATAGCTTATTCGCACTCACATTTGAGATATTATTATGTGACCGTAACACTACGTGGTGTTATTAATACACTTAAATTATAATACGTATATAATTATTAAAATTTTAAATTTTAAATCTTAATTAAAAAATATTATACACGTAATATAATTTAAATGAATTAATAATAACACTGTAATATTATAACATAATATTACAGTGACTCACGTATAATAATTTTTCACAATAAAAAAGTAAGAGTTAATGGGAAAAAGATTCCATTGCACATAAAAGTTGATGGTGATAACTCATCACAGCATAAATTAGAAAGGTCCTTCTGCATCGCCCTAAGAAAATCTTGTCTTCAAGCTATTAAAATCACAAATGAGAAGGCTTTATGGAAGTGAGTTTTAAAGCTAGGCAATCAAATCTTTAGTGGACTCAAAACTAACATAAATAAATCTAAATTTAGTTGTTTAGCCAAAGAAAACGAATTATAGTCTTTATAGATATAAAAAGGTCAATTTTTATATATATATATATATCTTCGTTCTTTAAGCTAGTTTATTCAATAAAGCTATGGTTTTTAATAGAATAATTCAAAATAAATTTTACCATATCCTGTGGTGTCTTCTATAAAGTGGACCACGTGAGCAATTCAAGTTTTATATTTTAATTTTCCCCAACATTAAAAATATTATTTTCCCGACTAAAGATATATTTATTTTCATAATGGTTAAACGAAAATGAATATACTCTACAAGACAACAATACAATTTCTTATCCAAAAACCGAAAAAAGAAAAAACAGTTGGCAGGTTGAATCAACATTTTTAAGTACAAAATTTTCAAGTACTTACAGTTGGAAACACAACTAATTATTATTATATAAATAAAATAAAAACAGAGGGGAAAAAATTGGAGAAACAGTTTCTTTTATATTTTACCTCTCGATCTCTATCTGTTTCATCTTTCTCATTCTCTTTCTCTTTTTCTCCGCACTTGAAAATCTCAAAATCAAGAATCGCTCCCTTTCCATTTTGTTTTCCTCCACAGATCTCCAAATTCCCTTTCTCCAAAACCCTAATTTTCTCTGTTCCACACTCGATTTTGCGCCTGTGATTCTAGAACCTTCATGAATCTTCCCGATAAGCGGCGTTTGCTGTCTCTCTTCTTCATGGACCATCATCGTCGGCCTTACCATGCCTGAGCTGCGTAGCAGACAACGCAGAAACCGGGCACCCAATAATCCTGACCCGAATCCGATTACCCAACCTCAACCACAACCACCGGTTAAGCCGACTGTACGGACTCGCCGGACGAGAAGGACCTCACAGAACAAGAGGAATAATAAGAGTAATAATAATCAGTTAAAGAAGAACAAGAAGGGAAGGAAGGCGGTTGGTGTTGAAACGAGGTCGTTTAAGGAAGACGAAGAAGAGGCTGGTGAGAGAGCCATGGATGAGTACGATAGCGGCGGCCGCAGTGGCGATAAGGGGCCTGGAGCTGAGGATGAGAGCACAACAGCTCCTATTCCCGAGAAGGTCACTCTTGGTTTCACTGTTTTGTTTTCATTGCATTGCATTTCATTTTTTTTTCTTTTTCTATATTTTCTTTTGTTGTGTTTTGTTTGGATGATGAGAAAGCTGAGGAAGGAGAAGAAAAGATATAATATTTGTGTATTTTGTTTGTTTCTGTTGTTTGGGTTTTCTTTTGCTTAGCTTTGTTCCATCAAAGTTCTAGTCTTTATTTCTAGCAGTAATTCTTTTTAAATAAAAATATTTTTAATTATTCCTCATCTCTCAATTTGATGATGGTCTTGAAAGTTCTTTCATTGGCTGTTCTTCTGTGTGTTCGTAGTTCCAGTTGGAATGCTGAGGATATGTTTATTTTTCATATACTTTAGATGGGCATTGAATTCACTCTTTTTGAGTTGGTGTATGGCAAAACAATGCAGTTTCCTTCTGCATATTGCGCGTCAGTTGAGAAACTATTTAGCATTTGATGTTAGTTTTATTTGAAATTTTATTCATTCTCGGATTCGCTGACAACAGGTCCAGGTTGGTGGTTCCCCAATGTACAAAATAGAAAAAAAATTGGGGAAAGGAGGCTTTGGACAAGTGTATGTTGGTCGACGCATGGGGCCGGGCCCTGGAGCTGTTGAGGTGTGCAATTATCTTCTTTATGGAGTAACATCTTTGCATAATTTGTTTTCTTAAAATATGCTATGTTGGATTTCTGTTCTTAACATATCCATTTGATCTAAACTTTAGGTTGCCTTAAAATTTGAGCACAGAACCAGCAAAGGATGTAATTATGGCCCACCTTACGAATGGCAAATTTACAAGTAAGACTCCTATCTTTCGTACTATATGTATGGTCTATACATATCACATTCTCACCATCATAGTCTTACATTCTCTCACTTAATCTCTGTTTGTGCAGTGCACTTGGTGGTAGTCATGGGGTGCCACGAGTTCATTATAAGGGCCGGCAAGCCGACTACTATATCATGGTATGAATTGTTTGCCGAAATTTGATCTTATGACATTTAAATTACAGTTTCTTGCTAGCCAAATTTGAGAATCTATTATATTAACCCTATCTTGCATACAGGTTATGGATATTCTTGGGCCTAGTTTGTGGGATGTCTGGAATAACAGCTCAACCACGTAAGTGTTCCTTGTCTTTATGAAAAAAAAGGAAAGATTTTCATCTTATTATTTGTTTTTAGCACTTACCATTGTCTGCCTATCTAATGTTCACTTCTAACTGTTCAACTTCAGGATGTCAATTGAAATGGTTGCATGCATTGCCATTGAGGCGATATCCATATTGGAGAAGATCCACTCTAGAGGGTAGTAATTTTATTTTATTTTTTCTGATGATAATTTTTTTTTCAGTACAATTACAACAATTGTTGAACACAGTTGACTGCTTTTCTATGACGACAGAATTCCATTTTTTAGAGAGTTATGTTATTTAATTCAAATCTTCTTGTGATTATTTCTATAAATGTGGCAAGTTGGCTGTGTTGGTGTCCTCAACTTCCCGATACTCCTTTCCTGTATAGAAGCCTCTTTGTAGTCTGTTGTTCAGTCTTATCTTGGTAATATCTGGGGTATAATTAAGGAGCAATGTGCTCGATTCCTATTACTAAATGAAACAAAATGACAACATTGAGTTACTACCAACTTCATGGTTTCTATATCAATTTTTCATTGCCACGTACATGCTTTAAAATTTCTCTGCTGATGTTCATGGCAGATATGTGCACGGGGATGTGAAACCTGAGAACTTTTTGCTTGGTCCGCCTGGAACTCCCGAGGAGAAGAAGCTGTTTCTTGTTGACCTTGGATTAGGTAAGTCGTAGTTATATAATCTCCTTACAGCAGAAATTATTTTTCAGAGCAGTGTACCTAATGCTTACTCATATTGTTACCTGTTTTGACTTTACAGCCACCAGATGGCAAGATAGTTCAACTGGCCAGCATGTTGAATATGATCAACGTCCAGATGTTTTCAGGTAAATAAACATTGATTATTTATTTTACTCAAAAAATGTGCTCATCTTTGCAAGTAATCCAAACAACAGAAAAAAGCAATTATTCTTTGGTATACTGATCATTCATGTGATGCAGGGGGACGGTGCGGTATGCAAGTGTGCATGCTCATCTTGGTAGAACTGGTAGCAGGAGAGATGACTTGGAATCTTTAGCATACACACTGATATTTCTTCTCCGTGGCCGGTTGCCTTGGCAAGGATATCAGGTTCATAATTTCCAAATTTGAGTAGGCTTTTGCTTCTATCTAATCGTATGTGTCATCCTAACACTATATTTTGGATAGGGAGAAAATAAAGGATTCCTTGTCTGCAAGAAAAAGATGGCCACTTCCCCGGAAAATCTGTGTAACTTTTGCCCTCAACCATTCCGACAGTATGTTGAATATGTGGTGAATCTGAAGTTTGATGAAGAACCGAACTATGCAAAATATATATCCCTTTTTGATGGAATTGTTGGTCCAAATCCTGATATCAGGCCAATAAATACTGAAGGTGCTCAGAAGGTACTTTTGATGTTCTTGCATCTATATAGACTTTATTTGATGGCTGATATGTTATGGACCTTGGTCTGGAGTTAATCTAACATGTATTTCTTGCATTGTAAAGCTTATATGTCTGGTTGGACAAAAGAGAGGACGATTGACCATGGAGGAGGAGGAGGATGATGAGCAACCAAAGAAGAAGATTCGTATGGGGATGCCTGCAACTCAATGGATTAGCGTTTACAATGCTCGTAGGCCTATGAAGCAAAGGTATATCCTTGAAGTTACATAATGGAATCTATAAATTCAAATTTGACCTAGAAGTGAACTAAGTTGATATTTTCATTTCTTGTAGATATCATTATAATGTTGCAGATGCGAGACTCTCCCAACACATTGAAAAAGGAAATGAAGATGGGTTATTTATTAGCAGTGTGGCTTCCTGTTCCAATCTTTGGGCTCTTATTATGGATGCTGGCACTGGATTCAGTTCCCAAGTTTATGAACTCTCTCCATATTTTCTTCATAAGGTTTGTATTCCATTAAATCTAATGGTCTTCTGTTCAAGATTTCAAATTTAGCTAGCTAATACTGCATTATTGTTTATTATATGCATTGAATCTTTTCTATTATACTGTGTTGTGTAGATTTTATGATTAGTACTTGTGTAAATCAACATATTGATCATGCCATTTATCTCTGTTTTGAAGGAATGGATTATGGAACAATGGGACAAAAATTACTATATCAGTGCAATAGCAGGAGCTAACAATGGAAGCTCATTAGTTGTAATGTCTAAAGGTTTGTCTAAGTATAATCTGCAAAGCTAGATTGCTTTAAACAATTTAACTGTCTTAACTTGACTTCTATTGCTTCATATAGGGACCCAGTTCTTACAGCAGTCATATAAAGTCAGTGAGTCATTTCCTTTCAAGTGGATTAATAAAAAATGGAGGGAAGGATTTTATGTTACTGCAATGGCCACTGCAGGGAGTAGATGGGCTATTGTTATGTCTCGTGGTGCAGGATATTCTGAGCAGGTATTTTTGGGATTTTCAAATATCTGCTCTATTGGAGTACCATTTTCTGGTGAATAAAAGATTCTGATAATTGTGTTCTGCCTTCCTTTGTAATGAATAATTGTAGGTTGTGGAACTCGATTTTCTGTATCCTAGTGAAGGTATTCATCGAAGGTGGGATACTGGTTTTCGAATCACAGCAACTGCATCAACTTGGGATCAGGCAGCTTTTGTTCTTAGTGTTCCAAGGAGAAAACTGGCAGATGAAACTCAGGAAACGCTTCGTACTTCTGCCTTTCCTAGTACACATGTGAAGGTGGATTATTTGATTAACCTTTTTCTTCCTGCTTGCCTATTCGTTTCATTCTTCTTTCTGAAAGCTCAAGTTTTTATGTGGCAATTGTGCAGGAAAAATGGGGAAAAAACCTTTATATTGCATCTATTTGTTACGGTCGAACCGTCTCATGAACGTCCAAGGGTGGAACATAGAAGGGATTGAGAGGGGCCATGGCAGCCCCTGCAAACTTTTGAGAAAAATTTAAAATTAATTTAAGTTGTAGAATACCAATATGTTGAGCTATGTGTGTCACTTGTAAATACATTTTTGGCTTAAATGTAGCAACAGTCCCCTAACTTTCCTCCGAATCTCACGATTTTGATTATATGGTATTATGGTTCAGGAACCTTTTATCTACTTTAGTTTAATTTGAGAGTAAATGTCTAAATGAGATATTTACTATATTGAACATTAATTCAAATTCAAAATTCAAAAACATTCACTTTATCGCAATTAAAATTAAAAATAATAACTAAAATAAAAATAGCCAACCCCACGGTCCCCACCCGATTATTGTTAACCCCAAACCTCACTCTCTTCCACTCTTTTGTTTTTTTTACTCCTCTCTTCTTTTCCCCTGCGAATACAAATAAAAAAAAATTAAAAAGAAAAAATAGCATCCCAGCAATCCATGATTTGCAGATCTCCCAAACCCACCACCTCCTCCCAATGCATATGTGATCTTTAGTCTTTACCTTCGCAACGGTTGCATGATCTACTTCTGGTGTTGGCCAAAACGTACAACCTTATCAAATTGATAATGGTTTCTTACAAATTTTTAGTTAAATCTCGACCGTTGGAAATGCAATTTTCGTTGCAGCTCAATAGATAGTAATTTTGACCCTTAACTGAGAACCCAGAATTTAATTAAGGGAAAACTGTTCTCTGCTAATCGAGTTCTTGATGCTTGTAAGCAAATGGGGAAAAGTGTAAAAAAAAAAAAAAAAAAAAAGGTTCCACAAGTGCGTGCTATGAAGTATGAGAACCTTGTGCACTCCTTTGGGAGAGTGCGTGAGTGCAAAAGGGAGCACTATTTAATGCTTCCATAGTTTTTTAGTCTTACTAAAAGGCAGAAGCAATATTTTTGTTTTCAGTTTGTTCAACCATTATGCTGATACAATATGCATGAACATGAAGGCTAGAAGCCTACAGAACAATTGCATTAGAACTATACCACAATTGTCAGTAATCAACATCGACTTGAGTCAATTCCTACAACCCACATTGACTCCCCATTACATTTTGTCCCTTGCTAACTGCCCATGTCAGTTAATAACCCGACACAACTGTGACTACGGAAAAACACGAAGGCAAGCTAGCATGTACTGAAAAACAACTTGGACACTGCACGAAACATCTAATGTGTTGGCCTATGACACAATCTCCTCAAACGAACTCTTTCCTGCAGAAGCAAAAGTATTATCACATCAAATGCTTTGTACCTTAAAACTGAATCGAAAAAGGAAAGACTAACAATGCTTGCCTCACTGTTGTCGTGATTATACCGAATTAAGAAAAGACACCTGCAGCCCCTTATATCGTGCATTCTCCTTTGGATTTCTATAATATGAGCATCATAGTAGATTGCTTGATCTCTCCTCTCCTAGTAATAATGAAACTACCAATTTTAAAGTGCTACCAACTTGAAAGATTTGTGGGTTATCGTTTAAACTAAAATAGACAACAATTTTAGACTTACCTGGAAGCAGAGGACAAGGCTTCCAACATTCAATTTATGACATTCTGAATGCTCCAGGGGTATGGAGCGCTCTCGCACTGCTTTTTTTACATTAACCCACTCATCCTCTTCGGCTCCAAATCCAACAAATCTGACACGAACTTCCTTTAATAAATGACAAAAGCTATCAAATGAATTTATGTAAAAAGGAAGCAACATTTACCAGGATTCTCTAATTATTCTGTTATTACATATGATTATATCTGCTTTTTGCATACAATAGTTTCCTAAATTTAAGTGTGTCTGGCAGTTAGATTTTATATCTACCCCAAAGTTCAGACCACTATGTCAATTGGAAGCAGAATGGAGTAATAGGTTATATGATTTAAATACTTACAGTTTCGCCCATACTATGACATCTGTGAGCTAGGAACATATCAACATCATACCTGTATAAGAAATTCAGAGAGATGAGGACGGAAGAGCATCACACAGCCAAAACATGTAGAGGTTCACATTTAAATCGAAGTGCATCACAATAGCATGACCAATCAGAGATGAAAATAAAGTGAGGTATTCCTATTGAGATAGCATCTGCTATATCACACTTCAGAAGAATGACTTTTGGGGTGAACTCCGGACCTCAATTAAGTTGAGGAAAACCATCTTTTTTAAAAATTACTATCAACGTGATTATGTTTGCACTAAGCAATCAGAATTTACTTCAAATGGGCACCAAGAGTTGAGGATGGTCACTATCAGAAGATTACAGTAATACCCTTGAATTGAAACTACAGTGAAGTTTTCGTCATGTTTTCCACATCTGGTCTATCTGTTTCCTCAAAATAAGGTGGTTACAAAGACCTTGAGGCATTAAACTTGAACTGTTGTCAGGTTTAGTTAAAGTGTGCATGAGCATTTGTTCCTTAAAATCTTGCATCATATGCCTCCTATCAATCTTTATATGATTTATTATAAGTGGCTAATTTGCCAAGATAAACAACGGGTTGATGCATCCAACAAGATAAAAATAAAAGGACCTGAACAAAAATCAATGACAAAGTCATTCTTGCTTGCATATGCTTACCATGCCCCGTCTTTTGATGACCTTGCCTCAAATTCCAACTCTGATAAGTCTGGGATCTTTTCTTCTGCTTAAAAAATGGAGATTAATAAAAATTTTGAAATAAAATGATCTCCAAATGATACTATTATGAAACAATCCAAATAGCTTATTATATGTCGTTCAGTGTCTAGCTAGAAACAAAGAGAAAAACTTGTAAACAATAACAGTATATAACTAGTAGGCAAAATCAGATACAAATATAGTATACTAACACAGTTCAAAACTTCAATTAGCTCAGTTAGTTTGTTGTTCACTATGTTTCTACTTATTGGCTATAATATATGAGCTCACTAATTCACCATACAGTAATCAGACTTAACCAGTTTCCAAAAGCCTTGCAAGCTTGCATAACAGTATGGACTACACATAAAAGCAACAAGCAGTTATGAGAAGCACCTTTAGGTATTTCAGAAATTTCGTGAACCTTATTCAAAGGGCAAATTCCCAGGGGCTCAGAGAGATTTTTGGATGCATTTGGCGAGTCTTGCTTCCTAATCTGGAACCAACTTTGCACCTAAGACAATAGTAACAGAGTAGATTTCTAGAAATGATTAATCAAGGCCACCTTATGGTGAGAACAATAGTGACAACAGTATAATGATAATGTATTGCAGGTAAAAGCAAGAGAAGAAAGAGAGAATAAAATATGCAACCTCAGTCCATTTTACAATAGGTTTCCCAGCACGTCCAGCCGAGCGACTGCATAGGCATAATAAGCCAAAGCAGGACTTAGAGTCCGGAGAAACAGTTATCGAAAACAAAACAAAAAAAAGTCAAATTCTAACCGTGAAAGGAAACTCACTTGAAACTTTTTGCTATATTTTGACAAGTTTCTCGGTTCAGCACCTGTTCTCCTGATTGCCTTAGCAACTTCTCCATTTTCTCAATCTGTTAATAATGGTGGAAGCAAAAATCAAGAAAGCATAAACCCAAGTGATTTCAACAGATAATCTCCAAATAAGGATTGGAATTCCATTGTAAAGACCATGCAGGTTTGCTAGTCACATATAATCTTTGATAACAGCTGAAAGAACACTAATGACTAATGGCAATAGGCATTGTTAAAGAAATGGAAAAAAGACTCTGAAAATCACATCAAACATGCGTATATACTCAAAAGAACAAATCTTGTTGATATAGACCTGTCAATTGAATGACCATATACCACTGCCAAACAACTATACCAACGTAACCAATAATGCCCAATATTTTCAACCAAAAATCGTATATCACAAAACCCAAATAATGCCCAGATAATCAGAAAGAAAAATATATGAAATTTCACGGAAAATAAAAATTGAAAAATGAAGAGAATTTGATTCATTACCTCGCCCTTTGTAAAGCCAATGAACACTTGTCTGCTTCTGGGACGAAGACGGTCCATTTATTCACTCTGTGAAACCCTAAGTTGGTAAATTTGATTGCCCTCCCTCCCCCTCCCTACTCTATTGGAAAAACCCTAGAACACGGTAAGCGCCTTCCTGGTTCCGATTTTATTTTTGGTTTCAGATTTTATGGTCTTCAAACTGAAAAAGGAAACAGAGCTCTGCCTGTCCTGTAATCTGGTTTGAGATGTCTGGTTTTAATGGACCTGCTGACTCACTTTCGAAACTGAAAACAGGCTGGACCGGGTGTTTCTCATAGGCCCAGCCCAAAAGAGTGTTCAGGCTCCCACTCCCTATATGCTATTTATTTAGGAACTGTTATTGATATTCCCCAAAAGTTATCATGCACCCCTTATAATAATATTTTATTTTCTAATAATAATTTTATCTTTTTAATTAGCAATTAAGATGATAATATTATTATTAAAAAATAAAAAATTATGAAAGAGTGGAGGATAATTTTTTAGGAGTGCAAATAACAGCTTCCAAAATTAATTCATAACTTAAATCAAATAAAAAGATTAAGAGAATGTACATTTATGAGAAGGGGTTGGAGGAGTTCCTCTAACCAGAGACATGACAAGTATTGTTCATATCTAAAATTTAAAACTCTACACAATATTCTTAAAAATTGTATATATATTATAATTTCGGTGGATAAGTAACATTATATCAATATGTCTTTTGATCTTACATAAAAAATTATACTAAGAGGTAATTCAGTTTAATACTTTAATGCTCTAATCATGCCAAGAACGAATAATGATTTAATATTCCCTGTAGGTGAACATAATATAATAAAAAAAACCAATAATGATTTAATATATAAAACATAATATCATCCCAATAAATTTAGGGATTCGTTATTTTTTGTCCCATTTTGATTCTATTATAAGATATTTCTCTTATAAAAATAATTTGCATGTGCACATGTAAGTAATGTGACAGGGTAGTTACATATATATCAGAGAAAATTACAGATTTAGTCCAGTTATTTTATACCTAGTTCAATTTTGGTCCACAATTTTTTTTAAGTTCTGTTTTGGTCCACTAATTGTTTGACTTGTTCAATAAAGGTTCAGATTTGTTTTCTCAAATTTGGCCTGCTTTTTACCCTATCAAATCTCACCCAAATTCAGCAAATATATACTTGTTTTAAAGCTATGCATTTCTTCTTTACAACCATATAAAGATCATTCAAATTGGAGTTCTAAAACTCAAGATAATTGACCCTAAAGTAGGGTACCCAAAACTGCCAATTTTTCAAATTTCACCAAATCTCAATTCTCTTAGATTATAATACTCCAAATTTGTTTTTATGACTAAGAAATGATGAAATATAACTTATACTTTAATTATAATTGAAGAAAACACAACCCAAAAGATTTAAAGTCACAAATCTGGACCTTTATTGAACAAATGAAACAATTAGTGGACCAAAACAGAACTTAAAAAAGATCGTGGACCAAAATTGAACTAGGTATAAAATAAGTGGACCAAATCTGTAATTTCCTCTATATATCACACGACGTATACCATTAATTTGGTATTACCCTCGGTTTTATTTTTCTTATTGACAAGATTTGGAACTACGTTTACCATTACGTCACCTTATCCCAATAGTAATACTGTTTAGATCAGAACTTATAACTTCTTCGGCCCAAGGAATGAAATTTCGAAAATCGAAATTTTCGTTTTTTAGGGATCCCGAAATTTTATCACATATCCGTTATTTTTCGTAAAAATTTCGCCGAAATTTCGGTGAAAACCGAAATTTCAAAAATGCCCCAAGCACATTTTGGTTAAATTTCGTCGAAATTTGGAGAAATTTCGCGTATAAATCGAAGGGAGGCAGAGACCGGAGGGAGAGAGGGCCGCCGTCGCCGGAGGAAGAGAAGAGATCGGGAAGAGGAGGTCGCCGTCGCCGGAGGGAGAGGAGATCCGGGGAAGAGGAGATCGGGGAGGGGAGGGAGAGGGAGGAGAGAAAAGAGAAGGAGATGGGGGAAGGGGAGGGAGAGGGAGGGAGAGAGAGGAGAGAGAAGAGATTAGGGAGAGAGGACGGAGGAGGGAGGAGTGAGGGGGGAGGGAGAGAAGTTGGTCTGCGTGAGTGAGGGGGGAGGGAGGTCTGCGTGAGTGAGGGAGGAGAATAGAAAGGTAAGTCTGCAGTCACGGGTGAAAAGGAAGAAGGAAAGAAAAAAAAGGAAGAAGGAAAGAAAAAAAAGAAAAGGAAAGAAAAGAAAAGAAAAGAAAGAAAAAGAAAAGAAAAAAAGAAAAAGAAAAGAAAAGGAAAGAAAAAAAAAGAAAAAAAGAAAAAAAAACACGTTTTATTTACGTCTATGCGCTCGTTGACCCGAGACTTTTCCAACAAGACTAAAATCAAGACTGAGTCTTTTCTAATTTTTATTGTTCCTCAATGACTTGCCAAAATCACTTAAAATTCAAATAATTTACCAAAATTAACTTCGAGGTTCGAAAAACGTTCTGTAAAATCTCGTGAGCTCGTCTTAATAAATTTTATTTTTCTACTACTTCAAATTCATTTATTTCCTTCCAAAATTCCTCAGAAAAATTCTAATATCTCCGAATTAACAAGATAATTATCAATAAATCACTATTTACTTCAAAATAAATTATAAACCAACTTTTTGGGATCTCACAATCTATTTAGATTGTTTTTGGTTATTAGATTAAGTGGTTTAGAAAATAACAATACATGTCATTTTCTTATTTGTCCACATATGTTTTAAGGACAATTGGATTCAAAATGATTAAATATCCCTTAAAAAGAGGTCATTTTTATGTAATTAGTAATTAGTGAACTATTTTTATTTAACAGTATTTGCCTCCAGCGCACATTATATTCACCTTATATCATATGAAACCTACTATATAATTTGATTTCTTCAATATTTTTTATCAATGTAGTAGATAATATGTTAAATAAACATATGGTCAAGTTTCATTCAAAATTTTTGTATTTTGATAGCAATTTCCGTCGTTTTTGTCTAATTTTATCGAAATCGAAATTTTAATCGAAATTTCCGCGAAAATTTTCGTCGAAATTTCCATCGAAAATTTCCTCGAAACCGAAATTTTACTCCTTGCTTATAAGTATATTGTTATAAAATCAGAACTAATTAGGTGCATCCCTCCGATGATGAATGTTTGCTCATGGAGTCCTGTTAAGAAGTGAATGAGAGAATTTGGAGAAGATGCTAACTAAATTAGGATTTTAGATTTTGACATTCTGTAGGGTGAGTGAAGTTTGTTTTATGGAATGCTTTAATTTTTATCTTTTAAGTTATTGTTTAAAATGACGTCTTTTTGAGCAAGTTAATTAATTAGTTAAAAATAAATAATGTACTTTACTATCCTTTTCTTCTCCTTATAAAATCACCGGTCTCTTTAGTCTTTAAGGCATTTTTACAAACACCATTGTCTCTTCTAATTTATGGGGCAAACGTACTTTTAACATGCAAATGCAAAGGAAGAAATATGAATTTATGGATCAATTCACCTCATTTGTCGCAATATAACTTGCGTATTTGCATTTCTTCGTATTTTAAGAAATTTTTTAATTAGAATAGAAACGGTGATTAATTATTAAGCAAAATTCTTACATAAATTTAGTGTGGAAGTATTTACGAGAGAGTGAATTCATACCTCTCCAAAAGAGGTGCATATGAAATTACTCGTAATTATCAAAGATGCTATAGAATTTATGGGAACTTATAATTCAAGTGGTTGCGGATCTTTTCTTTCACCAAAGTTGAGTTGAAATTTACCTTTTAACCTCGTGATCAGTCACCCGTCAAATCAATTGGTATCTATATATTGAAGAAATTGCTGAATGAATATGCATGTAGTAGTAGTAGAATTGATAAACTTGCGAATGTGATAGGTAGGTAGTTCCGAATGTGATCAAACAACTAGTTTAATGAATCCAAGTCATGAGTCACGCACGCACGCACGCACACACACATCAACCATCAAAATCTAAATAATGCAAATATATACATCACATGTATGCTGCTAGTTGCGAACTTAATTGGTCGCCTACCATTCACATTTCATATTCATATATTCAATTATTCATATTCATACACAACTACACAAGCATCAGGCATGCATGTGGTAGGTGCGATATTGCTTTCTGTGGTAGATTTCACATCTCATGAGATTATCATCTCAATCAAAGCAATATATTTCAGACTTTTATACCTGCAGGCTATTGAAGACTTCATAGTCTGTCACCCCCCAAAAAAATAATTAAGAAAATAAAGATTCTTAGTCCAAAAAATACTGCTGTGGTGGAGCTTGTTAAATTCTTATATGGGCAGCAGTTAAAACTTTTGTAAATGGTCTATTTTATTAATTTAATGGGACTTATAGAACAACTTGGAACAGCTTCAAGGCATATATAGATTAGGGCGGAGGCTATTCCAACCACCCTCTATTATTGAGTTGATCACCTTAACATATTTTAGAAAAAAATTTTCTATTTTATCTTTTCTTGCAAAAATCATGAAATCATTCAAACCTGTTCAACAACATGCCACTGAAATATACTAAAGAAATTGTCAGCTTATGGTTGAATATAATAATAATATTTGACAAAATATTATCGAATGCCTTTTCATTTTCATTCGGTGGTTACTTACCAAAAATTCTGTTAATGTTCGGCAGTTAAGTGCTAAATAATCACAAATATTTCGACAAATAAATATCGAATGACCTAATGAATAGAATTGAAATTTTTTATTTTTAGAATAAAATTAAAATTTAAAAATATAACGGTGAACTCAGATTTAAAATGATCGAAATAATTTGGGCCATAGATTAGTGGGTGCATTCTTTAAAGTAAATAATGTGATGTTTGAAGGACGCAATCATAAAGTCGTGACTATGAGCCACTCCAAACAGAAATCTAGTCCAAGTCCAACCATCTGGCGTACGTGTTCTGACTTCTAAGTAATTGCATGTGAAAACGAAGGGATCAAAATAATTGCAAATCTCAAGTGTTCCAACTTCCTTGCAACACTTGAGATTTGTATAATAATTTATTTCTTAATTATGGTAATCAGCATCAACCACCACATACTAAGGATCAATTAATAAATTAATATGATAAAAGTGTAACTTGATATATTCTTGATCTCACATACAGTGGCGGACTCAAAAATTTTTGTTCCGGAGAGCAAGATGAAGAAGCGTTCATAATCTAAAATACGAATTTGACTTACCTTAATTAAGCAAATCAATACAACAAAGACCACATAGATCCACACTCTATTGGGGACGGATTCGTGACATTATATTTTTTACACAATTTTTGACACAAATTTTTAATGGGATATACTCTATATAGAATTTCAACAATTCGAATCGTCTATTTTTTAAGTCTCTATTAAATGATCATCCTTACAAAAAATTAGATAAATCGAAAACTATTTACCTTCAAAGATTAAATATTCAACAAAATAAACACTTGAAATATTGACTATTAAATCTTTGTAGGTAAATGGTTTTTGATTTACCTAATTTTTTGCAAGGATTATCTTTTAATGAAGTCCTAAAAAATAGACGATTCGGATCATTGAAATCCTATATGGAGTAGGCTCCAACGAAAACTTATGTAAAAAATAAGATATCATGGATCATTCTCCCATTCTATTACCATGTAGTTTCTCATAATTGAAAAGTAATATTACTCTTTATTGTATAAAGATATCAAAGCTTACAATTGGAGGAAGGTACGAAAATTATAGATATTGTTAAATTATTAAACGAGTACCAACTACATGGGTACTGCCTTCCTTAATTTTCAATACAATTTTACTTCATTCATTTATGCCCTCATCAGTTCACCAATATATATATAGGATATGATGGAGATCTGAGTTTACTGTTTAACATTGTTGCTACATAGTTTTTTCCTATGTTTTCATTTGGGTGAATGCCTTTTGGCTTTAATGTTTAGGGTAAGTTGATTTTTTTAAACAAAATATCAGGCAGAGGCATGCCCAACCGCACACACATGTCTTGCCCCTCTTTCAGGCTTTTCCACAAACAGTTTTCCCTCATTTATAAAGAAAACATGAAATAATATATAATAGAGAGATAGAATAGTTCAGTGGGTGGCAAGTTTAGTGAGTGGGGGCAAGTGCCTACACTAGTCCTATAGTAGCCTAGTAGGTCCGTCCTTGCTCACATAGGGTAATCCAATGATGATTAAAAGATGAGTATATATGAAAAATTTGACATCTTAGATTTAGAAATACAAAATACTTGAATTTACATGATATGTATGAGTGATTTAGAGATTATTTTATTTAGTTAAAATTTGTCATAAGACCTCGTATCCATGCAGAGCGAATTGTGGGATTTTTCTTGTTACTCAACAATTATTATATGATGAAAAAAGAAGTAAGAAAATAAAAGTATAAATGTTGGTAGGTCTAAGTCAAAATTTAACAAATTAAGTTGTTAACGTCTGGCTTAGGACCAAATGCAGGACAGGTATAGTTGGCGTGGATTTCAAATGGATATAGCTTCACCAGTTACCACCTCAAAAAGTCAGAAAGCTATACAATGGAACTTGCATATATGAAAACGAGAAATTCTTTTTCTCATTTATTGACCGGTAGTGAATGATCCAAAACATTTTGCTTTTTCTTATAAAGATGAATAAACTAAACTAACTACCAACTCAATTTAGACGTGTCAAAATTTCTTGCATGGCGTAGTCATTCTAACTCATCACGAAACCATATTGACAGAAAAGCCAGGCATTTATTTATTTATTTATTTTTATATGGGAGATGAGAGATTATATATATGGAATCCAAATTAGGATTGAAGGATTGAAATGGAAAGTGACTCATGGCATTAATGTATTTTAGCATGGTAGTGACTAGTGACAGAAAAGAAACAGGGGTAGATCCATGTTATATAGGAAGCTAATTATATATACAAAATTTACATGGGAGTGATTTGTGTCATGGCATTTCAACCTCTCGCGTACAGCTAAGTGGTTAGATCACTAGATCAGCATATTTAAGGCCAAATTTGAAACGAAAATGACCTTTGAACAAGAAAACAAATGTGGGTGGTCTTGTTGATTTTAAAATTTGAATATATAAAAGACAAAAAATTATTATAGATATATAAATATAATGGCAGGACAGGACGTGACAAGAAAATAAATAAAGGGTACAGCCGTACAGTGGCAGCCAAGAAACTGATCTTCATTAGTGGCTACGATTTCACAACTCATTTACAGTGTTTGTACGAATCTTCATCACAAAATAGTGAGGATGTTGAAGTTCTTTCTCTTTTAATCCGAGAAAATACCATAACCAACATTGAAGATGCAGAATCTATAGCGCGTAATAATTAATATAGCGTAAAATTTTTATGTCACGATTATATATAATCAGCAGCATAAACACATAATGTGTATAAATTGGTGATGTATAAGCTCTTTCTTTAGATAATGATCATAATGATGAATTTTAATTGTTTTTGTCAGAAAGAAAAACATAAAAAATAAAATCACCTCTCTCTCTCAAAATACGGAGAGCATCTATGGAGGAGGATATAGTATTACTTGCAGCTCTTACACGTTCCCTCCAATTCCAATATGATGTCGCAGAAGAGACACAGTTTCCTGGTACACACACAACACTTAATACTATGTTATTACAATTTGCAACACTTTCACATGCCCTTTAAATTATTACCAAATAAAAGATCCGAAGATCGCCCATTTTGATTAGTTGAATATATATATATATATATATATATATATAAGGAATGTAATCTACACGTGCGTAGACGTACCATCTTATTCTCTTTGACATTGAAACCTACCTTGTTTTTCAACCCTTTGTAAGTGGTAATCGCAAACCAGAAGAAAGAAAAAAAAAAAAAAAAAAAACAACCCAGCTCTTGGTTTCCTATAAAAGGTGGGCTGTGTATATTGTCCTTGCAAAGAGAGTCTGCTGACTATATTGGGTGCCTTTGTTTCTGGCTTTTCGTTGTACTGCATTGTTGTTCGTTGCTCTTTAAGCTCTGTGTTGTTTGCAGAAGAGAGTGGTGGTGAGTGTAGCAGAACAAAGGGGTTGGGCACTCATGGGGAGTATATTGAAGGAGGTGAGGAACGGTGGTCACTCAGCCGTTGATATGGGTAGTAAGGCTGGTTTTGGTGGGGGTGTTGAGGATGTGTATGGTGAGGATTGTGCCACGGAGGATCAGATTCTCACCCCATGGACTGCCTCAGTTGCAAGGTAAGTCACAGCTCGTTTCCAATTGTTATGGAGGAATAGTGGAAATGGATTTTTTTATACTTATTTTTTGTCTGGAACCGAGTTTAATTCTTTTTAGTGCCCTTTATGCAAATTGTAATTGTAGTTATCTCCACATGCTTTTAAAGTGTTTGGGTTTTTTTAGATCAATGCTTTGATGCAGGCTTACTTTGATTTGTTGGGAATCATTTGTTTGCATTAAGTTTTCCTAGAAAGATATAATGTTTGCTAGGCATTCTATATTCTTGTTGGATGTTTGTGTTTTGAGGCTTATTATATAGCTTGCAGATTTGGGTTAGATCAAATGGTAGACCTTTTTCATTTTGTTTGTTTGATCACATTTGTTTTAGGTTTCAGTGAGAAAATTATCAAAATTTGTGATCCCCTCTTTGAATCTATTTACCCTGCTCAGATTTATAGGGATCACAAAGACAATGGCTGTGATTGGTAGGAGAGATTTGTTTTTTAGAAAATTGTATTAGAACTTAAATTTGTAGCACAAACTCTTGGACTCAACACTTTTTTAAATAGACTTTATACTATTTTAAGATTGAAGAAAGTGCCTTTTGTTCTTCTTTGATTGCTTCAGCCCTTCCTAGTTCCTAGAAGAAGATAGGACAAAGGACTTACTCTGTCATTCATTTCATGCGATGCACTAATTCTGGAATATAGCTGAACAATATTATTAGTTATTAGATAGACACCTTGTAAATGTCTTAACAACTTCTCTATTTGATTCATGATGAGCAGTTTGTGACATCTATGACTTGCTGTATACTGTGTTTGATTTATGTTTTTGTTCAATTTTGTTATGATTACCTACTTTCTTGTATCACTCAGATGACCCAAAAATTACGTTTTGCCTTTGTTTTCCTAATTGTGTTGAAATTTCTAAGTTTCCTAAGCATATGTATATACAGCTTTGCCTAGCCTTAAGATTTTATTTTATTTTTCCTCTTTGAATTCTTTGATACATTATCTGCAATCTCAATGTGTTACAGTGGATATACTTTATTGCGTGATCCACACTACAACAAAGGACTTGCCTTCACTGAGAAGGAGAGAGACACTCATTACTTGCGTGGCCTCCTGCCTCCTGCCATCCTGACTCAGGAGCTTCAGGTTTCAAAATGCCTTTTTCTCAAAGTTCATTTTCATCCTTTTCTTTGCCCAATTAAACTCTTTCCTACTCCTACAATGATCGCTTTTTGGTATTTCTCATTTGGCTAAACTTTTCTATGATAATTTTGGTGATCAGGAAAAGAAGTTGATGCAAAATCTTCGCGAATATGAAGTCCCATTGCATAGATACGTGGCCATGATGGATCTTCAGGTAATTGATTGCTTGTACTAGCTCTATACCAGTGTATAGACCCAAAAGAATTTGAAATTATTGTGATTCAGATCAATACAAACTACATCATAGGGGTTGTTCTCATTAATTATCCCTTCCATTTTCTGGTGGTGTTTGTTTTATTGTACAGGAGAGAAATGAAGGCCTGTTTTATAAGCTTTTAATTGACAATGTTGAGGAACTGCTTCCTGTCGTGTACACCCCAACAGTTGGTGAGGCTTGTCAAAAATATGGGAGCATTTTCAGGCATCCTCAGGGTCTTTACATCAGTTTGAAAGAGAAGTATGGCCATCCAATAGCATTTTTACTTCCAACTTCCATGAATTAGTTGCATTGCTGTCAACTTGTCAAGCATATACTGAGTGATGAACTTTTTTAGGGGCAAGATCCTTGAAGTTTTAAAAAACTGGCCAGAAAGGAATATTCAAGTTATTGTCGTGACTGATGGCGAGCGTATTTTGGGGCTTGGGGATCTTGGGTGCCAGGTATGTATGGCAGGCTCTATTCAGTTTAACATCCAGCATGTATACTATGATTGCCTTTGCCTCTAGTTGAATTCATTGTCACTTTCATTTACATACATGTTCCATTTTTTTCAGGGCATGGGGATTCCTGTTGGAAAGCTTTCTTTGTATACAGCACTGGGAGGAGTTCGTCCTTCAGCAGTAAGCATTTCCACAACTGCCCTTTCTTTAATAAACATTTTCATTAACTAACATTATTCAAGTTGGCCTGGAAGTGAAATTTACCTTATCCTAAGCTATTCTATATGTTTATTATGGCCCTAACCTGGCTGGCCTACAGTCGTATTAAGCAGTTTTCTGAATTTTTCATGCAAGTGACTCGTAAAGTGTTATGAGTGGCACTTCAACCTGGATAAGTTTGTTGAATTCAGAAACATGTTTAAGATAATTTTTGCCTATAATTCTAGAAAGTTTACAATCTGCATTTATTGTTTACAGTGCTTGCCTATAACCATTGATGTTGGCACAAACAACGAGAAGTTACTGAACGATGAATTTTACATTGGGATTAGGCAAAAGAGGGCAACTGGAGAGGTTTTTTTCTTTTTCACCTTTATCTTTTTTAATTGAGAATTATTTTGACCATATGAAATGTGTAATTATATGAAACTGAGTTGGTCTTTTACCTTTGTGTGATTTAGGAATATGCAGAGCTTCTAGATGAATTCATGAGTGCAGTTAAGCAGAATTATGGGGAGAAAGTCCTAGTTCAGGTAAGAAGTTTTTCTAATCCAACATGCTATATAGTTTTTTGAACTTCTATTTTTTGTCCGCCTTGTTTTTTTGTCCTCTGAATAACCAAATTATTCTTTTCTATTAATTTTCTTTGTACTTAGTTTGAAGATTTTGCAAACCACAACGCATTTGAACTGCTGGCTAAATACAGCTCAACTCACCTTGTCTTTAATGATGATATACAGGTAACATGTTAGACTTTTTATTTTATTTTAGCAATCTTTCTTCCTTTTGGAGAAATATTTTTGAACCATGGTTTCTCTCAATTTGGTTCAGGGAACAGCATCTGTGGTCTTAGCAGGGCTTATATCAGCCTTGAAAGTAGTTGGGGGAACATTAGCTGATCATACTTTCTTATTTCTGGGTGCTGGAGAGGTGAGGCTCAAACACTACTCAAACTCAAACTAAGACTCTTTGTGTTCATAAATGCAGTCTTTTGTGGATGTTTTTTCTCACTTTTGCTTCTTGGCTACTGAAGGCTGGAACTGGTATAGCAGAGCTTATAGCTCTTGAGATATCAAAAAAGGTATTGACTTCCTTATCCCCCTCCAAAAAAAAGAAAAAGAAAAAAAAAATTTCTTCAGCTAAGCATTTGTGATTAATAATGTCTTCACATCTCGGCAGACCAAAGCTCCAGTGGAAGAAACCCGCAAGAAGATTTGGCTTGTGGATTCAAGGGTACTAAAAATCTGATCAAATTCCTCCGCTGGAGAATATGCTTTACTTAATGCATTTTATATATTCTCATAGCTTTCTCTCCTTTTTTTTTTTTCTGGTTATAACTAACTGGGGTATCATATTCATTGCAGGGACTGATTGTTAGATCTCGCTTAGGATCACTTCAACATTTTAAGAAGCCTTGGGCTCATGAGCACCAACCCATAAAGGATCTTGTAGATGCTGTGAAGGTGTGAAATCAGTGATTATGCTTTAATGTCAGAATATCTTTCAACAATTGTCCTCACTGTCATCTTACATAATCCCCCTAATTCATCAGGCAATCAAGCCAACAGTGTTGATAGGAACATCTGGAGTGGGAAAGACATTTACAAAGGAGGTGGTTGAGACCATGGCATCCTTGAATGAGGTTCTCTCTCTCTCTCTCTCTCTCTCTCTCTCTCTCTCTCTCTCTCTCCATATTAATACTTAATAACTTGAGTAACATTGATCTGGTGATTGGAATGTAGAAACCTCTTATTCTTGCTCTTTCCAACCCTACATCACAATCTGAGTGTACAGCTGAAGAAGCTTACACATGGACCAAGGTAATTAAGTACATTCTTTTCTTTGGGTAGTAATATGGCTTGGTAAACTAGTAGAACCCTTTTTGACCATCATATCCTCTTTCTGTACAAAGGGTCGAGCAATCTTTGCTAGTGGAAGCCCATTTGACCCTGTTGAATATGAGAACAAAGTCCTAGTGCCTGGCCAGGTTTGTACCTTGCAACTGAAGGAAATTTTTTGCTGTTGTGAATCACTCTTTTCATTTGAAATTTAAGAGGACAATAGGAGCTTACTCTCCTAACCATGTCATTCAGGCCAACAACGCTTACATATTTCCTGGTTTTGGTTTGGGATTGATCATCTCTGGTGCCATTCGAGTACATGACGACATGCTTTTGGCAGCCTGTAAGTACTGGAATGATGAGTTAAATATTGACACTAGTGATCTTTTTGTTTGGGAAAATAACACTCATTATATAACTTTCTTCCATTTCCAACTTTGTGCAACAGCTGAAGCTTTGGCTGCCCAAGTTTCCCAAGAAAACTATGACAAAGGATTAATTTACCCACCATTTACCAACATCAGAAAGATATCAGCCCACATTGCTGCTAATGTCGCTGCCAAAGTGTATGAACTTGGTAAGTTTCTTTCTGATAGTTCTGGTGATACAACCACCACCTATGAACATTTACTAACTTTGCATTATTTTTTTGCTTTATAGGTCTGGCTTCTCATCTGCCTCGACCAAAAGATCTTGTTAAGTATGCAGAGAGCTGCATGTACAGCCCAGTCTACAGAAATTATCGTTGAATTTCCAATGTTTTGTAGTCTGCAATTACTCAGATCATCATTTTTTTACCCAAAATAATTGATTTCATTGGGTTACTTTGTTACTGGTTAGCAATAGCCAATAGGGGCCACTTCGGTCCTAGCATTATTTTCAGAAAAAGTTATTGCTTTTATTTTTTTTCATCTTTTTGTTCCATTTTAGAAAGGCTGTAATATTTATTTTCGAACTCTTCTTCAAATGAAGCTTAATATTAAGGAATCAAAGCAGCTTTCCAAATATATGTCTAGCCGTTTGAGGACTTGATGCATGAGCAAAAAGTTTGATTGATAAGGGTTTTCCTATTTTGTTAGAAGAGGTCCCAAATTCAAATCTCCTTCCCTCCCAAATAAAAAAAACAAAAACAAAAGGGTGTGGTGTGACAGTATGTTGGAGATGGATGCAAGAACAAATATTTTTCTTTAGCCAGAGAAAAAAAATCTTCTATTAAAAGTTAAAACTATAAAATTTGACCGTCAGCTTCAACATGTTTTTGACAGAGAAACTAATGCCAGAGAGCTCAGAATGATACAATTACTGATCCAATATATTACTAACAAAATGATTAAGTTTTAGATTACATCTAGAACTTGACAAGGGTTCTCAAGCCAACAAGGAATTCCAAACAATTTGAGGACTACCTTTGCGATATTCGAATTATTGGTAGGTACATGTACGGCTTTAATGTAGATGACAAGAACGGTATTAACTTGTAGATAGACACAAGACACAAGTAGCTATATACAAATACAATTCGTTACATAATGGCAGCAAAATTCAGGGAAGAAGCTACAAATTTTGAGATATTAATGCAGGTCATCAGAAACTTGGGAACTCCGGATCCCCCAAAACAATTTAGGCTTCAAATTCTTGTTTGCGGCTGTAAAGAGCCAGCCCATTTGGGTTTCACAGGAGGCACAGTTTGTTATTGTCCATGCATACCTGCAAAAATGGGAAAATCAGAGGAAATTGTCAACCCATGTTACAGAAACTAGCAGCATAAAATATTGATCTTTAGAAAATTAATCTCAAGTAACTTAACATACAGTGACAGAAGTCCAGGGGAATTTCAAAAGGCATCAATAACATAATCAAACAATTGCCTTAAAATTCACTATAATTGCAGCTAGATTAACGTATTTTATTCATACCTGAAGGTTCTAGTCGTTCAATAAAATTGTATGATTATGACATAAGTTTCAATTTGCTACCGTCATACACTGCATTCCCCCATTTATTCCACTTAGTTTTACTAAATTTCAAAATTTTCAAATTACCTCCATCAGCATATAACTTTGAATCTCACTACATGATTCTCCTTTCACAAACTCCATAAAATGATTATTTTTCTATCCTTTGAAAAATCATCAAATGGGAGAAAGACTAAGTTTAGACATGCTAGTCTCTGGCCTTAAGGATGATCAGTGTACTACAGCGTAAGGAAAAGTTGCATAAATTGGTGTTCTTTAAAATAGTAACTTGATCAGAAGAATCAGAAGAATATTAAGGTACAAGCCCATACCCAGGAAACCAGCTGTATTCTCTCACTGCTGGCCCTATAAGTGCCAAGCCATTTGCTTTGTAGAGAGTCATTATCTCATGTACATAACCATTTGGGTTCACATAAGCACCAAGAGGGCCTTCACTTGACATCACCAGCATATCACTCCGCCTTGCAATAATAGTCTGCATTATATAAACCCAAAAAATACACACACAAACACAAATAAATAAAACATATATGGTCAAATGGTATGTATTTATGCATGCAAGCTCCTGTGCACACATACACTGAGTTCTGAAGCAAGAACATTACCTGACAAGTTTTACACCGGATAAGATCAACACTCTGAAGCAACTCAATTTCCCGACGCAACCTATATGAAATGCCATCAATCTCCAAAAGCTCCTGCCTTGTAGATTCAGACACAGGAATTTTACTAGCGATATAAAATGACAAAAGATCAGGCTTCTTCACAAGAGCATCCATGCTTGGCGCCCCAATTATCTGCTTCCACATATCTGCAATACATCAACACAGGATGATATAATATAATTGATAGATGAAAAAAAAAAAAATACACAAGCAGGAAAATCACACAAACTGCTTAAGAACTTGCAAATCAGGTGGGAACCCAAGGCAAAGTCAAACTACCTGCTGCTCTTTGAGCAAGACAATACGAGTCATACATGCGGTATACCCAATAGGGCCAGAATGCTCTTGGAACTCTACGGAACTGATTAAGGTTCGTACTTCTCCAACATCTATTTGGCTCTTTCTGTTTGCAGGATTGCATTTCCAATATGGAACTGTTTCCCAAATCAACATTTTCATTCTCAGGAAATGAATGCAATGAATCTGAGGAATCAGAGTCTTTTGATTGCGATCCTCGAAATTGGAATTCTGACTTCTCATCTTCACTGCTAGTTGATTCATCCATTGTATCAGATCCATAATAGGAACCAATTGCAGATTGGTGAATTCCCCTTTCTGTCAATGAAAGTGCACTCTCAAAGCTTTCATCTGAATTTGCCTCTGAATCATTGTCCACATCCATAGATCCATTCGTTTTTGCATGAGAAGCGTTTGAAGGCGGTGTGTGTGAGGAATTATGGCCTCCAGGCTTACTAAATGGTGCCAGATCTCCAAATGCATCCCGTGGGGCCCTCAATGATCTATCTTCCTGAATGATTTGGATTTCCCCACATGGCTGGCAGATGAAAATTTTACACCAAATAAGCCATTATATAGATGACCAAATAAAAATAAAAGAGAGTGATGAATGCTCAATCTCTCTCAAAGCATAAAAATTTTCTAACCGCTCCTTCCACATCAATCCAACGGCGTCTTAGACGAAATCGCTGTTGGCCACGAGTTACCACATTCAGTGAGCCATCTTCTAACCGTCGATATTGCCGGATCTGTAAATGGAGAAATATAAATAGTTGTATAATATAGCACAGACAAATGAAACAACATAGATTAAAACATAATAGTTTCTACATATAAGCAGTAGGACAAACTAAATGTACCTCTGCAGTTGTCCCAATATTCGAAAACCTTATTCTTCTATTATCAGGATCTCTGTAAACACGAATCTGTACAAAATTTCGGGAACAAAATTACTATGAAACACTAGAGAAAGAAATCCAATGCGTGGGAAAAACAAGTCACCAGATGTCACAAGGAGTTCACCTACCACACCAATGGTATAAGGAGCATCAACTTGGGTTAGCGCTCTCTCAACAGCAACTACAAAATTGGGTTGAATAACTCTTAGGGGAAGTGTTGCCTCTGGGAACAGGACAACTCCTGCCATATATACCACATAGAAAAATCTCAGTTCTCTTCAAATATTAAATAATAAATAAAAACATAATAGAATATGAGGAAGAGGAAGAGGAAGAAGGCATTTCCAAGACAAGACTGACACGAGACATAACTTTGATTCTTTTTACTCAGCCATTTGACTTGGGTGTTAGGACTAAACGTTTAGGGTCAGCCGTTACCTGATTCTAGTGATTTTAAGTTAATGCTAATAAAGCAACTAAAACCTTAGACACAATGATGTTAAGAAAGATGGTAATAATGGGATACCACTTGCATCGACTCTTGTGACATGTCAACAATTTTATTTACAGAGAGCATTCAAAATACACCATAATTTTTGAACATCTAACAAAATCTAAGACAGCTCAGTGTTCTCCACTAGTGATATACACCATCTCAACTTCCTGTTATTCCATAATACTTATCAAACAATTTTCCTTCTTCACAGACATGGGGCATATGGCTAACGAGTACCGCTAAAGTGCTAAACACATTCGACTGCTACCAAGTTGAGAAAATGGAGCTGAAAATAAATTGAACAATCAAATGTAAGAAGATAAAGAGTAGTAGTACCTTCGAGATAGAAAATCGGGAGGTTCAAGACGGCCCCCCCATCCAGAAAAGCCACCCTATGATGAGTGTCTTCAACCTCTGTTACAAATAAAATATAACTAAGCGTCAGACCTTTGAATGGGCAGTTGGGCACAAACAAATATAAAAAAGCACCAGTCAAAAACCCAAATGCCTACCACCAAGATATGTATGCAACGAAGCCAAACAGGTATCGAACGTATATTCACCAGACGAGCTACGACCACTTCAATTAAAATATACAAAACAGAGTCAATAACCAATGACATAATAAACAAATAATGATAACAATCCATTTGAATCTCAATTTGACTAGGATATTAGTCTAGAAAAATTCCAAAACCCTAAGCCCCAAATGACATAAATGAGTTGACAGTGATGAGTTAGAGAGGAAGGAGATGATAATTACGTGGCGTCACGCTCGTCGCCGGAGGAGTCGTTGAGGTCGTCGACCTCTTCGACTTGGAGCTCCTCGAGATCGAGCTCTCGAATCTCTTCCATCTGTTGCCTCTCTCTCGCTAGAATGATTTCACTATTTTCCATTTTTTCTCAGTGAATTGGGTTTGCTGGAATGCTAGGGCTATTTTGTTATGTTTGGAACAAGGAATAATAACCACTTTAAACTTTAAAGTGTCACCCGCCAACGGTGAACTTAGCCGCCGTTAATTTGTTTTGCTCCCGCTCTTATGAATTCTAGCATCATCCCCTCCGCTGAGCCACTGACCAGGTGCGCTGTTCGTTTTTGTCGTACTATCCAACTGCCGATGTGTCAGACACGTAATGTTGCAGAAAAATTATTAGGTATACCGTATACAGAATAACTTTTTCATGTGAAGTACTCGTTTTAGGTGTATACAGTTACTATTCTCAGGGCATGGTTGTAAATTTCTTTTATTTTTGTTCGGTTGTTAATTCACATAATTTCTTTTAATTTTATTTTGATCAATTCATTTTTTTGTAATTAGCCGAAAAAAATTGAGGTTAAAGAGCAAATAAAGTTCAAATAGAATTAAGTGGCCAAAAAAAAAAAAGGTTCAAATAGAATTTTATACCCAAAAAAAAGGTTCAAATAGAAACCCTTTTATTAATTTGGTTTACCGTTGAATCGTTGATGAAAATATAAGAGCTGAAATCTTACCCTTTCATTAAGCTCTGAAATTGAGTGTTGGCATATATAAGACCTTGGCGGATAAAATTTCCAAGCCGCGAAAGCAGAGGACATGGGTCGCTTCGTCGTCTCCTACTTCCTCACCCTCTCCAACTCTTCACCACGCCTCGCATCGTCCCTGTACTCTCTCTCTCTCTCTCTCTCTCTCTCTCTCTAATGATCTCACCGCCTTCAATTTCCGCTACAAGCTTCACATTCTCGTCTGGTTTTCTGTTTGTTTGAAACAGGTGCGCTGGTGGAATTCAAATCGGGCACTGGAGAAGAACTACTTCAAGTCCTCAGCATCGGCTTCTAAGCGTACGAAATAGAGCTGGTTTTCGATGCTGCTGTAGCGTTTCGCTCTCGCAACCTGCTGTTCCAGAGACTTCTCCTCCGACCTCTGTAAAGTAATCCTTGCCATTAATAGATTCCTAGTTATTCACGCGCAAATTCATGTGTTTCATCGATTCCTTAACTACATTGTGGTTACAGCCTCGAACGAGTGCAATTTTATCTTATTTTAACGTTTTTTAGAAAAATTGAAGTGTGCATTCTTGCGTTTGTATCGGTTTTCAATGTTAATATCTTGTTTGCATTGATGTCAAACTCATTGTATTCAGACACTGAAGCAAGCAATTATTGAGTGCACAGACACATGAGCCTACACCCACACACCATTTTTTTTTTTTTTTTGTGGACAAATTTTAGGAGCACAAGAAACACATCAGCACCTTGCTACAAGTGCCAGTGGTTACACACATATATCTGATTAATAATTAGATTATATATATATATATTAAGTTTCATTGAATCTTCCATTTTGCAGGAAGAGGATAGTGTCTGGAGTCCAGCCGACAGGTTCTATCCACCTGGGGAATTATCTTGGTGCCATAAGAAATTGGGTTTCGTTACAGGTAGCACCAAATTGTTCGATTTAGAAGATTGTTACTTGCGTATCATATATTTACACGGTATGCTAATATGCAATGAGGCTTTGTTGCAGAATACATATGATACCCTATTTTTCATTGTGGATCTCCATGCGGTATGGCATTTCAGTTCGTTTCTAAATTAGTGTTGATGTGATACCTTTTTTAAATTAGATCTATGAATATAAGGAAAATGGATCTGGGTGACGAGCTGCTCCTTAATGTTTCAAAGTTTTTGCTCACAGATTACATTACCGTATGATACACAACAATTATCCAAGGCAACAAGGGATACGGCGGCTCTTTATTTGGCATGTGGAGTGGACACCTCCAAGGTCTAGTGCAGCTATTGGTTCTTTTCGATTTTGTTTCGAAGATTGTACTTTTGCTGATTATTTTATTTATGATTTTGTTTTCGTAGGCATCTGTCTTTGTGCAGTCTCATGTTCATGCCCACGTAGAATTGATGTGGCTCTTAAGTTCTGTTACACCTGTTGGTTGGCTTAACAGAATGATTCAGTTTAAAGAGAAATCACGCAAGGCGGTGCGTTTTTAGCTGTATGATAGCTCCATCATTGTTTTGTGTTTAATCTACTTAAAAGTGTTCTCGATGATGACATGCTATACTTGTACTGAAAACTTTTATCCTTGTCCATGTGATTCTGTTCAATGTGTTACCCTTCTAGGAGAAGTACTTAAATCAATTATCTTGTTTCTTGTAATTGTTGAAAAATAACAACTAACTTTCACTAAGCTAGCATTGAATTATTTTATGTGCCAGAAGCTACTAACCACCCAAATTTCGACATCACACAAAAACATTCTAGTTGACTTACATCATGTTATGCATTTTGTAGTTTCATACCATGATGCGTAGATTATGATTTTTTACTGCTAATTTACATTTCACAAATGACATTCATATTTCATATTGGTTATTGTATTCTTCCAGGAATAAGCTTTATCTTGCCCATCTTATGTGTTTTACAGTTATTTACACATTATAGTCCATGATTCAAGTTAATTGCATTCTTTTGGGTTTTCTATTGTAGGGGGATGAAAATGTTGGTGTTGCTCTTTTGACTTACCCTGTTTTGATGGCTTCTGATATCCTTTTATATCAGGTAATCTTTAAAACTTGCAGCTTTATGTAGTAGGATGTGAAATTTTATATCAGGTAATCTTTTCTCACCACTAGTATGGGGTGCAAGTGATGTTTTGGGTTCATTTCCTGTTGGATGCATGAGTTGAGTTGCAAGTAAGGAAGTGTTAAAATCATGCAGTATTTGCAACAACTTCGGTGCTTTTATGCGTGCTTGTTAAACTATGCATATTGGTAATAAGTTTATAATTACACCATGTGTTATTCTTATGATTTCCTGCATGCTTCTGTAGTCTGACTTTGTCCCAGTTGGTGAAGATCAAAAGCAGCATTTGGAGTTGACACGAGAGCTGGCTGAGCGTGTTAATTCATCATTTGGAGGAAGGAAATGGAAAAAATTGGGAGGGTGAGAAGCTATAACAACTTAAACATGAAAATATCTACGACTTAAACATGAAAATATCCATCTTAACAAGTTGAGTATCATTTTCTGGCCTCATATCTATTTTTGCATAGAACTTGACCCTCATATTTTATATGTTGCAGGCGAGGTGGTGCAATTTTTAAGGTGGATTCCCCTTTTAGGTTGATAATCCTTAACTCAAGCTCGTCAATATCATGAGTAATGGAAATGTCTTTTCTTTGTTAGGTTCCTGAGCCTCTTATACCACCGGTTGGAGCTCGAGTGATGTCCCTTACTGATGGTCTTTCCAAGGTTGTCTATATTTTGAGTTCTCAATACAGCAGAATAATGCATATTTTATTTTTCTGTTTAAATTATTATTATTGTGGTAAAGATAACATACATTTTTGTAGCATCAAAGAGGAAAATAAATGAAAAATATAGCAGGTAAAAAGAAATTAATTTAAAACTATGAAGCACTTGAGGTAGTAAAGGGATGGGATAAGTGGTATTATTTTCAAGGCTTTCCAATAAAAGAATGAAAAAATAGAAACTAGGAGTATGAAATGCTCACATATTATATCCCGCAATAATTTTATTTTCTAGAGTGTTGACAGACTATGTTTTTACTTTATGAGCTTGTTAGTTCCTGTGCTGGTTTTACTTTTGGAATATCTCCAAGAATCTGTCCAAATCTGATATTTTGGTTTCAATATTATAGATGTCCAAGTCTGCGCCTTCTGATCAGTCCCGGATCAATCTTCTTGACCCAAAAGATGTGAGAAACAGAAATTTTAACCACTTCTTGATTTTGAACATGATATGCAACTTTTTAATAACATATGCCTAATGTGTTTTATTTTCATTAATTGTCATTACTTTTAACATAACCAAAGTTAAGTGTAGGGTTGTATCATTCTATATGTAGATCGAGCTGCACTGCTGTAGGCCTCCTAGCCAATTATATGTTAATTAATGCAAATCATGAAGAATTGTTACAATCAATGTTGATAGTTTTGTATGGGTAACCTGGTTAGACAGGGTGCTGGGAGTTTTGGTAGAGATCGTCTTGGTACTATTCTTTAGTTATTTAAACTTGATGGTTTGGGACTTAGGCTGATTTTTCATGGGTGGATCTTACTTCTCACTCCTTTTTTCTTTTCTTTTTTTCCTGGGCGCATGTGAAGTAGTTTAAGATATGTTTCTTTCAGTCCAACATTTCACCAGCATCTTGAGCAGCTGAAACTGCTGGGAACCCTCATAATTTAATATGGGAGTGATCCTTGATTTGATGTTGCTTATGAATTTCATAATAATACAATCCAAAAGTAGTAGTTGCTTTTTTTGGGTCGAAAAGTAGTAGTTGCTTTTTTTGGGTTGAAAAGTAGTAGTTGCTTATATTTTATATTTTTGTTGAGAAGTTGGAACTTTTTGCTTCTTAGAATTAAAGTAGTTTAGAGTCGTTCACTATATTGTTTTACTTTATATTTTATCTTCTGGGAACTTTCATTTATCAATCATTCTCATAGACACCTCCTTGTATCTATAAATTGTTAAGTTGATCCATCCTTCACCACCTTGTTGTTTATTAGTCAAGTACTTTGGTATCCATTTTCCAGCTACTATCTCAGTATGTACAGTTTTTCTTTTTGTAAAGTTTTTACTTTTCTTATGGAAAATCCATATGGCCTACCTATTTGTTTTGCTTTTTATTCCAGTTTCTTTATATTCCCCTCTTCAACTTGATCTAAATGGCTTAATTGTTCTATAGGTAATAGCAAACAAAATAAAGAGGTGTAAAACAGACTCATTTCCAGGGTATTCCTTATCTTCCATTTGTAATCACTTAAAGCATCTTCTCTTTTGATCTTCAGCTTCGTTGATAATTTCCTGTCCATATTGAGCATTGGAGTCATAATTCTACTTTGTTGATAACTCTTCTGGTGTTGTTTTTGTTTTACGTGGTAATTCTTACAGCCTAGAATTTGATAATCCTGAAAGGCCTGAGTGCAACAATCTTCTCTCAATATATCAGCTCATTTCAGGAAAGACAAAAGAGGTAATGAAATTCATGTGGGTTTTCATTTGTTTAGTGCCTTTCATTATACATAGATGCACCTATATAAATTTTTACTGGTAAAGAATTTTGAGTACTATACGAAGATGACTGACCATCTGTTAGTTATGAACTTTACTAGTAGGTTTGAGATATTATGCCATAAAATCTCTCTGGTAAACATTTATTATTGCAGGAAGTTGCCCAAGAATGCCAAGATATGAGCTGGGGCACATTTAAGTCACTCCTAGCTGACGTGTTGATTGATCATCTCCATCCTATCCAGGTTCCAATATCTAAATGTGATGCTTTTTTTTAATAGGTGATGTTTGCATGAACAATGAATATGTATTCGCTAATGTTTTCCACTGAAGAGATAATGCATGCTTAATGTTTTCCATATTTTTTATGGTGTAGTGATTGAGAACAAAACCTAACCTATTAAATATTGGCTTGAAATAAGTGACGACTTAGTCATTTTGCAATAAAAATTCTTGATCAGCATTAGCTGTCAGACTGTTCCTAAGATTAAGAATTGGAACTGCCATCATATGTTATGTGTTGCCATTTGTGCATGTATGTAGGTTTCTGTTTTCCCACATATATCTTCATGAGCTTCTAAAGGCATGTTTATGTTTTTTAAGCAACAATTTCATCGGTCCCCACTCTGCTACAGTTCTGCTGAGATGATTGTGTATTAGTTGTTGGGAAATTGATTTTGTTTGCCGGGAACGTGCAACTGCACATTTATTTGAATGAATTGATTGGGAATATTGCTTTTTAAGTGATTGCTGGCTGTTGTTATGCTTCAAGTCTATGATTATATGATTACTTATGCATGTGTATATTTCTTGATCTACTTTAAGTGCATGCTTTTGTATTGTTTTGTCAAAGATATATTCATGTTGTATGTCCAATCATTTCATTGATTCTCCCCACTCTATTCAATTTATGGAAATGGCCTTTTACTTTTTTTTTTCCAACTTGTGAGAAAGTGTATCATATTGTTCCATCATTAATTGTGGTAATTTCTATCATCATTTGCATTTTTTTCAACTTTTGCAGGTTCGCTACGAGGAAATCATTTCTGACTCAGCTTATTTGGATGGAATTTTGGCAGAAGGTGCTTTGAAAGCTGCAGGTATAGCTGATGCTACTGTCAACAATGTCTACCAGGCAATGGGATTCTTGCGGAGATGAGCAGAACCGATGCTGCAGGAAGAATTCATGTGAAAAGACCAGTTTACTTTGGATGATGGATCATCCCACAGAATTTTTTGGAGTATAACAACCATAAGCATATTCTTGATGAGTGAAGATATTTAATGGGGGAAGGCCTCGAATATTAATTGATCCAGTTGCCTCCATCCAGATAGGTGCATTTTTCATTAAATTATTGTTTGGTGAATTTGGTAGTCTCACCCTCTTGAAATGTAATATAATGTGACTATTTAATAAATTATTGTTTTGCTTTGTTGGTGCTTACAGTAGGATTTAATCTGCCTAGAACCAAAGTGAACTGTCATTTGTCTCCTCTGAAGCCTTGTGGTATAAGGACTGTTGCTTCATTGTTAAAGCAGCCTCTATAATAATTCACTAGTTGTTCCTCTTCTTGTCGCTCTCGCCTCTAGTTTCTTGAAATATTTGTAGTAATATGATAATTAAGTAACTTTACTGGTAAAACTATGATCATGAGTTGTGAATACACCTCTTAGACCTAGTGAAGCCGACTCTGGTGCCTTATTTTCCTCTAGGTTTATTGAGTTAATTCTTCAATGATGTGGTGAACTTTCTATATCCTATTTCAGTCTCATTCAATATCATTTATACTGTCCCATTATGATCAGAAGACATACATACTCATCAAATGGAATTGTTCAGTTGATCATGAATTTGGTATTAGCAGATTGAAAATGGCTTGAAAACATTTGTTTAGCAGGTTGTTTGGTGGTTACAGTTGATGGCAAAAGTAATTTATGCTTAAAAGTGTATAATAATCACTTGTAATTTTGGAAATTTGGATTTGGAGAAATTTTTTCTCGGAAGCTTGTAATCATTTAGAAGCCTAACCCTGCATGACATGTAGGGATCATGTCTGTGGAGGGATTCTTATCAACATAGGAGATATAGTGATATAAAGTGAGAATATAAATCCTTCCAATGATTGGAAAAAACCTAATTCTTTATTCTCATTCCATTCCATTCCATCCATTCATGGCCTTGTTTTCTTTACAAAAGAGGAGATGTGACCACGCATTTACAGAAACTACGGACAAAGACAGCGAGAGGTCAATGGCACTCCCCCTCTTTTGTGGCAAGCGAATAAAGGGTGCGTCTCTCTCCCTCTCTCTCTGCTCTTCTTTCTCCCTTTTTAACATTTTCCTGAAAATTGCAGAGACAGAGAAAGACATGACAAGGACCACTGTTTGCTTATTCTAAAAGGTTATATTCTCATTTCAATCATTATTACTCAGATTTGTATAAGAAATTCATTTACTTGATCCCTATTTGTATATATCAATAGGGCAAGCTTTGTTTATTACAACCAAGTTTTGTTAATATGAAAGCTGAAGTCGCTTCTCTAGGCTAGCTGAGGAGAGAAAATTCGTGTGACATCCTTTTAGGAAATCTTTGATTAGTTACCAGGCAGTATGATGAAGCATACTTTGAATATTTTCCTTGAATTATTACAGTCATAATATCTAGTTGCACATTTTAATATGAAACCTCTTTGAACCAAGTGGAGACTGGATGGAGAGAACTACTAGCAAGTTAGTTGATCTTGTTGATATGAAAGTTTTTAATACGAAATATAACTATTTTTCATTTGGGTTGAGTCCAGGCCCAACTCCCAGCCAATGAAACATGGAAAATAACACCCCAATCAAAAATGATGATGAGGAAAAAGGGAGAATAAGCACCTGGGAACTTTGGGAGTATCTGTGCCTGCCAACTGCCAAGTAAAAGAACATCTTACATCTTTACATCTGGGAAGCATTCTTCTATATTTCTGAGAACAATCGACCTCCTTAAGGAAAGATTCTATGATTTGTTCCAAAGTTGCATTTGCATGGCATACAATCATTCACAAAGCACACTGAGGAGTGGTCTGCAACTCTGCATGCTCCCACTGCCATTGTATGTGTGCCACGCGTAATTCTTCTGCAGCTCTGCATGCTCCCACTGCCATTGTATGTGTGCCACGCGTAATTCTTCACTGGGGCGAATCCCAGTGTAATTGTCCCACAGGTGTGCAATAGGATCCACATCTGCGAGGGTTGCATTAGGATTCGCCCCATTTGTGTGTTACTCTTTCTAAATAGATCTATTTCTAAAAAAAATTTATTATTTCTCATAAAAATGTTTATCTGTATCTTAGATGAATATCATACTTAAGTCGTTAGAACTTAGAAGCAATTGGATACTTTATGTTTAGCCATTCTAATAAGATGCATCATATTTTAAGTGGTTTTTTTTTTTTTTTTTCACAATATCATACTTCAGTTCGTTAGATACAAATGTTATAACTAAAATGATAAAGATTTTTTTTGGTTATATTAACGGGAATTGAACCATGAATCTTAGTCTTAATCCATTACACCATCCAATGTCACAACTTGGACTACATCAAAGACTTAAAATGATAAAGATTTAATAACAGTTCAATTTTCTAACTATGTTTGAGATGAAATATGCTATATTGCATGACCATTGCACTCATATGAAAGTTAGGCCTCAGGCCCTCTTTGGTCACACTTTTTTTTACCTGTTACATTGGAATATCAGAAGGGATTGAATTCTTAATTTATCTTCATCCTAATGTATTTCTTCCAACTTCTTCAGCTAGTCTAGTGAAATTTTTTTTATGTAACAATAATTGGCCGTAACATACGATATAGTGTTATCAATCTAATTAAATTATAATCCGTGTTATAATTTGAGTGAATTAAAAATATCACATCAGCACGTACCACACAAAATTTTTCCAGCGGATGAACTTCAACCTCATTTCCTGTTTTAGATTACATAAACAAGGTAAGTTTTATACACGTACAGGAGGTCCTCCTAGATGCGAGAATGTTGGAGGGTTTTTTTTTTTCTCCCTTCTGTGTTCCAAAATCTTTAGGGCAAACTCTCGTAATCTTTGATTATATCTTGACGAAATCCTAATTAGGAATTAGGACTTTTATTTTCCTACACCTAATTAGTAATTTCCTCGAAATCAATTGATTTGTGTGATCTTCATGCAAATCTCCGATTACCAAAATGGATATAAACGAGCGAGATATTTTCTGGACACGTACCCCCTCACCCCCCCTCCCCTTGATCTTTTTGTGCCTTTATGGCTTTTTTTTTTTTGGCCACTGTGCCTTTATGGCTTTATTTCACCGTCTCTGTGCAGAACAAACACTATAAATACGTTGGCTTGCCATGTTTGCTAATAAGCCATTGCCTTTTGCTACTCTAAAAGAAGAGTGTTTGAGTTTCTGAGTCTCACAGTCTCACAGTCTGAGTAGTAAGTCCCATTAATAGTATGGACAGAATCCACTTGCAACGCCAGGCTGCCCTCATGAGAAGGTCCCTCTTTCAGCAGGTTACTAAATTGGACCCTTTTCATTTTAATTCTGTTGGAAAGTTTTGAAAGACCTCATTGAGCAGTTTAAATTGGGATGCCTTTTTATGTTTTCACAAACAAAATGTGGTTGCCTTTGTCTTTGATCTTTGCAATATTCCACTAATAAAATAATTGTCTTGATTCATAGTTTTTCTTGGGGGTGTTTATGTCTAAGATTATGTCATTTCAAACTTTATTTTATTGTTTTTTCAGTATCTATTCTGGATACTAAAGAACTCAAAATGTTTAAATATTGAATCTTAAAAAGGGTATAGTTTTTAATATAAACACAATATCATCATAAAAAAATCTGTAGAGAATCTTATTTCGTCTTTAATGTATGATAAAGAATTGTTAGAACCAATACGATTCTTGAGTTTCATATTATATTTTATAATATTCTTGAACACAACCATGACCTAATTTTCTTATATTTTCGTTATTTAGTGAGAGATATGATATTTTTCCGATATTCTTTCTTCATTTCATTCAATTTTTTCCTTAAGTTTCCAAAATTTACAATCTAATTTCTCTAGATTTTTCAGACCTTTATATGTCTGTCAATATTGGTATTTAGAGGCCTGAACTTTGGGCCCAGTTGTGGTATCTGGTGGGAAATGTTTTCAAAATCAAAAAGGCCCAACTTCAAAATCACTTGCTCCTGATAGTGCATGTACACTAGTCACTAGAACATATTCATAAATAAGCATATGCTTCTGAGACTGTAGAATTACTTCATCATCTTCACAATTTATTAATTTGCTTGATTAATGCATGTTGCAGCATTACCTGGATGAGCAGCAATTCACTCAGCTGGAGGATTTGCAAGACGATGCTAACCCAAATTTTGTGGAGGAAATTGTGACAATGTTCTACAAAGACTCAGCTAGACTGTTCCAAAAGATTGAACAAGCACTGTAAGTAAATAACAGTCCTAGTTGTGCGTGTCTGTATACAATTATACATATATATTCCTATTCTCAATATAACAAGGTTGATGATTAAGATTAATTTCATTCATATTGATTTCTGCAGGGCAAGTAGACCAATGGATTTTGCCAAGCTGGATGATTGCATGCACCAGTTCAAGGGCAGTAGCTCAAGGTTAATGACTGTACCACTCTCAACACCCCCCCGCGAAAACAAAAAAAAACCCAATAGCACTACTGAGCTTATTTTCTCTGTTGCAGAACATTTGAACATTTCGCAAGAGAGAATTTTTGTAGTACTACTAGCTTTGATTGAAATTTTTTTTTTTTTTTGGTCAAAAACTTTGATTGAATGTTAACTTGAATGAATATATTGTTGTTGCTCCAATGTGCTAATTAAAGGTAGATTCTTAACAGCATTGGAGCTATAAAGGTGAAGAATGAATGCACCCAATTTAAGGAATTTTGTCTGGCAGGAAATGCTGAAGGGTAACATATGACATTTCTCTTATAAACACAAACACCAATTATTACTGCAGTTGTCCTCTCCTATCTGGCTCCTCACTATGATTGATTTGCAGATGCTTCAGGGCTTTCCATAAAGTGAAACAAGAGCATGAGACCTTGAGGATACAGCTTGAGACTTATTTTCAGGTATCTCTCTCTCTCTCTCTCTCTCTCTCTGCTTGTTATTTAACTGGTAGTTAATTATTTTGTTTCTTATGTGTCTTGTATTTGTAGTTGAGAAGACAAGCAGGACTAGTAGCCTGAATGCCACAGATTGACTGAGGTGCCAAGTTGATTATAGAGAGAAAGAACTATCACCAGCACCATTTTGTCATTTTGTGTACCTGTACTATTCTATAGTCTTATAGAGTGCACCATTATCAAGTTAAGCAGAAGGAATATTATGCAGATATTGTGTTTTGGTTAGAAGTTAATGTAGAAAAATCTACATCTTAGATTTCCAAATAATGCAAATTTAGCTCTTATATGGTTTGCATGCGATCCTAAATCATATTAACAATGCATGTATTATGTTGGCCTTTTCTTTTTTGTTGTTTTATCAATAAATTATCAAATTTGCACCTCTGTTGTGGGCCAATTGGGATTAAATGTGAATATATGCAACAGTGAGTTGGAAGGGAGGAATTGGCCTCATTAGTATATATGACTCTTTAATGTCTTTGTCATAAAGAAGCAGCCCTGCGCTTGTAATTATCATGATCACCATCATAGATCTCAGGTACAAGGGATCTAATTTGGTGCCTATCATGATCAACCATAAAGATGCATGAATATGCAATCAATAACCAAAGTTTGTTTATAGTGTGAATTTGTATATTATACGAATAAATTCAATAGTTCACAAATCTAAATTTAGAAAAGAAAATGACTGTATGAGTCTATGAGATAACAAACAAATAGTTCACAACAGAATTTTCCCAATAACCATGCTGGTTGGCTTTATGTTGGTTGGTTTTGTTAGAGCACAAGAAAAATTGAAATGATAACAACAATCAAGAAGTGAAGAATAAAGGGGAGTAGAAAGCAAAAAGGGTCCAAAAGTGAAGTTGGGTTTTATCAGGATTGACTGATTGAAGGCAGTGATGATCATATCTTTGTAAGTGGGATGTAGGGATCCACCACCACTAGCCACTAGAGATGGTAACTGCAAAAGGGTGGCCTTGCTAATGATGATGATGATGACTTGCTCCATGTACAAATGTACAATATTCATTGAACACTTGATCAGTTGCTAGCTTCCTTCCTCTGAAGAAAAAAATTTAAAAAAATTAATGAAAAATAACTGCAAAAATGAAATAGCTTTAAAAGGAGGAAGGTTGGCTTCCCCACCGACCCATCAAAAGCAAGGGTGTGCCTATAAGGCATATCGATATCTCTCTTCATAATCAGTCTGTAAGTACTGCAAAATACACATTATGGCTGTCTTAACCAGCTTAACCAGGTTGCTAGATCTCATTGATAGCATATTAGCATAGGAAGAGTTTTACAGGCACATGTTTGAGTGGCTTAGCTAGTGGAGTGGAGGACCACTACTACTTTTGGTGACTAGGAAGTCTTCTCCATGAATTACAAGATAGTGCACTCAGGCTACACATATTTGACTGTTTCTTGAATCTATCCAAGTCAATAGCACTTCATTCAATGGAGTATTGAACTGAGGTCTCCGATGCCATGCATTTACACACACATATACGAAGATATTTACAGTTTGAAGTTGAATTATTAATTAGATCAAGATTCATAATTTAGCAACATAAACACATATTATGTTATTAGATTGTTTAACAATAATTGATCATGTATATATATAAAAAAAAAACTTCTATCAGGATGAGATGTGTCACAATGTTCAAACACAGTCTTGTGAGACATCCAAATTACGAGATATGTTATAAGATCAATTCGCCAATTAGCAGGCACATCAACTTAAACATCAAGAAGTTCAATTTCAATCAATTACTCTGATCCAAATGAATCTTCAAATCTCACTCATGAATTGTATTTATCTCAAGCTTTGAACTTTGAAGTTCATATATTGGAGTAAAAGACTGCCAGTTAATTTAACTCAATTGTTCATACTTCAACACTTGGTAGGGCTTGGTTAGTTGGTTGGACCCATCTAAGCAATAAGCTTACACCAATTTTTGTGGCATGCATTATGAGAATTGAGAAACAGAGAATAAAAAGGTACAAAGGCAATGGGAAGTTGCGTGGCTCCCAGATGAAACAATAGGCATGTGCTTTTTCATTTTTTACTTTTTTCCTTTTTCAAGGGAAAGAATAATTAGTAGACTCACTTATCTCTCCCTCTCAGTCTCTCACTCAGTCACACACTGACACACACACACACCACACATAATATACACTCACATTCAGTATTTTCAGATCAATATTGCTGTCTTGGTCATGTGTCATATACTGTCATGTATATGTGACTGGCCACATATTCCATCATACCTACGCGTTGTTATATTTGTGTTTGATCACTCACATCTATAACATTTCCATTTCTACTATAAATCTGAGACAAGGAATCTATCCCAAATTCCCAGCATTTTCCTTTCATTCTCTATACTGGGTCTCTAAAAAGCAGATGGTTGGAAGCTATTTGCTATATATCTCTCTGTACAACCACTGAGGGTGACTAAACTTGACTACTGCTTGTTTCCTTAGTGTAGTATTAATTTGGGTTTCTTATTTCCTTAAAATACAAATTATTAGTCTGATTCTGGAGAATTCTTGATGGAGATGGACCAGAGAGAGTACTGTTCAAACCTTCTTGTTGTTGCTTTGTGTTCTGTTTTGTATTGTTACATGTAATTTTTGGGTGCACACAGAATCTTCCATCTTAGCCAAAACCCAACCTTTTTCAATTTCTTGAGTCTTTCAGTATCCATATAGAAATGGGTCAGTTGCATAATCTTGTTGTTGTGAATGAAGAAGTGCTTGTGAGAACAAATAAGAGAAGCTATGTTGCAGCTGAAGACAAAAAGCTGGAGCTGAGGCTGGGTCCTCCAGGAGAGGACCAGTCTCATCTCTCCCTTGGCTGCAACAATAATTCTGATCATGAACCCAAAAGAGTCTGCCATGAGCCATTTAAAGACCAAAAAGAAGAGAGAGAGTGGTTGACAAACACTGCTCATAGTCAGTGCCAGAGGCAGCAACAACAACAGCTGCCAAAGTCTTCATATTTTAAGTGCCCAATGACTCCCAAACCATGCAACTCTGGAGTTGCTGCAGAGTTCCAGAACTCAGATAACAAGGCCTGTTCAGATCCTGCTAGTGCTTCAAAATTTACTAATTCAGCAGCAGCAGCAGCTAATGGCTCTGATCAGAAAAGGTTCTCTAGCTTTTCTTACTTTATTTTTTATCATTATCACATATTGATCATAATCATTCTCTTAGGTGTTTTTAATTGAAGTTTCTTCAATTAATGGAAGATTTGGATAAGTACTTTAATCTTAAATATATATATAGGTTCTTTTTATTGAGGTATATCTCTCAACTTATTTACGTTAAGGTATATTCTATTGGGGCCCACACGAGTCGTTTTGTGTCGATCTGAACCGTTCATTTTTTACATCTTTATTGATAGATCATTTTTTAAAAAATTAGCTAAATCTGAAATTATTTGTTTATCTAACTTTGATCAAATAAATATGGACAAACCAAATATTTTCATTGAACTATACTAAGTAGTTGAATAGCTGCCATGAAACTAAGGTTTTCTTGTTGAGTTGAATGATTTAGTAGAAATGTTTCAGTGAAGGCCATATTGATTTTTTACTTTTGCCTTTTGGTACCCCAGTAAAAGCAGAATTGCAGAAGCTCCAGTTGTTGGGTGGCCCCCAATCCGTTCATTCAGGAAAAATCTTGGAAGCAGAAGCTTTGCAAAGCCACCAACTTCAGAGTCACCAAATGAAACTAATTTGCAAGAGGGGGTCAGTGAAAAATCTGATAGTGCTTCCAAACCCCACATGTTTGTGAAGATCAACATGGAAGGAGTTCCCATTGGAAGAAAAGTTAATCTCAAAGCCTATGATAGTTATGAGAAACTCTCATGTGCTATAGATGAACTCTTTCAAGGTCTTCTTGCAGGTTAATTTTTTTACAAACTCAAGACGTACTCCATGGAAAATTATTGTTTTATTTGCTAGTCTTTTGTTTTACATGCAAGAAGGATCAAAAACAAATTATGCAGCAATTTATTTTTGCTTTGTTGTTTCAATTTTAGCTCAAAGAGATTATTCTGCTGTTGAAGACAAAAATAAGAAGGGAGAGGCCAAAGCAATTACCGAATCATTATATGGCAATGGGGAATATACTCTACTCTATGAGGATAATGAAGGAGACAGGATGCTTGTTGGTGATGTCCCATGGAAGTAAGGATTTAATTACCAACTTCACTATCCTCTAAAAATGCATCAACTCCAGAGTTAAAACAAAAACCATTCAATTATGTCAAATGACTCGACACTAATCCAACTGTTTATTAATCATGTCATGTTCAGACTGACCTTTGTGAACAAAATCAACAACAGTTGGAATAGAAGCAGGAGTGCTTTTGTAATTAAACTGCATTAATTGGTCCCTCATGACATTGTATCTTGTAAAATTCTAGTTCTTGAGTTGGTTGCATACTTGCATGTAGATGTAATTTAACGTACTGTTTTTCATTCATTCTTCTGCAGCATGTTTGTATCCACAGCAAAGAGGCTGCGCGTGGTGAAGAGCTCAGAGCTTTCCACTATACGACGTGAGCTTGCTTTCCACCATACAAATTGAGAAATGTCAAATTTTCATGGCCAGCTTTTTAGCTTAATTAAGAATATTTATAATGGAAGTTTACCTGTTTTCAGTTAGCAGCAGTCAGCATGAAACGACACCACTTGATTCTGCAGTGGAAATTGGAAGATGAGGCAGCTATGTATTAAGTGGATTGCATGAAAAGCTCTGCATAATTAAGGGGTTCCCATTAAGTTTCTGTTTTCTCTTTGTAATAGGCCTAAATCTTGCGTATTAGGGGTGTAGAAGATCACTGAGATTTGTAGTTTACTGGATCTCCTTTTCTTGTTCGAGTTTCAGGTTTATTGCCTTTTGGTTTTGTAAATAAATTTACTCATGAGTCATCACTAAGCCTATCGACCCCACAAAAAGGTTGCACTCTGCCAAATACAATTCTCAGTTTTATGAAAAAATTATGTGAAATACGTGTTGCCGTCAGTTTGTCAATCTAGTATCACATTATTACTATTATTTTTTTGGATTGAAACGTAGCATCACATTCATTGAGAATTCATTTAAGGCTCTGATTTCACTTTCTCTCTTGCCATGCCTCTCTACTCATTAAAGCTTACGAGAAACATGAAATAATCGAGGTTTTTTGTCCTAAAAACATTTCGGGTTTAGTGATTTATTATGTGACCCTAATATGATGTTATCATTTCATGCAAATTATAACAAGGTGCAATCATTAATATCTATAATTCTAAATCTTAAATAATACCATTTAAAATATATAAATATTATAATTTAAATAAATTGATAATAGCATATCAATATACTACCTAGTATTATAATATTACAGTCAGCCAAAAAAATTGTGTTTGAGGTAGACACTAATTTTAAGCCGTCCACGTAAGGCTATGAAAAAACCAAACGGGCAGGTCGGGCTCACCAAGAAGCCTGAGATATGGACCATTTCTAATCTGAGCCCAAAACTAAACTAAGGCTTGTCTGAAGTGTTGGCCCATTTAAGCCTGCTTCGAACTGGCGTATCCGTGACTTGGGGCCTTATTTGGTCCCCTTCAAGTTGGTTTTGCTTGGCGATCTTGTCGACTACGATTTATCGGGTACTTGTATTTGGAATTCTGATTTTTATTAAAGTAGTATGAACTTAATTTTTATCATTGGTGCAAAAAAGGTAAAAATGTTACGTAAAGATCATGATTCATGAATGGTAGCTTTTGCCTTTTTAATTATATGACTCACATCTCCAATGCCTAAACCGATCTTCAAAATCCTCACTTATGCCACCTTTATTAATTAGTCTTTGCAGCCACCAATTTAATTACAGCCACAATAAACAGTACTCTTTTCTGTCTCAGAAAAAGGTGACTCGAATCTAAAACTTTTTCAACATTATAAAAAAATTATCACTAAATCAATAGTACATTAGTTGGTAATTTTTATTTTAATTTTAACACATATCGAATCATGTTATCTACACGAATCAACAGCTCTATTTAAAAAATCTTGAAGATGGTCATTTGTAGTGGCTACCTTCCTTTTTCTTCTTTGGGGTCCTGCAACACCTCTAATTAATTAAGGTTGGATGTAGCATGTTCATAGAAAAACTGTGGCCCTGTAAAAGTGCTAGAAAATGTAAATATGGCAAGTACGTAATTGCATATATATGTAGCCAGCTGTCGATTTTCTTACTATACATATATATATATATATATTTTTTTGGCCAAGAATACATATATATGTTTCTGATTACCATACATACACATGTCTTTTGTAAGGCTCGGTGTTACTCTACTGAGTACTGAGACTCTGAGTACTGCACAAACCTCTTCATGGCCTCCATCTGGCCACCCTATAGAGAGGCTTTTTCCGTTCATATGTATGCATGCTAAAGCATGGCTACTACTTGGGTCCAATAACATGATGCCACATCAGTTAAAAAAAGACTAGGAGGTTCCAACTTTGCATAGGAAAGAGAAGTACCATATATATGTGTGTGTGTGTCAGTTTGTATAATAGGGTAGTGCTGTAGTAGGCCTAGGGTTGTAAAGAATAGTCAATTCCAGGTTGTCTGCATATGAAGATGTATTAATGATCCTCAGACTTGCCAGCAGTACTTACAGACCTTACAGGTTAAGTTTTGCTTAATCTGGTCTGTAAAGGAAGGACGTACACTACTCCAATTAAGTCTCTAACTCAATTTGTGGTAGATCATTTTCCAATATTATATATAATTCAAAGTGAACTGCTTCATTTTCTTACAATATTACAGAGAGAGAGAGAGAGAGAGAGAGAGAGAGAGAGAGAGAGAGAGAGTTTTGGTTGTTCTGGGAGGCTAGCTTGGCAAGCATGGCGAGTACTCATGAGCCTAATAGTCATGAATTAGAACATGATGAGTTCATATGTGAATCTGGTTTAAATGATATTCGACCCAAAAATGTGGAAGATGAAGAGGCTGATGATGATGGGCACAAACCCAAAAGAACGGGTACCTTCTCTTTCTGATCTCCAGCTACCTAACACAAACACACACAAAGTATGACAAAATTTATTTGATTAGTTTTCAATAATCTCTTAAATTTATAAATTTCTCTCGTTTTTTGGTTTTTAATTTCCTCCTGAGTACTATATATAGTTTATAAAAGAGAATTTGAGAGATTTTTTTTTAGACTAGATGCAAATCCCAGACTATAAATTTTTGGTCAAGAGCTAGGCATTGGATTTGGATTCTCTACTAATCCTTCTCTGCGATTCCGTACTAAACAATAAAATGAAAGATATAGAGCTATTAATTTCAAATCCTATTGCATGTGTGACATATTGCATATATGCAGGGACAGTGTGGAGTGCAAGCGCACATATAATCACAACAGCAATAGGAGCTGGAGTGCTATCTCTGCCATGGGCAATGGCCCAACTCGGCTGGATTGCTGGCATTTCCATTCTCTTATTTTTCACCACCATTGCACTCTACACTGCCACTTTCTTAGCAGATTGTTACAGATACCCACACCCAGTTACAGGCCACAGAAATTCCTCTTACATGGACGCTGTCAAAGCCTATTTAGGTAATTACATCTATCATTAATTGAAAATGTATTAGGTCTCTTATATATTCTAAACTTTCATGGTCTAATTTATTTTGTGTACTAATTATTTTTTGGGTTTGATTTCATCGACTTACAATAAGGTGGAGCAATGTACAAGATTTGTGGGTGCATCCAATATTTGGTTCTTTCTAGTTTTGCAATCGGCTATTCCATCACTACAGCAAAAAGCTTGGTGTAAGTTCTAACTAGCTAGGATTTTATATTAATTAGTGTTAATCAATTCATTTAGGCAAAGAGAAAAAAAGAAGAACTATATACTATTGCCTATAGGTCACTCTAACTCTAAAATTGTTAATGTGATCGATATTGATCGAGTATTTTTCAGGGCTATCCAAAAATCGATTTGCAGTCGCAAAAATGGTGGTGATGATGCTCCATGCATGGTTTCTAATATTCCACACTTGGTTGGATTTGGGATTGTTGAAATTGCCTTGTCACAAATTCCAAACTTTCACAACTTGTCTTGGCTCTCAAATCTTGCAGCCATTATGTCTTTTGGGTATGCCTCTATCGGAATTGGACTTTCCATTGACAAAATCGTCTCGGGTAAATTAGATTATTCTCCATCCCCAATTTTTTTCGGTTTAATTGGGCCTGGCCCACTGCTTATGTATAGCTAATAATGGGCCACTGGTTAAGAAAATTCCCTTGGACAGGGCCTGAAGGAAAAACCTCAGTTTTGGTAATGGACCAACCTGAAAAGATTTGGAGGATATTTACAGCAGCTGGAGATGTCGCATTTGCTTGCGCATATGCTACGTTGATTATTGATATCCAAGTAATTTTCTTGTTAATTATTTTTTCCCTAAAGACAAAGGAAAAACATGATATTTCCCTTCTTTTTTTTTTCCTTTTATGATAGAAGAGTAATTGAACTTGTGGCACGTTGCATTTCATGTCATTTTCAGGACACACTAAAGTCATCGCCACCAGAAAACAAAGTGATGAAGAAGGCTAGCTCAATAGGGGTGGCCATCATGACAATATTCTTCACGATGTGTGGTACCTTGGGTTATGCTGCATTCGGAGACAAGGCACCAGAAAATCTGCTTGCTGGCTTTGGATATCACAAGGCCTTCTGGGTTGTTGATTTGGCAAATGTTTTTATTGTAGTTCACTTAGTGGGTGCATATCAGGTTCGTATATCTATTTTCGTCGGAAAATTTTGGTTATTATCAAAAGGGTAATGCTCATTTGTCGAATATTTGACATATTATGTTATAAAATTGTTAATCTGACATCCTAAATAAAAGTTTATACAATTAATAATTCAGATTGACAGTCTAATAATATTTACATTGTACAGGTATATTTGCAACCTGTGTTCCGTATTGTTGAGCTAGTGGCCAGCAGGAGATGGCCCAACTCCAACTTCATAAATGAAGAGATCCCAATAAGCATTGGGATGGTAAAATTCAACGCCAACATGTTTAGGGTGTCATGGAGAACAACCTTTGTGGTGATAGTCACTGTCATTGCCATGGCACTGCCTTTCTTCTCGGACATGCTTGCACTTCTTGGAGCCATTAGCTACTGGCCGCTTGGGGTGTATTTTCCTGTGGAGATGCACATTGCACAGAACAAGATCGGGAAACAAACAATTCGCTGGTTCGGGCTCCAAATGTTGAGCCTTGTGAGCTTGCTTGTTTCCTTGGCTGCAGCATCTGGTGCCATTCATGGTCTGCATAAGAGTCTCAATGTCTACAAGCCCTTCCAATTTAAAGAGTGAACCCAAAAAATACTATAGCATGCTAGCTTATATATATATATATATCAGCATAGCCCATATTTCTAGCTTATAGGACGAATATATATATATATCCCTTTTTTTCCTTAAGTATGAAAATGATATTAATAATGCAATACAAGATTGTTTTGTATCTTGTATGTAAAAGGAGTACTCTTGGGTGCAATAGTTTTTTTTCAAGATCTCTTTGTAAAATTATTTTGTGTGGGAGATCGACACCACGTGACTTATTGATGCAGTATTATGAATTCATTAATATCTAAACTGTTATTTTTAAAATATGTTATAATTTAAATAATAATTACATATATGTGATAATTTGAGTAAATACACTATATTACGTTCACATGCTACGTAAGACTAACACCGTTTGAAGAAGGTTCGATTTCCGTAAGTCTCATATAAGTAATTTGACTCATACTGTTGCTAAACAGTGGGAAGGAGATTTATCTCCATGGACAGTGGTCAAATCACCGCAATTCATTATTCTATTTGGATATAGTCTGCAAATTCCTCCACTCAACATTTGAGCTTTTTAAGGTTGCTTTGTTTGTGGGCTACACAAGTACACACAGCATGCATCTGGAGCCATTGATCACGATCTGCCGCATAAATATCTCGGTTTGGATCTTTTGATATGTATTGTAAATCCAAAAGCATGAGAATAAAAGAAAAAATTGATTTATAATACTTTTTTGGAATGTCTATGAGATTATATTCATATATTTATAACCTTTAAATTTATAATTAATTGCTAAGAATAAAACAAGTAAAAACAAATACAACACATAATCCAAATTCCAAAAGTCTCAATGCCTAGGACCCCTTCCTATTTAAAGGGTGACCCCAAATTCAGTACGCTTAATTACATATCAGCATGTATAGCCAATATTGTATAAATAGTAGGCATACTAATTAATTTGATCTAATTCCAATTTATGCATCCTCAAATTAATTGTGAAAAAAGGCAGTTTTCACTTGAATTACCAAACAAACTTGTGGCTAATCTAAAATTGTGAAGAAAAGCAGTTCTTTGTTGTATGGCAACAAGCGCAATGGGACTTTACATAGGTAGTTTATATAGCAACAAACCGAATTTGAAAAATATCGAAATTTTTGGTTTTGGTAAAACCGACCGATGGCAGCCCTAAGTATATATTACTCATACTTACTACTTGGTTCGCACACAAACGTGATGCAGAAAACTATTAAAAAAAAGAAAATACAAATAGATGGAAAAATTGCATTGAAGGGATTTGCTTACCTGCTTACCTGTGTAACAACTAACATGTGTCATTGGTTTCTCCATTTGGCCACCCTAGAGAGAGGAGAGGATTTTCAAATTCATGCATGCCAAAGCAAAGTTGTTGTCCAATAGCATGGTGCCACATCATCTAATACAGACATTGGGAGTTGCACTGGCCATAAAAGAAGACCAAATTTAAAGTAGGGTATATTAATTGTTCGAGTTGGGTTGTAGATAATACAGTCCTCTGACCAAAAAAAGGAGGGGGGGAGGGGACCGAGGGGTTGTTGTAGAGAGTATAAAATCATTTCCAAACACCAAATACTTGATATTAAGATGCAATTATCAAAGCTTTAGCTACAACTTAAGGCTTAAGCTTTGCTTAATTTGGTCTATAAGGATTAAGGAATTAGTCGTACGGCTCAATTGTGGTCATTTTCGTGTGTATATATAAGCCAGCAGTCGTAGTGAACTGCTGGGTTTGTTCTCGATCATAAAGAGTACTCAGCTTAATTGGTTGTTCAAGCTAGCTATGGCGAGTGCGGTTGCTCATGATCATCAATTTCAACATGAATTCTGTGAATCTGGTTTAAATCCAGCTCCCACAAACGTGGTTGAAGGTGGTGTTGGAGAACTAGACGAGGATGGCAAACTCAAGAGAACCGGTATGCTCTTTTAATTTCTCTCTAGCTAGCTAACACGTACATGCGCACACAATGTCCTCTCTCGTCACACTTCGAGTCTAGTTCTTCCCCTGTCAATTGTTTTAACTTTAATTTTGATCGTTTTGATTCAGGTAGTTTTGTATTGTAATTTTGTTTTATTACGAGAAAAAATGAGGAAATTACAGATTTGGTCCACTTATTTTATACCTAGTTCAATTTTGGTCCACGATCTTTTTTAAGTTCTGTTTTAGTCCACTAATTGTTTTATTTGTTCAATAAAAGTCCAGATTTGTGACTTTAAATCATTTGGGTTGTGTTTTCTTGAATTATAATTGGAGTATAAGTTATATTTCATCATTTATTAGTCATAAAAACAAATTTGGAGTATTAGAATCTAAGAGAATTGAGATTGGGTGAAGTTTGAAAAATTGGTAGTTTCGGGTACCCTACTTTGGGGTCAATTATCTTAAGTTTTAGAACTCTAATTTGAATGATCTTTATATGGTTGTAAAGAAAAAAATGCATAACTTTGAAATAAGTATATGTTTGCTGAATTTGGGTGAGATTTAATAGGGTAAAAGGCAGACCAAATTTGAGAAAACAAATCTGGACCTTTACTGAACAAGTGGGACAATTAATGGACCAAAATAGAACTTAAAAAAAATTGTGGACCAAAAATGAACTAGGTATAAAATAACTGGACTAAATCTGTAATTTCCTAAGAAAAAAAATAATAAATACATACATGCACCCAATGCACAGAGTGTGAGAATATTGTTACTGAAGATTTGAAAGTGGAACGAGCTGAATTATCTTTTATTTTTTTAAGGCTAATTGACTTTTAGCTTAGAAATATGCTTGAATTTTTTAATCTTCTTCTTTTTGGGTCGGGCCGCGCTATTGCTCAGCCAGCTCTCTAATTTCAGTTATCACCATTCAATGAATGAGATCTCCTTCCTAAAGAGAAGAGAAAAAGTAGAGGATTCTCTCTTCTGATTTCTTTTTCCTTCTTTTGGGATGAGGGATTCGAGCAAATTACTCTGTAGCCTTTTCTGTTTCTGGGCTTAGGCCCTCCCTTATACCAAAAAAAAAAAAACTCCCCTTTCTCCTTCTTTGCGCTACTTTGCTTGTACACTTAAATTAACACATCTGACTAGTTGTTTATATTGATATTGTTTGACTTTTAATCTGAGCTTTATATAAACAATTTAAAGATTATAATGAATTTTATTAATAAATATAAAAAATACATAATAAAATTTGGACCTGTAATACACAGTTCAGAGAATTCATATTCATCAGTGCTATCTACGTGCAAAAATACTAAATTTTGGGGGTACAGTGCATTTACTTATTTACTAATTGGAAGCCTGAAGTGTATAGAGACCTTATCAATGCTTTTGCTTATGATGGAATATAATCATTAATGCAACAATCCTTTTCTTAGATACAGGTATTAATGTGGTCAGTAGCATTCATTTTTAATGTATACTGATCGATAGCAGTAATTAGCATACCAGATATGCATCAATGTTCACCTAAGAATCCATTTTTGCTAACCACAAAAAGGTGGTGGTGAGCAAAATAAATCCCTTCACCTAATACTACTTCTTATATAAAAAAAGGTTTATGGGGAAATTTTGTATTTTCTATCCTTTTCTTTTATAAGAAGTGTAAAAGAAAATATTGGATTGTAGCACGGTAAAAGATTGATGATGTAATTTAGCGTTGAAATAGTTTGAAGAAAAATATTAGTCTAATGGTATTTTTCTCTACAATGTTTACATGTTGTGTAATATGTGTGCAGGGACAGTGTGGACTGCATGCGCACATATAATCACGGCATCAATAGGTGCTGGAGTGCTCTCTCTGGCATGGGCAATGGCGCAACTGGGATGGCTTGCTGGCATTTTCATGATCTTATTTTGCACCTTTACTGCACTCTACACTGCCACTCTCTTAGCAGACGCTTATAGATTTCCAGACCCAGTTACAGGCAAAAGAAATTACTCTTATATGGAGGCTGTTAAATCCCATTTAGGTAAATTTATATATTTTGAACTTCCATACTATTTTTTTCATGGCCTAATTAATTTTGTTGATACTATTTGTTTTGATTTTTTTATTTAATGTATAAGGCGGAAGGATGTACTTGATCTGTGGATGGATCCAATATACAAATCTTGCTACTATTGGAGTCGGCTTTACCATCACTACGGCTAAAAGCCTATTGTAAGTGAGTTTTGATTTGTATCATTTTAATTGATTATGTTGCATACAATTTTTTTAATAGATGTGAGACCACTCGATCATCTGAATTTTCGGAAAGTTGGTATATATACTAATATACATAAGATGAACAATTCATATAGCACAAATAACTCTATTCAAAATTTCGTATTAGTGCTAATTTTTCGTAGTCTAAATCTTACCTGAATTGACTATTCAGGGCTATACAGAAATCGAATTGCCATCGCAAAAAAGGCCTTGACTCCCCATGCATGTTCTCCAATATTCCACACGTGGTTGGTTTTGGGATTTTTGAAATTGTCTTGTCCCAAATCCCAAACTTTCACAAGCTAGCTTGGCTCTCAAAGATTGCAGCCACTATGTCTTTTGGGTATGCCTCTATCGGAATTGGACTTTCCATTGCAAAGATCATATCCGGTAAGTTCTCCATCAACAGTAATGGGCTAAAATGTCTCCCTCCCTCTGGCCCAACCAAGAAAATACATGAGCCCACAAAATGTGAAGTCCATCCCCCAAAATGAACCAAAAAAAAAAAACATAATAATAATAATAATCTATACTGTATTGAAGTGTCACACATTCACACTATGATAAGAGTAGCATTTAAAAAAATAAGTAAAAATAAATATTTACTTGAACAGGGCATGGAGGAAAAACCTTTCTTGCAGGAGTGAAAATTGGGGTGGACCAATCTTCATCAGAAAAAGTTTGGAGGACGTTGATAGCAATTGGAGATATCGCATTTGCTTGCTCATATGCTCTGGTGCTTTTTGACATCCAAGTAAGACATGCCAAGTCAATTCTTAAATTTCTTATCTTTTCTGTTTTCGAAAATAGAAGTTTTTTTTTTTTTTTTTGAGATGTCGCATGTAATTTTCAGGACACACTGAAGTCATCGCCACCAGAAAACAAGGTGATGAAGAAGGCTGCCAAAATAGGGGGGTTGGTCATGACAATGTTATTCATGATGTGTGCAAGCTTGGGTTATGCTGCGTTTGGAGACAAGACACCAGAAAATCTGCTGGCTGGTTTTGGAGATGATATGGCCCCCTGGCTTGTTGATTTGGCTAATGTTTTCATTGTGGTGCACATAGTGGGTGCATATCAGGTTCATAATTTTCCCTTGTCATACAATCTATTATATTATGTCGTCAAATTGTTAATTTGAACTATTAATTAAGTGAAATTTTGTTTAAATCAACGATTCAGATTGACAATCTGACAATATAACATGTCGGATATGTGATAAAAGAACGTGTCTTGTTACTCCTGAGCAGGTACTTTGCCAACCAGTGTTCCGCATTGTGGAAACATTGGCAAGCAGGAGGTGGCCCAAGTCCAAATTCATAACCAGAGAGATCCCAGTTAGGATTGGGAAGACAAAACAGATCAGTATCAACAAGTTTAGGCTGTTATGGAGAACAACCTTTGGGGTGGTGGTCACTGTTATTGCCATAGCTCTGCCTTTCTTCTCTGACACGCTTGCCCTCCTTGGAGCCATTGGCTACTGGCCCCTTATAGTGTACATTCCAGTGGAGATGCACATTGCACGGAACAAGATTGGGAAGCGAACGCTTCGCTGGTTTGGGCTCCAATTGTTGTGCTTTTTGTGCTTCCTTCTTTCGTTGGCTGCAGCATGTGGTGCCATTTATGGTCTGCATAAGAGTCTCAAAGAGTACAAGCTCTTCCAGTTCAAAGAGTGACCCAAAATTTAGCACGCCTAGCGTTATATTCACTATTAACAGTATGCTTAATATCTTGTTTTGAAAAAGGGATTGATATATACCATGAAAAAATTGTAGTATTAATGGGTAGCTCTCATTGAGAGAGGCTCTGCAGTAAGAATGGTATGTACCTACCTATATTATATATGCCTATACTTAAGCAATACTTAGAAAATAGAAAGTTAGAAGTTACTGGCAAAAGTGACAATTAAAGCTTTTCTTTATTTCAACAGCAGCTTGTATTTTGTGTGCACTATGCACTGTGACTGAGATTTGTAAGGCCCAAGAAATCACACCCAGTAAGCTCATTCATGGGCTGCAAAATGACTATTCTTGGATGTGGAAGAAAATTTCCAATCTTGGAAAGCTCAACTGGGCAAGCCCAAGTCCCAACCTGATTTCAACCCAATTATCAGAGAGATCAAAATGCATCCATTTCCTCGTAGAAAAAACTTCTCCCTTTGTCCTCTTCTTGATGACATGCTTGGTGTCCAAATTAACAACTATTTTGTTTATTATACAGGATGAAGTAAATGGTCCAAGAGACTTTTAACTCTGCAGCCTTCATTTTCTACATTCTTCAAGTTAGTCTTTTTTTTTCTTTTTTTTAAGCCTTTGAAACTTCAAATTGTTCAGTGCACTTGAATTTTTTAAACTCATGAGTCTGTCTCGCTATTGCAGAAAGTCAAACTCTGATGGATCAAACAGACCACCTACCAGGCTACCCATGCATTTATAAATTCGAAATTAATAGTACTTTTTTCCTTAAGTATTTTCACTATTTTGTTGCTTCTTTAAGAAACCTCTAATCGACTGGCACAACACCCACTTTGTAATTTTACTTCCACTTTCTTCTTAAAAATATTATACAATTTAAGAATGTGAGGCATAGTGTAAGGCCTATTGGAGCACTACCCTCAAACACAAAAACAAAGGCAAAATTGCACATAACTTGACAAAACTAGGTTCGCTAGAGCAATCAACTCAAGGTGATGTTGCCACCAATTAATATGTGGGATAAGTTCAATTTAAAATAGAAGAAAATCTGTGAATGATGCACATGGTATTTTGTTGTAACTTTCACCAACTAAGTTTTAAGTGCCGGATTCCTTCTAGATGGCCCATCATCTTTTGATTATGTGGGTTTTGATTCTTTTGAAAATTCAACAAAACTGAAGTTTCTTTAAGACTAAAGCAACAGAAAATTACATTTTTAGCCATGGAAATTTGAGGTTTTTTTTTTTTTTTTAATTGTTTCTTTTATTCAAGGAGGGAGGGAGGGATGAAAGCTGAATTCTTGTTGTAAACATGAATGCGAGGAAGACTGTTTTATTTCATAATATTGCAAATTTATTTGCACTCATAACTTGTATCGAGTCACACAATTTCAACAAATTAAAATAAAGATACATAATTTAGAGGTCAAATAATTTCATGAACTAAATATAGATAATTAAAGATAGCATTATCCATTAAATAATGTAGTTAAAATAGCATTACCCATTTCTTCTTAGGGTTGATTGTGATTTGTGAAGTGATTTGTACTTGATTAATTTTCCCAGTCAACTGTTGGAGAGCGTGGGAGTAGTAGCATTCTTCCCACCAGTACTGTACTATATAATATAGGCGGCCTGGATGAGTGCGTTCAAAAGTTAATCTTTATCAAGTTTTTTGACGAAAGGTATATTATAGTTTGAATATGGTGTGATATATAGTCAATGAGCAGACCATTAATTGCTTGATTGTTATTTAATAAAGACAAACCAACCATGAAATTTCTGCTCACCTGCCATTATCGTTCATAGCATCTGTGCTTTTATTTGACTCCTAAATGAACTGAACGCAGACATATATTTAAAACAATAATAATTGAAGGCTTAATGGAATATAGATTACATAGACCTCTTTCTATGCTCTTTTTTTTTTTTTTTTTTTTTTTCAGAATCACCACTTTGTTCAAATTCATTTATTTTTAATTTTTTTATCCTCTCTCACCATTTCATGTTTTTTTTTTTTAATGGAATTTTTATCGGCTAAAAGGAGATGATAATATTTGGCACATTATTTATCAAAATGCATGATAAGTTGATAACCACCAAAAAATACATATATGGGCCAGTAGCTGAAGGCCCAATTTTGTTTTCAGATTCACAAATGTGCCCCTCAAAGATTGATGACTACTTTGCTCCTCAGTCCTCACACGTGCTTAAAAGTTAAAACAGTCACTCTCCTTGCTTAGTGTAAGACTTGCTTCTAGAACAAGGGTCCCACTCCTGCGGACAAATCCACAATATCTATGGCACAAGACCATTAAACTAGAACATAAGTTTAGCTCCTACGTTTTAAAATCTACAGGTAAACAGGTTATGATATCAGATTACCAAATTAATCCCTACAATGACTTCTAATAAATTAATTTATTGTAGATCTAAGTTAATTACTAGATATAGATCATCATCCCCTAGATTCTAATTTATTATAAATTTATTATCCAATTTTATTAAAATAAGAAGTGAAAACAGCATATTCCATTAGATGTCTCATTTTTTTTTCTTAAAAAGTTATTGAGGCGTGTCAAAATAAAACTAAGAGTTTGACTACTACGTGACACGACACGACCAGCCCCTTTCAGTGGCATAATGTAATTGTCTACATCATCAGTGTCCTTTTAAGAAGCAGAAACGCTTATAATCCCCTGGCCGCGGCCGCCTATGCCAAGTTTGAATTAGCGGTCGTTATTTGTCCCATATTTTCCCGGGAAAAAAACACAACCGGAACAACGAACTGAACCACATGAAATGACGAAAATAGCCCTATCAATTCCTGATATACCACTCTCCCTTTTGTTCTTCATCCTCATCTCCCTACCCTTCAAAGTAATTTCACAATCCACGGACACCGAGCAGTCGATCCTACTGAAACTCAAAGAGCAATGGGGCAATCCACCGTCCATCGAGTCCTGGAACTCGTCATCCTCGCCGTGCGATTGGCCGGAGATCGGCTGCACCGACGGCACAGTCACCGGACTCTTCCTCCTCGATAAAAACATCACGAAGAAAATCCCGGCGACAATTTGCGACCTGAAGAACCTCACCGACCTCGACCTCGCTTGGAACTACATTCCCGGCGAGTTCCCGAGTTTTCTTCACAACTGCTCCATGCTCCGAGTCCTCAACCTCTCGCAGAACTACTTCGTCGGCGCAATTCCCGACGACATCGACCGGATGTCGTCTCTCCGATACTTGGACCTCGGCGGGAACAACTTCTCCGGCGACATTCCGGTGGCAATCGGCCGGCTGACGGAGCTGAAGGCGTTACGGCTGTATCAAAATCTGTTCAACGGAACATTTCCAAGTGAGATCGGAAATTTGTCGAATCTTGAAATCTTGGACATGCCTTATAATGAGAACTTGGTGGCTGCTCCAATCCCACCGGAGTTGGGAAAATTGACGAAGCTGAAGCGATTTTGGATGACGCAGTCGAATTTGATCGGTGAGATCCCGGAAAATTTTTCCTATCTCACGAGCCTCCGCCACTTGGACCTTTCGGGAAACAAATTGGTTGGCGAAATTCCAGCTGGGCTGTTATTGTTGAAGAATTTGAGCAATTTGTTTCTCTTCCACAATAAATTGTCAGGGGAGATACCAACCACTGTGGAAGCATTGAATTTGGTTCAAGTTGATCTTTCTATGAACAACTTGAGCGGCTCCATTCCACAAGATTTCGGGAAGCTGAAGAATTTGACTGTTTTGCACCTCTTTTCGAATCAATTAACGGGTGGGATTCCGGCGAGTTTAGGCCTCATTCCGGCGCTAAAGTCCTTTCGGGTTTTTAAGAACAAGTTGAATGGGACTCTGCCGCCGGAACTAGGCCTGCACTCGGAGCTTGAAGCATTCGAGGTCTCGGAAAATCAGCTGAGTGGTCCATTGCCGGAACACCTATGCAGCAAAGGCCTCTTGCAAGGAGCAGTTGCATTCTCAAACAATCTTAGTGGAGAAGTGCCTAAAGGGCTTGGTGATTGTGGTGCTTTGCGCACGGTTCAGGTTTATAACAACCATTTTTCGGGTGAGGTTCCTAAGGGACTTTGGACTGCACCCAATCTATCGAGCTTGATGATGAGTAACAATTCGTTTTCGGGTCAACTTCCCAGCAGCAATTTAGCCTGGAATCTGTCGAGGCTTGAAATCAGCAACAACAGATTTTCTGGTGAAATCCCTGTTCAGGTCTCTTCTTGGGAAAGTTTGGTTGTGTTCAAGGCAAGTGGGAATCTGTTTTCCAGGAAACTTCCGATAGAACTGACCAGCCTTTCTCAGCTAAACAGTCTATCACTCGATGGTAATCGACTCTCCGGTGAATTACCATCGGAGATCATCTCATGGAAGTCACTGAATACTTTGAATCTTTCAGGCAATGAACTCTCAGGCCACATTCCAGCAGCTCTTGGTTCTTTGCCTGACCTCCTTTACTTAGACTTGTCGGCAAACCAATTCTCAGGTGAAATTCCAGCTGAGTTTGGTCAATTGAGGCTTAATTCCCTCAACTTGTCTTCCAACAAGCTCTCAGGGAAAATCCCAGATGTGTTTGATAATCTTGCATATGAAAACAGTTTCTTGAATAATTCCAATCTATGCGCCAATACTCCGATTCTAAACCTTCCTAGTTGCTACACCACCATCCATGGCTCCCACAAGCTGTCCTCTAAAGTCCTTGCCATGATTCTAGTCCTTTCCATTGCTGTGTTTCTGGTTACTGTTTTATTGACCTTTTTCATGGTCAGAGACTACAGGAGGAAAAAGCGCGGCCATGACTTGGCGACATGGAAGCTCACCTCATTCCATAGATTGGATTTCACTGAGTTCAATGTTTTGACAAATTTGACAGATAGCAATCTCATTGGAAGTGGCGGATCAGGGAAAGTTTATCGGGTTAGTACCAACTGCCCGGGTGAATTCGTTGGGGTGAAAAGGATTTGGAACAACAAGAAAGTGGATGAGATGCTGGAGAAAGAGTTTATTGCTGAGGTTCAGATTCTAGGCACTATTCGACATTCAAACATTGTTAAGTTGCTGTGCTGCATTTCGAGTGAGGATTCGAAGCTTCTTGTGTACGAGTACATGGAGAATCAGAGCCTAGATAAGTGGCTACATGGAAGGAAGAGAAAGTTGGCTTCAGGGATAAGTTTGGCTCATCATGTTGTCTTAGACTGGCCGAAAAGATTGCAGATTGCAATAGGGGCTGCACAGGGCTTGTGCTACATGCACCATGACTGCTCTACACCTATAATTCATAGAGATGTAAAGTCCAGCAATATCTTGTTAGATTCTGAATTCAAGGCTCGGATAGCAGATTTTGGGCTGGCTAAGATTTTGGCCAAGCATGGAGAACCCAACACAATGTCTTCTATTGCAGGCACTTTTGGTTACATGGCACCAGGTAAGAGATTCCAAATCCCCATTACACTCTCCATGTTCTTAAAATGACAAAGGTTTTATCCCAACACACACACCCTGTCAAAATTCACCTCCATTTTGCTCACACACCACACAAACTCTTATATTAAACTAGAATGACTAAAATTGATCTGTTTGGCATTGCAGAGTATGCTTACACAACCAAAATCAACGAGAAGATCGATATTTACAGCTTCGGGGTTGTGCTCTTAGAACTAACAACAGGAAGAGAACCCAACAGTGGAGACGAACACACGAGCTTAGCAGAATGGGCTTGGAAGCTATACAGCCAAGGAAAGACCATCACAGATGCCCTAGATGAGGAAATAAAGAAACCATGTGACTTGGAAGAGATGGCAACTGTGTTTAAACTAGGACTCATTTGCACAAGCACATTACCTTCAACTCGGCCATCCATGAAGGAAGTTCTATACATTCTTCGCGGGTATGGCCCCTTAGAAGGGCATGAAGTGAAGAAGGTGGGCAGTGACTTTGACGTCTCTCCCCTCTTGAGCACTGCTACCTACCTTTCTAGTTACAAGCGCGGTAACAAGTTGGATGATAGCATAGTTTACAGTGTGTGATGTACTCTAAACATAATTGTGAAAAAATCATATACAGTAGCAGTCTACGCAGTGCTGTATACACTTTTTGTAGTCTATTGTAGTCTTTCTTCTAAATATTGACGCTTTTAGTCTCAATTTTGAATCTTAGCCATTCAGTGACACATTTTGAGTTTCTGAAAATCTAACCATAAAACATTCTGGAATCATTAACAATTAGACTCATTGAAATCATTACTTGATTATTTTTTTAATCAATGTTTAAATAATTCTTGAGATTATATTACATTAGTAATTAGATTAAGAGTTTTTGGGTGTTTTAACTAAGAAATTGGACTTCAAAGAGGTCTGGTTTTTAAAACAAAAAAATATTGGAAAAATCACCAACGGTTGTAGTTTTTCTCTAGTGCAAATGTGGAAAAAATAAATTACATAAAAGTTGGATAAAAAAATAAAATACTAAAAGATTGGGTTCAAATAAAACCACTCTTTTAACAAAAAATAAAAGCAATATTAATCAACTAATAACAAAAGAAATAAACTCATATTACCCATAATCATAGAAGAAAAGAAAAAATGTATTTACAAGTGAGACATGCTCAACACATTGGTATTCTACAACTTAAATTGATTTTTTTTTTTTTCCAAAGTTTGCAGGGTTATTTGCCCTTATAAGATTCGCCCTTGTTCACAGAGTTATTTGCATGGCTGAACATTCCCTTGTTCCCAGAGTTCTTTGCATGGCTGAACCTTCCCTTGTTCCCAGAGTTCTTTGCATGGCTGAACCTTCCCTTGTTCCCAGAGTTCTTTGCATGGCTGAACCTTCCCTTGTTCCCAGAGTTCTTTGCATGGCTGAACCTTCCCTTGTTCCCAGAGTTCTTTGCATGGCTGAACCTTCCCTGGCACTCCTTCGCAAGACACCACCCACATGCACACCTGGGAAACCATAATGTAAGCCAGCAATTAATATGGCACTTACCATTGTGCTGGCTCTTTTCCTTGTAGCAGTGAGGCTCCGCCTTCAAATGATTCACCTCCCAAATGTCATACCATTGACCTCAGACTTTAACCTGTTACAAAAGAGCCACACAACCAAACAGGCCAGTATAAAGATATAATGATTTGCTTAAAAAAAATTATGAGTTTCAGATGCATGCCTTATCATTGGCTTCTGGCATAGATTCTGACCTTGCTCTATCCTCCAAATTGTCAGCCTTGCCAATTGCAATTGTTGGCTATACAATACAAAAGCAAGCTTGTCAGGTTCCCAAAAATGTATTGGAGGGAAGAGACGTGACAAACAAGAAGGGTATAACTAAGCCTTTAAAGCACAATTACTGGAAACAAAGCATGTATAGTGGTGCAGCACCTGCCACCACAATATGCACCAGTTAACACATTGTCTGTGCAAAAAAGAAAAGAGAAAAACTTATCATTATCAAATTATCATGGAAGATTCAACAAGGTAAACTTCACTAATACCACAAAAACTAAATTAAATACCAGCATGTGAAGGAGCATGGCAACAGAGATCTAAATAAGTTTAGTCACTACTACAGTGGCCTATGTGCACAGCTAAAAACAAGCAACTAACACCAACAAAAAAAGTGAAGGACAAAGGAAGGGAGATGATCTCCTTGAGTTTTCGTTAATATAAAAAAGTAAAGAGGGAGAGAGAGAGAAAAAAAAGTGACAAACCATCATGCACAACAGCACAAGAGAGTTTGTGTTCAAAACCTCTAACTCTTCTGACAAGGCATTTTGAAATACCCCTTTCACATTTATAGAGCCATTTTCCCAAAGCAACTCTGAATCTGGTTCTGCCGAAAGTACATCACCCTGCAAAGATACTCGTCTCTCACTATCTCCAGAACTTTCACTTTTGTTACTTCCATCTCATATAATTCCTAATCCAAAGTCCTCAAATGGGGAAACTCACCTCACAATTGAGGTTCCGAGTGCTGGAAGTTGATCCCAATACACATTCAGCATTCTGCACCCCCATTGTCTGACTACATGGTTGGACTATTTCTTGGTCAACATCAACAGCGCCCACTGTCCAATTCAGCAGTCTACCTGTAGAGTTGGTCTCCATATTCTGCAAGTCAACCGATGCCACATTTCCAACTCTGCCCCCATTTAGTCCAAGCTGGCATGTTTCCTTGGACTCCGAGAAAGATGTGCACTCATTTCTAGTGCTGGACTCATGCACAACATTTTCAATGATCCGCTTGTCTCCCAAACTATCCATTTCACTCTCCAACTGTCCACCAGACAATCTAACATCAGAATTGTTATCTGCATCCCCAGTTGCTAGACACTCTAGTCTAACACCATCATTGATATGAGGTGTTCCACCAGATCTACCTGTACTACTTTCTGGGGATACAGACTCCACCAATTGTGGGCTAATAGAGGTCCGCTTCTCTAATTCAATTGGCCTCGCATCCTCTGTTTGAGGATCAATTTTCCTCTTGTTATGTCTTTCAGCAGACCCAGAACTACCCCCAACAGCATCTTCATAAGTTCTTTCATCCTGGTGGCTTACATGCCTTGATAATCGAGGCCGTTTATACCCATCAGGGAAAACAAAAGGAGGAAGCTGCTTCCGGCGAACATGACAAACATATATATCCATCCCAGGCTTCCAGAACATGTACATGTTTATTTCTTGCCTGAACTCATCAACTGTTCCACGTATGTCAAATTGCTGACCTTCTTGACCTCTCACTCCCTCTTTCCTCTGCAAACCCATAAAGAAAGCACAATGTGGGCATGGCTTGGATGTGTCTACATATTCATTTGGATATGGATGGCACTGCAGCATCCCATTCGTATCTCGCTCTATCTGCACAAAGACAAATGCAAAACATTAACAGGAAAAACACCATGAGCTCCATCCCAACTAATTTTCCTAATAGACCTAACTATCAGAAATGCATAAGTAATGAAAAAAAAATTGGTAGTCTTTACTCAGTAAGATGTTTGCAAAAAGATAAACTTTACCTTCAGGGTAAGCTGTCTAAGCCGAGATTCCACCCATCCCTTCCATGCCAGCAAATCATCAGAATCAGCTGCAACTATGTCCACCTGCAGATAGTTTTTGTATGCCTCGAAAAAAAGATAGGGTTCAAACAGAGCACCCCACTGAGCTTTATTCAGCTCAATCTCCTGTAAAAAGACCAAAGAATAAGGGCATCAGTAATCAAATATAGCCAGCATAGGAAGAAAAAAAAAAATCAATTTATGCTCTCACCTCACATATCCTGTTACCATGGTGGAACTGCTCCGTCATAACTCGTAGAGTACTTATTGAGACATTATAGCTAGAATTCATGCAAGGGTATGCAGGAGTTATTATTGGCATAAGATGAAAGCGGTCCCGAGGGTTTTTACGAGGATCCCATGTAGGGAACCCAAGTTCATTCTCTTCAATTGAACACAAAATTACAGGATTTGGCCAACGCCACTGAGTATACATTCTGAAAAATCTAGAAACCAACATACTAGGTATTGCATTGGGATAGAGCTGACATATCCGAGCGACTAAGAGAGCCCAATTTACACCACCAAGGAATCCAGTAACCTACACAATGGGAAAAAAGGAACTGACCATTTCATATGTACAAAACTGATGAGTTAATGATAATGAAGAACTTACACCACTGCAAAACTTACATTTGAATAAACACCACGCCTTTTAGCCCAAAACTTCAAACATCTTAGTGTCATGCGAAAGTGCTACAATTAAATAGTGTGTCAAAGGTCGAGTCAATTAAACAAAGAAATAAACCAGGTTGGTATAGGATATGATTAACCTCAACATTGGGGACAAGTTTAAGAATTTGATCTGCAACCCTGCATCCGTTTAGACTTCGGACAGTTTGCTCGTCAACATCATATAGCACAGAGCCATGTGAGATGTCCAGATCCTGTTGACAAGTATGTTCCAACACCACATCAATATAATAAAGAACACCAGGAACAAATATTTGTAGTCCCTATCATGGTACCATCTTAAGGGTCTTATATGTTAGTAACAAACTAATTTGTCACAATATTAAGCAAATCTTTTTTAAAAAATTACAATATTAACACCTTTTAAACTTCCATTAGGGTTCTCGTTATGCATCAAGTCATGTCATGCAACAGTTGCATTAAGTTCTTATAGAGAAACAGATTTACCATCAACTTCATTGTATGAAAATCAAAGTGCTTCTTGGTAAAAACCCCAGTACCAGAACCTTATATGCCACAGCTGATGAAGGCAGCAAGATAATATTTACATGGGCTTGAAAATAGTTCTTCATATATGTTCATATGGTTATGAAGACAAATAAACTAGTAAATGGAACAAAAAGCAATAGATTTTAAGAAGCTGGATTCTGAACTCACTTCTGGAATAACTAAAAGAGATATGCTTGCATACAAAAGATCTATTGATATTCCCTGGAACTTGAATCTCATTACTGGGACATGGGCATCAGGAACCGGTTGAAGTTCAGTAACCTCTTCCATTTCAGCCAGGATGTCACGCAAAATAATAAAAAAATCTTCCTGGAGAAAGACAGCCAAATGTGAGGTAGAGCTGTGGAGAATAAATCTGGCAAGACTCATTAAAGAAGAATCAAATCACCTCTCGATTCACATAAGATGGCCCAACGCACAAGGTATCTATGTCAACTCCAGGCCCATGAACCTGTCAAAATAATAGACAGTCATGTCACTGCAAAAAACATGAAACAAAGCAAAAGAATGATAAACAAAGCAAAGGAATTTATGGTACACCACCATATAAGAAATGAGTGGGAATTTATATTTACCCCAAGACGATATGACCCGAAAGTAAAAATGACAGCATTTGCGTCCTCCACCATCTGATCCGTGTAGCCTCTTTGGCGCGTCAATTGCTTCACCCAGTCTTTCACAATCTACAGTAAAAGTTAACTCAGAATAACCAATACCCTTAAACCGCCCCACTAATTGCAACATAAAATACTTAGGCATTCCCAATATTATCTAACTATCACGCTGACTATAACTATAACTGGTCTTGCTCAAAAGGGACACAAACAGAGATTGGTTTATTACCTGATCAATGTGGGCAAGAACCTCTTCTCTCTTTGCAGCCTCGTCTTTGCTCTCGTAAAGCCCCGAATGAATCAAGAACTACCAAAATTAATTGAAAATTAGAAAGATCATCAAATTGCAAATCAAGCCTAACCATTAATAACCAGTCCTTGGCAACTATATATGTACCTTTTCCAATTCGGCATTTCGTTGAAGATCAGTCTCGGTGGGCCCGCAGAGAGAGATTGGCTTCGTGATGCCGTACTTCAGTGGCGGCTGCTCAGTCGGGGACGAAGCGTTTGGAGTCTCAGAACCCACCATCTCTCAGTACCTAAAACCCCAACCCTAACACAAAACCTAAGAATACAGCCTAACCCAAATCGAAAAGTTTTAAAATTATCGACTAATGTGGAAATCAAAGCAAATTAGATTGAAAAATTTGGGGTTGGAAGGCAATTCAAGTTTAGAGTGTGAGTTTCTGAAAATACTGAAACCCTAATTTGTCGACGGATGTGAAGTGAAAATCTAATGGTTAGATCCAAAGCTCTCAGACACGGAGAGAGATCTGAAATAGGTTTCTGAAGCAGAGAGAGTCTTAGAGAGAGAGACAACCAGATAGAAAGAGAGAGAGAGAGGGGGGGATGTGCAAAAGATCAAAGAAGAGAGTCAGATGAGGACCGAGAAGAGAGAGAGGACTTGGATGTTGGGTTTGATTAGATGCGGACTTGATTAGTTAACGAGACTGTACACGTTACATCCAGCTAAGGGTCTTGGATTTTCTTCATCTTTCTATTATCCTTGTACAAATTACAAAAATAAAACTCCCCTAATTGGCTAATTTTGACTTATTTTACTAAGTAATAAAACGAATTTTAAATATGACCATTATGGGGTGTTGGGATAAAGAAGTTTGAAAGTGCTAGACTGCTAGTTAACTTAAAAATAATTGGAATTTTAATGATGGATTTTTAAACCATGAAATTTGTAAAGTTCTTTATTTAGATAACTTATTAAGCATAATGGATGTGGAAGGTGGTGATAGTAATGGAGGTAGAATGGTGGTGGTAGTGACAACAACAATGGAAGCGAGGTTGGTGATAATGCTGATGGTGGTGGCCAATAGTGATGACATCAATTATAGCGATCGAGGCAGTGGTGGCGGGCGATAGTGCAATTGATGAGCTATTAATAGTTTTGTGTTAACGTCTTCGACGTTTGTGTTTTTTATATTTAATATATAATTATAAATTGTAATTATTCAGTTTAATGTATAGTTTTTTTTTTTTTTTAATGAAAGGCTCTCCATGGGTTAGGGAATTATTGTGAGTAATTATTTTGTACACACTATTTCAACTTAATAATGAGGTAATTATGACATATAGTCACAATTTAGTTTACGAAAAAACAAAAAATATTAGTGAGCATTCTAAGGGGGGTGTCCCCAACTTAGATTTCATTAGATTTTAAAAGTCCAATGAAATATGGGTGTCCCCAACTTAGATTTTAATGTATTCGAATGAAATTTAGGTGTCCCCAACTCAGATTTTAATGGATTCCAACGAAATCCAGGTGTCCTCAAAAAGTCATGGATTTCATTAAGTGAAGGATTTTAATGGATTTGGATGGATTTGAATGCATTTTTTACACATAACAAATTCCATAAGAATTCCACCCAATTCTTTTGAATTTTGATGGATTCTATGGATTTTAAAATCTATTAAACTCCTTTAAAATCTGAGTTGGGACACCCCCTAATTCTAAATTTCTAATACGCTTAAACCTACACAAACCTTTTCTAATGCTTGTAGTCACTGTCAGCTCGGTAGTCACAAAGCGCGAAGCAACCACTCACATATCTTCTAAGAACTCCGGAACGCCTACATGCTCCTCCGTCTCTCTACTCTCATCTACACCCTCCACCCACCCTCCCTCTCCGCCAATCAAATGGCGCGTTACATTCAACGCGCCACCCTAATATCCACCGCATCACTTCCCTATCCTCCGTATCTAATCCTCCCTCCCCAAACGCACCGTTTCGACGCCTCCAAATCCTCGCTTTTCGGTCGGAGATTCCACGCGCTGCGCGGCGGCGAATGGAGACACGCTGCCGCGAGACCATTGTTGAAGGGACGAATCTGCGCTTCGCAGAGAGACTACCGGAAGGTGAAGCGGCGATCCCCAAAAGGCAAGCAGAAGGAGCTGGAGCTCAATGTCAGCATCTGCATCGAAGAAGATTTGCCTGACGACCCTGAAATATTGGTACCTCCATTACCACCACCGTGTTTGAATAAATGTTTCTTACACATTTCAAAGTGTAGCTGATTAGCTGAACTAAATGCAGAGTATTGCAGAGTTGCTTCGTCTAAATGTTCCAACGGCAATGAAACTTGCGTTTGATGGGTTAAAAGTTTCAGCGTATAAAACAAGGGACAATGCCATAAGTGATGTTGGTGGGTATGAAAGCGTCGAGCTTTCCGTGCTTCTTTGCAACGACGAGTTTATCCGAAAACTCAACAAAGAATGGAGAGACGAGGACCATGCTACTGATGTTCTTTCAATGTCCCAACATGTCCCTGAGCTTCAGCTTCCCATTGTAATAACTCATTCGTTTCTTCTTCGTTTTCTTTACAAAAATAAATAAATAAAGTTACAAACCCATTTGCTTCTTCTTCGGCTTTGTGTTACTTGCAGCTTATGTTGGGGGACATTGTAATTTCTGTTGAGACAGCTGCAAGGCAAGCGGAGGAAAGAGGCCACACGGTGCTTGACGAAATACGCATTCTCATGGTTAGTTTAAGAACATGATTTTTATTGTTTATATCCTGAAATTTCCCTTCATTGATATGTGACATTATGTTGATTGAATCTATAGCTTTTTTTGCCTTATAACATCCATGGTTTTTTATGATATGAAAGTCAAGTGCCATTACGGCAAAAATTCAAAAATTGCTAGTACCAGAAAGGTTTAGTTACAGTACATTTCTAATTTGAAAATTTTCCATTGCTAGAATTATTATCCTTTTAGTGGGAGAAAACAATTGCCTTGGTGTGCCTGTGATTGTACTTCAGTACAAGCCGGTTGTTGGGCTAAGGGTTTTGGTGAAGAGATAAGTGTTCTCTAGGAGGAATGTTTATTGTCTGTTATATGTGTAAACACGTAACCATAACAAGTAACGGAATGTTCAAGTGAGTCTGGTTTTCAGCTATTGAATAACTCATACTAAAAACTTCTTAGTGTAATTTGATAACTTTAATCACTGAACCCTATTGTAGATACATGGATTGTTACATCTATTAGGATTTGATCATGAGATTAGTGAAGAGGCTGAAGTGGAAATGGAGAAGGAGGAGGAGCTTCTTTTAAAGAGTCTTGGGTGGAAAGGAAAAGGACTAATTCAGTGTGCTCAAGATGCTGAAACTGATGAAAATTCCCATGGGGAAAAACCAAATGGTAATTTTATCTTTTTTCCACCTTCACTCTCACATGCTTCTTATTTGGACCTTCTTTTGCTTTGTCAATCGTATAAATTGTCCATCCATTCTGTAGCTATAATTTGCTTAGTCAAGTTTGTAGTGAGAGATATAATCTTACAAGTGAATTGTTAAAAGACAGGAAGAGAGAAGGCAGCCTTCGATTTTATAAACCAAAGTTCAGATATGTTTTCTGTGATATGGATGGTAAGTTTGGGCTTATCTTGCTCTTGCATGTTCTTTGTGGTTTGTTTTGTTTTTTGGTTGAATCTTTGTGTTTTTGTTTTTTAGCTTTTAATATATGTTTTATATTTATTTTCTTGACATACAAGGCACCCTTCTCAACAGCAAAAGTCTATTGAGTCCAACAACTGCTGAGGCTCTGAAAGAGGCCTCATCAAGGGGTTTGAAAATAGTGATAGCCACTGGAAAAGTAAGAACATCTTTTTTTATTCACTATCAGGACATTATCTCGTAACCTGTTTTCTTATATATTGGCCAATATAAATTTTAGTTATTTTGATTGGTCTGTTTGAAAAATTTGTTGTTCTTATGTTCTGCTGTTGCTCCAGTATTACTTATATTATTTCTTTATTGTTGAATGGTGTTGATTGAAAAGTCTTCTAATTGTTGACAGCTCTTTGGAACAGGCTCGTCCAGCTGTGATGCGCATTTTTAAGATGGTAGATTTAGCTGGAAAAGATGGCATTGTTTCAGAATTTTCTCCTGGGGTTTTCTTGCAGGTTTATCTTTTCTTCTTTGAAAATTTCATCTTAAGCATGCTGCTAAGTTGAATGTGATGAACAAAGAACTGTATTCACTGGTTAGATACGTGCTTAGTCCTCTCTTCAGAGAGATGTTTTCTTTAATTTCAAGTTTGCACATTTATATAGCAATAGCATGGCATGGTTTTCTCACTTGTATCTATCCAAGTACCTTCTTTGTAACGCACTCAATTTGTATTGGGTTTAGATCTATATGTGTTATTTTCTTTTGTAAGCTTGGTAAGGCCACTATAGTGAACTGTGGTACCTATTCCTGCTCCTTCTTAAATATTTCCATGTTCTTTGTCACAAAACTTTGATTACCTTAAGGTAAATTTTGATTACCTTAAGTATATAACCAATGACTCAATCTTTGTAATACATGGTCAAGCTTTTAAGGAACAAAATACCTTATTGATTGTTGCATATATTTCTCCTTCTTTAAAACTATTTTTGTTTCATTATTGTCTGCCTCTACTGGATTCCAGGGATTGCTTGTTTATGGGAGGCAAGGTCGGGAAATTTGTAGAAGGAATTTAGATCCAAATATCTGCAGAGAGGTAATACTTTGGTGAGGCATGCAAGATTTTCATTGTTTTATTAAAAACCAAAAATATCATATGCTCTTTACGTGCAGGCATGTCTTTACTCCTTGGAGAATAAGGTTCCTCTCATTGCATTCAGCAAGGATCGCTGCGTAACTCTATTTGATCACCCACATGTTGATTCCATGCATACTGTATATCATGAGCCAAAGGTGCCAAAAGATTAATGTTTCATCATGCTCAGAAATATCTGTTATTTCCTGAAGCTTTTTTCCCCTCCTTTTATATATGATTTAAATGAAAAATATTTACAGGCGGAGATCATGCCTTCAGTTGAGCATCTCTTGGCTGCCGTTGACATACAGGTATAGTCCTGAAGGAGGTAGAATTACTAGAGTAGAAAACCGGTGGTGAAGCTGTTATTACCAAAAAGGATGAAAAATGGAAAAACTAAGTTGTGTTAAATTGCTGCTTTGTCTGACATTTGGTTTGATTTTTTCAAAGGATGTTTCTAATTTTCATTCAAAACCATTTCAAATCTTATGCATTATGAAAATATGCATGTTACTTTGCATTCAGGTTTGGTTCTTACTTATATAACTTTAGACTTTGCTCTTAATTTCTGTTGAGTTGTGGAAAAGTGAGATTTCAGCAGAAGGTTGTTTAGCCTCTCCAATTGATACCACTTGGTCTCAACTATAAACCATGATTAAATTAATATATAGTTCTTGCTGCTTTTGGTTCATGTAATGATGCACACCTTATCAATGTACAGAAACTGGTCTTCATGGACACTGCCGAGGGAGTGGCTACTGATTTGAGGCCATACTGGACAGAAGCAACTAGAGATTGTGCCACAGTTGTTCAAACTGTGCCAGACATGCTTGAAATTGTTCCTCCTGGAACATCAAAAGGGAGTGGAGTAAAGATGCTGCTTGATCATTTGGGAATCTCTCCAAAGGAGGTATGGGCCAACAGAGTTTTTTTCCTATCTTGTTTTAGCTCCTTACAAACACTTGACCGGTATTAGGACTATCACCACAGAATGGGAAAGGGCATTTAATCATGCCCTGGTAATTAAGCATACGCTAGTCAGAGTTACAAATGGTAATGTGCTCACCGCCAGAGATGTTCAGTGTCTTATTGCAAAGCCTTCCTACACCTGTTCCTCAATTTTCACATCATTGGATCATGGGTGTCATTGGGCCAAAACGCAAACAGTTAATATGATATGTAGTATTATGTTACATCAAAGAGTTCAAATATTTTGTTAACCATCCAAACCCACAAGGGCTATGTTGGTGGCTCCAACCAAACTAACAAGTGGGCCTTGCTGTTGATGGATGTTAAGGCTACTGCAGCACTGCTATTGAGTTTTTATGTATTTCCTTCTTAGTTATATACAAATTCTGATTTTATTCCTGATTGATTCTAATAATTTATTCTTTAGATCATGGCTATCGGCGATGGAGAAAACGATGTTGAGATGCTTGAGCTGGCTTCTTTAGGCGTTGCTCTTAGCAATGGATCAGAGAAAACAAAAGCTGTGGCTAATGTAATTGGTGCCAGCAATGACGAAGATGGTGCAGCTGATGCGATCTACCGGTATGCATTTTGAGCTTGAGTTCAGACAATGAAGAGTTAGAAATTTAGAATAGACATAGCTTAATGATTCGGATGAGGCATGCAACCTGCCAGATTTTTTACAATGATTCGATTATTGTTTGCTAGCGAGCCTAGCCAAAGAGATAGAAATTGTCATTATTTACACTTTGGAAGAGATTTGTGGTGAATATACTTATAGATTTGTGGTTCCGGCATGGTATTTGTATATGGAGCCATCCTCTATCCACAACACTTGTGAATAATATTTGTTACCAATTAATAAATGACACGTGGTCTGGAGCAAGATATTGCAAAGCCCAGGAGAAGCACATGTTAGTCGAAAGTGAGTGCTAGTCTAGTCGAGAGGAACTTACGTGACATGGCGATACCAACAGGTGGTATCCTCATCCTCCCATCTCTCTCTCTATCTCCCTCTCTCTCTCTTTCATCTCCTTCTCTCTTTGTGATACCAGCTGTCCCTATCACAGGGACAGGCAAGTTATTATCTAGTCTTTAATGCAAAGAGTGAGAGTGCTTTGCTTTGTAAGTAGAGTTTCGCATTGCAAATTTGCAAGGGACCCCAAACGACTCGAAAGCTTCAGTCGTACCTTGTCAGTCAATGGAAGGAAACGCACTCATGTGTATGGCATAATGTGAAGCAGCTTGCCAAAGGACCCGCGCATGCGCCCTTCACATCGCAGCAGCTCCTCGTGCGCGCATATGGTCTGGCCTTGCCACAAGGGCCTCACTTTACCCCACCACACACGAACAACTATAAGAGTGCGAAACATTATATGACGTGCGTACCAATGAATTCATTGGTGGAAAGAATTATAACCCAATAGTAGAAAAGTGAATTTATTAATATTTAAGAATTAAAAATGTTTTTATGTCATATTATGTTTGTATAGTAAAGTAACCTTTATGGTGGATAGGCATGTACAATGATTCATAATATTGAGTCTAGCTTCTACGAGGGACTAATGATGTGTACTGTCTTATAAGAGCTCTTTGATGAATCAAATGACACATGGTTATATTATGTCATTATGTCATAATACTATCTTACAATTCTTATTTCTTACCTCAAATCTCAGCCTTGTCTTTGTATTCTTAAACTACTTTAATTAAAATTTTAAAAAATATACTTGGAGATTTGTGTGAGTGTGTATCCTGTATCCACCGACAGTAATACATAACCCAGAAGTTAATCTCACATGTTTTAAAATATAATTGAGGGGCTACTTTGGCGCTTTGCGACGGTTGATTCTCAGCCATTGTTGTGAATCTTTTAATCTAAAATTGATGTTGATTTTTCAGCAGATTCATTGATTCAGTTCAATAAATAACTAATTTATGTTGCTAATAATTTTTATTTTATGAATGCATTTGCGTCATCATTGCAGTTGTCAAATCTCACGTGAGTCACGTGACACTTTTTTTCACTTTACTATATAGACTGAATATTCTTTAAATATGCTCTAAATCAATCATTTGTGGGCCACATTTAAAAAATTCACAGTGCTTCTCCTTCTCTCTTCCCAGGTGCTGCCTAGAACCCAACCCCCCATTTGTGTGTGTGTCACATCCATGACCAGAACCTAGTTGGTTTTTGCCCTTGATTTCGGTGACCTAGACCATCAAAGAGTTTCCCTCGCCGGTGCAGGACCTCCCTCAACCCTTCACAGTCGCAAGAATAGCTAGGAGAAGCTCCCCCACAGCTGGCCTTCCACGGTCCCAAACCCATCATGAATCCATCTTGTACCACATTGTTTTATTTTGACCAGTACCATGGTCATCCCGTCTCGATCCTATCCCAAATACAAATTACGATATTGGCAACGAAATGAGGTCAGTCTTGTCCCCCATTCCCATGCCCACCCCTAGTTATAAAGCTTTTATGGAAGACTCTGTCCACCACTCAGACTTACCTCACATTACAAAATCACAAAATCATATGGCTCAGATCATATGTTGAAAAAAAAAATTTTTGTGTAATAATAACAAATTAACAATACATAATATATTAACATTATGTTATAAATTTATTTAAGAAATTATAATACATGTTAAATTATTAATGTTAAAATTTTAAATACTAATAGTTATACATATATTATAATTTTTATAAATTTATAACATCACATCAACATATTATGTAAAATTGAATAGCATGTGAGACTCCCAAACTCCAAAACCTCACTCCTGGATTGTCAAATCTATCACCTACGGACAAGATTCATCTTGTGGAAGCTATAGGCGTGTCATATTTAATAATGCAAGACATTAAATTATGGGTACTTGGGTCACCTATTTTTCCAAATTTTGATTTTGACAACGGTGATATATGATCGAAACGGTTCACTTTTTAGATAATTTATTAAAAATTATTTCTACAAAAATTAAAATTAATCAGAAATCGTTTGATTATATAAATGTTATTAATTAAGTATAAAAAATTGATGATTTTCGATTAAAAAATAATTTTTTCACTAAATTGTTGATTTTTTCTATTTTAATCGACAATAATTATATAACCAAACAATTTTTGATTGAATTAATTTTTTTATAAAAATAATTTGTAAGAGATGATCTAAACAAGTAAACACTTCCAATTATACATGGACATTATTGAAATTATAATTTTGGAGAGTGATGTGACCTTAGGGGTACCCTAGGGGTGACGTACTGTCCTTAAATTATTGCATGGTGGGTCAAAACATTGCATTATTGCAAATAAAGCCATATTCCGTAATTACCCAACAACCCTCACGTGAGCCATCTCCATATTAAATAAGGAGCTTCACGTGAACCAAGTAACCAACTCCATATTAATTACTTGCTACATGTTTGGTTACAAAGGGCAAATGTAATGTATCGATAGTCACGTTGGTCTACCTACTGATGTCATATTTAGTTATTTACTAACATAGAATGTTTAAATTTAAAAATAACTGAGTGAGAAATAATGGGAGAGAGAAGGAATAAGTCAATTCTCATTAAATTGTTTATTAACCATATGAATTCATAATGAAAATAAAATTAATTATCACTGATGTATGTACTAATGATTATGAATCCAAATCAAAACTAGTTTAATTATTAACAAGTTTAAGGGTTGTTAAAAAGGTTTTATTTTCTTAACAGGTATTTTGGGGTTATTAAAAAAATTTGAAAGTAATTTTAGTATGAAGCTATAACTCCTAGCGAAATTAAAATTAATTCCAAGTCTCTTAAAGAGTGAGATTGATGAAAAAATAAGAGTATGATTCATGATTTTGAAGTATATCCCACTTATTTTTTGATTTTTCGATAGACATAAACACATGATTTTAGTGGAATAGAAATGACTCATATTCATTATAATCTAATTCATTGTATGTAAACCTGACTGATCTAGGAAGCAATGAGTTATATGTTGATAGCAAATCACAAGCTTCACTTTTAATTGGTTTTTGATTAGATGAGTTTTTATATTGTACTCAATACTAGCTTTATAAGCCAAACACTCACGCCTTTTCTTGCTGGCCTTCTTTCTGCTTGTTTGTTCGCTCGTAGATGCCTCATCGTTCTCAACATGTATCTTTCCTTTACTGATCTGGTCTTGAATAGTTTGTTTGAGGCTTTGAGTGTTGGTGCCATGCCCCCCAATTCCATAGTACTCACAATGTTTGGTTGCATCCGGGAACTACAATGGAGTCTATTAATCTATGCTTAATTTTTTGTTACATTAAAGGAAATTAAACTCAAATGAACATATCCTAATTTTAACGCACAACCCCATATATTATACCTTGCAAGTTAAGCCAATCCCCTAAGGGCTTATTGACCCATGCCTATGTATTCTTCATTAAATTTAGGCTATTGTCCCTAGTTTTGTAAAGTATTTAACAGCTTTTTTATCACATTCCTACAAAACTAAATTCTTAGATTTGCCATTACTTATCAATGACCATTTCACTAACTCAAAATTTTTATTTTTTATTTTTTATAATCAAGGATGTTTTGGGCCAGTTTTAACGCATTAGACTAATTTTTTGAGCCGATCAAAGACAAACAATTCATGCCAAGCCTAGGGGATTCACAAAGAATTTTACCTCCCTTGTTGCTTGGCTTTAAGGGTTGAACTGGAGACTCGAATTCAGGTGCTTGGGTTTACAGCTACACCTCTGAACCAACTATTCCAACACCTTAGAGTGTAACTTAATCTCCTTTTGTCGAAATAGATTATGAGTTTAAAATTCATGAACGCTAATTAATTAATAAATAAAAAAATTTCCACTACCTTGTCGTGGTATGGAAAAATTAAATGTCAGAATTACACTATATAAAATGCTGACGTGATGTTACGAAAACAATTAAATTATAACACGTGTACAATTGTTAAAAATAAAAGTTTAAAATTCAAAATATTAATAATTGTATAAAAGTTAAGTATGTGTGAATTAATAATATTATATTGTCATCATTAGTTCATTACCACGTGAAATAATTTCTCCTCGATATGACCGAAGATCAGCAAAGCAGGGATCACAAGGTGTTAAAAAAATGCAAAGCACGGATCACGGCGGTGATCAAGAAACACCAAACCCGAATCACCGACCTGATTGGAGAATACAGATCTCAGATCATGGAGCTGGTAAAAAAAGATATGAAGCTTGAAGGTGGTCTGGAAATAATATATAGTTTATTATAGTTATATACGAAGTACGAATCACAAAACGAATGGCTAATTAGACGATGCCACCTCATCAGGTATAAATTTCTTCTGTAGTCTATAGATACCCATCACTTGGAGACAAGGACATGCTCACTAATTCATTCAATATTAAAACTCTATTTATATTAAAGATCTGTTTAGTTCTCTGTGGAATTTTCCACACGTGGTGCAATTCGAGAGGGCAGACTATATTTAAAATAGCTTGCTATTTCAAAAGAAAAAGAAGCTTTACAGCCTTTACCAATAAAAAAAAAGACAATAAATTAAATATCTTAGAGGCTCGGGATTATGGCATCAATAATATTTAATCCAAGATGCAAATGAGAGGCTTGTCAATGTATTATAAATGTAAACTTTTAGCTGTAATTGTTCATACAAGAATATAAAATGGAGTAGATGAAACACCAATTATCACATTGCGATATATTATTCTTTTTGCTGACATTATATTATGATTTTGCAATAATATAGTATATGATATATCATGAATGCAGATTTGTTAAACCGTTTATTAGATGAAGTTGGAAGAGGGGAGCTTCTAACTTTGGATCTTAAAAGTGTAGGGAAAAATGCTTTTACCCCCTTGACCTATCTATGTAAAAATATTTCTAATTTATATTTAAATTTAACTAGAAAAGAATAATATCATGTGTTAATTTATATTTAAATTTAAGGTTATTAGAAACCCTAATAACCTTAAATTGTAGAAAATTAAGTGGGAAAAAACATTCTTTTATAATAATGAAAAAATGACCAATTGCAACTTTAATTAGTTTAACTGTAATAAAGGTCACGTGGTGTAACTAATCAATGTGTTAGAATGTGGATGAATACTTTTATGCTATAGTATTAATAGCATCTATCCAAATTTTAACTTGTAAATTGATTACATTACATAATAGTAATACGATTATATATAATAGTTTTTGCTAAACCCGAATAGATCATATAACATATAGTCAACCAATATTTTGGATTACACTCTATGATTAGGAATGGTAGGACCAATATGCTTGACTTTCGGATACAAAATTTGTATCGTGATACCGATAGGTATATGTACCATGGTTGTGGAACATAAGGAGGCAATTAATAGGTGTAGAGCAAACAATTAACCCTTGAAAATCTGAAAGCCTTACGTGTCCAAATTTGTTAATTGTGGCAAGGCATTCCTCCCTTTTCTTTGGTGCGCATCAAAGTATAAACCTCAAGTTACTGTCAATTTGTCATTCAGAAAGCTACTCGTACATATTTTACCTCCTCAAATTTATAAAATCATAATTAAAATTAAAAGAAAATAAAAATTGATAAGTGAGAAAGTAAACCCGTCAATATATAAAGATTAAGACTCATATGCATCATGCAATGTCGGCATTGTAAATTTTGAACTTGAGCAACTTAGGACATGTGTCAACCACATATAAGAGATAGAGAAAGGAAAGAGATGGCAGATAAGAGACAGAGGCAATGGAAGGAGACAACAGATTTGAACTCTCTGTTTTCGAATATGTGCTTTTGTTTGGTAAATAAAGCCATTTTCACCATTGTTGTTTTGGTGCACGAAAGTAGAAGCATAAACATTTACCAAAAAGAAAGGAATGGAAAGGAAAAAATCTCACGTTACCGTCACTTTTGTCATTCACAAAGTGCAAAGTAACCAACCAACCAACCTGCAGTTACCACTCAATTTGTACTCCCTCAGCTTCGGGAGCTATAAAATGGTCCGCATGGCTCCTCCTCACCCTCCTCATCCCCTCCACCACTCAAATGGCGTGTTACGTCCCGCGCGCAGCAACCGCCACATCCCTCACCGCCATTCCCGCCAGAAACACCGCCACATCATTTCCTTCTTCCCCGAACGTACTCTCCCTCTCCAAAACGAACCGTTTCGATGTCTCCAAATCTTCTTGGAGATTCCACGCTCTGTGCGGAGACGAACGGAGATGTACTGCCGGGAGAATCTACGCAGTGCAGAGAGACTACCGGACGGTGTCGACGCAGCCAGCCACACAAGGCAAGGACAAGGCGCTCGAGCTCAATGTCAGCGTCTCCATCGAAGAAGCTTTGCCTGAAGATCCTGAAATCTTGGTACTCTTAACTCCACCACCACGTGTTTGTATAAAGGTTTGTTATAATGTAATAATGAATTTTGTTATATGCAGAGTATTGCAGAGTTGCTTCGTCTAAATGTCCCGATGGCAATGAAACAAGTGTTTGATGGTTTAAAAGATTCATCGTATAAAACAAGGGACATTGCCATAAGCGGTGTTGGTGGATTTGAGAGCGTCGAGCTTTCGGTTGTTCTCTGCAACGATGAGTCCATCAGAAAACTTAATAAAGAACGGAGAGGCGAGGACTATGCTACTGACGTTCTTTCAATGTCACAACACGTCCCTGATCTTAAGCTCCTCATTGTACTTACAAGCTCATTCGCTTTCTTCTTTGTTTGTTTGTTTTCGTTATGACATAAATGCTTGACGGCGTTTCATATGATTTTTTGCAGCTTATGTTGGGTGACGTTGTGATTTCTGTTGAGACAGCGGCAAGGCAAGCAGAGGAAAGAGGCCACACGCTTCTTGACGAGTTACGCATTCTCATGGTTGGTTTAAGATTTAATGTTTATATATTTCCAAGTTTGTTTTTATTGCTTTGGTGACATGAAATTTCTCATCCTTTATATGTCAGATCATGTTGATTGGATGTGTTGTTTTTGCCTTATAAGTTTTAGCACCCATGATTCTTGCTGATATCGATGTCCCATATATATGCCATTATGGCAAAAATTGCTGGTATCAGTGAACAGGGTGTTGTTGTCCTGTAATACCCACCAAAAAAAAAAAAAACAAAAGAACAAATTGCTAGTTTGTTTACAGTACATTCCTGATGTGAAATATTTTCCGTTCATATAATTACCCTTTCAGTGAGAGAAAACAACTGGCTTCGCTTGCCTGATTGTACTGCAGTACAAGTCTGTTGTTGGGCGAAATTTTCCGGTGAAGATTCAAGTATGAAGTATCTAGATGAATATTAATGTGTAATAATATGTTTAAACGCATAACTGTGGTGAGAGTGGGTGTGGTAAGGGTTAAGATTAGGCTAGATTCAGGGTTCAATTCCCTCTAACGTAACAAAAAAAAAAAAAATCACTGAACCATTCTGTCTCAAAAAATCACTGAACCTCCCTGCAGGTACATGGATTGTTACGTCTATTAGGATTTGATCATGAGATTAGCGAAAAGCAGGGTGAGCTTCTTTTAAAGAGTCTTGGGTGGAAGGGGAAAGGATTAATTCAGAGTGCATATGATTCCAAAACCCATGCAAAATCCCTTGAGGAGAAACCAAATGGTAATTTTATCTTTTTTCAGTTTCACATCCTTCTTTTGACCTTATTTTAATTTGTTAATCGGATAAATTCTGCATTCATTCTGTAGCTATAATTTGCTTATTTAAGTTTGTAATGAGATTTTTTTACAGGCAAATTGTCAAAAGACAGGAAGAGAGAAGGCAGCCTTCGATTTTATAAACCAAAGTTCAAATATATTTTCTGTGATATGGATGGTAAGTTCGGCTTAATGTCTTCTTATGAGTTCATTGTGTTGTGTTTTTGGCATATAATAATTGTTTTGTATTTGTTTTTTTGATATACAAGGCACCCTTCTCAACAGCAAAAGTTTAATTAGTCCAACAACTGCCAAGGCTCTCAAAGAGGTCTCATCAAGGGGTGTGAAAATAGTGATAGCCACCGGAAAAGTAAGAACATCTTTTTTTATTCATTATCAGGAGTTCAGGACATATACAGATATACTTGATTTGTGTTTTTATATATCTTGGCCAATATAAATTTTACTTATTTTGATTACTCTGTTTTAGTAACTCTGTTATTCTTTTGTTCTACTTTTGCTCTAGTATTACTTCTTATATTACTTCTTCATAGTGCTGATTCAAAAATCTTCTAATTGTTGATAATTCTTTGGAACAGACTCGTACAGCTGTGATGAACATTTTTAAGATGGTAGATTTAGCCGGAAAAGATGGCATTGTTTCAGAATTTTCTCCTGGGATCTTCTTGCAGGTTTATCTGTTCTCCTTCGCAAGTTTCATTCTAAGCATGTTACTAAGTTGAATGTGATGAACAAAGAACTGTATGCATGTGTCAGAGACACGCTTACTCTTTTGTTCAGAATCTTTTCAAGTTTTTACATTTATATACCATGGCATAATTTTCTCACTTGTATATACCCAAGAACCTTATTGTAACACACTCAACTTGCTACTTGCATTACGTTTAGATCTAGATGTTTCTTGTTCTTTCTTTTGTAAGCTTGATAACCATAGTGAAGTGTGGTACCCATTCCTATTCCCTCTTAAACATTTCCATGTTCTTTGATTGTTGCAAATATGTCTTAGAACTATTTCTTGTTTCAGCCTCGGGATGTTAGTACGTGTTGTCCTTATTGTCTGCCTCTACTTGATTCCAGGGACTGCTTGTATATGGTAGGGAAGGCCAGAATATCTTTAGAAAGAATTTAGATCCAATTGTCTGCAGAGAGGTAATACCTTGATGAGGCAAGAATTGCATTGTTTTATTGTAAATGTGATCGAACAAAAGACGATATGGCTCTTTATGTGCAGGCATGTCTCTACTCTTGGGAGCATAAGGTTCCTCTTATTGCATTCAGCAAGGATCGTTGCTTAGCTCTGTTTGATCACCCCATGGTTGACTCACTACATAATACATATCATGAGCCAAAGGTGCCAAAGATTAACATTTCATCATGCTCGTAAATATTCTTTTATTTCCTGAGATTCCCCCCTCCCTTTCCCCCTTTGTTTTACATATGTTTTACATGGGAAAGATATTTCCAGGTGGAGATCATGCCTTCAGTTGAACATCTCTTGGCTGCTGCTGACGTACAGGTATGGTACTAATTGCAATTAGCTTTGCTTATTAGGACTTTGCTCAATTTTTCTTGAGGAGTAAAATTTTCATATAATAAGTGTATACATCTATTGTCTCTATTTCTCATCACGTGATCATGTGATCAGAGAGATAGAGACAATAGGTATATACACCTATGATATGTGTAAGTTTTTCTCATCTTGATTAAGTTTTTTCATAGGGGCATTCAGTCTAGCCTCTCTAATTGATACCACTTGGTCTCAACTGTAACAACATGATTAAATTAACATATTTATTTTCTTGTTGCTTTTGGTTCATACAGAAACTGCTCTTCATGGACACTGTGGAGGGAGTGAATAATACTTTGAGGCCATACTGGTCAGAAGCAACTAAAGGTCGTGCCACAGTTGTTGAAGCTGTGCCAGCACAGCTTGAAATTCTTCCCTCAGGAATCTCAAAAGGGGGTGGAGTAAAGATGCTGCTGGATCATTTGGGAGTCACTCCAAAGGATGTAAGGGCCAACAGAGTCATTCTCCTGTGTTCTTGTTTTAGCCCAATTCTAATCGTATTATGATTTTGATCCTGTTTGATTCTGACGACTTATTCTTTAGATCATGGCTATCGGGGATGGAGAAAATGATGTTGAGATGCTTGAGCTGGCTTCTTTGGGCGTTGCTCTTAGTAATGGATCGGCGAAAACAAAAGCTGTGGCTAATGTAATTGGTGCAAGCAATGACGAAGATGGTGCAGCTGATGCAATCTACCGGTATGCATTTTGAGCTTCAGTTCACAGTCTTCAGTTTAGACTCCATTATTGTCTGTCAAAAACAACTACTGCAAGGACATTCGTGGTGTTTCTTGAATCTTGACCCTATATCTTCTCGGGGTCTATATTTACTTCAGTTTGGGTGTATCTCTACTTTTCTTTGCTTGTCTGTTCGGTTTATGGGTTGGTCCTTGCTCGGGTTGGGCTTGTTTGTTCTCCTTCTCGGGGCCCTTGGCTCTCTCTGTGGGCCTGGCCTTTTTTCTCTTTGGGGTTGTGGAATGAATTCCAGTTGACAAAACAATTAAGGAGATTCGTTGTAATTTGTAAATATATTTTCTGAACTTTACAGTGTATATATGTCTATTTCTCTTATTACGAGTCTACATTGTCGTTTAAGAATAAATAACGGATGTATATATCTTATATATCACTCTCATCATATGATCACCTGATAAGGGAGACAAACGCAATGAGTGTCGCGCCCGTTATTTTACTCAGTTCATATCTAGCTTATATAGTTATATCCAGTAAAAAGAGGACCCAATAATTTTTCTAAAAAGAGAGGAGGCTTCATTTTCTGAATGGATAGATTAGTACATAAAAGGGAAGAAAATGTGTTTATCATCATATCCTTTGTATTCAAATAAGAAATTGATATTTTAACCCAGAAGATAGCAAATAGCAAGTATTTTACGAATCAATTGGCAAGATCTACAGACTTCTGGCATAATTATAGTTTCACTGAAATGAAGCAATGCACAGTAAGTTCAGTAACAAACTGAAAACCTTGGTACTTCTTTGCAATACAAATATGGCCACAAAATGATTTCACAGTTTTGATTCTTGAACCCCAGCATTAGTAAAAAGGATACTGTTCTTCCTTTGCTAACGAAAAGAAAAGGAGGAAGGGAAATTACAGTATCAATACACAAAACAGACTCCTCTGCTCAGCAGTGTTAGGCACACTATAATGTGCCATGACAACGTTTTGAGTTACAGTTGCATGATATCAGGGCTGGCGTCTCAAGGAATGTTGCAATTGGGCATTTCTTCTGGCACACTCTAAGATAGTCTTATCAGCAGTGATGAAGTATGCAGCAATTGTTGCTGTTCATCAAGTAATGATACATGTTAAATTTTCCATGGCTAGGACAAACTTCTTCATGGGTTATATATCATAAATTGCCCCATAGCTAGAATCTATGTACAACGCATGCAAATATGCAATAACAAAAAATTTAAATCATACCAGCAGATATGATGAGTGCTTGAGCAGTATAATTGAGGTTATGCTTTGCCCAAGGCAGCACACGAACAGCAACCAACTGGGAATATGAAGAACAAGTAAACAGTAATCATCAAACAATGAAACCAAGATGCCAAGATCTGCCTTCAATCCACGAATACAAAAAGAGAGTATGCAAAAGAATAAAAGACAGTGCACAAGGCACTCGATGCAAAATCCGGAGAGGGCAAGACCTATACGTCGCCATTCCCCTGTTTCTGGAGAGGCTGTTTCTGCAACTCAAATCAGCAAAGACCAAGTTTGGAGCAAGTCTGCACCAAGGCACAGCCTCCAACATGATAGTCTAGAATACTTAGCTCACCAATGACACAAAGATTTTAACGACAAAATTGTAGGACTTTTTCATTCTCACAGACGACTGAGCAATTTATTTGCACTCCATTTGGACATCAAAATTGTTGTTAATTTGGCTCGCATTTGAAGATTTCCTGGTTCATGGGGGATTTCCATGGTATTCTAGGATGAAGTTAGGAGTCCAAATAGGTGTTGGAAGGTTATTAATTCCTGGTGCGTTTTGGACTTCATTTTGGGCAAGTTTTGAGGTTTTCCTTGTGTATAAAGGAAACTTATTTCCTACTCAAAGTTAACTTTCTTCCTACTTTATCTAGGATTGTAATATAAGGCCTATGGTTATAAATAGGACCTTAGGGGCTTAGAAAAATGTGAGAGAATCAGATTAGAGTGAGCAAGTCCTTAGGATTCTTGGGAGGCACACAATCTAGAATTGGTGAGATCAAGATTAGGTAATTAATCTTGGGTGAGAGATCTAGGGTTTTGGGAAACACTTTGTGAAAGGGTGTACAAGAGATTTGGGGATTGGGTTATGTGATTTAGTCCAATTGTAATCTTAATACTTATTATTCTCATAGTGAAGAACGGAGATCTCTCCCGGGGACGTAGGCAGGAATTTTGCCGAACCTCGTAACAAATCTCGGTGTGATTGTGTGTGCTTGTTGGTTTATTATTTTCTGTTTTCTTGGCTGTGTTTGTTATTTATCTTTCATCGAATTATTGCTTGTACGCCGTGAAGGTGGGAATTAGGATTTAATTCTCAAACTACATCAACAAGTGGTATCAGAGCCAGGTTTCGTGTTCATCGATCGTGGTTCCGTGTTTATCGATCGAGGGTAGTTTGTCATGGCAGCGGGAAGTAGTGGTGTTTCATCCTTTAAGGTGGAGCAATTTGATGGAAGAGGTAACTTTACTCTATGGCAAAAGAGAGTGAAGGATGTCCTAGTTTCGCAAGGCTTGGCACGCGCCTTGAAGGGAAAGGAAGTAGGAAAACCGGCAAAGATGACAGATGATGACTGGGAAGACTTGGAGTGCAGGTGTGTGAGCACAATTCGGCTTTATATTGCTGATAATATTATCAACAATATAGATGAAGATTCTGCCCCGGAATTGTGGAAGAAACTAGAAAAGCTTTATTTAGCTCAGAAGTCTATGGCCACAAAGTTGAATCTGAAGCGGGACATATATAAGCTGAAGATGGAAGCGGGTGCAAATCTCATGGATCATATGAACGTGTTCAAAGGACTGCTAAATCAACTCGAAAGAGTTGGGGTAAAGATTGAGGAAGAAGATCGAGCCCTCTTACTTCTAACCTCACTTCCTGATACATATGACAACATAGTGGATATCTTCTTGTATGGTAAGGATACACTGAAGATGGAGGAGGTCGAGTCAACTCTCTTGTCTAGTGAAAGGAGAAAGAAAGTTGAGGATAAAGATTCCTTGTTTGTTGCTCATGGTCAAAGAGGAAGGCAAACTACCAAGGGTTCTAGTGATAATAGCAAGGCTAGATCAAAGGGTAGTGGTAAGGGCTGGCAGTGCTACAAGTGCAAAGAGTGGGGACACATAAAGAAGGACTGTCCGACTTGGAATAAGAAGGATGGTCATGGCTCTACAGCGGTAGCAGACTATAATGAATCTGGAGAACTTCTCACAGTCTCTATAGGTAACACTTCTTCTCATGGTGATTGGATATTGGATTCGGGTTCTACTCACCATATATGCTCTAGGAAAGAATATTTTGAAAAGTTTCAAGAATCAAAGGGAGGATCTTTCTCTTTGCCTGACGGGTCCAAAGTTGACGTCATGGGGGTTGGAACGGTGAAGATCAAGATGTTCAATGGGGTGGAACATACTTTGGGTGGAGTCGCTTATGTCCCAAAGCTACAAAGGAATTTGATATCCTTGAGTAGGTTGGATTCCAAGGGCTACCTGGTTTTGATAGCAGGTGGAGTCATGAAAATTACTCATGGAAGCATGGTCCTAATGAAGGGAGAGAAGTGTGGTGGTTTATATCGTTTGATAGGAACTCAAACCTCGATGGTTGGTTGGAAACGAAATGCACAAGAAATCAAGCGCTTGAGGAAGGTCTCGTTTGCGGGTACAGCAGAGACGGTTGTGACATGTTTCCAAGGTTCAAACGATGGTGAGAAAGGAGATCCTACTGGAGGAGGGGGTGAATCGAGGCCCCTCTTCGGTGCTAACCGGTAATTGGTTACACGATGCAGCTGCACATAGGTATTGGCCGTGCGAATCAAGGGTGGACCATAGTTTCTTGATTCGAGTTATGTGTAGTTGGTACAAGGTCAAGGCCAATGGTATTTGGTGCAAGGTAATTTGCATGATATGCTCGCCAAGGTGGAGATTGTTGTTAATTTGGCTCGCATTTGAAGATTTCCTGGTTCATGGGGGATTTCCATGGTATTCTAGGATGAAGTTAGGAGTCCAAATAGGTGTTGGAAGGTTATTAATTCCTGGTGCGTTTTGGACTTCATTTTGGGCAAGTTTTGAGGTTTTCCTTGTGTATAAAGGAAACTTATTTCCTACTCAAAGTTAACTTTCTTCCTACTTTATCTAGGATTGTAATATAAGGCCTATGGTTATAAATAGGACCTTAGGGGCTTAGAAAAATGTGAGAGAATCAGATTAGAGTGAGCAAGTCCTTAGGATTCTTGGGAGGCACACAATCTAGAATTGGTGAGATCAAGATTAGGTAATTAATCTTGGGTGAGAGATCTAGGGTTTTGGGAAACACTTTGTGAAAGGGTGTACAAGAGATTTGGGGATTGGGTTATGTGATTTAGTCCAATTGTAATCTTAATACTTATTATTCTCATAGTGAAGAACGGAGATCTCTCCCGGGGACGTAGGCAGGAATTTTGCCGAACCTCGTAACAAATCTCGGTGTGATTGTGTGTGCTTGTTGGTTTATTATTTTCTGTTTTCTTGGCTGTGTTTGTTATTTATCTTTCATCGAATTATTGCTTGTACGCCGTGAAGGTGGGAATTAGGATTTAATTCTCAAACTACATCAACAAAAATCCATAGATGTTGAGTTAATCATGTTCCAGTAAACTATGAAGGTAATACCAACAAGTTTAAGAAGATAACCCACAATGGCATGAAACAAACAGACAGTAGCAGATAGTAGGAAACGAAGACTAGGATTCAGGTTTGTTCAATTCATAGTTATACAAACTGCCAATTTGTAACGAAGAAATAAAATTCTAAAACAAAAATTTTATTATGAGTGCAGCACAACACATACTGTAGGCACCGCGGTGACAACACCCGCAATCGAAGCGGCCTTGAATCCTTCACGAACACCCTCTGCAGATTATGGAAATGCTAACTGACATTAGCCATTGCCACATGAGTTACTTATCACATTGAAATTCCATTCAATTAAACATGAACAAACCAAATTGTCCGCTTAATTGATCTCTGAGCAAACTCAGACACCAAAATTTACAATTCAATTCAGCTAAACTTAAACAAGAATTTCCAAATGTTACCGATTCTCAGAAACTCAAAACAATTAGTTAATCAATCAATCAATCAATTTTAATCAAACAGATACTCCGATGAAACCCAATCTGATCGAGGATAAAAGTTAATGAAGGATTAATTAAGATAATGAAACCTAACCTTGGGTGCAGTGTTTGGCTCTTAAGATCTTCTGGTCTTCAGCAGGCGAAGGAATCACGAAAGCTTTTCTGTGGTTGATCGACATGTCCCTCATTTCTGATGGAATTCCCATTCTGTCCCGTCCTGCAAATTCACTCGGTTGCAGACACCACGTTTAATCAGAGACGGAGAGAGAGAGAGAGAGCAGGTTTTTTATATCAAGTAAATCTCAGGACTGTGACTCTGTGTGCGCCGCTTCCTCTGTGACTGCCACGTTTTTCTTTTCCTTAAATAACTCTCGCACGCTTTCTGGCTCCTTATCCCTAACAACAGTAACAAGTCATTCTTCTTCAATCAACAAATCACAATTTTACTTTATGTTGTTAAATTATGATTAATTTCTCATTATAAGAAAATAGTGCTCCGTGAAACTCCGATTATTAATCTAACCAAAATAAATAATATTACATTTATTTATTGTTAGAAACTTAGAACTTAGAAGTTAGAAGTTAGAAACTTAGAACAATACAAAAGAATGAAAGATGAAAAGAAAGAGATTAAAACTTAAAATCTTATTTTTATAGGTAAATTGAAATATCATGTGCCACATTTGGTAATTAGTAACCGAGTCGGAGACTGAGTCGAAACCACCCTGGCTCTTCTTTACCCGCACAACCACCCCAAGCTCACTCACCTCCTCCTAAGATGCACCGCCCGCCTTACCATGCGCCACCTCTACCAAATCCAAGCCCAAGCGACCACCAACCCAATCCCCTCCATCGACCCCAACCTCATTGCCGTCAAGCTCATCGGCGTCTGCGCCAACTTCGCCAACATTCGCCACGTGGCGCTCATTTTCAACCACTACCTCACGACCCCGAACATCTTCGCCTACAATTCCCTCCTCAAAGCCTTTGCTCAAAACAATGACTGGCAACATACCATCTATTACTTCAATTACCAGTTGGGTTCGCCAGATGCTCCAAACCCAGACGAGTACACCTTCACTTCTGTGCTCAAGGCCTGCGCTGGCCTTGGCCAACTGACTGAGGGAGAGAAAGTTCACTGCTTTGTCACTAAATATGGGTGCGAGTCGAATCTGTTTGTTAGAAATTCGCTTACCGATATGTATTTCAAGGTGGGTAGTTTTGGGATTGCCCAGAAGCTGTTTGATGAGACGGGTGTGAGAGATGTTGTTTCGTGGAACACTTTGGTTTCTGGGTATTGCTCGAGTGGGCATGTGGATAAGGCCAGGTGGGTGTTTGACGGCATGGTAGAGAAGACTTTGTTTTCTTGGTCTACTATGATCAGCGCGTATTCGAAGGCCGGCGAATTGGGGGAAGCTCGGTGGCTTTTCAATGAGATGCCGGAGAGGAATGTGGTTGCTTGGAATGCGATGATTGCCGGGTATGCACAGAATGAGAAGTATGCTGAGGCTATTGAGTTGTTTAGGCAAATGCAACAATGTGGCTTGGCGCCAAATGATGTTACGCTTGTTAGTGTGTTGTCTGCTTGTGCTCATCTTGGTGCGCTTGACTTGGGGAAGTGGATTGATAGGTTTATAAGACAGAGTGGGATGGAGTTGGGTCTGTTTTTGGGGAATGCATTAGCTGATATGTATGCCAAGTGTGGCTGCATAACTGAGGCTAGGCTGGTCTTCAATAAGATGCATGAGAGAGATGTGATCTCTTGGAGTATTATCATAACTGGGTTGGCTATGCATGGCCATGCTGATGAAGCTTTTGGGTGTTTTGGTAAGATGATTGAACATGGTGTGAAGCCAAATGATATTACTTTTATGGGGTTATTGACAGCATGTACTCATGCTGGCTTGGTTGATAAGGGGCTTGAGTATTTCCATATGATGGACAAAGCATATGGGATCCTTCCCAAGATTGAGCATTATGGGTGTGTGGTTGATCTTCTCAGCCGCGCTGGTCGTCTTGTTAAAGCAGAGGAATTGATCAACTCAATGCCTATGAAGCCCAATGTTATAGTCTGGGGTGCATTGCTCGGTGGTTGTCGGATTTACAAGGATACAGAGAGAGGAAAACGCGTCGTCCAGCACATTCTTGAACTAGATTCCGACCACTCTGGAAGCTATGTTTATCTTGCTAATGTATACACTTCAATGGGTAGGCTGGATGATGCAGCAAAGTGCAGGTTGAGGATGCGAGATAAAGGCGTAACGAAAACACCTGGCTGTAGTTGGATGGAGGTGGACAACATAGTTCATGAGTTCTTCATGGGAGACCTATCGCATCCTCAGTTGGACAAGATATACTCAATGATTAGAGAACTGAGGAAGAAAATGAAGCTAGCTGGGTACAAGCCAAAGACAGATCTGGTTCTCCATAATATAGATGAAGAAGAGAAAGAGGATGCTTTGTCGGTTCATAGTGAGAAGCTGGCCATTGCATTTGGGCTTATTAGCACCAGTCCAGGAAGTACAATTCGGATTGTGAAGAATTTGAGAGTTTGCAATGACTGTCATGATGCAACAAAGATAATCTCTAAGATCGTTGAGCGAGAGATTATTGTGCGAGACCGCAGCCGCTTCCATCATTTTAAAAATGGGAAGTGTTCTTGCAATGACTACTGGTAGAAAGTACCCAGAAGCCCAAGCCTGAGTTACTCCAAAGCTTCTCTAATATAAAATTCAAATTCTTTGCATAATGAATTGTAAAGGAAAACTGGAAAGAACATGGCTGGATTAACAGTTTCATTGCTGCCTCTGCCTCCAAACGAGAACCCTATTATGCAGGCGGACCCCAATTTATTTTGAATTGTTTTTTTCAACGTGTCCGAGGAAATTGCCATTTTTACTCTGAAAACTAAATTATGAAAAGATAATTTAACGTGATGATCACTACTTCCCACTCACAAATGTTTCGATGTTTACCTCTCAGAATCTCACTTTTGTATAATGAGGCAATGTTATGAACTGTTTAGAGGCAATCGTATCTTTCATCCAACTCGTGTTCTTTATGGAACAAAACTACATAACCTTTCATTCTAGGCATCCAATAGATGACAACTCCAATTATATATTCTTTCCAGACAAGGAAATGAAATAACTCAGGAAAAAAATTGTAAAACTAAGACACTATAATTCACAAAGACAATCCACATCCAGAGGTCCCAGAATGCAAGATCGATGGTTCATACATATATCCATCACATTCCAAGCAGCAACAACTTTGTTCTCACACCAATTATGCCATAACTTCAAATAGTAACTGTACTCAAAAAAGAAAAGAAAAAAGCAGAGTTAATTTCAGTTAATGCAAGCTCCCTCTCAAGGAAACCATGAAAGAAAACAACAAATTAGGGGGGAAAATACCAGAGCAATTACAGCCCCTGCTCAACAAGGTAATCGCCAAGCCTTTCGACAACCATGTTGCACTGCCCTGGAGTCATAGGCTCATCATATATACCAAAGAGCAAGGCTTGATTGGTCTTCTTAATAGTAATCCCACCAGAGCCCTGATATATCAGACACATTAAGTCAATAGAAATACATAGTCATAAACAGTCAAACATCTATCACTAGAAGCAGCATGATATGCTTTCAAATTCAGCTCAAATCTTTAGTGTTTTCTTATTCATCATCGAGTTTCTCCACCACAGCGAACCCCAGTCACTATCTTCTGACACAAAAGCATATGTAATATCTGACACTAAAATGAGCATGAGCAAGAAAAATATGCAGTCACTGGATAAAGCACTTCTGTATGATATACCATTTCTGAATTAAGCGAAAAGTTATGGCAGTATCTAAATGCATTACATGGGTAAACTTTGTGATATAGAAGAATGCTAAAACATCACCTTCTTTCCTCGAATCACAGCACCTGCTTCACCCTGGATCACCATATACTTGGTCCCACCTAGGAATAAGCCAGTTGGGGCAAGCGTCCCGGGTTCCTCGAAATCTTTCAAAATGGCAGCTATTTCTTCAGGCTTAAACTACAACACCAACCAACCCAAGAACGCTGGTGAACAAAAAATTCAGCAAGAAAACAACCATATACAGAATATCCAACAACAATCGCACACATAATAAACCAAGCAATTTGTTCTAAGTGGTAAACAAATCAAGTATCGGATTCAAATCATGAACCGATTACTCCGATTCTCAGATCAATAACCACAAAAACACTTCTATTCAACTTAATCTACTTGTTTTCAACTAGAAAAAACTCATATGCATGTCGTTGATCAGATCACACACAAATTGACCAAACCTGTTAGCAAATAAAGCTACATATACGATCAAGATCCAGTAGAAGAAGTAAATCTGAAACTTGAACTACGGCTTCTAAAAGAAAGGGACTGAACGAACCTGAGGGAAAGTGGCGCTCTGAGACCAAACGGTGCCGTCTTGCCCGATGATTGCCGCGGCGGTGAGGCGGTTGCCGTCGATATCGCACATCAAGTGCTCGTCGACGTACTGCTTCCACGACATCGTTTTGTCTTCTTCGTTTGGTTGATTCACTGCGTTTGCGCTGTGGGAGGCTGCGTTTGCGTTTCTAGAGCTCAACGAGAATGGAAGGTGCGAAGATCTTTGAGAGATAAAATGGCTTTTTGTAATAATATTGGTGCCTCTTGCTTTTCTAAGACGACAGCTCTATTGTCAAGGTACACTACACGTGGCGTCACCTGAGTTGTCCTTTCATTTTTATTTTCTGTTATTATTATTTTTTTACCGGGGCCAAGTTCTAGACGACTATGTGAGGGCCGCAACTTTAAACTACGGGTCCAATACTATTATTGGGCCAAACCAATAAAGTTTAAATAATTATTTGGGCCAAGATCAAACCATTTCTTTGAAAAAGCCCGCAACTTTGCATTGAACTTTTTTTTTTTTTTCATTGAAATGAAATTATAAAATATTTAGGCTAAATGACACTTTTAGTCCCTGTATTTTTATAAAATTTTCATTTTGGTTCTATATTTTTATTTTTGACAATTTTGGTCATGTACTTTCTATATGATAGCAATTAAATCTAAATAGTTAACATCATTTAAATTATTGATGGAAAATTCGACATGATAGCACATGCTTCACACATGAGTGACATTTTGAATCTTCTAGTCCTTATTAATTGCGTATAAGGGCGAGTATAAGCTTATATAGGCATCCAAGTGGAGTAAGATGTCTGAAATATCACTCAGATATAATGTACATCGAATTTTACATCATTAATTTAAATAAGATTAACGATTTAGATTTAATTGCTATCGTATTAAAAGTACATAAGTGAAATTGCCAAAATTAAAAGAACATAACTAAAGTAAAATTTCATGAAAGTACAGGTAACAAAAGTGTCATTTGGCCAAATATTTATTTTGAAGCTCATGAAAATGTGAAATATTATTCCTCCCAATTTGTTGTTAAGCTCAAGTTTGAACGACAACATGAATAGAATAATTGCAACTTACCTTCTCCAATTGAAGTAAATTTTTGATATTATTGTAATAGTGTCATATTGTGTTATTAATCAAATTATCATAATATGTGTGTATATATTAATAGGTTTTATTACATTTTACACACCTGAATTTTGAGCTCAATCTCATTTCACCATCTAAAAAAAAATTATGTCAATTTACCACCTGAATAAAAAATTTGTTGTAATGTACCACCTCTGACTCATTTTGTCTAAACTTTTGTTAAAAATAAAGATGTTTTAGTATTTTCAAGTCAGTTTTTTATTGTTTCAAAGTTGATAAAATGTAAAAAAAATCATTTTTTTTTTCTAACAATAAGAACTTAAAAAAGACTAAAACACTCTTATTTTTAACAAAAATTTAGACAAAATTAGCCAAAAATGGTACATTGCAACAAAGTTTTCATTCATGTGGTAAATTGGTATATTTTTTTGTGGTGAAATGAGATTGAATCTAAAGTTCAGACGGATAAAATATAAAAAACTTTATTAATATTATACTTTAAAAATATAAATTTGTCTTTTATTTATATTATAATACGTTAATTAATAACACTACGCAGTAATGCTACTTACTCCAAATACAGATATTTTCCCTCTGATTCGTAGCCTTCTTTATTTTCTGATATGAAGCAAATAAAATTTCATTGAAACTGTGGGAAACAGGATGCGAAATTGCATATTTGCATGTAATTTTAAACCCAGCGACAAAAGCACACGATTCTCATACCACTATCTTTTTTTTTTTTTGGCCACTTACTCATACCACTATCTTTAAATAAACCAATAGTGGCCAAAAAAAAAAAGAAATCCTTAAATAAACCAATGAAAAACCAGGTACCAGTATTAAGCCCCGCCACCAGTTTTTCACGCAAATCCTCACAAAACGCCGCCGTTTACCGAATTTCCATATTCCGCCGACGCCAATAATTTCCCGCCACCTGTTTTCACTAACCATGATATCGTTCCAAGTTTCCAACTGTGCTGCTGATGTTGACAGAACGCATATCAGAAAGTAAAACGCGTTTGTATTGTACCGACAGTTCAATCACACCATCAACAACAAACGACGTCGCTTTCCGCATCACGTGCCGTGATCATTCTAGACTAGAAAGTGATCATTCTAGACTTTCTAGTTCAAGACTTCAAGTCACTACTCACTACCCTCGCGGGGGGAACTATTCCGAAATATAAATACCCGCAGACTTTATCCAATTTACAATCCACCCACCATCCCTCTCTGTCCGAACCGTATTTTCGATTTCGTTTCTGCTTCAATTCCATTTCATCACAGAATCTACTTCGCCGAGTTATTGAAATCCAGAAGAGCAATGGCGGTTTCTGTAGATTTGAAGATGAAGGTCGTCAAAGGCGAGGCTGGTTACGTGCTCGAAGATGTCCCTCACCTCTCCGATTACATCTCCGATCTTCCTGTAATTTTCTCACTCTCAACCTCTTTTACTTCGCTTAATCGGAGTTTTGTGTTTGCATTGTTGTTGTTGTATAAACAATTTCTTGATTTAATCGATTTTGGGGTGTGTTTGGTTGCTTTGCAGACTTATCTCAATCCATTGCGAACCAATCCTGCTTATTCAGTTGTCAAGTACGTACAAATTTTCCAGAACAATGATTTCTGCTTTTACTTTGCTTTGTATTTTAATACAATACAATGACTCTTTATGACCCAACCTTTTTTTTAGGCAGTATTTTGTTAACGTGGATGATTCTGTAGCTCAGAAGGTAACATTCCAACAATTTGCCTTTTTTTTTTGGATCTCATTCTTGTAAAATTTCTGTCCTGTTCATACACTTTTAGCTGAATTATATGTGTCAAAATTAGCATTTGTTATATATATGTGAGCTCTATGTTAAAACCAGAAATGGGTTGCTTCTATCTTTTACAGATTGTTGTTCACAAGGATAGTCCAAGAGGGACACACTTCCGGCGAGCAGGACCACGCCAAAAGGTGTTGCATTTTTTTTCTGTCTAGAAGCTGTTGAAGTAGTAATACTATGAAATGTGCATTGTATTTGTAGTGACGTGCATTGTATTTGGTTCAGGTGTATTTCGACTCGGACGAAGTACATGCGTGTATTGTAACATGTGGGGGTTTATGCCCTGGACTCAACACGGTGATCAGGGAAATCGTGTGTGGACTTTATCACATGTATGGCGTCAACAAAGTTCTTGGGATACATGTGAGTAGTTATATTGGCATATGCTTGAGGTTCAATATGTTTTGTAGTTTTGTTGTGACTGGTTGTGGTGAGATTTTTTGAGGTTCAATATGTCTCACGAACAAATTCTGTATTGACATGCATCAGGGAGGATACAGCGGTTTCTATTCCAGAAATACTGTTGCCTTAACACCCAAGGTTGTCAATGACATCCACAAACGTGGTGGTACTATCCTTGGGACATCACGAGGAGGCCACGATACCTCGAAGATAGTTGACAGCATTCAGGATCGCGGAATTAATCAGGTAAGGGTTAGTTTTTCTCAAGTATCATTCTGCATGATATTTGTTATATATCGTAGATTCAAACATAATAGTTTATATCCCAGGGCACAGATGGACTATCATGGCATGCTTTTTGTGGTACAGGTTTACATAATTGGAGGTGATGGAACTCAAAGAGGAGCAGCTGTCATATTTGAGGTAAAATTACTCTCCACTAGAGTATGAAATTGTGATGCCTTCTCAGAATGGTGGAATGTGATATGCATCCATTGCTAGATGTAAACCTTACAGTTTATTACTGAGGCTGCCTTAAATTGATTACTGGGGCCCAATGTTAAAGGATTTCCTGTTACAGAGTCATAGAGGTAGAATAGGTTAATTAGTGCATATACCTGTATACATGCTCTGTATTTGAGACTTGTCTTTTTTGCATCCCTTTGTTTTAACTCTCTCTCTCTCTCTCTCTCTCACTCTCTATCTATCTCTTTGTTTTATCTATCTCTCTCTCTCTCACTCTCTCTCTTTGTTTTATCTATCTCTCTCTCTCTCTCTCTCATTTAGTTCATGGCTTTACATTAAATTTGTAAAAAAGAAAAGAAATAACTCATCACTATTCTTATCTATCTATTTGTAAAAAAGAAAAGAAATAACTCATCACTATTTCTTATCTATCTATCTCTCATTTAGTTCATGGCTTTACATTAAATTTGTAAAAAAGAAAAGAAATAACTCATCACTATTCTTGTGTCTTAGCCATTCTTAAAACATTTTACTTCTCATTTTGCAGGAAGTTAGACGGCGTGGCCTCAAAGTTTCTGTTGCTGGAATTCCTAAAACCATAGACAATGACATTCCGGTACTTCTTATACAGAACATATGATCTACTTTTAATTTCTGCTTTTTGTTGCTTCATGTGGTATTTTTATTTTCTTGACTTAGGTTATAGACAGATCCTTTGGCTTTGATACTGCGGTTGAGGAGGCTCAACGTGCCATTAATGCAGCCCATGTTGAAGCTACAAGTATTGAGAATGGTCTTGGTGTTGTGAAGCTAATGGGACGCTACAGCGGTAAAGATCTCATTTTATGTCTATATTTGTATTCTTCAATGTCACACAAATAGAGATGCTAATGGTTTAAATTTATCGGGAAAAAAATTACTGCATTTAGATTTTTGTGCTAGTTATGTTTTGATACCAACCTTATACAGCTTTCCACTTATTCTGGAATTTCTGATGCAGGTTTCATAGCTATGTATGCTACACTTGCCAGCCGAGATGTGGACTGTTGTTTGATTCCAGAGTCCCCCTTCTATCTTGAAGGAAAAGGTGGACTTTTTGAGTACATTGAAAAACGACTCAAAGAAAATGGACATATGGTTATTGTGATAGCTGAGGGAGCAGGACAGGATCTTCTTGAAGAGAGCTTATCCATGAACCAGCAAGATGCTTCAGGAAATAAACTACTTAAAGATCTTGGGTTATGGATATCTCAGAGGATCAAGGTATCACTTGCAATCCCCCCTCCCCCCTTTTTTTAAGCCATTTACCATTAACCATTAACCCAACATCTAAAGTTTGATAACCCATTTTCTATAAAGTTCCAACAAGTTGATCATTTCCACGGGGATAGAAACCTCTGCAGCTGCACAGCATGGTGCAAGTTTCTGTTAAAAGTTATGCTAAGTAACTGTGATATTGTTAGCAAGGATAACATGGTGTGATACCAGAAATGCCATATCATTTATAAGTACTATTTTTCCCCCTCTTACTATATGCATAATATCAAGCTTTTATTGACTCAGAAAAGTATCTACGGTCATAAAAGTTCCACTTCATTCTATTCATCTGGGTGGAATTTGAATTAAAAGGTTTTTTTAAAAGCTAAGGAAATCAAGCTCTGTTTCTCCATTTCCAAGTATCTCATCCTTGACGCCAACTGAGTTTTTAGTAGTTGATGTGGATATCTTACTAATGGATCTGTTTAAATTTCCTTTGTCTGATTAACCCTTGTTTGCTTCTGTTTCAGGATCACTTTGGAAGACAACAAAAGATGGCCATTACTCTTAAATATATAGGTCGGTGCCCCTAGATTGGCCTCCTTTAATTGTTTCTTTTCCCCATTCAAAAGTTCACCGAAATAAATAAGCAATAGAGTCTAATCAATCAAATTGCTTGCCAGATCCTACATACATGATCCGGGCTATTCCAAGCAATGCAGCTGACAATGTCTATTGCACACTCCTTGCTCAAAGTGCTGTTCATGGAGCAATGGCAGGGTACACAGGCTTTGTAGTTGGGCCTGTCAATGGAAGACATTCGTATATTCCATTTAATGTAGGTTTTCCATCTCTTATATAGTTATCCTTTCTTTTACAAGTTTTTTGCTGACACACCTGAATGGTGGAGGCTTCTATCTTCAACTACATCTTTTTATATATCTTGCTATATGCAAATAGAATTTTCGGTTTGACAGTATGAAATTAAAGACTCACTAGTGATGATCTGGTTGATTCTTGATATACAGCATATCACCGAGACACAGAACAAGGTTGTGATTACTGATAGGATGTGGGCACGACTCCTTTCTTCAACCAACCAGCCGAGCTTCTTGACCCCCAAAGACGTTGCTGAAATCGAAAAAGAGGAAGAGCCTCCAACTCAACTTTTGGAATCAGAAAATTGTAGAGATAGCAAGTACTAAAAACATTCCTAGCATGACATGAACATACATGAGACTGTTTTATTCAGCACCTTCTGTTATAATCAGCAGTCAGGTTTTGTTGATACCCTGTTTTACTAGGTTTGCTTGTTGTACTGAAAAGATGTATTGGTTGCTTCAGTATTTCGGGTTACGATGTCCACTTGGTATCGATGGCCACGGTGACTGAGATGTCATATGATTGGGTAACTGGTTTCTGTTTCACGGATTTGCACATATATGAGACAACTGTGTTCTGCTGGATCAGTTTTTATTTTTTCCCCTTTGATTTTTGGCCGTTTCTTTATTATGCTTTCATTTTAGAAGATGTGCCCCGATACAAGTTGGCTAAGAATTTAAAAAAAAAAAAAAATGTGGTGATTGATACAAGTTGTCTTATATATCAGCTTTAATATTAACAAGTATTCTTATTAGCCACATATCAACTCAATGAACAAATTAGAACTATTCTTATTAACAGACAATTTTTTTCAATCAATAGATTCATACAAGGAATTTGTTAATATCAACTCAATGAACAAATTAGAACTACTCTTATTAACAGACAATTTTTTCAATCAATAGATTCATACAAGGAATTTGTTATACAGCCGACTACTAGATAAATTTTTAGATGCTCCAGAAAAAAAAAAAAAAAAAAATTGCTGCCATTATCTCTCCATTGGATATTGATCGATATATCTGGCTAGGCAAATTAAATCTTATATACGCCAGAGGGCTCTGCATTTTGAATGATCCATGGATGTTCTAGAAGCTTGTGTAATGGCAGGCGTTGAGAAGAATCCTTGACAAGCATCTGTAATTAAAAAAAGTAATAAAATTCAGGCATCACTAATAACTCTTTATTTTGAAGCAACAAGAAAATACTCGAATGGAAGTGCAAAGCATGAGAACAAAAACCTGACTAATAAGGTCCTTTGCAGAAGAAGAGACAATTGGTTTAGGCGGGAACTTAAGATCCACTTGCACAATCCTGTGAAGACAAATAGCAGAGCCATACATGATCATATTAGGCATGTACTATATAGATCGTATTAGTACTTTCAGTATGACCATAAAGCCACTGCATTCAATTTCACATGCTATGCACACTACAACAAATATCTTTTTCATTTATGGAAAACTTGCATCTCTTTGTTCTTGGTTTCATAATGTTTCATTATGTGATAATGAAAGCTAATTTTGTCAACTTTAAATCAATTTACAATCCACACCATACCTTCTATATGTGTCTGAATGCTCCTTGGCCTCAAAGGGAGGGACTCCATAGAGAAACTCATAGCACAGGACACCAAGGCTCCAGATGTCCACACTTGCATCATGTTCTACGCTCTCCACTGTTTCACAACCATGGAAGTGTTAGTGAGGTAGATAATAGTTGTGTTTTTGCAGAACAATCTTGCAAATGATTTTCCACAAAAGTTCTCTTTGACACAACAATAAGAAATACATGTGAAAGATGATCAATCCGGACAGACACTGTTTCATAAGCATGAAACCAAATATATGGTAACACAGCGTGGTAGAAAACATTTGAGTAGGACACATACCCATCTCAGGAGGGAGGTAATCAAGAGTGCCACACATTGTCCGCCTGCGGTTGAATGTGTGCACCGACCACCCAAAATCTGCTATCTTGAGTTCACCCTGACAAAGAAGATCCACATTGACTTGGTAAACACCGAATATCATCATTAACAAATTAAAAGGAAACATATAATAGCATGGATGGCAGTCAGTACCTGTGCACCAATGAGAAGGTTCTCTGGTTTGATATCTCTGTGAATTACATGCTTTCCATGACAGTATATAAGGGCCCTGGCCAACGATGCAACATACTGCCCATGTGCCACATGCATACACATCAGGAATCAGGATTGCTAGTCGTATATAAGGTGACATGAAAGTTTGACACAAGCGAAAAAGAAAATGAATTCAGACACCACATAAAAGAACTTACAGTGGCAGCACGTCTTTCACTGAAGTATTTACACTTCTGTAGTTCCTTGTATAGTTCACCTTTGGCGGCATATTCTAATATCAAATAAACTCGTTTCTGCAATAATTACATAGTCCAGAGGTAAGGTTAATACATATTGCTTCGACCAAGACAAGTTTAACTTGTTACAAACATAAGTGGCTTATGAACACTATACCTGATCGTAGAAGTAGCCGTAAAGGCGTAAAATATTGGGATGTCGGAGATGGCTCTGTATTTCAACTTCCCGGCGAAGCTGATGTTCCACCTGAGACTGTTGCAGCTGGCTCTTGAAGAGGACTTTAAGTGCCACAATGTGATTGCTCTGTTCCAGGCATACATATAAATCAAATTGGGTACACAATTTACGGTAGGGGCAAGCATTCAGTACTTCATTTGCTTGCTAAAATTATATAAAAGTGATTAGAATATCAACACCTAACTACCTAAGTATAATTAAGCTACAGAAAACTATGGGATCCTTTGGGTCACAGAAAACATAAATATAATCTTTGCAACAACCAAAAAAACTACAGATCTAGAATGAAATGCAAGTCGACAGTTATAGAAGCTTAATTCCTTGACTAAACAAACATGTAAGATGCTATAATTAACAAGAATTGAACAAAAGTACCAAAAAAACTGTAATAGTAGCTGAAAAAAGAAGAAGAAGCAAAATTTGCATAATGCATGCTCATAAAGAATGAGGGACAGACCCGTTTCTCTCTTGCCAAATAGACGTGACCAAACTTTCCTCGGCCGAGAGGCTTTCCAATGTCGAAATCATTGAGCGTCCATCTTTTTGTCTCCGTTGCTGAAACCTCCGAAGAAGCCTATTCAAAGTTTCAAACCAAACCAAACCCAATTTTAAAATCCTAATATTATCTACAAGCAATCACCAATTAGCCCTTTAAACCCTAGAAAATCGAAGCTAATTGACAATCAACTGAAGCCCAAATTACTGAATTTTCGAATCATAAAATCTCTAGAGTCAGAGAGGCTCGAATTCAAATTTTAATAAAGCATTCTCGAAAATCACAAATACCCAGATGAATTCTTATCCTTTTGGAGCCATTCAGGTTTTCTCGACATCAAAGAAACAGTTTTCTTAATGGAAAAACCAAAAAACACATTTCAGTCGCAGAGAAACAAACCAAAGAACCGAAAAGCAAGAAAAGAAAACCCTAGCATTCGAATTGAGGGACTCAAACCAAAAGGCTACGAAATTGAAACACGAAAGGGGTTTTCTTTGATTCTCACCTTCTCTTGGGGTGGGTTCTCCGCAGCAATCGCCATGAGAGAGAGCGAAGGGAGAGAGAGAGAGAGAGAGAGATAGGAAGAGAGAAAAGATGAGAGGGAGAAAAATATTGAATGAAGGAAAGGAACGCTAAAGAGGGGCTTGTAATAAGCACTTCTCAACGGTCGAATCCTCGTGTGTCGCCACGTGGTTCATCCCGCTCTGGCTCTCTCTAAGATTTTCAAAATTTAGGGCGCAATCTACTGTTTGCCGTCTAGCTTTATCGTTTATGAATCTTCCTGGGACCGACGAGATCAACGGTGTAGAACCATCCAGTTTTTCCAGAAAAAGCAGGTGAGCTTGCCCGGTTTCTTTATTTGTCTGACGAACGTCTTTGGGGAGCAAGGCTACAATCACCTTGGCAGCGACAGGTTGAACCATGACAGCTTCCCAAATCGACGCCAGCTGGCCGGTAAAGACATGGTCTTTCTTCTTCTTTGTTTGAGTCGGTGATGTAGACCGCCACCTGTGCTGCCATGTATTCACTTCTGCAGACGTGTTCGCATTCAGAAACTCAAACAGTCAAACCCCATGCAACCGACCGAGACACCACCGTGCCACGTCACATCAAGACGTCATCCCCAAACCTTCTTCTCCTTATAATGGAATCCCGGTATCAGTATCCCATCCTTCTTCACTATTTCACACAGTTCACGATTTTCAATCAATCAGAACCGTCGATCTTGATCGATCATGGCAGCGGTAACCCATCATCGGAGTAAGCCGGATGAGCGAGCCATGCACACAGCCTCAGCCCTATCTTCACGCCAGAGTAGTACTGCCAAGTTCTTGACGGCAGGCGCGATTGGAACCACGCTCTTAATCATGTCCGGGTTAACTTTAACCGGGACAGTGATGGCCCTGATCATGGCCACCCCAGTCCTAGTGGTGTTTAGTCCAATTCTAGTCCCGGCTGGGATAGTCATGTTCCTGGCAGCGACTGGCTTGGTCTTCTCCGGCGGATGTGGCGTGGCGGCAGTGACGGCGTTGTCGTGGTTATATAGATACGTGTCTAACTACGTGGCTGCGAAGAAAAGGGCCCACGCGTATGGACAGTTCATTATGCTTGGTGTGTGATAATTAATTGTGGGTGTAATAAACTGTGCGTGTGTGTACGTTGTTTCTGTTTGAATGTATGCATGAACTCTGTAATAACTCTGTGGTTTGGGGTGTTTTTGTTGATAAAATTAATAAAACTCCTTTATTGTTCTGCGTTCATAGCCTGTGTTGTGTGCTTGTGAGACTAATTGTTCTGGTATTTGCTGGTTAATTTTGTACAAATTAAGTACCCCTCCCAGGTTTGTTACATTTTCAATTCCTCCGTAAAGTTTTAATTTTTTTTTTTTACAATTTAAGTCAATATCAACTATATATTGCCAAACTTTATTTAGGTTAATCAAACGGTCAACCGTTAAACGGTGACACCGCATGCATTGAAGTTTTTTTCTTTTTTTTAGTGAAAATCCATTTGATATTATTTGAACAATAACAACTAGATAATAATCTAGAAATAGAACTAAATAGAAAGAGGGTTTGAGCAGGGTGGATATGCATAAAAATGTGAGAGCTAGAGAGAGAGAAAGAAAAAGAATGGGAGAGCTAGAGAGAGAGAGGGAGAGAAAGAAGAAGGGTTTGAGGGGGTGGATCAGGATCAGGAGATGAATGGAAGAATGAGAGAGAGAGTAAAAAGATAAAGGGGTTTGATGGGGGTGGATCTGCAGAAGTAGAGGGGAGGGGAGAAATTCAATCCTCTATACGTGTTGAGTCCACATCAGCTGAAAGGACTCATAAAGAGTTACACGTACATATTAATGGTTACCAACTAGTACTAGCTAGCTACACTGTTAATCTTGTCCGGGCTAACTTTAACCGGGACAGTGATAGCCCTGATCATGGCCACCCCAGTCCTGGTGGTGTTTAGTCCAATTCTAGTCCCGGCTGGGATAGTTATGTTCCTGGCAGCGACTGCTTTGGTCTTCTCTGGTGGGTGTGCCGTGGCGGGAGTGATGGCGTTATCGTGGCTATATAGCTAGCTACGTGACTTCCAAGGAAAGGTCCAACGTGTATGGGCAGTACATACAACTTGGATTGTAACTGTGGGTGGGTTGGTCACTTGGGTCTGCAGCTGAATATTTAATGTGGTGTTTTGTTTGTATGCATAGTGTTTTGGGTTGTTAATTTCTATGAATAAAAAATAAAAAAAAATAAAAAAAACAGGAAAGAACTACTTTTATGCTTTCATTTCATAGAGGCTAGTAATTGTCCTGGTATTTTGGTAGTTTTCTTTGGTCTGCTTTTCAAAACCTGCGCGCTATCAAATGGTTTCAATTGCTAAGCCAGTCGAGTCTGAAACTCACAACCTATGTATTAGACTAATAAATGATGTTTGAAGTATTCAGAGACAAAGCCCATGATGAAGGCCTTCCATTTTGATGTGGCCTCAAGCTTTGATGTCTTGTGTTTGCCCATAAGTAAAATGGAGGACATAAACAAGAATTAGACATGAAAAAGCAAAAGCTAGTACAGTGAAAATTTGTGCTATAGATATACTAAATTACTCTTCTAATTTGAGAGAAGAAGAAAGAAGAAGATTGAAAAAATGTGCTCAAGTGCTTTTTCATAGTCGGGGTGCATACCAAAATTGAGATAAATGTGCTAGACTACTCATAATTAAAATCCCAAAAAAGTGAAGGAAAATTGAAACAAAATAAAAAATGGTTGCTAACAGATCTACTTCATCTACTCTTCCTTGAGAGAAGGAAGAAGAAAAAAACAGAGGAAACACCATTCGAATTATAAGACAATGAACATCGATCCCCATAATTTTTACGCAAACAAATTATAATATGTCGATAAAGATGGGGAAGAAATATTTTCATCTTCTTCAAACTCACAAAGCTTAATGTACTTGATCTTCATACGTACATACAAGAAATTAAAACAATTAGTAGCATACCAATTTCTCATGCCACTGAAGAATCTCTAGTGATGATGTAGACCGCCACTTGTGCTGCCACGTATTAACTTGTGCAGACGTGTTCGCATTGTGAAACTCAAACTCTCATGCAACCCACCACCGTGCCACGTACATCACACCATGACGTCACCCCCAAACCTTCTTCTTACATATATGGATCCCAGTATTATCCCACCCTTGTTCACTGTCTCACGGTCACCGTTCCCGAATTTCAATCAATCACAGCCGTTGATCTTGACCATGGCAGCGGTAGCCCATCAGCGGAATAAGCTGGATGAGCCAGCCATGCACACAGGGTCAGCCCCATCCTCACGCCAGAGTAGTACTGCCAAGTTCTTGACCGCAGGCGCAATTGGTACCACGCTTTTAATCTTGTCCGGGTTAAGTTTAACCGGGACAATGATGGCCCTGATCATGACCACCCCAGTTCTGGTGGTGTTTAGTCCAATTCTAGTCCCGGCTGGGATAGTCATGTTCGTGGCAGCAACTGGTTTGGTCTTCTCCGGCGGGTGTGGTGTGGCAGCAGTGACAGCGTTATCGTGGTTATATAGCTACGTGTCTAATTACGTGGCTGCGAAGAAAAGGGCCAACGTGTATGAGCAGTACATAGAGTTTGGAATATAATCTCCTAAGAGTGTTATTATTTGTGGGCGTGTGGTGAACCCTGTGTTTTGAGTTTGTTTTTGTTAATAAATAACACTTGTGAGAATTCAAAGGAATTTCGAAAGTCAAAACCACTGGCAGGAATACAGTTACTTCTAGTTCCAGTTCTGGGAGCATCTACAGAGGAAGAGAATCCTAGTGAAGAACCAGAACAACCAGTAAAGTCTGAGTTTGTTTATGTAGATTACTTAGGACAAGCTGAATCTTGAGATTTGGAAGTAGGACCTAGAACTTCGGATGATACTGAGGCTGATGCGACTTCTACTAGGTCAGGTGGAAGAACTGGAAGCTCTGGTAGTAGGAAATAAGTACCAGATCTTAGGATGGTGAAGTTGGTTGAATGTTGTTTGTACTTTTGTTAAAAGTTTATTGTATTGTGTAAATTACGTTGATCGTTTTGTTATCTACTCTCGTTTTTTTTCCGAACAAATCGAAGAACCTAATGGATCGAACTCATCCTTGGCTGCTACGAAACATATCGGCCTTGCGTTGCGGAAGGAACGTTATGTTCTGTTTTGAGTTGGAGGCAAGAACTCTTATCGACGGAGTCGTTTGGCACCTCGATGTCGACTCATCACATCCTGGGGACTAGATAACAAAACGATCAACGTAATTTACACAATACAATAAACTTTTAACAAAAGTACAAACAACATTCAACCAACTTCACCATCCTAAGATCTGGTACTTATTTCCTACTACCAGAGCTTCCAGTTCTTCCACCTGACCTAGTAGAAGTCGCATCAGCCTCAGTATCATCCGAAGTTCTAGGTCCTACTTTTGAACCTCGAGATTCAGCTTGTCCTAAGTGACCTACAGAAACATACTCATACTCTATTGGATGTTCTGGATCTTCACTAGGATCCTCTTCCTTTGTAGATGTTCCTTAGGCTGGAACGGGAGGTAACTGTATTCCAGTTGTTGGTTTTAAAGGTGAACATTGTAGCTGGTGCTTTGAACAGAAAGTCACAAGAAACTATAGCAAATATGCGGATTCAAAAGAAAAGATGATTGAATCTAGTTGTAATTATCAATTATACATCGGGTCACATGGAGATTGCGCTTATCTTTGTAATTTGGTTACTCATCCAATATTGATAGGAAAAGTTATTGAAGCACATCAAGAAGATGTACAAGTAAAGATGATTAAGGAATTGAAGGAGAAGTGAAGTGATTTCGGGTTGGGGTAAAGATAGCAAATTTTCAGTTTTTAAGTTTTTGAATTTCATTTGTTTTGATTGTGTTTTCTTTATTTTTAATTGAAGTATAAGTTATAGTTTATCTTTGTTTAGCCTTAGGAACTGAATTGGGTGATGAGATTTGAAGAGAATTGAAGTTGGATGAATTTTGGAAAAATATGAAATTTTTCTGCAATTTTTGGACAGTTTCGGGTACTAACATTTGAGGTCACATATCTTGAGTTGTAGAGCTACATTTTGTGTGATCTTTGTATGATTGTAAAAAGGAGTTGCAAAGCTTTAAAATGAGTATAAGTTTATTTAATTTGGTGAATGTTTGATAGGGTAAACAACGAGCCAAAGTTTAAAAAAATAAGGAAAATCTGGGCAGGAGGTTGAAGACGATGAACAGTGCCGTAGCCACCTCCACTTGCACCACCAACGCTTGGCGGCGGCTTCGGTCATTGGGGAAAGTCTCTCCCTATTGCATTTTCGATTCCGAATCCAATGGTGGCCTCCATTTTGCAATCCGAGACCCCTAACTTAGTGTTTTCACTACACACACTAGAATTAGAGAGTGAATGACTTTTATTCTGTAATTAATTGTAGTTTTCTTGTACGGGTTTAGGTTTGGAAACGACCCGGAGAGACAAGGCTATATCTAGTGGCAGAGTAAGTTCGTATTCGAGGTAGGGGGATTTGAGAAACTTTAAACAACAAATTTAATTTTATTGAGTGTTTGTTGAAAATTGCAATATATGTGCTAATACGTGATTTTTATGAATTATTTGAGCATGATATGAATTAGTTAATTATTATATATAATTATGTGTATTTATTTAAATGTGACATTTATTTGAATGTGAAATATGATTTATTGAGAAATGAAGATTATGATGATGAGAAAGGGTTGTGAGTTAAATTTAAATTTCGTAGTATGCATAGAGAGTGAAGCCCTTTCCAACGGATAAAACGATCTATTTTCCCAAGGCACATTGGGACCTTCGATTACGTATCAAAATTAGAATGTCTTGCACTTTAATTGCAAATTAAAGTGAAGACGTGTTGCAATTTAATTTTCAAATGATTATTAAAGAAGTGCAACATAATATTCATGCATATATAATATTATTATATATATTATTAGCTTCATGTTGTATGTTTCAAAGAGCTTCTATATAATTAACTTTACAATGTTAAAGCTGAATGTCCCTACTGAGTTGTTGGTTAGAACTCAACCCTTATAGACTTTGCAGGTTCAATTCTTCAGAGCTCTTAAAAGATTTTCTACTTTTTATAAAGGAGAGTTTTGTTTGGTCTGCTTGTTTCAAAACCTACTTCCAAATGGTTTCAATTGCTAAGACAGTCAAGCCTAACTAAACTCACAACTTGCTGTGTATTTGACTAATAAATAGATACATGCAAGCCCTGTCCAAAAGAAAAACAAAAAACAAAAAGATGTAAGCCCAATTTGACGTAGTCAGAGACAAAGCCCATGAAGGCCTTCGTTATTGTCTATTGATGAATTTGATGTGGCCTCAAGCTTTGATGTCTTGTCTAACGCCCATAAATAAAATGGATGACATAGAAAAGAATATACATGAAAAAGGAAAATTACAGAAAAAGAAAAAAAAAGTGCTAATCTATATCTGCTCGAGTGGTTTCATGGTCGGAGTGCATACCAAAATTTAGATAAATGTGCTAGACCATTCATAATTTACAAGCCCAACAAGTAGAGAAAATTGACAAAGAACAAAGATTGATGCTAACAAATCCACTTCATCTACTCTTCTTTGAGAGATGAATAGAAGAAGAAGAAGAAGAAAAATCAGAGAAAGCACCATTCGAATTGTAAGCCAACTGAAATCTCTACTTCAAATACCTCTCCTCACTTGCTAAAATACCAAATTGATGAAGCCAACCACTATTTTTGAGTCAGAGATTCAAGAATCTTTGGAAGCATTCTGATGGACCGCTCCTAACAAAAAGGGTGGAAGAAATGAAGGTATGATGAAGGCCAGAACCAAACACACCAATACAAAGCCTACAACCCACCAAGCTTTGTGGGGAATCCCCAATAATAGTTCATCACAAACTGCCACCAAAAATAGAAGATATAAACTTTTTCATGCAGACAAATTATACTATGCCCATAGAAACACAATTTCAAATTGTAATAGTTCATCATTTTCAAACAAACAAGAAACAAGAAACAAGAAACAAGAAACAAGAAACATGCCAATTTCTCATGTAAAGGTTAATGTACTTAAAAGGAAACATTTTCATCTTCTTCAAACATACAGGAAACAAGAAACATACCAATTAATTTCTCATGCAAAGCTTCAAGTAGTCAAAGAAAACATTTTCATATTCTTCAAACACACAGGAAACAAGAAACATATCAATTTCTCATGCAAAGCTTAATGTAGTTAGTGCCAGCAGTTGATGTCTACATTACCTATATTGAAAATGATGTACTCCCTCTCCTGTACCTCTGGTATTGCAACAACCCCCTCAGGCTCCACACTCACCAACACATACATGCCACCCTGAGCAGTGAGCAGAGTCCTTAACTTACTGAGCATCTCATAACATGCAACAATGGGTTCAAAGGTTCAGTGGCAAAATCAAACCTGATCGTTCGAGGCAAGGCTTTCAGTCTTGAAAATCATCTTTTCTGTATTCAGTAATCTTCGGTTGTTCCCATTCAGTGACAAGTCCAAGTCCCCTCTCTTGAGTTGTATGGAAAAGCTAGCGGGTATCTGTCAACACACCAATAGAAAGTTAAAGAATCCACAAAAGGGATTGCTGAAGGACACAGAGTGACACCATTAAAAGTTTTAAGAAATACATACAGAAGCTGGGTATGATATCTTCACTTCATACCACGTATAAGGCTCGAGTCCTTGAAGCTGGTAAAGGCGCGAACCCATTTGTAGTGGTAGCGTTTCCCTCCACAGCTCTTCACCAACATTCAAAACTTTGCTGTCTGTACTGCAAGAAGGTATAGAGCAGTGAATTTGGTTTAATACCATGTTCCTGGAAATTGCCATCAAAAGCAGAAAAATGTGCAAATTGGGTTGTTCGGATTAACACTAACTTGTTCTCATGGCTTGAATTTGAGCCGCTGATAGTGATGAAGATAATGTAGAGGGTCATAAAAAAATTACAAATCTGTATCTCACGCATTGTGGACGAACGTGACACCCTGTATGCTTCAAATTCTTGAATCTGGCCAACTGTAATCACACACTTCAGTGAAATGCTTTTCTCATTTGTGCAATTTATCAAACACTTCATGGGCAATGACAAACTCAAAATTTTAAAACATTGGATTATATAAGAGAATACAATTCCTTCAAATGAGGGTGCATGTAGGCTAATTTTCATTACCTTTCTTAGGATTTCTGGGCAACCAAACAGAGCAATAATCGATCAGTAGTTGCATCCGGAGCTACAGAAACTCGCAGTACCACTGTGCATTTTTTTCTCAGGAATCGATCAGTGACCAACCAGCTCAAGGACGGTTCCAGGTTAACAGAACATGAAACGCCGCGTTTCGGGCAGAACCAAAGTCATCAACCCGTAAAGTCGTAATAAACGAAGCTAATAAGACGGTGTTACTTTTCCTCCTTTCTTTTTATTTTACGAAAAAAATATAAATGAAAATACTAACGCCGCGTTTGGCGGTTCTTGCTTGATAAAACCGTTAAAACGACTCTACAAACTCAGGCGGTCCGCTCAGGCCTAAATTAAAAAAAAAAAAAAAATAACGACAGAATTGAATTAGCTGAGGGAAAACCCTAATCCCCTTAGTAAAGAGTAGTAGTGAGAATTAGTATCAGCTGAAGCCCAAATTCTCTCCGAAGCAACTTCATTACTGCATTCGAATTACCGAAAATGGTGCGTTGGTTTTACGTTCCTTTTATGCAACTGAGTTTTTTTTTTTTTTTTTTTTTTTTTTTTTTTTCAATTTTCTGTTTTGGTATTCTAATTCTGAATTTGTATGCTTCAGTTCTCAATTGCAGCTATCAATGATACCGACTCCAAAGGCAAATGGGAACCTTTGGCTCCCACCAAAGAAGCTCAGGCATGCCTCCTTTTCTCTCATAGTTATTTTTTACTTTCTTTGAAAGTAGCTATTTTTCCCCCTTGAATTAGTTCAAGAATGCCTTTTTGCTATTTCACTGATTTGGGATTTTCTGGGCTGAATTGAGTGTAAATTTGAGTATTGTTAATTTGTTCACATCTCACTATATGGCATTTGAGTAATGATGGCAAGGGAAGAAAACTAAATTCTTCGTAACATTAGTATTTGGGAACTTTATTATATTCCTCTCATTTTTCCAGCAAACTGAATGGACCGTAAAATGATGAATTACATGCCGAGTTTTTTAAAATGTTTAGATTTTCCCAGCTGAAAATGTGTTGTTTTGCGATTAGATATCTGTCCAACAATAGACGTCATACTGTTTGATCTGACATATCAGGAGTTTCATCTATCACAAACTTATCATGAAGGACTTCAAAAGTTACAAGCTAAGGAATACAAAAAGGCTAGTGAGCTTTTAGAATCCGTCCTGAAAGATCCTCTTATAGCAAACGCTCAGGTAAGACCTTGAAACCCATATTTTTTAGACAGTATGGTTGTGTGTGAATAGCTAGTGATTGAAGTTTTTATTGCCATGCAGGTGGATAGTAATGTCAGCGATTGCCATCTATTGCAACTCAGGTTTGGATATATCCACTACCCCTAATCTATTGTAGTCTAGATTTGTTGGTCTTCGCATATGCAATGCTGTAAATGGATTTACAATTTTCTAATTCATGGAGGATAAATAATCAGTCTTACGACTCTTACCCTTCATGTAGAATTTTTCTTTATTAATAAATAAAAAAGATAAAAAGAAAAGAAAAAGAAGAACATGATGCTCTTATTTATGTTTCTCCAATTATAGTTTCTTGCTGACTGCAGATTTTTGGCACTTAAGAACCTTGCCAATGTTTTTCTTCAACAAGGTTCAACACATTACAAGAGTGCTCTACAATGTTATCTTCAAGCTGTAGAGATTGATACCAAAGATTCTGTTGTCTGGAACCAGCTGGGAACATTATCTTGCTCAATGGGATCTCTGAGTATATCACGTTGGGCATTTGAGCAAGGGCTTTTATGCAGCCCTAATAATTGTGAGCATTTATTGCATTTAAATATGGTTTATATCTTCATACCAAAATAAATGTTTTATATTTAAAATGTACGCAGCACCATACGATATCTTCTTTTGTTTATGAATCAGCGGCAAATTATTTATTTATTTTTAACTTTCTTTACAGGGAACTGCATGGAGAAATTATTGGAAGTTCTTATTGCTATTGGTGATGAAGTCTCGTGCCTTTCTGTGGCAGAGTTAATTTTGAGGCATTGGCCATCACATTCTCGTGCTTTGCATGTGAAGGAAGTTATTGAAGAGTCTGAGCCAGTTCCATTTGCTCCTAGAGGTATAGATAAGCTGGAACCTAAACATGTCCGTCTAAAATTTGTTGACAAGAGAAAAGCAGCTGATGCAAATCTAGAGGATGGCGTTGCATCCAAGAAGCTGAAGCAAAGCATAGATCTGAACCTGGCAGAAGCTTCTTGGGCTGCTCTTTCTGATGCACTCTTAGATATCTTACTTCCGTTGAATGGCTATGTGTCTGAGATGGGTGATGCAAAAGCATGCAGGTCTGGGGATGTCAGATTAATTTTACACTTACCTTCTTTTTCAGAAAGTACCATAGGGTTGGAGGAAAGGAAAGGGCTTAACTCAACCCCAATTGGTGAGAATGCTTCCTTTGGTGATTGTAAAACTGAAAGAACAGGTGTTGTCAAAGAAAAAGACACAAATCTCCTAGAATTCCAACCACAGGAGAGGCGGAGTACTCGCCTTGAAAGGCTTAGAAGTCGTAAACCGGAGAAAGAAGATCTTGACTTTGCTAATGGTAAGGATCAGGCCAAGGTCGTAATTCAATATCTAGAACCTTTTATTATTGGGGGGTCAGGAATCAAAGATTCTGGTCATTCTGGTAATTGCTCTGTTTCATGTCCCGATCAAACTAATCCATGGGATACTGAATATGGTGATGTTTCCAGATTTGTTAAAAAAACTTCAAACAATTATGGTGCTTTCCATTTGGCTCATTTGCTTTTAGAAGAGGCTGCAAGTAGAGGTCTTTTATATCAGGATGCATTTATTAAGTTCCTGGAGTTGGAAAAGATGACAAGGAATTGGGGGAAGGATAGGACGCCTGAATGTTGCCTTTTTCTTGCTGAGCTTTATTATGACCTTGGGTCATTGTCATCTGAGGCTTCCAGGCTATCCGAATTCATGTCTGAGGCATCTTATCATCTGTGTAAGATCATCGAATCAGTAGCTTGGGAAGATGAAAGTATCTCTGGGCTTAAGAGATTCTTTGGTACTGATGGAATATCAGAAAACAATTCTATTTGCCAGGGTGTACAATTAGATGGTTCATCTTTAACAAATAACAGTTCCTTCTGGGTTCGATTTTTCTGGTTAAGTGGACGATTATCTATCTTAGATGGAAACAAGCCAAAAGCCCACGAAGAATTCTGTATTTCCTTGTCACTTTTGACTAGGAAGGAAAATATGACTGATTCTCAATGTGTAATCCACCTCCCATATTGCAAGGTTGTTAAAGAGTTAACCATCTATAGGATTCTCCATGAAATTAACATTTTAAAGGTTGATTTCTTGATGGAGAAGACTTTAGGTGAGATGATTGAGAAAGAAATGTATATGGAGTGCATGAACTTGCTTGTTCCACTTCTAGTTGCTACAAAAAATGTTCCTCCCGATGCATTACCCTTACGCTTAGCTGATAAAGGAGGCAAAGGAATTACTTCAGTTGAACTATCAGCACTAGACTTTTTAATCAAAGCGTGTGAGAAGACAAAACCTATGGATATTGATGTATATTTAAATTGCCATCGACGGAAACTACAAATTCTTATGGCAGCCGCAGGAATAGATGAATGCCTTGCTTCTTGTAAATCCTTCCTATTGAAATCAGGGTCAAAAGCTCGCTATGTTTCTGACATAGATTCAAAAGAAAGTTCAAGCAAGCAGAGCTGGAATTTCTTGGTTGCAGAGGAAGTGAAGGCAATTTCTCAATGTGTGTCTCAAGTGAAGAGATTTATTGATCAATCTGGAGCTTCTGTAAGTCAATCAATATTTATGTATACATAGCTGTGTTATTCAGTGATGCTTACCTAAACTGTAAAATTTCATTCATTTGTTCATTTTAACCAACCAGATGCTGATAAGAATCAGAAAAACATGAGGGTATTGATATTTACAAACATATAGTTAAATTGTCACAAGTGAATAACCTTATGGATCAGACTAGAAATTATGTAATTTCATTTTTTGTGCAGTATGTGATTATATCTTATGCTTGCAGGACAACAATACTATTCCAATGAGCAGCATAGGTGATATCCAATGCTTGCTCTTGTCAGTCATGTGCAATGTTGCAAGCACATTCCTCTGTAAGAAATCTTCTGAGCAAGTAGGTGCTGATCAAATTGAAAGAAGTTGCTTTATTGAAGCTTCCATTGCTTTCTGCAAACTTCAACACCTCAACCTCATGACACCTGTTAAAACTCAAGTGAGCAAAGTCTCTTCAAGTTGGTCATACAGTGAAATATTTCCTATATTTAACTCTTTATTTAACTTTTTATGTCTTTTTTTTTTTTTTAATGACTTTGCATCTTAGGTTGACTTAATTGTCACAATGCATGATTTACTGGCTGAGTATGGGCTCTGCTGTGCGGGTCTGGGTGGTGAAAGGGAAGAAGGAACGTTTCTTAAATTTGCAATTAAGCATCTATTGGCCTTGGATATGAAGTTTAAATCTAACTGTAACTTATTAAACAAGGAAACAACACTATACAAAGAGCAGCTTAGCCTAAATAGTCATCCCAAAATGTCTCTAAATGAATCAAAGTCAGATACACTAGATATGGAAATGGTTCACACAGGAATAGATGAAACCAGTGCTGCAGGGAAGGATGTTTCTGAAGGGATAGCTTTCAAAAGCATTTTATCTGATAAAGCCCTAGATAAAGACAGTGTGGGATTGGAAGGTGAAAGGCAAGGTGCAGATGGATCTGGTGGTAAGTTCAACGGAGGTGAAAAAGCAAGTGATCAATTGAATGAATCTGAAGCGGAACTCATTGAAGATGAAAAGGAGGAACTTGAGTTAAAAATTGATTATGCCTTGGATCAGTGCTTCTTCTGCTTATATGGTCTAAACATTAGATCCGACTCATCCTATGAAGATGATTTAGTTGTGCACAAAAATACTAGCCCTGGTGATTACCAGACAAAGGAACAATGCGTTGATGTTTTTCAGTACATACTCCCTTATGCAAAGGCTTCTTCTGTGAGTTCTCTCTCTCTCTCTCTCTCTCTCTCCCTCTCTCCCTCTCTCCCCCTCTATGTGTGTGCACATGTAGTGTGTTGTAAAAATTTATGCTTCCTGACATAGCATATCACAAGGGTTCCAATGAGGAGACCTTGTAGCACCCACAGAGATTTAGTTTTACCAACCCTTTTTTGGCTGCATTTATATATGTATGTTACAGAGGACTGGATTAGTTAAAGTTCGAAGAGTACTCAGAGCTATACGCAAACATTTTCCACAACCACCAGAAGAAGTTTTGGCTGGAAATGCAATAGATAAGTTCTTAGATGATCTTCATTTATGCGAAGATAAGCTCTCAGAGGAGGCTGGGTCTGATGGGTTTCTTGAAACGATAACGAAGATGATACTCCCTGATGCGAGAAACCTTAAACAACAGAAGACATCATCAGTAGGAAGGTATACATAAATATAGTTTCGTGTTTGTATTTTTAACATGTAAATTACTTGTTCTCTCTCACATGATGGTTAAATTCATAAATTTTCTAATTTGTAGAAGTGAACAATCTACATGTGTAATTGACTAATTGCAGCTCTGAGCCATATCTGGATGTCTACCGCAACTTGTATTATTTTCTTGCCCTGTCTGAGGAAATGAGTGCTACTGATAAATGGCCTGGCTTTGTGCTTACCAAGGAAGGGGAAGAATTTGTACAGCATAATGCAAACCTCTTCAAATATGATTTACTCTTCAACCCTCTACGTTTTGAAAGTTGGGAAAGACTCGCAAATATCTATGATGAGGTAATATTTGTTGTCATTCTGGTTTATGAATGCTTTACAAACCAAAAAGAGCACTATTTTTGGTGTGAAACAGTTTCATTTCTAAGGAGCCTTTTCTACAGGAAGTAGACTTGTTGCTAAATGATGGCAGTAAGCACATCAATGTGGCTGGATGGAGGAAGAATGCTACTTTACCTCAGAGAGTTGAGACAAGTCGAAGAAGGAGTAGGCGGTGCCTATTAATGAGTTTGGCTTTGGCAAAGACATCGATTCAGCAGGTTTCATGTTTTTTTCCTTTCCTATATATTAGTGTATTGGCAGGGAGTGGGATCTTTCCTTTCTCTTTCTTGGTCAGGTAGGGTAGCTAAAGTCCTTACCTTAATGTTGGTTGGGTATGTCTTGAAGCTAATCTGGTAAGGTTATTGATTGGACCAATAATTTGGGGCCTTTCAGATTCTCTGAGATTGTTGCTAATCCTTTTCCAATTGTAAGGTTATCAGACTAAAAAAAAAGGCTGAAATTTGCAGGGACCATCTTGCGATGGATCCTGAATAAATCAATATCATGCTATATACATGCCCTTTAAGGCGTAAAAGCTAGTCTTTTCTGCATGAGTTGGAATTTCTCTTGGATGTCACTGATGATGTAATGATTTTTTTTTTTGGTTATTCAGTGTGAGATACACGAGTTATTGGCTTTGGTATACTATGATAGCCTTCAAAATGTGGTGCCATTTTATGATCAGCGAACTGTTGTACCCGTGAAGGATGCCGCTTGGACACTGTTTTGTGAGAACTCAATGAGACATTTTAAAAAAGCTTTTGCTCACAAGTATGTCCTCTTTTCTACATAGTTTCATTTTTCCAGTTACCCACACAAACCAACCACCTAATGTGCCACTTTCAAATGGTAATTTGCTTGCACTTTCTTCTGTATCAGGCAAGATTGGTCCCATGCCTACTATATTGGGAAGCTCTGTGAAAAACTTGGATACTCTTGTGAGACATCATTAGCATATTATGATAAAGCTATTGCTCTAAATCCAACAGCTGTAGATCCAGTTTACAGGATGCATGCTTCGCGCCTGAAGTTACTTTGTACATGCGGAAAACAAAATCTAGATGCTTTAAAGGTTTTTTTCTTTTTTCTTTTTGGTCTTGCTTTTCCTCCAAATCACAAGCCTTCTCTCTCTGTCTCAGAATCTTTTTATTTTTCCAAATAATATATTCCTTAATAGGTTAGTATTATATTTTTCAATCAAGTTCAACTGGCCAAAAATATCTGATGAAATCCATAAGGGGGATGTGTGCTTGTGAGCTGCCTTCATTGAAATCATTTGTGGACTAGGGGACTAGTTATATCTTACCATTTTGTAATTTCACAATTAATCTTTGGCTATTCCAGGTTCTTTGGAGACTATTTATAACTTACTGTATATTTCACAATTAATTGTTGGCTATTCCAGGTTCTTTCAGCGTATGCCTTTAGTCAGTCAAGAAAGGATGCTATCATGACAATCTTAGGTAACATGGATTCTGAAAATTCAAACTCGCCCAAGGATAGAAGCACACAAGAAAACTCTGGGGAGATGAAGCATGAAGGTTCACTTAAATTAGAGGTGTGGAACTTGCTTTACAGTGACTGTCTTTCTGCCCTTGAAACTTGTGTTGAAGGGGAGCTTAAACATTTTCATAAAGCCAGATATATGCTTGCTCAAGGTCTGTATAGAAGGGGGGAAAGTGGCGCATTGGAGAGGGCAAAGGATGAACTCTCTTTTTGCTTCAAATCATCTCGCTCATCATTTACAATAAATATGTGGGAGATTGATAGCATGGTCAAAAAAGGAAGGTACAACAGTAAATCTATGCAACAGTTCTATTTCAGTATTTCTAGAATCATGTACCTAAGACATTTGGACACAACAAGGAAGTTACAAAAAGCTTATTTCAATGGATTTTTTTTTCTTTCTAAACAAGAAACAGAATGCAGAAACAGAGAACACTGGTTTGGTGTTCATATGAATCTATTTTCATGAAAAAAGAAAGAATTAAGATAATAGTTTCCAGAAATGCTTATTTGAATGTATATTTGCCTAGTTTTCTATCTTCCTTTTAATGGTTCTAACAAATGTTCTCAGGGAACTGATTTAAACAGGCCCTCACTTTGTCTTACTGGTTTTTGGTCATAGATGGGGAACACAGTTCTGGTTCCTTTTTGTGTACAACCCCCAAGCCCCCTGTCAATAGTTTCACTTTGTCTGCTGTCCATACTGTTGTAGCTTGAGACTGTAATTCTATATGAAACTAATCTGATGTCTTCTCTGTATATCAGGCGGAAAACTCCTGGTGTTTCTGGGAGTAAGAAGTCCCTTGAAGTTAACTTACCTGAAAGTTCTCGAAAATTTATTACTTGCATTCGGAAATATCTGTTGTTCTATTTGGAACTGTTGGAGGAGACTGGAGACATCTGTACTCTTGAACGTGCTTATATATCTCTTCGGGCTGATAAGAGGGTAATGATTTGACCTCTAGTGCATTACTTAAGCAATTTATTGATGATTTCTATGTTTTGTGGAATGAATCCCTTATGGTTTGATGAATTTTTTGCAAGTCATTTTCCTGTAATGCAGTACCACAGAATTAATTAAAGTCTGGGCAAACTTCCAATTATTGACAATAATTCAGTTTTTTTTTCCTTTATTTTCTTTTGTTATTTGGGGGTTTGGGGGGGGGGGGGGGGGTTTGCATTGCCATGGAATGGTAAAAGATCTTTTTGTGATGATGGCCATGCATGCCCCTCTAATATTATGCATTTATTACTAGGCAATAATAGTTATGTTTCATTATCCTCGTCTAGCTGGATCTTATTCTATTTATCATCTGATATATTCTCTCTACCAATTTAAGTGGGATCTAACTTGATTGAAAAATCCAGTTTTCACTTTGCATTGAAGATCTTGTTCCACTAGCACTTGGGAGGTACGTTAAGGCCCTAATCTCATCCATGCGTCAAACTGGGACTGTGGGCTCTGGTGCTACAAGTAATTCTGAGCATATATTGGAGAAAGTGTTTGTTTTGTTCATGGAGCAGGGGAACTTATGGCCAGAAATATGTGGTTTGTCTGAGATTAAGGTCGCAGAAACATCAGAAAGCAGTTTATATGGGTAATTTGCTTCACACAGCAAAAATTTTGTTTATCCAATTTCTCAACTTCTTGATGAAACCTTGATAAAATTCTCAAATTTCTATTTAAATTGAGTTTTTTTTGACTCCCGAGTCCTGATCCATCTTTGTTTATTAATCTTCCTCAGTGCATTTGATATTCAACATGTTTGTGGTGATATCCATGAGTCTAATGCACTCGTATTTCTGCAGATATCTCCATGAACATATCATATCATTGGAGAAAAATGGCAAACTGGACACTCTTGAAGCCATAAATGAGAAGATTCGTAAGCGGTTTAAGAATCCAAAATTGTCAAACAGTAACTGCGCAAAAGTTTGCAGGCATGCTTCCATTGCTTGGTGTCGATCTCTTATATTAAGCTTGGCACAGATCACTCCACCACAGTCTGAAATCACTAGTGAGATTCAGGCCCTTAATCCATCAGATGGTGGGTCAGAAAATAGCCAGCTGCTTTGTGTTGATCTGCAAACAGATGAATTATGGAGTTCAGCATTTGAGGACCCAGCCCATTTTAAAATTCTTGAAGCAAAACGGAATCCTATTTTGTGTAAAATAAAGAACGTAATAGTTAAAAAAGCTTCAGATGAAAATGCGGAGACTGCTAATGCTCTGCTTCGATCTTCTTACAATTTTTATCGTGAGAGCTCCTGTGTAATGCCCTCATCTGGTGTCAACCTGTATTTGGTTCCGTCTTGGTTAACAAAGGATACCCACTTCAGGCCAGGGATGGATGGGGCAGAAATCCTTGACCTTAGCATTCCGAGGAAGCTTCTCTTGTGGGCGTACACGCTATTGCATGGCCGTTGCACAAACATCTCTTTTGTAGTAAAGCATTGTGAAGAAAATGCAAGGGTATGGAAACTAACATGTCCAGAGGGAGTTTTGTTGACATGCCAAAAACATGTAAACTCTGAAATAAAATGCGCTTCTCTTAGTTCTATAATGTTAAGAAACATGAACATGAATGTATTTATAAAATTATGTCCACATAAAAGCAAGAGCTGATCTTCTGTACAAGTATGAGGTAATTAAGGAAATGAAGTTGACTAATGTACTATACGTTTGTGGTTGTATTTTGCAGTCTAAAATGAAAAAAGGAGCTGGAACGTCATCTGTACCTTCAAGTGCAAGCATATCCAACACCACCACTGCTCATACAGGTTATTCAAATTCTTCCTTTTCGTCTTTGTTTGTTAAAGAAATGTTCTCTGCAGATTGTCTGAGTTTCATATCTATAATATTTTCACTCGCACACTGATGGTTGTACTGGTAGCAGGTTGTGGGAGAGATGGATCCAGTGATGCAGAGACTTCTCCAGTGGCAACATCCACTTCATTGCCTGAGACCTCCATGCAATGTGCAAATCGACCACCTTCTGGTGTGCATCAAAGGAGCTTATTTGCTGCTCCCCCACTGAACCATTGCAGTAATAACGTTGCAGAGAGGAGCAATACAACAACAGCAGATGAAGGCGGTTCAGACAGAAGTTGACTTAATACTGGAGAACTATACCTAACTAATTATTTTGACCTTCTTGTAAATATTTTCTCCCATGTTGTCTAACCTATCATTAGAGTAATGTGATATGATGTGATACCCAACCCAACTAGATGCAGTTAGTATTTTAGGGTTTAAGAAAATAGGTGGTTGTAAAGATCATTTGTGGTGTGTAAGCTTGAGGGATGTAAATGATATGCAACAAGATCATTTCTAGTGTGAAAGATCATTTGTTTCGAAATGTTCCCTGCAGATTTGATAAGGGAAAGTCTATTCATATCCCTGAATTTACTATCATACCCTCCAAATCTTTTATGAAATTTAAAATTTAATTCCACCCTTTGTATAAAACTAAAAAAACCAAAGGCAGCAACCCCACTCCCTTTCTTTTTTATCCCGACTAATAAAATCTTAATGTCATAAAAAAAAAAAAAAAACAAAAAAAAACTAATAAAATCTCAAAAAATTGGAGAAAGAGGGTATGGTATGTGTTTATAATCGCCCAGGGAGTGTTTCGTCATTTCCTCATATAGGAGGAGGTCGGAGACTAGATAGGAAGGAACGCAATTCACCATAAGAAGGAGAAAGGGAAGCAGAGCTTTGCTTCTGAGTTTCGAGTTTTGAGGATACGAAGAAAATGGGAAGCAGAGCTTTACTTCTGGTCAAAGGAGCATCTTCTTCTTTTCTACCCAAGACCCAGTTCTTATCCAACAACTTGAACTGCAAAACCAAATTTCCAAAAGTGCTTCATCCTCGTAACAACAGCTGGGTCCGTACAAATTGCTCAACAACAACCGATAGTGGGTCTTCTCTGGAACCTCTGGATGTGCTCCGTTTGGCTGAGACTGCTAGAATTTCTCTGACCCCTCATGAGGTGTTCCACTCCTCCTCTTTTCATTTGATTTGATGCCTCATAATCATACATTGCATTGATTTAATTTCCCTGCTTTTTATTTCATACATTTGTCTATTTTCACTCTTATAAGGTTGAAGAATTTGCTCCCAAAATTCGACAAGTCGTAGATTGGTAAGCTTCTTGTTCTTCTCTTTTAGTTGACACCATGTTGAAGTGTTTCTGCCTTCTGGGTTGTTGTGAATTTATGATGAGGTTTGGTTGGTTGGTCTTTTTTGCAGGTTTGGACAGCTTCAAGCTGTTGATCTTCAAAGTGTAGAGCCCTCAATCAGAGCAGGTGCTTCAAAGCCTTCCATAACCACTTATTTTAGCTCACATTTCACACTGTTGTTTTCATAGTATGGTTTTTTTTTCCTTTTAATTTATCTTTGTGTTGATTGCAGATACTGAAGGTGATAATTTCCGTGATGATATTCCTGAAACATTTGAGAATAGGTGAGAAGGTCGTTTCACTATTTGAGTATTCAAATTTGGGTTCACATTTATTTTATTTCTTTAATAAATCTACCGAAGCTTTAATTTGTTCTTCAACAGGGAGGCCATGATTGCTGCTGTTCCAAACTATGAGGAGCTGTACATTAAAGTTCCCAAAATCCTGAACAAGGAGTAGCAGTATTAGGTAGCTTTTTTTCTTCTCTCTAGGGGTTCTTAGCTATTATGCAGGGGATCGAGGGAAACACATGAAACCTATCGTTCAAAATTTTGTCTTTATGTCCCCTGATTTTAGAAGTGTCCTCGTTCAATCATTTGTTTAAGAGAGAACAGTATTTTTGTAGTGAATTTAACATATGAACTTGTGCTTTCTGACATTTCACAGTTTCACTATATTGAATTGTCCATTGCTTCATCAATCAAGACTTATTCCTTCTGTTAACTCTTAATGTTTTGTGATTTCGTTCTTCCGTTAGATTTTAGTTTTAACTCCTAAGTTTTGGGCGTCAAACAATAATTCTACACCCTAAAATATGGAATCCTATACTCTAAAATGTTGAACCCTCTAAAAAGTGGCCTAAAAAAATGCAAAAGATCATTAAAATACTCATGTTCATTCTTTTATTAAAAAAAGGAATCGTGCAGAGAAAATTCAGGCATCCTACAGAAAAAATTTGTGTATATATATATAGAGAGGTGGTTATTAGGGGATTTGAAGCTAATTTGAGCTTACATTTTTCCTGGTCTTAAAAGGAATATGTGCTCAACCAATCATTTGTTTGTTGCTTACTGACTTCGCTTTATGGGGTGCATTGCCCTTTGAGACACCATCCAAGCATTTGCCTGTGAACACCAAGATGATTAAGGAAATTATATTCCAAAAGATGCTGGTTCAGATATCCATAATCATGACTAGAAAGAATGGGGATTTCAGTGGGTACAAGTCGCTGAAAGGAAAGCTATTGAACTTAGGGTTTTCATTTTCATTATACTTATAATGAACTCTGTCGTCTAGTACAAAGGGAGGGCATGTTGCAATGTAGGAAGTGGGTCTCACCTTCGGCAACACTGAAACTGAAAACTGACTGCACATTGTTCAAACTGGTTAAGGCTGATGTGTTATGTTTGGATTGTTAACTCTTTTCATTGCATCAGCAGGCCAATGCTATATGTTTGTATCCAAAACAGTTTCATGCTAATTGATCTAACAATAAATTATAATTATAATTATAATTAATAAAAAAGACCAAGAAAGTCTTGTTTACACTTAAAAGTAGGAGTGTTAAGTACACAGATACAGACAAGGACTCGAAGGACTCGAATCCACTGAAGAGTGGGTATATGCCCCAATTACTATTTACAGAAACTGACTGCACATTGTTCAAAAGTCGTTACATAAAAATCAATGCCTCTCTTTCTCTCTTCTATTTCTTTTGACTTTAATAACTTCATATTTCGACATTTTTCTTTCTCTACCTGTCTATGTCAATAACTCACCTAGTGTCAAATTAAAATACAAAAGAAATGTACCAAAAAAAACCAAAAAACATGTTAATGTGGAGAATATCTTCTTGTTAAATATCATCACGACTGCCAAAACAGCTCAAAATCATTGCTGTACAACGAACGGTCTTGAATCTCCAGATTGCCAACATGCCAATTGATTAGCTGGGATTGAAATATTTTACAAACAACCAGTCCAGCAGGAAAAATCCACCATTCACTTTCATCCCTGCACCACAGAATATTGTTCCTGTTAGTTGAATATTGTGTCAATGATAAAGCATACTATTCAGACTAATCAAGTCCTTGGTAGCTAGAGAATCCCCTCACATGCTAAAATTCCAGGGTTGAAATGGATGTGTTTTACTTGATGATTGAATGTTATAATGAACATATCCACATACAAACGCAACCACCTGCAAAACAAGGCAGGATCATTATATAAAATTCAATGCTTTCCAAGAAATATGTAAAACAAATAAGTATACCCAGACTCCAGTAAGCAAATAATATAGTTTTGTTGAGATAACAAGCTTTAACAGCAAAAGAAAAGAAAACAATTTTTTAACTTAAAACAGCTGTACCAAAATAATTTTTCTGTTATAGGGAGAGAGGAGACTTGCAAAGCATAAGGTAAAGAATAGCAACTTACAACATTAATCAAGGATGTAAGGTTCCACAAAGCATATAAACGTGCAAGGCCAGCAGAACGTCTGGGTCCATGACTAAATAGAGCATTGATACCAGCAGGAAATGGGAGAAGAATGCCGAGGGGTAAAATAAACAGAACCAGAAAGACATCCGCTAATGAAAATGAATACAACTGGAGCAATGTAAGCAAAACTAAGCTAAAATCTCCTAAAAGAAGCATTGAGATGACTAAACCAACGAGATCCTGCATTTCATCAAAAAATATGTTCAGAATGAGACAGGTTTGAAATCACCAGCACATATATATAATACTATTGATATATAATTTGTTACTATAAGCATGAGAAATACCTGGTGTCCAACAGGTTTAGTGTTATGAAGCATAAAAGAGAGAAGATAAAATATATCTCTCTTTTCTTCAAGCATTTGTAAATTGTTAGCATCTATAATCCCTCCATATGTTCTTTTTCGTCTCAAATAACTTTCACTGATTCTGCGAGATTGGCTTATGAGAATTTCTTCTCTCAAGTGACCAGATAAATCTTCTTTGTAAATGCTATTTGCACTGTAAGTCAAAGAAAAGCCAAAGTCAAACTTGGGTAGCATCCAAGTGCATCACTACATATATACTACAGTCGGTGCTTTATACCACTTACTTAAATCGCTCAAATCGTACCACAGGTATACTAACTTTTCTATTTGACGCTATGCCTACACCAATATTTCTTGTATTGTCTACACCACTAAAGTCACTGTGTTCATGTGCTCACATGTGAGCATGTTATCAACTTATCTCTGTTCCAAATTTCCTATAACCTAATTATATGCGAAAATATTTCAACACCATTCAAAGCATCCCAAATGCCAACGTAAGAGTACCAACTAAATGGTGGTAATGGGAATATACATATTTAGTCGTAATCTCAGGCAAAGAATTTTCACCATCCAAACATTACAAACCATTACCGTGATTCGTCAGGTCGTATTGCTCCATCGATGCTTGTAATAGAGGCAGGATCACTGTCTTCTTCAATAGCATATACCACAACTCCATAATGACAATAACCACAAGCTGTAGCCTGAAACCAGGCAAGATCAACACGTACACCATAAATCCTTAAGGCAGGATTCGCATAGCTTTCAAGCCACCTAAGGACAGGATGAAGTGTAACTCTTAGCCGCCCACGACAAACTAAGCGCAATTGTGCATTCAAACCAGCCACCAGACGGTACCAAGTGGTAGGTGGTACTGACTGCAAAGCAAAAGCGTTATGATTAATAGAATTCTATAGGAGCTAGAATATATACAAATCATTTTGGCCAACTGGCCTTTGAATTTGTCAGCACCAATCAACAAACCTGACTCATGAGGCTTGTAACAATATTATCACTGTGAAGTGAGAAAGGAGCCATGTAACTTCCATCACCTCCAAAAGGTAATGACATAGGAAATCTTTGATGTAAACGAGGAGGAAGATCAGTTCTCTTTTCATCCCCACCAAGGAAGAAGTCCATATATGCTAGCATTAAATCAGAAGTTGCAGCTACCTAGCAGTAATACAGCAAAAATGTTACAGGATTAGCAACCATCCAAGTACAACACAATAAATAATAATACTCAGATATTCAAAATATAGAAGGGAAAACAGTACAACAGAAAGAAAAAAAATAAAGGGGAAAAAGAAACTGATAGAAACCACAACATAACAACTCATTAAGGAAGCAATGGTAACGAATTAATTTTGCTGAGAGCATAAAGAACAATTTTGATTGGAACAACACTCTGGGCATGAAGTGATTCTTAATAATGCACCCGAATTAGTTTCAAGTACCCTTTAATCGCATTTACATGGAATAATTGCAGGCAATATATGCATATGATTCACGACCCTGATATGAACCACAACACATTGAACCTATAATTCTGCAATGCAAACCTTTATCCCTTCATAAAGAGCTCGTGAACGACAAGAACGTAAGCAGGCATGATCATATTCCGATCGAACAAATTCACGTAGACGTTGCAATTTTAATCTCCTGCGCCACTGCTGCCATGACCATGCAAGGGGGTATAAAAGAACAGAAAGAATGCTGTACATTGCACCCTCCCACCATTGATAAGTGGCTATGGCATTAATCTCATCGACAAATGTATTGAATGGACCCTCATATCTGCCATATCAAATAAATTAGGGGGGAATGCTATATTTCAAACTCTAACCTTTTAGATTTGTTATATTACAAAACAAAAATCAATAATTACCGAAGAGGAAATAACCATAACTTGGAAAGTTCCTCAAAATCCCTAGTGGGATACAGAAATAAAAATAAATAAATACAAGTTAACTCACACAATCTCTTTTATTTGTTCTGGAGGAGTGTGGGGCAGATGCCAAGGTTCGCTGAAAGTATTAGGACCCATAAAATACATTCTGTGCACATGGCTCTGGGACTCCTCAGCTCTGTTTGTTTCCAAAACCTACAATATGAATACCAGCTTATCAATCTCTAAAGTAGGGTTGGAGAGAGAGAGAGAGAGAGAGAGAGAGAGTAAAACCCTTATTTTTCATCATGCAAAAATCAGTATGAACTACAAAGGAAAGGTTTATTATACAATAACAAAACCTCATTCAGTGACTCCAGGAAAGGGAAAGAGTGATCTATTTGTGAGCCATGTTGAGTGGGAGCCGGGCCTGGTGATTCATCAACCCCAACAAGTTTCATGCGTGCAACACTGAGTACCAAAGCTAACAGGATGAGAAGACCAATCAGAAGAAGACCAAATAGCCAAGGCCCACCAAATGTGTAAATCAACTCTTCAAGAGCTGTATAACAGTTTGGCATGTGATATCTGTCTGAAATGCATTTGTAAGGACAAGGAGCCTCAGAAACACCACCTGAGAAGAGGAGGAGTGGTTTCGTAGATTAGTTACCAGAAGTTGAAAATACTTCTAGACGTGATTTACATGACAAATTAATAAATAATATGGAGCTGAAAACAAGATCCAACAGACTGCAAATTAGAGAATGCAAGTCCTTTAGAACTCATAGGTAGTAGGCCTTCTGACTCCTAATAAAGCAATTCATCTCCACTTTTATAGAAGTACCTCGCACAGCAATATAAATTGCACGATGGGGAAGCTCATCAGCAGGACAACTAAGACAAAGTACCGTATCAGACCCAATAGCATTCTTATATGTGCCAGCTGGACATTCCTGAAGAACAAAAAATGAAATAAAAATTATAGCAATTATAAATGGTTGAACTATAGTAATATCATTGTAAACTGAACTACTTAGTTATAGTAGGTGTGGTTGGGAGATAAAGTGATGCAGGAGCATCTAAGATGCTTTCCAAACCTGAGTTGACCCATTAGCCAACTTAAGGATTATTAGTTTTGTTCCCTGATTCAATTAGGTTTTCTATTATTAGTTTCCTATTTTATATTCTAGTCAATTATATTTTACTTTATGTTTTCCTAATTAGCTAAGATTTATTGTTTTCCTAGTTAGCTAAGATTTATTGTTTTCCTAGTCAGTTGAGGAATATGTTTATTGTTTTAGGTTTATAGTTTAAGCTATAGGTTGTAAAAGACAGTTTTTTTATCAATATTATTCAGAGTTTTCTGATTTTAGAGTTTCTCTTGGGTCTCTCAACCCTAGAACTCCTCTATTTACGTTCCAACTTTGATTCTATAAGCTTTATCTCTCTCTTTCTACTGTTTATCGCTGGAATTTCCTTCCTACTGTGGTTTTTTGCCCTATTACTGTAGCAAGACAAAAGTAATGCATCATAAAGAGAAGAGGGGGGAGAGAGAGAGAGAGAGAGAGAGAGAGAGAGAGAGAGAGAGAGAGAGGAGCAGAAACTATCCCCAAGGCGAGTTGGAGGTGGTTAAAAGGACAAGTATCACAGCAATGACACATACTAGAACTTCAAAATAAAAATCAAATTTACCAGAGACGCGGATTGCACACAGGCATACAAACTAAAATTCAACCGATTCAACAAACGAATTGTTATAAGAGCACAAGAGATAGATTTCACTATGTCAAAATAATGAGACCCTACCTCACAAAAGGTCCCATAAAGCCCTGTTGGGCAAGCTTTGCCAGTCACTGTTCCATTTTCTCCAGCACCGCCCTGGTCTCTACCCACACCTCCCCTGTAATAGTGAAACAGAACACCAAGATGTTACCAGAGAAAACAATAAAATTATTAATTATTTTTTCAAAGAGTTGACTGCATAGCAATGCCCTACCAACATGGATTAAAAGTGGCATCCTAATTATGTAGCATGTAAGAATATATGAAGAAATTAGACTATACAAACCCTGCAAGGATGCTTCCCTCCACACTTGCAATGGGCTGATACACATCTCCAGTGGGAATGTCTGACCAATGAAAATGAATCCTTCCACCACCACCTCCACCAGCCCCATTGGAACTACCATATCCCCCAACACTCGAAAGAATGGCAGACTCGCCAAGAGCTAGTGTTCGCAGAAAAAGAAGTACAGTTCCACCAGACCCACCCCCAGGACCTGCAGTTAAATTACCAACAATGGAAAACTTCTCTTTTCTTATAGTTCTTTCAAAACTTTCACCATCAGCTGTCACCAAGCCTTCAATGGATAAACTTGACAAAGGATGCTCTGAAGAACCCATTACTGTCGGGAAGATACAATGTGTTACCATGTGAAAAACTATTGGAAAATGGTAACTGTGAACTCAACTAAGAAAGTATAAACATAGACAAGTTGTAACATAAGCAATGAAGTAAACCATAGTGAATTTTAAGTTTAGAAGAAGTGGCAGAAGATTAGCTTTGTTTCAGACTCAGACAGATGCTGAAAGGGAAAACTACCACTAACAGCACTAGAGGATATGGCAACATTCAAATGTCTACCACCAAATGAAAGAAAAATAGCATGAAAACTGCCTAAACTATCAGCATTAAACATAAACTTACTTTGTTTCCACCTCAGACATGCTGAAAAGGAAACTGTTAATAGCACTAGGATGCGGCTACATTCAAATGTCTTCCACCAATTGAAAAATAGCATGAAAACCACCAAACTTATCAGCTCAAAACATAAGCTTACCTATAATGCCACCACCAGCCGTTGTACCAGATAAAGTGTCATTTCCACTTCCACTACCAAGTTCACAAGGCAACTTCGCACTCCCATATGAGATTCCACCCTCAACACAACTATCATTATAACATGCCGACCCACCTTTACCACCATGCCCACCACCACTGCCAATTCCATTGCTCAGAATGTTTCCACTGCCAATGCCACCGGTACAGCCTGCTTAAACACAAATAAGTAACCCAACCTAAAAAAAAAAAAAAAAAAAAAACAGATGCTTCTTTCCAAGTGATTCAGAATATGCTTCATGTACTTCGGGGTTGGGATTGGGTAGGGAAAGGGGTTCCAAAAAAATTTACCCATTCCAGATGCACTTATTGTTCCAGAAGACTGGACAGAAATAGTCCTTGCCCGGTGGAAATGAACAACAGACCCTTTTATGAGGCCTTCAATTTTGATATCCTCAACTCGGCATATCTGACAAAGCAAAGTAACAGTAACAAGACTGTAAAACTTGACTACAAAAATTAATTTTTAAGCCACCTTACTGCATGACTCAACCCATAACACACCTGAAGAGTAAAGGACAGTGATGAGTTCACATTGCAATCTTCAGGTGGATGAAATAGCTCAACAGGACAATCTTTGTTTTCACAATAAAGCTTTGGTGTTCTATGGAACATGACAATCGATAACATTAGTGGTATTAGAGGGGGGAATTCAACCAGAAGACAATACAACCCAGGTCAAACTTACACAGAATCAGATGAGGCATTCTCTAAGGGACCACGCAAAACAGATCCAGGTCCAACCTTCATAAAGAAAAAGAAACCATCAATAATCACGTATAGTTAAAAAAAAAAAAATTTGACAAAAAATATAGCACATACAATCCATCATATGATGGCTAATTGAATGCCACAGATAGAAATTTTAATCTGCCCACTGATAAATAAGAAACGTAGCCCATTTCAACAAGAAACAGGATGATAAGAACAAGTATATGCCATAGCAATCCCTTAAGCAATACACACATAACACCAAAAAAAAAAAAAAAAGCCAAAACAAATTGAGTATAACTACACACTTAAGGTTATATATCTACTCTTCTCCTGCCATACTGCTAACTAAGTGCTAAGTTAACAACAAAAAATTAACGGAAAAGAATTTTCAATATTCAACCACCAACCAAGCAAAAAAGCAATCGGAAGAAAAATCTATCAAGACAAAGCAAATATTTGCATAACAACCAAATGCCACTACTAAAATCTCTAAACTGACTGATCAGTTACAAGAAAATACCAAGTTAATCAAGCAATACATTACATAAGCTTAGACATCAAGGATAGTGAAAAATCTCAAGCAAAGTCACTCACATGAATACTGTAGAATAGTGATAGAACCAGACGTTGTGCTTGAATCCAATCTCCTGGTCCTGATAAGTTCAATAAACCTTGTCCATGAACTCCAAGATTTGCATTAGAGTGTATCACAGATGATTCCTATTATGAAGAAGATTAATTGTCATATATGAATGAATCATGAGCAATGAACTCCACAAAAGGCAAAGAGTTAGTAAGCAATTTACCCTGAGAACAACTAAGTTACTAGCCTCAAGTAAGGATGTTTCAACAGCTTCCTCCCCACCACCATCTATGAGCATCTTGGAATTCCACATCAAGAACATTTTTACAGACATGCGCAGGGCCCCATAAACCTGAAGTTAGAGAAGGAAAAAAAAGGCCAGTTACCATAAGCATCATATCAAGTTCAAAATCAGAAGCGCCAAAAATCAAATGCCTCCGCACAAGGTGAAATGCAAGACCTGTCAATGGCAGAGACATTTGACATTAAGCAGAAATATGATATTCTCATTAAGATTAGTAAGCTGTGAGTTGAACTGACACATCAATAGTTGACAGCAATTGAAAAAATTATCAACAAAGTTGCATGTAATAGAACAAAGAACTGCAAACAAAAAAATCCGCAAAAGTTGCCACTTACCTTGATTACAGAGTCGCTCATTAACAATTCTTCAGCCAATAACTCAAACTCTGATGAAGCATAATGTTGAAGTCCAAAGCTTAACATACCACCACACAAAAGACTTATCTGTCCTTGCACCTGTACAGAGCATCAGGTGGATGACTGAATCCAATACCTCATATGCAACATAGGTGCATCTCCCAGAAAGAACAAAATACCAAAATTAAGAAAAAATTACATTACATTATATGCTTGATGACTTGAACACAGAGTTCACCAATCACAAAACAAACACTCTTAAACACAAACTTCATTAATAATTAAGAACCTTTATTCTGTTTTTTGAAAGAGAAAAATAGATCCACAAAATAAGAAATAATGACGTACAATGAGAAATACAAATACCAAAATCCAATGCACCAGTTACTACTGTAAATAAAACATACATAGATACAGGCATGCATGTAACTCACTCACAGCACCCCGCTCCCCCCCCCCCCCCTCTCCAAAACACACAGAGAGGAACGATGACTGTGGGTAAGCACAGCCATATAAGATGGTAAGACAGTTAGAATTGTACATCTATATTAACACAACACTTGCGCACAACCCATACCTGGGATAAAATTTATATTCATTTTTTTCAAATTCTTTGTGGCATTGACACCTGTACCCTCTCAATTTTTTGAAAAAATCTACATTGAATAACTATAAGAAAGTAAGACAGGGGATATTAAACAAAAACCATCTCTTATCCTCAACAATAAAGTGTGTATACATAGGCCGGCCAAAAGGATGAGAATTCCGAGGGTAGGAAGCGAAGCAACACCTTCAGAAGTATAGAAAACAAATTTTGAGTTTGACAAACCTGGACACGACTCCAAAGCAAAGGGACAGTGGCCCTGGCATTATTGCGAACATAAACATTTGTCCAAAGAGGCTGATAAGGGAACTCCAAAAGAAGTGTTTCTGTATCTGTTGACTTATTATGATTGTTAACAATTAGGCTTCGAGGAACTGCATCATATAATGTCCCAGCACCACCTGCATTTTCTGGACAAGCATAACTACTTCCTCCTGCAAATAAGATAATTAAGGTCACCGTACTTGCACATTTACGGATACAATCGCAGAGAATTAGAGAAAACACGTCAAGAAAATTGCCAAGTTGCACATAAGGTTGTCCTAAAACTTTTATAAAAATGACAAGAGAACTAGCCATGTCAGGCAAACAAATGGTGTCTCACCATGCACAAAAATTGCTGGGTCGTCGTGCCTGCTGAAAACATCAACCGAAACTCTTCCACCACCGCCACCAGCATAACCGTTACCGCCACAAGCACTTATCCTGCCATCACCAGTCCTGCACTTCACAACAACATACTTATATTAAAAGGCATAAAGGTCTACGTATAATAATTTTTGTAGTCATAAAACTTGATGCAGATGCAAAGCACAATCATACCAACACTCATGCAGACTTCGGGAATCAAAACAATGAGATGCAACACTGTGGAATCAAAAACCAATAAAATAGTTTTAAGGAACAGAAGGAATGATGATGAATATTACATTTTATGGGCCTTAATGTAGATGCTGCCACCAGAGCCACCTCCACCTTTATTCCCTCCATCACCTCCATCAGCCAAAACAGTCCCATCCAGCAGAAGAAATGTGTTAACCTCCAGCCTCACCCTCCCGCCGCCTAAACCTCCATAATCCACCTCCTTGGTGGTGGACCCCCCTCTGCTCCCGTAACTACAGGGCTTTTGCAGCGTCGACCACGAGTAGGCGTCGCCTCCCCACACATCCTCCGGGAGCTTCGTCTTGTCCACCAAGCAACACGCGCCCCGCCCTCCATGTCCCCCACCTGCCCCGTCTATCCCCTGCGGAGTCCCACTCGTCTGCGGCGGCGGCTTCCCCGCCAACCCGGTCGTGTTCACCGCCGAGCCATTCAGAAAGCTGGCATTGTACGCCACCAGCTCGAAAGCCCCCGCCAAAATCGACGAAGAGTTACCTAAGCTAAAATTACCAGTAATGTTAAGGATTATGGAGCAACCAGAACTCGCGCAATCGAATCTCACCCCGGGTCGGATATAAAAATTGCCCTTCCCTGCTATATACACGTCGCTGGTGAGGTTCAAATCCGAGACTATCTGACACGTGGTGTCCAGCGAGCCGATGCCGCCGAGGTCATCGATGCACGAGACGGAAGGCGGGTGCGGCGGAGGCGGCGGAGGAGCCGGTGGCGAGTAGTCCTGGTGGAAGAGAAAGGTATCGGAATCGGAATCAATTATCGAAAATTCGTCGTCTTTGGATGCTAGAAGGAAGCTAGGGTTTGTAGTTAGGGCTATAAGGGTGTAGAAGAATGCGAAACGGAGAGAGGGAGGGTGAAAGCGAGCCATTCACTAGTGGCAACAGTCATTACTCATTAGATTAGATTGAAGGCTTGGAATTGGGATTTTCAGGTCGAATTTGATTTCGATTCGAATGCAATTAAACGCAGAGACCACCGTGGTAATATGTGCGTTTTGGTGTTTGTTAGGCCTGAATGAATCCCACTGTGAACCCTAGAAATCGCTCTGCAGAAAAAAGAGAGAGAGAGAGGGGGGACAGGGTGGGGAACAGAAACTTCATTGATTTTTGGGAACGTTGAGGAGGTTAATGGGAATGATCAGATGAGGCCGGTTCCATGTGAGCTTGGGGTCGTGTTAGGCCATTATTGGTTCTTGTTCATTTGTCCTTTTCGATCTTATGTAATGGCCCAATACCAGGTGTGTCCGTTAAGCGTTTCGTAGGGTTGAGCGTGCCTGATCATGCATTCAGATGGATCTCACGCTGGAGAAAAAGGAATGTAAAAGGACGATGAAACGACACCGTATAAGGAAAATAACCAACGAGCGTCGGTGCTTTGGCGCGTGTCCGAGTCACTAAGTTCGTCACCCGCGAGGGAGCTAAGTTGCGTGACCCTCTGAACAAAGTTAGACTAATTTTCAACAGAAACTTTGAAGTGTGTTGGTCTGTGACTGCTTTAGGGGGGTGAGTTGGGTGACGAGGTCGTTTTCTTAACAGAATGGGTTTGATAATGATTTTTGATGCTCACTGAAAATTTAAAGATGTAGGACACGTCTTGGCCCCAAAAAAAAAAAGATGTAGGACACGTGTCGAAACTGGGTGAAGGCAGAGGAGCGTAGTGCTAGCTAGCTTACTCACCACCTAAGCTAATGTTGAGGTCCTGTTTGCATGAGAAGCTGTGCATGGTTGGTTGAGGAGTTGGGACTTTTGAACTATTTCTTTCTTTTTATTTTTATATGAAGAAGAAGAAAGCAGGGAAAATAGGAAAAAACAAAACACAAAGAAAGTAGAAGGAAATAAAGTGGAGTAAGAATTAAGAAACGATAAGGGATAAAATAAGAGGTGGACAAAACAGGAAACACATACTTCTCTTTTAGTAAGGGTGGGCTTTGCAAGAAAGATTTCTTAATTGAACTACCTTCAAAATTGCTTAGGTTTTGGGTCATTCCACATTAGGTAATCATGTTTTTTTTTGTTAAGTGTGATTTGCGTTACACAACTAGATTCATGCATTATTCATACAATTCCAAAACTAGATTCATAGCATTATTTATATACGAGTTGGGTGAGAAACTAATTTTGAAGTGCTTTTATTACTTCTTAAATCAAAATCGTACATTTTAGACTTTTAGTTACCGAAAAAATGAGTAACATAAGCAGGGATGGACGCACGGCCAAGCTTGGGGGGTCGGGCGACCCCCCGAACGGCGGAGCACGAAGGCTTGGACCTCTGGACGGCGACACCAGCGACCCCCCGACGTGAAGAAGGCGACCCCCCGACGTGAAGAAGGCGACCCCCCGACGTGAAGAAGGCGACCCCCCGACCCCGACGACGGCCCGACGTGATCACGTGAAGAAGGCGACCTCCAGGGCTCCGCTGCTCCAGCCTCCAGCCTTCCAGGTGATGAAACGTCATGAAAGCTCCGCTGCTCCACTGAGAAATTGAAAATTGAAAAACAGAGAGAGAGGAGAAGAGGAGCTGCGTGGGGGCGTGGGCTGCGTGGCCAAAAAAAAAAAAAAAGACTGAATAAGGGGCTGGGCTACTGGGCTAGTGGGCTGGGCTAGTGGGCTGTGTAATTTTTTTTTAACTTCCTACTCAAAACGACGTCGTTTTGAGCTAGGAATTAAAACAAAACAGAATGGCTTTTGCTCCCAGCCACTTCCGCTCTTCGTCAATATCAAATAATCAATCCTATTCATTAACAGCAAACCCAGTCGCCACACAGCCACACACAGAGGTCAGAGCCGAAGTGCCCAACCCAGCCAGCCGTGACGCCGTCGCCCCTGCTGCAGTGCCCGGTCCCTAAAAATTTTGCCGCCGCTTCGCGGCGCCAGGCTCTACCTGGGTTTGACCCCCCAGGTTGGGGATCCTGCATCCGTCCCTGAACATAAGTGACATGCACAACTTATGTGTTCATTTTATCTGCATAACTTCAGAGCCCGATCAACCATATCCATTTGTTTTCTGCACTGGTTTCATGATTTCTCCTTGTTTTCTGCACTGCTTTCATGATTTCTCCTTATTTTCTGCACTGCTTTCATGATTTCAGTGACAGAAAGCTGGCTTTGAACCAAACACAAATCCAAGTTTTCTATGGACTATGGCACTTTCTTATCCAAGAAATGAGGTTACTTTGAGAATCACACAAATTCTAGATTTTATAGCATGTGAGTTGGGACAAGCATTGTATATATACAAGGGTCCATATAATTTGATAAGAGTTAAGAGTGGGAGTAGAGAGAACAAACACTTATGCATAAACAGTAGTTCATATCATATGTATGGATGACAAATATACAATGAACATAAGAAGTTCCACCTGCTCTATACTATACACAGTCAAGGTTTTGAAAGAACAATCAGCACTTGCAATTTCTTCCCACCACACCAAGGAAAATGAAAGAATGCTAACATTCAACATTATAATCTTCACATGAGAAAGGCAAAAATTCCCATGGTAGAGTTGAGAGCTGCAAATTTGGTGGGGAACTAGCAGAAAGTGACCCAAGATTTTGTGTATCCTTTAATCTCTCCCATAAAGTAGTTATAGTTGTCAGTATAAGATGACTATTCACCCAGCCTACAACTTCGGATCGAGAAACTTGAAAAAGCCCACTTTCTGTTCACAGTATCCTGATCTACCACTTATTCAAATAATGGCTTAAATTTTTTTGGGTTTCTTCATCCCTAAGCTTCATCAGAGCTTTCTTTTCTATCTTCCGTATCCACTCCTTGCTCACACGGTAAAGCCGTCCAATTTCCTCAAGTGACTTGGGGTCGCTGCTGTTTAGCCCATATCGCAGTACCAACACTTGCCTCTCTCTCGAATTCAAGCCTTTCAGGAGATCATGAATGTCTTTCTTCATGTGTTGCCTCATGACAGTTTCCTCGGGGCTCTTTACTGACATATCTGGTGTAAATTCCTGTACCAATAATGCATAACAGGTTTTCTAGTCAACAAAATAACCTCCACAACCACTTTCAACATGATTAAGAAAATGTGATGTCAAATTTTTCCAATTTTTTGCATGTCAGCAGGGTTTTGTGTGTTTGCCATTATTAGCTTCCCAAACTATTAAAGAATAAGATAATTGAAGTGCACAAACTACAAAGTAAGACTAAAGACGTTGATCTCCATTTTGTTCTTTAGCTACCATTCCCATAAGTCCTAGCAAAAGAGTCTGTATAAAATGCACATGCAAGAGAGACAGAGAAAGATTAGCTAGCTCAATACCATATATGTCCCAGAAGAGTAGTCCCATATCTTACGATCTATGGAACCCACAACTCTTAGACATCTGCTAGCCGATCTGATTTTCAGCAAAGAAAGGCCTGTACTCCTTGCAATTTCCTCATCATCTGGGTATTTCATGCTGCTGTTATAATTGGCTTTTCGAGCCTTCTGTATCTGATTTATTGCCTTGCTTAGTGTGCACTAAAATGAAAACAACTCAATCATTAACCTCCAGCATTCACCAACATGATATTGTATGAAGAAAGTCTTTCAGAGAGAGTAACATACAGGAATGTGGATCCCCCTAGCATGTCGTGCCACCAACCTTGACATTGATTTCCTTATCCAATATTGGACATAGGTTGAGAATCTGTAACCCCGCGAGGGATCAAATCTTTCTGCACCTTGCAGGAGACCCTGGCATCCAGCCTGTGTAAAATGGGGTATTCAAGTGAGAGACTAACAAATTGAGAAATATATCACCTAAATTCATGTTATACAGAGTTTCCAGAAAATATTAGAAATTCTGCATTATGTTTTGACATCCGACCTATGTTGTTGTATAACATCTATTTCAATGATCAACAAGGAATTGAATGTCACTGCCATAGAACTCATTCATCCTCTCTTTCTTTCCATATTTTTTTGGAAGTGTAACTTGTAATCCAATTCAAATGATTCATTCTAATGCCACATTATTTTCCAAATAAAGCTGATTTAGATCTACTACAATTAATGACTCATTCAAACCTAAAAGTAAAACTATGTTCATGGCGAATGCACACTTAATTACATGTGAATTCTTTCAGGGCAAGGTTGACTTAGAAACGCATTCTATAAATAAGAAATGGAAGTTTCATCATTGTATTAAAACAAGCACAGTGAGCAACACAAAATTAAATATATGTTTAACGTACCTGCAGTAAATCATCCAAGGCTACTCCTTGTCCTCTGTAATTTCTAGCAAGGTATAGAACTAAGGACCGAGTGCTCCTTATAAGCTCATCCTGGCAATACCAACCAAAACGCAAATTCTGTTGCAGCACCTTTTCATCAACTCCAGCTGCCTTTGCCCAGCATCTTAAGGTCACCACTTTACCAGTTTCCTTTTCCAAAGTTGATTTAATTCTCTCCAAGTCGGCAATCACCTGTAATGTTACAAGAGAATAGCTGGTAAAGAACATCCTTGAAGCATGTGAAATTTTATTTTATATCTATATCTTTGAAGATAAGTACAACCTTAACCCCGACTGACATTTCTGCCTCATTTTTGGCAATCATCAGTCTTCTACTTCTAGAGTTTGACGCTCTTTTTACTGATGAAAGAGTAGGCTGTTGAAAACCTTCGGAAGTTGTCTTCAGACGCAATGAATCAGAAGAAACTTTGGCATTATCTGGAGCTCTTTTTCTTGATTTCCGTTCTTCCTTTTTCCCAGTGCGGACAATAATCTTGCCTGTGTAGTTAGCTGTTCCTCTATCCATCTTAAGCTCTTCAATCGATTCAGTAGGTAAGTTACATAAATCCAAAAAGCAAGAGGTTTTAATAGTTTGTGATAGACAGGTATTGAATAACTTTAGAGCTCCAAGCCTTCCTAATTGCATAAGAATCTCTTTTTCCAACTTTAACGTGTCTGAATTAGAAAAAGTCTCCTCCAAAACATCAAGATTTTGCAGTAACAAACTAAAATGAGATGCTTTGCATGTTTTTAAACCTGTGCTCGAAATAAAGGTGTCCTCTCCGATAGGCATCTGGTTATCTCCAATCATGCTGGGTGAACTACTCTTTGACATCCTCTTAAAGTTCATCTGAAAGGTCAAAGTCACGGTAAGTTTTCATCTATATAAACAAAGAAAAGATAGTGTGTTACTGTTAAGATACTGTATTGTGCAACTTTTTAGCAACAATTTAATAATAGGCAAACCTTCATCTCTTCCATTTCTGAGACACCATCCTCTAAAATTTGTGGGGATGCAGATGGACAAGTGTACACTTTCAGATGATCTTTATTGGAAGTCTCACCTTCCTCAGAAATAACTGACAGGAAGGACAGCCTTGCAGAGTTGAAAGTGCTCTCTCTGCCTCTAACTGCATCATTTTATATTGAAAATTATAAATATAGTAAAAATTGACAACAAAATTCAGGCCAATACCAATGTGCATTACTTATGGCAGATGGGAGATTAAGACAATTAAGCTTTCCAAATTGCCAAAATTCTGCCTCTATAGAAATGAAATGATAGTACATTTTGAATTACTCTAAATTTCTAAACCACAACATACAGTTTGATGAAGAGCCCATACAAAACTTTACCCGATTCTTAAACTTGCCTTTTTAATAAGATCATCTTGCAAATCACTGAGAACTAACAGGTACCATGGTATTATTATTTGTGGGTTTATTCAAAGAATGCTATGAAGTGTAATACTGCAAAAACAGATGCACTGCTGGATAATTCAAGAAAAATTCAAAGCAAAGAAGAAAGCTGAAAGCAGAGAAACAGTCTCTGTTGGAGCAGAGGAATGAAATGAAATCAGCTGTAGGAGGCAATCAACTCACCAGAAGTTGAAGAAAGCTTGGAAGGGGAATTGGTTTGCCAGTGAGAACGAATTGGAAAACCACACTTGAGGTTCAGCCTAAAACCCAAACCCATTGTCTTTCTTGGCACCAAGCAGAGGCAGAGCAATAGAGGCCATTAAATCCTCATGGGGTTGTCAAGCAAAAAAATCTTCATGGGGTTTGGAGTCTTTTTATTTTTTTTATTTTTCCTTTTTTTGGTTAAAGGGGTTTTGAGTCTTGATCTCCACCACCGATTCTTCATCCCTTTAAACATGGGTGAACTAGTTTTTCACCAGTCGCGTACCAAATTTTTATTTTTTGGTCAATACGTACTAAGTGTTTATAAACTCAATTTTTCTTTATTTATTTACTAGCCTTTTGGAATGCACCTCCTCTATTGTGTCAATCGGTATTTTTACTATATTTTTTTTCTATTGTTTTATAACTTCTCATCATTTTTTTTACATTTGAAGATAGTGGAGTGTCTTTTATATTTTTTAAATTTTGTTTTAATAGTTGTATTTTACAACTATACTCTTATTTATTAAGTTGTTTTAATGTAAAAGTAGACGCCTGGTTGAACGGTTTGGTCCGATCCACTTTGGCACAAAAATAAGTTGTAAATCAAACCATTAATGACCGGTTTGGTTTGACAGTTTGGACAAATAAAAAAATACATTTGGATTAGGAATTGGCTAAACTAAAAAAGAAATTATGATTAGAGTATTAACAATTTAAACTTATAACTTTACATAACTACTAATTAGTTTATGTAACTAAAATGAGTGTATTAACAATTTAAGTTTATAACTTTATATAAATACTAACTTGTTTATGTAACTAGTAACTACATTAACTAGTTTATATAACTATTAACTAGTTAATGTATATATAATATATATACATAAACAATGATAGGTATATTAGTTAAATTATTATACAATGATAGGGGTGTTTACACAAAAAAATGGAAACTAAATTATTAAAAGATTCAATTAAACCATTTGTGTGTTTTGACTTTTAACAAACAATTAAACAAATTATTAGTTAAATATAAGATTATTCATTAAACCATTTGTTAAATATCCTCAATTAAACCATTTATGTGTAATAAAAATATTTAAAATAATTCCTATATGGTCTAGGCAGTTTGTAGAAAACTCAAACTCAAACTGAAACTGGACTAGACCAGACTAAAACTGGACCAGACCAAACCGGTTTGGTTTTTCAAATTATTGACTTTTTTGTTGATTGATTCCAAACCAAAATGTTTTTCCGGTTTGATCGATTTTTGTCCACTCCTATTTTAATGTGACTATTTTGCTGAATAAATGATATTTTAGACAATTTTAGTTTTGGTGAAACCTGTAACACAAAATATTTCTTCTAACTTTGTAATAGTAAATATTTATTTTTTCTAGGTCAACTTTATTTTTCTCGACTCTCTTGTGAGATCTATTAATGTTCTTTGGGCTTTTCCTTATTGGGTTTTTCCTCACTCACTTTTATGGGACCAAGAGGTGTAAGAAGAGCTCGGGAACCAATGGGATCCATGGGCCTAATTAATATTGTCAAAGGGTTATCATCTCTTAATCAAAGTCTATATTATAAATGTCAAGGCAAAACCATCAATTCTTTAACGAATAATCAAAGAATGGAATATGCAACAGAAAGACCTAGACTTAACTCTTAAGGGGCTAGAATTGTTCAATATGCAAAATATAAATTCACATTATTTAAAAAAAACTACACATTCACTAATAGAAGTTAATATGTAAAGATAACATGTTTTAAGCACATAATTTGTATAATATATATGGTGTCAAGCTCAATATAAGTTATTTAGACATGAGCACATCAACTGTTTATGGGAATTTGTTCAGATTTAAGTATTTAACACCTTAAGGTAGAATATGTGCGAAATTATAAGGATTACCAAAACCTTAAGGTAATCTAACATATATAGTGGATGTGATATAACTATATAAGTTGTTTATTTTTTTGTTTTTGGTTAAAAGTTGTTTATTCATTATTAACAACATGACGTAGCCACTAGCCTAACTTTTTTTTTTTTCTTGGCCACTAGCCTAACTTAAGGACCACATTCTGTACCAATTTCTGAGGGATGGTAAGTGAGCCGGCGGGTTTATTGGCCTGAACAATAAAAAAAGGTTTAATTAATTAACTGAACAGTAGTGCTAGATATACCACATTTTTATACCATAATTTCATACCACTTTATGTGGCAACTTACATGGCATTCATACATTGGATACTAAAAAATAAAAATAAAAACCCAAAAAGAAAAATAAAAATTATGTTCAATAAAGTAATGACACGTGAGATGGTATAAGAATGTGGTATAAAAAATGTGGTAAGTATAGCATTATTCTTAACTGAAAGCTGCTTTAACAAAAACGTTTAATTAACTGTCAAAGTCCATGGCCAAAAAAAAAAACTGTCAAAGTCCTTTGCTTCCCATTAAAGGCAACTGAACATTCCAAACATACCCTCACTTTCCATAACTCAACCCAAAAACCAGTCCAACATTTCCGTAATTGAACTAAAAAATCAAGGGCTATTAAGTCAAGGCAGTCAGAAATGGCAAGCTCCCAGTCGCGGTGCGAATCCATCGGGAACAACCGAACAACGACGACGAAACCTGAAAACACGAAAGATGGAAACCTATGCTTATAGGCTACATCGCAAGTGTAAGTAGTTGTAACTGCTCAGTCTAATACCGCCACGCTACGCTACCAACAATCAAAAACCTCTCTCTCCCACTGACCAAGATTCGCACAGACAGCAATGGCTTCGCTGGTGTTGGATGAGGATGGTTCTGGAACTGTACGGATGGAATCTTCTTCAAATGAGATCAAGCACAGAGGCAAGAGTAAGAAGAAGAAGAGCAGCAAGAGGAGCAAAGAAGGAACGACGTCGTTTTATTACCTGCCCAAGTTTCGGTGCTTTGGTCTGAAATCGGAACTGGACGGGAAGAAGGGGAATTTTGATATGGAGGTGGTTGAGGAAGAAGGGCCTGGTGGAAAAATGAGTCCTTCCACCCACCTCGTTGTAATGGTTAATGGTCTTATAGGCAGGTCAGTGCAAACTAATTAATACTTTGTCTGATTCTCTGTTTTGTGAATTGAATGTGGGTTCAGTCGCTTCAGGCTTTGTTGTACATTTGGTGTGCAGTGCTCAGAATTGGAGATTTGCAGCAAAGCAGTTTCTCAAGAGATACCCAGAAGATGTTATTGTTCACTGTGAGTTCTTTTGTTGTAAAGTTCTATTCTTTGACAGTTCAATTGCACTTCCATAATTTGCTTGCTTAGTCGGTTTTTCAAATTACTTGGTTAGAGGGACCAATTGCATTTTCATGTAATAAAATGAGTTTGCATATAATCATTTTGCTTTACAGGCAGTGAATGCAATTCTTCAATGTTGACATTTGATGGTGTTGATGTAATGGGAGAGAGATTAGCAGAAGAGGTGTGTTACTGAATTTTTTTTACTTTGGACTATATTCATTCACCAAACTACCTGTTTATCATTTTTCCTTTGAATTGGAATCATGGGTTTTCGATTTTCTGTTTGTTGGGTTGGTTCAGATTGTGTTGGTGGACTTTCATATAGGGATTGAAAGCACTTATTTGAGTTTCAAGCTGCTGCACCACACTAGAAACTAACTATAGTTTTTCATTTCGTTATTATTTTTATTTTCAGGTTATTTCTGTTATAAAACGTCACTCAGGTGTTCAGAAGATCTCGTTTGTTGGTCATTCATTAGGTGGCCTTGTAGCAAGGTATGCCATTGGCAGGCTTTATGAACGAGACCTCACGAGGGAACTGTCTCAGGAAAATGGAGGGTGTAGGAGCAATGGATTTGAGGATCCATGGCCGGAACAGAAAGTCAGAGGCAAAATTGCCGGACTGGAGCCCATGAATTTTATAACCTCTGCAACTCCACACCTCGGTTCCAGGGGGCATAAACAGGTGATTTGAGTCGTTATGATTGCATGCTCATTCTCTTTTATATTATAAGAAGTCTCATTTATAAATCAAATATTTTACTTTTAGGTGCCATTTGATGGTAAGATCATTTGAATTTGTGTTAGTTGAATGAAGAATTAGGTTGTTATTCACGTAACTGTTAAGATTTTGTAGGAGGTGTAATTGGGTTTTCTCCGTCAATTGTTGACGTTTTTCTGGACTTCCAGGGTGTTTCCTCGTAGCAGAACTAATCGAATTGCCTCAATTAAAACAATACATGTGATTTTGATGCTTCAAAATTTCTTTAATGAGGAGTAACTAATCTCTTGATTTTCATTCTTGGTTATGGGCATCTTCAAAAGTTACAAATCATGATATGAAATTTAGTAACAAGTGAAGGCCTGTCTTCTCTGCCTACAGTAAGGTTCCATTTTCAATAGTTCTTGATTGTCGGCTGGTTATTATATTTCAGGTTCCAGTGTTTTGTGGCTTTCAAACCCTGGAAAAAGTAGTGGCTCGCACTTCATGCTGTCTAGGTAGAACTGGAAGACATCTCTTTTTAACTGATTGTGATAACGGAAAGCCTCCCCTTCTTCTTCAGATGGTCAATGATTCTGAAGATCTTAAATTCTTGTAAGTCTTAATCACTAATTACATTTGCTTCTGTAACACATGATCAGCCACTGTCGGTGATGATTCAAGACCATGCCATCATATCTATTCCTGTCTCTGCAGATCTGCGTTGCAGTCCTTCAAGCGTCGTGTTGCCTATGCAAATGTTCGTTTTGACCGTATCCTTTTAATTTGTGTGTGTGTGTGTTTGTTTGTTTTTTAAAAAATACTCCTTATTGTTCAAGCAAACAGTTCAGATCTGGTCTTTAACTGAGATAAAAGTTTGAGTGAGTCGATCTTTCAATTTGACACAGTTACAAATTTTTTTGTTACTATGTCCATTATTTATGTGAGGCACTTGACAACTCTTATAGACCTCGTGGGATGGAGTACATCATCTCTACGGCGTAAGAAGGAGCTGCCAAAGGTAATTTTGAACCTACTCATGGATGCTTTAATTGTATCTGGAGTTAATTTTAACATGAACTTTTCTATCAGCTTAAACATTTATCCAGAGATGACAAATATCCACATATTGTAAATGTGGAGACATTAAAAACTGCCAGTACTCAAGAAGAAGTCAAAGTCAGTGGACGCAAGAGTATTGACTTGGAAGGTTTGCAAGTCTTTTCTCTTGTTTGACTAATAACTTATTACCAATAACCTTCGGATCTACCAGGTGTAGATAGATCGGAAGAAACCATTGAGAATTCCACTTTCACTTGCATATCATTTATAAAATCAGGTATGTAAGTAGGTTGTTTGGTGCTGTTAGGAATTCATTACTCTAGAATGCGTGAAGCTTCTCTACCAGAAATATACAGAATTGGAGGTGCATAGATTACAGGCAATGAGGCAAAGAGTATATTTCTGGGTATGAAATATGTGTTCAACACAAAAACTTAAGGAGTGCATCAGCTGCTTATACATTATAAAGTGAAACATAGAATAGAAGTCCTTTTAGTTGAATGAGACCTGCAATGCCTTCTAGTTGGACATTCTGGGGAGACTAAATCTATAAAATTGTAACTGCAGAATTCATTAAACTCTAACTGATATCTTGTTTGTATGATTTGCATAAAATCCTATAAATGATGCAGCTAAATTTGAGAAAAACTAGCTAATGTAGTTCTCTGCTAATGTAATGAAAACAATTGTAATTAAGGGTGGAGGGAGAGAAAGTTCTGTAGTGGGAGACATGGTATATGGATAGTTTTGTTTTGAATAAAACTAATTAGTAGTTCTATTTGTAGCTGCCATGTTTCATCTGATAACACATTTGTATATATTATTTCCATGTTGCCTACATATTGTGAGCTCGTGTCAATGCAGTAATTCTAGCTCCTTGACGTTTTTACTCACTAATTCCACTACATGATTACAGAGGAAATGATCAGAAGTTTGACCAAATTGAGCTGGGAACGGATTGATGTGAACTTCAGTGGAAGTAAACAAAGATACCTTGCGCACAGTACCATTCAGGTAAGTCAATGCTTATCCTTGAAACTAATCATGTTTAACACAAATTTCTTTTAATGTTGTCCGAAACCTGAGTTCCTTCAGCAATTTACCATTGTCTTTTTCTATTATCTGTTTCACAATGCAACTGATTGCATCTTGCATTAGAGAAGCATCCAGAGTGTGACATACTGTAATGCTCTTATTGTCGGTCAGGTGAAAAACTGTTGTCTACATTCTGATGGGGCTGATGTGATCGAACACATGGTCGACAATTTTCTAGCATGACATGTGCCATTTTACTATCACTTTAAAGCCAGTGGATTTGCCATACAACAGCATTCGCTTGGGAAAGAGAAGGGAGCCTTTGGGCTGGGCTTTGAGGAAGTGTTGTGAACATCTCAGCCTCTGGTGACCTCAGATGAATTTTAACTTTGAGTCTGAAAGGGACACTTTGCCCACCGGCCCCACATGTGTGTCTCCGGAGAGACGATGCCACATGTATGTCTCCGGAGGAGGGAGAGAGAACGTGACAATGTGTCCTTCCAGAGAAGTACTGCTTAAAGATGCCTATGTGATACCAACTTATATTCATCTATGAACATCGAGTCATGTATACTCAAAAGCATGTTAATCGCTTCTAATTCATCAAAATATTTTTTTGTCAAACTGTTGGTATGTTATATGTTACATTGTTAAACCTTTAATTTATAAAGTAAAGAACCTATAAAAGAAATACTGGTTCTGAATGAAATGGTCAGCGATATTAGATTTTGTTTGAATTTTTTTGCATCAGTAAAAAGAAAATTCATCAACAAAAGGTCAGTAGTACTGCTGGTCCACAAAGTTTTTAACATTGGATAAGCAGCAGTATCACTGTGCAGAAGGGAGGGGCCGACTAAGCTGCGTATCATAAATTCGAAAGTAGAAAAGGTGAGAGCTGAGAGTGATGATGATGATGGTTTTTACAATTTTGTCAGAACTGAATCAATGTAGTCACCAGACTCATAACCACTCAACACGGCAAAGCAGTGGTGACTCCTCCTTTCGAGCAAGGCTTGGATATCGAAGCTGAAGCTGGTTGGCATTTTCACGTGGTTCCATTACATGGAGCTAGCTTTGGCCTTTGGCTTAATTGGTCTTGACTCTTGAGAGGCTTCAGACTTCAGTTGTAACTTTTCATGCATGCTACTATGGAAATATGGAATGACACTCAGTCTGCAACGGTCCTGCTTGAAAATTAACTTCTGTACGAGGGACCAACAACTTTAGATCAGACTTCAGAACTTGTATTATAGTCTCGAACGCATTCGAATTTACTTTTAAGGCCTTGTATCAATAAATTAATGAGTGGACCGTAAGATTTAATTCGATACTCAAAAAAAATCTCATTCATATAGGATTTTGGCATAGCGGGTACGCGAAATTGTAGAAATTTTGTTGTTACATTAAAAGAAGAGTGATGCTATTTGCACTTTTTTTTTTTTTTTTTTTTTGCACACCCCACTAACTTATTTTGTGAAATTACTTAATTGACACAAAGAGAAATTACTTTAAAGGACAACCCACATCATTTGAAAAAAAAAAAAAAAAAAAAACTCTCCTTACACACCTCAAACCCAACACTTATAAATCACAACTACACACCTCACCCTCAACCTCATCTTCAACCACAACCAAAACACACCCCACCCGTGACCCCACCTCCATCCCAAAATTGCCGACACCCACCTCCCGCCATCAACCCACCTTCATCGCAGCCCATGCATCCTCTCTCCACCATAGCCATTGGAAGTTGGAGATATGGCCTAATCTAAAATTTTTGGATTTGAATGTAAATCTAATGTTTTCTTTTCTAATTTCAATTGGTTAATCAATCATAATACCTTTCTCGTCTATTTGCGATGATTTGAAGTGAGGTTTTTTAGAGTGCAATAGTGAATTTTCTAGTTATTCATTTTCGGATTCGCAGGTCGTTCGACACTGGTCTGCCGAACATTTCGGTTTCGTTCGGTAGCTTACTATCGAATGAAACCGAAATATTCGGTAGACCAGTGCCGAATGACCTGCGAAACCCTATAACTCAAACCCGAAATTTCAATCTTGAATTCAAAAAAACCGACACTCCAAATTATCTCAAACATAAAAAAAAATGTCTTGAGATGAATTAACCAATTTAAATTTGATAAAAAAACCTAGATTTGCATATGAATCAAAATAATTTAACTTAAGGCATAACTATGGTGTTGACAAGAATGGCTATGGCTTGGCTAGGATTGGGTGGGCGTGAGGTTGGGGGGTGGGGGTGTGTATTGTCTGAAATGAGGTGCGTAAGAGAAATTTGGTAAGATTAATATGATTTGGGGTATTTTAGTAATGAGAGAGGTGTGTTAAATGAGAAATTTTACATTTTAAAAAATGATAGAAAGTGTGTAAGAGAAAAATGTGTGAAAAAAAAAAAAATAAATGTGCAAATAGTAGCTCTCTTAAATAATCAAACCCTTAAGTTATTCTAGTTATAACTCTTTTCTTTGCCATTTTCTTACCATTTTCGGATCGGAGTCCAACTGCAACATGGGGTCCCCCAAAATATTGGCTAAAAGAAGCATTGATCAGATTGGATTAGTATGCTGTATGCGTCATTTCTATATATACTAATATACTTAGTAGCTTGGGAATTTGATGAATAACTAAATCTCATAATTGCATGAAGTACAAAATCAAAAGGTTGAAAATGCAATCAATCACACTGGTAAAAACTCTGATAAGCCTGTGAGTGTGAGTAACTCAAGAGATGATGTGGGTGCGTGAATTTGCTGGAAAAATCAGTCTCACACATCCCCCATAACCAGAAATAACTTCTCCAGCAACTTGAGGGCCCCAAAATCTCTTTCCTAGATACCTACTCAGCAGCTAGCTACTACCCTCAAATAGTATCCATCTACTCTTTTCAAGAAAAAAGAAAGAACATAAGCGTGTTAAAATGGATCAACATATATAGAGCCACATCAGCCAGCCCAGATTTCCACAAAGAAAAGTGGAAAACCCAAACGTGAAAACGAAAACCAAGTAAACCCCACCTCACCCTGTGACATTGCTATGTCACTGCGCGTGTGTGTGTGTGTGAGTATCTTTGTGCCTCTTTTCTTGTTACTATTTCCATATATTACGCAGTGAGTGAGTGAATGAGTGACCTCGCGGCCTATGTAGTCCCTATCGAAGTTGTGCTGGCCTGTCTATCCTTCTTTTCTGCTCTGCATCATGCAATATTGCTATGATTCTCATAAAAGTGGTTTGTTTTCTCTGCTTCTGCTTTGTATAAATAAATATATAAATCACTCGTAATTGTACAAACCTGGCTTTTCGGAGGCTCAGTTGTGCTGAGGTCCTTCCCTTTTCGGTGTTGAGCTCACCCCCCTTGCCTCCCACGTTCCATCACTCATTCATTCATATATATAAACAGAGTTGGGGGTTGAACCTGAAACCAAAAACAGAGTAATCCTTTTGCATTATGGAGCTAGCATTCAATATCTGAGCCTCCCCTCCACTTTTCAGATATTTTTTCATTCCTCCTCTGCCACACTTCAGAACTCTCTCTCTCTCTCCCCTTTCTTTTTTTAATCACCTCCCACTTGTCCCCTCTCAAGGTCTTTACTTACACACTCTAAAAAAAACACTTCTGTGCTTTGCGGCCACTACCTCTTTGCTCTTACCTCACCACTCTCTCTTCAAAATTAAAAGATGGGCAGCACTCAAATTTGCGTCTGTTGGCACAGAAAGAGACATATCATCACTTCCTTCCTCTTAGTCTTGCTCTCAAGCTGCTTCAGCAATGTGAGATTCATGGCTGAAGGTAAGTAAAAAAATCCCAGCTACCCCATCATTAATTACTCAAATTAATTCACCATGCATGCACTCTTTGTACTTCAAACAAACACAAACCCAAATCAGCATATGGGTTTTCCCTTTTTTTCCATACTCACTTTTACTTGTATATATTCTAGGTGCTAGACCAATTCCCACCAAGCTAACTGAGGTACTTGCTCCAATTTCCCTTTTACCCTTTGCTCTTCTTTATTGTTGACCCACTAATTACTTACAGAGATTTGCAATTGCGTACACAGATCAGAGGGGGTGTTGTTGAGGAAAATGCAGGAGGGGTGGTGATTAGTGCTAGTAAGATAGGGTCAAGCCCACCAAAGTGTGAGAGGCGGTGCAATGGCTGTGGGCATTGTGTGGCAGTTCAGGTCCCAGTTGCCCCCCAACAAGTTCAAAGCCACAGTAGATCAAGAAGAAGCAGAAGTAGTAGCATTAATACAAACCCCAAGAACATAGCTTACTCCAGAGGTGATGACATCTCAAATTATAAGCCAATGAGCTGGAAATGCAAGTGTGGGAATCTCCTCTTCAATCCTTGACCATTGTTTTGATCCAATTAGTAGTAGCCATGTTATCAATGTTTCATTATTTGGTAAATAGCTCTAATGAATTATATATTATGAAGATTAAAAAAAAAAGAAAATTGTATACTCTCTCTCTCTCAAAGTTACTGTTTAGTTTGTATCTACGGCAATAACAGTTTGTTTCTTTAACTGACTTTTCTAATTGTGAATTTTATTAATTCCATAATGTAAATTGATTTAGAACCCAATTTTTTTTTGTCGGCAAAATACTACTCAGCAAAACATGTGGAAACCAACTACAAAGAACCAAGTCATGTCTAATTATGAATTTTATAAAGGAACCCAATTCATGTCTAATTATGAATTTTATAAAGGAACCCAATTCATTCATTGATTCTTTCTTAATTATATACATGCAAGTATGCAACAAGATTTTAACTGTGCATAAAAGAAAATGACAAAAAGAACACTATAAAAAATTAAAATAGAAGACGGAAAGTGTTATTAAATAATGGTGAAAGTCCAATAACAAAGAAATATGGTAAAAGTACCAAGAAAAATGAGATTATAAATAATGAAATTTTGAATAAAACAAACAAGAACAATATTTAAAAAACTAATAATATTTATTATTGTTGAGATTATAGCATACCCTACCTTGAGCTTTTCATCTTCTCGGCATTCAAGCACAAAACAAAAAATCCATTGTTTGTATTTATTGTCTTTTGTTTTGCGTATTTAGCTTTAATTAACGAGAAGGAATGTGAGTTTTGATGGAAAGTGACGACATGGAGTAAGATGATAAATGAGTTGAAGATGTGAGGTGTCCGAAAAATTATGTCAGACAGTTCTGTTGCGTATCCCACAAGATTTGTGCAACACAGAAAGCCTGTGCCATTTTAGACAGCCCACCTCGAATAGATAAAAATATATATTTAACACTACATTGCATATCCCACATTATTCCCACATTATCTCATATTTACTTACTTTTAATTTTTTCTTTAGATCTGATGCAATATTGTAATACAAGAATATGATTCAGTCTGAATATTGAGTTCGTTTACAGTCTGATAATGGAATTCCTTTACAGTGTACTGTGGTGAAAAACTAACAATAAAAAGACAAACTTGTCAAAATTCAGAAATTGAAATAGTGAACTTTTCCTTAACTTGCAAGATTACTGATTTTTGAAGTACAAATAGCCTAATATCCCGTACTGGAGAAAAATTCAGATATGAGCTTTGATTTAGATGTGGGGGTAAATAGTTGCTAGTGATGAATTATTTCATCCTTGTTTCTTTTGAGACATGTACAAGTTTATGCAATCTCCATGAAATGAGCTTCCAGGATATCATCCTCGGAAGGCACAGGCATACACTAATTCCTCCAGAAATATCGACAATGGCATATTAACATATGATCCCTTGGCAAGGTCATTATCACTTCATCAGCAATTTATATTGTATATCATTCATAATCAAAGTTGATGATTTAACAAAACATTAACGCTACATTACATCAATAAAAACAGTAAGTGAAAAGTTCAACGAACTAGTCAGAAAGGCCTAACAACTACTACTAGGAAAAGGAACCTGGCACATGAACCATAACTTGAAGCTCTGAAAAAACTACATTAGTATATTCAACGAGGTGCGGCGGCATACATTTGACTTGAGTCGTACTGAGGATAACCAGGCTGAGCTTGAGGCTGAGGCTGAGGCTGAGGAGACAATGTTTTCCCATAACCAGCTGAAGCACTTGGTGCACCTCCATAACCACCAGACTGATCATAACCTTGTTGAGTTGGTGTTGGTTGAGCATAACCCGGCTGCACAGCTGAGGGTGCACCATAGGCTGATGCAGCAACGCCTCCATATGCAGGGTCTTGAGACCCTTGGTACCCATAACCTGCTGTGTTTGCAGCAGACTGCTCAGGGTAACCTTGTTGAGATGGGTATTGTGTGTACCCTGCAGTAGGACCCACTTGAGCGTAGCCAAGTGCCTGCTGCGAACCAGGCTGGCCATAACTAACAGGCTGTCCAGCTTGCTGTGGATAACCTGTGCCAGAAGCAGGTGGTGGCTGACTATACCCATCAGCAGCTGGGGCAGAACCATACGGAGGATAGCTCTGCTGTGCCATTCCACTGGATGCATATGGATATGGCTGTTGAGCTGGAACATTCAGACCATATGATTGAGCTGGTGTAGAACCCTGATATACCGCATCTCCTGGTTGACTAGCCCTCGGAGGTCCATAAGACTGGGGAGGTGGCCCCTGTGATGGCATGTTATACGACGGTGGCTTACCATAATGCTGCTGTGGACCATAACCTTGCTGAGCTCCAGTTTGTGGATATGGCTGAGATGTCCCGTGTCCTCCATAGGGATGCTGTATTGGAGCATGATTTTCATATTTTGGTTCTTCGTACCCATGCCCATAGCTATGCTGAGGAGGTCCAGTCTGGGAATAAGGAGCCGAATGCCCATATTCTGGAGCATGTGGCTGTCCGTAATTGTAATTTGCTAGGGATGGGGGCGGGCCCATTGTGGGAGTAGGAGAAGGGCCAGGAGCATGAGAAGGAACAGGATTAGAATGTTGTGCAGATCCTGGGGCATCAGCTAATTGACCTCCTTGTCCACTGTAGTAATCATAACCACCCCCATGTGGAGGCATCCCCTGCATGCTAGGAGGTGGCCTTTGCTCCCAACCAGAACCAAAGCCACTTCTCGGACCCATATGTTGAGGATAACTCCCATATGAAGGAGGGTACTGAGAATTATGGGACGGATACGATCCTCGTTGGTGATAATCATATGTAGATGCCTGGGGTAGATGAGGACCACGCGGACCCCATTGAGAGCCACCTGGTCCATGGGGCCGGTAACCCTGATGGTTATAACCACTGGAGAGAGATGATGGCCTCACAGTCTATTTAAAGGAAATCACAAAAAGGAATAATCAATACATAGAAACAAATAGTTCCACATTTAAAAAAATAATAAAAGTAGAAGTTGCTGCTTTAACCACATCTCCTGTTCTTAAAATTTGAGGGGCTCCTGGGCATCATCTTGACTGAATGAGATGAACGGATATAAGGAACAAGTGGTACTATAGCAAAAGATACAATGTGAAATTACCACTAACAACCATTAATAAATAATATCTGAGACCACAAACAGCATAGAATTGTTCCCCCAAATAGAAATAAACTACATCAAAGGGGCTACAAATATAAGAGGCAAATAGTAAGCTACCAAACAATACAAATAAGGAAGTATTTTCAACAAAAAATATACTGACGATGTTTCTAAATTTAAAGCCCTAACAAACTTATCTGGCTACCATAGTCCCTCTCTTATCAACAAAGAACAAAGAAAGTGACATAAAAGTAAACTTTATGCCAGAGATACCTAGGTGCCTCGGAGAATGTCTTTGTAAGTTTGAACACACTGCCGCCCCTTTGGAAGCCTCCAGCAATGTTTCTCAGTAATGTCCCGGCTTATGAAGCAAAATTACTCAGAGACAACTCATAGTTCATTTTTAATGCAAAAGTCATATGCTCTCCTTTTATATGCTTGGGTTTACCCTATAAAGATCCTTCCAAACTCATAAAGCAGCAGCAAATCCCAATAAATTTCATTCGGGAATATGACACTAAAATTTTATCATTACCACACAGGAGTAATAATAACCTAAATTTTTTGGTTCTCTCCACTCAAATATGTCATTTAAGCATAAAGCAAACTTATGCAAGGTAATCTACCACTATGCAATGAAGAAAATTGGCAAAAATTTATGGCACAGATACCAATGATATAATTGACTAATAAGAAAACCAATAAGTCAGGAAGTAGGGTGATGTCTAATAAAGCCACAGCTTTAGCATTACAGGCATATTATGCAATCAAAGTATCAAGGATGAAACATTCGCTCGACTCTTTCAGACGGTATACCAATTCTATGTATATAAGTGACATGTTTCAGCATCACATTAAGTCGGGTCAAATGGGTAACACATACAATTGATGTAACATAATTGTTATATTATAGCATCGGTCCTAGCTTTAGCAATGGCAGTGTACCTTGATGCATATCAGAAGAATTGTACCACATACTTTAAATACATCAGCATAGCATCAAACACTGATTTATGGACTACTGGTCCCATACAAATTCCATTATATCATTAAGTCACCAGGAATAACAATTTCTTCCATACACGTCTCATGCATAGAATATGGAGGTGCTTATGAGCACTAAGGCTAATGCAATATAGTCTTACTGAATTATGATTGTCAACTTTCAGGTCTCAAAGCAATCTTACCAACTATTAACATCCTGCAATCGCGAGATTAAATGCCTGATACCTCTCTTCGGTGAATAGTGGTTGTCTAAGCAATGCTGACCCCATGGAAAAGGCAATAGCCAGATCTGCATTTTTAAAGCCAACCAATTCGAAATCGGCACCTTCAACACAAATAAATCATGGCAACCGGCATCTTTGATTGAATAATCTTCCTAACAGCATTTAAGTGGACCTTGGCATAGATCATTCATCAATATTGCAAACTCTTAAGAGCAAAAGGTCAGGCTCTCATTCCCATGGCAAAATAATGTAATAATTCTTCCTCAAATGACCAAAAGGTATCACAGGCATGCACATACAGTTCATTGGACAGCTAATCATACCATAACCATAAAAGTATGTTGCTTAGCCAAATGCAAATGATTCAGAATTTCTACTTAACCAGTCTTCTAAGGAAATTACTTAACAATTGCATAGGAGATATACAATCCAGCTAAATAATTATACTTGTTTATCCCTATCTTCAACAAGAATTGATAAGATCAAGACATCCAAATACCTTGTTATTTCTACTCAAGACATCGAAATAGTTATACTTGTTTATCCCTATCTTAAAATGGCTCCCAAAATATTTTATCCACATACTATCAACCCTTCAAGTAATTATCCATACAACTACACTACTTGAAAGTGAAAAGGTACCAAGAAAGCAACAGGTGACTCTACTATATCAAAATTATCATATAATTTCTTCTTAGAAATAAAATATATTAATCCTGAAAATATTGAGCACTACCCAATCAAGTGACCATACACCACAATTTGTCATTTACATGTGGGAAACTGAAATAATTACATATAACGCCAAATTCAGAAGGGGGGACATCATACACAAGACTGGCTAGAAAGCTCGTTAAATCCTCCGGACATACATGCACGTGAGCAAGAAGATCCAATGCACATAACAAAAGAAGCAGTACCACCATTATGCAGGCAGACTCCTCATGGCATTCAAAAGAACATGCCCATAGTTAATAAACCTCATGTTTTAACACACTGTCCAACCATTTATTGCATAGGAACATACCAAGGGAGTATTCATAGGGACAAGACACATTAGAACTTAAACACTGTACAGTGTAAATAGTTCAACATACAAGAAACCATTGTACAAACCACAATATCACTGCCATAACCCAAAAAAAGATAACCACACCACAATATATTACAACCACAACTTAAATACCAGCAAAAAAAAAAAAAGTTATTTTAAAGAGAAAGAGATCAGCTCAAAAACTAACCTGATTCATAACTTCCTTTATCAATTCTCTTGCCACTTCAATTTGCTTCTTATCACCAGTTACTCGCACTGTCCTTTCTTTAGATTCATCCCCCTCCGGTAGATGTTGGGGTATCAGCTAAATAAACAAGTAAAAAGGATAGGTCAAGTAAAGACAGAATGCAAGAATAACTACAAGCAACACCCTGTTTACACACATCAAGGCAAGGCCTACGATATCAACTACCTGGATACGGGCCCCTGATCTGGTCTGCAGACCTTTAATGGTTTCCCCACCTTTTCCAATTATCAAACCAACCTGACAAAGAAAAGTTTTGTCTTAGATAAAGCACTATTGAATACACAAGACACGGATCATTTACATATGGAAGAAGAAGGGATTACCTTCTCATTGGGAACTTGTATCTGAATTTGTTCTGCAGCAGCAGCAGCAGCCTGTGCAGTAGCAAGGCCCCTAGCCACCAGGGAAGGAGAACCCCCTGCATCAGCCTGCAAAGAAGTACACAATTCAGCATGACAAAAATTTCAGATCACCAAGCATGAATACTTATAAGGCAATGGGAGTCTTGAAAAGAGGGACAAAACTAAGTCAGAGACAGCATAAACCTCTGCAATAACAGCATTTATAAGCTTCTCAGCCTTGCTTATATTATCCAAACTTCCTATTATCTCCACAGGCCTGGTTGCAGAATATGGATCAGCATCAGAATCCCTTGTGATCTGAATTTTTGCTCCAGAATTGTATTGCAAGTACCGTATAGTATCCCCAGCCTTTCCAATTAGAACCCCAACCTGCACCAACATTTGTACAATGTTAAGGGTGAAATTTGGACCACTGTAGCATATGGTATAATGTGCAACATTGCAAGGGAACATATAATTACATTACAAAAATCATTATTACGCAACATAATATAGGTATAAACAGCAACCTTATTATTAGGAACCTCCATTTTGTGCGTCATAGTCTGATTTGCAGAAGAAGGTTGCTCATGTTGCACCGAGGAAGCATCCCCATGCTGAGGTTCCTCTGCAGAGTGTAGTTGAGACTCCTCTTGAGGAGGTTCCTCAGCATTTTCCACAAGAGAATTCTCAACAGGTTTTTGGGTGTCACTCTTCTCACCATTAATGTCATAGTGTTGTTCATTAACTTCATAGTGTTGTTCATTAACTTCATAGTGTTGTTCGTCAGTCACCGTTTCTGTAACTTCCACAGCTGCAGCCGGAGGGTGCTCCAAGTTGCCACTCTCAATATTCAGTTGATCATCATTCACCTTTTCCGGCTCATCTACCTTCTCCTCCTGGTGCCCATTCTCACGAGCTGTTATCATCAAATTCAAAGGTCATAATGTTGTATTGAATTAAAATACTCTTATAATGCAAAGAAAAACAAAGAAAACCAAAATTTCTTCTGGGCAAAGACAATTCTTAAGAACCAGTAAAATGACCTAGTCCTTCAAAAAAGTTCATGTGACTTATTTCTTCTGTAAAACGGCAGCCTCAAAAACGCAAAACCACAAGGTGTCCATACTTAAAAGAGCAAGGAAAATCTGTACCGTCGGGCTCGTCATCAAGACGAGGCCGTTTCGCGTCAGATTCTTCAGACTGAGGCACATCAACTTCTTCATTGGCTTCATCGGGCTCCACATTCTGCTCCTCCAGCTCGTCGGAGCCGTGCTCGGCCGGTTCCGGAGCTGATTCGGGCTCCAAATCTTCGAGCTTGCGCTTGTGATCCGAAGGCTTAGGGCTCGCCGCGGCTGCTACAACCTCCTCCTCAGCCATGGGGCTCGCGGAAATTCGTAAGTACCCAAGTTGGGAAGTGCCACCAAAACCCTAGATAAGGTCAGTCGGGGCACGAATCTAGGGTTTCGAATAAATGTATATATATCTGTATGTGACGACGGGTTTTGAGTGGGTGAGAGAGATGGAGGGAGTTGATCAGAGAATGGATACGACTGTGGCTATGTGAGCTTGGATAAGAGGCCTGGAGGGAGGGTTTAAGGAGTTATATAGAGTGGGGGCCTTCAGATATTTTATATTGTGACCCACCCAATAGTTTTAGGGTTAATATGTAGTGGGCCAACGGGCAATTGGGTTTTCTAACAACTAAGCCCAATTCAATGCTTAACCCGTAAGGCCGTAACTACATTTTCTTTTAGCAATTTTCGCACTTTTTGTTAGTAATCAATTCTCGTTTATTAAATATTATTTTTTATAAATAATTTAAGTTAATAATTTTTTAAAAAAATATATATAAATATTTAGTTTTATTTTGTCAGTGGTTCATTCATCTTTAATCTATCCATCTATATATATATATAAAGAGAGAAGAAGGATTTGGTTAAATATTCAAAAACTCAATCTTGCCCTTTGTTAATTACAAAATTTTAAAAATAATTTAATATTTTTAGGGCAAAATAGTAAAATAGAATAATTAGAATTGAAAAATAAAACAAAATACAAAATCACACCCTTATTTTCAACAACCCCCTTCTCCCACAACTTCTTTTTTAAGACAAATAAATTATTTATTAAAAAACTTAACTGCAGGTTTAGAAAGGTCAATTGGCACGCGCGTGCCACGAGACTAGTAATTGTTAAGATTGAAGAAAAGTTCTAAATATAAAGAAAACTCATAAATATAAACATTTGTATTATGAGATCCATGACAATGTTAAACTTCATTTACTACATGTATAAATAAGTAACTTAACATTTATAGTAGTATTTACTAACTAGTTATTTGTTTAGTAGTATTTCTCTTCATAATGTTAGATGTCCGAATTTCAAATATTCCTTCCAGGGCAACTGATGGAACTGAACAACTTATAATTTATATAAAAAATAAAGTTTGACTTCTTAATGTTGAGACTCACCACATGGGTATATAATCTATATACATAAAGGAAGAAGAGGGAGTAAACTTTTAAAATATCTAAAAATACTCCCGCTTAAAAATAACAGTTACTAACAAACAACCTAATAAAATAAGGGTATACATGTAAAACAATATTTAACGGATTTTAAAAATAAAAATAAAAACACTTTTTGAATTTGGGAAATCTCAAAAGTAACCTCACTTACAAAAAGCTTACAATGTATTTATGAAGGCTTAAAAGGTAATATACAATTTTTTTATTTTTATTTTTTCAAAAGAACGATGGAGAAATCGACGGCAACGTGGGGAGGAGCTGCGGCACCAACACAGGTTTCCCGCACAATATTCTCCATTCCAATTTCCTACATTTGAATTGGTATTTAGTTGCTCACACTTCCAAAATCAATCAAGCCCCATATTGAAGACAAACTTTCAATGTCTTTTCTAGTTTATTCTCTCCCCAAACTTTTTTTCAACTCTCTAACTCCAAGTTCTTACAATTAAGTGATCTCAAAAGTTTCATATCAAAATTTCTCCACATTGTTCGTATGAACATTTGAAGTCAAACATTGACGCTTCCCAAGTATTTTCTTAGAGGATTTCAAGCCATGCCTTTGAGGCATCTTAAGTCGTTCCTTAGAGAATCTCAAGTCGTACATTGAAAATTTCATTTTGTAGGTTGAGTCATTTCAATTATTTTTACATTTAATCATTCCAAATTGTTCCTACAAACATCCGAAGTCAAACGCTGACGCTTCCAAAGTATTTCTTTAGAGGATCTCAAGCCATACTTTAGGGCATCTCAAGTCATACATTGAGAATTTCAGTTCATAGCTTAAGTCATTTCAATTATTTTTTCATCTATTAATTCCAAATTGTTCCTAGGAATCCCGAAGTCAAGCATTGACGCTTCCTAAGTATTTCTTAAAGAATTTCAAGTCGTTCCTTAGAACATCACAAGTCGTAAATTGAGAATTTCAATTCGTAACTTGAGTCATTTTATTTTTTTTACATTTATTCATTGCAAAGTGTTCCTAGGAACGAAGTCAAGCATTGACGCTGCCCAAATATTTCCTTAAAGGATTTGAAGTCATGCCGTAGAGCATATCAAGTCATTCTTTAGGGTATCCCAAGTCGTATATTGAGAATTTATTTCATACCTTGAGTCATTTAAATTATTTTGACATTTATTCATTCCACATTGTTCCTAGAGATTTTTGTTAATTATTCATGATTATCATTTGTATATGAGTTCAAGTGGTTATTTTGTTTAACTGAATTACTTAATTGCATGCCCATTATTGATGTACTTATTTTTCTTGGAATAAGTATGCATGTACCAACCCTTCAGTTATATATGTTTTAATTGTATATTTGTATTATGCTTATTTCAGGTAACAATATCTTGAATCCTTTGTATTTTTCATTGCATGTTCACCACATATAGTAGGTGAAAATGTAAGCTGAAGAAGCTATTCTCCTTCCAGTCTTCCACTATGGGTTGGGTTGATTGCTTATTAAAGAGGTGCATAAAGAGTCTTGGGTTCGGGTTTCGGGTGCCTAGGTTCGATTTAAAAAGAGTAGCCAAAATCCAACCCGTCATTTTCTTTGTATATTCGGCACCCGTTTCTAAACATGAACTAATGGGCTCCATCGAGCCCGTCATTACTCATTGGGCTTGCTCATTCTGGCCCATTACAAAGAAAAACAAAAACAAAAACAAAAAAGGAAAAAGAAAAAGCACGCAACCGCCATTTCTCTGTGAAGCAGTTGTAATCTACCTGCCATTCAACACCGAGCGAGCTGTCATTCTTGTTAACAATCTCCTTTCCTTTCATTGAAGCTTGCTTTCTCGGTCCTGATTCTCCCACATTTTCATTTTTCAATTACCAGAAAAACTGGAGCTTTGCATTCAACTTCCTCACGCTTTTGGTTTCCCAAAAATCTCAAATTCCCAATTCCGCTCTAAAACCTCAGCTCCTTTCCACTATCTATTTCATGGTATCCCCGAATTTGGTGAATTTAGTGCATTTAGGGTTTTGAAATGCAAACGTTGAGTTGGTGAGTTGGCCAATTTGAAGCAAAAAGCAATTGTCTCTTCTTCTCTAGTGGTTGATTATGGCGGACGCCGAGGCAAAGCGTTTGGCCGCAGAAACGTCCCCCGATTTGCTGAAGAACACGCCGTCGAACATTGCGAGATTGGAAGATGAGATTGAGCAGTGTAAAGGCCACCAGAAGTATCTCGCGCAGACTACGAGCCCTTCCGACGGTGGCGATGTTCGGTGGTACTTTCGGAAGGTCCCTTTGGCACCGAATGGTAATTTTCAATGCTCACGAACATTCACATACTAAGTTGTATTGAGTTTGTATAATTTCAATGACAAATTGACAATCTTCTGTTTCTGTAATTGTGCAGAGATGGCTGCTTCTGTCCCTCGGACTGAGATAGTAGTTAAAGGCGAATACTTTCGATTTGGTATGAGGGACTCTCTAGCAATAGAGGCGTCTTTTTTGCAGGTGGGTTGCTGGGTTTTGTGTTAAAGCTGCATTTTTTATGTTTATGTGAAAAATTAGTCTAATTGTATTGGTGGTTGAATTTGCATATGTAGATGGAGGAACAGTTGCTTTCTTGTTGGTGGAAAGAGTATGCAGAATGTAGTGATGGTCCAATAGAACGACCTAGTTCCAGTAAGAAGGTGGAGGCAAATTCATCTTTCCTGGAGGGGGTTCGGTCACCTCGATTATATGAAGAGGAAGAAGAAGAGAGAGTTGGTGTCCCTGTTAAGGGAGGGCTTTATGAGGTATGCCTTGTTTTTTTTTTCCAGCTTTTTAAACGCCTCCATGTACTTTTCCGTGTCGTGTGAAGACTCAAGATGGAAACTTGCACAGACAGTGGGTTTCCGATTTTTCTCCTAAAGGAAATGCCATCTTTTCCGTGTAGTCATCCAATACCAATCAACTAGCCTACATGCTTTGGTCGGCTTCAATGCCTCATGTGATGGTTTCCTAAGTAGTGGTTGCTGATGAATCCATTTGAGTTAGTGCCACTGCCAGATATTTTTGGAAACTTGTATTTTGAAGCATTTTCATACATTTTTCTGTCAATGATGTATTGGCCCTATTGGAACTAGATTAGGGTTGTTTTATTCGTTATTTGGTTATTGTATGTCAACCGTGTGCCATGCCATTGTCATTCTACCTAGGCATATATGGCCATATTTGTACTATCTGTCCCCATAATTGAATTCAATAGGAAGATAACAGCATGGGAGGAATCTGGTCCAAATCTCTCTTTCTTACTGGAACTTTTGCTTCTTGTAGTTTTTTTCTTTTGTTTGTTTTGATGCCAGGAAAATTTTGTATGATTTTGAGTAAAAACTTCATGATGTTTATAGCATCCTAAGGCACTTCTTTTTTTAATTAAATTGAAGGGTATCTTTTAAAGTGAACTGATCCAAGTCCAACTATTTTCGGGATAAGACATGATTAATTTGAGTTGACAAAGTTGTGTCATTGTTGTAGGTAGATTTAGTGAAGCGGCATTGTTTCCCTGTTTATTGGGATGGAGAAAATCGGCGTGTCTTAAGAGGCCACTGGTTTGCTCGTAAAGGGGGTGTTGATTGGATGCCACTCCGTGAAGATGTTTCTGAACAATTGGAGATTGCATATCGTAGACAGGTTTGCTGCAGTATGTGCTACTTTGAAAGGACATGTTTTCTGATTAGGTGGATTTTATACCTATTCTACTCTTTGTCTGATTGGTAAATTTTATCCAGGTCTTATAGGTTACAGAGCGTGATAAATGCCTAACTTTATGTTGATCCTGGGGATCATTTTCTGTTTGAAATATACCAAGTGTTAGATTCATGGAATGATTTCCCGATTAATGAAGTCTGCACCTCGTACATGTTACTGCATGTATATAAATATAATTAACCCCAATTTTTCTTTCTTTTAGACTTTAAAATTCATATACTGCATCTCACTTTGTATACGAGGTGATAAGCATAAGTAGATAAAGTTGGACTTTTTATCTCCAGGTTTGGCACCGGAGAACATTTCAGCCCTCTGGACTTTTTGCGGCTCGAGTTGGTTTGCAAGGCTCTACCCCTGTATGTGTATTTCTATTTGGAGAAGATATTTTCATAATGATATTATTGTATTCTGAACACATCCTGGGATGCACCTCTAGGGACTGCATGCGCTCTTCACCGGAGAAGATAATACTTGGGAGGCTTGGCTCTGTGTGGATGCTTCTGGTTTTACTAGCGTCATTACTTTAGGTAGAAATGGAATTAAGTTAAGGCGTGGATATTCCGCATCTCACTCTCCAAAACCTACCAAGGTATATATTTAACGCCTGATTCATGCTTTGATGGTATAAATTCTGTCACTGCCTTCAATTTTCCTTTTTGTTCTACCTTTTTTGAATAGTAGATTTGAGTCCAGATTCTTGGGATGTGTTTGAGTATTCCGCTTGTGCATATCTGTTATTGATGCCCAATAAGTAAAATATTCTTGGAACTTGTGTATCCACACTTATTGCTCTGTGAAATTTTCCTGTGATATCATTTAATTTGATGGTGTCTATAGTTTGGATTCTAGGATTTCCACTTTTTGTAACAACTTTTTCTAAGTCAGATTGTTACCTAGCTTTCCATATATTTTAGGTTTAATAATTGTAACAAGAGAAAAGGGAAAAGACAACAAAAACTACAGAAACCATTACCATTGCCACTTTGATAATAATTTTCCTGTGCAATTGCATTTGGCCTTGATAGGTGGTGTGGAGATGGGATGGTGTTTGGTTAGGCAGTTATGTCCAAATCTTCTGTAGCACATGAATAATTTTCATTAGTTTCTCTACAATATGTGTGCTTGTCCACTCCATTGTCTATACTTCTTGTCCTATTTTGTATGTGAAATTTGGCTTCATAACCAGTTTATCTTGTTGTGTTGTGATTTGTGCCATGAAAAAATTTATCATTTTTCTGCATGAGAAAAGTCTTAATTATGCATTAAAAAGGATCTGAAAATAAATTATCATCTTTCTCACAACCATGTGCTTTTATAGAATGATTTACATCAACAGAAGGAGGAGGAAATGGATGATTATTGTTCACAGGTATGTGCTGTTGCACTCATCAAATAAGAAATGTTGTGTTTTCTTTCTGGCTGAATAAAAATGTTGCGTCTACAGTTGTTATTTTTTAAAAATAAATATACTTTCTATCGTACACCTTTTGCATAGTATATGCGTGTTCTTTTCTACAAAATGTCTTTGTACACTTCTTAGTTCTCTATAATTATGAACACAGCTGGGAGAATGTCTATTTGTGTTTTACTTCAAATCCTGGGTAGGTTGTGGTATGAAAGCTACCAACCATGAAAACCTGTTCAAGGAAATTGTGTAGGATGAGCCGATGAGGATTGGTGTGATTGACTATTTTGATAACCAATTTATATAATGTTGATATCGAAACAACTGAACTAATAATTTCATGTGTCCTATAGTTTTTGGATCATCCTCCTTTTTTCTATTAAATTCTTTTTTTTGGTTAAACCATAAGCTCGTTGGTCTTGATTCTCGGTTTCTAGGTGACCAATGTATGATACCTTTCCTAGAAAAGTTAAGGGTCGATACTCTGATTTAGAAGCCTGCATAATTGAGACCCAAAATTTAATTCACGTAAAACTTATTTGTGTATTTTGTTTTATTAAATAAAAGCGATGCACCTTCCTTTGAGTTTTTTTTAAATAGCCAGAGTCCATAATTTTTTTTTTCTCCAAAATCCGGCTGAAGGCAACAGTAAGCTTTCGTCTCATTTATTTATTTATTTTTAATTTTTTAGATGTGATACCATCTAATGTTGCCTATTTGATTTAGGTTCCAGTTCAACACCTTGTGTTCATGATTCATGGTATTGGTCAAAGATTAGAGAAATCCAATTTGGTGGATGATGTTGGTAATTTTCAACATATCACAGCAAGTCTTGCTGAAACACACCTTACTTCTCACCAACGTGGCACTCAAAGGGTTCTTTTTATCCCATGCCAGGTAAATAATCTCTTTTGTATGATAAACCAGCCCATTTTCTGCTGACTTGATTTGATTCTTATGATAGAGGAACTCTTTTATCTCATACTATAGGAAATAAAATGGATCACCTTTCCTGTTTACTTTCTTCCTCATCTGATTCTCATTTTCATTTCTTTTTTCTTCTTTGTGTCTTTCATATGCAATTCTGTCTTCTTTTTATTTTCGTATTTTCTGTTACATTGCTTGTACTATATTCTAACATACTTAAATTGCATTTCAGTGGAGAAAGGGTTTGAAGCTTAGTGGTGAAACTGCAGTTGAAAAGTGTACTTTAGATGGTCTGAAAGGTTTGCGTGTCACGCTGAGTGCAACTGTTCATGATGTTTTATACTACATGAGCCCCATATATTGCCAGGACATTATTAACTCGGTAGTGCATACTCAGTCTTTAGATTTACATTTTTATGATACCCTTGTGATAATACTGTGTTTCACTGTTCTAATTCTTTTGGCATGTATTTTTGGATGTGAATTGCATTTTCATTGAACAAAATTTTTTCCTGCCAGGTATCCAACCAATTAAATCTGTTATATTTGAAATTTCTTAGGAGGAATCCAGGTTATGATGGAAAGGTATGTGGTTGAAAAACATTTAACTATTTTCTCTAATTGAGCTATGGCTATGTAAGCAGAATTAGACTGAATGCTCTCATGTTATTCTTACATCCATATAGGTTTCCATATATGGTCATTCTTTGGGAAGTGTCCTCTCCTATGATATCCTTTGTCATCAGGAGAATTTGTCGTCCCCATTTCCAATGAATTGGATGTTTGAAGGACATCCTAGAAATGAGGAATCTACTGATATGAATCATCAACCATCTACAAATGACTTTCTGACTACTTTGGGAGATGCAGTTTCTGATGACATGAAGGGTTCAATTAATAACGGAAATATGAGTGCACAACCAACTCATTTGATACATGAGGATGGAAATGCTGAAGATGCCTTGGCTGTTGTGGGTCATGACACATCAGATTTAAATGAGTTTACTGCTAGCTCTATGGACTCTAAACAGTCACATGATAAAGAATATGTGCATGAATCAGTTTGTGAATCTAGCAACATGCTTAAACAGGTCGGCTTAGATGCAATCACAAACATGAACTGTGGAGTCCCAGTTGATGGTGTAGAGAAAGTGGTTGAAGAAGTATGCAAAGAAACAAGCAATAAAGACAAAATAGTCAAACTGCTGAGGGAAGAGGTGATATTATGTAAATAGATAATTTATTCTGCCAAGCCTTCCTTTGGCATGCTTTGTATATAATACATATATTCAGTGAAATTTTTTCTGTTGCAGATTAATTCACTAAAATCCAAAATAGCAGAATTGGAAACCAAATGTGGGGATAGAAGTAGTAGTTCAGGGTTCCATCAAGGTGATCTCTTTTCTTTTCTTTTACATTTTTCTTTTGTTCTGAGCATCAAGGTGATCTGTGATATGTGCATTATTTATTGTTTATTTCATTTACTTTTTGCTTCTAGTTTATGAAAGGAACTCTTATGCATAACCTGAACAGAAAATGAAGAGGTTCTTGCAACTATGCCAAAGCAACCCACATCTGAGACATTTCCCCCTACGCAAGATGGCCCACCCAACGGTTATACCCCTATAATCAAGTTCACGAAACTTGAATTCAAGGTGCTAGAAAGGAGAATTTTGTTTGTTTGTTGTGTATCCCTCTTCTGTTTTGACATATTAGCATATTTAAAATTAAATTTTCAAATTTGCTTCTCTGAAAAATAATATGAATTGGTTTCTTCACACTCTATGAATGCAAATGTTAGATAGATATATAATTTCTTTTGGATTTTGTCACTCATTAAATTTAATTCTTCATATTTCAGGTTGATACGTTCTTTGCAGTTGGATCACCCCTTGGGGTCTTTCTTGCCCTTCGTAATATTCGTATTGGGATTGGTAATAGTCAATGATTATCTCTTAATATGCTTTGAATGTTGGTGCTTACCCAGATTCTTAATTTCTTTCTTTGAAGGGTCTTTTGATGCCCATATATGCTTATACAATATGTTAGGCAAAGCACCTGTGTTGCTGTGTCTAGTTATACTGGGCTCCTAGAAGAATATTTTATTTTGTTTCTGTGCCTATTATTTTCTTCGTGTTGAGAACTTCTCAACTATGGAAACTCAGATATGTGCTGAGATCTGTTATGCTTTTCTTGAATGGGGTTTATTCTGTAATTGAAATGATATTTCTTGTTGTCATACTGTATATTGGTAGGTTGATGGCGATCCATGTTTTAAGGGTGTTTTGATAGCTCTGTGTATTTGTTTTTCGCACATCTTTTCCTGTTTAATAAAATTTAGATCTTCCAGAAGATAGAGTTTCAGATATGCTTGCCTGCTTTTGAGACCTAAATCCGAGATTTAATGTGCTGTATATCTTCTCTATTTCAGGAAAGGGGAAAGAATATTGGGAAGAGGAAAGTATTAGTGAGGAGATGCCAGCTTGTCGGCAAATGTTCAACATATTTCACCCCTTTGATCCTGTTGCATATAGGTCTGTTGCAGTCCAGCTTTCTTGATGCATATATATAATATGAAATCCAATTTCATTGAAGCATTAGCAGACATCATTTCTCTTTTGGGTATGGCACATCAGGGCAATGATTGAACCTTTTATTGAATATATGCCTCTTAGCTTGCTGAAAGTGTAAAAACCCCTGATTTAGGCAACCCTGAAAACTCCCAAGGGCCGTGTTGCATGTGAATTTATTTATTTATTTTTTTTTGGGGGGGGGGTGGGAGGGGGATAGATAAGAAAGTTTATAGAACTATGCTTTTAGGTTTAGAAGTAAAGAAATCTGATCACAACAATGCGGAGAATTGAAGAGGAAATAAGAAGAGAGGGAAACTGGGGAGCCATGTCTAAAATATAGAAATCTCAACTCCAGTCATCGCAGTTTAATATCCTTTAAGCTTTTTTCCCCTTCAGTTGGTTTGATTTTGTTGGAAGTGCACAAGCATTTATCAACTCTTGGAATTGACAAATTAGTATCTAATTTCCAATGTAGAAACTGCTTAATTGGCACCCAATATAGTACCTTAAATCACATGAAAGCAAAGTCTGGACCCATAGAAACTATTATAAAATTCTTAGACCAAACTTCATTTTGAAAATCCCCCTAATGTGTGTCCTATAATTGTCATATGATTTTCTTTAAAAAAAAGTTGTAAATATGATTTAAATTGGATTTAATTGCATATTTATTATAAGACAAAGTAATATGCCAAAATCATCTTCACAAGATGTCACATGTGACCCAACATAAGATTCGAAACTGCTAAATCCAGAGTTACACACAGCTAAGCCCTTTCTGTAGCTCCTAGGCCTCTTGCTCCCATTCTCATGGTGCACGTATGAAATCATCTTTTTGATTAGTGCACACATTTTTACATGGTATCATCAAGAATTTCTTGTATACATAAATCAAGTATGTGTTTATTGATCAATCTTTATTTTCTTGTGTTCTCTTATATGATTTTGTACATGTTAGATCTAGAACACATGATAGAACAATTTTTGGTATCAAATACAGAATAGAACCACTTGTGTGTAAAGAATACATCAGCAAGCGGCCTGTTATCATACCTTACCACAGAGGTGGGAAAAGGTTGCACATTGGATTTCAGGTAAATCATTTTAACATATACATATTTTTTATCCTCTCTCTCTCTCTCTCTCTCTCTCTCTCTCTCTCTATGAAGAGCTCATACTATGTGTTGTAGGAATTTACTGAAGATTTAGCTGCTCGTTCTCAAGCAATAATGAATCATCTAAACTTTGTAAAGGTGTGATCTGTTAGACTTCTCAAAGTTGATATCTTATTCTATTCTGTTATATCATAAATCAGCTGTTATTATAGCAATTTTATATATTTCAATATACTCTCCGTGAACTAGGTGTTTGAATATGAGAATTCTCTCTTACTCTTGCTCTGTATTTTGGGGTCCTCATTAAATGTCTTCTCTAGCTGTTAGTGTTTAGAATTATGTTTGTTTTCATTTCCAAGTTATTACTCTCGAACAAGAGGTTATTACCTCAAACTTTTGGTTAACAACTTGGCATATCTGAAAGTTTTGCCATGGAGATACCTAAAAGCTATAAAAAAAAAAAAAGGAAAAAGAAGAAAAGAAGAAAGAACATAAAGAATACAGATGGAATTATTATTACTTTTTTATCATCAGAGTTTTCACTTGGTTTGAATAGGCCCAATGTTCCTTCAACCTGGTAATTTACGTGTTCAACATTGTATGCTCAGGTTCCTATTATATGTGAGAGGCTAAGGTTTCTATTTGAACAGGTTAAAGTGCTGACAGTTTGCGAGTCAAGAAACACGGATATAGAAGGTAGTAGATCCTTTTTTTTTCTCCTTCTCCCTGTATCTCCATTTTGTTAATGATAGTGACATAAAAGAATATATTTTTTACGAAAGCGGTCCTCTGTGCTGATCTTTTAGTATTATCGAAAAGATAAAAAAGAGAGTTTGGGGGTTGGAATTTAAAGCTTTCTAGCCCTGAATACAAAAATGTATTTCAGTATGGTTTCTTCTCCATCTACATATTTCGTAAGTTTACTGCATTTTTCTTTTTCTGGTTATATTGCAGAAGTAGCAGAAACTGCCCAAGAATACAAAGAGAGATCATATGGTTCTCTTATGATGGAAAGATTAACTGGAAGTGAAGAAGGGCGGATTGATCATATGCTTCAAGTGCGTAGATACACCCACCACCCATTCACTCCACATACACACACACGCGCATGCAAACAAGCATTCACTCACTCATGCACGCACACGCGATTTATTTACCTTTTCAGAAATCTGCCCTGCAACTGCTTTCTACCCCATATTCTACTCATGCTTAACATTAATAAAAGCTCAATCGGAAATGAGTTATCATTCTTGAGCTGAAGTTGCACCCCTTCTCTTGTATGTGTCTTAATCGACATTTAGTACAAAGCAGAGAGAATCCTGTGTAAATATGCACTTCAATTTTCTCATCACCAATGGTTCTCTCAGCAAACATTCAATTTCATTTGCTCATCTATTAGAAATGTTCATGTTGAACTAAAGTGGTTCCTCAATACTAAAGTTGTATTCTGTGATTCTACAGTTTAAGAGGTCGGAACAATCCATATTCACCTTATATTTGTGCTGTGGTGAGAATGTCTTGAGTCCCTACTAATAATTTATAAGCTTCAATCCGCTGCCCATTCAAATGCAGAAATGTAGATACTGAGCTAGGTTTGGGATAGGTCTTAGGTTCAAACACAGAGAGATTGAGAAAGAGGTTACCAGTTGATTGTGGGGGTAGTGGGCCATCATAATGCTGTTACCCTTCCTTCCCTGCATTCTTGTTTCTAATGGTGATATAAAATGTCATACGAACATTTACCCTCAAGTGAATAATGTTTAGAAAGTTAAAACAAATTACGAAGATGACGTAGTTACAGTGGTTGGAGCTGGATGATGTGGTAATGTTCTTGCATAGACCGGTAATTACAAGCGGTGAACTTGAATGCTGTACTGGCTGGTTTTGAACCCCTTTAGGATATAAGATTATACAATTTTCCATATAAAAGATATAAGTGATAAATTATTTGAATATATAGACGATGTTCAATCCTGTATATAGAGGAGCTTGCATGGCTGCTATAAACATTAACCCCATATCTGTGTAGGACTGTTTACTTTGTTGCCTTGCTGCTTTTCTTATCTCAATTATACACATAAAGTTATTTACTTTTCTCTTATGTTATCAGTACCAGTTCATTTTTCTGATTCCTAAATGAGGTTTTGTGTTGATCATGCAGGATAAGACATTTGAACATCCGTATATTTCTGTAATTGGAGCACATACGTACGTACCCACTTTGAATGCCTCATCATGCAATTGGAATTGTTATATCTCTTTTTTTCTTGTTATGTTGCTTAATGATATGTATATTCATATAAGATATATCTATCTGTTCCTCATTTAAATGGTGAATCTCAATGTGCAGAAACTACTGGAGGGATTATGATACTGCCCTTTTCATATTGAAACACTTGTATCGTGGTATACATGAGGACACGTTGCCTGAGGAATCTAGTAGGGGAAACTCAAAGAACGAGAGTGGCTTCATAGACTGGCATGACCAAAGAGAGACGGTAGATGAGGAGCTTCCTTTGACATTCTCTGAAAGAAGTAGGTCGGGAATTTCTCAAGGAAAGCTAAGGAGTTTTCGATGAAGTCCTGAATTATTACACGGCTTTCTCCTCCATGTTGGTAGGATGAAGATGCTACAGTAGGTGGTTGCAGCAGGGACTAAACCATTTGGAGTTATCCTGAGCAATTTTTGCCATGTCCAACCGCATCAAAGCATGGGGTCCAAGATATTCCAGCTTTCATAAGGAAGGTGATGGACCGTGGTAAACCGGGAACTACTTCAAGAACTCAAGGTACAACGTGAAGGGTATATGCGGTGCAGTTAATTCCCGGGTGGGGGTGCTTGCTTGTGTTAATTCTTAGGTGCTCGCATATAGCCACATACCAAAATGTCTTCTTTCTGTTTATCTCTGTACATAAAAAAACATTACGTGCTGAACACAAATAGTTTGAGGGATATAAATGGTTTGTAATGTAATCGTGCAAAAAGGGATGTCTATAGATTATTACGTCCAGAATGTCTATAGATCATTAATCAAGAATTTTATATAGAAAGAATACAAATCCTTAGAAAGTTAATCCCAAACAAACTATTTTACTTTTAGTTTTTCTTTTTTTAATCATTCATAATAATTTTCCATTCTTTCAGCTTTTTGCCTGTAACTGCTTGAGACTTCTCTTTCTAAAATCTCTTTGCACATTGGATTTTTGTAGTCGATTATAGCAAACAAATTACTGATAAATTATTCAAGGGTATGTTTTATAATTTTAAGCAGGAAATGCCTCCCGTTTCAAAGACCATCAAAGATATTCATCTGATGTATGCTGCACAACACAATTGCGGTTAAAACTAAAATACAAATGTAAGGATTATGAATCCATTAATGCGATCTCATGCATACTCAAAAATTGTCATAAATCTAACCTTTTAGCTCACAATGATTTTATCAATAATATTGACTAGGATTAAAAGTCAAGCGAAAACAAGCATGAAAAACCCAATAATTAGAACATCTGAGTCCAGAACAAATACTAACGAGAAAGCAGACAACTAGTAAAATCAAATGGACGTGTCTTTTACACATGGCACAGTCATCTCCCACCGCTTACAGGTAATATAATGTGGTTCCTCATGGTATCATACCCAGAACTCGTTCCGCCAACACCTTCATAGCTAACAGCAGTTTTGAATGATATTTCACCACCAAGCAGGTACTCAGTCTCTTCTGGATTGGATTCAACATTAACCCATGGATGCATTACCATCCTTCTCAGTCCCTCAAGTCCCATTGCTACCTCCTTCATGGTTGGTCTTTCTTCTCCTTTCACTCTCAGACACCCCTTTGCAAGGTTAGAAACTTCCTTAAGCTGCTCAATATTTGCCTCATTGTTCCCCATACAATCATCAAGAACTTGCACCAAGCGATCCTCTTTCAGTGCAGAAAGAAAATACATAGCTAGGTTTCTCTCTTCCTCCGGTCTGTCAAAGGAAATCGCCTTCTTTCCTGTTAGTAGCTCCACAAGCACAACCCCGAAGCTATAGACATCACTTTTCTCAGTCAACTGGCTTGTGTGCATGTATTCCGGGTCCAAATACCCAAGAGTTCCTTGCACCATTGTAGATAACTGGGTTTGATCCAATGGAACCAATCTTGAGGCACCAAAATCCGACACTTTTGCTGTGAGACTTTCATCCAAAAGTATGTTTGTGGACTTGACATCTCTGTGAATGATAGGAACAGAAGCTGCAGAGTGCAAGTATGATAGCACTCCAGCAGTTTCTGCAGCTATCCTTAGACGAATTTCCCAATGAGTGATGGGTGCCTTGCTCTTATTATGAATGTAGTCAAAGAGGGTTCCATTGGTGACAAACTCATAAACCAGTAGTGGGACTTCTGTCTCCAAACAACAGCCTAAAAGCTTGACCACATTCCTATGGTTGATTTGGGAAAGTACAAGTACTTCATTAATGAATTGCTCTACTTGGCTTTGATCCACTATTGTAGACTTCTTGATTGCAACTGCTCGGCCATCTACTAAAGTTCCCTTATAAACTGTACCAAAACCTCCTTTGCCAATGATCCTACTCTGATCATAATCGTTGGTGGCCTTCTTGAGTTCTTCTGCAGTAAAGATTTTGGCTGTTTCGTGAGTGAGTCCTTGTCGTTCTGAAAGTCCTCGCTGTAACATCAATCCTCCATTTTGCCGGAAGAACTTTTCCTTCAGCTTGATGAGCTTCCATCTTTTGTAGCCCAAATACGACCAGGAGCTGAACATTAGCAAGGATAAGAGGCCAACTCCGATTCCTGCATTTCCAACAAAAACTAAACATCAATTTACAGCACCATAGTAAAAGAAGGGTTATAATAACAACCAAGAAGCTAGTATCTGTGTGGAGCTTGTAGCTCCCTAGTGAGCATTTACTTCACACCAAAGTCAGAGTTTGAATCTCCTCTTCTCCTTTGGCCTTCTTTATACCCCAAAAAATAATAATAATAATATTTGCTTTGTAGAGACACCACAATAGATGCATACCAAGAGTGAGTTCAATAACTAGTGTCCGATCAGCGATGCAACCTTCTCCATCTTTTAGTCCATCCCCATGGTACCCCTTGGGGCATGAACAACTGTAGCTTCCTTCTTTGTTTATACATATCTTTTTGCAGTTGTTGAGTTCTGGATCCATACATTCGTCAGTGTCTGCAAAAGAACATAAGAAAGTGAAATTAGTTGGTAGTTTGGTACTAAACAACAAACTAGCTTGTAATTTAAAGTTCTCTATAAGACAACCATAACCTTCAGTGAAGGGACATATATCAAGTTAACATGCACCCTCGCTCATCTATGGTTAACATCATAAATCATAAGTGTAGATGAGATCAACGGACTCAAAAACGTACTTAAGCTTAACAATATATATTAAGCTAACATTCGCAAGTGAAATACTTACCCTGGCAGTCATTCAGAAGGTACGGATTGCCATGGTAGCCGTCCTTACACTTGCAGCGATACCCAGAACCATTCTCGACGTCAAAACACGTGCTGTTCCCCTTACATGCGTAATTGGTCATATCTGTCTTCTCAACGACGTCGCATGTCTGATTCGATTCAATGGACCAATCGAGTACTGCTGGAAGTATACTCTCATGCTCCAAATCTCTGAGCATATTCTGGGAGAAGTTGAACTTGCTCTCTTGCACCACAAAGGCATAGCTGCAGGGATTGAAGGACCACACACCCGTATGATTTTTAAAACTCGATACCGTTATTTCAATATTTGTCACTCCTTTGGCAATCGGTGTTTGGCAGCAACCTATACCAGAGCATGTATAATTTTCCACATACTGAATGCTGTCACATGTTGTACTGCACGCAGTGCCTGAGGACACATTTTTGTTACGTTCGTAACCCGATATGTTGGCATAGGTGTCACAACCAACGACAACGAACTTGTTGTCGGTGTCTGATAAGAAGAATTTGGCTAGAGAGAGAAAAGGTTGGCTGCTATCCATGGGCGCACCTGACTTCTTGTAACAATCCCTGGCTATATAATTGGTAATATACAACTTCCCATCCACCGCTGATATATTTGTGACCTCAATGGTACTTTTTCTAAGAAATGGCTTTGGAGGTTCATATATGTCATTACAAGTGATGAGGAAATCCTCATTATAGTAACAATCCTGGGTTGTACCAAATGGATATGGGATGTTAACATTCCCACATGTGTCTTGGCAACCATGCTTGAATTGTTGGGCTGAAGTTGTGGATGCTAATAGCACCACTATTAGCGCCTGCAGGCACAGAAGCATTGCTTTTGTGCTCATCATGGCTTCTAAGCCAAGTTTTTGTTGTTAAAATGAGGATACTAATTTGGCCCTTTTATTGACGATAGGAGCAGGTTGAAGACAGAGTCATCCTATGTTAAACAATATCAACCAGACCTAGTGGGAAGATTGACCAGGCCTAGGAGGAAGATTCTAGACTTCATAAATTAATGGGCAAGTGTCACGTACTTTCGAGATTCCAAAATTAATTGAAAGACTTGAACTTAACATATTATTTTTAGAGGAGACTTTCCAGTCGTGGATAGAGCTGTCCCAATCACGAATAAGATATATTGACCCCGCTAAAGTTGTACCAGAAATACAGTAACTAAAATAAGAAATATCCAAGGCACTTAGGCACCTAGCCACGCATGGAGAGAAAAATGGCACCAAGAAAAAAAAAAAATAGAATTTTCTTCTCTATTCAATTACCACCAGTGTATGTAACGTCTACACTGATAGTGACCTGGAAGGCTGGAATGAATCTTGATTGACTAGTCTTATGAGTCTTGATCTTGGGGGTTGGTAGATGATGAGGAATCAATCTTTTATTGGGTTCAAGAGGCCCGCCCATGTATTAATTAAGGGTGAAATACATTTTGGGTCCTTTTGTTTTGAGCTGAAAGCACATTTGGTGCTCGTGGTTTTTATTTTGTTAATTTAATTCTTGTATTTTATGAAATTTACAATTTTAGGACAATTTTAACAAAAAACAATCTTCAATTTGGTGAAAAAATATCCACTTTTTTCAAAAAAAAGTTTTGCTGGGGGATTGAAAGATCATCTAATGGGCTTTCTAAAACTACTTTCAATTTTTATTTTCATGTTTATTTGCTAAAGAAATTGAAGCTCAAAAAATGTTTACAGTTTGAACTTTAAATTTGTGATTTTTTAAAATTCTTGTTTGAAAATAAAAAATTCAAAGTTATATATATAATTTTGAGTCATTTTTGAGTAAAACTTGTTGGTTTAAACAAGTTATTAATTTTTATTTGAAGAAAATTTTTATGTTAGGTGTATAATGTACCAAAATTGCAAAGAACATAAAACACAAGGACTGAATTAATAAAATTGAAACCATGAAAACCAAATGTGCTTTTGACTCAAAATACAGGACAAAAAATGTATTTTACCCATTAATTAATGTAGAGCCCATTTTGAAAAACTTGCCACAATTTTACCTTTTCTTTTGGACACCCAATTTCTCATGACACCCGTGCTTAAATTTTAAGATTATGAAATTTGTTTTGAACTCCCCGCCAAATATATCCCTGCTCAAGGTGAACACTCGAGACCAGTTAGCCAAACTGCCCAAACCTTTAGTCACTATTTCTATCAATCAACCGATCAAGTTCGGAGTTCAACAACAATAAAAACAAAGATGCATATTCATATCATCTTCCGGGTGTGTACACTTTATGTATATATTTATATCATGTGGTAAGATTAATAAAGACAATAAATATATACACTCATTATAATGAAAGTTTTACTTGATAAATACATATAAAGCAAGCATTACATTCATCTCCCATCACTCTCTTGCAGCATGATATTGTCACACCCAATAGCGCTACTCATGTCACCAGTACTACTACCTCCATCACCAATGGTTTTTGATGCTTCACCAACAAAATTCTCTGTCACTTTTGAACCCAATTCGCCTTCAACCCGTGATTGCCTTGTCAATGTCATTGTAGTCAGACCCTCTAATTCTGCTGCCACTATTTTCATGGTTGGCCTTTCCTCTCCTTTCACTCTCAAACACCTCTCTGCAAGGCTAGCAAACTCCTTCACCTCCTCAGCACCACCCTCCCTAACACAACCCTCAACAATTGTAAACAACTGGTCCTCTTTCAGCGCAGACAGGAAGTACTTTGCAAGATTTCTCTCCTCTTCAGGCCCGTCAAAACGAACCGCCTTCTTCCCAGTTAGTAGCTCCACCATCACAACTCCAAAGCTATACACATCACTCTTATCTGTCAGTTGGCTGGTCTGCAAGTATTCAGGGTCTAAGTACCCAACAGTTCCTTGCACCACTGTGGACAATTGAGCCTGATCTAAAGAAACCAACCTTGAAAGGCCGAAATCAGACACTTTGGCAGTGTAATTATCATCCAAGAGTATGTTTGTGGACTTAATATCTCTATGGATGATTGGGGTTGATGCTGCAGAGTGTAAGTACGAAAGCACCCCTGCAGTTTCTGTGGCTATTCTGAGACGTACATCCCAAGAAATCGCCATGGAGGAAGTTTTGTTCATGTTCTCATGAATGTGATCAGAGAGAGTACCATTTGTGACAAATTCATAAACCAGTAATGGCACTTCTGTCTCCAAACAACATCCCAAGAGTTTGACCACATTTTTGTGGTTGATTTGCAGCAGTACCACCACTTCATTAATGAATTGATCATTTTGTCTGCGGTCCACTATTCTGGACTTTTTGATGGCAACAACTCTTTGATCAGGTAATACAGCTTTGTAAACTGTTCCATATCCTCCTCGGCCGATGATTCTACTCTCGTCGAAGTTGTTGGTGACCATCTTGAGTTCTTTCTCAGTGAATATTTTGGTGGTGTCAATGGATCCTTCTGGTCTCAGGAGTCGTTTCTGTAAAAGTAAGCCACCATTTTGCAGAAAGTATTGCCTTTTTAGCTTTGATAAGCTTTCTTTTCTTGAGTCCCAGGTAGAGCCAACCACCCGCTGCTAGCAATACAATAAGGCCTACTCCAATACCTGCATACAGAATAAGTTTAGATATCATCTAAGAAAGAGTAAGAGGTGCATGAACCTTCAAATTGATTGGTTCCCATACTTGGATTTTCTTAGATTTCTCAATTTATTGTTACATCTGGCCTCAAAATATACAAGTTTTCATATCAGAATTGGGACATTTGGATACTATGCACAATTAATTCTGCTCTGCTCTACTGGTTTGACACTGTTTACTTCCCACAAGAATGACTGACAATTTAAACAGATTAGTGAAGCTCTTCAGTTGGTGTTTTAATTATGTTGATCAAACTTACCAACCACAATTTCAATCACTAGCAGTTGATCACCAACACAACCTTCTCCACTTTTCCTACCATCCCCATGGTAGCCCTTGAGACAAGCACAAGTGTAATTCCCGAGTTTGTTAATGCAATTTGAACTTTCTTCACACTCATTAAGCCTTGGATCAGCACACTCGTCAACATCTTAGAAGACAAACAAGCAATACAACAAAAAGGAATAACATAAGGTTTGTTAGTTCCATCAACCAAAAGATTATGAAATGACAACTAAACAAGTACATAACAACTGAGTGAATTCATTGTTCAAACATGGTAATGCTCTCTTGCCAGATATCTGACATGTCATGTTGCTAGACTGTTAATCTAGACCACAAATTTAACAAGATTTCACCTTATCAATGGTACAAATTGTGTTACCTTGGCAACCATCTGGGATGTAAGGATTCCCTTGATAACCTGCAGAGCAACCACAATGGTACCCAGGACCATTATCAGAGTCTCGGCAGTCACTATTAGCTTGACAGGCATAACTTGTCATATTCTTTTGGGCTTCTTTGCATGTCTGTTTCCCAACACTCCAGTCAATCACCGTTGGAACCATGCTTCTGTTCTGCAGATCAATAAGATCAGCGGTCGAGAAGTCATAAGACTCTTCTTCCACCAAAAAAGAATAGCTACAAGGATTAAATCCCCATATCCCAGTGTGGTTATGGAAGCTTTGGACTCTTGCTGCATAAGTATACATCATTTTTGGAATAAGGGCTTTGCAGCATCCAATTCCAGAGCAAGAACCATTGGCTACGCTGCTAGAACTTGTACACAGTGACAGACACCCCGTATAGTAATTTAGTTCGCCATTTCCTTCAATGAAAGCAAAGCTGTCACATCCAACGCCGATGAACTTGTTGCGGGTCACGGAGAAGGGGAATGGTGAAATGGTATAGGAGAACAAGCTTTTCACTTGGGAGCCGGTTTGGTTGGAGCAGTCTACAGCCACGTATGTATGGATGCGTAATTGGCCATCCAAAGATATGCTCAGGACTTCAACATTTGATCTCACTAAAAATGGTTTCGGAGGTGAGTAATGACTTGCGTTACAAGTTATGAGGAAATAATCGTTTAAGTAACACCCTTTACTTGTGCCAAAGGGGTATGGGATGCTAACATCCCCACACTTGTTTTGGCAGTCTGATCTTACGGTTTGTGAAGTTGTGGCTGCTGCCATTGCCCATATAAGCACAGTTCTTAGAAGCTTGGTATCCAAAGCCATGCTTCTCTCTGCTTGGAGCTTCTACTTTTAGTGTTTGGAGGTAAAGATTAATTTTACTCAACCTTCTGTTTTTACTGACAATAGTGTTTGCATACATTAATCAATATTGTGCAGAGTGCATGGTTATAGTTGTGGCACCAGTATGTGACCAACAACAGGTGCATGACAGAGACCGGAAGAACCTTAATTAATAATACAAGTTTTAAGTTAATATTCGACACCACTGAAAGAACATGATTGAATAATCTATTCATTTGCCTGCATTGAACCCAATTGAACTTATTACCCTCCAGCTTTGGGAAAGGAGGTGCATATATGCTACTGTTATTACTCTATTGGGTTAAGGTGATTGTCAAACAAAGTCTGCAAACATACTTTATGTTATTGTGATTTTTTTTTTTTAAATTATCAAAATGTTGGCCAATGCACCATTAGGATAGATGTTGAAGGGGATGGACTTTTTATTTTTTATTTTCAATTAAACAAAGAAAAGCTAATTCGACACCAAAAGTAACTTTCATTCTCTTCTTAAAGAAAAAAAAAAAAAAAAAAGGTAACTTTCACTCTCTGTGATTAGCACTTTTAATTGGACCACAAAGTGTAATTAATTACCACTACCACTACATTGGTATTGAACCCCATATTTCATAACTCTTCAAAGTTCCAATTGAAAGTTGAAACCTCTCCTTTATCAGTGCCTTTTAAGTTTTACCATTACCCAAAAGTCATACAAGAAAATTACTATACATTTCAGAAAATTATATAACCAGTTTTGTGTACTGTTCATGCACAACAGGCCTGTGATTCTGCTATACCGCTAACAGTTATATTAAGTGCAATTTATTGAAGGGACAAGATCAATATCCCCTTTGATTTACACAAATTATAATACCACTTTGAACCTTTAGATAAAAGCATATCGATTTCTCCAATGGAAAACAAGGCATACCAAGAAATATTTACTTGGCTGGGTTTAATAATTTGGGTGGGCTGAAAATATAAGTTATGGCCTTATAGAAAGATGGTGGGCTAGCAGTAGCACTGTCTTTTATTTTTTAAGAAGTTTTTGGGTTATAGCCCAGCCCAATAACTCATGAGTTCATCCCTGATGGGCCGATGGCTCATATTAAAACTCTGAAAGTTAATCGCACCAATAGTCCATATCATGAAAGAGTACTTTTGGAAAATAATGTAAAAAATTTTGCAAGGAAAATCAAAGAGGACCCAAAACCTCAAAGTTATAAAAACTCATATTAACCTAAAACTTGTTGGCGTGAATTGTGATAATTTAGATTTAATTAAAAATCCTAGTCTATTTAGAATAAATTGTTTACTTTCTTTTATATTACATGTAGTTTTTCTTATCTAATATTTATGAATTCTGACAAAACCTAGAATGAGTGCCGACCATAAAAAAAGAAGGATTAATTTCATTTCAGTACCTCAAGTTTGTTTCAAATTTCAATTTAGTACCTCATGTTTAAAATCTTGCAATGTCATACCTCATCTTTCCAATTTGTTACAATGTCATACCTCCGTCAGTATGATTGTTAAGAGATCTCTTCAATGCTGATGTGGCATTTACATGACACTCCCACAATGCTAACTGGATACCACGTGGTCTGACAACACGACACATTATGCCACATGGCATAAAAATAATTTAAAATCTAAAAATTGAAAGGAAAAAAATTGATAATTATGTGCCATGTTTCTAGATTTTTAATTATTTTTATGTTACGTGGCATGACGTGGCCTGGTATCAAATTACGTGACATCTAGTCATCATTGTGGAAGTTTCATATAAGTGCTACATCAGCATTTAAGAGATCTCATACTGACAGAGGTATGACATTGCAACAAATTAGAAAGATGAGGTATGATATTGCAAAATTTTAAACATGAAGTACTTGAAGCAAACTTGAAGTACTGAAATGAAATTAACCCAAAAAAGAACAATCGGTTTTGGTCATTGCAAATTAGCCAAAAGGCCCAAAACTCTAAATCTCGAATTGCGGAGCTCAAATCAATTCATGTTTGGATGTTTTGGTATTTTCCGATTTGACCATATAGAAAAAGAAAAAGGCATGTAAATGCTCAAATCTTGACAAGAGTCGGTTAATCATTTAAAAGATCGATATGAGGACAATTCGACAATGTAGGCAAAGTCTTATTAAATCCAGCCTTAATTTAGCTCTGTTACCTAATATTGTTACCTGAGGGTCCTAAATCCCAATTATTTGTATTGGCTGCTCACAAAGCCTGATTGATATGATTATTGAATATGGACAGAAATGAATCATGCATGCGGGAGGACAGATAAGCATCGATGCCCTCCTTTTTCTGAACCAAATCCAAGTTTAGTGGCCCTCTATACAACGTAGGCTATAGGACAGAGACATCAATTTTGGACATTACCCAAACTGGTGCAATTTATATAATGTGCATTTATACTAATTAATTTGTACATATAACAGCTACTTATCTTGTTTTATATAATCATTTGACTAATTTCCAACAGTGAATTTGCATTCTCTACTAATTCTTTAGGTGCTAATCCCTAACAACTTAAATTTTTAAAATTAGATACTAACAAATATAATATAAAAAATTAGATTTTAAAAATAAGTCATTAATTCGATACCTTCAACCTTCATACTTCACTTATCATGTTAATCAATAAAATATTGAAGTTATATAAATATTTTGTCTTTTTATGTCTGCTTTTCCAAGTACAAGATAAAAATGTATATGTGAGGGAAAGTGTAACTAACCAAATATGTATGTTAACTTATTTCTTCACAGCTTAAATTTTTAAGTTCTAGAAATTATCTAACACATAGTTATCTACTTCCAATTGGAGTTGTTTTAGGAGATCACATGAGGAACCAAAATAGTTGTCCAGCTATAAATGGATTAGTACTTGTCAATCCATTACATTAATGGAGCCCAGCACTTGGGATTTCTTCTTCAATGAAACACCAACATGTAAACATAATATAATTATGCACTGGATCTCGACAAGATCATATCCAAAATATTGTAGTTGAGCATGAATTCCAATAACAGTGATGAAAATAATATAAAATGTTGTTTTTGGACCGACCCTGTACATGCAAGGTCAGAATAACGATGGTGTTCCCACAAAATATTAGAGAGGTGTAATGTATATAGATTTATATAGGTTTTTGTAGACTTTTGTAAAATTTACATATTTTCACAGAATTTTACAGAGTCTATAGAAATCTTTAGAAATTCGCATAAGAGAGATCAAATTTATAATGACTTTGAAATACACATAAAAGTCATTCAAAATCTATTAAAATCAATCATTCAATGACTTTTTAAATACACCTAAATTTTTACATGCTTTTGAAAAGTCATTAAAAATCTTAATTGAATATCACATTATTTTTATAGACTTCTTAATATTCTTAATTGAATACATATAAAATTTTATAAATTTTTTTAAAATTTTTAAAAATTTTAATTAAATATCACATAACTTTTAAACCCAACAAAAACTTTTTTAAAATTCCTATACAATATACCCCACTTAATTGACAGAACAAAACCTAATCAAAGCCTGAAAATATCGTGCAATTGTTATCTTTTCCAGCCGCGTTTTAATGCACAAAATGATCCACACGTGGAGATGGTCCATTTAATTTTGTCTGTTTTCTTCTTTTTGGGAGTGCGTGGGTGGCTTTGATATGATTATATGGCAAAACAACCCATCACCACCTACTTTTGGATGACATCTAATTATATCCTAAATATCTAGCCTTCCTTTTAATTAAACTATAATTTAAAAAAAGCTTATTTATTATTTCGCTTCCTAAAAGTAAATTATAGTCTAACTTTACTCCTTGAAACTAATTTTTATATTCCACTTTATCCACTTTCGTCAATTCTAACAAACTCACCGTTTGAAATGCTTAGCTGACATGGATAAAATTGTAATTTCAGTCACAAACTCCACATGTCATGGACACTTAGATCATATGTAAGTGCCACATGTAAATACAAATAATTAAAAATTAAAACTTTAAATCATCAAAAACAAAATCTCTATCTCCTTCCTCCCACCCGAGCACCCCCACCCCAAACGACCATCTTCTTCTTCACCGGCGAGAGAGAAGGAGGAGAGATGTGGATCTTTGGAGAGGGAGGGAGGAGAGGAAGAAAGAAAGAGAGGCAGAGAGAGAAAGTCGAGGGGAAGGTGGTGCAACGGGGCTAGGTGGGGGCGGGGCTGGGGTTGGGGGAGGGAGATGGGGCGGGGCTGGGTGGGGGGAAGGGAAGTTGGAGTTGGGTTTGGGGGAGGGAGGTAGGGCGGGGCGGGGCGGGGCGGGGCGGGGCTCACTGAGGGGGAAGGGGAGGGGGTGGGTCGAGGTTGGGGTGAGGGGTGAAGGGGAGGTAGGGGGCGGCGCTGGGTGAGACGGAGCTGGGTGGGGGCGATGCCAGTGCTGGTTTGGTGGATGGACTGGGTGGGTGGCGAGGCTGAGTGCTGGGGCTCGGGAGAGGGAAGAGGAAGGGAGTTGTTTTGAAAAAAAATAAAAGAATTGGATGCTGGGTGACTGGAATTACAATTTTGTCCATGAAAGCTCAACATTTCAAATGGTGGGTTTGCTAGAATTGAAAGAAGTGGGCAAAGTGGAACATGAAAATTAGTTTCATGCAGAGAGTAATGTGATATAAATAAAGCTTCGAGGGTGAAGTTAGACTAGAAGTTATTTTCAGGGGGCGAAATAGTAAATAAGCTTTAAAAAAAAAATTATTGAACAAGTAATTGGAAATGTCTCATAATATTAATATATAAATATCATAAGTGTTTATTGCTAATCACCATTTGGTCTAGTAACTTACTAAATTATACTCAGTCTCCCATTCCTCGAGAGGAAGTCTTGAGTTGAATCTCATAGACGATAAGTTGATTAAGAAAAAAGAAGTAATAAACACACAAGATTTTATAGGAACCAACTTTCATCTCTTGTACCAACTAAAGTTGGTTCATATATATATGAACGAATAAAATATTATCTATTTGAGTTGTGATATAAAAAATTGAAATAATAGTCGAAACTTTTAGTAATATTATTGATTAATTAATAAAGGGTTAATGAAATGAGTTACCCAAAACAAACAAAAAAAGAGTTATTTGCACTTCTGCACAGGATGCAGCAAAAATACAGTGGTTTCTTCTAAAAACAAGAAAAGTACAAGTAGAAGCATGTTGGCAAAAACTTACTAAACATACACAAATTGAATATTTTAGAAAACACACACAGACACATAGGCCCTGACAAGCAATTGGAAGGTATAGGTATTGAGCTCAACAAGTTGACACACCCCTCCCCTCTCTCTGCAGGCATTCGATATTTTGCTTTGTCTCTGGCTGAAGACTGAAGACTGAAGACCATCGATATATCGAGTTGAGAAATTACAAAGGCTAGGGGAGTTTGTTTTGTCCTTTGCTTTGGCTCCTTCTCTATTCTTTGAATATTTGGCACGTCCATTTTGGCTGTCCGATATGTATTGCAAAAGAAACACAGGGACAACCCTCGTGTCAGGGTTTTTATTTTTTTGTGAAGTTAATTTGTCCTCGTGCGTATACCCCATAAATGTACGAGCTAGCTAGCTATACAGCTATAGTGGATTCCCAAGTTTTATGAAATTTTGAAGAACATTAAAATGAGGTCAATTCTTTTTCCTTTTTGTGATTTGCTAGATGCACGTGTATTGTTGTCTTTAGGAGTTCACTTTCAGTGTAAGGTTCTTTATACTGACACTAAATAAAATATCAAATCCTACTTAATTACAATGCACGTGAGTCAAAAGATGAGATATTTCCAAGCAGAAAACAATACTATTGAAGAGAAGCAGGAAAGAGAAATGAGTTCATGCTAATTAACAATTGAAAATGATTATATATGTATGATTTAACTGATCACTAGCTAGCTATTATCTCATCCATTGATTAATTAATAAACTGAAGCTACTTAACCAATTGATTAATTAACTGATACAATGCAACCGTGCAATTATCAAATATGAAATATAACAATTCCAAATTGACAATTGACAAAGACGCACCATAAGATAACAAATTGATCAGTCACTACTAGGCCATATTGGGTCCATTCAAGAACCAAGCTCCTCATCATATATAGCTAATTAAGCGTAGCTAGCTAACTCATTAGTAACGCTTAATTAACTTTTTTGGAGTACTGCAATAAATAAAATAAAAGAAGATGGAATTAATAGAAGTACTGGTACGCTAGGTAGCTAGCTGAAAGGCTGAAATTAATTAATTGGGTTTGGATGTCTGAGATTCGATGACGAAGTTGGTGAACATTTGGAGGGTAGAATCGTCAGCCCTGTAATGGTTTTGAGTGAAATTGAGTAGATCAGACCATGTGAAATCGGGGTACTTTCTTGTCCCATGTTCACTGCGCACGAGTTCCTCTGGGGGCTTGACTAGCTTGTCATCTCTTGGGCACAGAAAGAATGCCAGAGATCTCCTCTCCTTGTACCTGTTCACCACTGCCCTGTGCAGGCAGCTCTTGTATTTCCCATTCGATAATGCCTACACATCCAACAAAACCATACATCATCAAAATCTATGCATGTATGCAACTTGCACATATATTCGATCAGTACAAAATATATAATATATATCACACGGTCACACCCCTCCATCACATGATTATGAATATCGTACCTAAATATTTGCATGCAGGGCAGGCAATTATAGAAATTACATATATGATGATGGGAAGGCATTATTTCACATTGAAAAGAATTTGTACGTTTGCAACTATTTATAATATTATTGCATTGTTGAACACTACTCTCCATTCATCATAATCATGTACATATTGATCACTTGTCTGCCATACATGTGAAATGAGATCGACTGAAATAGTGTGATTCGTTTGGTCCTAGGAAGATTTTAATGTATGATCTCTCCATATATAACTTCATTCAACAGAACCATTATCTCATCGTATGCACAATTAGTGGGGTCGGCCACTAGCTAGCTAACTAGCTATAGTACTTCAAAGATCATTTCACATTTAGCTCAATCAACCTAGTTGTATCGATTCGGTCATGCACTACTATCATGTGATAAACATGGCATAAGAAATTAGAGTAGTCCATTTAAAACTAATATTTAATGTAACACACTTCACATCTTAATTTACACGTTTTCATTTGTATGTGTAGCGTCACTTAAGATAAATACGTAGACAACTCATATTGAGTGACATGAAGCACGTGTGGCCACTCGGCCTAAAACACATAGGTAAACCTGCTCTAAATACCATGAAGAAAATTGGAGCATACAACTCAAAACTAATTGGCAATAAGAATAGAGCTAGGTACAAGACCCTTATCCGCAGTTATACAAGGCTATAATTTTTCACTAGGGGATAAGACACGTAATCCACATTTTTACACAAAACACAGATTAAAAAATAAATAAATCAAGTTGCATTTACATAATATGGTGCCACAAACTTAGCAAGCAAAGCAATGCCACTCAAGCTAGCTAGCTTAACTAATTACAATTAGAATTTTATATAAAGCTAGGGTAGGTACTGTACCGTGAAGGTATCGCCAATGTTAATGACAAGGGCAGCTTGAATGGGTCGAACAGACTGCCACTTGTTGTTGACAAACACTTCGAGCCCTCCAACTTGGTCTTGGTGAAGTATGGTTAGGGATGTTGGATCACAGTGAGGCCCAGTGCCAAGAGAAAGACTTGGCTCTTGGCAAGTGGGGTAGTAGTTGCATCTCATGATCGAGTGAGCATCTTCAAAGAATTCCTTATAGTGCAACCTATCCACTCCCAAGCTGATTGCCAGTAGTTCCATTATCGCAAGGGATAAACCCTTCATTGCTTCACAGTACTTTTGATACACCATCCTACAAATTAGCAAGCAGATAATTAGAGTCCTAATTGTCATCATGCATGTAAGTATTTTAATATATGGTGTTTATAGTAATCACCTACAACTTGGTCAACTTTTAGTTGACACAATATACCATTAATATATAAAATTATTTCGACTATGGGTCATATATTCTAGTGTACTCGCCTAAAAAAAATTCTCCAGATAATTAGTAACTTAAGAAAAAAAAAAAAAACCCAAAAATGGGCCAAGCTCCAACCCATGCATACAGCCCTCAACATAGTCCACTACAATTGCCTGTGTGACAAATGTGATTAACAATGTCATAAAATGTGACAATATGTTATGTAGGTCCACTAAAAGATTGCATGCGTGACAGATGTAATTAACAATATATTATGTGTCTCCGCCAATAGACTACATGTCGCCCCACCAATGACTTCATGTCTTCGTCAATACTACTTGAGTACTCAATTTTGAATATTAACTTGTACTCATTACCAATCACATAAGCTCATGATGGGGTCTACCATGAGAGAGAATATGGTGAATCTTATCATGGGCTCATGTAATTGGTGATGAGTACAAGGCTGGTATTCCTCAAAATTGAGTACCCAAATATTTTCCATTAAAAAATGTGTAACTGATGTAATTAAAAAATACGACAGATATGGTTTATCTAACATTACTCGATTGTGATAGTCTTACCCCGTCTGTTCAAAATGTTTCCCTAGTTTGGATATGAAGAAATCCACCACAACGGGGACCTTGGAATCTTCATGGAAACCAAAAGACAATGTCTCCTTCCATGGCAGTTTGGATGAAAATCGATCGGCATGGGAACCCGAATAGCCCCAGGGGGTGCCCGGAGTCCTCTTAGCCCTGGCCTTCTCGGACACCGGAAGCATAAAGAAGCAATCCAAATGTTGATCCGCGAGTTTAATGAGATCGGGGTCGACCCCATGGTTGATCACTTGGAAAAAGCCATGGCTCGAGCAAGAAGCCCTAATGAGCTTGGCAGCATGGTCTGTTGCGACATCATCACCGTTCAAGAAGCCCTGGAGATCTATCAATGGCTCGTTGAGCTCTCGTTGGGCAGTGACCAAGTCCCCTTCTGGCCAAATGAAACCAGTGGGTACATGGGATTGTTTCTGCAGAAAAGATGAGTCGATAAAGGGAGTGCTTCTATGAGTTTCTTGGGTTTGGTGCTCTAATGGAGTTGAAGGTGACATGAGAATAGAGGCACTTGAATCCATATTTTGGTATTAGACAAAGGACAATTTGAGAGAATAGGCCAAGAGAGGGAATTCGTAGCGAATTCGTTTGGGGTAGACCTGGTTTTTATAAGCACAGGAAAAATAATGTGGGAGAGATATGTGGGGTACAAAAGAAAGAATTAGGGTAATTAATTTACTGTAAATTCTATATATGGTAAATATATATTGGACGGCCAAAACAAATTTATTTTGATACCCAGTTTTGTTTTGTGTGGTGCTGGTATATGTGTGAATCTCTTGATTTCTATTACATAAGGTTCCTTTTGTATTTAATTAGTGATCTTTTTGAAAAAAAAAAGAGAGAGGATAATTTCGTCTTATAACGTACGTACTATAAATATTCTTTAAAAAAAACGATAAATATTGCCTGCGTTTTCAATATAAATTCGTAGTAATCAATTATTCTTTTATGGAATATGGAGAGTTTATTTGGACAGAATAATTTTAAATTAAAGAATTTAGATTTCTTCCCATACAAATATAAATGTAGCCTTAATTTATTTCCGGATAAAGAGCCTTTCTCTATTTACATATGTATTGTTGGTAATTTTTCTATATGGATATGTATGACGAATTCATTTGATATTTGAAGAAGATGGATTTGGGTCTTCGCATGAATACAAATATAAATATAAATCATTGTTTACAAATAAAGTTCCATTTTTATAGAATGCTTAAAAAGAAAATGAATTTGGTCAGTCAAACAAGAGGAATTGAATTTTAAAAGAAAGAATTTAGATTTCATCCCATATAAATATAAATGTAGCGCGCCTTTATTTCTGGATAAAGTTTTGTTGGTAATTTTTATTTTTTTAGGTAACCGAGGGTGTCTTGATCTATCTTTTATGCACCAGATTTTTTGGTAATTTCGATCCTTTCTCTATTTGGATATGTATTGTTGGTAATTTTTCTATTTGTAAATGTATGACGAATCCATTTGGATAGGATGGTCTTTTTTTTTTTTTTTTTTTTTTTGGTTGAGATCGAATAAAATGGTCTTTTAAGAAGATGGATTTGGACGCCTTCGCATGAATACAAATATAACTACAATCATATTTCGTTTTTCTTACAAATAAAGTTAAAGTAAATTACTAAAATGTCTATTTTATAGTCTTTTTTACAAAAAAAATTCACCAAAATATTGAAATGATAAATAGGTTAATTTTGTACAAATAAAGCCCACACTTTGTACCAATAAGTCCACGTTACTTTTTTTTCATGAATTTTTTTTTTAAATTGAGGAGTAACAATAATTGCTACTGCCAAACAATATTAATATAGTATTTTTGTAATTTAAATAATTACCGTCCCACACTAATAATTAATAGAATATTTTTACAATTTAAATTAGGGAAAAATTTACAAATATGACACATATTTTGATAGTTGTTTCATTTCAGGACATTAATTTTGCTTTGTGTTAATGAAGGACACATACTTTCATTTTGTGTCAATTAAGGACCATATTTTTTTCAGTTTTTATCTCAGCTTTGGCCCGACGTTGGACCCATCAAAACTCCACCAAATTCAAAAAAATTATACTAGGTTTAAAGATATGCATCTCCTCTTTACAACCATATAAAGATCACCCAAATCGGATCTCTACAACTCCAGATAATCGGCACCAAAGTCGAGTACCCGAAACTGTCTGATTTTTTAAATTTTTTCTCAGAGGTCTGATTGAACAATTTCGGGTACCCTACTTTTGGGCCAATTATCTGGAGTTGTAGATGTCCGATTTGAGTAATCTTTATATGATTGTAAAGAGGAGATGCATAGCTTTAAACCAAGTATAAGTTTACTAAATTTGGTAGAGTTTTGATGGGTCCAACGTTGGGCCAAAGTTCAAATAAAAACTGAAAAAAATATGGTCCTTAATTGACACAAAATAAAAATATGTGTCCTTCATTAACACGAATCAAAATTCATGTCCTGAAATAAAACAACCATCAAAGTATGTGTCCTGTTTATAAATTTTTCCCAATAAATTATTACTTATCTACAATAACCATGATTGCCAATCAGTAGCAATTTAAATTGGGTCCAAGCCCGGTTTTTATCCATTAGGCATAGCCAAATAGAGACTCTGTCTGCTCCTCATTGAACATATAAAGGAGGAGGAAGTTTTGGGGTATTTAAAATCAGTTTAATAGTGGAAAATTAGTTTGTAAAGATTCATCATGATAGAATTATAGACTTATTGGAATGATTCTACACTGATCTCATTCCAGACCTTGTCCCATAAGAATGGTTTTAACTTGGCCTTTTGAGATCCATCACCATCAAAATCACCACTGTCGGCACTCTTTCCTTTGCGATGTGCTTCTAGAGGTGGAATTTGGGTTCTTCCAGGCAATGATTTTGGTGGAACAGGTGCAGCTTTTGGAGGGGGAGGTGGTAGGGAAGGCGATGGTGTTGCGGCTATAGCTTCTGATGATTTTGTCAGGAGGATCGGCTGGGCACCAGTTTTTTGCAACCGGGCCGACTGGTTCTCTTGGTTCTAGATCTCGATTTTTTTAAAAAGACCCAATAAAGTTTCATATTTTATGGAATGATTTAAAATAAATCGAATTTGGTCAGTGAAAAAAAAAAAAATTTGAATTTTAAAAGAAAGAATTTAGATTTCTTCCCATGCAAATATAAATGTAGCCTTTATTTCCGGATAAAATTTTGTTGGTAATTTTGATCCTTTCTCTATTTTGATATGTGTATTGTTTGGTAATTTTTCTATTTGGATATGTATGAGTAATGAGTATGAAGAATCCATTTGGATAAGATGGTCTTTTAAGAAGATGGATTTGGACGTCTTCGCATGAATACAAATATAACTATATTTATTGCTTACAAATGAAGTTCCATTTTTATAAAATGATTTAAAATAAATTGAATTTGGTCAGTCAGTAAAAAGGAATTGAATTTGGAAATAAGGTAAAAAAGAAAAAGTTAAAGAACATATGTATACTAACACATCGTCATTTTGAATTTGATATCATTTTTTTTTTTTTTGAAAGGTTGAATTTGATATCCTAGTATTATGTATATTTTTTTGGTCCCAAATTAAATGGCAATAGTTTTCTTCCATAACACTACATATTAAGGCAATAGTTTACAATATTTTCAATATAAGACACTTAATCAACATGCCCCCCTCATACGTGTTATGAGCCGTATGACTTAACCCAAATAAATGTAGTAAATAAGAACACGTGTAGCCGTGTGGGCTGATCATGAGTACTTTAATAGACACATTCATACTTTTGTCATGGATAATGATTCCTTACCCATTTTCCTACAATGTTTTGTACAAAGCTAAAATCTTAGCCATTGAACTCCTTTTTCTCTCCCTACTCTTTATCTCTCTACTCTCTCTTCAATGACTAAAATTTTAGCCTTGTACAAATCATAGTAGAAAAAATTGGTAGGGGATCTTTATCCTTTCGTCATATTTAGAAACACGAAGAGGACTTGCATATCCCTATCCTCCCCTTTTTTTCTCTCTCTCTCTCCCTTTCTATTTCTCTCTCTTGTCCTCTTTTTCTCTCTTTGTGACACCAGTCTGTCCCTGTGACAAGAACATGCAAGTTATTTTCTAGAGACACATATCTAATTTGTCGTATTAGTTGTAAATATTGTTAATTTATTGCCGCAAGTTTGATAAACATGCATAATATATCATGTTAATTATAAAGTACTAGTAAACTTATACTCATCAAATTTATTTACTAAATTTTGTTTGTCAAATGATGTGCAATATTATTCATTTATTTAAATTTAAGCCCCAAATAATAACATATGTATTGACACACTATTTGATAAAAAATAAATAAATAATTTAGTGACCCTAATTCCAATTCTCCTCTAAGGACCCTCTCACGTAAGGCTCCCTTTATTAGGGCTGCCGGCCAAGATATTTCATTGAAGATATTTGTAATTTCATTATAAAATAAACTACAAACTTGAAAATTATTGGTATATCCTTTATTGGGCATATATAAGAAATGTCTTAAGAAAGAAACTTTAATTGTTGTGCTAATGAGGTTAAACGTGGCTTTTTGCTAAGGTCATGATATAGTTAGATGATCATGACCTTTTACAATTAAGTTATATAATATTAATTATTTCATCTATTGCCTTTTGGCATGCATATATGAGTATATTCAGTGAAGATATAAAATAAGTTATCTTAGTTATAAGTACCATACATAGACATGTTTAAATATTCGTTCACCAATTAACTATAGGGAAAAATTGACAAACAGAACATATATTTTAATGATTATTTTATTTTAAGACATTAATTTTGATTTGTGTTAATGAAGGACACATATTTTTATTTTGTATCAATTAAGGATCATATTTTTTTTCAGTTTTTATCTCAACTTTGGGCCGATGTTGGACCTATCAAAACTCCACCAAATTCAGAAAAATTATATTGGGTTTAAAAATATGCATCTTCTCTTTACAACCATATAAAGATTACCTAAATCAGATCTCTACAACTCCAGATAATCGGCTCCAAAGTAGGGTACTCGAAACTGTCCGATTTTCCAAATTTTTTTTCAGAGGTTCAATTGGACATTTTCGGGTACCCGACTTTTGGGTCAATTATCTGGATTGTATATGTCTGATTTGAATGATCTTTATATGGTTGTAAAAAGGAGATGCATAGCTTTAAACCAAGTATAAGTTTGCTAAATTTGGTAGAATTTTGATGGGTCCAATGTCAGGCCAAAGTTGAGATAAAACAGGGTTCTTAATTGACACAAAATAAAAGTATGTGTCCTTCATTAATACGAATCAAAATTAATGTCCTGAAATGAAACAACCATCAAAGTATGTGTCCTATTTGTAAATTTTTCCCTTAACTATATATAGCAAATCAAACCACATAATAGCAGTTGTTGGGTAGCAAATTTAAAAGGCCGTGAAATTATCTACTCTACACTCAAGTTCGATTCTCCTCCCCCAAACTCAAAAAAAAAATAAAAAATTTAGACCACATAATACTTCTTAATCAGGTTGGCCTTTGTCATCTTGGGAGCAATTCAATAAATATTTTGTTTTAATCTCTAGCGTCCAATTGTTTTGTTTGGAGACATCAAAAATCGGTCCTATTAAGTCGAGTTTCTATAGCTAGCTTTAATGATAGACTATTTTATATTTAGAGTTCCACTCTCATGGTCTCATCCTTTTCATCTGCAAATAAAATTATATTATATAAAGGAAATGTTATCCACTTTTTTCAATTCACTTTTTCTATTGATTTTTCTTTTTATTATTTTTGTTACACAGTATATTTTTATAATCGAAATCGTACATTTTTTAGATAATTTTTGAAAATTATCTCTGTAAAAAATCAACTAAATCGTTATTAAATAAATAAACGGTGAATTAAATTACTCATAATTACATAACCAAATGATTTCTTATTTGATTATTTTTTACAGAGATGATTTTCATAATTAGATCTAAAAAATAAACTGTTCCAATCATAAATTTACATTGTAAAATTAAAATAATAAAGAAAAAAATCGATAAAGAAGATATATAGCATTTTCCTTATATATATAATAAGACAATACTTCTCTCAGTCCATGATAGTAGGAGGAATTTCATATTTCTCTCAGTCACACGCATTTTTATTATTTTTTTAGGCCCAACAACTCTTAACCCAAATATTTTTTTGTTGATTTAACTTTTTACCCTAGTTAAAATCTTTTTTTATTTTATTTTTTAAGATACCTCGGTTAAGGTTTCTCAAAATGGCTTTTTTGTTTTCCACGTTCTTCACTGTTGTCCAACAGTGCTTGGCCTTGACTGGGTGGCGATCTTCACCGTGACTGGGCGGCGAGCTTCACCACCGGCGATCTTGATCACTACTGAAAATTTTAATTTTATGGTTTCTTAGTCAATTTCGCAGTGGATGGTTAGTACAAGGCATGTGAGTTTGAGGACTAATTGGGGTTTTACAATTTGCTCTGTTTTCTGTCTGAGAGAAATTGAATTACCCAAGATTTTTTGATTTATTATTCTCTAATCTGGTCTTCTTGAGCCTTTTTCAAGTTTCAATCCACATATTTTGTCAATGCAATTGCTTCAATAATGTTATGCATCTGACCCTTTCATGCAAGTAGAAGAAAACTCAAAGAATTTTGCTTTTTTTTTTTTTTTCTAGCTATTCTGGACTTTCCTATATATAATTTTTTTTATTTTCCAAATTTTTCCTGTAATTTTTTTATCATTTATATTTCTTTAATAGGTTTAACAATTTATCTTTTTATTAGAAATCCTTTGGTTTGTAATTGTAGTGACTCTGGAACTCGAATTAGATAACTAATTGTTTGATTGGTGCAATTTTTATGAAAACATATGCTGCAACTTTTATGCATCATATATCCTTTTCTTTTTTTGTTTGCAGTATTCTCATTATGTCTTTTTGTCCTGTTTTGATGTTAAGTTAATTTGTATTAGAATTTTATAGGATCTTTTGGATTACAATTTTACTGGATTGTGTTTGATTTAATATATGATTATATAATAGTTTGGTTCAAATTGGTTAACTCTATTAATTGTAGATCAATGAAGAACAAGGATTGTGAAAGTATAAGAAGTGAGTCATTTACTGATGTCAAAGCCCATGATGTGCAAGGTGAGTTCCAATGTGACTCATTTACTTGCTAATGATTTGGGTAAATCAAATAAAGACATGCAGTCAAGAAAAAACTGAGAATTGGATATCCTTGGCATGGAGTTTAGTTCTCTTATGTCTCTATTAGGAATCCTATATATATGTTTTCCAATATACCATTTTCAACTCTTGAAAATTTTGATGCCAGCATTTTAGTGGTGCTCCTCAAAGAACATGTCTTTCACTCAAATGTGCACTAGAATTTGTCATGTCATGTTAATTTTTTTATATTAACTTGTGGTTGGATTTTGTAGGAACCAATAGGAGGAACCAGTGTTTTTTCACAAGATAAAGAATGAGGCAAAGAATTAGACAATTGAGCAAGTTTTGTTGTTTTGCAGATTTTGTTGCATCCTCTTGGTTCTCATATGGAAAAAATTAGATACACGTACTATACTTTGTAGGTGTTATGCAGCATAGAAAATTAGGGAAGTGAAAATTGCACATCTTTTTTATTTTGGGAGTTGCACAACACATGGAAATTAAAATTAGGAATACCATACTTTTTGTATATTTTGTGTGGCATAGAGAAATTGAAAAAATTAGTGACGAAATTCTTTTGGCAGTTTCTTCTATGGACATGTTTGAGATACTTGGGTTGAGTATTTTTGAATATAAATTAATGGTAGGTTCAATGCTAAAGAACAGATAGGCTTGTTTTATTAGTCACTTGCAATTTTTTCTTCAAAGCTTCAAAAAGAGTATCTGTGTTCCTCATGTTTGAGGATACTGTTGGGGACTCTTAAGGCATTTTATATTCTTTTCATGATGATTTAAACATCTATTTTGTCAATTATTTTGTGTTTTTTGTATACCCAATTAATACATCCTCTACTATAATTTAGAGAGAGGGATGCAGTTTTAGTTAGACAAATGGACAATGGAAGAGTGATTTGGCTAGAATGCAGGTTTGGACTGGAGGTAATGATTCTATACAGGAGTTTTATTTAACTAGACGTCTAGAATATGACCAGCCTCGGAAAAAAAAAAAAAAAGCCTAGAATATGACCAGCAGCTTGATTAATTGGACAATGGTTGAGTAGAAGATTTAAAGTTAACTCAACAAAAAAATATTTGGGTTAAGAGTTATTGAGCTTTAAAAAGAAAAGAGAATGTGAATGGCTATGGTTGTGCCACATTAGTTGGGACAGAGGAATTTACCATTGATTGAAGGAAGTATTGTTCAATTCTATATAATATATATCCGGTTGTATTACACTTTTTTTAGAGAAATGATGGGAATAATTAATATTGTAACGTATTGCATGCAGTCATTGATCATGTTTATTGTTAAAGGGCATGAGGTGTCACCAAACCTAAATCATTGGCACAAATCTATCCAATTCTTGGGGTGCAATCGTTGTATATACAGTTACACACCAAATAAAAAGACGATTTCTTGTTGTTTTTAATTTAATCTTAACGAGGGTACGTATCAGACACATTATTATTGCTAACCATATATTTGTATACTTATGTCACGATGTACATACTAATATATTAATTTAATGATATTTTTATTTATTTTGTTGGAAAAGTATCAAGATTAATTTGTATATAAAATTGGCAAATCCTACTAATTACCTAAAACGGCCAGCCATGGCAATAATGATATTTTTATTTACTTTGTTGGAAAAATATCAAGATTAATTTGAATATAAAATTGGCATAAAAACCCTACTAATTATCAAAAAAGCCAGTTATATACGTTGAGACTGCTTACTTTTTACCATCGATTTTTGTTTAACAATCATATATTATCTAACCAATTCTCTCTCTCTCTCGACATGCTCCTAAAAATCTGATTGGTGCAGATTCTTCTCCAAACAAAAGAAGACATCTTGGTGGAATTGCCACCTACGAAATTGAGCACAATTTTGCATACATTTGTCTCTTGAGAAGAGATGGAAACATGCTCAATTTCATTTGATTGAATAGTTGACCCAGCTCTTTGTTTGAAAACATGCCTAGTTTTCTTTCCCTTATGAAGTGTCATCAACATGGGGAGGGGAGGGGAGGGGCCTCTTTTGCCCTGAATTTCTGAATAAAAAATGGTCAAGGCCTCGGCACAAGAATGAAGTGCTTCTGGCCGACACACATATCCAATTTTAAATTGCATGCTTGATTAATTTTCGTTCCAAAATATATATATACAACACACTAACTGCTTACTTCACGTGAACCCAAGCCGTCCTATTACAATTTGAAGGACACAATATCCATGATATGCATGCCCTACCTGTCGTTTTTTGGCTACACATTATTTTTCATTTTTATTATTGGGGTGGAATTTGTGAGATACTTTGCGAACAAGATTCGGATCCAAACATGAAGAATCGAAGATGAAGCTATTGTGTTTGGAATTTTGGGGTGAGCATAAAAAAGCTAGTTTCCAAGTCAAACTCGTTTCAGCCCATAATAAATAAAATTATTAAATAATCTATATTTTAAGTTGGCCTGCACAAACTGAAACCAACACATAAACGGCCCGTTTACAAAACAATAATTTTTATTTTTATTTTCTTATAACTCCACTTAAATTCAGTTGGATAATTTATGGAGTGATAAATTTCTGTATATGACCGTCATATTATATAACGGTGTGATTAGTTTATTGTAGTTATAACACGTATATATTTATTAATATTTAAAACATTAAATTTTAAAATCCATCTTTAAAATCATACATATATTATAATTTAAATAAATTAGTCATACCACTACGTAGTATTAGTGGTCACACACAAAAAAATTCATAAAAAACAATTAGGTGTATTTCTTGTGTAAATTAGTTGTGTTTCTTGTGTAGAATTCTATAAGCTTTAAATATATGTATTTCTTTTTTCTTTTAAAAAAAATGGTATTCTTTTCCTTACTTTTTGGGCCCAGCTTATTCAACAACATCCTAGGTTTACTCATCCGCTAGGTTCAAATACTTTCTTTTCTTTAGAGAAGCACGCCTCTCAAAGTCCAATGTTAAATCCTAGGCCCGAGACTTCTTCAAAGCCCAAAATGGAAAGGGAACCAGGTCCCTTGAACATTTTGTCTTTTTATTTGGGCCCTTGAACTATTTAATCATTAATCTCACATATCTCATTAAGTGATTCTTTAAATAAGTTTATTTAAGAAATTTATTGTGGGGTTTACTACACATTGTATTTTGATGATCATAACCATTTTTTTTTTTTAGTCTCAATTGAGGAATCGTTGTTGCAAAAAATAAGGTAAATCAAAAATCACTTGATTAAATGGTTTCATTTCAAGTGTTTATTGAAACATTTTGTTCGTCAATTTATTTGATAGAATTATATATCTTAATAATTTTTTATTTATCTAATCTTTTGTATAAATTATCTTGAAATAAAAATCTGTAAAATAAACAGTTCGGATCGTTGAAATACAATATAAAAATAGGTCTCATGATGAATCTCTTAAATAATATTATTTAAAAAAAATTTTAATGGAAGGGGTCAGATTAATCTCATATATAACATGCTGTTATTTGATATTTTCTTTATCAAATGATAATGGTAAGGGAGATTTGAAATTCGGAATATCAGTGTGAATATTCTTAAGGGCATAAAAAATAGGATAAATATTCTTAATTACTAAAATTATAAACACCGGCCACCGTACATTCCATTTAGGGATGACAAAATTTTTCACCCCCGAAAATCCTCATGGGGACCCACCCCAATTAAGCATGTATAATAATACCATCTCTGTCCCGCCCCGTTTTGTATACCCGTTTAATAAAAATATTATATTATATAATTATATTTTAATTTATTTTCCTAATTTTTGTTGCATGTCTTCAAAATTTAATAGTATTCTCTTTATGATTTAGTGTTATTGTAATATAATATGATGAATTTTAATGTATTTCATCTATTATATCATATATTTATATTAATTTGATATGTTATTAATAAAAAAAATTATTTTTTAAAAAATAATAGGGGCCTCGAATACCCCCAAGGGACCCAATTATCCGGCGGGACGGGTATGGTATTGGCGAACCCGCCCCGTTGCCATCCCTAAATTTCCATTTCTCAAACAACAATACAAAACACAAAATCAAACCGTTGTCGTATTTTCTATTAAAAAAAAACAATAAGATAAAGGATACACAAATTTTGAAAAAAAGAAAAAAAAAAAAAAACCAAGTAAATATACAGAAGCGGAATGAACTAATTTGATCCAGCTGATCAATATTTCCATGCCAAACCCATAAATGAATGAATTCACAAATCACAACCTTTCAATATGCAGTCACACGCACACTCAATATTAATCTACAGGAAAATAAAGCAATCGAGAGAGATGAGAGGGTTGTCAATGTCCTCTGCATGGAGAGAGTCCAAATAATGGTCAGCCAGTGCTTCTCTAACAGCAACTTCATCGATTTTAGAGCTGATCCTGTGAATGTACGTCTCTGTCTCTCTGCTCTTCAAACCGGGTCGATGTGCCCGACTTGAATTATTAATCTTTGGGCCTGGAGGCCCAAGACTTTCCTTCCTCGAATGACTTTGATCTTTTGGTGGGTTTGGGTTTGCCATGATGAACCTTCTACTTGGAGAGGGTGACCTCATCAACAACGTTCTACTAGGAAGAGAATGTGGAACAGAGATGAGTATGGGCCTCTCTGGTGGGTCTCTACGAAAACTCTTTTGTCGTGTTAGAGGGGTTGGTGAACTGGGCCGGACTCTCTTCTGCGGTGTAGTACTACTTGACCCACTTACCCTTTTCGGGTTTGGCTGCTGCTTCTTCCTCGCTGTTGCCAAAACTGGTTTTTGTGAGGAAAAGGTTGCTTCTTTGATTGAATTGATGCGAGTTATATGTGAGTTTTCCTTGTAGCACGACCACAAGAACTCATTGGAAAAAGACCTCTCCTTTGAGCTTAAAACCGAAGAAGCACTCGACAAGCTGCTGGTGTTGGAAGCACTAGTACTAGAAGCACTGGTGCTACTGCAAGTGAAGGAAGAAGCAGAGGAAGTTGAATGTGAAGGGGAAGGGGGAGAGGGTGAGATTTTGCTTGAAGCTGCAGGAATTGGAGCACTTCTTGGAGGAGGAGGAGCTAATTGTGAAATTACCAGCTTGTCCTGGACATGATCAAATTGATCTTCACGAATGTGAAAGTGTTTTTTGGGTCGACATTTGCTAATGCAAGAACCCATTTGCTGAGTTTGAATTAGACGCAGAGAGAAGTGAACATGAGTAGACCCATTTATTTGGGAAAACTGAGGGAAGGTGGATGTGTGTGTGGCTTTTGCTTTTCGGTCTTTTTCGACTTTTTCTTTTTAGATATTTGAATTTGGTTGCCGGGTATGAAATCCGTTGCACAACGGTTAGGTAAATGGTGGCTAGCTACTTTCATGATTTCATCATGCGATCTACAGCTTAGTGGACATTGCAATTTGCAGATAATGTGGGTTTTCTTTTTCCATGGTTTTTTGTACAAAATGTGCACACATTTCTGTCGGATATTACATCCAGCTAACATTATATCTAGTTGAGCATGTAAGTGGTCCAGTTTGGTCGGCCCAGTTGAATCCCGGCCCATTTCTCTCTTGGCGAATTTTAGGCCCACTATCGAGCTAAGCTGGTAATTGATTTAGGTGAAATTTTGAAATCACACCATCACCAATTCGATCACCATGCATAATAATCATCCCCCATCTAAGTTTTGATATAACTTAATAAGTGTGATCTTGTGGAACTTGGCTGTATATTCTTTTTGTCACTTTAAAGAGTACAAAAATATTCAACTCTAATTAAGCCGAAATTATTGGCCTAATCTCTTATATCACTTACTTTAATTCAATAAAATTTAGAGGAAATTGCAGATTTAGTCCAGTTATTTTATACCTAGTTCAATTTTGGTCCACAATCTTTTTTAAGTTCTGTTTTGATCCACTAATTATTTCACTTGTTCAATAAAGGTCCAGATTTGTTTTCTCAAATTTGGTCTGTCTTTTATCCTATCAAATCTCATCCAAATTCAGCAAATATATACTTATTTTAAAGCTATGCATTTCTTCTTTACAAACATATAAAGATCATTCAAATTGAAGTTCTAAAACTCAAGATAATTGACCCCAAAGTAGGGTATCCGAAACTGCCAATTTTTCAAATTTCACCTAATCTCAATTCTCTTAGATTATAATTATCCAAATTTGTTTTTATGACTAAGGAATGATGAAATATAACTTATACTTCAATTATAATTGAAGAAAACACAACCCAAAGGATTTAAAGTCAAATCTGGACCTTTATTGAACAAATGAAACAATTAGTGGACCAAAACAGAACTTAAAAAAGATCGTGGACCAAAATTGAACTAGGTATAAAATAAATGGACCAAATCTGTAATTTCCTCTAAAATTTATGTTGATCGAAAAAAAAAATCTAACTACAAAGCGAATATGTATTTTTATCAGACTTCTTCCATTAAGAAATTTTTTAAATTATTTTATTTAAGAGATCCCTCATATTAGCCCACTTCAACGATCTAAATCGTCTATCTTTTTAGTCTATATACAAAGATCTTCCTTATAAAAAATTAGACGAATTGAAAATCATTAAACTATCTAATTTTGATCAAATAAATAGACAAACAAAATATTTTCGTTAACACTTGAAATAATGACCATTTAATCAAACAGGGAATGGTTTTCGATTTAGCAAATTTTTTGCAAAGATGATCATTCAATATTAGAGACATAAAATGTAGATGGTTTCCATCATTAAAATACAATGTGGAGTGGACCCCACAAGAAATTCCTAGTTTACCCTTAAATGAGGGATCCCAAAAATAGAAGGGTCTATGTATATTATATATAAGTATCTATGATGAGAAATTCTTGAGTAAGGTTGTCTGACCACGTGTATGGTACGATCATCCTATGCTACAACACCAAGTGTACTGTTTCTTTTAAAAACCTATAAACTTTATTTGAAATAAGCATGCATGTGAGTATATGATTAGAAGTCGTACAGAACATGTGGCACAACTATCCTATTGAAGAATTAATCACACAAAATATAATACTCCAAATAGAATATATGTTGATTTCTTGGCAACTTTAGCTTTCGAAATCAATAAGCTGTGAATACGATCAAAATATGAGCATGATAGATCATGTGGCATTTTGAAATAATTTATTTAAAAAAGACAATGTGATTATAATGCTTAAAGAAATTAAGGGTCAATTTGTGATTTTGACAACTTCCTCTTTTTCTTAGGGTCTGTTTGGCATTGATTTTACAACTGTCAAAAGTGTTCTTGATAGTGTTTGACATAAATAAATAAAAGTGTTTTTAGGTGGTTTTTTGAGAAGCACATGTCATGTACTTTTTCATGAAGCATTTTCAATGCTTTTGTAGGAAGCACTTCTATAGAATTTTTATAAAAATTCGTATATGCTTATGAGCATAAGTGCTTTTCTAAGAAATAGTGCCAAATAGGTCCTTAGTGGTTTGATTTGACAAAACAAAAGGGGGATTAGGGTTTTCTACTTTCTCAAATTGCATCCAAAGTAGATAAGGGGAAGAAGATCAAATAGAAGAAGAAAAAAAGAATAGAAACTTAATTAAAACAACAGCCTCACTTGCAAAGGTTTGATAGTGATGATGAATTAATGAAGTAAATTGGAAATGCATGTGGATTTTATTTTCATAATTTTTTGTGTTTTATTTTGTAGGTGGTGTGATATGATATGAACGATGACCCTCATTCATGAAGAAGAAATCGACAGATATATATATATATATAATTGTTATTAAATAATTTTTTAACATATAATCCATCTTAAGATATTTACCTTATGGCCGCATCCGTATGTGGAACATAGCAATCTATAGTGGCAAAGGTTAGAAGCTAGGTGTAACCAAATAGATCGAATTATCATTAGGAAACAGCCTTGCACAAGATTCACCAAAATCAAGCTCCAATTGCAACTGATGGAGTCAATTTCCAAACAAACGAGTCATGATCAACATTAACGACACGATCGATCTGATTTGCAAATTAAGTTGATCAGTACGTACGTACAAGCATCAAACCCTAAGAATATATAAATTAAGCATTCCCCACGTATACCCCAACCCCATCTGCTTCATGAAACAACATATGGGGGATTTTCTGGGGTTAATTATTTACCATAATAACCTAGGATTAACTAAAAGATATATAAGAAGATAATTCAAATATATATACACACTTTGAACAACAGCAAATATATGCAGATCCATAGAGGGCTTGATGGTGATGATGAATTGATGAGGGTTCAGGAATTAGAAGAATTATCAAAGGGTCTAGTACTGCCGGTCAAGTCAGCAACAATCTTCTTGAATACAGCTCCTCTTTTGGGTGGCGGAGCTGCTCCACCTCTCCCTTTAACCGCCCTCGCCTGACTCGACGCGCCTCCGCCTGAGCCGCCATCATCATTGCCATAACTCTGCTGCCCTCTATTAGCTTCACTACTCATCCTAGCTAGCTCACTCCTCTTGGTCGACGACTCAGTCCCAGTGGGAACTAATCAAAGATGCATGAACCCAAAACACACAAGCAATACAACTATAGTACGACACAGACAGGACACTTATCCCACTCTTATAAATGCACATATCCAAATACCGACAAATTAATGCCTTGGCCAGCTCTTTAAGGCCTCACACTGTTACACATGCATTATTATATGTATGCCCTATTTTAATCATATTATATTTATAGGCAATACTATGAAGTGGGTACCCTCTCACATACTTACTATGGTCTGTGAAAATACTCATCAGGCCCATTCAAACATTATGATTGATTTTTTATTCAGATTAATAGTAAATGTACTACCAAGCTGGCCTCATTTGTGAAATCAATTGATCAAATTACTCTTGAGAAGGTGTGGACCGGAGCTCTTAATTAATAATCACTGCACATCAAAAGTTTAAGTTAATATTTTTTTTTATATTGTAAACTTGATATATATTATTGACTAATTTTTCGATAGTTTAAGTTTTTAAAACACAGTAACTGTCTAATATGATATTAGAACTTTATTTATTTATGTACTATATCTAATTTACCACCACCTAAAAGGCTAAAACCATATTTAGGAAGCTTTTGTTGGTCCTGCTTTCATTAATAAGTTTTTGAACCATGCTGATCACCATCTGCATATCAGCATATGATGCATGCAAATATGCAATCATAGAGACAGTTCATGACAATAACATGATCCCGCGACCTATGGAACTCAATCTGATTCCACGCTTACATCATTCTGTTTACGTCATCAGCTTCGTCTTCTTCTTCTTTTTCTTTTGTATTTTTTTGGGTATGAGAGGCTTAGCCCAAGCCAACCATGCACACATAAAAAAGCTTGAGATCTAGCAAAATCTTATCTTTATGCTTGCACTTGCAGCCAAGTACTCAAGGCGGCGGATTAAGCAAAGCAGTCATTTTCTTTTTATAATTATAAATTATGTTAATATAATATGGTTTTGCTTGAATTTATTAATTAATTAATATATATAAAAATTTCTTGATTGTCATGATTTAACTTTAGTTTAATGGCTATTTTGTGCGATGGCATTCAATGGTGGGCCATTACAGACCGTATTCTTTTGGTTGCAAGGGGCCCAAGGCCCAAATAAAGGAAGCTAACAGCTAAATCAGGAGGAGCATCTAAAGCTAAACGATTGTAGCCCAATCCCAAGCCCAAACTTCAATTGGTCATCGACCATGTTCGTCCAAGGTCTTAATAGGAGGGAGTAGGGCTGCAATTTGGGTCGAGTTGGACAAATTGGAAAATCAACCGAAGCTAGCTCAATTAGTGACACAGTTAATGAATTTGGGAAGAAAATTCTTCTTATAATCAAGACATGTCATATAGGTTATTATGTAATGACAATTCGAGTTGAAAATAGGAATACAATTCAGGTTCGGGTTGGGTTCAAGCGAGCAGAGCCTAAACCCAGCAATTCGGGTTGAACCAATCCAAGTTGCATTTTATCCAGAAATTCTAATTTGGCAGAGTATGTAGAGTTTAGGCAAATATGCTTCAGACAAACGTCAAGTCATGATTTGGCAACCATGACATAATCTCCCTTTGTGTTTCGATTTTTCTTTGAGGCATCATTAGTTTTCCAAGGGAAGGGTACAACTACTGAGAATTTGATGTACTAAGGAGCACCATGGTCCGTTGATCTGTGTCACTTACTGGGGATCAGAAATTGGGTCTAGGTGCTACTGTCAGGGTCAATCCCCCAAACCTGGACATTCATAATAGCCGTGTCGTAGAGTAAAGTAGAGCTTCATCACTGAGTAAGTGAGTATCAGGTCGTATTAATTAGAAATACAGAGAAATCATGGTTTGGAATTATTCCAAGGTGGGTAACCAGGTGGTCTAGCCTGGGTCACTTGATTTGGTTTGGTGGTGAAATATAATATCAAAGGTACGCAGGTATGGTGACGTGACCAGAGAACTCACCTACCTCGACTGTCATTTGACCACCATAAATAATGAACCCATTTGCACAAATACTCAGAGAACCCAACTGATAATCTCATCATTTTGGCCTTACACGTCATAATTTAAAAGTGATTACAGGTATTTAGAGTTAATTTCATATCCGAGCCTTTACCGGGCTATACTATGCCAACCATGTTGAAGATTGGGATGGATTGCACCACTTTCAAATTGTAGATTGTCAATTTGCTATTACCTCAATTTGCAAGAGTTCTTCCTAGGGTGACAGAAAAGGGAACTGAAAAGGCTCAAGGACGTTTTTTCGAAAAGGGCTCCTCCTCTTGGAAAGTGTTTACACTTAACACTTCCAAGATTCCAACTTTTCCTGTTACTTTTTACTTTCCTCTTGTCCTTTCACTACCCCTGGGGTTCTCTTACTTTAAAATACAAAAGGCCAAAATAATAAAAATATGGCCAAATGACACTTTTGGTCCATATATTTTTATGAAATTTTTATTTTGATCATATTTTTTTAATTTTGTCAATTTCAATTGTGTATTTTTAATATAATAGCAATTAAATTTAAATGGTTAACTTCGTTTAAATTAATGATGAAAATTTCTATTTGAATTATATATGAGTAACATTTCAAACATCTTCCACTTGAATGTTTATATAAACACATGCTTCCACGTCGAATTTTCCGTCAACAATTTAAACAATATTAACTACTTGAACTTAATTGCTATTATATAAAAAGTACATGACTAAAATCATTAAAAATAAAAATACAAGACCAAAGTGGAAATTGTGCAAAAATATATTGACCAAAAGTGTTATTTGGTCTAAAAACCTAGCCCTCACCTTTTCACTAGGGGTGTGCATGGTTCGAAAAACCGAACTACAAAGGCATAATTGTAACCAAACTAATATTTTTGAAATGGCCAATTTGAGAACCAAAAGCAAACCATGCCTAGCCCAAGCCGACTGGTTTGGTTAACCGAGAATATCGATTTGGTTGGTTCGATTATTCAGAAACCAGATAACAACTGATATACCATAAACCCCATATCCTATATCATATACCCTATACCCTATACCCTATACCTTATCTCATATACTCATATACCCTATACTAGTATACTCTATACCAATTACCTATACTATTATACTCAATCTTTACCCTAAACCATATATATACCTTTAACTATAATTGTTTTAGTATACATATATATATATATTAATATATACCTTAGTAGTATAGTGTATACAAACTATAAATTATAGACTAATCCTATAAAGTATAAACTATACTATAAACATATACTATAAAAATATAAACTATACTAAAACCTATAATAAACATATATAAACTATAATAAGGAATTTGGTTTATTCTATAATAGGTATTAATCATATAATATAAACTCTATAGTAGTATAAACTATATACTAAATAAACTATAAAGTATATAAACTATAATAAACATATACAAATACATATAAACTATAATAGGAAATTTGGTTTACTCTGTAATAGGTATTAAAATCATATATAAACCAATTAATATATAAAAATAAATATATATTATCAGTAGTGATTCGGTTCGGTTAAAATTGAAAATTTCAATATTGAAAACCAAAACCAAACCACAAAATTCGGATTGGTTTGGTTTGATATCCGAGAAAAAAAAAAAAAAAAAAAACTAAACCAAACTGATCCAGTTGATTTGGTTCAGTTCAAAACTCAATTTTTCGGTATTTTTGCACATCCCTACTTTTCACTATTGGTAAACAAATTGTGAGTCGATAAGGGTAAAAAAATCAATTGAGAATGTTCATGATATATAACTATATAAGGTTTCAACTTTCAAGTACCCCCATATGTAAAAATCACAACCTTTGTCAGCAGAATCTTACAATTCCTCTCTCTCTCTCTCTCTCTCTCTCTCGATCTCTCTCGATCTCTCTCGATTGATCTCCCTCTCTCTCACCAGTGAGTCTCTACACTTTCTGCTAAGAGAATAAACTCTAGTTCTGGCCTTTTGTTGTTGACAAGTGAATAAATCTAGGCTTTTCAAGAACCAGCTTGCAAAAAGCACACCATGCATTGGCTAGAATGCCACACAGCCTAAGCCTATCAGCCTCTGCTGCTCTGTTTTGTGCAACTCAAAGCCTCTCACTTTACACTTTTCTTCACAGTGTTTCAATTTCAAGCCTCTAAAAGAGAAACAGAGTAGTAGTAATAGAGTCAACTCTACTTGTTCATCTGGGTCTTGCTAAAATGTCCAGGCCATTGGACCAGCAACCCCCACCAGACTTTGTACTTGACCAAACTACCCCCACCACTCACTCCACCACCCATGGCTCCATTGGCGCAGTAGTTGGTGTTCTGGTTGTGGTCATAATCTTGGGGGTGGTTGCTGCTGTAATTGGGAGGCTCTGCTCTGGCAGGAGCATCATGGGCTATGGCCACTATGATTTGGAGAGTTGGGCTGAGACCAAATGCTCCACTTGCATTGATGGAAGGATCAATATCAACCCCCAACTTCCCACCAGGGCTAACAATGTGTCAATGCGATCCCAAACCCACCAAGAAACTGAGCACCAAGAAGAGCAATCTCCTCAAACCCCACCACCTGCAGCAAATGCTTAAGTTCTAGCTATCCAGCTCTTGGGTTTTTTGATATGGTAGCTCTCACAACTCTTCTATTATTTTGATTTTGATTTTTTTTTTTGCTTCTGTTTTAACTTTTGATAGTCTCTGTTGTTGTGTGGTAGATTCTTAGAGCAAGTATCATTTTGGGATGATGGTGTCATCGATGCTGAAGGCCTGGCTGAAATGTATTTTTTGTGAAACTGCTCTTTGAATTTTGAATTGGCTCTCTAACTTTTTTACAGTTGGCTAGGATTAATTAATGTAATTTGTTTGGGTTAATTAGTGACTGATTAATATGCAGAACTATAGCAACTTCTGCTTCAGCTGTTTAATGTACTTTTTTGTGCAAATCAATTGAAAGCAAAACACAATACCCACAAGTTTAAATTCTGAGATTCAGCACTTGTAAGTTGTAAGTAGCTACCACCAGCTTTGCTGGCATTAATGCGTGTGTGGACCATTTGAGTACTATTGACCTGGTTTATGCTTGCAGAAGCAACAAAATCATTCCTTTCCTGGGTTGAAAATGATGGGTACTGGGCCTTGTTAAGTTTATAATGGCAATTGGCAAGTGGCTTTTTTGAATTTCTTGTCCTTTCCACCAGTTAATGACATTCTGTGAATGTGAGACTTTGAATCACAAAATAGGCTGTGATCTGTTTGTAGTAACTAGCAAAAATGATGGGCTTTTAAGGCAGGGTCGGATTTGAGGAAAGCCCACCAACACAATTGATTTGGTCCCCAATTTCTTGAACTTCAAAACAAGTCCAATATATCAAAACTTATTCTTTATCCCGAACTCTTTTCCAATTTTTCTCATTGACCAAACAGACTGCAAACTTAGAAGAAAATAAATGCCGTTGATTGACCGTTGAACCCATGTGTTAACGAACCCACACGTATATTCCGTTGCCTTGGATGACCTTTAAACTCTTAATGCGCCACTAATCATTACCACTATGCATGAAATTCTTGTTCTAAGTGGATGATAACCAAATTTACGATGACCAGAACTACTGTCAACCAAGCATTTTACTTTTCTACCCTCCTGTTTTCTGGTCATGTCGTCACTCAACTAAGGAGGGAACTCTCTGAGGCCAGCTACAAGTTACGTAATCTGAATTTTGGCAATTCTGTAATTACCAAATGAGAAAATGGGATTAAGAAATCACATTGTGGAATCTGTAAATATGAAAATGTTGAATTAATTGAATTCGAGCCTCACATTTTCACCAACCAAATAGAAAAAGGCAAGTTGATCTAGTCGGTTTTTTTCCTATATAAACCCCATAAGCTTTCATGGTCTCTCACCACCTTACAACTAATATTCCACTCTTATTTTAGCACATTGAAGTACTACTACTTCTACTACTACTTTGAGATACGTACGAAAATGGCTTTGATCAGCTACACTGCACAAGGGTTCATCCTCCTCCTAGCTGCCTCTCTTTTGGCAGTGAGTGAGGCCAAAACAATTGTCGTTGGAGGGTCTGAAGGCTGGCGTTCTGGCTTCAACTACACCGATTGGTCTCTCCAGAACAGCCCTTTTTACATAAATGACAAATTGGGTTAGTATGCTTATTTCTTATTCCTTATCGTGAATTTGAACTATTGATTAAATTGACTTTGTCTACTTTAACTGGCTTAAAGGACTAGTTTGGTGTGTAAAAACTAGCCTAGAACTCTTTCGGTTACCCAAAAAAAATTGACTTTATCTGACTGTATGGTTCACATGCACAATTTGTCTGATAAGAAAACATTACCTTATAAATTATTTTTGTTTAACATATGTGCTTGTGTTAAACTTGCATTGCAGTGTTCAAGTATGATCCACCAAGCGAGGGCAACGCCGGTTACAGCGTGTACCAGCTGCCGAACCTGTGGAGCTACATAAACTGCGACTTCAGCAAAGCGAAGCTATTGGCGAGTGGGACCCAAGGAGGCGGCGAGGGCTTTAAGGTGGAGCTGAACCAGTGGAGGCCTTACTACTTCGCCAGTGGTGCCCAGGATGGCTACAACTGCAAGGGTGGGCTGATGAGGTTCTTTGCGGTGCCACTCCCACGTTGGAACTTCTGATCATTGAAAGCGGTGACGTTTTGATGCATGCGTGCATGCTCTTGTTGGTGTTTACTTATACAATTCAAGTATACCAGATTGATTATGTACTTTAATAATTCTGGAGGGTTTTGAGTCAAAATAATGAAGAAGCTAGACTTTTCTTCTTCTGTATTCCCTTCATACTGTACAAGTTATAGGGGGAAAAAGTGTCGGAATAATTGTGTTTGTTTCTTGATTTACATATAGATACACATTAATAAATATCATTTTGTTTGAAATTCTTATATCTAAATTAACCAGCAATCCAATTCCCAAATACACCATGATATAACAGTTGACCATTCGTCAGTATCAATCACCCTGTGGTTAATTTCGGGCTATCTCCTCGATATATATATGGAGGAATGGACTGTAACCTGTAAGCCCAATAAGTAAAGAGGAGTATGGGCCTTTAACAGCCCAGGCAAGCAATTACAAAAAACAAAAAGATCTGTCTTGGTCACATTCACATTCATGAATATTTCTACGATGGAGGTAATTGGCACATTTAAAACATGCATGCATGATTCATGAATGAATCAAAAAGAATCCAAAAGTGTTTGTGTAAAGTGGGACACGACACAACTTTCAACTTTGAGTGCCATTATGATCGTATATATATGTTTTGCTTTACTTTTCCACCGCTACCTGTAACAAAGTAGAGTAAAGTCATGTTTTCAATATCACAATATTATCAGAGGGGTCACTGGGTCACTGAATGTTTTTGCTTGTTTTTTTTTTTTTTTTTTTTTTTCAGATTACATGTAATTCTAAATGCGTAGATTATAAGAAAAAGAAAAAAGCACCTAATGGTTTTCGTATTAAGATTTTCTCATTCCTTTTTTCTTCCCTACATATATTTTAATTATTAAATGGGTCGATGGGCTCTTGGGTTGAGATGTTATTAGTCAAAGAGAGCTTCTAAATGCACTGAACAATTTGACCAGCACTCCCATCTACCTATTACTGGTGATTTCGTACCCGCTTTGACTTTTAAACAATTTTCTTCACTATTTATTATAATGAAAATCTCATTTGTGAGAACTAAACATCAGATACATAAGCTAATTTATAAAGTAATTTCATACAATTAAGTCTCATACCGTTCTTAGATAATTAAGGAGTGGTGCTATTTGTCCTCTCATTTTTCTCTAACTACACACTTTTTTCTCACCTCGAACATTTTTTTATTTTTTTTAATTTCTCAAAACACACTTTTAAAATATTCAAAATATCCTCATTTACACACACATACAAAAAAAAAAAAAAAAAAAAAAGCCAAAACCCAGCCAGCTTACTCCCACCCCCACCCTGACCCCGACCCCGACCCCTTCCTCAATGCCGACTCCGACCACTCTAGTCGGCCGACCTCTCTCTCTCTCTCTCTCTCTCTCTCTCTCTCTCTCTCTCTTTTTTCTCTACCCACCCTTCTTTCTCAGCAAGGAAAAAGAAGGAGAAAGAGCATTTAAAAAAAGAGATAGAGGAGAAAGGAGAGAGAAAGGAAGGCCGATGTCGACGAAGGTCCTGATAGGGATGGGTTTGGGATTGAAGTAATGAAGGTGGTGATGGGTGGTTTTGTTATTTTGGAATTTAATGAGGATATTATAGTCATTTGAATTAGGAGTTAAAATTGTAATTTAATAAGAGGGCTGCTATTTGCACACCCTTTTTCTCTTTTTTTCTTCCACACACCCCACACATTCATCTCAAATTCAAAACCTCTCATTCTCTCAACACATACCCAACCTATTACCAAAATACCCTCATTTCATTACACACCCCATCATTCTAACACACACCAGCACACACACCCCCGTCATCTCTCACAAGCTCTCCCTTTCTTCGTCAACACACACGCATCACCATGCACCACCACCACCTTGCACCACCCAGCACCACCCCACACCTCCCTCTCTCTCCTCTGAATGGCGCACAGCCACCACCACCACCGCCTTCTTCTTCCCCCTACTCGAGCCAAAACAGCCACCACCACCACTTCTTTTTTTCCTCTCTATCTTTCTCTCTCTCATTTCTTCTCTCTTCTCGCCTAAGTAGACATTAAAAAAAAAAAAAAAAAAAAAGGGTTGCAGGTGGTTCGGCAGACCAGTGCCAAACCCGTCGATTTCGTTCGACAGGTAACTGAACGAGAGAAAAAAGTGAGGAAAAGAAGAGAAGGCTATATGGTCTTTTTTTTTTTTGTTTTTTTTTTTTTTATAGGGGTGTGCGAGAGAGAGAGAGAGAGAGAGAGAGAGAGAGAGAGAGAGAGAGAGAGATGTGTAATAAAAAAAAATAGATATACAAATAGCAAAACTTTAAGTAAGAGAGCAAGATGGAGTGCAAGTGCAACATGCCTCAAAATTATAATTATATGTTCGATCTTATCCCAAATGTACTTCCGTATTTGAATGGATATGCATATATACTAATATTCTCTGGAGACTGGACAGCTGGGCTCCAGAATCCAAAATTTCAGAATCTAAAAAAAATGTTAAACTGTATCTGCCATTCTGCCGAAATCAATTGGTGAGGAAGGGAAATGCTACTATTACCTATTTACATTGGCGAAATATTCTCTTCTTATATTTTTTAGGAAGTGACATACACTTGAATCAAACACATCCGCAATGTATAATGCGATAGAGAACCCAAGACACTGTATAAGATACAGTTTCACATTTCTGCTGCTCAATATTTTCTAATTATGATTAAATTCCAGACATATTAGTTAGGCACCTGTTTTTTCATCCACAGAAATCAGAAAAAGCAAAGTGAGTACGCGGCATTTTATATTTGACCTAATAAAGCAAACTTGGGAAAGCAGGCATCCAAGCGATTAATAAAATAGTTAACATCCTACCCTTTTTTGTCTTTTCGAATCTTATAATCAAATTCCATATAAACTTTTCCATTTGTTCGTTGGTGAGAGCCTGACAGGCTGTAAACACCACTTGAAAGTAGAATACTAGAGTTTTGATTGAAAGCTTTTTTGGGTTTTGTACTTTTTAGGCATTCAAAAATCTTACACATTTGCCTCGTGAAAATTGAAACCACAATATTAACAAAAAATGAAAATGATTAAAACGAATCAAACATAATGGAAATTAATTAAGAAGATGAAGAATCCAATCAATGAAGCTCCGAATCCTCAGTCTCAGAAAATGTAGAACTCACGTACTCTCTGACCTCCCTCGCAATCACGTCCCTCATCACATCCCAAAACCCCGCCGGAAAACCCGAATTCGAATCGGTCCGGTTGTGCTCGATAGCATTGGCAGCAGCGCCACCACCAACACCCGGCGGCGCCAGAGTCAACTGGGTCAACGGGTCGTCCTCCTCCATTACCAACCCATTAACCAAAGATCCCGAGGCACAAGTGCTCGTGCTCGTAGTTGCATTGCCAGAAATACCCGCGATAGTCACACCACCGGCCATTTGCATTTGCTGGTGCTCTCTTACCCTCCGCTTGAGCGTGGAGTTCCAGTGGTTTTTGACGGCGTTGTCGGTCCGACCCGGAAGCAAGCGGGCAATGGTGGCCCAGCGGTTGCCAAACCGGGCGTGGGCGGCCAGGATGGTCTGGTCCTCGGCCGGCGAAAAGGGTCGGTGCTCGACGGTGGGGCTGAGCTGGTTGCACCACCTGAGCCTGCAGGACTTGCCCGAGCGGCCCTTTATGTAGCGGCTGATGAGGGACCAGTTTCGGGGCCCGTAGCGGTCGACGAGGCGGGTCAGGATCCGGTCCTCTTCGGCGCTCCACGGGCCCTTGATTCTTTCGGGTCTGTTGGGGTTTCTGGGTAGAGAAGAGTCGGAAGAGGAAGAGTCGGAAGAAGAAGTGGAAGACGAGCACCTATTCATCATTGCATTTGCTTCCATTCCGTACGGAAATCAGAAATCTTAATTTTCAGGTGAGTAAATGAGCGAAGCAGTGAAAGAGGAGCTTTAGGACGGAATGAGAAAAAGAGTGTGTGGGTCAGTGGGTGTTATATACTTATATATGGGCAGAGAGTGAGAGAGATGCATGCACTTGGTTGCTTCTTGTTGGATGGAGAGTGGGTTGTAGTGTTTTAAGGGATAGGGAGGAATGAAAGAGGGTAGTTCCAGGAAACTGGCCTTTGTAAAGTGGGTGGGGGTACTAATTACTAATTTTACGATTTTCTTTCTGCCACCAAAATTGTCGCAATCTCATTCTGATTTGTCTCCGCTCTCTCGTGTGCCTCTTTGACCATTTTGGGCCTTCCACGATATATCGTCACACATTTTCTTGTTTTAATAGCAATATTCTTTTTTTTTTTTTTGGCCAAGAATAATAGCAATATTCTTAACTTAACCCTCTATGTATGTTTTTACGCGCTCATGCGTAACTCGTGCGTTGTAATTTTTGGAGTACCTAGTCTAATCGGAATGATTGTAGATTGAAATAGATTATACGTTGTTTTGAAGTAATTGAAGTAAGTGTTTTTAGCTTTGAATTTAGCGTTTGATGTTTAATTATATTTGAAAAAATATATATAATTAAACCTCAAATAAGGATAAATGTAAAAAGATTTTGTCAAATTACGAATCTTCCTCACGTGGAATTCATTCATTTATTAGAAAACAAAAAAAATTATAGATTTAGTCCACTTATTTTTATACATAATTTAATTTTGATTCACAATCTTTTTTAAATTCTGTTTTGGTTTACTAGTTGTTTCACTTGTTCAATAAAGATCCAAATTTATTTTTTTCAAATTTAATCTGTCTTTTACCCTATCAAATCTTACCTAAATTCAGCAAACATATACTTATTTAAAAACTATGCATCTTTTCTTTACAACTATATAAAGATCATTCAAATTAGAGTTCTAAAACTCAAGATAATTGACCCCAAAGTAAGATACTCGAAACTGTCAATTTTTCAAATTTCACCAAATCACAATTTTCTTTGATTCTAATACTTTAAATTGGTTTCTATAACTAAGAAATGATAAAATATAATTTATACTTCAGTTATAATTAAAGAAAACACAACCCAAAAGATTTAAAGTCATAAATCTGGACTTTTATTGAACAAGTGAAATAATTAATGAACCAAAATATAACTTAAAAAAAATCGTTGACTAAAATTGAATTAGGTATAAAATAAGTTGACTAAATTTGTAATTTTCTCTTGAAAAAAAATATAATTAAACCTCAAATAAGGATAAATGTAAAAGGGTTTTGTCAAATTACGCATCTTCCTAATGTGGAATTTATTCATTTTTACTCATGAGGGCTAAATGAAGATTCGCATTTGCTCTTATGCATCTTTTTGAAAAATTAGTTGTTTTATGAGGTATTTTTGCCAATACATTGTCCCAATTTTAAGAATCGGACTAGGATTTAAAGGATTAGACACCTAGAATTTAAGAGAATAAATTTGAGTTCATTGGTCAATTTACTCTTTTTACTCTTTAGTGGATTTGTTACTACATCTTTCGAACGCGAATAAAATCATGAGAAATTTCTATTTTTTTCACGTTATATGTATTTATAATAGTCCCATTAAATGCATTTTTTAGGGTCACTACTTTAAGGCATTCATACTTTAATATATGTTTTGGATGGAGATATTTAACTTGATGAGAACCATTGTCAACACACATCTACATACAAAATTGAAATAAATTAATTTCACGTTTGATTGAGATACTTTGACTTGTTTCATAGGGTTGCTTTCAAAGTGAATCATGAGGGTTACCTCATACCACCCACATTCTTTAAGAAAAAAATGTGTGGGGGATTAGTTAGAGAACTTCCAAAAGTATCGATGTTTTGGTGGAGATGAAATTTGGTCCTTGTACTCTTGTACAGTTGTATAGCAATATAGCATTGAACAATGTAATTGTGCGAGATGAGATGAATTGAGAACTTTGTAAATTTGTAATTGTGGGGGGGCAAGAATGAGAGAGTAGAGGAACCAAGCAATCTCAAGTGGGAGAAAAAAGAAGTAATAAAATCATTCTCGTACCGGGGACAAGAGGGAGTACTTATATTATATATTATTATGGAGAGCGTTTAACACATGACAGTAAGGCAGAGCTGTTTAACACAATACAAACGTTTACAAACGGCAAGTAGGGTCAAACCCTTTTTTACTACTTTGGCCCCCAGGCTCACTCTTACAGCTGTAATAACTACTAATAAGTTTCAGTTTTATTGAGTAATTTTTTTTATAATTGTAACACTGTTATGTAGTATTATTAATTTATTTATATCATAATATGTGTATATTTATTAATATAATATTTTAAAATTTTAAATTTATTATTAACATATATTATAATATGTAAAATAATAATATAAAATAACAATATTACGATTCACAAATCACAACAAAAAAACTTCTCAGTTTCCATATCACCTTGAGTAGCTCATTCAACGGCTTCTAATCGACCGTCTCAAAAAAGCAAACCCTGGTAAAAGGAAGGGCTTAAAAATAAATATAGAAAGCAGTGTGAGGATGATTTCAACGTCTTCCACGTAGGAAGGCCCCACTTCCAGCCTGTGAGAATCTCACGTGATTCCCAGTTGAATCCCTTTGACTTTTTAGGCTCGTCCAAGAAACAAAGTTAATTTCGCCTACTCCCTCCTCATAGAGCGTCACCCTCACTTTACTTTACCCTCTTCCACATTTATTATTTGCTTTATTCTCTCTCTTTATATAATAAAACAAATGCTGATGCTATGTATAAACTATAAAGATGGCGTATTTAGACATAATTTTAGTTGTTAATAATTTAAATTGATAATTAAGAGAAAAACTAATATTTTAGGTTGAGAGTTGTGAATATAGGAAATCTATTTTTTCTTTTTACACCACATTAATATTTCTAAAATATTATAATTTATAGTTAAAAGTATAAAAATTAATTTTTTTCAAAATATTGTGGTAGGATTTATTTTTAGTAAAATGATTTTCTTTTTTTCATTTAAAAAATGTGATTATTTATTATTTGACATAAATATACTTAATTTTGTGTAAGGGCATTTTAGTAATCAAACTGGTTTTGATTTCGATTCTTGTCAATTAGTAAAAATATTTATAAGAATCAGTTTTATTTTTATTCCGATTCTTAATAGTTAGTAAATACGTTAGTGAGAATTGCTGATTCCGATTCATGCTCATTCTGATTTATGCTTATTCTAATTTTTACTCATTTTAATTTATACTCATTTCGATTCTTGTTTATACCGATTCATGCTTATTTCGATTAATATTTATTCTGATTCATACTTATTTTGATTCCAGTTTGTAAACATACTATCCTTAATGTACATTCTCAAAACCAATAAATTGAGCTTCAATTTACTTGGAAATGACAAACTTTTTGTGTTTCACATACTCTTATGGACATGTGTAAATGTGAATAGTTCTGTCCATATACTTAGGTTAGGATAATAGAATGCTGTGTACCAACTTCCAGAGAACCGCTTTAATTGATGATGACTTGGAACCACATCCCAAAAACTTTATGATTTGGAGTGAAAATGTGAAAGTGAGAAAATACAAGCAAGTACTAGTTTATTTTTTTTCTTTCAAATTTTGGGATTTTAAATGAGTATGAATTACCTTTACCAAAAAAATGAACTATTACCAACTTCAAAATAACCACTAGTTATAAAATTTAATTTATATTATGTATTTGGCATTCAATAAAAAATAAATCAAATATTTGTTAAAAATAATAATCTTTTTGAAGTAGTTTTGATTTAAGATAAACAATTGTACTGGAAAAATAAATAAATAAATCTAAATGAAAAGGGTAGCTAAATTATGAGCATAGACATTATGAAATATGAATAGATCATATCTTGGAATTGTTTTTTAAGAATGGATTGAATTGTCTTATAATTGTAATTGCAAACTGTGGCTGGAAACTGAGAATCACGTGCTGACAAGTTCACTAGTAGAGCTCCCATAGTCTGAACAGAAGCGTTGTAATGATTACATCCTAGCCGCCCACGTGGCAATATTTATGGATTTTTGGAGCATTATAAGTGGCTCAACTTTTTGCAATAAGCAGTTGGGCAGTTGATACTACAGCTGGCACCAAATCCTTAGACACCGACTTCTTTTAGTATTTTTTTTTTAAATAAAAAATAAAAAAGGGCTCTCCTCTCATATTCTCGTGTATCAGTGTATGTACGTACAAAATAATGGAACATATCAACACATCAATAAATGTCGAGAAATATTTGTATGCTTATGTGCACATTTATTTTTGAAATTATAATTTCGTTTCATTTCATTCTCTTAAAGTTATTGTGTCAATTTATCTCCTATAAGTTTCTTATGTGTCTCACATAATCTAAAACTGTCACATTTATTTATTCCATCGTTTGAATTGCTGACGTGATATCTATATAACAAGCGGTAAATTGAAAGTTAAATTGAGAAATTTGATTATTTCGATTATGTGAAACATGAGAGAAATTTACAGAGGATAAATTGAGATAATAAATTTTACAAAGGTAAAGTGAAACAAAACTATAATTTTATAAAATAAATGTGCAAATAAGCCAAACTTTTATAAACGTCTTATATATTTTAGGGTTTATTTCATATTTAGTACCTAAACTTTGACCCTTATCTTAATGTGGTACCTAAACTTTTATTTGTCCCAATTGAGTACCTAAACTTTTATTTTGTGTCTAATAGGTACCAAAATGAATTTTTGTTAAAATTTTCAATAAAAATTAGGGGCAATATAGTCAAAGTATATTTTAATTATTTTCTTTATATGTTTAAAATTATTAAAAAAAAAAACACACAACAAACAAAAAAAATTAAAAAATTTTTTTTTTGAAATGACTATATTGCTCATAACTTTTGTTGATAATTTTAACATAAATTCATTTTGGTACCTATTAGACACAAAATAAAAGTTTAGGTACTCAATTGAGACAAATAAAAGTTTAGGTATCCCATTAAGACAATGGTCAAAGTTCAGGTACTAAATATGAAAAAAACCCTATATTTTATGTGGTTATTTTTTCCATCATGTGACAATAGACGTATACAACTGTCCCATAAAAAAAATTTTCAATAATATTGTACCATTGTCGTATTATATATACATGCGACACGATTATTTTTTTTACAAAATTAGAAAACTAACCACAATTTGTTGAATTTAAAGATTTTTAGCAATTTTTTTTTAATTTAGAAATCTAGCCATCGAGTAGTACTCGAGCTCACATCGATAATTACTCAAACCTCCCTCCATTAGTGCTCAACCCTGTCAAGTAATGCTCATTGAGAATTCAATCACTTCTTAATGGGAGCTTAAGCACTATTTGAGGATTAGATGTCTAAATTCTAAAAAAAAAAAAGTGTTAAAAGTCTTTAATAAAGACTAAAAAGGGTCGGTCTTCAAAAAATTTCAAAGTTTTTTAGTAAAATCTCAAATTTATAGTAAAAATAAAGGGTTTTAAAAAAAATAAAATAAAATTTTTTTGTACCTGAACTTTGGCCTTTATCCCAACTAGATATATAAATTATTATTTGTCCAAATTTCACACCTAAACTTTTATTTTGTCCAAAATTAGTATACAATGTGACTTTTGTTAAAAAATACTAACAAAATTTGGTCATGTGTATTACACATGTCTTATATCTATGGTTAATTTGGTTTATTACCGATCTTTTGTTGACTTAAATGCCTCTAATTTTGATGTATTATTTTTTAAAAATCAGCTTATATACTAAATTGAGACATAATAAGAGTTTAGTATAAAATTAGGACAAATAATAGTTTAAGTACTTAGTTGGGAGTCTTGGGACAAGACTCAAATTCAAGTAACAAAATTGAAAAATACCCAAAAAGAAAATTAAGAATAATAAAAAAAAAGTAGTAATTGTGTACGGTTGGTTGTAGCTTGTAGGTGGGCCCTGAACTTCGACTGGTTTATGTAATTAGATATTTTCCGTGAAGAAAGAGATTTGGGCCAGTTGGTCCGGTTACTATCAGGTGGGTCCCAAAGTGTCCCCTTCCAACCCATTTGCCGGTTGGGTTGGCCCCACTACTGTAACTATAGGCCCAATACCGCGTGAGAACTGGTACCTTGTCCTTCTCGTCCTCCTTGGTCAACAAATTTGGTTAAACTTTAAATGGTTTGTTGATATTCTCGTTGTTTTCTTCCCACCAGTTTTTACTTGCCTCTTGTTTGTCTTTCGACTCATTCATTTGACTTAATTAAGATATGTTTGTTTGATTAGAATTAAGAAAAGTTGTATCCCTAGCTAATAAGCTTAATTTTTTGTGATTGTTCGCATGTAATTAATGGATGCCACTGTTTTTTTTTTTCTTTCTCCAAATGATATTAATATGGAATAACCAACATTAATAATGAATAATTACATGATGGATCATGGATTTGAAACACAAGAATATATTAGTTCAACTATTTCAAACTCCAATTCAAGTTTCCCATTTAAATTATAACAAAAGTATGAATTATAAAGTAATAAGTATTAACACGATAATATTATATTTTGATCAATGATTATTTGGTCAAGTAGATGGTATTTAATCTCAATTAAATTCCACTTAGGCCATAATTAAATGGATTGAAACTTGTCGCTTTTGTGCTAGCTAGCTTGAAGGCCTTGGACTGCTCTGCATAATAGTATACATTTTCCTCTCTATTTCTCTGTATGACTATGAGTGATATGACTAGTGATGCTTCTTGGTTTGTTTCCTTCTTTGGGTTGTCAAAACTCTCTCTTTGTGCCTCTTTTATGGTATATGGAGTCTCATAGAGGCATGGACCTTTTTTTCTTTCAAAAGAGAAAAAACGTCCAACCATTTGTCTATGAGTCTATGACTATAATAAGTAACAACGCTATCGAGTATTTTTCAACCATGCATCCGCCTCAGCAGATAGTAACCCTTCAAATTTCAAATCTAGCTAGTAATCTACAAGTTGCAGAATTTTAGATGGGCATTTGTTGAATATGGAAGCTGTTGACAGATGGACAAAGATTAAAATATATACATAGACTACTTAGACTATAGAAGATCTAAACATATTTCTTTTACCTACCTAACTCAACTTTATCCAATAAGGATAGCTTGCAATCTAAGTAATTTATTTGGGTCAGGTCTTGCTGGACAACTCTGATTGAGCATGTTTAGTTTAAGGTTAGTATATTGTAAATCAATTGATTTTAAACAGATAATCATATTACAACAGTCATGTCGTTCAAACGACCTATTTGGTCATTCAAATGGCGGGTAAAAAACAGCTCAATAAGTCCCCCTAACACCAAAAATTTGAGAATTAAATCTTAAAATATAAGTACTGAATAAGAATTATAAACCCTATTGAAATATGGATAAAAATAATTAAAAAAACCATTATAGACTTGGTTTTGGAAGCTTGACCAGTTGAGCCATTGTAGCCATGTAGGTTTGTACACTTGTACAACTCCAAGGCCCATTCTAGTTGCCCATTCCTGTCCTTGCTGGATGAATCTAGAAAGACTCACTTGAGCAGCTAAGATAGGTTTTCAGCTCAAGTTAGGCCTTAAGTTAACCGGACCAGGTAGATAGGGCCTAGAGCAACAAAAAAAGCAAAAGAAAAGAGACCCACTTTTTTATTAAAAAAATAATTTTGTTGGAGAAGACATTAATTTCAGAGGTACAACCTCAACCGGCCTATCTTGTTGAGTGTGGTCCAAAACTTTTTTAGCCCATTAATGATTCTTTCATATGATTGTCTTCCATTAATTTGATGGAGTGCTCAAAATAATTGACGGGGAAGGAAGTTGATGAGATTTGAGAGATAATCAGAATTTTTTGACGTAATTTGTGGGCTAAATTTTGTGTCTTGTTACTAACTAATACAATATTTCGATTGTTATAATTATTGAAATAATACTTGGCAACAGTATTCTTTTTTATAGAATCAATTATTATAGCCCAAACTAGAGACTGCAATCCATGTTTTGAGTCCATGGCATCATATTTTCTTTGCCTAAATTAAAATTTTAAATGAAATTATATATATCCAATACTAAATTGATGTTTAAAATTTTCTTCTTCCCTTAAGTTGGCTCATTTACTTCAATTTAAAACTGTATGAGCTATTACAACATAATCTATTTTTTCTGTGCAGTAGGAATGTAGGACTATACTTTTGGTGTTTTATTTTCTCTGTGTTTCTGACGAAACATACAATTTCCTGACACAAGCTTCAAGAAATAATTGGCAAAAGCTGCATATATGGAACTTATATTAATGATACTTTTGGAACTCAATTCCTTGACAATACTGTACTTCTTTATGCTAAAAAAGATCAAAATCATGATTGATGATGCTAAAAAAAACATGGTAAATTTTGTGCTCCACCAATCATTGAACTTTGAATACAATGAATTAATGCACCTGAAAACCTTAGTTTACATTAACACAACCTAGATTAAAGAAAATGGTACATAACTTTTAGTGAGCTCTTACAAAGAAAATACTTAATTCTGGCCCTGGAGCACCATCTGGATTAATCATGTACAAAGATTCAGAGTCTTTTGATCCCACCACCCTCTCAAACCTTGCCCTTATGTAAGTCAACTCCCCATCTGCTGCATATTCCTTCTCAGATGGGCTTGGAAGCACCCCAGCACCCATTGAAACTCCTCTCAAGGTTTGCATGACATGAAGCTCATCCTCTGACATTTGCTTCCTCCTAATGGAATACCCAATTTTTCTGCCATTACAATACACAGCCCAAACAAATTCCTCCAACACTTTCTTCTTGGGTGTCTTTGTCTCACTCTCCAGAGCAATTCTGACTATGTCTGATGCCATTTCCTTGTGAAAAGCACTGCTCTGAATTGGCAGCTCTATTACAAAGATTGGCATGCAATGGGGGTCTTCTTGTATTGCTAGGCACACTCTGCCTTTGCGGTAGCCGAAAATGGTGCCTGTTGTGGCATTGTCTTTTAGTAAAGGCTTTCTAGGCCTGCCTAACAGAGCAACCATTTTGCAGCCTGATGTCAACATGGGAAAGAGTTTGAACATCTTGAGGAGGCCTCCTCCGGATGATGATGACTTTGATCGCTTTTCGCTGGGAGTATGAGTATGCCGGATCAAAGAAAATAGGGCTGAGTTTTCCATGTGGAAGAAGGGGCTTGAGTGCACAGATGGCATTGCTGGGTTTTGTTTAAAGTATCAATTCAAGGAGTACTAGAAGGGTATGTTAGATAGGATTGTTTGGATGTGTACGCTAATATAACATATATATAGAGGGGAAGGTTGGGGAATGGTACTCTATCCATCTTTCATCTTTCATCTTTCATCTTTCAACCTCCACGTTGCACTGATATTGTCTCTAACTTAATCACTTAAAAGTGTGTTCAGATATTTAGTTTTATCTCAAAAAACTTTGGTGTAACATAGGGAAATATCACTCTAAATTTACTTAATGTAAAATGATCATAAATTTGATACATGTTAGATAACCACTAGCTCCAAAAATTCTATTCTATATGTGGAGAGACACCATGCAAACCAATAAAAAAGTGAGGAATGAAGATCGAACTTAGAACCTCTTGCAAACAAAGATTTAATACTATATTAGACAACTACTAATCTCAAAAGTTTAAGCTGTTAGGAGATAAGCCACCAATATATATCAAAGTTACAATATGGAACCATGATATCGGATCCACTTAATTTGTAACAAGCTCCTAAAGGGAAGGAAGAAAGGAGTTAGGAACTAAGGAGTTAGGAACTAGTTTGGTTGGTCAGTTGGATTGTGTCGTGTAATTGGAATCTTTGAAGTGGGAAAGGGATTTGAGACCCTTCAAGTTGTTTAAGAGTGAAAGGAAATTAATGGGACTAAAGATTGATGTGACAAAGTTTAGTGATGAAAAGAGATGGGGGTTGAATGTGATAAGATAAGGGAGGTCGGACCACACAGATTGTGGGGAAGGGCCATGGGGAGGAAGAAAAAAAATCAAAAAGCATGTAAAAAAGGACTGTGGCAATGCTGGTTTTGCATGTGCCTCTCTGATCATCACATTGGGCATCAATATCACTCCCTTTATGCTTTTGCCAAACCCCATCCTAAATGCTCAATAATTATTGAGGTGCAGCTCATATTTCCCCAAATATTGATCTCCTGTTTATCCATGGAACTTTGCTAGTTTCTGCTTTTGCTGTTGTTAGTGACTATCCCTTTCTCTGCCTCCTTTTAGTTCCTCCCTCTTCTATGTCAGAGACCCAGAACCATTGCTTTCAGAAACCCATGTTAGGAAGCAAAAGCTAGTCATGGAATGAGTGGATTATATAAGTTGTGCAAAGTGGTTTTTTTAGTTTCATGGTCACAACCTCACAGAGAGTCACAGGGTCTGGTTTGTGTTCATCAATGCATATATCCCTTTTGCTCATTTGCAGCGTTAGAATTTTCTTCTCAAAACCAGTAAAAAAATAAAATAAAAAAGCAGAAAATTAGTGACTCAGTTTTAATTACTAGCAACAGATAAACCCCTTTATTTAGGGGTCCACTACATATTTAACAATAAGGTCCAAAGACTCAAAACAGAAGGAGGGTCAGTGTCCAAGATGGGGCTCCTTTGGCCATGATCAATAGAAAAGAAGCAGTACTGTCGGCATCACACCATGAAACCATGATCATTTGACAATATTAAACAGCATCTGTTGTATTATTATTTTATGGTGCCCACAATCTCATACAAAAGTTATAGTTTCTTTTAATAATGTTTTTATGTATATCGGTTGGATTTATATACAGGAAAAAAGACCTCCTATATGTGTAGCCGTGTAGCTATGCTGCTTCTTCTATCTACCACATGTATGGTTGGATAAAAAGCTATGGTCGTTTAAGCATACTTTGGATGCAAGCAAGACTAATAACTTACCTGCAGCAATGGTGGGCTCCATATATATATATATATATGAAATCACCAAAAGGTTTAGTCTGCATTGATGCAACATAAAGCTACAACTAAACATGATCTCACCACTTAGAAGTTAGAGCATTGACAACAAACCAATAATATAGGTGATGGATTGATTTGAGGTCTTGTGGAGCACCATTTTGTATCAATACATGGAGCGTGTGTGAGTAAAAGAGTGATGGATTTATAATAATATGTAGCATTCATTTTTTAATGGGGCATGTTTTATAGGACATCCATATATATATATATATATATTGAAGTGAGACTCATATATTCTGAGACTCACCTCATTGTATGTCTTATATCATACATTAGACTTATCTTGCTTATGATAAGATGGTTAATTCCACTTAAGTACACTTAGGGCACGTTTATTAACATAGAATGAGAGTTGAAAAGAATATGAATAACTCTCATTCCACTCAAATCTTGTGTTTACTTATATTTGAGAATAAAAAAGTAAGTGAGGTTTACTTCAAAATTAGTAATCACACCCCTCTTATTTCAGCAATCACACTTTTTGAGGAGAACTTGGTATTGAACTATTGATTCACATTCCACTTGAAGTCAAAGCTTCATATTAAAGTTACTCTCAAACGTTTTTTTTTTTTGTTACATTTAAGGTAATCGAACCTTGAACCTAACCTATTTCTAACCCTTATCCCACCGACCATGGGCTAATCTCTTTACTCTCAAACTTTTTTAATAACTCTAAAATACCCTATTAAGACAATAAAACTTTTTTAATAACCCTCAAAATTTTAAGTAATTAAACTAGTTTTGATTCAATTCATGACCATTAGTAAATACATGAGTCTGAATCAATTTCACTGTCATTATGATTCCAGATGGTTAGTAAACGGCTTAATGAAAAAGACTCCTCCCCACTCCAATTCCTTCTCTTTTTCATTCTTTTCTCTCCAATTCCTTTCCACTCCCATTTTATGTTAGCAAATGTGCCGGTAAAGTAATTCTATGTGATAGGATTTTGATTTGGTTTATTACTTGATTTCAATAAGAGCACACCTTTTTGAAGAAAAGTTTCCTTAATGTGTTGGTCTCATATAGAGATTAGACAATGTGGAGTACAAGCCATGCACAAACAAGCAAGTGAACATCTCTCTTATCGCTCAATAATTTTTCCAATAATTGATGCAAGATGTAGTCAAGTTAGTCGTTAAATAAGGAATTAACAAAAAATAAGTTATTTATCTATTTAAGTTAAGGCATGGTCCTAAACAAGTATTGCCAATTAAACTTGAAAGGAATGTGTATGTTCTCTGGAGTGGGCTCAAAACCATATCTGGGGCCTTAAAAGACTGGAACCATCTTAGGACTCATAAGGGGCCGGGCCATAGTGGAGTCAGAAGCCCAGAGATTTAGGCCCATTCTTGGCCTTCTAACGTTGAGGGCCCATAGTTTCCCGCCCATTCCAAAAGGCTCCAACGGTGCCCTAAAAAACCGTTTTTTTGGGGGCAATCAGATTTCGGAAGTAGACGTTTTTGGCTTCAAATAAAATATAGATTTTGGAGAGTCAAATGTCTCTCTCGTCATCCATAGCTACTCTCACTCGCTTCTCTACTTCTTCTTCTTCTTCTCCCTTCAATTTCAACCGTATCAGTAAACGACTCATCGCCCGAGTCCCAACCAAAACTCACCACCACCGCCCGAAAATGACTTCTTCTTCTTCTTCTTCGGAACCCAAGCAAGAGAGACTCACAGCTCCTTATGGGTCTTGGAAATCGCCCATCACCGCCGACGTCGTCTCCGGCGCCTCCAAGCGACTCGGCGGCACCGCCGTCGACCCCCTCGGCCGTCTCATCTGGCTGGAGTCACGCCCAGCTGAATCAGGGTATTTCTATCTCTCTATCCATCCATGTATACCTTGCAATCCTTGATGTATTGATTTTGATAGATGATACTTTTGGTGTGTAGACGAGCGGTTCTGGTGAGAGAACCGGAGAGACCGGAGGATGAACCGGTTGATATTACGCCCAAGGACTATGCGGTTCGGACTCTGGCTCAGGAGTACGGAGGTGGCGCCTTCAGCGTTTCAGGGGATACACTCATTTTCTCCAATTACAAGGATCAACGCCTTTACAAGCAGTCTATAAGTTCCTCTGGTAACATTCTCATTGCTTATTATGCTTGTTGTTCTTCAAATTTTAACAAGCAAACTTGTGTGAATGTTTAATTGAAAGCTGTTGGTGACTGATATTGCTGTTTTGGCCATCTGGGTGTCGATCAGATTCTTCACCTTCACCACTCACTCCGGATTATGGTGGACCAGTTGTTAGTTATGCTGATGGGGTGTTTGATGCACGGTTTAACCGTTATGTCACTGTACAGGAAGGTATGTTGTTTAATAGTTAATTAGTATAGAGCAAGTTCTTCTGGTTTTCATTTCTATATAAGGCATTTATGTTTCAATCCAATTCTCATATTTTTGTAGATCGTCGCAAAAGCAGCACTAATTCAATCACGACAATTGTAACAGTTGGGCTTGATGGCAAGGACATTCGGGGTAAGAGTTTGTTAAAAACCCATGTCTTGCTTTACATTCCAGTGCATAGTATATGTCAAACACTAAAATTATTATGGTACTTTTACTACTATTTATTGAGGAGTGGTCTTAATTCTTAATGTGGTGCCATGTGATATCCAGAACCAGAAATACTAGTGGGTGGAAGTGACTTCTATGCCTTCCCGCGTCTGGATCCCAAAGGTGAACGATTGGCATGGATTGAATGGTGCCATCCTAACATGCCATGGGATAGGGCTCAACTTTGGGTTGGGTATATATCAGAGAATGGGTAAGAAAATTTCTTTTCATGAAGACATTGCTCATCTTCAGTATTTGCATCCCAAAATTATCTTTCCAAGATAAATTAGGTCACCACTGAAGAGTGAAAATACTTTATTGCTTATTTCATGCAGAGAAGTCTATAAACGAATCTGTGTTTCTGGCTCTGATCCTACAATCCAGGAGTCTCCAATTGAACCCAAGTGGTCTTCTAAAGGTGCTTTTTCGTTATCATGCTAATTAGATAGACTATACTTGATTGACTACAAGTATCTGGTATTTCTACTATCGGGCAGAAGTTATATGTGCATCCCTTTGGAAAAGGGGAACTCATTTTATCTTTGGGAAGTAATGGTAGGATCAACAATCTTGAATTCCCATACAACATCAATTCAAGATCAGATTTCCATGACTAATTCTTGGCTTTTTTTTTCTATTCACAATAGAATACCTCAAGTTATCTGCTGTATCAGATTCGGTCAATTTCTTTCAGTCCTTTTGTTTATTTCATATAATCGTTTCATGTATTACATGTTCAATGGTTGCTATTAATCTAGTTAAAAAAATGTTGAACCGTCAGTCCTTCAGTTGCTTCATGCTGTGGTATGCTTTAATTAGTTATGCTTGAACTGTGCAGGGGAACTATTTTTTATTACTGACAGAAAGAGTGGGTATTGGAATCTCTATAAATGGGTAAATTGCGTACTTTAACATTTCTGTTTTGCCTTAATTTATTGCAAATAGTATAAGAACAGTATACTCACCTTAACTTTGCCTGAACATGTTGTCTAGATAGAAAACAGTTTTTTTTTTTTTTATCTCTCTCTGTTTTTTGCTTAATTGGACTGCAGTTTTTTGGCATCAAAGAACAGTATACTCAATTTAATGTTGCTTGAACATGCTGTCTTGTTGGACATCAGTTTTTTGGTGTCAATTGGCATTCATTATCTATATATATGTTTATATTTTTTATTACATTATTTCTTTGGCTACAGGTTGAGTCTAATAATGAAGTCATATCAGTTTATTCCTTGGATGCTGAGTTTTCCAAACCATTATGGGTTTTTGGCATGAATTCTTATGAATTTATTCATAGTAATGAACAAAAAAACGTAATTGCTTGCAGCTATAGGTAAGAACCAGGTTTGGTTGTTTCATTTATCTTGATTTGACTTCTTATTTGTAATCACTAATATATATGCAATTGAGTCTAGTTTAAGTTTTCGATGTTTGCATGTAGGCAGAACGGGAGGTCATATCTTGGAATTCTGGATGATGTTCAGGGCTCATTTTCTCTGCTTAATATTCCTTTTACGGATATGGATAATATTGTACTTCTAAAAACCTTATCCTTGCTAAGTTCCTGTGATAAAGTTGTTAAGTGTCGAACCTGATTATAGACTTATAAAATTTTCATAATTGTCCATGCAGACTTTGGGGATCAATTGCCTATACGTGGAAGGGGCATCAGGAGTGCATCCGTCATCTGTTGCTAAGGTGTGCTTTGATGTCCTATATCATAAAATACATCTTTAAATTGCCAGACAAAGGCTTTTGTTTTGGAAATTGAAACCACTTTGTCTAGTTTCTTTAATCCTTTTTTTTTTTGGTGCAGGTAACTTTAGATGACCATAAATCGAAAGCAGTTGAATTCAAGATTATTTGGTCTTCTTCACCTGATTGTTTAAAATATGAGTCGTACTTTAGTCTACCCGAATTAATTGAATTCCCAACGGAAGTTCCTGGTCAAACTGCCTTTGCTTACTATTACCCACCATCAAATCCAAATTACCAAGCTTCTCAGAATGAAAAGCCTCCGCTGTTATTGAAAAGCCATGGTATGTATGGTTTGAAAATTCATAGTTCTGATTAATAAATTGCCCTCATTGAGCCTCTCGTTTTAAACTAAAGGATTTAATTGTTTATAGTTCTCTATGAGAATTTACATAGATCAGGGAACATATGATAACTTATTGCAGAGGAGATCATTTCATTAAAAATTTACCCACACTAGTAACATTTCAAGTACTCTTATGTACTGCCTTTTGATTAGCTGCCCTTGTTTGTAGTCAGATTTATCTGTTCTCTTGAATGTGTAGATGAACTATTCCTGCAAATAGAATTTGTTATAGCATTGTTTTCTTTGTTTACTGCAGGAGGGCCCACTGCTGAATCACGTGGAATATTAAATCTGAGTGTTCAGTACTGGACTAGTCGTGGTTGGGCATTTGTTGATGTTAACTATGGTGGAAGCACTGGTTTGTTCTTAACCTTATATTATATTTTTATGTTTTTTTTTTCTTTAAATTTCATCTTTATGGGATTTTTTTGTTGTTGCAAATTGATGGTGCTAGTAAGACACCCCCTTGTTCATGAATCCTGAGTTGATTTCAAACTCTATTTATTTATTTATTTTTTTCACATGTGTGGTTCTTAATTGAGTTAGTTTGGCCAGAAAAAGAAATGCCTTTCAAATTACATTCGTTATATCTTAGACAATGGGTTTTAAGGTTATGGCAGAGAATATCGTGAACGGCTGTTGAAGAAATGGGGGATTGTGGATGTAAACGATTGTTGCAGCTGTGCTAAATATCTGGTATTCTTTTATCCTCCTCCCCTTTCCTAAATGGTGGTGTTGAATTTGATAGAACACACATCAATCCATGGTAATATATATTTTGTTATCTAGGTGGATTCTGGAAAGGTAGATGGGGAACAGCTTTGTATTACTGGGGGCTCTGCAGGTGGGTACACAACCTTAGCTGCTCTTGCTTTTAGAGACACCTTCAAGGCCGGAGCTTCCTTGTACGGCGTGAGTGCCTTATTCTATACTTTTAGTTTATTATTCATTTTTTATGGACGACAATATCAGAAGGAACCACTAGGAGATTGTGCAAGAGATTAAAAGAGCTGAACAATTATTCCCTTTTCTGGTGTGATGATATATCATAAACTTCTAGTTGGTGACTGGATTATGTTTCTAGTGGTGACAATTTTTCATACGACCAGGAAAATTGACAATTATTTTGCTTGTCATATTGGTTCATGAACAGGTAGCCGACTTAAACATGTTGAGGGCAGAAACTCACAAATTTGAATCTCATTATATTGATAGTCTTGTTGGTAAGTCAGAAGATGACATTTGATGCATTACTTAGTTCTTTGATTCGTATTGATATCATTTGAAATAGGACCAAATTTTAACTGGTTGCAGGTAGTGAAAAGGATTACTTTGATAGGTCACCAATCAACTTTGCTGATAAATTTTCTTGCCCCATAATCTTATTCCAAGGATTGGAAGACAAGGTAAGCAGCCCTGGCCATTTATTTTTCTTTTTTAAAACTTTTTTATCCCGTCACCGTGTAATAACCAGAGATTGAGAATTCGGCACTAAGGAAATGGGATATTTGTTGATAAAATTGTGGTACTCTTGGGTTTTATGCTCTGCAGGGTTAACTTTGAAAAGTACAATTTATTTTGTAGGTTGTACCCCCAGATCAAGCTCGTAAAATTTACCAAGCTTTGAAGGAAAAGGGTTTGCCTGTTGCTCTTGTGGAGTATGAAGGAGAACAACATGGTTTCCGCAAGGTATTTTCTATTCTAATTTCTATAAAATGTATTTTACAAAGTGAAATGATTGGAAAGAGTAGATTGATCTTATTCTTCTATTATAATTTATACCCAGGCTGAGAACATTAAGTTCACACTGGAACAGCAAATGGTTTTCTTTGCACGTTTAGTTGGACACTTCGAGGTTGCAGATGAGATTACTCCAATCAAAATTGATAATGTCGACTAATAGTAAAGGGGTGCCTCATGCTGGAATCACATTGGTGCCATCTGTTGAGAAGCGGTGGCGAAGACATGTATAGCTTTTTCAAATTATATGTATTGATAATAAAGTTGATGTTGTACAAATCTGGCTAAATTTGTTTTAATCTCGGATCAATCATTTTGAGTTCTCATCTCTTTAATTTGTTTATAAAATTAAAAATATATATATTTTTAACCCTTTTTTTTGGCAATAATTGCTTTATCCAGTTAAAAAATGCAAATCAATTTTGTGAAAGTGATATATTTTTACGCTGGCTTGAAATGCCTAATGTGAAATCTTATAATTATAAGGGTTCATACGAATTAGGCTAAAGAAGGTGGCCTCAATGGCCTTTTCTACTTATCTTTAGGCATAATAGATATTAAGGTATGTTGATTTTAGATACTAAATTATAATGTTTTTTTATTTTAACTACTAAAATATTTATGTCATTTTACTTTAAGTATTAAATTTCAGTTTAGGTACCAATTTTAAAAAATACGATTATATCGAGCTGTGACTGTCTAACAGTCATAACTTTTTTATTGATTTGTTGTTTTTTCAATATTTGCAAGGCTTAAACTTTAATGGTTATATGACTTTATACCCCAAGCCTAAATCAAAAGTATTAAACTCTTAAAAATTTTAAATTTTTATAAATTTGAAACAGTCACAGTTCAATCACAACTGTGGTGACTGTTCGACAGTTACAACTATATAACAAACTGATTTGTGACCTAATTCAAAATGTCTTACTCTAGGTTATTACCTAAACTAAAAAAAATTAGTGTCATGCTGCTTTATTGAAAAACTATTGATATTTGATATTTAATCTTAATTTTCTATAGATATTAATATTATAATTTTATCCTTTTTTTATAGCTTGTATTTTATCCTTTTTTTTTTAATATTAATATTTATGTTAAATCATCAACTGTTTTTTCAAATTTTTTAGTTTGTCCTTGAGTATAATTAAGAAGAAAGAGGGAAGGAGAGGAAAGGAGGCTAACATTGTCGGGGATTTGTTGACCTTGAGGGTGAGAATGGGTTGGTCGGGTTTGTTTGTTTGTTTTTTTTAAGTGTATTTGAATTTGAATTTTAGTTTTTTTTTAATATTTTATAATATAAATTGATAATATTACCCTTTAAATAAACATAAAGGAGAGATCCTATATATATATAATATAGTCAGGAGACCCTATATATCAAATATATAGTTGAAATTTGATATAGAATTTATAGCTGATTTACATAAGATTTGACATCCAACCTTTGGTCTTGCAATGAACCTTTCTCACTTCTAGAAGTTGACAATATTATTGTTCACCGTCCCTTTTATTCTATTAGTACACCCTAAATTTTTTGTTAGCACGCCCTAAAGGAGATATTATAAAACTAGAGTTAAAACTGAGTTGGTTCGTGTTCTATCTAGAATATCTAGTTGTTCTGCACTTCTGCCAATGTTTCATAGACATCCATTGCGACTTGCGAACATTTTAATCACTCCCAAAATAAAAAATTAAATGAAAAATTGATGGCAGTTGTCTTATACTTCTATCATGGCGTGTTGACCATATGAATTAGGATAACCAAATACGATCGAAGTCAATTAACCAAAGATGAATTAGGGTTAACGTTAAATTTTCCTAATCTCTTTTACTTGTGTATTACGCGACGTTAGGTGCTGTCTGTCCTTATAAACTCTTCTTCGGTTAGTTTATTGTTTTGGAGTGGAGGTATTACATACTCATCTTAATCAATTGCGTATGGAGGATGGTTTGAGGTCCCTATCAAAGTGATCCATAAATTCTTACATACAATTCATTTTTCATATTTGAATCGTCACGATTATTTCAGTAGTTTTGTAAACAAGAAACTGTATATAAGATTTTGTTTTAATAATCTAAAGAAAATAGACTACAATATAAGATTGTAAAAGCCTCATCTTATATTCTTTTCTAATTTTGAAAGGAGAAAGAAATTATATAGACAATTGGATATAGGAATTTGATAATGTAAGCTTTCGGTATATTCTTACAATTACAAACGTAATATGAAAGAAAGAATGTGTATGCAGTAATGGGGGCAATCATGCTTGACTTTTAAAGTTTCTCACTGCGCACCACCATGAACCAACCACACTCTTCTCAAGTATGAATTCTACACTCCTAACAACAAATAATAAAAGACTTTACAACAAAAATACAAAATATTCTGAACAATGAATTAATCAATATTGGGACATTAAAGCATTCAAGATCGTGAAAGAGAGCCGAAGCCATTGGCAAGGGCACTGACAGCTGGATTGAAGGCCAAGCGGCCCAAAATGCCCTGCTTGTAGGGCAAAAAGGTCTTTTTCTTCATGTCCTCGGACACTGCTTTGTTGACAGTGTAATGCAACTCGTGGGCCGAAACCGGGCCTCTCCTCCTGGAGCTCGAACCCGAGGCTGGGCTGTCTATGGACCTGAAGCTCGAGCTCGCGCTCTTCATTTCTTCGCTTTTCCTGAACAGTGTCGCGTACTTCCTGAATGGATCCTTGTCTGTTGCTCGTCCTTCTGATGCGCTCCGAAACAGCAGAAAATCTCTCAGCCTCCATTTTCTCGATGACGTCGTCGGATTACAAGCTGTAGTTACAGATAATGGAGCTGGAGCTTTGGGCGCCAACTGTTTGTTGTTTTGCCTCTGTGACACCGCCTGTTGTTGCTGTTGTTGCTGTTGTTGTATTTGTTCATCTTCTTCCCATTGATACTCGGCAACCCTCAAAGGGGACATCGATCTCGCTGCTCTACGACCCGAAATCGAGGACGACGAGGTTGGAGGAGCTCTGTCTCTTCCTCTAGTTTGATGGTCAGCTCCCGAAACGCTTCGGGTGTTTCGGGTCGACGACGACCCGAATGAATGATTATCTTTATCCCGTTTACTCCGTCGAGGCGAAAGGACTTGACGTAGAAACGATGGGCTTCTGGGGGCGGTGGGTTTGGTGACTTTGGGACCCACTTGCGGCGGAGGTGGAGGCGTAAAAGGTCGTAAAACGCCGCCGTCGAAAAGCTCTTCGGCTGAGAGAGAAGTTCGCTCTACCTCCTCGCCAACATCAAACGCAAAGTCGTCCTCAAACTTGGGCTTATTAGACGATTTGGGTGATTTGGGCTTAGACGCAAAGTAGTCTTCATCATCATTATCTTCCCAGTTAGTGATGGTGTTGAACTCATCGAACTCTCTGTAAAACTCGGAGATGCGAGATGGGCTGGTGGGTGCACTGACAAAGTTGTAGTTGTAGTCGCCGAAGCGTCTTGGGGTGGAAGGGGCAGTGATGCAAGGGGAAGATCGAGCGCTGTTGAAGTCGAAATCCATGGTGGGTCTGGTTGGTATCACCACCTCCATGATCGATGGATCGACCTTGTTTAAAATGCTTGCTTGCTTGCTTGTTGTGATAGTGTTGAGGCGAGTTTCAAAGTTTGGTTTGGGAAGAGAGACAGATTGAAAAATGAGATGACAGAGTGAATATTATTTATATATAAAGTGAAGGGGGATGAGGGAGAGGAAGGAACAGAGAAATGAGGAAAGGTAGAGATTGTTGACCATCAACAACATTAGGAGCCGCCTTCTAATACTTTCAAGCTAATGATGCCGTTGCTTTCTATTATTACTTGCGCTATAAACACATTCATTTCAATCCCCCTCACATCACAATTGTTAATCATACTTTCCATTTTTGTTTTTTACGGTATGAGTTGTCCTTCATGTAGAGGCCAGATAGTAGACGCGGACCTACCAAATATCAATTTTACAATACCAACTAGCTATTGATTCTATGGTATTATTCTTCCAAATATTAGGAAAGGTTCTATGTTTGAATTTCTCATTCCCCAAATGAGAAAACATGCCATTTACAATTGTATATTAAGGTACAATTCATCTTTTAATTGGGCTTGTATTCGTATGTTATACGATTACATTCAATGACTCAGTCTAAAGTTTAGTATAAAAAATAAATTATTTTGTATGTTACATCAGCGAATTCAACCTTTTAATTTAAACTTTTGTGTGAATATATAAGCATATCTAACTGTTTAATCTAAATCCTAGCATGAACAACCAAACTGACATCGTATTCAAGGATTGAAAAAACAGTCTCATTAGCATACGTAAATTTATAAAGTGATGGCGCAATGAATGTCATCACCAATTTCACCTGTGGCTTTTCCTCCAAGCTTGGTTTGAACTTTGAACACACAAGCATGCAGTCAACGGAGTGGGTTGCCTCACCTGAGATGTGTCACTAATAATGGCTATGAGTTTGGTATGTACTTACAAAGTTCAACCGAGACAACAAGAATAAATGATAACATGGGGCACATGACTAGGATTTGGTTGCTTGTGAATTATATGGAAAACACGTAATAGGAATTTGTTTGGAGTTTTTTTTTTTTTTTAATCCTAGCCTGTTGGGTGCGAGCTGATGATAAAGAAGTAAATTTAAGGCAAAAGGAAAGTCATGCATAATGAACATAATGGGTACCCAGTCTTTTGGACACAATGTAGTGGAGGTATTGTTATCCTAACAACAAAATAATTACGTTTAATTAATTACATTTTATACGTATTCTTTATTTTTAGGTAAGGACTGGTATGGGGGTCTTGTAACAACAGTTACTCCTACACCTAAAATTCTAAATTCGAATCCCATCTAAACCCATATGAAGCATATAATTAATCTGTTTGATTTTGATGCCCATTTACTTGAAAGATCTGCTCGAATAAATTATGCTACATGCATGAGTTAAATTAAAACTTAATTAATAGCTATGGCTTGGAATATCAGATGGCTATAAAATTCTATTTTTGGAAGGTCTTAGATTGATGGTTAACAAACGTGCGTAAAATCAATGTTAGATTGATTCATGACTTCTAGAATTTAAAGCATAATTTTTTTTTTTTTGAATTAAAAGCTTAGTTTTCTTGAAGCATACAAATAGTGGTGAAGCCAGCCAGCAGTCGTGAATCTAGGAATTTTATTTCGAGGGTCAAACCATTCAGATATTTCGTCGAACAAGTTGTGAGTGCTTGCAAGTGGTCATTTTGGGAGGTCAAACCAGCAATTTTGACAAGAGTTTTCTGACGGGCGGGTGATCAGGCAACCACCCTTGTCCCTTAGTGGATCTATCCCTGAAACTAGGTGGATTGAAACAATAGAAAATGATTTTTTCTATTGGATTAAGTGGGTTGGACCTGGCTCTCCTGCCTTATTTCCCTGCAAAGCTGTTATTAGGCTCAAATATGAGCCTTTAAAGACAATCTATCTCTCCCTACTCTCTTTTTTTCTACTTTGTTTTCAAACACTTGAGCCTGGTACCAGCCTTATAGAAAAGTAAGGCAGTAGATCTAATTCCAAGTGGGTTATAAACTTATAGCACAAATTTATTCCAAATTATACCTAAAATACACCACAATCTGTTGAAATTGGGTGGGCTATATGGGTAAAAGGGTATAATATGCTTAAATATTGGAGATCGAAGACTGAAGAGTAGTAATGTTTTGGTGCACAGCTATGTGGGGCTTTAGGGCCCCAAAGATATCTAACGCTGACAAATTGGCCACACAAATCTGAAGTTGTGACAAAAACCTGCGCCTCTTTTTTTGATTTTTGATGAAAAAAAGCCAGATTTGGTAGGGAACAAGACCAATCTTATCAATTTTTACAGCTGTTCATCTCTCTCTCTCTCTCTCATCCCAATATCCATAATAAATACCCTCCTAGCTCAGACAATTTTTTTCCTCTCCATAACTTATTTTATTGGGGTGTTTGTTTCTGATATTTCTTCAATTCCTAACTTTATGGTGCTAGTCACATATTCGCAGCAGTACAAAAGACAGTGTTACAACAGCACACATGGGGTTGGTGTCGGGCTTGGACTTAGAGAGTGTGTAAAGTAGTGATTGGACAATATAGCTTGGCCAAGACTCAAGCAATTAGAGTGCATGCAGATATAATGCATTCACGTTTTTGTGCTCATTATTTAAATATATAACATTATTCTTTCAAATATATATATATATATATAAGCAATACTAGCTAGATAAGCATTGCCGTCCACTTCCTTGTTTAATTTTGAAATTAATTTCAATTGGCTGGATTCTTTTGTTTATTTTCTGAATAGGGCAAAGTACAATTACTACTATTATTTATTATTATATATAGAAAGAATTATAGCAATTGTCCTCAAATTTTACCTCAGAATATTACTTTAGTTCACAAACTTGTTTTTTAAATTATATACTCCACGAATTTTTACCTATGTATCATTTTAGTCAATTTCGTCAATTTCATCTATATTTTTTGATCAAATTTAGTCACGTATATTACGTTGGGAAAAGAAAGAGAGGATGAGTTACCATTTTTACTTTTTCAAAGTAGCTCACATGTTTGATACGCGCGTGACTAAACTTGACGAAAAAAGCGGATGAAATTGATGGAATGAACTTAGTGATACACGGGTGAAAGTTCCAGAATTAAAGAATTCAAAAAACAAGTTCGTGAATCAAAATAATACTAAAGGTAAAGTTTGAATATCATTCATCATTTACTCTATATATATATATACACACACATAAGCTAGCTAGCAGACAAATTTATCCAATGCATACATATAAATATATATATAATTCCTATCCATATATATGGTTCTTAATTGGTTTAGGTGGAAGATGAAGGGCCGTGTAAAATGTAAACCCAAGTCGGAGCTCTTGTGTTGTCTTTTTATGCATGAACGTTAGCAGGGACAAGAATGAAGACGTAATCAAATCGAATTTACAACAGTTTCGTTTGACAAAGGATATATTCATATATATAGACTATTTATTAGTATTTGTAATTTGTGTTATTTGAAAAATTCCACCAACAGCGTTCTACAAATGGGAAAGAAAAAAAAAAGACCATCTAGAAACGACGACAGCTCATGGAGTGCGTTGAAGTTGAACTATCGTTTGGTCGATAAGTAATAACAAATCTAGAAGACACGCACATGACTGCACATTTATAATTAATTAAAACTATATAGCATGCATCTTATTCCTATGTGTATGCAATTAATTAAAATTGAGAACAATTTGCTTTTTAAGTTATATCTGAGGGTGTTATTGTCATCAGTCATGACATAAACACGTACGTAAACAATGAGTAAATTAATTAGCATGCCCTGTTCATATACAAACAGCAATCCATGTCTTTATTCAGCAGGTTACAATTAAGTAATTAACAACTCCTAGCTTGTTTTTGTTTTTAGGTTTTGAGTAAGGAATTTGAGTTGCTATATTCTTGTTTCTTATCTTTTGTTTTAATCACGCGTAATCACATATTACAAATTCAGATCATATGAATTCATGATACGTACACTCAAAACAAAACGTGTTATAAATTCATTTTATTTTTCGCATATATTTAGATTATAAGATGTAACTAAGATTAAAAATTAAGTAAGACAACACATACTGTTATAGTTTGCATCACATTAATTAATTGTTAAACATGGAATTAGAAAGCGAGGTTCTACCAGTTCTTGGATCTTCCTAGAGGGATCATCGATCATCACCTATTGTTTTGGAGCGAGAGCGGTGCCTTTTACTTATCTTTCAGTGTTAACTGTATTATCCACAAAATAATATATACATTCGTTTTTGCTCTAATTGGGTTGATTCATTCATTAGGTCAAATTGTCTTTTCAAATAATGCAACAGCTATTTGGCATTATTATAAATTATATATTATTTTATAAAACAGCCTAATAGGTATATACAACTCAACTCCCATGGAATTGTTCCCATGGAATTGTTTGTTTCTAGATCATCTATATATATAGTCATGGGGGTCATTTTTAATTTGCGTGTCAAACGTGCTCAAATAGTTGCTTAATTTGTTTTCTCCACTTGTTTCTTTTCAACGGTTTAGATTAATTAATATTTTGTTGGCAAAAAAAAAAGATTAATTATTATTTTACCATAATATTCATCATGAAATTAAAAGTCAACCCAGCCCATTAGTCCATTAGCCCAACCACAAAAAACGATTGGGTTGAGATTAATCTAATATTCTAAATTAGCTCAACTCCAAGTTCTAGAAAAAAGTCTTCACAACTCTTCACACTAGGCCTGTTGGGTCGCGTTTTGACTCCTGACTCGTCTCATAGGCCTCTATTGCTATTGCTGGCCCATTCGTCAGTTCAAAGCTGCTAGCTGTCCCCTGTTTTATGTCCAGATATCGTAAGAGTATAACTATTGAGACAAAAAAAAAATTTATCTATTTTCGTAGTGATGTAGCATCTCTTGAAAAGAGAGATAGAGAGAGAAAGAGCCAATAAAAAAAGGAGATGTCATGTTGTATCACATGATGAGAGAATATGTAAGTTCTTCTCTTGAGACTATCTTAAGTTCTGAACTGATTATGCAGTATATCATCTCTCTAATAAAAGTAGTATATTTTATGCAATAATGCTAGTTGTCCCACATTTTTTTTCCCACATTTGTATCCCACCTGATGTGTCATTATTTTACTGGATATGTATTTCTTTTTTCTTTTTTAGGTTTTATTTTTTAATTTGTAGTGTCCAATGTATGAATGCCATGTAAGATGGTATGAAATTGTGGTATAAAAATGTGGTAAGTGTAGCATTACTGTATTTTATGATATATAGAAAGTTGGTACCTCATACAATTTTCACCTCTACTACAGAGATAATACATTACATGATCGATTAAAAATCGGTTAAAATGGTCCAAATAGTTTAGTGACACACAATATTAGTCCCAATTGTCCAAGATTTAACGAGGGGACCAAATTTGTCCGGATAAGATATTTGGGGCCTACTTCTACTACAACTGAGGTTGGGCCTAAAGTCCTCCCTGTACTATTTTCTTGGTTACAACCTCACGTACTATTTTGACCTTTTTATTTGGACACCCAACAAATGAAGTGGGGTGATCCAGATCTATCACGGGTGTAAGTGTAAGACCTTCTGAGAGAAGACAGAAATCTTCAGCCATGAAATTTGACGGATCAGAAATTCTAACCATTGCCAAATCCCAAATGTTCTTAAGCAGGAGTGAAAATTTTCAACCTAAAATTAACTAGTTATAGTTGACCATTATTTAATACGAACTAGAAGATGACATTACCTTCTACAAAGATATATGGTAATAAATAAATCGAGTGGACGTCAGAGATGAATAACCAAATTTTAACATTACAAATATGTTTATTTAGTATCATACAAACAAAATGTAACTTGGAAAGTGCAGGAGTTTTTTTAATATTTTTTGTTGTTTTTTCTTTCTTGATTTTGCCTTGGGTGAAATGTCCCTCTCATAGTCTCATACTTTAAAAAGGAGTTGTTCTTTGCTTCGATGTGGCTGATAGATAGGTCCATGTCGTGAGAGTGACAAAACTAGGACCACTCCACTTGTTGGGTTGTTTCTAATGAGATTTTCTTGAGCATGGGACAATGTTTAGATTCCTCAACTTACACAGATCATATCATGTCAGTACTTTAATTCTTTTATTTTCTTTTTCTTTTTCAACCGTGAAACTCAAACTTCTAATTCTTTTAGTTCAAGCTCACGTTCATCTATGGTTATTGTATACTTGTCTGAAATAAGAATAACAAGGATTTGGGTGTTGTTTTATACAAATTCTGCATTAATAATCAGGCATTGGCATGCAGTTATTTGCTTAACAAGTTTAAATTCGCATTCATTATGGAGTTTCAGATATCATTAGTCAGAAAACCATATTTGATGTGAGATCCCCAACATCCATTTATTTCATGATTACTTACAAGTTACAAGAGAGAGCAGATTATACATGTAATTTCGATATCATATATATCTATAGCTTTGTACAAAATGGTAATCCCAACACCCTTACAATCATGCAAACAATAACTTGCAGAGGCAAAAATGAATCATGTGTATAGAAGGTACCTAAAACTGAACTCATAGGGGATAATTTGGACAAGCTGTGAAAGAGGCTCATTTTTTTCTCTTTCAAGAAGCTTAATTGCTTCTTTTCCTAGTTCACTTGGTAATTGAAGGCAAATCCAGTCTAGCAGTGACTCTAAATCCTTTGCAAAATCAGGTAGATACCAATCCAAAAGCTTTGGAATTGCAAACTTGCTTGATGAAATTCCAACTGCAGCTTGTAAGTACTCTCTTTTTGCCACCTCCAGTTCATTCTCAACCTGGGATGCAGTATACACTTTCACCTGCATTTGGCAGAGACCATATATTACTAATGTCAGTCAGGCAGTCTCAATAATTAGAGGGTAGTTGGGTAGTTCATGGAACTTTGAACTGTGAAGAAATTCGAACAAGGAAATTTTTATTTTTGGTCGAACAAGGAAATTTATTTATGCCAAGTGTAAACTTACAGCAGGGGAGGACCAGCTTCCACATGATAGTGCAAATGTTACCAAGGGTTCAGATAATTCCAATCCAAAAATGCTTCTTGCTGTCTTCTCATCGTTTTTGGCACCCTTGGAGAAGGTCTGTTCAAGAGTTAATATTATGATGAGAAATCCACTATTTTTAAGCTCCCACCCAAAAAAGAATATAAATGAATATAAAATCTCTGTATAGGAGATGAAATTTCGAAATGGGCACTACTTACATATTTTGAGTGATAAGGTAGTCTCAAGATAAAATGTTCAATAGTTATTGCATTTAGCAAGTGTCCTCCAACATTTATTGTTGCCTGAGTGATAGGAAATACAAATATATAAATTATTTTCTAGCATAAGTGATGTAACAAGCTACAATATATATATTTATATATATATATATTGAATTTATGAAGAACTATATTGTAATTAGAAGTAACAGGAGCTCTAGGATCTTGGATATTCTATACCTTCTGCATTAGTGCAACAATTATTTCGGGACTCTCAGGTATTCCGTGTTCTAGGAAAGACTGAAGTATTGCAGAATATCAGTAGATGAAGCAATATATTAACAACGCAAAGAATTGTACATGTAGACTAGGTTAATGCCACAGGATTAATTTGAAATGTGTTAGATAGGAATCTCTTTAGATGGCTATAAATAGTTAACATAGAAACTTATGTTCACAAAGAGGTTGTACTTACATTCATCATGCAGGAATTGTAGATATTGATCCAGAATGCAAGCTTCTCCTGATGACTGAGGCTTTGTAAACTTACAGAAGCAAGTTTTCCGAGCAGTAGTCTGAGAATTCAACCAATAAAATGATTATAACTCCTAAGATTATCAACATTTATATCCTGCAAAAAAGTGAAAACCAACCTAACCTTAAAAACAGATAACTCACTTCAATCTACGGAGTAGGAACAAGGCATTTGCTGCTCGGTTTGGATTAATAGAGTGAGCTTCAATTACAAATAATTGCTTATATGGGCCGACGTCTCTTTTTCCAAATTCTGAACAGATACCATAAGGATCCCAAAATTCTGTTCTTTCATTGCTTTCTTGAATTGCTAATGTTGAAAAGGAAGGTAAATTTTCTGCAGTACCCCAATTCTTCACTGGACTCAATCTCATGAGAATGCTTGATAAGCACTTCAGAACATCTTCAGAAATCTGGTTTGGACTATCATCTCCTGACCGTTTTTTATCCGGGACACTAGGAAGTCTTACTTCTGCGCCATGTTGGTCCATGACTCTAAATTCTAACTGGACATAAGGGAAACCATGTTCATTGCACTGAAGATGAGTTTGAGTAACTTAATGAAAATTGGTATATTTTAGTATGTACCCGGAGTTTCTGAGGGTCTAAACGCTTTTCTGCTGTTTTGGGATCAATTGGAGGTCTCTTCACTGGAGTCCTAACCTGAGCATTATGGATCAAGGATCTCTTGTTGTCCTTCGTAAAATTATTACTTGATTGGTTCTCTTTTCCCTGCTTATCATCTGAAATGGAAAGAACATTAAAAATTTCATGACCAGCTTCAACTTTCTAACAATTAACAATATAATGGACATGAGATTGGTTGCGAATTAGGTTGAACCTATAGCTTACCAGAAGAAGACTGCAAATGTTTCGCCATAGTATTGGTAGAATTGTCCACTCTTTGAGCTTGAAATTTGGATTGCTCCTGTTTGGGGTTCTTTATTGGGTACGGATCACATAAATCAGCTGAACCTTCCATTTTCCTCTTGGAGGTTGATATGTAGACAGCTTCTTGATACAGGTCCTTCCGAAAATGCACTACCTGTTCTTCAAGCCGAACCACCTCCTCTTCAAGAACAGCCACTTCAGCAAGAAGCTCCAATGTCTACAAAATTTGAAAGTGTCATTGAAATTACCTTCAAAACTCCTTTGAGTAATTCATTATTTCTAATTACTTTCTTGAACTATGATTTTCAAGAACATTGGTGCAAATTCAAACTTTCCTATGAATGAAAATATTGTCTCTAAAAAATCAATGAGAAACATTGAGAGATTTAGCCCAAAATCGAAAACTGAGGAATCTACAGGAATAGTGAGTTACTAACATAAGGAGGTAGATAAGGAGGTAGACGAGGTAGAGCTCCCAAGGGTCTAGTAAATGCCCTCTGCAAAGCTCTGTGTACATTCTCTTCATGTCTAAGCTTCTTCTTCAGCTTATCAACCTAAACAAAGTAGAATGATTTACTCAATAACCAGTAGAATAGAGAAAGAAGATGAAATTCCAAAACTTACAAAAAAGAAAAGAATTTCATACGTCTTTTTGTAAAGCCAATTTTCTCTCTCTGCTCGAAGCTCTTCCATTGGTGATGGCTTTTGTGGTATCCCTCAGCATACTCCCTTGCATTTCTTCCTTCTCCTTTAGCGAAGCAGTGGATATAAATATACAACAAAATATAAAATAGTGTACTGGGCAGAGAAGAATTCGAAACAGAAAAAGAAAGAACTAATAGGGAAATCATAGAAAGCTATATATAACCCATAATGGAAATGGATCAAAGAAGCTAGCTTATTGTCTTGTGGTGAAAATTAGTTTCATGATCAAGACAGACAAGAAGAATTGGGGAAGAAAACAACTTTACTTTCCTTTAAAAAAAATTGACAGTCATAGTCAATCCCATGTCAAAAAATTGAGAAAAAGAATGGAGATAAATAATTACTCAGAATGAAACAGAAGACCCATCACGGAATTCTATCCAAGATGTCAACAATTTGAGAATTTTGGGAAACTCCATCATCTAGAGCCACGGCCACCTCAATAGAATTTAAAGCCATTTTTTGTGGTGAAAACAGTTAAAGCTCAAATGAAAATAAATTAAATAATTATGGACTTCATAGCCTTCATGACAGAGGCTCCTCCAACAGCGCAATCCGTTTTTCAAAAACAATAATTAAAAATTTCAAAAGCACATAAGCCTTAGAGTGATTGATTACTTTTCCATTCTTCATAGGAGGAGCTTTCATAGACTGCAGTCTTGTCCTGACTCTGGTATTCATCTTCTTCTTTCAAGTGCTTTTATTATCTGCAAGACAGTGATCGACCCAATTCAATACCTTCATTAAATTCGTCAAAGAAGCACACTTTGAAGTAACTAAATTGAATTAAGACGATACCGTATTGAATTCAATTCCCATAAATAGAGATCAGATTCCGAGTTCAGAGTTCAGACCCTTTGCAGAAAAAAGTTCATTCCTTCACAGAACCCAGAGAGAACTTCAATGCCACCAAACAGCAATCACTCTCCAATCCCTGCCTTCCTCGTCCGTGGTGAAGCCAAGTGTAAAACGAACCAAACTCATGTAGCAAATGCTCTGGATTTTGAGCTACACTGCTTTGGAAGAAGCAAAGACTGAGAGAAATGCACGTCCGCCTAAATGTACAATAGCATCACATAAATTGGGTCTGTTTCAATTTCAATGAAGAAATAGAGAGAGAGAGAGGTAGCAGAGTGAAATGTGAATTGGGTTGCAAAGCTTAAAGGCCAAGAGCAACTATGGTGCTCACGCCTTCACTTCTTTGCGTCATCATGAACCAACGTGCACCTTTCTCTTTTAAGCTCCTGCAACGTAAGCACCGACTCAGTCACCTTTACATCTTCTTCTTTTCCCCCCTTTTCGGGTATACCGAAAATGCCCCTGATTTATTCCATAAATATCAAATTAGATGAAAAATACGAGGGGGAGACATAAATTGGGTTGCCAAAATATTCAGGGTTTGTATTTATGTTCATATTTTAACAAGATGGTCAAAATTTATACATATGGAGGTGATCAAGTGACAAGCATGAGGTGGATGCATTAAATTAGGTGTGCGGGTGTTGTTTGAAGGCAAAAGCTGCCCAATTCACATGTTTGACAACTAGCTAAATGGTGTTCTTCATTATGGAAATGGAATTAAATATGGGACATTCCTACCTAGACTGCATGCACACACCATCCCAAATTTAATTCATTCTTGTTACCCTGTCTCACCGATTCATCATTCATCCTTAGTTAATTTGTGTTATTTAATTTTTTTATCCAACTATATATATCAAAAAGAGGAATACAAAGTTTCGGAGTATAAAGTAGATACATGTTCTTAAATCCTAACCACTAAAACTACAATTACTACTCGAGATAAAAATTCTTACAATTAAATGGATTTTATTTCCAACACAATGAAATGATTATTAAATGAATACAATAACTTATCAACTTAAAACCTCATGCAATTAGATACCATCAATTCAAAAATTATATTTTTTAGAGAGAAATTAAAACTTTAATGGCCGTACAGAAGATATGAAAAGATGGCGTCAAAGTTTAAACAACCATCTTCTTATCTATAAGTATATAATATAATGAAAAAGTTATGATGATTAATATAATAATAGGTTAGATTGTGATAGCCTGATAGGAGATGTCGAGATGCATGATATGCACTCATGGAATATTGGAATGCTGTTCTTAATTGGAAGGTATCATGATGATGATGGGGTGGAGATGGAAATTACATTATGGTGATAATGTGTGAATTTAGGGAAAATGACAAAGTGGGGACTTAAAATAGAATAACCAAATCCAACAATTTGGTCAATAAGAAAACAAAAAGAAAAATCCATGAAATGGTCCAAAAAAGAAAAAAAGAAAAAAATATATATAAGATATGGACACCGTACCTTATATAATTATTTAATGCTTAATTAAATTAGGTCTTCGTTATTGGTTTAATAATTTAGGCCCGGCCTCTTCATGAAATGAAGACCACCAAGGCGCCCCACGCAGGGACTGGGAGGGTAGTTTAGTCATTTGGCTGTAGGACCAGTAAAAGTGAAACAACTCATAATCTATACCTTTCGTGCAATTATTTATTCTTTAATTTCCTTTAAATTATAAGAGATTATCTCCTAAATATATCATAAGAGATTGTGTTGAGGGTAATTGAATTTTGTGGATTTCTTTTCTTGAAATTAGAAACAGTTCTTCCAGAAAATGTTCGTAGTTACAAAACTACAAAAGAGTTGATATTGGATAATTTCTTCTTTTTTTCTCTTTTTTTTTTTTTTTTTCAATTATGGTTGGTTATGATCTGATAAAAAAGTTATGTTGAAGTAGTTGAAACTTTTTATTTTGATTTTAGTGAAAAGTGGATATGGATTTGAATGCAGATTTCATAGTAACTAACTTTCCGGCTAACAATACTATTTAACTTTAAGTTTAATTAAATATTTCAAGATTCTTTTCTTCCAAACCAAACACATAATAAAACACAAAATTTCTTTTCATTTTCTTTTGTTATCACTTATCACCACTTTTCTCAAGCTATATATAATATCTATATAATTTTCATGACAACCACATACAACTTACGAAACTAGAGTACGTAATTCTAAAGTGGGACATCTGATGAAAAAATGTCATGGGACTAGTACGTAGTCTTTATCATGCCATCAAATTAAGGCCTAAATAATTGGATCAGCCTAAATAATTGGATCAAGTTGATCATGAATATGATTACATTGTGGGATTTCGCTATGTTGCGGACCTAGTATAACATGTGGATATATGGATGACCTTTAAATTCAGACGGATTAACCTTTTCTATTCTAGCTATAAAATATAGGTTGTGGATCTTTAAATTTATGTGCACTTTATATTTTATCCGCACCATAACTAGTCTCTACAATGTGAAGCAACTATGAAGTTTTTTGGCATAAATTCAATTTAGACATATAATTATATATGTCATTTTAACGGGTTTTACGAATTTTAAAATATTTCAAATATACACCAAATCTACTATTTAAATTGAAAAATGGACTTTCGTCCATTGATTCGTTGAGATATCAGTTAAATGCCAGCTTAGCTTTTGTTGATGGGGATTAATTGGCGACGTGGCTCCAACTCAGCATACATTTCCCACCAAATGAGCGACATATGTCTACTTGACACGGGCCCACACATTCATCACCTCTTTCTCGCTCGTCGAACGCTCTTCTAACCATTTAGTCTCCCAAAAACATCACGTTTTCCCTCAAATTCGAATATAAGTCCCTTACTTGTGTTTCGACGAACAAGAAAGAGATGATGAGGTTGTGGGCCCGTGTCAAGGGTTAGGTGGACAGGTGTCACCGTGTCGCTCATTTGGCGGGAAAGGTTTGCTGAGATAGCGCCACGTGGCTAAGTAATCTCGATCAGCAAAAGCCAAGCTGGCATTTAACTGATATCTTAACGAATCAATGGATGAAAGTCCATTTTTCAATTTAGATAGTAGATTTGGTGTATATTTGAAATATTTTAAAGTTCGTAGACCCCGTTGAAATGACATATATAGTTACGTGTCTAAATTGAATTTATCCCAAGTTTTTTTCTCGGTCAATTATGAGTTAAAACCTTACAAGTGCTAGTGAAACTATTGATCTACCGCTTTGCCGCCTCAATATTGCCATTTGAGTTTAGAGTTGATCGCTGGATTAATAGTTAAGAGAATCAAATTAATGGTATAATATAATAATAATTAAGGCTGTGTACAAAGACATATAGATTTGCTATATATTGTCCCCTCCTTATATTCTAGTTCGATCTATACACGTTATTCCAATCGCTTGGATTACTTTTGTGTTTGACCAACTATAAACAAAATGGAAAACTGGGGATGGTGGAGTGAATATAACGTACAATTGTTGGGCATTGGATTCTGTCTGTTTAATAAATATATGGCCAAAATCATTAAGAATCGTTGGGGGGCATCAGACACACAAAACAGTTGCTTAATACTCCAAGCTTGTGTTTCAACCGACCATTCTCTTTGGTACAATTAATAAGAAATTTATATCTCAAACAATCTAACTAAGCCAAATTATTATTATATAGGTGGCTGATCAGTGAAAAGGGTTTAGTCATAATTGGAAAACACATGCAAAAATAGTTCATAATCTTGATCGGGAGGACTTTAATCAATTAATTGAATGGTTGCAGATTGAGAGCTTTTAAAAGATCTGATGGTGGTAGTGGTGGCCTGGTTTCAATTGAGAGCTTTTATATATGTACCCCACAAGTCCTGTCTTGCAAACAGCCATCTACTCAGCCATGTCTTCTCTATAAAGTGCTCATTTTATAAGGCTTTTAAAGCTTTTTCAGTGTGGGGACTTTGATGATGATGAAGTACTGTAAGTTGATATGTTCATGCGCCACTAGAATCATTTTCATTTTACCTCTTTCATTAATTAAGGCTTATCCAGAGCTGTTTGATCTTCCTTCTCTTCTTTCTTGTATAGGTTCTGTATTCACCATGCAATTAATTAATTAATTAAGCTAACACATTTTTACAATATCAGCCAACAATTAATAAACTGATTGCAGTCCACTATATAAGTCACATACTGTATATATATTTAAATGTGACAAACAATTATGAAATTAATGGTTCATAGGATACTGGGAACAAGAATTTATGTGAAGAGATGAACAGACCATCCTTCTGGAAAATGATGGTTGAATAAATTTAAGAAATGTATCCCACACATATAAGCATGGAATGTTGGTCCTAAGGTGGTGTAGGTTTTGAGTAGCTGGACCTACTATCTTTGGAAGCTGATGAGTACTCTGTGCATGGGTTTCTGGGGTCTGACCAAAACACTGAGACTTATTTTGTTGCAGTTCTGATAAAAGGGGAAAAAAAGAAGCTACATGCATGCTTAAAAGTCTATATATCTTTTAGGTTTAGGTCCACACCAACTCACCAAGATTCCAAGAACCTAAGCAAAGCTCTAGCCGCTTTGGCTTGGGGCTAGCTAGCTCCTTATTTTTAATTAAAGGTCAATTGCTGTTTGGCTGTCTCCTATATATAAGGGTCCACTAATCTAAGACCAGCTGAAGTGACACCAATAAATCTCTGCATTATTGAATTACAAAGCTCAAGATGTAACCGTGCTTTATTGTGTAAAAGAAACACATGGTACATACACTCACAAAGACAAAAGAGGAGCAGTGGAATTAATCAAAATTTGTGTGCAGGGTAATAAAGACAGGTAATGAGACAAAGCTAGCTGCATATAACACAATGACAATTTTCAAGCTTTTGATAGAGCTATAGGTTGTTCATGGACCCGTCATTTGCAGCTGCTGCTTATACAATGTTATATGCCTTTCTGGTTTTGACAGCTCGATGGAACCAGGAAATGGTCCCTGTTTCTACTTCCTTATAATGTACGTTTTCACATCAGTTCAAGTGTTCAACACTGAAACCCTAAATAATGCAACACCATCATTATCCAATAAGCTGTAAAATGCATTAGTTAGATTCACATGACTTTGAGCACTCTATTCAGATGAGTTCTCTAAGCAATCCCAGAATTTGATATATCCCCTCAAAAGTTTATGTAGGTTAGTGGTGGATCCACATACATTGTTGAGGGGTCAATGGACCCCATGAAGTTACTTTGTTCCCTTTAAATCTTGGTTATTGGTCATAATTCCTTAATTTTTATTTTAAGGGACGTGATAAAAACTGTTTGATAAAATGTCTCAATGAAATACTTTTTGAGTAAAAGCCATGAATCTTCCTTGTCACGCGTTCACAAAAACAAATTTCTAAAATCTGCCATCTCAAAAGTCCCTTTTTCAATATGGAGGTGCAGTTTAATTTCTGAATTATTGTTATTAGTATTAATTTTATGAAGCTCATCAAATAAGAGCAGATAAATAAGAACTCAAAAAAAAAAAAAGACCAACCAAAACATCAAAAATTTCAAAGAGAGTAACTATGCGGCCGGCGGCCCAACTATGCCAAACCCACGAGTAGTCCATGTTAAATACACCTAGAAATTTATTACTACACCCAGCATTCAAATAAATTTGTCTCCTAAGTTACCTCCTGGTCCAACTTCTGGGCAGGCTTGTTGATTACTGTCCAGGGTATAATTGGGCCAGAATGTATGGGTCAGTTCAGTTTTGGGCTCATCCTTCGAATGCAAAGTTCTTGTATTACGAGTTATGGGCTGCTAAACTTATATACATCCAGTCTCGTTTGAGCCCGACAAAATGGCTGACATGAGATGCTCTTGTGCAAGGAATTGAACACCAAATCAAAGTTTAGATGGAACATATTGATACTAATAGAAATAAGTGTACTTAATTGGTTGATGATCAATAATATTTTAGTGTCGTTATTTCCCCCTTCTTTTTTTTTTTCTAGCATTTTTTTATTCTTTTTGTCTTAAACAAAAAGTATTAATTTCTGAAGCCTTATGGCTTGCTCAAGTGATAAAAATGCTTATAGTAGTAATTAATAGAATTATGATAGATCCAAGATTCGATTCCCTTCAAATACACTAAAACAAAATATCAATACTTTTGGTTTTCTGCGTATATCGAATAATCCAAAGAATTAAAAATCTGAATTGAGACATGATAGGATGGCAAACGCGTCAGCCCCATTAGGTGGTTAATTATAGCTAGCTAGTAAGGCATGCTACATGCTGTATTTTGTCCATTTGCTCTCTCTATATCTAATATTCAATGGCCTTTAAGTAAAAGCAATGCCTTAGTATTCTCGTCGATCCAAAGCTTTCTGTGCTTGACTTGAGGTCGATAAATACCAAAAACGTTTGTATATTTTAATTAAGCAACAAGAAGATCGAAGAAGAAGATCGATGATGAAAGTTTCAGTGCCTACACGTTTGCTGGTGCTCCTCCTCTGTGGCTACCAATTGGCCTTTCAGTTTCTGATCATATCATGCAAGGCCAACCAAATTGACAACCTCAACAAACTGATTAGGTCTCGCAAATCACGGATTAATCGTCCTGCAGATTATGATCACCATTTTCCTGCAGGGTTTGTTGGATTACCCCAAGATATTGGGTCGATGGAAGCTGATAAGATTGAGGGTTTGCCAGGGCAACCAGCTCAAGGAGTCGATTTTACTCAATATGGAGGGTATGTTACAGTGGACCCTAAAGCTGGGAGAGCATTGTTCTACTACTTTGCTGAGTCTCCCCAGAATTCTTCAACCAAACCTCTGGTGCTCTGGTTAAATGGAGGTAATTAATTATATTATTATCAAGTTTTAACTATAAATTTACTGTGACATTAATTAGCTAGGTAATCATTCTTTAATTGCAACCAAACCCATATATACATCTTATCAAATAGCATGGTCAAATTTTGACTAGCGCGCATAGATCATATTTTTGTGCACACAAGCCTATACACACACAAACTACCATATATACAAGATCATGTAATATATATTAGAGAAAAACACATGCATATTTACATATATATACATATTGGCACTCTATTTTAGCGTTCTATACGATATACATGATCAAAATATTATTAAATATTCAGTTTGTTGCATACAAGGACTGCTAATAGCAATCTCTTTTGTTATTCTCATGTACGTAAGAGGTCTAACAAGAACAGTGTACCTGAAATTATGATGAAAATCACATATATATATATATATATGTATAGGAGTGTTCTAAAACTAACCAGTTAGTAAGTTAATACGAAATTAATCATGTTTTGGGCCCACCACATAACTAATCTCATAATTCGAATCATAAATTATTTAGGTCCTACTTCAAAGATTATTATTTCAAAAAATCAACTAAATCGAAAATTATGTAATCATCTAATTGAGATCAAATAAATAGACAATCAGAATTTTCGATAAAAGCATAGAAATAGTTTTTATTATAATCAAATGGCTAAATGACTTCTGATTTTGAAGATTTTTTACATGAATGATCTTTAAAATAGGATCTAAAAAATAAACGGTTCAGATTTTGAGATTATATTGTGCAGTAGGCCTAATAGGGTGATTAGCTTTATATTAACTTACTAACCAGTTAATTTTAGAGCATTCTTTTATATATATGTACTCTCATGCCATAGTCCCAGAAACATATGATTATTTCATAACTACTTTCTTTTCTTTCTTTTTTTTAAAACAAAAAAACAAAAGAAGAAAAGAACATATTAACAACATATACATAATTAATCATCAAACCACTTAATTGACATTCACTCAAGTAGGAACAGTGGAGCAAGAATATTGACCCAAGTCTTAGTTTTGAAGAAAAAAAAAAAAAAAACAGATGGACAAATAAATTGTAACATCATTCAAAAAGGGGAAAAAAAAACATTCGGAAACAACCACAAGTATAATGGACCTAACTAGTTAGACGATATATATTCGGTTTGTTGTTTGGCTATATATCTTGGTCAACCATGATATAATAGCAGCAATGCCTCAATCAAATTAAGGGCTAAGTATGGGGCTACTACCTTAGATCCCAACAAATTCCTGGCCCGCAATTAACTAATTTTAGTTCGAATTAATGTGGATCTTCACAAACGTTGAGTACTAGACTGGTAGTGGTAATATTCTTGAACTAATCATGGGATATCGTATATTATAGCCTGGGGGTCAAAAAGAGTTAGGGTCCACCACTAACTAAATGATGGACATATAGACTATATAGTATATTTTAATTTATATACAGCAGAATCTAAGTTTGAAAATAACTGTTGCGTCGCTTTTGAGCCATTTAATGTGTTATATATGTCATGCCCACTTTCTAGTGGGTATACTGTTCCTACGGGGCATGGCCAAGCTTCCAGGTCAACCCCACCCTTTGACCCCATCTAATTAAAAGAAAAAGAAAAAAACAAACACCAGAACGAAGTTATATATACATTGGTCAGTTCATGCATGCATATTATTCCATGACAGCTAGTTCAAGAACATGGGCTAAATTATTATGAAGTCCTAATGACAATTCCTATGTGTTTTCGTTGATCAAATCTCATGGTAGGATACCAATTAGTAATTCCAAATGTACAATTCCCTAGTTCATCAAAAAAGCAAGTAAGAATTAACGGGGCAGATTTAGAAATTCTTCCTTGTAAAAGCGTGATGAAGAAGATTATGACTCCTACTCAGAAACTATCTTATTGGCACATATTTTATCAAACAGTTTTCCCCCCACCCCTTAAGAAAAAGGTCAATAAGAAAACTAGAGATAATAACCCAAGTTTAATGGAGACAAAACAACTTCATGGGATTATAAGTGATATTGAAAAGACCCGTACTTACAGGACCAGGATGCTCTTCATTTGGATATGGAGCTATGGAAGAATTGGGACCTTTCAGAGTGAGCAGTGACAAAAAGACCTTGTTTCGGAATCACTATGCATGGAACAACGGTACGTAATTAAGCATATTAATTAATCTGCTCCATCTTAATTAATTTCCTTGAGACATAATTACAAAATATTGTATAACATGTCGATCAATTGATCTGTACTTCACTATGCATGGCATGCAGTGGCAAATGTGCTGTTTTTGGAGTCTCCGGCAGGAGTTGGGTTCTCATATTCGAACACAACATCGGACTACGAAACCGTGGGTGACAAGAGAACGGCCGAGGATTCTTACACATTTCTTGTGAACTGGCTTGAGAGATTTCCCCAATACAAAACCAGAGATTTCTTCATAGCTGGAGAGAGCTATGCTGGCCATTACGTGCCTCAACTTGCTTACACCATTCTCTCAAAGAACAAGATCACAAACCAAACAAAGATCAATCTCAAAGGAATTGCAGTGAGTAGTACTTCATTAATTAATTAATTACATGACTAATTGATCGATCGAGCTAGTTCAACTTTATTAGATCGACTATGTGTTGATGATTAATGGATGTATATTACCTATATATATATATGCAGATTGGGAATGCGTGGATTGATGATAGTACTAGTGACCTGGGGATGTTTGATTATTTTTGGACACATGCTTTGAACTCTGACGAAACCAATGCAGGAATTCACAAATATTGTGACTTTGCTTCGGACAATTCATCGAGCACATGCGATCAATATCTAAGTCAAGCAGGGAATGAGCTTGGAGACATTGATATTTACAACATTTATGCTCCACTTTGTACAAATGATCAATCACAACCCAAATCTGCCCCAACTGGTTCTGTAAGTCACCAATCAATTAATTAATTAAGATGATTTTAACAAAGTATACGTAGTACGTGCTAGCTAGTAGCTATTTAATTCCAAAAAGAAATAACAGTGATCAATTCATCTCATAATATATGCGCACATATATATGTGCAGGTTAATGGGTTTGATCCATGCTCTGACGACTATGTGGAGAGCTATCTAAATCTTGTGGAGGTGCAAGCAGCACTTCATGTCAAACCTACAAATTGGTCAGCATGTGGGTATGTATATATATATATAGTATATGCACAAATTAATTATTTTTTTAATTTCCCTGTTAATTAATTAATACGCAATATAACAAGGCTTTATATTAAGTAAGATCAAAATTGAGATTGTTTTTTCTGCATGTCGTCTTTAGTGGTGTTGGATGGACGGACAGCCCAACAAGCATTCTACCTACAATAAAACAACTCATACAAAGTGGGATAAGTTTATGGATATATAGGTACGTACGTGACAACCTTCAATATATCGATCATGAGTTATATATATAATTAAGCTTAATTTTATGATCCCATGCATAATCCCATTCCTTTTTGCAAATTACTTAATCTCATTCAAAATTTAATTTGACAATTGCTTCGCTGCACTATTAATTTAAGCATAGATTAATAAGTAAGATATATATATATATTAGCACCGAATGGCACCTGAGATTTGATATATGTTAAATCCAATTGATCTATACAGTGGAGACACTGATGGGCGAGTACCAGTTACATCTTCTAGATACTCCATAAACACCCTCAACTTAACCATTGAGAATGCATGGCGTCCATGGTACTCAAATCAAGAGGTATATATGTACGTAATATATATATATATATATGTTTATGATTCATACCCAATATTAATAAAAACTCTAAGATCGAGTGCGAATTTTTAATATTTATCTCTGTCATTAAGTGAAAATGTGCGTGATGCAACTTGCTGATAATCAAGGAATTGGCTTGCATGGTGCAGGTTGGAGGATATGTGGCTGGGTACAAAGGGTTGACATTTGCTACGATAAGGGAAGCTGGGCATATGGTTCCCAGCTACCAACCACAGCGAGCTCTCACCTTCATCTCATCTTTCCTTGAGGGAAAGCTTCCTCCTTCCTGATCATAACTCCTCACATGAGAAAATCATTTTGCTACCCCCATCCACCATAATTAATAATTAATTCCTCCTCAATAATTGATCGATATTGATCAACATGAACATGTAATTGGTATATGTATTATTTTGATTGGTGCTTTTTATAGATTATATTGGTGATCAAAGATAACTTATTACACCGAGAGTATTTCCAAATATCTGTTAACAAGCAATGTACGCACGGATGATGAGCTTACTTTTTATAAATAAATTCAGAATAAGAGATAATTGGATAAAAAGTTAAAAACCCAGTTACGATTGTTGATTTTGGATTTAACCCACTTTTTTTTTGTTTTCAATTTAGGCCCTCTTTCACTTTGTCACGTTGGATTTCTATTTTTGCTGTATTTTTTTTATTTTTTTTGAATGCCCATTGTGCCCTTTAGTTGACAAATGACTAGTCTTAATGTTGTGTCAATTAATTCCTTATATTAATTAAGCAATATTTAATTATGATTTTCATACCAATTACCTTCCATTTTAAGTTGATTTCGTATATAAACACAAATCATATATATATATATATGTGTACCAATATGAAGAATAATAATAATATATCTCTAAAATATGTCAAAAAAAACAAAGAAAAGAAAATAAGAATATACCATAAAAATTGAAGAAAAATGAAGAAGAATAAGTACATGCATCTGGCTTAGGTTAAAAAATATATATATGTTTGACTTAGGTTGAAAAATGAAGAAGGAATAATATATATCGATCTCTAACCTACTCCTGAGGTTTATAAACACAAATCATAATATGTACTAAGATAAGAAGAATAATAAGATACCTCTAACTCATGTATTTAAAATTAAAAAAAAAAAAAAAAAAAACCAACCTCTAGCTCATGTAAAAAAAGAAAAAAGATACCTTTGACTCAAGTTGAAAAAAGAAAAACGATACCTTTGGCTCATGTTGAAAAATTTGAAAAAAATGATATATATATATATATATCGATCTCTAACTTACTCCTAAGATTTATAAACACAAATCATAATATATATGTACTAATTTAAGATAAGAAGAAGAATAATAAGATACATCTAACTCATGTATAAAAAAAATAAAAAAACCTCTAGTTCATGTAAAAGAAGAAAAACAATACCTTTGGCTCAGGTTGAAAAAATTTGAAAATATGATATATTTTCAACTTAGGTTAAAAAAAGAAAAAGAAATAGAATGATGAAGAAAAATAAAGACAAGAAGCATATTATGAAGAATATAGAAGAAGAGGAAGATGATGAAAATAATTTTATTTACCTAACTTGTACTCATAATATTATTGAAAGAAGAAGAATAAGAATATATGAAGAAGATCAATAAGAAGATTGAACAAGAAGATCGAACAAGAAGAACAGCAAAGAAGAAGAAAATCGAAGAAAAAATATGGAAGAAGAAAAAAATCAAAGAAGAAAAAAACCAAAAGTTTATTTACCTTTCACCAAGGAGCTTCGTGGTTCACCAAGAACAACCGCAAACGTGAGACAATGAGCTAGAACCCAACTCGAATGAAACGTAATCAATATTCATAATAACAAATTAATTATCAATTACATGATATACAGAATCAACTTAAAATAGAATGTACTTATTAGAAAAATCATAATTAAAGATTGCTTAATATAAAGAATTAATTAACACAGCATTAAAACTAGTTATTTGTCAACTAAAGAGCAAAATAGGCATTCAAAATTAAAAAAATACAGCAAAAATAAAAATCCAACGTGTAAGGCAAAATATGGCCTAATTTGATAACCCAAAAACGGTGGGTTTAATCCAAAGTCAATACCATTGTATTTCGATTTTTGTCCAATTATCTTTATTGTTAAACTTACGTTTTTTTTTTCCTGTTTTGTACACCTTCTAAATTATTGTAGACCATAGAATCTTATAATAGACACGTGACATCTTAAAATAAAAAGTTTAGCTAAGTTTGGAGACTAGCTAGCTTAGGAGAGGATCCAAATCTCATTAGTAACTACTCTTTTTCGGTGATTTAAAAAAAAAAAAATCCAAAAACTGATCTTCTTAATTTGGTATCCATGTTCAACTTTATTTGGAAACAAAGGTTATATATTTATATTCGTATGGAAAGAAATCCAAATTCTTAATTTATTACTTTAGATTGTTCTTTCCAATTAATTATAAGCTACGTTTATACTTGTAAGAGAATAAATCAATCCAATTTTCTTTTTTCCTTATAAAACCAACTCGATGTACACGTACCCAAATGAATTCTATATCTATAAATCCCCTATCTTGGCCTATTCTATAAATCAGTCAATTGTCATTGTCTATCTATACCAATATGGATTCAAGTGCCTCCATTCTCATGTCACCTTCATCTCCATTAGAGCTCCAAACCCAAGAAAACCATAAGGATGCTGATCCTTTTATCGACTCATATTTTCTTGAGAAACAATCCCAAGTGCCCACTGGTTTCCTTTGGCCAGAAGGGGACTTGGTCACTGCCCAACAAGAGCTCAACGAGCCATTGATAGATCTCGAGGGCTTCTTGAAGGGTGATGACGTGGCAACAGACCATGCTGCCAGGCTCATTAGGGCTTCTTGCTTGTGCCATGGCTTTTTCCAAGTGATCAACCATGGGGTCGACCCCAATCTCGTTAAACAGGCAGAAGATCATGTGGATCGTTTCTTTAAGTTGCCAATGAGCGAGAAAATTAAGGCAAAGAGGATGCCTGGTAGCCCTTGGGGCTATTTGGGTTCCCATGCCGATCGATTTTCAACCAAATTGCTATGTAAGGAAACATTATCTTTCGGTTTCCATGAAAATTCCTCGGACCCTGTTGTGTTGGATTTCTTCAAATCCAAGCTAGGGAAAGATTTTGAAGAGACAGGGTAAGATTTGTACATGGTACATGAAATATTCATACACGAGTAATGCTATATCATATTATATCGGCCAGTTATATTGTTATGTCACACATGTATGTGGCCACTAAATATATATAGTTCAAATGGACTTTTCAGTATTAATATTGGGAGTATTTGACTCCACACACACAAAATGTTATAAATTTATTACTATTATACTCACACATTCTGAAAGACACTCTTTGGGTCGGAACATACACTAGAATAACTCATATTTCAAATTGTTGACCAAGTTATACGTGGTGATTGTGGTGATTACTGTTTGAGTAATGATAGATGTAACACATTTTTTATTAATATTGCTACCACATGTCTAATAGAAGTGAGACCCACTATGTCGGTTCAACTGGAGATCACATATATCTACTAGATATATGTGATATGAATGTGTATGAAAATGTGATATATAAATAATTTTATTCTTATTGTTACATTATACAGCATTAAAATACACACATACATGTATCTAGCTGCTTCTTATAAATTTGCAGGATGGTGTATCAAAAGTATTGTGAGGCGATGAAGCGTTTATGTCTTGCAATAATGGAACTACTGGCAATCGATCAGCTTGGGAGTGGATCGGTTGCATTATAGGGAATTCTTTGAAGATTCTCACTCGATCATGAGATGCAACTTCTATCCGACTTGCCCAGAGCCAAGTCTTTCTCTTGGCACTGGGCGTCACTGTGATCCAACATCCCTAACCATTCTTCACCAAGACCAAGTTGGAGGCCTCGAAGTGTTTGTCGACAACAAATGGCAGTGTGTTCGACCCATTCAAGGTTCCTTTGTCATTAACATTGGTGATACCTTCAAGGTACGTATCCAACCAATCCATTAAAGTATATACTTTATATAAATTCATTAAATTAGAGATATTAAATCAAGATAATTAAAACAAAATATTTACCCACATTTAGCATAAGGGTATAATGGGTACAAGAAAAGATTTCAAAATGTGGAAATATGGACACATGTTGATGAATAATCGTATGCTGAGATGGTTGTACAATCAAGAGGCCAAAGTCACAATTCTAAGATTCATTAGGTTTAAATGACAAAATAATATATCTTTTTCATTGATGAAATTTTAAAATTTTAAAATTCTAAAAATGATATATGATGTATGAAACGGGTATGTAGCTTTATCATAAAGCCTTATCATTAAAGTGTGTGGTCTATTCATTATATACCAATTGATAACTCTTTACTTTTTCAACGTGCGATTACGCAACATGCTCTAATCAAACCGGCCACTTAATTTTCTCTAACAATGGAGGTGTACGTGCTATTGATATATATTTTGTGATCAATATAGATGCCAAGTTCATATGCACATATATATACATAGTTTGTTGATGAGGAATAGTGTCTAGTAATCTTGTTGGATATATATATATATATATATATATATGCAACTATGTGTAGGCATTATCGAATGGGAAATACAAGAGCTGCCTGCACAGGGCAGTGGTGAACAAGTACAAGGAGAGGAGATCTCTGGCATTCTTTCTGTGCCCAAAAGAAGACAAGGTAGTCAAACCTCCAGAGGAACTCCTGCGTAGTGAAACATGGGACAAGAAAGTACCCAGATTTCATGTGGTCAGATTCGCTCCAATTCACTCAAAGCCAGTACAGGGTTGATGAGTCTACCCTCCAAAACTTCTTCATGCTTTCTCAATTCAAACCCAATTAGTATATATTGATCAGTTAATGATAATCATTTTAAGTTGTTACCATGAACTCGGTTTCTCTTTCCTTCTCTCAATAATATTGTTTTCTCCTTGGTTATATATCATATTTTGATCATGTTTTATTTGGTGTCAGTTTATGGTTCTCATATTTTGAGAATTTTTTCAATATAACCCATACACTAACAGTGAACATACCCCACGGTCCCCATTAAAGACAACAACGTATATCTAGCACATAAAAAAAAAATATATATATATATATATTGCACTCATTTTCTGTCTATTTGCCTTAGAAAAAGAATACCTTTAAACTAACACAATTTCTTTATCACGTACATTTCATTCAACAAATAAAGTGATAATCTTTATTAATTTATTCTCATTTAAGTCTGGTATATTTTAACAAGTAAGATACAAATATATGTACTATTTATAACTAATATAAATATGAGATTTCAAATTTAGGAATATCAATTAATTAATATTTAATAATTTAATTGTTTGAATAGAACGTTAGCTATAAATATTTAATTTTGTACGTATAGAAATAAAGAGAATAAAATACATGAATATCAAATGATTCGGTGTTACCTAGCTAATCATTAAAAAAATCAGAATGTTACTTAAGTAGCTTGTTTATTGTCCAATTAATTCCAGATCTTTTGTTTTAATAAACCTTTCCATCTAAATGGATCCTGATCGAGGTTAATTATATAATTGACTAGCTTGAGCCGCAAGAATTAATATGATGAAAGCTTACATGTAATTGGCTGCTGCTCCTCTGTAGCTACCAATTAGCCTTTAACTTTCTGATCATATCATGCAAGGCCAACCAAAGTGACAACTTCAACAAGTTGATTAGGTCTCGCAAATCTGGAAATCCTCCTCATGCTCAATCCTGGGATGGCTTAGATATATGTTGCAGATGATGACCATTTTTCTGCAGGATGTGTTGGACCCCAAGATGGGCTGATGAAAGCTGATAGGATTGAGGCCTTGCTAGGAGTGAATTTAAATCAGTATTGAGGGTATGTTACAGTGGGACCCTAAAGCTGGGAGAGCATTGTTCTAGTACGTACTACTTTGTTGAACCCCCTAACAATTCTTCAACAAAAGCTCTAGTGTTATGGTTAAATGGAGGTAATTAATTGATATTAATTACTGTTAAACTATTCCTCTGTTTTGTAGATTGGGAATGCTTGGATCGATGAAAAGGACGGCCAACTGGGTGCTTATGGTTATCTGCGGGAACATGGTTTTAACTCTGACGAAACCCATGCAGGAATACATGTGACTTTGCTTCGGATAATGCCTCGGACACGTGTCTCAAATATGAAAGTCAATTAATCATACTATGAGCTTGGAGACCTTGATATTTACAACATCGATCTACGCTCCAGTTTGCAGAAATATATATATCACAAGATTCCCAACCCAAATCTGCCTCAGCTAGTACTAGTACTCCTTCTGTAAGCTAGTCTGTAATTAATTAAGCAAGGTTTTGAAACCAGACCTTCCCATTAATTAAGCCAGAAATTACTTGGATATATGTTCCATGTTACTTTTGTGGAGGTGCAAGCAGCTCTTCATGCAAAACCTACAAATATATATGCACAACTTGCTTTTCCCTGCTTATAAATATGCAATATATATAACAAGATGGCCCTTCCATTAATACAAATCGGTTAACACTTAAAATAATGACTATTTAATCAAATGGTTAAATAGTTTTCGATTTATCTAATTTTTTTTAGAAATAATCCTTGAAGTAGGACTTAGAAAATGGATGGCTTTAATCATTGAACTACAATGCAGAATTGGTCTTATAAATCATATCTCATTATGCCTAAAACGAGGTATAGGTCACAGAAGGGCTCTGATTTAACAAAGCTGTATATATATTTATCAAGATCACAAGATTGTTCGCTCATCAGCCAATTTCACTTGAAATCAAATCTGTTTTCCAATCGTTAGATTATATATGAGAAATTGATATGCATCTACATATTCAAATTATCAAACAGCTGAAAACAGGTTCTCATTTTCTAACCCTTTTTTTTTTTTTTTTTTTTGACATATTGTTTCTAGTAATGTTGCATGGACCGACGCCCCAACATCCATTCTACCCACGATAAAGCAGCTCATAGCAAGTGGGATAAGGTTATGGATGTATAGGTAAGACTTAAGAGCCTTGAATTGATTAATTAAGATAAATGTGACTGATATTAGCACCCGATGGCACCTGAGATTTTATGTTGAATGCAACCTGCAGTGGGGACACTGATAGCAGCGTACCAGTCACATCTTCCAGATACCCCAAAACAACCTCAAGCTACCACTTCAGACTGCATGGTAATGGCAAGGTAATATATGATTCATATTAGAGGGCGTTCACATGTTCAGCCTTGGGCGTTCGAACGCCCTCTAATGTCTGCAGTTTGAAATTTTTCGGCAGTTTCCTCACGATGAATTGGTTGGCATATAATGCAGGTTAGAGGATATGTGGCTGGGTACAAAGGGTTGACATTTACTACAGTAAGGGGAGCTGGGCATATGGTTCGCACCAACCAACCACCGCAAGCACTCACCTTCATCTCATCTTTCCTTCATGGCAAGCTTCCTCCTTACCAAGTTGTCAACCCACCACAATAATTATTCCCTCAATTATCTGAATATCCACGTATTTTTAACCAAGGCATCAAAAGTTGATCTGTAAAACCCTAGTATAACCAAGGCCTACGCAATAATAGAATTTTAAGTCCGACACAAATTTCAGCTACTTGGCAAGTTAATCCAGTTATGTGGGTGTTTAAGAGGACAACAGCTATAAATCATACCAATTTCTCATTCATCAGCAACTGCAGCAAGTCACAGTATATATACAACTATACAAGCACGACAATGAAAGGACTCATAAATTAAGCTTCCATTTCCAGCATAAAATGTACAGAGCTAGAAAGAAGAATTCACTTCTTTTATCTAATAAAGAATTATACTTGTGGCCAGTACACACATGAACGGGCAGTTACACCAAACAGCTAGAGTAGCAAAATGGATGTTAAGGCCAACGTGAAAATGGAAAAAGAGATAAAATACATACAAATTAATGAGAGTAAGCTTTCTTTTCCACAAATGATCCCAACAGCCTCATCATGAACCTCAAAAGAAGGCTCTGCCTTCAGGATGTTAAGTGTCCCGACTCCCGACATCTTTTTGTCCTGCTGCTTGCAAATATCTCACCTTGCTTTGCAGCTAGTTTATGCAGAAATTGTGAAATTTCACGTTCCATGCGTTTGTTCGTGCTGCCTCAATTGTGTGCCGGTTATCTCCTTGTGAGCCTGCCTAGCCTGGGAGAAAACTGGAGAGACACAGCTCATTTGACCTATAAGCACATAATAAAAGAAGATGCAGGTCATAAAACATAGCAGAAGGAAAAACTACCTGAAATAATTTTTCCGCCAAGTCTACACATGGACATTTTCTCTCAATGCTTCAACGATGCTATCCACCCATCTGTCATCCAAAACAAAAAGTTAAAACAAGAAAAAGATATAAGGAAGCATCTCAGTGTAGCCTACTACAACAATCATCAGCGACAAAAAAAGACTGATATAAAAATTATAACAGCATACTTGAGTTCACCCTTTAGTCAAATTAGATCAAAGGATAATGAAACTTAAGGAATAAAAGGACATTTAACAACATATCAATATCAAATTAAATATAATGCAAACTAGTGCTGTCGCAAGAGTAGCATTACTATAGAAATTCAGCAATTAGCATAAAAATTTAATAATCAGTGACTAATACAGTAACAAAAAACACCTACCAAAAATTTTAAGAATAAAGATTAGAAAAGTGAGTATTACCCTTCAAGACCTGGGTTCATTGGGTAGTAAATGTTTCTCAAGCCTAATTTCTTGGCAGCTTTAGCAGTTGTCTCACCAATACAGGCAACTGAATTGCTCCATTGCTCTGACTCTGAAATAAGATTGACCCAGGCACTGTTGTAGTGGAGATAAATAAGCTGAGATTAGGTAAAGCTGTCTTTCCAAAAATCCTTGCTTAACCTAGGTAGCTCAGAATGTGAAAAATGACAAAAATAAAAAGCTATTCACATAATTCCAAATGAAGGCGATCGGAAGGTAGTATATGGAAAATGGATAGAATGATCAACTGGAACAGGGAATGGGAGAGTTCAAATTAAGAATGTACTCGATGATTGAGACACTTATAGTCTCCAGTGAAACAAAACTCTAACTAGCTCAGAGAAAACTATCTACATGTCACATATTACTGACCGAACTGCAGAAGGAGAAGCAACTGCAACAACAGGGGAGGAAAGTGCCTGCTTCAAAACCATTTGGTCGACATGATGAACAGGTGCCTATAAGGGATTATCAGAAATCATGTTCTGACTGAAATGAATCATTAGGTATCACACTTGCATGCCCAAAGATGAGTTATAATACCGTTGTGTATGTATTTAGCCTCATGACCTCAAATCCACGATTGGACAGGCCTTCCTCTGAAAGAAATATGCCAAGACAAAGATGGTAAAATACAATAGAAACTGCTGAAATATGATATACAAAGGCAATAAAATTATATGCTGAGCTTAATGCGTACTCCATTTAGACATGGCAGGAACTTCCGAATTTTAATCATTTCTCAGTTAAAACCAACCACATAAAAGAGAGTACATAACTGTCCACTAGATGTCCAAAAGAGAAGCTCAAATAAGATAGTTATCTTGGATTCACCCAATCCTAAAATGGCAAAAAATAAAAAGTCCATCCAAAGGGAAGCAGGCATACATATTGAAGCATTCCACTTACCAATCTCATTGCTGGCCTTTGCAGAAGCAGGATATAAAACAGTGCATTTTCTATTCCCGTTCTTAGGAAGCTCTGAAGCCAAAACCTTGCCTGTTGCTGAAGAGTTACAGTTCAAAAAGAAAAAAAGTCTGGCAAGATTAGAATCCAATAGTGGCTAGAAAGAATCATATGATCCCACAATATTGGGTCATATATTGAACAAAAGCATCTAACTTCAGCACAAGAATACTTTCTCTGGGATATTCAATGCATCTATATTTGAAGACATTTAAATTTTAATAGTATCTCCAGTGCTTTCCACGTAGTTTTAAGACCTTGATGTTTTTCTTTCTTGGGTCATCTCAATGACTAGGAAGCATAAAAGGCAATAATACACTTTGTACAGAATTACATGCTTGCCTACACTAATGTATATGCATAAGTACCTTTTGATGGCACGAAGGCAACGTTGAGGGATTGCTTTGATGACTGTATTACTTCCTCAAAAATGCTTGCTGTACCAGCCCCCACAACACCGACCTTAACATTTGGAGTTCCAGCAGCCCTAAAGGCCAATAACAAGGCTAATCCAATCATTTTGGAGAAAAGAAACTATCCACAAAGTTAAAAAAAAAAGGAAAATATAAAGACCTTTTCTCCATAAGTCTTCCATATATAATATCAATTTACAGAACGAACCAAAGTTCACAGTAATCCTTCAAACCAAATTTCCAAATTTCAGGAAAAGGGAATATATTTGTAAAGGATGACAACACAAAAAGATTTTGAGACCTGAGGACATATGGAAATTAAGATCGCAGAGAAAGTCATTTAACCTCACAAAATGAATAGAGGTTCTAGAGTTGATGAAAAATGCATGCTAATCCGAAAGATACTAAAAGTTTCATGGTAAAGAGCCAAATTTGAGAAACAGACAGTTTTCACATAAAAGCAACAATTTTCAGATAAAAGCTGCATGAACAAGTCATTAAATGCAAAATGCGCCAGATTTCTAGATAGCAAGTTCTATTCCTTACTTCCATGCCTCTAAAAAGACTGAACCGGCTTCAGGGGAAGTTATGACAATCCAGTCAAATGCAGTATCTGCTGCCAACAAGGACCATTAAAAGAAGAGTGTTAGTTAACAAACAGTAGTACATGTTGGATTATGCTAGGTGAGAATGTAATCAAACAAGAACTTTAAAAAGGGAAAAAGAAAGATGCAGTTGAAGTTTGGGGCCAAAGAACAAAATGGGCTAACAAGAATATGGCTAGTTGACTTGGTGACAGAGAGAAAAGGATATGTAATAATAGCTATTCTTACATGTTGTCATAGGACCAATTACCAAAGGTATTTTGTCATATAAAGCTCAAAATTAACCCAAAAACCTCCCTAACCATGCACAATATGATGGCATTATCTGCGAAATTGCTCCAGATCACAAAATAAATATGTTGAAGTTACCACTTAATAGAGTAGGAAGCCTATCTAGATCAGATCCCCGTGTATGCTGGATGAGGGGAAGCTCCAAACAGCTGATTCCCTGCTTTGCCTGTACTCGACATTTGAAAATCCCGTCAGAGACACCTAGGCTACAAGTTCACATAAACACATACATACATATACACATCTATACATACGTACATATACATATGTAGATGGAGCTTCAAGTAAGGATGTCCTTACTTTAAGAAAATAAGGACATCATATCTCAGGCCTACAATTCAATAATCGAAACCGTCCATATTTTTATCATTCATAAATCACCCTCGCAAAAAATCAGTCAAATCGGAAATTGTTTAGCCAATTTATTACTGTCAACATCATTTCAATTTTATCAAACGGACTGTGTTTGTCTGCACAGTTTAGATGACCAAACAATAACCAATATGGTTGATTTTTTACAGGGACAACCCTTGTGGTGGGACCTAATCGATGTACGAGTTCAATAACTGAACTGCATTGCTGGTGGTACCCAGAGAGGATGTTCTAATTTTTCTTAAAATAAGTACATCCTTACTTGAAGCTACCTATACATATGTATATGCATATCATACATACATGCATATACACATACATACATATCGTTTTGGTGCTGGAAAATATATCAAGTGGATATGAAATTCCAGAAAGTTAAGTACCGGTACGGATTATAGATTTAAAATGTGAAAAGCCACAGACATTTCACTAGTGTCGGTCTTGGACAAAATCATAGAATTGAAATTCGAAAGCCAGTGAAAAAACCAAAAGAAGTTCAAAAAAAAAAATTGAAATGCTCAAATAAATGCCGCGGACTGACAATCGTTTCCACATTTAATCAAACACCTATCTGGCAGCTCATTGATAATTTAAATCGCAGGCAAAAAAATCTAAAAATACTTGCATAGTTCGACTACAATCATTAATTGTGAATATATAGAGCATTTATAAAAGATCGAAATTCAAAGATGAAAGAAAGAAAGCGACAGAGAAGCAAAATGTAGAGCCCTAGAAATCCAACAGAACGCAACCGAAAAGTTTCAGTGCCTCGAGAAAATCGCATAAAAATGGCAGAGACAGAGAGAAAGAGAAAGACGGAGAGAGAACATGTATATATACCAGAGCGTTGATGAGCTTGCCATTCTTGCCCCGCTCTCTGGTGGCGACGACTTTGGGCGGCGTCGAATTTGAATTGGAGGTTGAAGATGAAGAAGCTTGGATTCTAAAAGCAGAAGCAGGCACGAAGATTCGCCGGTGAAGTAATGGACAAGAAGCTGAGTACGGAGGTGGGGGAGAGGAAAGAGAAAGGTGTGCCATTGGATTCGAAACGTGTTGCACAGAGAGGATTGCCACAGGCCAGCTATTACCAAATCGAGTATAGTGAATCCCCATTATTTTATTAATTTTTATTTAATTAAGCTAATCATTAATTAGTGTACTGTTACTGACCCAAACGACCACAGTAGTACACGTGTAGGGACGGTGGATGCCACGTGGATGATATTTGGTGGGATGTGTCACATGGCTGGGGTCTGTCCTGTGGACGCCCAACCAATCAGCTGCCTATCATGTGCTTGCCTTTCAAGCAATGAGTGCGCGCCACGTAGGATCGCAATATCGCATCCTTTTAATCCCTACCATTGAAAACGCTATCTGCCGTGGTTTCCTCATCTTCGACTCGTTTTTGGCAAAAGTACACTTTTGACTCCTATGGTTTTGAGTTAGGTTTTACTTCTGTAATTTTAATTATTATGATTTTGATTTTTATAGTTTAAGTTAAGTTTTACTTTGGTCTTTGTAATTTTAATTGTTATGATTTTAGTACCTGTAGTTTGAGTTAAGTTTCATTTTTTGTCTCAGTAGTTTGACTTAGGTTCCACTTTGATTCTATAGTTTGATAAACAAAAATGCTAAGATGCTCTTAAATTACAACAATTTATAAACTACACGACCAAAATCATAAGAATTGAAACTATATGACTAACGTGGAACCTAACTCAAACTACACTAAAATCATAACAATTAAAACTACAGGGATCAAAGTGAAACTTAACTCAAACTATAAAAACCAAAACCAAACTTTGGGTTTTTTTTTTTATTGGCCAAGAAGTTTCCTCATCTTCAACTCGGATTGTATCACGAGTATGGATGAAATTAATTTTATATTGAAAAAATGACAAATAATTTACACTATGTAAGTAGATCATCCGCTACTAATAGCATTAAAGTTGATAAAGACAAAGCTTCACACTTAGATAAAGCCTCAACCGAATGGTAATTTTAGGTGGTTAAACGGAGAATATAATATTGGTGGTTTCATGGACTTTGGAAAAGTCTCTCACATTTGTCTCGCAAAAGCATAGCCATGCCATGCCCTCTTTTTCAATTGTGTTCACTAGTTTCGGTTTTGTCAACTTTTGGTTCCCATGTGTCCCGAATGCCCAACCCAACTCTGGGGTGCTGTGCGCCCCATGATTCCAACACTTGACAGCTCACGTTGTGTATATTATATGTGTGGGTCTTGTGAGCCTGCGCTTCACTAGCACTCTTCGTACTTGGATTCATGGCTCCTCGTACGTTGATTTCAGCAGAAAAATATAAGCTTGGAAATCGTTACAGAGAGTTTCAATATAACGGACCCATACAGTTTTGATGATCGTCGTCGTCTTTATTACTAACACATGTCGCGCACGTTATCCTATTGGTTGCAGCCAAGACAAGATTAGTTTTGGGGGCCCAATGGTGGAGCCCAATCAGCCCAATTCACTTTCTTATCTTATCTTCCATTTCCTTTTTTCTTTTCCGGGATTCAACTCAAGACAAAGTCGAAAGTTGTTTTTTGCCTACCCAAAGATCTGAGAATTGGGCTGATTGGGCCCCCAAACTAATCGTGTCTTGGCTGCAACCAATTCAAATTTCTCAAACAAAAACTTGGAATATGTCAGACCAAAAAAAAAAAAACATGGAATATGCAGCACCAAACCTTAGGTTCATTCTGCAACCTTGCTTTTGGCGTACGCAGAAATTGCTAGCTAGCCGGCCCCATCTCATATTCCAAGCAGTGTGAATTATAGACGAACCAGTTATCCGAAATTTCGAGGTTGGTTTTACAGTTTACACAACCCCAAGTAATATACTTCTTTTTTTTGTTTTCTTTCTATTTGACAGTTTTCTAGGCATACTTAAGTGGCAATTTAAGCTTTCACACCACAGGATATAATATGCATAAGCCTCCTAAAGATTTAATTTGCATCATTTTCAATTCATGAATAAGTTTCCCCTTAAAATCGCATACGTGATTCTAAAGAAATGATCAACCAAATCCTTACAAAACTACCTCAAGTTGTCAAAATTCAGTTCCACTCCCCAATTGGAGGGATTTTATAAGAATTCTAGAGCACCAAGCGAATTACAGAATAAGAGACTCTAGAGTACTACTACTCATAATGTCTTAATTACTAAAACTACGTACTCATTCAGCTCACTCAGTTCACTCACTGTTGCTGGTAGCTGCCATACCACAGGAGCAGCTAGCTTTCCTCAGCTTACTTGTTGTTGGTGGGTGCCATAAACAGGATAAGCTCCATATGCAGCTGCAGCATACATGCTTGGGTCATGATGTGGTGGCAGCGCATAACCATAACCATCATAAACAGGTCCTCCATAGTATGCCCCAGCCCATTGGTTGCCAAAATCCACTCTAAACTGCTAAAAATCAAAATCAAATCAAATCAAGTGGTCAGAAAACAATATTGGATAATGTCTTCCAAAGTGAAACAGAGACCACTACAACAGCTTGATTGATTTGAAAGATCTGTCCATGCTAATGACATGGCAGCAGTGGCACTATATGGCCTTCATCCTTGGTTTCTTCAAACACAAGCAAACAAAACCAAGTTGGGTTTTTTGGGGGATGGGGGTTTAATCAAGAGAGAGAGAGAGAGAGAGAGAGAGAGATAGAGATGCCTGCTTATTTGCTGGATTGCGACCCCATGAAAGTCGGACTGTTTGGTTGCCAATCATTGTGTTGTTCACTTTAGGCAATGCCTCCTCAGCATTATTTCTGTAACAATAGATCATAAAGGATCACATGGTAACTCGTTGTTAAATAAAAAAGTATGTCATCACTAATGTTGCAGAGCAAAATTATGACCAACAAGTTACCTATTGGCAAATTGTACAAACCCACATCCTTTTCCAACTGGTATTTTAACAGAGACTATCTCACCATACTTAGAGAAGGACTGCCTGAGCTCTTCATCAGTAACAGTAGGGTCAAGCCCTCCGACAAATATCTATAATTGACACACAAGTCAGCCAAGTGGAGACAAAAGAAAGTCACCATTGGTTTAAACCATGAGAAGCTGGAAGACTCACTGTTGTGTTGGTAGAATCTCCATCAGATTGGAACCCTTGGGTTGGTGTACCATTTAACGCATACCCCCCTGCAGAAACCAAACCAAATTAAAGCAGATAAATAAAGAAGATTACATTCAAGCCATGGTTATATAAAGATACCCTCTTTCACAATACAATCTGCTTGGCTGGTGGACAGATCACAGAGGAAAAGAAAATACAAATAGCTCATAAAACCAAATCCAACTAAGGGAAAAAGATTGATCAACTGTAACTATTTCAGAGATACCGTTAATTAATGTGCATTACATGGGCAAACCTGCTCTTACTTACCAAAATGAACTCTAAGAAACTTAAGTGTGCAGTGAATATTTCTAGCAATAGATTCGAAAAAAATGTTAGCAATTAAACAGCTTTCCTTCTTATTGCCATAACAGAGGTAAAGCTAGAGCATTCAGATGCTCATACAAAGCCTTGATATACAAAGAGTTTGAAGTACGTACCAAAACTAAACTTCAAATGGATAAAGCATATAGAACTAAATACCTTGTGAAGAGTATTGTTGCTGATATCCAGATGATTTCCTAGGAGTTGCAGCACCAATGCGCATAGGCCTGCTTGAACAATAAACACCATTCATTTCAGTCATAGCCTGTGACCTTTCAGTCTCGTCTCCAAACCTCACAAAACCGTAACCCTTTGAACGACCAGTATTGGCATCAAAGACAACTTTCGCTGCTTTAACAGATGGGTATCTACTAGAAAATGTTTCAAGCAATAAACTATCTGTAACATCTGCAGCTAAATCTCCTACAAAAATGGAAAGATCAGGAGCATTATCTGAACGCTTGTCACCCGTGCTAAATGTTGCCCAGTTCAGGCGGAAGGGCTGTTCTGTGTTCGGCATTAAAATGCCAGAATAGTTCTGTAGAACTTTCTCAGCTGTTGCATGTGAAAAAAATTCTACAAATCCATAGCCTTCTGATAAACCAGTCTGCTTATTGCGAATAACCTTGATGCAGGCAATCTACATGATACAACAAATATATAAATATGTTATTGTACAGGGCACAAAGATGGATTAAACAGACAGAAGCAATATGTGGTAATTTCTCCATGATATCAGTTTCAATGGCAACTGCAAGAGGTACAGTTTGTTTTTGAAAAAATTTCACGCCATAGAGCACTTTGCTCTTGAATTAATTGGAAGAGACAGTGACAAATCAAAATTCTACATGCTTCAGAACAAAATCACATCTTCAAAAAAAAAAAAAATGAAAGAAACATAATACTCCCCAAATAATCTTTTTTCTGTCAGAACCAGGCCTTACTGAAGGCCAACACATTATGATTATCATTTTATTCAATTGAAAAATACAAAAAAGGGAAATGAAATGAGCAGGACCACCATCAATCTTCTTGCACGTTCTACTTTAATTAATTAGCCAAACAGATGCTCCAAACAACCAAAAGTTCAATGTGTACATACTTATACTATATTCTTCAGATCTTGTACTTTTTTATTAAGTAATACAACTTCCTTTAAATTTTTAGTGAATAAATTAAGATGACCAAGTTTGATATTCTAGTAATTGAATTTCAGGCATTAATCATTTCAGTTAAACATTCTCATATGAAATTGAATAAAAAAAAATACACAATTTGAAAACATCTTGCCCCTGTTCACAATTTGTTGTTTTTTCAAAACAATATATAAGTCATTTTCCTTCACACCTAAATGAAATTCCAGAGTATTAAGTATTTCTGGATGACACAAAATACCCAAATGAGGAAGGGCCAAGAGTAGTGTTGTTTGCACATTCCCACAAGGTACCAAAAAGAAACAAAATTTCCAATAGTATACAATTAAAACCATGTCCTCTACTCTTCACAGCAACTTATTTTCAGTTACAAGTTACAAGTATTTTTCTCACTACAACCATTCATATATATCCTTTTCAGTCCTTTACCAATTGTGCCAAAAAAAAAAAAACCAAGTCCAGCATAACAGTTTCACTTTCAAAGGCTACACCTTTAACATTTTGCCATGTATATCAAATGTAGTTCACATATATCATATCCCAAGCCATAAAACTCAACATGGATTAATACAAAAACTATGCGAACAAATAAAACATACACATAGAATCAAAACTTTCACCCTTCACACAATAAATTCCAATCTAAACAACACCTTTCTCTAAGCAGAAACTTCAAAGCTTCCAACTTTTAATCCCAATGACAATTTAAAAAAAAAAAAAAAATTCAAATAAAGGTTTCATCTTTCATATAAATATTCATATCCGCAGGCTAATAGACACATTATAAAAATGATGTACAAATATGTGTGCGTGTCTAAATATAAATATATATATATATGAAAATAATATACATATAGAGAAAGAGATTAATGGACCTCGCCAGTGGAAGCAAAGCAGCTATGGAGGTAATTCTCGTCCATCCAATGGTGTAAATCTCCGACCCAGATGGTCTTATTCTCGCCGCTAGATCCCAACTGCTGTTGCTGAAGGTGTTGTGCGTGTTGCTGCGGTGGCGGGTGGTGCTGCTGCTGCGCCTGCTGATACTGGTGGTACGCCATGTAGTGCTGAGGTGGCGGCGGCGGGGTCGCGTAATGCTGCGGTGGCATCATCTGGTGCTGCATTACCATCGCTGCCGCCGGGTACTGCATCGCCATCCACTGCTGCGCCTGCACGCCGGCCTGTTGCTGCTGCTGCGCTTGTGGCTGCCGTTGATTGTTCTGCTCTTGCTGTTGCAACGACGAATCAGACCCGTTCGATTGCATCTTTCTTTCTTTATCCCTCTCCCTCCTTCCCTCTCAAGCTATATAAAACGACACAACAGCTCGAACTTAAGAAAGTAGGATTCGGTGAATCTGAGTTCTGTTCTTCAGTTGTAGAGAGAGAAGGAGAGAGTTTCCGAATCTGAGTTTTTAGAGAGAGAGGGGCTTGGGCTGCGGGGGGAGAGGAAGGATTTTATTTTGAGGATGACGGATTCATGGGTTCGCTTCGTAAAACGCGGTTGTTCTTTGGGCCGTTGGATCAGACGGTGTGGTCTGATCTCCACCGTTGGATCTCGCACACACTGATTAAGTGATTAGAGATATACATTGAGACTGTTGTGGTTTTGCACTCTCTTCATGATCCGCCGCCAGCTGCCTTGCGTTTGGTTTTGCCCTCGTATAAACATTTTTATTTTTTATTTTTTTTTATGTGTTCGGTTAGATTCTCTTTCATCTTTACGTTAAACGTTGAATTCACCACGTGATGTAATCATCTCCTTTTCAATTTCAGTGAGAATTTATTGCGGTGAAAAAATCGTGGTTGTACTCAAAATGGATACGTACGGGTCAGGAAACCACAGGGAGATCTTTGTTGCCAAACAGAAGTTTCACTCCTTTTGTGTAAAGCTTTCCAGATGGAACACATTAACACAAGTTTACTTTTGTACTGTTCTTTTCACTTTTACCCTCATTATAATATATAGCAAAAACAGAAAATTCAATTAAAAACAATATATATACAGTAAATGATAGAAATGCTCATGTTGGAAGTTCCGATAACAAAGTAATTCACAAGTGTTGAATATTAAAAAAATTCACCTAATTTTTATAAGTGTTAAGAAATCCCACATATAAACGTAAGGGTGGTAGCGGTTCAGTAACCAAACCGAAATGGCTCAACTGATCACTGACCGACCATCGGTGGTATGGCCAGCTTTGCCACCGACATCAATACTGACAAGGGCGGTTACCAACAAGGTAAGTATTGGTCAATATCAATTCAACACGGTCGGATGCGGTGGCTAAGACTTCACCTTTTTCTTTCTACAACTTCAACTCTAGCACCTCTAGTCACAGTCATCGGCTACTACAATTCCAACTCTACAAGTTCGACCACTCAAGTTCACTACCGTGCGTGACTCACTACCGTCGCACCCATTCCCCGAAGCTTCGTCGCTGCCAAGCCTAAGCTCACCGTAAGAAGAAGAAGCAGGACAAGAAGGAGAAGAAGAAGAAGAATAAGCAGCAGCTGCAATAGGAGAAGAAGAAGAGGACAAGGGGTCGGTCGGTATCGGTTAGCCGACGATTTGGGATTTCCCAACTGCCACCACCACTGACAAGGGTCGATATGTCGGTCAGTGACGCTGGTTGGTTCGATGTTCCACCACCTCGGGTGTTTGCAGTTTGTTTTCGGTCGGTGGCAGTTTGTCGAAAGATTTTTCCAGCCCCATATAAATGTATAGTTGGTCGAAATACTTTTTCGCTTTGTGTTTATGTAGGGTTGAACATTCAGCCGCCTTAGGCAAGCGTGTTCAAGACTAATATATAAAATTAGGGTGAATGTGATTTCAAATTCTTGTACTTTTGTGTTTTGTATTGTTTTATTCATTTTTACTGTATATGTAACAACAACAAAAAAAAGACATTTGTATATTTTTATACGATTTTAGAGTTGATAATGTTCAATAGTTTCATAAAAAAAAACGTGTTGAGCGCTCAGCTCATTAAAATGAGTTGGCTTCGAATTAGTTGAGCGCTCGGTACGTTTATTTTTATGAAATCGTTTAACATTATCAACTCTAAAATCGTATAAAAATGATAATACAAATGAGCGCTCTAAAGCTAAAAAAAACCTTATATAATATGAATGAGGGCTCTAAAGCTACATGGTTATTAGATAATACTGAGTTAAAATCCCTTTTGAGTTCATTTGATAATGTAATCTCATAATAAAATTGAAATTCATTTAATTATCTAATTATGATCAGATAAATGGACAAACAATATTTTTGAAAAAAACATTAAAATGGTGATAGTTATATATAATTTAAATGATAAAACTTTTCCTAAATATGAATGATATATAAATTTTTATTTATATATACGGAATCAACAACTCATAATTATTTCCGGTTGAAAGAAAATCAATATTGAAATATGTAATAAATGTTTTATCTATCTTTTAAGATTGGCAAATCGTAGGAGCTAAAGAATTTCATGGTTTTTTTAAAATATTGTTTATCTTACGCTTCCTAAACTTTGCTATTTCCTGTACCTAGCAAGGCGAGCAGCGAGCTAATGGATTTTTCTTTTATTAACTTTTATTTTTAATTAGAAAAGAATTAAGAGGAGAGAAGATCATATACAAGTGACTATCAACATAAGGGCCCATAAGGCATAAGCTACTACTTCCTTGGCACTAGCATATAAAACGAGGACTCCCCTTGACCAAAAAACAAAAACCTGTAAATAAGTTTCAAGGCTTTTAACCACAAAAAAAAAAGGTTTCAAGGCTAAATGGATCTTCTTTTTCATACGACGGGACCAAAAGGCCCAAAAAACAAACAAACAAAACCAGGATGTCCCTGGGCCTGCTTAAAGCATTTCTCTTACAAAAGAAAGGAAGAGTCCAAAACATGATCTCAAGCTAAAGGATACGTTGAGCCCAACAAGATGATTAAGATGATTGAGCATAGGGATGGCAAAATTCCCCGTCCCCGAAAATCCCCGTGGGGACCCGCCCCGATTAAGCGGGTATGGTAATACCATCCCCATCCCCGCCCCGCCCCGCATACCCGTTTAATAAAAATATTATATTATATAATTATATTTTAATTTATTTTCTTAATTTTTGTTGCATATCTTTAAAATTTAATAGTGTTCTCTTTATGATTTAATGTTATTGTAATATAATATGATGAATTTTAATGTATTTCATCTATTATATTATATATTTATATTAATTTGATATGTTATTAATATAAAAATTTTTTTTTTTGAAAATAATAGGGGCCCCGAATACCCCCGATGGGGACCCGATTACCCGGCGGGGCGGGTATGGTATTGGCAAACCCGCCCCGAACCCGCCCCGTTGCCATCCCTAATTGAGCACCATATATATTTTGATGGGCGCTATGTTAATTTTGCTAACAAAAAAATTATAATAATAAACTAGATGAAAAAACACAATTTTTTTTTTTTTGAGAAGAAATTAAAGAACACAATTTAAGAGGACAAAATGTTATCTTTAAACATTTAAACTACGTACTAATGTACTATACCAATTATGATTTCTTTTTTCATCAGTTATCACATCTAACTATCTAAGTGTTATTTAGAGAGAAGATAAATATTAATTTTATGTCAACTACCTAAATCATGTATGATGTATATAGGTAATAATTTGAATGAAAACTATATATGTGAACTTTACATAACCAAGATATATAAAGGAAAAACAATTACATGCATAACCAAGATATATAAGAATAAGGATCGATCATATTCTGCATATCATAAAAAGCTGAACAAATTAAACATCCAAATTATTCATATATAATTACAGGGTACGTACGTAGTAGCTAATAGCTAGCTGGCTAGCTTATTATTCTTGATATAAACATATGAACACAGTAGTTCATATATGGTACGTAATCAATAACATATAGATAAGTTTAGTGGTTTGGCTCTAGTGTTTCGGGTCCCACACCATGACCCGCACCGGGGCTGTGGCCTGGATCGGTGGGCCGGAAATCATCACGAGCAACATTGTCAACGGTTGGAGGAGAAGGAGTAGTACTGTCATAGCTCAGTGAGGGTGGCAGTGGCAGTACCTTGTCTGCTTCATTTTCTAACAGGTTGCGGTGCGGGTTGAGATCCATTACTGAGCTGCAGCTAACCCTGTTATCGTTTATTTGACCTGTTTTCAACAATCTTTCTTCAGTTGAAATGAGTCCATATGAGAAAATCAATACAAAAAGAAAAACACCAATGGAGCACATAAGCTTGGCCATCAGGTAGTTTAGAAATTAAGCTGTAGATTAGAGAGGGATATGATCGAGATTAAAGACAAGTAGCTAGCTAGCTAGGAAGTAATGAAAGGATGTAGAGGTGTTAATTTGTCTGTGTGCCTCCAAGTGAGTGTAAATGTAAGGTTTATATAGAGCTTCGTTAGTTGGCGTACTGAGGCGAAATTCTTGAAAAGAGAGTTGAATTAAGAGGTAATTTAAACGGTTAAATGATTATTTTCCCCAAGATTCTCTTTGGAGAGTCATATATCCAGTACTCCTCCATTTGCATGTCCCATGCAATAACCATGTTACCATGATGAATATTTGCTAATAACGTTTAATTAATTGTCGGATCCAATGTGTATAATTTCGAGTCTAGGAATTAAAACGTTAATTAATGCTTAATTCAAGTAATTTAGTGAGAATTTAAATGGTGCGAAACATACAGAGACCCACTAGCTAGCCGGGGCCTGATGAGACGTTTCTGGTTTGAATCCAACATGTATTTGACTAATTATATAGGTGCTTAATTGGCTCTTGAATTTTAATTTGCTGCTGGAAATTAAAGCTGTGTGCGCACTAGTAGTGTGTAACAATATTAATTAATTCAACTATTTCACATGGCGAACATGGTTGCATGCATGGTCAAGTAGATGCATGTAATCTTCGTTTAATCAAAAGGGATCTCCAAATTATATTCATATGCAACAATGATCGACCTTTGTAGCTAGGGAGCTCCTTCTTGTTGACCTTTTATTCTTTCTCATTATTAAGCTCCCCCCTCCTTTTTATTTATCTATATATATAAGGAATGCAGTGTTCTTCGAGGCTAGCTATATTACTATTACGTGTGATAAAAATTCTTAAATCTAAGTTACTATTAGGGGTGGGTTACCAGTACTATATGACATATTAATTAATCTGTTACTATATAAAAAATTACAACAAAGTAGTGTTGTGCAGGCAAATTAATTATGTGAAAATTAAAGGGTACTGTACGTGTGTTGGTGTTGGTTATCATGATAAGAATCAAATTGAATCTAGCTAGCTAGCTAGGATTTTGTGGGGGGTATCTTAATTGCTAGCTCGATGCTTTTGACTAAAACTTCTTTTTCCATGACTCCAATTCTAACTGTACGTACGTAATGCCATTTTTCAGTTGAGCACTTGCTTGTGAGTTGGCCATGATATATATATAAAATTCTTTCTCGCCGACTTCAAGTCCCACATTTTTTAATATGCGAAAAATTATTTAATATAATCGATATATCATATATCATTATGTAATATAATCAATTTAATGTATAAGGGTATTATTAGACGATATGTTTATATTTATAAAATATAATATTCACTCATATTATAATACATAAATTAATTATATTACATAATAATATATCAGTTATACATAATAATTTTTTCTGTATATGAGATGGTAGAGATTACCATGACTCAAGTTGATCTCGCTAATTAATCAAGTACACTGGGGGTTAATCAATCATAAATAATAGGATTAATGATAGATTAACAATATTAAACAACCCAACACATAATTAACATATGCTATAATGCGTCATTAATTACTGAATGGAAAATTAATTTACGAGGGTGGGAAACAACTCGATGATAAACAACGTGACAGAGGCCGCCCACTATAGTGTATAAATTAAATATATGAATTAACAAATGCCAATACTTACAAGTGTAAAACGTCATTCCGATTAATTATCGTTTTCCTCACAAAAAATGGTGATCAATGAAGATTTTATTGTGGCAAATCAAGATTTGGTGAGTACCGTAATCAAAGATTGATCATGAGGGCATTACTAAACGTGCAAGACTGCAAGTGATAGATCTTTGACCAAGTGCGCACTAACATATTTCAAATCAAGTCTTGCTAGGAAAGGAAAGGCGCACAAGCTTCCAAACCCCACATAGATCCACGTACGGCTCCCTTATGGTGCGTTTGGATGAAGTAGTTTGAAATTACTAAGGAATTCACAAATGACGGAATTTAAAACGATGTGATTTAAAATTCTAGAATATGTAAATTCTCTTGTTTGGATAACATGTAAACATAATAGAGTTTAAAAACGAAATTTATGGTAGTTTTAATTTTTGATGCATCAATTCAAAAGAGTGATGGTGATGGTGGCAACAATAAAAATTATGTTTATGGTGAGTTGATTATATTGGTAGGGGTGATGGCCCACAAGCGGTGGGAGAAATGGTGGTGGCTAAAATTGGGGTGTTGGCGGTGGCGGTGGTGGTGGCGGTGGTGTCGGCAATGGCGGTGATGGTGGTGGTGGCGGTGACGGTGATGGTGATGGTGATGGTGGTGGTGGTGGCGGTGGTGGTGGCGGTGATGGTGATGGTGGTGGTGGCGGCGGCGGCGGTGGCGGTCTCGGTGTTGGTGGTGGTGGTGATGGTGGCGGCAGCGGCAGCGGCAGCGGGGGTGGTGGCAGGGGTGGCGGGGGTGGTGGTGTTAGTGGTGGTGACGTTGGCGGGTGTGGTGGTAGTGTCGACATGGTCGACATGACTTATTTTCCTTTTGTAAAATTTGGAATTTTGAAAATGACACCAATTTAGGTGAAATTTAAAGTTGGAATTTACAGCCTTCAAATCCCAAGTTTTTTTCCACCTAGAATTTACAAAATTCTGTATTTATGGACCCAAACAAGGAAATTAGAGCATGTAATTTCTTAAATGCTGAGTTTTGTTTAAATTCCGAGTTTTTTTCCTCCATCCAAACACACCATTATAGTATGTCCAGAGAATTGGGAAACTAGTATTCAAATGAAACGTCTAATCATGTGTACCTTCTACTTTCAATTCAAATAAAACTCTACAGTTTATTTTATGACATATAAATACATTTAATGGTTTATAAATTTATATCTTAACACAATAATAAAGTCGTCAAAGTTAAAAAATTGTAAATATGTTTATATAACATATGTGCAAAAGTCATTTAAGTGCAAACGTACATGTCATGGTCGCACGTACTATCAAGCATTTGATAATGACAACGAGAGTTCGACGTAAATTTTTTAAAACAAGCCGATGTCTTTGCTTCTTTTGCCTGTTTTTGACCTTATTGCTAAATAGATTCATTCTGTATTTTTTTAAGATGTAGAATAACCTTTATGAAGGTTTCAAATTAAGATTTAATTTTAAAATTTTAGAGTAAATTCTAATATAAAAACCGACAAATTAAGTCTAAGCACTCAAAGCAAACAATTTTACACCACCAAATGTTTCGGTGATCTATGCGCCCTTATCATATAATTTTCATGTCAAGTGATTCCATGCCAACCTCTCCCACTGGGTCTCTCTAGCTAGCTAGTTAGCTAATTAGTCTTCTCATAGATCGAGTCTCAGATCATGAGAGTTTGAGACTAGCTAGCTAGCTAGATAAAAGGTTGATGAAGATATTTAAGGCCGGGAATGGTGCCAAAATATCTGGTTGGTTCCTAAGGTGAGGGAAGTCCCACCATTCAATGTGGTTGGGTACGTACACTTGGACAGTTGGACTTGACCCTTAAAAATGGAGTGCGCCGTCGGTCGCTTACTGTGAGATTTATTACTTGTTCAATATGTGCGATGGGGAATTCACTAATTCTGCAACTAGCCAACTACACCTTCAACTTCAACTTTTTCGTTGAAACTTCAAACTTGGAAGAGAAAGCATTACAGGAGAGCTGTCAAATCTTAGCCGTTGAAACATTTATATATCATCAGTTAAGGAATCTTTTGAATGAAAGCTCTTATTGAGCAGCACATGCACAAACAATGAGCATTGTTAGGGTATTGTTAGGGTCACTACCATCAAATGTTACTCAATAAATAATTTGCCGTACTAAAATACTAAAATGTTTACAAAGACACCATTTGGTGAATAAATTTTATTAAAAAGAGTATGGCCTCTCTTGCTATAACGTTATTGATAACCAATGTATTGAACAAAATTTTGGGATAAAAATGAAACAATTTAAAATCCCATGTATCTATCAAGTTGTATATGATCTTTTACCTTTGTAATTTTAATGAGCAAATTTTGGTTAAATAGAATCATTAAAAACCGTTTTTTATTTTTTTGATAAGAAAAGGAAAATTCCAAAACAAAGCCCCGACTACAGAACGATCATGCATCATGGAATTATGTGGCCATACAAACTTAGAGCTTTCTATTTTAGTTGAATTGAACACTAAAAATTTCATTATTATTATTAGTATTTTTCAAAACCTTTTTTTTTTTCTTTTTCTTTTTGGGAGCTGGAATGGGCTGCTACGTCCGTTGGATCAAGATAAGAAGGGCCCGAGTTGGGCTTGTAAGCAGAACAACCTAAACTAGGGCTGGGCTTGCGAAAAAGTCCTAAAAACACATACACAGGCCCAATTCACTTTAGACTCAAGAGTCCGTAAGCAACCAAATAACACTTGGACAACAATATTAAATGGTGGTCTATGTATGCCTGTTTGCTGGGATTCTTCTATTTCTTTTCATCTCCATTTATAGGGAAGACTATCAAACCAAGCTATTCAAACGATGCCATATTCACTATCTTATCCATTTATACCGGAGATCGATGCCTCTCATAGTCTCATCCATAGATAAAACATCTTATTTAAATTCTAATTTAAATCAAGTAATATTATTAACTATAAAGATATATGTAATTGACAAATGTAAAAATTAAGAAAATTGAAGTAAAAAATAAACCACATGGATCCCAAAAACAATAGGGTTCAATAAAAACAAGTACAATTTAGATTTTTTTGTGGCTCAATTACAAAGTGCACACACCAACTATTAGAAACTTACAAACTAAAACTTATGTTAAAATTTCTATCCAAACGAATGTTAAGTGCCATGTGGACAATGTTGACGTGACTTTTGTTATTGACATATAATATATAAGTAGGGGTATTTTGGGATATACACAAAATAACACGTGGTCTATCCTCATTTAGGGTATCTCTACCAATATCAACTTGATAGGCATATGTGTCATTTTGTATATACCTCAAAATATCTCTATCAATATACATCATGTCAAAAATAAAAGTCATGTTAGTATTGTCTACTGTAGCACTTCAAATGTTTTTTTTAATGAAAATTTTAATAGAAGTGTTAATTTGTAGATTTATGATAATTGGTAAATGTATTTAAAATAATTTTTAGTTAATGAACCAATTTGAAATATCTCGTATAATTAGTAGTGCACTTTGTAATTAAACCTTTTTTTTTTCTTTTAATCACTACTTCCCGGCTATCACCGGAGAAAAAGTAATTATTCTTTTTTCTGTTAAAGGTTCGCGCTTTAGTCCCAACTCCCAACTCCCAAGCCCTTTGTACCTAATCTCTCTTCCCCAAGCAAGACCTAAACCTAGACAGTGAGCACAACGACTCAACCAATTTATCGCGCAGGTCCGTCTCTTTTGTCTTCGCAATTTCTTTTGGATTTGATTTGATAAGCATATTTAGGGTTTAGGGTTTAAGTTAAATTTCGTTTGGTTGCTGATAAGATGATGAATAATTAAGGAAATTGGAAGGAAATTGTAATCATCTTATTTAAACTTCAAATCTTTTCGACCTAAATGGAAACAATAAGCTTAATTTTGTCATTCACGCAGTCACGCTAGTTTTTTTTATTTTTTCTGTTGGACTAATTAATCGTTCTATTGATCCTTTTAATTTTATTGGGTGCTAAACATAGTTACATAGGTGATGGGTACATTTTTCTAATTTGTATTGGTCAGTCTTATACAAGGTTCTGAACTTATTGAAATTTTCTTGGATTAGAAAGGAGCTTGAGGAATAAATTATAGCCCAGTGCTTAATTCTAAAGCTTCATAAAAGTAAGAATTGGGTTTTTGAAATTAATGTTAAAAGATTCCCCTTCCCTCTCTCCGCGCCTCCATCAGTTCCAGCTCTCTCTCTCTCTCTCTCTCTCTCTCTCTCTCTTGCCGTTGCCTCCCTCTCTCAGTCTCACCACCGTTGCCTCCCTCTCTCCCTCTCTCTGTCTCACCACCGTCGCCTCTCTCTCTCTCTCTCTCTCTCTCTCTCTCTGTGTGTCTCACCACCCAGTCACCCATCGCCAATCTAAGAAGGTAATTTTTAATTAGGGATTTAAGATTTAGGGTTGAATTATCGTTTTGATTTTTTAGGGTTTTCAATTTATACTCTGATTTAGTGATTTTGATGTTAATTTATGCCAATTTTGTGTCTCAGATTTTGGGGTTAAGGGTTTGCCTCTCTCTCTTTCCGGCGCTGCATCCCTCTCTCACTGGCAACGATCAGGTATGCTTGATGGTTTCATGAGAAAATTATGTATGCTTGCTGGTTCCATGAGAAAATTTTGTATGCTTGCTGGTTTCTTAAGGATCGAAAATACCAAAAAATCGAATGAACCCAAATTTACTTCGGTTATCGGCATTGAAATGGGAATACCGAAAATTTTCATTTTCGTACCCATTTACCGAACCAACCGATGGGCAGCTAGTGTCTAAATATCTATAACATGCACAAAACTTTTGCCATTTTCACGTTGGCCTTAACATCCATTTTGCTAATCTAGCTGTTTGGTGTATGGAATCTGAAAATAGGCTTAATTGAAGTATGTATTTCAGGTAGCTACAAAGATACAGTAGAGCCGAAAGCACTAAAACCATGTCTGACGAAGGAAGAGTACACCCGGATTGCAGAAATGCATCAAATCCTTACCATGAATGCAGCGAATACTGCTTCACAATTATTGCCGAAGCCAAGGCTCGGATGGATCAAAATCAATCAGGTTATTCTTTTTTCTTTAAATTTTTGTCACACTTTCCATCAATTGAAATAACCATGGCCATTTCTGTGTTTGTGATCTTATTGGTGCTCACCAGGGTGTGCCTCTTGTGCATTTTGTGTTTGTTTAGCATGTCATAGGTAGGTTTTTAAGTGGTGTCCTAGGGAAAAATGAACTCTTTCTTGTGCTTCACTTTTGACTCCATACCTGCATGCTGTAGCATAGTCTTTTACACAACCGGCTTTCATCTGAATTGAACCTTAGGAGATTGATTTTGTGGGATAAGCATCATTTTGAAATGAAAATAGGGAGCAGGGACTCAAGTTATTAATTTTTTGGTTAATCTAGAGGTCTGCATTGTTTGAACTTTGAACGTTGTGTTCAACTATGCATGCTAGAATTTTAGATTATTGAAGTATACATGGAACTTCTATGTTTTTCCTTCTTAAGGCCCCATTATTAAATTATTGTGATTACATGTCATTTTTTTTTTTTTTTCAGTACACTCATTCCATGCCATTTGTCTATTGTCTATAACTAAACCATTCTTTTCTACTTTATATCAGAAGCTGTGCAAGCTAGTGGTGGTAAAGGCAAATCCAACTTGGAGGCTGCTGAGCAAGCGGAAGATCTGCATAATGAAAGACCTGATTTTGAAGAACAGGCTGGTGATGGTGATGACCATCTTGTTGAGGAGAGTATGGAAGGGGACTTCACAAAGTTCACAGGGAGGAAGAAAAGGCTGTGGGAATTGAGGATGAAAATGGTAAGGTCCTCTGAAACTTTAGAAAGGAGATGTCTACGTGACAAGGTTGATTGGATTTTAAATATTAAGCTTTTCCATGATATTTCTTATATTGATTTAACTGTCAACTTTTATGTAGAATAAGGCTAGAAAAGACAATCAAACAGATATTGCGGCTGAAAAGAAAAGACTGGAACCACCACAAGAGTCCAGGGGCATTTCTAAACAAAAATGGCTTGAAGAGAGGAAGAAAAGAATTGGGAAACTTCTAGATGCAAATGGTTTGGATATGAAAAGTGCGTTCATGCTAGATACACAAGAGATGGCAGAGGCAAAATACAAGAAATGGGAAAAGGATCCTGCCCCATTTGGTTGGGATGGTATGCATTACGATCTCTACTCATTAATTCATTGATCTTTATTGTTTTGGTTAAAGTTTTCGCTGGTATCTTCAGTTCCTTGTTAATGATGGTACACACATATATGTTCTTCATATTCCTTCATTTCAGAACATACTTGTAGCTGTATTTGATATGGACTCATAATTTTTATCAAGTTCAGTTTGATTGAAGTTGTAGAATATGGGAGAAAGCTTCTTGATGTAACCTGGAATTGATTAGGTTAACCTTAATGAGGAGGAGATAAGAATATTTAGGACAAATGAAGAAGCACAACCTAGGGTTAAGAAAGAGAGAGGAGGCCTGAAAGGGAAAAAAAATCCAAAATTTTAGTTCAAAATTTATCACATAATTCATTGAATACTTTTCCATATGTATGCTTAGTTGAATTGGGCTATGTAATCATTGTGGTGAAACATTGTCAATTATGTACTTTCATGCGTGCATGCTCACACATCAGAATTCTCTCCTGGCAATTGTGGTACTCAAGTACTGAATGTAAAATTAAAACATTATTCTTGATATCCTCATTTATTATTGTAGATCTATTAAATGAGAAAGTGACTTCAAATTGTGGTTTGAACAGTATTCAATCAGAAAACACTGTACAATGCATACAAAAAGCGAACAAAGAACATTAACATTGACTTGGAAGAATACAATAAGATGAAAGAAGCTGATCCGGAGTTCTACCGTGAAGCTTCCAGCCTCCAGTATGGGAAGGTATTTTTCTGTTGAGCAAATTTGATGATTCCTGGCAGTCTGGTTAGAAATGGTCTATTCTTCCTGAGTTTTTTTTATTTTATGGTGCAGGCTCCAAAGCTCTCTGAGGATAAGATTGACAAGATGGTGAAGGAACTCAAGGATCGGGAAGAGAAGAACAAGTCATTTAGCAGGAGGAGGAGGTTCCATGATGAGAAGGATATTGACTCGATCAATGATCGCAATGAGCATTTCAACAAGAAGATTGAGCGAGCCTTTGGTAAATACACACTGGAAATCAAAAACAATCTCGAGCGTGGAACTGCATTGCCTGACTAAGGTGTAAACTTAGCAACATCCTCTGTGTTCTCTTGTCTGTTTGATAATCAGTGGCCAAGACATGGTGGGGCAATGTATTGATAATGATTTTCTTTTTTTGGCATGTATTGATAATGAAGTTGATAAATATAGTACAAATTTGGCTAAACCTGTTTTAATCTCAGGATTGATCATTTTGATTTTTCATCTCCAAGTAACCCCCATTTTATTTTGGCAATGATCTCTTTATCCTTTCAAAAATATGGATTTATGGACGTGACATATATTTTGCATTGGCCAATGGGGTCAATTGGCCTGAATGACCTTTTCCACTTTCTTTTTCTTTGGTCTGAACCTTTTCTACTTATTTTTAGGTTATATAATAGGTATTAATGTAACATAGTTGTAAGCCCAACAACCTAAACAAGGGCTGGGCTTGCGCAAAAGTCCTTCAAACACACATGCACAGGACCAATCCACTTAGACCGAAGAGTCCGTAACCAACCAAATAAAGACGGATTTGAAAAGCACGAGATAAAATGCGGAAATCCTAAAACGGAAGCAACCTTAGCCCAATGTCAATGTTGTCGTCTGCGTAATTCTCACACATGAAGCACGAACACGCGGACTTTACTTAGGCTCCTAAAATGGTAATTAGAAGCGAAGTTAGATTATGGGCTGGTGTTGGCGCAAATCGAATATGCCGTTGCTATAATGCTATGTTCCTCGCAGACATTCTTAATTAGATAGATTGATGCTAAGTCGGTCTGACTCTCAGAGAAAAGAGAGAAAGAGAGACCCAACAAACGAGCCACTTACCCTTTTTGTTATATTCCACATGCAGAGAGGCTTTCCTTTCCTTTCATTTTCTTCTCTCTCTTTGATTTCAGAGTTTCCGAAGCATTATTCGTGATTGCCGTTCGATCAATTGCTCTTTGATTTCGGCTTCAAAAGGTTATTTCTGGGTCTTCATTGATTGATTAATTGATTGTTAATTTTTTTATTATTGCTTATGCTTTGTGGCGGTTATGGTATGCTTCGAGCCTTTGAGCGCTTTTGTTTCTGGGTCTTCCTTTTTGGAATTCTATAATCAAACCCTAGTGCTTCATTTTGGCTCTCAGAAATGGAGTTACCCTTTTCTTTGTTGGCGCTGAATTCAACTTTTTTACAATCGTGTGTGGCTAAGTTGAAGTTGGTTTTCTATTTTTATACAATGTTTACGCTTTGGTGTCTGTTTCTTAGTTTTCTCAATGACTCTTTTTTCTGTGGTTAGAGCTCTTTGGCATTTGCAATAGTAGTTTGTTGTCAGTTTTAATGAGTTGGGTTACTTCTCAGTTCTCACACAAGCAGGGGTTGTTGTTTTTAACTGCAATGTGGTTTTAATTGTGGCTGTCTGCTCATAAGTTTGATTTTGAGTTGAAATTTTGTGCTATGGTTGATAGAATTTATGACCAAGTGTTGTATCACTCAAAACTGGATTTTCTTTCCTCTTCCAATTCTTAGGGTGATGCAAATATGGTAATATTTTTCTCATAGATGATTGATGTTAACTCGCGATATGATAAGCTCAGAACTGGTTCTTTTAATAGGATCTTCCTGCGGGGAGAGGCCCAGAAATTTGACTAGAAAAAATGATGATAAATTGTTTTGGCCAAATCACTTCCCATATAAATTAATTTCACATGTTTCTTATCTGATTTTGCTTTTGTTCTACTTAAGCAATATGCAACATCATTATGTTTTTTATTTTGTTCCTCTATTGACTTTTTTATCATGTTTTTGTGCTCAGGATATTGGAGTTGATCTCTGTGGTGATTCTGGCACACTCATAGTGTGGTTTATTTGTTACAACTTGAAGAGTGCAAGTTCATTTGATGGGATCTAATAAGCAGTCCGTTGGTTTTCTAGATACTTTAAAAATGGAGAGGGTTAGGACAATTTTTACCCATACATATCCTTATCCTCACGAGCATTCACGACATGCCATAATTGCTGTTGTTGTGGGTTGCCTGTTTTTTATCTCGTCCGACAACATCAATACTCTTGTAGAGAAGTTAGACAACAATATTAAATGGTGGTCTATGTATGCCTGTTTGCTGGGATTCTTCTATTTCTTTTCATCTCCATTTTTAGGGAAGACTATCAAACCAAGCTATTCAAATTTCAGTCGGTGGTAAGTATATTGTATGAATCCTATGTCAGTTGCATTTGTACTTTGTACTATCTCTCATTTGCACACATGTAGTATATGTATGAGAATTAATCTAGATAAGTACACGGAAACATAAAGAACCAATAGGAGTTTTAACTCTGTGAATTACTTTTGTAGGTATGTAGTCTGGATTTTAGTGGCAGCTGTCTATCACCTTCCTAGTTTTCAATCAATGGGAGTTGATATGAGGATGAATCTGTCTTTGGGTTTTAATGTATATGTCACTTCTGTTCTGTTTCTTCTTTTCTTCCACATTATATTTCTTGGCCTTTGGTACATTGGTCTTGTGTCACGTGTGGCTGGAAAGAGGCCAGCGATATCAACCATTCTCCAAAACTGTGCTGTAAGTTATAACACTTTTTCTAACTCCATATCACGTTTCCAGTTTTTGCATATACTTGCAATGTAGTAGAGAAGAAGCTTAAATGCTCCTGCATCAACATATTATCTCTGGATAAATTTTTCATGCAATTTTTCTTCATGTAGGTTCTCAGTATAGCTTGCTGCGTATTTTATAGCCATTGTGGAAACCGTGCTATTTTGAGAGAGAGACCACTGGAACGAAGAAACTCATGGTTTTCTTTCTGGAAGAAAGATGAAAGAAATACATGGCTTTCAAAATTCCTCCGAATGAATGAGTTGAAAGATCAGGTCTGCTCATCTTGGTTTGCTCCAGTTGGGTCTGCGAGTGATTATCCACTTTTGTCCAAGTGGGTCATTTATGGTGAGGTATAGGTCAAACAAACAAAAAAAGATTTTTTTTGCCTTTTTTTTGCAATTTTGTTTTATTATAATTAACATTATATTTTATTTTTATTTTTATTTGTATGTTTTCATTTTTCAGTTAGCATGCAATGGTTCATGTGCTGGTTCATCGGATGAAATCTCCCCATTATACTCATTATGGGCTACATTCATAGGCCTCTATATTGCTAATTATGTTGTGGAAAGGTCAACAGGGTGAGTGGTAAATTGTGACATGGTTCCTGTAATGTTAAACTATAACTGATTGTTGTCTCTTGTAATGAATGATATCTTTTCTGGCTTCACTTTCTTTGTCTGAAGTTTGGTTTATAATTCCATTATAATCCATGGTTTGTTCTATAATTGATGCCTTCATTGCTATAATTGGATTCCAGTTGTTGATAGGATCTAATGGAATTTTTTTTGGATGTTTCTAAGTTGGTGTAGATTTATTTCCCTAAACTTCTAACCATGCTCATATATGGTTCCTCGACATGTGATTGCGAGGATCGAAGTGTAAAACTCTAAACATGATGAGCTCGAGCGGAACTAATTACATAATCTTATGTCACTAATCAGTAATTACTTCTATTAACATGTCTATTCATTGTAAAACAACTTAAAATTTAATTAATGGAGAACCATTCTCTGTTATTTATTCCATAACCACTTATCCATTTTCCTTCATGTAGTGTGTGGCACTTATCTTGGAGGGGCATAGATTCTCATATTAATCTTTAATGGAGATCTGTGTTTTACTGTCTAACCACATGTGGGCAAGTGAAATTTCTCATTAAGTGAACATATAAGTGACTCTAGTGGGACAGTGGATATTGGATTTTTGTTGTTTTGACTAAGCGGACTGTTGCTGAAAGGTCTTAGTGGAATTTTGCATGTATAATTTGATGAGTTATTTGCATGTGTAATTATTTTGTGAAAAACCTACCTACAGAAAAGTTGCAGCTAGGCTCTGATTACATAGTGAGTATTCTTTTCACAATGTAGGAAAAGATGTATCAATCATATTTCTGCTTATGGTTGGTTAGATGATTGATTATGGCCTTATGCCTTTTCAATTCTCATTATAATTACCTCATGTTTCATTTGTTTCTCAAATGAACAGGTGGGCTCTTACTCACCCTCTGTCTGTTGAAGAATATGAGAAGTCGAAGAACAAGCAAATGAAGCCTGATTTTTTGGATATGGTTCCTTGGTATTCAGGGTATATGCTCTCTCTCTCTCTTCCCCTCCCCCCCCTCCCCCCTCCCATTCTGTTTTTGTCTTCAGGGGAGTTGACAGAGGATACTCAGATATTTGCATTTACTTTGCTGATGGCTATATGTTGCAGGACATCAGCTGATTTATTCAAGACTGTTTTTGACCTCCTGGTATCAGTAACTGTCTTTGTTGGCCGCTTTGACATGCGTATGATGCAGGTAGTTTCGTATTGTGTAGTGTTTTCATTCTATAAACAAGATGTGTAATATATTCATTTTAATGTACTGTTGCATAATTTTCTTTTTTCTTTTTTTGTGTTAGTAACTTAAATTATATTTCCAATAGCTTTGAGAATATCCTCTCGAAATTTTTAACACCTATGTACATTTGAAAATTTTGGCTTCTTAAAAGATATATGGTACCATTCAAGAATTATTTATCTATTTTTTCAAAGAGTCTATATGTAGGTCTTATTATTACATTTTTATGCTTTTGTGACTTGCCTTATTTAATTTCACAAAATATAGCATTGATAATAGTTGTGTAAATAGTTGGAAATTTTCTTGTTTACAGTACTATCTCTATAGTATCGCTATTATATAGTTGCTTTTATAAGTTTGTTTAATAAATCAGAAGGAAGAAACTGTATGTTTTAGTATCTTTTGATCATCAACCATATATTGTCCTTCAAAAATCATCACTTCATATGAAATAATTTTGTGGGGCTTGGTAGTGTAATAAGTAATAACTCTATTCTTCTCTCAACTTACTGACAGATACATTTATCTCCTCTATTTCCAATGAGCTCCATTTTTGTGTTCAAATATTTATTTTTTCATGAAAGTCTTGTAGTCTAAATAAGGGCAATGCTGTAATGACATATATGTTTCCCTCTCAAATCATTAGGCAGCAATGACCAAGGTTCATGATGGAGCTCAACAAGGGGATCTTTTATATGATGATTTTGTTGACAAGGATGATCTATGGTTTGACTTCATGGCTGATACTGGTGATGGTGGAAACTCATCTTATTCTGTGGCCCGACTCCTTGCTCAGCCTTCCATTGATATCAACAGTGATGAGTCTGTTCTTAACCTTCCGCGGGGAGACTTACTACTTATTGGAGGGGATCTGGCGTAAGTTGACAATTATTTATGTTTAAAAATATGGCATGAGGGATCAATTATTATGTAGATATTTGTTTCCTGGTAAATTATAAGGTAAAATGATTTCATGTCATTTCTTCTGTGGTTTAAATGATTTTGACCCAAAAGTAGTTCATCAACATTGAAGTCTTGACATTGCATAAAACTAAATAAATTAATTGTAAATTTTGAATTTGAAAGTGAATTCCTGTTTCAACACTTTGGGTGAAGTTTACACTTTAAGACCAACAACATTGCAACTTTTGTTTGACTGGCATTTTTTTTTTGGCTGCGTTAGACTGGCATTAAGTGATAGTGATTGCATAGAAGTTTGGTGGCCTTTTTTTGGGTCAAGACTTTTGGAGGAAATAGTTGTTTTCAAGGCTAAGCATGACAAGGAACTGTGTTTTCTAGAAGGTAGAACTAGTATTCAGTAACTTAACATTGCGATTGAGTACTTAATTGGAACAATCATAATTGGACTCCATAATGACTACTCTTGGAACTGGATTGACCCGATTGGATATTCCTGTTGTAAATGTTAGTAGAGTTTTCTGAACTATGGAAACTCATGTTTTAGGCGGGACATGTGAATTTCATCAAAAACTTCATTAAGCACTGTGAGTCTGACTAAATCACCACCACCAATATTGCTATTTCCAGTGTTGCCCTCACTGCTGTCTGCATTTTTAGTTGCCCTGCCCTGCTCCCACATGACTTTCCTTTGCCACCATTTTCTCTGCTTACTCCATATCTTGGATCAATTGTGCATTGGTTAGCTTCTCAATTAGTGTTCGCTACTCAATTAGTGTTCGCTACTTTATGCCTTTACTTGTTGAGAGCAACTCCATACTAGCTTCATGTTTGGGTGAATCCATTTTAATCTCGGTTAAGAATATGCCAATCATCTCAGTGCACTTAAAAGATCACCCTATTGAAGTTTCCAATATATGAAGTTTTTGTTGATATTTTCGTCCCTGTTTTCAATATTTCTTTGAGTGCATATGCTTGTGATGTTTCATTTGGACCTCTGTTTGTCAGGAGCACCTCAACCTCTAATGATGTCCATTGTTTCTTTGTTTAGGCATTTTTAATCCACAAACATATCTGACAATGATATTTTATCTTGTTAAATATCTCCTAATCTGTGTAATTTGATATGTCATGGTTCTGGCTTAGGTATCCTAATCCATCAGCTTTCACTTATGAAAGGCGTCTCTTTTGTCCTTTTGAGTGTGCTCTCCAGCCCCCTTCATGGTCTAAACGAGAGCATATAGCTGTAGATAAGCCTGAGCTACCCTGTGGTGTGTCTGAACTGAAGCAATATGATGGGCCTCAGTGCTTTGTCATCCCTGGAAACCATGGTTGGCCTCAGTTCTCAGCCTCTCTCTCTCTCTCTCTCTCTCTCTCTCTCTCTCTCCCCTCTCCTAATACCAACAACAACGAAAAGAGAAAATTCCATAAAAGCTAGAATGTTTTTATGGTGCAGTAAATATTGTTTTTTCTTTTTGGTATTACAGATTGGTTTGATGGACTTCATACCTTCATGAGGTATATTTGTCATAAGAGTTGGTTGGGTGGGTGGTTTATGCCTCAAAAGAAGAGTTATTTTGCTCTGAAACTCCCTAAAAGATGGTGGGTATTTGGTCTTGATCTGGCACTGCACGGTGATATTGATGTGTACCAATTCAAATTCTTTTCAGAACTAGTAAAGAACAAGGTATTTCTTATTTTTCTTTTTTGTTGTTGTTGTTTTGATACGGTTCCCTTAAATTGTTATCCATGGTTTGGTTAGTCATACTGCATTTTGAGAGTTGCTTCTTTGGTCATTTGCTTTGCTTTGAACTTGTTTGAGATATTAATAAGTTGGCCCAAAATAGTATGAATATCGTATATATTAATTTATGAATGTTCTTATGTCCTAGATTTGAGGTTTCACTGATCTGTTAGACTTTTTACTTGTTTGCTTATTTCTGATTTTCCAAGTTCCAAACTTCTTCAGATTGAAGTTAATATTCTCATCTCCTCATGTTTATTCTAGGTCGGAGCTGATGACTCTGTAATTATCATGACACATGAACCAAACTGGCTTCTTGATTGGTACTGGAATGATGTTTCTGGAAAGAATATTGCACACCTGATATGCGATTATCTAAAAGGAAGGTGTAAGCTTCGAGTGGCTGGAGATTTGCATCATTATATGCGTCATTCATTTGTTAAAACGGAGGACCCAGTTCATGTGCAACATTTACTTGTAAATGGGTGTGGTGGGGCTTTTCTACATCCCACCCATGTCTTTAGTAATTTTAAGAAATTTTATGGAGCTTCTTATGAGAGCAAGGCTGCTTATCCTTCATTTGAAGATTCCAGCAGGGTAAGTTTTGGTTTTTAAATTTTGTAATTTTATTGTCCGTCAGTCTCTCAGTCTGCCAATACCAAATTCACATTTTTTTTAATTTATTTCGGTGCTAATGAGTTTTTTTTTGCTTATATGCAGATTGCTTTAGGAAATATTTTAAAGTTTCGAAAGAAGAATTGGCAATTTGATTTTATTGGTGGCATTATATACTTTGTATTGGTCTTTTCTATGTTCCCACAGGTGAGTCTTTGATTGATTCTTTGTGATTATTTAATAATAGCTACCCAATTTTCAGCTTGGTTCTTGAACAATTGAAATATTTTTGCTTGTCTCTCTGGAATTGAAATAACTTGTACCTTACCAATCTTTGATATTTTAGTCCTTTTGCTTCCTTAATAGAGCTTGCAAAATCATTTCATCTTTGCTTACCTAGTGATGCAATCATCACTTTGTTACTGGGAGGTGACATTTTCTTCCCTTTTCTTTTGTAGTGTAAGCTTGATCATATCTTGCAAGATGATTCATTTTCTGGTCACGTGGGATCTTTCTTTGGAACAGTGTGGATTGCTTTTGTATACATGCTGGAACACTCTTATGTATCTTTAGCAGGTGCTGTGCTGTTGCTAATTGTGGCAGTTATATTTGTCCCGTCCAAAGTGTCTCGGAAGAAACGGGTCATGATTGGGGTTCTTCATGTGTCTGCACACCTGGCTGCAGCTCTAATTCTTATGTTGCTTTTGGAACTGGGTGTTGAGATGTGTGTCCAGCATAAACTACTCGGAACTTCAGGTGAGCTTTTTTTATCTGTTATGGGTTGATGCTGTGGGCTGTTTTATTTGTTCATCTGATTATTTTTATTGTCGGATAATTCATTCAGTTTTTCTTTCTGTTGAGAATCACCTAAAAAATATTGCCTACGAAATCAAGATGCAGTATATATGATGGCGTAAGCGGATTTAGTATAATCCTAGGCTTCATGCAGCTCTAGATAAGAAAAGATATATGTGCAGTATTGAATTATCATGTTCATCATCGTCATTCATCAAGCATGTAATTCAATGTGATTTTTGTACCTTTTTCAAATGATGGGTTTTGACTAAAATGTTAATGGTAGGGAAAAAGGTATGCTGAGTTATGTCAGTTGGATGTTGTATTTTGTATGATGATGAAAATTTTAATTCTCAGGCTATCACACTTTATATCAGTGGTACCGATCAGTGGAGAGTGAGCACTTTCCAGATCCAACTGGCCTTCGAGCTCGTATAGAACAATGGACTTTTGGCCTTTATCCAGCATGCATCAAGTATTTTATGTCAGCATTTGATGTTCCAGAGGTATAGAAAGCTCTTTACACACTTAATATTCTTCTTCGTTTTTAGATTTTGGCCGTGACGAAATATTATCAGGTTATGGCTGTCACCCGCAACAATATATGCAAGAATGGGGTGGAATCACTATCTAGAGGGGGTGCTGTTATATATTATGCTTCTGTCTTCCTTTATTTCTGGGTCTTCTCGACTCCGGTGGTTTCTTTGGTGTTTGGAAGCTACTTATATGTCTGCATTAATTGGCTTCACATACACTTTGATGAAGCCTTCTCATCCCTCCGAATCGCTAATTACAAGTCATTCACTCGATTCCACATCAACAGTGATGGTGATCTGGAAGTTTACACTCTTGCAGTTGATAAGGTAAGAAAGCAATACAGGTTCACTTTCCCCGATGACATATTTGGGAACTTTGAGAGGAGTTACATATAATTAAAACATGCAGGTCCCAAAAGAATGGAAGCTGGACCCTGATTGGGAGAGGGAGCCGAAACAGCCACAGCAAATGAGCCACCTCAGAAAGTTTCCCAGCAAATGGAGTGCAGCTGTTGCTCAACAGGACCCACTAAATACTGTTAAGATTGTTGATCACTTTGTTATTCGACAAACAGAAATAACTGATATTCGAGGAAGTGACGGGTCAGCCATAAGCTGATCTGGGCTTGCTCTATTTGTAACATTAGTGTAGTTCCCTTTGTTTAGGTAGCAATGAAAGAAAAGTGAAAAGAAAATCAGAAGTAGTTTTGTTTGTCAAAATGCTTTACCTTGATTTTTTTTTAATTACCAGATTTGTACAGAAAATTGGGAATGCGCATTGGTCCCAAATTGAAACGTGCCTACTTGTCAGCAATGCCTCTGTTTACTAAGGTTGAGACCTAGTACAGTTGGTAGTTATATCATTGATCTAAAAAGGAAATTTGAAGTTCAAATTTTCTACCAAATGTGCTGAAGAGGCCAAGAACGAAAAGAATCCAACCAATCAAATATAATAAATTTACAAAATTTCTGTTCTGCTAACAATTGTCGATTTAAAAGAACAAATGAATCAACAAAATTTAAGACACTAGTTGTGAAAATATTTGATTATGAAGTGAAGTGGTTTATATACATCTCTCTGAATCTGATTAAACACTCAAAGTAGAGCTGAGGACGTCGGCATTTGATAGTCAGTGTGGAGGAAACTCTCGTATGATGTCCCTTGCAGTGTTTTCTTGACATCTTCCCAGTTGTCAACTTGGTCTGATAAGGGGGTCGTATGGATCTTAATGTGACGGCTCGTGAGCTCTCTGTAAGGCAACCTAAGGAATTCTTGAACCTCATTAAGTTTCTACGCGTTTTAAAAAAAACAAGAATTAATCAGTTATTGTGAGAAAGACGTATACACTTGTTATATTTATGAATTTCTCCCTACTTACAGCGCGGTTGGTGATAACGTCCTCATAGTAAACAACAATATGGCGAGTGGTCTTGAAATATTCAATAGCTTTGGCAGCTGTCTCCTCATCTTGCTTCAGGTCTGGAATTAGAAATGTGGCATTAAGCTTGGGCTTGTATTTTGCAAGTATTTGAGCCTGCAATTAATTAATTGATTTCATTTTTAGGAGTTATTAGGACTATATATGAGAGTGAGAATACTGCAGAGACAGAGTCTGAGAGATTAACCTCCAATGGAGAATGGACATGAGCCTTGTGGGTCCCATTGAGTTGCTTAGCATCTCTATCGTAGGAGTTTGCAAGTATAGAGATCATTCTGCGGAGCAAGTTCCTTCTGAAGAGGAATATTGCAGACACTCCTCTTTTCTTGAAGTACTTCACTATCTCTTCATGATGCTCCATCAGACCCTGCACCAACATATTTTATACATATATGTGATTTAGTACCATCATTCATCTTAAATAAAAAGCAATATAGATGGTTGATATGATAATTGATTACAAGTATCATTATTGACAGCTTGTACAAAGCAACAATGCTACATAGTGGATACCAGCTATATATTCAGCTTTACATGGATGATAGCAGTCTTAGCAGAAGCTAAAAAAAAATTGTGATCTAACAGAAAAAGTATGTGACTAGGTAGATAAATAGCAATGATCAAAATTTAACTAATTACCTGATTAAGCATCCATTTGAATCCAACAGCAGCAGAACACTCATTCTTGGAAGCACTACTAAGCCAGTCAAGATTATATACTTTATCCATGTTCTTCAAAATTGAAGAGATATTAACCCTCCTATCTCTGATGGAAAAAATTTCCCCATTTGAACTTACATTAATGTGACTGTTCAATAATGTCTCAAACCATCCACTCCCGGATCTCTGCATTGACAATATGGCAAAGTATCGGACTCGATTGCAGGCACATTCCTTCCTGTAAATGCATCAATAAAACCTTCATTTGGCACTTGTAATAAGTAATTGAAACCAAGCATATATGTACAAATTTTAACCAAATTAATGCAATGACTTGCATGCCGGTACCTTTGAAATGTATTTGGTTTTGGGTAATGTACATAGCTAAGTTCCCATGGCTCAAGATCCTGAGGAGTAGGACAGGATTGGTTGATTTGGTTGTGGTGAATTGCTATGATGTTTAAGAATTTGGTCTTTGTGTGAGGGTTGATTTGCTTCAAACAGACTAAGCAAATGTAAACCCCACAAACCATTGCAAAGAGTAGTACCACCATCCTCAATATTAATGGAGATTTCTTGGGAGCTTTAATGACAAGTGCATCCTGTAATTAATTAAGAGTTACCCCACATCATGTTTTTGTTAATGAACAAATGCCAACTCTGAGAAACAAGAAAGCCAACTTGAAATTGCAATGCGGAGACAACATAAATAAAACAAAATGCATGCTAATTAGTTAAGAAAAAAAAAAATAGTTGAAGAAATTAACACTATGGATCAGAGATAGTTAACAGCATACTGTGACTTCCATTTAAGATCCTCCATTAAACTAGAAAATGAAAGAAGAAAGAAACACTTAAAAGGGTTTTTTGGGGTTTCTTATTCTGTTTGCATATATGCAATGAGAAAAATGAGGCGAAAGAAATGGTCAGAGCTTGAAAAGATCAGATGGAGAGTCCTATATGCTTGCTAATGCTATTAGACAGGAGTGTCATAATGTATACTTGAACAAAGTTAGACATGAACTTAACTGAAAACTAACTATAGCTATATATTTGCTCATTAATTAACCAAACTCAAAAACTACAATAACTATAAATGTCTGAAATGAAAAGACCCACAAGCTTTATTTTGGATGATAAAAGTAAAAGTATACCATCAAACAGACCTTGTTGAAGAAACAGATTTCTTTATCCACCCTGAGATGTGAAGAAAGATAAATAGGCATTGAATCTTCTTCTTCTTCTTCTTCTTCTTCTCTCTCTCTGTCTCTCTCTCTCTCTAACTCAGAGATTCTCAGTCCCTCTGTTAAGACTCCGGAAGGAGAGTGTGGGTTGGGACTTGGAGTTGGGAGGGGTGAGGAAAGAGAAGAACAGAAAAGATAGAGGTGTGTGTGAGTGTACGTTATAACTTATATCTTGGGTTTAAGCTTTTTCCCTCGTGAAGAACGACATGATATTAATTACAAGCAGCAAGGTCTTCTCCTTCATACTCTTAGCTAGCTTCAAGTTGTAGTCTCTTATTTCTTTTTGGTCTGATCAAGTTGTAGTTCTGTATCTCAATTCTCAATAGTTTATTACTTGGTAAGTCATTATTATAATACATTTGTATAAGTGCGTTTCACTCCCTTACTCATGTGGGTCAATGGTGGCAGGTCCCAGCACACAAGTCAAGACTTTGGGATGATTCCCATAAGCTACGCAATTAGGAGAGAGTCTTAATTACTAGACTAGAAGATCGAGAGAGAGAGAGAGAGAGAGAGAGAGAGCAGAGAACCCAATCCATTGCCGTGTTCTTCTAAAACAAAGACAACGTGTAATTCTTGGATCTGCATGTGCTTGTTTATCTTACCAAGTTTAATCTGCTTTTGTTAATACTGACAACAACATCGAGTTTGCATTTCATGCATCAACAGTTCAACACTCATCATCTGATAGCATGTTATAAGGGATAGAATTGAAATCTATCCCAACAAAAATAATTTCAATTATTATTGTTTTTTGTGAATTTAGCAAAAATTTAGATACCATAAATGCAGACCCATGAACCTCTGAATCCAAACTGTTAGCTGTCTGAGAGAGTACAAATGATTGCCAGTTACTTGTGCAGAAGAATCATGCAAAACAAAATAAAAAATGCAGAACAATTAATTAAAAATACAATTATTAACTGCAGTATTAATATTTTTGTTGAGGGCAGAGGGGGGCAAGAGGACCCGAGCCACAGGGATTCGTTGGTCAAAAGCATTTACATGCTGTCAGCTGAAGCTTGAAACACACGCAAAAACACAAGATCTACTTTTTTTCGTAAGAGAAACGGCGTCGTGCACCCCACTGTTGAATGCCATTAGCTACTACAACCAATCGTTTAGTTGATTTCAGAGTAATTTATACGCTGCTGAGTGCTAACTGCTAAGTCATGAGTGACTGCATTTGTTTCTTTCCCATTGACCTCACTCAGGTTCGGAATAGGTCTAAGCACTTGCTCATACATTCACATTACGGAGCTTTAACTAAAAGACTAAATGAAATGAAAGAAACAAAGAAAAGAAAGAACATAGAATAATTTAGTGACAGATCAATAAGAAATTCATTTCATTTAGTTACTTGTTTTAAAAAGAGCAATACAACTATCTAGCCAAGCCCTCAATAGATCATCATCCCAAGGCTAAGAAACCACAAAGGACTTCAAAGGCTAAGGGAGAGAAAAGCCAAGATTCTGGCACCACAAGGCTCAGAAATAGAAGATGCTTCTGTTGTCTGTTGTGCTGATCTAGTGCAGCCCTTTTGGACAATAAGTTCACAACAAAACAATGTTGTTTCTAGATTAGTCACATGAGGGTGTGTCCATTTACTCCACAACAGGTAGTCCTAAGTCTGGTGAACAAGCCTCCTTCTGTACAAAAATGAGTCCACAATACAACCATGCTACCTGGTAAACACAACAGAAAAACCCACCCTTAATTATCTCTACTGTGAAATGAAGCACCAGAAAATTTATGACTAAATTTAACAACTGATGTTCAGAATCGGAGCTGTTGATTTCAAAGGAACCAAAAAAGAGGGGTAAAGAAGAAAATATGAAATGCAGAAGCCTTACAAACAAGTGAGCTTCGGAGTGGTTAATTTGAAATCACTTGGGCTCCAAAATGATCAAGCGAACTATCTGCCCCAGAAACCGGAATGACTTGGTTGTTTCTCTTAAGCATTTGTTTTTGTCATTTCGAGTCCAGTGCTGCAACCACAACACAAATTTCCAACAGATAAGTACCAAGAAATAACCCAGTTAAGAACTCATGCAAAGGGACTACACATGACAACTCAGGCATTAACCTCTCCAAGGTTGTTGAGCTTCTCACGAACACCCTTCAATAACTCTTGTGCATCCCCTTCCCATTTGCAAAACCCCAACTCCCTCCCTTCTAGGATCTTCTCAGATACCTAAAAGCAGCAATCCAATTCCCCAGTTAAAAAACCATTTATTAGTCAGTTGATTTGGTCCTAGATAACAAAACAAAAGCATTCATGTTTTAAGTAAATGGGTTCAAACTTCAAAGTAGTAGGCAGTGACCTGAACAACACCCTTGAACTCACAACAATGAACATAAAGTTGAAGACTTTAAGCATATGGGCATTTCTAAAAACTCAAAAAAGTACCTGTCTTGCTATGACCTGACCACCAGCTATATGTGAAAAGTATATGTTATAGAAGTGGCAGAGGAACAATGGAGCAGAGTAGTCTGCAAGTTCCTTTAAATACTTGGCATAAGAAACTCCTGGACTACTGGGGTCTGGAATCACAACACCCTGTTGCCTAAACCATTCTAAATCTTCAGAAAGACATTCTGATCTTTCCAACCCAGTCTTCCTGAAGTAGGCATCTGCAATCAAAATACAAAATTACCAATCCAACCATACTAACAAACTTGATGAAATCAAAGAAAGAAAGAAAGAGAAACTGACAAGCGACGTCGTTTGAATCATCCACAATGCGCTCGACGGTGTCGAAGATGAGCTTGCTGTCCACCAAGTACTTCACGAACCCTTCCAAACTGGGTCGCCAAGTTTCCATCTCACCGCCGTCGCCGTCGCCGTCACCGTCACCATCACCATCTGATTCTGAACTATCATCAGTCTGAGTATCGCTATCGTTATCAGTAAGAGTGTTGTTGTTGTATTTCTTGCCATTTTTGTTACGGAGTCTCATGGCCACGAACCTCATCTCCTCGGTGATGCCTTGGCTCTCTCCCGGGTACTGCTTCCTGTATCTCTTCCTCCTCCGTACTACCGGCGGCGCCGGACCGGTGCTCGTCGCAATAGCCGGCGGAGACCAAGACGTGGAGGCGGTGCTCGAATCGGAGCAACACAGCAGCTGCAGGGCACGTCGACCCTTTGTCGTTGAAATTGTCGAGGGATTCAGCGAATGAGGTCGTGACACGGTGTAAGCCATTGATACCGAGACCGCTTTCTGCATTAACGACATCGTCGCGTATTGCATTGCAGAAGAATAATTCAGAGGAAGGAAAGCTAATTAGCAGCCGGGACTAGACAATGGAGATAATGGTTCTGCAAAATATTTAAACTTCTTTTTTAAATTTTTTTGATTTTGCTACTTATAAGTTATAACTTTATAAGTTATTTCAACCAAATTATCCCAACCTAAAAAAGTAATTTTTTTTTTTGTTAAAAAAAAAAATCTATTACTAGCTATCTAATAAAGAGCCTAGCGAGGTAAAGAGAGGGAGAGGGTAAGATGAGGGGAGGGTTCCGGGGCAGTGGTGACGGTGCCCAGACACTGGCGTTGGGCACCACCAGTGTCGTACCGGCCGGTGGTGGTGAGGAAGGGTGAGGTGGGGTTGTTGGGTTGGGTGGGTTGGTTTTTTCTTTTTTATTAAAGATAATTTATGTACGATAATTGGTATCTAAATGCATTTATTATAGATTTTAACCATGGTTACCTTGTAATACAGGTGGCACATTAGTAAAAATGGGCTCATAAATGATGTGCAGTATTAGTATACAGCATTAAACAATTTAAATAAATGAAAAAGATGGTCAGTAAAAGGATAATAATTTTTAGGTTATTATAAGAACAAAACAGGTATTTTTGGCCTTCTTTCATATATAGCCTTCACTAATCACTAGTACAGTATGGAGTATACACAACGCCTTTATGAGAAAGGTACTCTACAAAATTACAACAATGTTAACCATAGGTGATAGGACAAAGAATAATGGTGAAGAATGAAGATTGACTGACTACAATTCTGAGGGCGCAGAATGTACAAAAGAATCTGCCGCGTTTCTGTTGGATGGTAATTAACAAGTCTGCTAATTCAGAAAAGCGGATTACCAGATGGACTTAGCTCTGATGAGCCAAAGATATGCTTTTGGCTCCACTTCCATTCAGGTGTTACCAAACCCATTTGGATAAATGGTTCTTGAGATTTGGGTGAGATTCAAGAACATGATTTCTGAGGCATGGTTTCTTCACACTTTTGTCTCTTCATTTTGGAGCTGGTTTTCAGCTTCCGCAAGAACTCTAATGTCTGAGTATACGAGGGATCAGTGCGGCTGAGGGGTTTGCACGAATTTATATGATCTGTTGAGTCCAATACCTGTTCCAAACTTATGAAATTAAAGTCGAAAATGACCTTTTTTTTATTAAGTGATTTATATTTATCCATAGGCATACTTACAACGAGTTCACCAAATCCCGGATATGCTGATTCAATTGGTACTATTTCCATCCGGAAGGCCCATCCTCCATAACCTTCAACAATTGGAGTTACCTTTGTCTGCAAAAACAGTCACTACCTAATTATCAAGCCCACAAAGACACATAGAAGCACAGACACACTACTCTAGACTACCTCACAGAAACTGAGGACTTCAAGCAGTCTCTTCTTGTGACGGTGACGCATATAGTCATTGAGCTCTATCAATCTTGGAGATCCACTCCTTAGCTCCCCTATCTAAGAAACATCAAGAAGTAATTCCATTAACATCAATGAACTAAGAGCTGCTGCCTGTAACATTGACAACCAACATTTTGGTACTACAGGAAAGAAAACATCTTGGTTGTAAAGATCATATACTAACACTTGGGGCTGGGCGAAACACCAGTCCCATCCTCCAAGGCATGTCTGCAAGTTTGCTTCCGAAATGCGGGCAGCTATAGAAAACCTGAAACCAACACAAAACACTGGAGTTATCATATAGAAATGATAATAAACAAGAGATAGAAGAACCGCATTGTAAGATTAATATTTAATTATTGAGTGGCACATACAACTCCAATGGTGTTGTTTACAAGGTTATCGATATTATCTGATTTTGCTTTGTGCAGCATCTGCTTGACAACCAGCCCTCCCATGCTGCAAAGAAGTGGAAGCCAGTACATTAGTGCACTAACATAGGAAACTATCTATAAAATAAATTCATATAAAAACTTAGCAATAAAAATATGCTGTGAACCAAAGAATAACAGACTTCTAATCATGTGTCCTCCCATACTTAACTACAAATTACAAAAACCAGATACCTCCTCAATTTTTGCCCATCTAGTATCAATCTACTCATAAAACTCATTGCTATTAGAAAGAAAAGCAATTGCATGTTAAATAAAAAACAAATGGCAGTCAAATTCCCCAAACCTGGTTGAACTGCCAATGCCTATCAGAAAGCAAGCCCAAGCATAGAGTAGGGCATGCCAAAATAAAGAAAAAGAATGTGCTATTTACTGCACAAAAATTTGGAGAGGGGGAGAAGACACTTCTGAGAAATTGTATCCTTGGGTTGTGAGACTGTGTACCATGCACAACTACCTTACTTTATAACAACACACAAGACCTCTCAGACATCCTTAAATCAGTCAAAGGCTTGCTGGCAAGCACCCAAAAAGAAGAATGAAAATGCCACAGACTCATGGAATAGAGGACCATCATCTAAACACATGAAACACCAATTACCACTTACGATACTAAAAATATTATGACGACTAATTTATGAGAAAACTAAGAATGACAGACAAAAGCATTGACATGTTCATGCACAGACAAAACACATAAGCAGCACTGTACGCACCTATGAGTCACGAAAACTACAGGCCTATCCCCAATACCTGCAGCAACAAGCTTCTCTAATAACATCGAGCTAACTTCCTGCATAATCCAACAACAAACAAGTGAAAATTGAAAAAAGTGAATAATACATACCAATTAGAGATTCAAAGATGAGTTGCAACCAAAATCACTGACCTGAAGGGGGAGGCTAGCGCCAGACCATTGTGTTAGATTGGTCTGCATAAAAATTTAAACTAAGAGTCAGATGCCAATGAGGGGATTGACCTATATCAGAAATAAAATCTATAGGATCTTCCAAGCAATAGGGTGTAGCATTTGGAGAGGCAACCAATCATTAAATTCTTAAAAGAGCAAAACATTTAAAACAATCAGCACTAAAACAAACCTTGTATCTAAGGGTAAAGATACGAGCTTGAGGGAAGTCGGCTGAAAGCCATTCACCAGGCCAGAATGTTCCTAGCTTTCCTGCTTCCTGATCAATCTTCTCTACCAAGCCAGACTTAGTGGATGACTTGTCCTCGGATATGCGCCAAGTCTTATAAGGGCCCCCGCGAAGGCCATGAACAAAAACAACATCCAGAAGAGGCTCCCTTGTGTTTGCGCCATTATGAGATGCATCCTCAGAAGAACTGGACAAGTGAGCATCAATTGAAAGATCTGGTCTGTCCTCACTGTCAATGGAATTAGCCTCATCCAAAGAGGATGCATCCCTTTCAACTGTATCTTGATCATTTAGTTCAGGACACTTCCAATGGGGTCGTTCAGGATTGATTAAAAATATCATGTCTTCATAACGGGGACAATTTTTGTTTCCGTTTGCAATACCAACATCAGGAACGCCACCATTTTCAGAATCTCTATCAATTTGGCGACTGCAAAATATATTTAGAAGAGTTGCTCTAGCATAACTTTGTATTTTAAGATCACTGCAACCTGAGATCTTACCCTTAGCACAATCCTCAAGCCATTTACACCAAGTTCCATCTGCTAGAATAACTTTCTGAACTTTTGGAAGTAGCGATAGGATGGTTAAGAGCCTGGCCGCATGCCTGCGGATGTGTGCTGTAGGTGGAACTCGGACGCTAGATGGGTCATTACTATCTGAAATAGATGATTCCCTATGTATATTTGAGGTTCGCTCTTGTGCCTCAAGCGTTTTAGAAGCATCATACGCTTCTATCGCAGAAAGTTTCTCATAATCGTCACGTAACAACAACCGTCTCAACAAACATAAGACCCCAAGATCAGTTATTTTCTCCTGACACAAAGAATCATCAGTACAAACTTCAGTGAGTGCTTTGATTCCCTTCAGGGTTGCCATTGCAGAATCTGCCACATCAACCTTAGGCACACTATCTTTCTTTAGAGTTTTGAATGGCCCAGAAAAAGGTTCCAAGGAAAGAAGATCTGCTAGCGGAAACGTATCAACAGAGTCAATGGTTGTTCCTAGTTGATTTCCTGCTAGATTAACAACAGCTGCAACTAACTGATTGGCAGTCTGTGCAGCGGAAAGAATGTTTGACTGATCAATTTGAGTCTGCAAAAGTTATTTAGCTTCATGAATACAGGAAAAGAAATGAAGGTCAACATGTACATTCTAAAGATAGCTACACAAGAGGTTATGAGGCTTGGAATAGTGCAAGTATACAAAAAAATTGGATACAAAATTATTAGATTACAACAAAATAAGGAAAGGATAAAAGGAATACTGACCTTCACTTTGTCAGACTTAGGTTGAGTGGTTCCTTTAACTGATGATGCCTTGCTACCCAAAATTTCAGTAAGCAAAATAGCTAACCATCCCTGAGAAATTGGTACGGAATGTGGTCCATAGTCATCAAGAATGCGAGAAAGAATTTTTATTGCCGATGAGCGTATAGTGTCAGAGGAAGATTTTCCAAAAACCCAAGGAAGCAATACACCAGACCACTTTTGACCCTCTTCAAGAGATAAATGTAAGTCCCCAGTGCAAAGCAATTCTAATGCCCTTGCTAATGCTTCTTGGACATGCTTGTGCTTCATTGTCCGCTTGGCAGTGTCTCTCATCAGATGAAGACCCTTCTCCATCACTTTCTTTTGTGCTTCAGGGCTTCTCTCAACAGAAACCAATAATGCTGACAAAGCCACTTGAGCCAAAGGAAAATCTTCATTTTTAGTCGCCTGAGAAACAGTGGAAAGAAGACTGGAACTCCAATCAGAAACAGAATCACTCAGGGGTAGGTTATGATCCTCTAATAGCATGCGAGCCACCAAACTGGCATGCCATTTTACTGATCTCTCGGGTGCGATTAAAGCAGTCATGACAGCATGCCCATCAGCGTCCAACTCCTGTATGAGTGATCTATTCACATCCGATGCCATTGCCCAGTTCGCCAATGCCCATGCAGCAAAAGGAACAGCAACATGCTGACAATTCAAATCATCCCAGAGCCCAGGAACAACAGCAGAAGATACATTGGTTTGTGCTAGTGAACTGTCATGCTTCTTTTGCAGGGAAAGATTTTGGGTAGTAAGCCTTACTGATTCCACATCACTTGTATCAGAATTCCCCAACTCCATAAGTCCAATAGTTCTTGATAAGCCTAAAACTGTTGTAGTGCCCCCAAGAACTTTCATACCAATCCCCTTAATTCCACTTTCGCCATCTTTTTCATCTTCATTTTCATGGGACTCATCCAAATGCATGCCACCTTCTTCAATAACTTGAATGGCAGCAGCTATATCCCGCATTTCAGCATTTCCTGGCAGGGATGGCTTAAACGACACCTTTTCTAAACTATCACAGTTGGATGTAACGATATCCATAATGGCAGCTACAAGCATGCTCCTGCCTTTCAAATTATCATTAACATCCACTAAACTACGTCTTGAATGCTGAAACATAAGACATTATACATGACATTAATAATTACTATTAGAACCCAAATTTTCCATAATTTCGAGAATTGAACTCTCACAAATTCAGTAAAACTGATTGTCTAATACATTGTCCATAACTTTGAACGCTCACCTTCTTGGACCGCCGAGGCTGGCACGAAAAAATGAACTTCAAGAGATTGGGAACAGCGCGAGGCCGGCCGAGCACGGCGGCGGAGACATTGGGGTCGGCGATCAAGAAGGCGAGCGCTCTGGCCGACTCGGCCTGGGTCCCGGCCCCATCCCTGGGGGCCGCCACCGACTCAAGTAGCCAATCAACCACGGCGCCGCCTCCGGCCCCAACAAGGGCCGCCCTGCGACCGGCATTGGCTGCGGCGATGTCGGCGAGGAGCGCGGCGACGCGGAGCTGGAAGCCGGAGCGGACCTCGTGGTTGGCGGAGGAGAGGACGGAGCTGAGGGAGTGCCAGAGAACGGAGGCCGCGACGCCGGTCTGCTTGGCGTGGTGGAGGAGCCTCCGGAACGATTCGTAAAGAGGGTTGGATGAGGACTTGTTGTGGTCGAGGACGGCGTAGGAGGCGATTAGGGCGGAGACGACGGTGGCGGAGAGGGCGAGGGCGGTGTTGCGAGAGACAGAGGCGGTAGGGATGGGAGAGAGAGAGTGGTGGTGCACAATTGGAGGCGGTAGGACTTGCTGGGAATTTTTGATATTGTTTGGGGGCTCGATTGGGATTCTGGAAGCGGGAGAGGAGAATAAACGGCTGGGATTGTAATGATGATGATGATTATGACGGTGGTGATGAGGGAAGAGGTAATAGCAGTAGCGGCGGGTTCTGTAACAGAAACGGAGAATCATTTTTAAAATTCTAGGAAATGTTTGTTTGGGGGAAAAGAAAAGAAAGAGTGAAGTTGCGAGGGATTTCCATGGCGGGAGGAAATTGCGCGACTTATACAGGAACTGTGAGTATAAAAAAAGGAGTTAGGAGACGGTAAGGAGGGTCTATAAACGAGGAATTTCTTTTGGGATATGCTACCGTGTAGACCTGGCAAAATACCCCACGACCCGTTAACACGACCCGGAACGACCCGTAAATTTGAGGGTTTGGGTTGGATGTTAGCGGGTCGTATCAAAAACGTGTTGACCCGATAACAACCCGTTAAGATAACGGGTCGTGTCAGTGCCAACCCGCGAAACCCATTAGACCCGTTAAAAATAAGGGCATTTAGGTAAATTTAGACCCTTAACAAAACTTAAGTTCCAGCCTTTTGGAAAACCTAATTCATTCACTCATTCTGTCATTCAGCACTCAGCCGCCTCCCCCCCCCCCTCGACTCACACTCACTCTCCAAAGCTAATCTCTCTCAATCTTTCTCTCACAAATCACAATCTCAGTCTCATTCATTCTCACTGTCACTCATTCTCAGACTTCTCAGTACAAGCACCAAGCTCTTAGTCTTAGTCTCTCACTGGAGCTCGGATCGGAGGCTTCGGGTGTCGAAGGTCTGGACTGGAGCCTAGATGTGACAGACTCGGAGAAGAAGAACGAGCCGTCGAAGGCCTGCAAGTCGAGCCGTCGGCGAACCAGATGGCAGAAACCCTCAAACCCAGGCCAGAATCACTCTCTGTCTCACTCTCGATCTCGATCTCGACAAATCCAGAATCAGAAGGCAGAAACCCTCAAACCCAGAATCACTCTCTGTGACTGTCTCACTTAGTCACGCAACTCTCTCTCTCTCTCTCTCTCTCTCTCGACATCATAAGTCAGAAACCCCTTTTGATTCTCAGTCAATCTCTCAACTCTCAAGCTTTCAGCCTCTCACTGATCTCTGGAGTCTCGACTCTTGATTGATCGATTCCCTCTTGTCTCAGTCAATCCCTCAAGCTCTCAGCAACATCATCTGGTCTCTCATTTCTGTCGTTGCAAATCAAAGACTCAAACCCTCAAAGAGTCAAAGGTATTTCGAACCAGTACATCAATACCTATGAGTTATGAAGTAATCTCACCTTTCTATTATGCTAAACCAAGTGAAATATGTTATGAAGTAATCTCACATCACTGTGTATTTGACTATTTGTGAATTGTGATTTGTATGTGTGTGTTAGACTTTCATATATCAAGTGAAATATTTTCATGCTTAGCTTTTTTTATAGCAGAGTTCATTTGCTGTGATTTAAGAGTAATATTGCATAGCTTGATATTCTTGTTTTTATATATAACTATTAAATGTTCATTGCAGATGAATCCCACAAGTAATATTGATGAGGAGTCTGGTGAAGTTTCAATGAGAAACAATGTGGATGAAAGTGCTACAAATGTAGATGCTACAACAACAGATACAAGCCCTACAAACAAAAGGGGTAGAGGCATAGCAGTAAGTAAGCGTAAATTAAGATCTCCTGCTTGGACTTTGTTTGAACTATTGCCTATGAGTCCAGATAAAAAGAAGCGTGCTAAATGTAGACAATGTGGTGTGATATATATCTGTGATAGTCAATGTGGGACGGGTAATATGTTGAGTCACATGAAAAATTGTCCTAAGAAAACACATGGTGATTTGCAGCAATTAATGCTATCACAATCTGGATTGCGATCCCCAAAATTTGAGCATGAGAAATTTAGGGATTTATTGATAGAAGCAATTATCAAACATGATTTGCCTTTTAGCTTTGTTGAATATGAGGGCATTAGAGCTTTGTTTGCATATATATCCCCTGATATCAAGCTGCCTTGTAGAAATACTGTAAGGGCATGTGTTTTAAGGATGTTCAAAAGGGAAAAACTTAAACTTGATAATTTGTTAAGTATGGTTCCAGGAAAGATTTGCTTAACATCTGATTTATGGACCTCTGTGACCACTGATGGGTACCTAACTCTTACAGCCCACTTTGTTGATCAAGAATGGAGATTGCATAAAAGGATTTTAAACTTTTGTTGTATGCCCCCTCCACATACTGGTGTTGCTTTGTGTGAAAAAATTAATTCATTATTAACTGATTGGGGGATTGAGAAGAAATTATTTTCTATTACTTTGGATAATGCTTCTGCAAATGATTGTTTTGTTGAACATTTGAAGAATCAATTGAACTTTAGAGGTCTACTATTAATGAATGGTAAATTCTTTCATGTTCGTTGTTGTGCTCACATTTTAAACTTGATTGTTCAAGAGGGACTAAAAGAAATTGATCCCTCTGTGATAAAGATTCGTGAGTGCATCAAATATATAAAGGGTTCAGCTGGGAGGAAACAAAAGTTCTTTGATTGTGTTGCACAAGTAGGGATAGTAGGTAATAGGAGAGGCTTAAGACAAGATGTGCCTACTAGGTGGAACTCAACCTACACCATGCTTGATAGTGCACTTTTTTATCAGCGTGCTTTTATCAATCTAAGGTTAAGTGATTCAAGTTTCACTTTTTGCCCTTCTACAGAAGAGTGGGATAAAATAGGGAAGATTTCAAAATTTTTGGGGTATTTTTATGAAGTTACTTGCTTATTTTCTGGAACAAAGTACCCTACATCAAATTTATTCTTCCCTAAAGTGTTCATAATCCAACACAGTATTAAATCAGCCATGGAAGATAGGGATGATTTCATGAGAAGGCTGGGAACTTCTATGAACTTAAAGTTTCAGAAGTATTGGGCAGATTACAGCTTTATTCTTGCAATTGCAATTATTTTGGATCCTCGTTATAAATTGCAGTTTGTAGAATGGGCTTATACCAAGCTTTATGGTCAAGATTCTTATGAATTCAAAAGTGTTAGTGACACATTGTCTTCTCTTTTTGATTTGTATGTACAAAATCTGCCTCATCTTGTTAATTCAAATCGTCCAAGGAATGAGACAGCTAGTCACACAGAAGATGGAGACATCATTTTTGAGGTAATTGCTTGTTTTCTTTATATAATTGCTTGTTTGATAATTGTTTGTCTTTTTTTTATAAGTGCTTGTTTGATAATTTCATGTTTTTTATAAACCTTTGTAGGATTTTGATAATAGTTATAACAATGGTGTAGCTTCAAGTACAAAAACTGAATTGGATAAGTATTTTGATGAAGAAAGGCTAGACAGAAAGCAAGAGTTGGATGTTCTTTCTTGGTGGCAAATGGAGCAATTTCGTTATCCTATTCTTTCTCATTTAGCTCGCGATGTGCTAACAATTCCTATTTCCACTGTTGCATCCGAATCAGCCTTTAGTATTGGTGGTAGAGTACTAGATCAATATCGTAGTTCATTATTGCCTGAAACTGTTCAAGCTTTGTTATGTGCTCGAGATTGGATTTTTGGCAAGGGAGGTAAATTTTATGTATCATTATATTAGTATGTTTCTTTTTTATTCTCATAAAGTAATATTTGTAATTGGATTTTTTATTTATGCTTAGTTTTAGATAAAGAATGTGCTGACTTGGAACAACTTACTGAAGATGTTTTCAAGTTGACTAATGAGGATTGTGGAACCAGATCTGGACAATGCTCTAATAGCATTTCTATTGATTGATAAAAGGTGCTGTTACTGCTGTATAGTGTATAGCCTATATTTCTATTGTTGTAGTTGTAATATTTCTATTGTTACTGTTGTATAGCCTATATTTCTATTGTTGTGGTTGTAATATTTCTATTGATGATTGATGCAATTGAAAAGTATTGTATCTCATCTTATATGTGTTCTCTTTCAGGAAAGAATTAGAAAAGTTCTTGGTGTGGAAGTCTGGAAGAATAAAGATATTCATATTATGGCTGGAAGCCTAGAGCATTTTGAGTCTTCATGGGCATCAAATATTTCATAATTTCATTTATTTGTTTGTTTTCTCTTTTGCTGTAATTTTGGAACATTGTATTTAAATTTGGAACATTGTATAATTTGTATTAAAGTTTGGGTTGTTATTTATTTTGGAACTTTGTTTTGAATTTTGGGCTGTTAAGCCTATTATTTATTTTGAAACTTTGGATTGAATTTTAGGCTATAATTTCTGATTTATTGTAAGATATATATTAATTATAAGTGTGTTTAAAAATAGCAATTTTTAACGGGTTGAACGGGTCGTGTCGTGTTCACCCGTTTTAATTCGTGTCGTGTTCGTGTTGAGGTTTTTGTCACCCGTTGCTTAACGGGTCGTGTCGTGTTAACCCGTTAAGCTTAACGGGTCGTGTCGTGTTTGACCCAAACCCGCAAAAAACGACCCGTTTGCCAGGTCTACTACCGTGTGCGGACCTTTCCGTTTAGGACCGAGTTTGGACAGGCATTTGATACACTCAAGTAAAGGTGTGGATTTCGACCAAAAAAGAAAAAACGTAAAGGTGTGGAATTAAAACTGGGCTGACACCTGGCCTGCCTGGCCCAAATTTGGTCGGCGTAATACGGGTCTAGTTCCAGCCCAATGACCTTAGTCCAATGGGCCTAAAATGAGTATAAAAGAAAAGTTTGTGGCAAAAATCTAAATCACATACATGATCTATCATTGAATATATACAAGTAGGATGAAGTAGTAATAAGAATAATGCTATATGTACCATATTTTTATACCACATTTTTGTATCATCTTACGTGTCATTATTTTACTGGACAAGGTTTTTCTTTTTCTTTTTGGATTTTTGTTTTTATTTTTTAGTATCCAATGTATGAATGCCATGTAAGTTGCCACATAAGGTAGTATAAAATTATGGTATAAAAATGTGGGATGTTTAGCACTACTGATAGTAATAAATCATTGTCAGTTGAAGGTGCATGGAGGCAAATGAATATCCACACCAAACTTGATTATTGTAGTGTTCTTTTGTTTATGTTCGGGTTTATATCAATGTCACAGATGTATATCAATGTCACAGATGTAACAATATGCATTCTTCTATTTGTTTGGTTGCATGTGATCCATATTCAATAAAAGTTTTTCTTTGATGATGGAGTTGATGATTATATATTAATTGTTACAATAGTCAACTTTAAGAGAGCTTTGTTTGTTTGATTGTTTGTCAATTTGTTTGAAAAATTAAACAAAAACTAATTAATTTAAAGCATAAATATATATATGCATGCAAATTGCAGATACATGCATCACTACTGTTTGAAAGGTTATCAGGTTTTGTACCCAAAATTTTTGGGAAAATTACAGTTTAATCCTTCTAACATTTCAAAAAAATCTTATGATTTTTTTTTCCAAATAAAACCCTTATTTTTTTAAAAATAAAGTCCTTTGATCATTGCCTTGTCAAAGAAATATGTCATTATTTTTTTTTTTAGGGTATAGGGTACGGGTTAACCTCTTATCTTCCTAGGATATAGAATGAGATTTGTGAAGACTGTATATTAGGTTTTAATTTTGAGATTTTGGGCGATTACAGTTTAATCCTTCTAATATTTCTTATTTGGAAAAAAACCTTATGACTTTTTTTTTTTCCAAATAAAGCCCTTATTTTTTCTAAATGAAGTCCTTTAATCATTGCCTTGTCAAAGAAATATGTCATTATTTTTTTATTTTTTGAGGGTATAGGGTACGGGTTAACCTCTTATCTTCATAGGATATAGAATGAGATTTGTGAAGACTGCATATTAGGTTTTAACTCTGAGATTTTGACAAACCAGGACTTGACAAAGAATAAATAATGCACTGCCGAATAATCAAAAATGATTACCGACCGCTCGGCGCTTGGTATATGAAAAAAATAGAAAATAATAGACCAGTATTGTGTAACATGGAATTGTTACAATATTATTAGACTTTAGTTAGAATTTTAAAAGTCATAAGACTTTATTTAATATATTATAAAACTAAACGACTCAAATAGAACTTATAGAAGTCTCGAAAAAAAAAAAAAAAAATTGTCAAGTTCGACCAAAAAAAGAAAGAAAGGCTTGTCAGGTATGGGATTAAAACTGGGCTGGAGCCTGGCCCGTCTGGCCCAAATTTGACTGCTAATGTGGTCTCCTTGGTATGGGCGTTTCTTTGGCCAAAAAAATGCTTTTGGTATGCGTGCTTTTTTTTTGCTTTTTTTGGCCATTGGTATGTGTGCTTATTAGATGGTTATTAATGCTTTTCTCACGGGCCTTCTGATTAACTCTTTTCTGATTCAAAAGCAGTAAGTACCTCATTTTATTTGAGATGCCACACACCAGTACAGTTTACACGAGCAAAATGGACATGTTTAAGGTGATCCATTCACAATGGCCCCAAAAAAAAAAAAAAGGTGATCCATTCATGAATTCCATTTATCTGACAGAATGATGCTTAATTTCCCACTTTGGATGTGTACGTTTTAATTTGGCTTTCACCAAATTGTTTCTCCTGCCTACAATTCTCATGGTTTCACCTACAATTCTTGGATGGGGTGTGTCTAATTAGGTGTCATCTTTTCTCTCAAAGCAAGAGCACTACTCATCTTTAGGAAATGGCCCACTCTTGAGTTGTTGTCGTCAATGATGTAATTGTACATAACATGAATTCATGCATGCCATTTTCAAGCTAGCTTGCTAGAATCCACTATATTAATTTGGGTCCATAGAATTAATGATAAGTCCCACTAAATACTTGATTCCTTTACACAGAGTCTATATAAAATGCCCTAACAAACAATATTTTTCCACAGCTTAATTCTGATTAACCTCTCTATCTGCGCGCATTTCATTTCCTGCCTTATGGAAAGAACAAAAAGAAAAGTAAAACCTCCTACTCATGGAAACTTCATTACAATTCTCAGCATTGATGGAGGTGGAATAAGAGGAATTATTCCAGGAGTGATACTTGGCTTCTTAGAGTCTCAGTTACAGGTTATATTTTTATATATTGTACGTCTAAATAAAATAAATACAGCAGGGCATGCACTGTACTGGGTTAATGGCCTTTACCCAATTATATATATATATATACTTGAGAATTGAGAATCATATATACTTGGTTTCCATGCAGAAACTAGATGGTGAGGAAGCAAGAGTTGCAGACTACTTTGATGTGATTGCAGGGACAAGCACAGGTGGTCTATTGACCATCATGCTAACTGCACCCAATGAAAACAGTCGCCCTATGTATGCTGCCAAAGATATCAAGTCCTTCTATTTTGAAAATGGTCCTAAAATTTTCCCTCAAATGAGGTAATGGTATTAATTGCAACAAGAAGGAAAATCTTCAGCTAAAAAGACTATTAATTAGACTCTTTTTTTTGGCAATTCTTAATTGGACTTAACCATAACTAAATAGGTATTTTTTTGGTTGTAGCGCACAATCACACACTAAATCATGATAAATAAGCTTGTGATGCGGTTTTGATATCATATATAACAACATGAGTACTTCTCACACAAACTAATGCTTGTGAGTTTGCCGTAAGACTTTATACTCAATGATGAAGTGGGCTGTGGAAGTTTTCCTCATTAACAAAGAAAAAAAAAAACTGATAATTGGATTCTTTGAAGTACTTATTATGCACGTGCACAAGATCTCTCTAGCATAGGACCAATGTGGTACAAACATTTTGGGATTGAAGAAACATATAATAATTAACCACATGGTAATATGGTATAATGTTGGTTATAGGATTATAAGCTAGTCTAACTAACACATTCCTTTACATTCTGTTTAAGCAACACAGTTGCCCACTTGCTCATGTTACCAAAATGATCAAAGCTGTGTTTGGACCAAGGTACGATGGCAAGTATCTCCAGACTCTCCTTAAGCAAAAACTAGGAAACACACGATGTCACCAAACATTGACCAACGTTGTCATCCCAACTTTTGACATCAAGCGACTCCAGCCCACCATCTTCTCCAGCTTTCAGGTTTTGAAGCTCATCCAAATTAATTGATTTCAAATTTGGAATTTCTTAGAAGTACAAAAGCTAGCATTATAGTACGCATCATCATGTATATTAATTTATGCTTTAGGTGAAGAGCAAGCCAAGCCTCAATGCCTTACTCTCAGATATATGCATTGGAACTTCGGCAGCCCCAACTTATTTTCCTGCCCATTACTTTGAAACCAAAGACTCTGCAGGAAATGTGGAAAAATTCAATCTTGTTGATGGTGGTGTAGCAGCTAACAATCCGGTGAATATAAATTTGATTTTGAGCTTTTTGGGTGTTTTTGTTTTGGTCCTACAAATCTACAACACTGATAGAAACCCTTGCATGCCCAATTCTTATGAATGTGATCACATAGACTTTAATTGCTATTGGGGAAGTGACAAAAGAGGTACACAGGGGGAGCCCAGATTTCAATTCTATAAAAGCAGCAGACCATTATGGTCGACTGCTGGTTCTGTCATTGGGGACAGGTTCTGTCAAAGTTGAAGAGAAATACAGTGCAAATGAAGCAGCCAGATGGGGGGTATTTGGGTGGTTACTAAGTGACCATTCAACCCCATTAGTGGATGTGTTCACTCAAGCAAGTGGAGACATAGTGGACCTTCACATGTCTGTGGTTTTCAAATCCTTCGAATGCGAAAAAAATTACCTTCGAATTCAGGTTCATGTGCATCCTTTCATGCTTATATTGGTGCTTTAATTTTGTTATGTACATGTCTTAAGGTTGACTAATTTGGAATGGAATTTGCAGGATGATACATTGAAAGGGCAAGTGTCCTCTGTTGATGTTTCCACCAAGGAGAATTTGGAAAATCTTGCAAGCATTGCAGAAGGGTTGTTGAAGAAACCAGTGTCAAGAGTGAATTTAGAGACGGGTAGTTTTGCACCATCAAAACATGAGACCAACGAACAGGCTCTTATAAGGTGTGTGAAACTATTCTAACTTGTTGATTAAAACTCTGCTTGTGGCATGCATGTATTATACCAAAGAACAATTTTTTTAAAACATATGCAGGTTTGCAAAGCTGCTCTCTCAAGAGAAGCACCTTCGTGAAACCTCATCAAGGCAGAAATCGGCAGCAAATTAAGTATTAATGATATGATCAATAATGATGCAGTTTGAAATTATTGCTTTTTCTTCTTCTTTGTTGAATGAATAAAATAAGGAGGCATGAGCCGCCTGAAATAAATAAATGTAATAAAATCTGCTTGACAGCTTGAGCCTTGTATCTAGATTTAGAAAACAGTACAAATTTGAAGTCTCAATCTAAAAGTACTGGCAATAATATTAAAACTACCCGTCCCTTTCATAGGGTAAAGGGTTTTGGATTCTGTCTGTTACAAGTTAATTTGTTGGATGGTTGGAACTTATAAAGTTTTTATTGTTTGGCCAAAAAGAAAAGTAAATAATAATGATGATGATGATGATGATGCCTTTCACACCCTAATTTTCAGTGAACATTTATATATAGGCTGGCACTTGTTGGAACTCTACAAACTTTTGAAGACAATTTGCAGTTCAAGAATCAAGACTTGCCTTTATGATTTTATTCTATGGCTGCCATCTATGTAGGAGAACAGAGTAACTTCAATAATATTTTTCAGAAGTATTTCACCTCTCTTGAACTCTGTCTTGTTAAACAAGCTTTTCACCTACCCTGCCAAGTCTACTACAATAAATTAATTGGACTATTCGATCAGCTCAAAATCGTAAGAGTATAAAATCAAAAGTTGAAGTTTTGATTATAAGTATCACAAACGTAATGGGATACGTCACCATCATGTGATTAACATCCCCAGCAGGTGCTGCCAATTCAATTGCCTTATCACTTGAACAAAGAGAGAAAGAATTTAAGGTTTTTTAATCAGTAAAACTCTAGAATTGTCAAACATCTATCATGGACTAGGGATGCTTTACTAAACTGAATTCTAGAGTTTGATCCACCGATTACTGTGTGGTATGCATTTTTCATTTTTTCCTAAGCATGACATCCAGCAGGAGAATAGATTAGGGAACTTACAGCATAGTAAACAGTCTACCTGCTGAATTTAGATGTTGGAGCAATATTGCAGACTCATTTCAACATACTGTATTTATGACATTTTTGCTTCTTTGAATCGTTTTCTCTCATGGATGAAATTAATCCCTCAAAGAGTTATGCATGGTGATTGTCTGCACCTCAATTTTTTTTTCTTATAAAATTCATTCAACTAACTAAACTAGTATATATATATATACTATAACAACTATGAAAGTTTCTATTTCTGATCGAACATGTAATTTGGAGTTGAGGACTTTTTAAGTCCACAACCTTTAAGAGATATATTAACCCCTCTTAGGAAGGGTTCTTTGAACAAGATGATTATAATGAATTGCACATATGCATGCAATGGATAATTTACTTGCACTTTAGATTGGACAAACGTCTGAATGAGAATTGATGCAGAAAGAATCTTCATTACGCAAGAGTTTTTCAAGACAAGTACAATTAAGAAGCCAGGGATTACAATTCTGTTACACTTGGATAAGATCATTAGTCCGAATCATATAGTAAAACTACATTAACTATTAGCTAATTGGTTAGGAGCTGAGCTGGAGGATCAGCTTCAGCCACCATCTAGAAGCTAGGCTTTTGTAGAGTCCGCTCTTAGGTGCTGAAACCTAAGAGTTGATGTTGGTTATAGCTGAGCTTTCCTGCTGTTAATGTTGGTTGTAGCTGAGCTTTCCTGCTGTTAATGTTGGTTATAGCTGGGCTTTCTGAGTTATATCTGTTTGCTTACAAGAAACCTTGCTGTGATGTATATGTATGAAACAAAAGAACCAAAGTGTTTCCTTTCCCTTTTTGACATAGTACTGTGTAACTGAAGATGATCGATGTCTTGATGTTATCAATAATCATTACTGTACGTGTAATAGAAGTGTAACATTAACATAACCCAGAGGGACAACAATTTCCAACCTAAATCAGATTACAGGAAAAACGTATGCCAATAGAATATGATTAAATTATGAACATTTTCTTGATCTACCATCTCTTTATCATCATGACAGCATAATTGAATGGTAGACCATTCAGGTTTTGGATTTCGTACAACTACTTTGCACTTTACATATAGATAATCAATTTGGCTAGTTATCCTGCTGATTGACCAATTTTAAGCCTACTGTGCCATCGTTGATCATCAATCGCCGCCTTTTACGAATCAAATTAAAAGTTTAATTAATATTTTTATTTTGCATTAATCCTTATCGTTGCCTTCATTGCATGTTGGCCAAACATAACTTCATCTGAATAATTAAATCTAAGGCATTAGCTGCTTGATGGAGGTTACTTTAAAGGTTAGGCAATTTCATGAGCACAAGGTTTGGCCTAACAATTAAATCTCCTGTACATTTTCTAGCCTCAATGGTTTACCTAATCATTCTCACCTACAATTCTCATGAAGTCTCACCTACAAGTCTAGAATTCTCGCTATGCTTGTCCATATATGCATGGCCTAGGGGGACAATGAGCACTCTGCTGTAGCAAGAGGACAAGGTTAGACAAGATATGATGAACATTTTAATAATGATATATAATTCCCTTGCTTGCTATAAACATGGTCCAACTTGAACCACATCCAATTAAGAAAATACAAACTGGGTCAAAAATTTGAATCAGATACACCATTGACATTCTCTTTTAGTTCAATCACTTGTTGGGGGGCATGATATCCAATGACTTGGTTGAAATATTCTTTGAAAACGAGTTTATAGGAGGAGTCTATAAATACCCTCACTTCTCTCAAAGAGGAACTCACCAAAGAACTCTAGCTTTGTCTTAAAGCCTCTTGTAAAGTTCAAACACTCTTTTTCTCTCCTTCTCTGTAGCTCTCTTATATATAGGCTTATACCTGCAGCTCATCAAACTCTCAATCAGTCGCATGGAAAGAACCAAAAGTATACCCCTACAGCCCCCAACTTATGGAAACCTAATCACTGTTCTAAGCATTGATGGAGGTGGAATAAGAGGTCTTATCCCAGGAACCATCCTTGGTTTCCTAGAATCTGAGCTTCAGGTAGCTACGTACAATAATGTTGTGCCAAACCATATATGGTTTTTGTGCATATTTCTCAAAGTATAAATTTGTACTTGCTACTTAATGTATCCGGTGGATATAGCTAGTGTTGAGGATATGAAATCTCCTATTGTTTATTCTAAGGCTTGCATAACGATGCATAAAATTCTCGGCATGATCACCATTCATTGCTAATTAAATTTGAGTTGAATGCTCTAGCTTTCACATGCTAATATATATAGGTACGTATTTAATATTGTAATATATGATAAATGTAGTACTAAATCCATAATGTTATTGATCATGTTGCAGAAGCTGGATGGTGAAGATGCAAGACTCGCGGACTATTTTGATGTGATTTCAGGGACAAGCACAGGTGGTCTTGTGACTGCCATGCTCACAACCCCAGATGAGAATAACCGCCCACTGTTTGCTGCCAAAGATATTAAGGACTTCTACCTTACTCAATGCCCTAAAATCTTCCCCCAAAAGACGTACGTAATGTTAATTAATGTCAAACTTGTTACTTTCAAATTAACATATATATATGTTGCTACATTTAATTTGGACATAAAACTTTTTTATTTCATAGTTACTAATATTAGCTTAAATGTGTTATTCAAACTGCAGTTGTCCATTGTTTTCTCATGTTAAGAAGATTATCAAAGCCCTAGCAGGACCAAAATACGATGGGAAGTATCTACATAGCTTGGTTAGGGAAAAACTAGGTAACAAAAGACTGCACCAGACATTGACTAATGTTGTCATTCCCACATTTGACATAAGGAACCTCCAGCCAACAATCTTCTCCAGCTTTGAGGTACTTCACCTTCTTCTCTCTGAAATTCACTACTTTTCACTGAGTTTAATTTTAATTTTACAGTAGTACATGATCATATATATATAATTCTAATATGCATGTGTGCTTTCTTGGGTGGTCAGGTGAAAAATAAGCCATCATTCGATGCCTTACTCTCAGATATATGCATTGCAACCTCAGCAGCACCAACTTATCTCCCAGCTCATTATTTCGAAACCAAGGACCACGAAGGAAAAGTTAGAGAATTTAACCTTATAGATGGTGGCGTGGCTGCAAATAATCCGGTATATAACATCTAACTTGTTCAATTGTCAGACTGTGAATCTATATCATAAATGTTTAGGCAAATAATTACTTAACTAATAGTACTTTTGGCCTTGCAGACTTTAGTTGCTATTGGTGAAGTAACAAAGGAAATAATCAAGGGGAGTTCGGACTTCTTCCCAATCAAACCCATGGATTATGGACGATTTCTGGTGATATCATTAGGAACTGGCTCGCCAAAAACTGAAGTGAAATACAATGCACGAAAGGCCGCCAAGTGGGGCATCTTGGATTGGCTAACCAGTGGTGGTTCCACCCCTATAATTAATGTTTTCAGTCACGCAAGTGCCGATATGGTGGACCTTAACCTCTCTGTGGTTTTCCAAGCCCTTCACTCTGAGAAAAACTACCTTCGAATTCAGGATGACACGCTAAGCGGGGAAGTGGCATCTGTGGATATAGCCACAAATAAGAATTTGGATGATCTTCTGAAAGTTGGTGAAGGGCTATTGAAGAAACCAGTTTCCAGGGTTAATTTAGAGTCTGGCAGGTTTGAAGTTTCGAACCATGAGACTAATGAAGAGGCTCTTACAAGGTACCAATATTAAAATTTGCTTTGTGAAATATTCATCTCTAAGAAAAACAAAAACAACATTTATTGTTTTGATGGCATATATATATAGTTAACATTGTAATAATTTGGTGCAGGTTTGCAAAACTACTGTCTGAAGAGAAGTGGCTTCGCCTTGCAAAGTCGCCCCATGGAAATTTTCATAACTGAACGCAGTGATATATTTGCCCTAGCTAGCTAGCCATATATGACAAGACATGATTCTTTAATTTAATTAGTACAAGTTGAAGTATTAATACATTATTGTAAGTTGAAGGTGCATATGGGGGCAATGATCCACACATGCACCAACAACATAATTGGTTCTTTAATTAGTATCTATTCTTTTGTTTATGTTCAAATAAAAAATCCCAGGTTGGCCGGATGTCAATGTAACAAATGTACATAAATATTGTTTATATGTTCTATTTGTCTGGTTGTGACTCACACATATTTAATAAAAGAGTTTTCGTTTTTTTCTGATAATATTGTCTATTGATCCATCAAAACAGTGAAACAGAGACATTTTTGTCTATATGTATTTATATATGCCAATCAAAAAATCGTTTCCAGGTCCAGTTCTTTATATAATATATACACCAATTCTCGTCTATAGTATGCATTAAATTTTATTACTGTTTCTTTGAGAACTGGTTGGAATAAATGGCGAATTATATTATGTTGAGAGATGAATGATGTTTTCTTTGGTGGTGAAGCGATGATGATGTTGTTACAATATTCAATTTAAGATCTTTGTTTGTTTTGCTTGTTTGTAAGTCAGAATTTGTTGCTTGAGCCTTGAGGTACGTACTTTTTAATTTGTTAGGAAAATTAAACACAACTAATTGAAGAGCTTAATTATTCAATAATTAGGTATTTGCATATTTTAATTAATACTGTGATGATGGATTAGCTGATAAAGCATATATATCTGCATGCAGATACATGTACTGTTGGAAACGCGGATGTCAAGAATTTGACCATTTGGTCAGTCAGACTCTGAAAAAAAGTCTTCATTTAAATTATTTTCTAAACAGTCAAGTTAGAATATGACTGTTACCAACAAGTCCACAAACTAGTTTGTACAGTGATATCCACAATTGATCGACCTTCGCATGCACTCAAATTAATTGGGAAAAAGAAAGGCCACCATCTATCTACCATGGCATGCATATATGAACAAATATATATTATATAGTTTCACATGGGCGGCTCTGTACATGGTTATGGAGAGTAGCATCATGTGTTATATATATAAGCAAAAGCTTTCTTTGACCCAATTAAACTGCGCCATGCAGCTGCAGGTTCCAAAATTAAGCTAGCTGGATGCTCTCTCATGATCGATCAAGATCAGATCACTTGATCAAGCACCCTTCATGAAGCTGCAGAAGAAAAATATATCCGAACCCTTTTCCCATTTCCTTTCTTTGTTAATGAATACAATAATGTGCCCTTCATATGCATAAAAATAATCTAATTTACTACCAATTCAATTGCTTGATCACTTGAACAAAGAAAAAGAGTTAATTAACAGATCAAAGAAAAATTCTTTAATCAGTAAAACATTGAAGATGGACTTGGGATCGATTCTTATACTAAACTAATTAATTCTACACATATCTGCATGGAGTAAATTCCAAAATTCCAGGCGTGCTCGATATCTGGTGGGTAATACATACTCATTTTTTCTAAGCATGACATCAATATAACAGTACGTACTATGAGAAAGCAATTAAGTGCCTAGCTGCAAAGAGTACCATTTAAATCACCATCAGCAGTACTTAGCATGGGTCTTACAAGAAAACTCTGAAATTATTGATTTACTATACCCGGCCAACAGAAACTTAAGAAGAATATTAAATTTAATAAATTTTCATTGGTTTAAACCATCAGAGGCTAGTTAAAGTTTATCTCCAGCTCAACCTCCTACATATAATTAACTGTCTTAGAGATTACTATATGATCAGTTAGTATTATGTATATGAGTATGTTTCTATATTATGCATCAGTACTCTTATGTATAATTGCATTGTATTTCAGCTCCGGCCTCTGTGTCTATATAAAGAGGCCGGAGCCTTATGTATATGAGTACACATGTATATGTGCTGCAAGAACCTTTGAAATTTCTACCACACTCAACATGTAATTTGGAATTGAGGACTAAGTAAGAAATTTTAGGAAGGTTGCTGCCACCAATTGAACAAGTTGTTTGCTACAATTAATGATCTGTGTATATGTATGCATAATTATCTTGAATCAGTATCTCAGAAAATTTATGACAATATTAGTTGGATAGTATTTTACTTTTTACTTTAGATTAATGGAGCTAACTTTAGGCATATCAATGTTGTTAATTCCTTCCATTTAGCTAAGAGATGCCAATATATATCTCCAAGTTACTGCAGGGCACATAATTATGTACGTAGGAAAGCAATTTTCATATGGGCATCTCATGTTTTCCGTTTCTTTATTGACAGATGCATTATTAATCTTATCCAATATATGAATACTGTGTTATTGAAGTATAAGATACCTAGCCGATAGCACATGGAAAACATGCATATATCCATAGAACTTGATTAAAATATGCAGCAGATGTTTATCATCATGTTGAAGTTATCTGCAGGCAAAATTGAATGGTAGAGCATTCAATATTTTGATTTCTTACAAGTACTTTGCAGTTGGAAAATAAATCAATCACACACTGCAGGGCAACTTGTTGCCTCCAGATTGACCTTCTAAGATATTAATCAATGAAGCTAGCTCGCTGCCATTGTTGATCGCCGCCTTATACGAATCAAATCATAACGCGGAGGAATCATTGAAAGGGAATCTCATCATCATGTGCATATCTTCATTGTATGCAGTCACAACTTATTAATAGTTAAGCTAAAGTTTGGTTGCATGCTAGAGGGTAGGCAACATTTCATGACCAATATGGTCTTGGCCTAATGATCATAGCTATAGTACGTCTCTCTTGTTAGCCTCAACTAAGGTTACACATTGTCACCTACAAGTCTCAAGGAGTCTCACCTACAATTCTACACATGTTATCCATGGCCTAGGGGACCACTTTATGAACATTTTTTTTTGTAGCATCCAAGAGGGTATATGGTAAATTTGACTAGATATATATGAAATTTTTCCATGTTTAGTAAACATGCCGCCCAACTTGAACAATATCCAAAACAGAGTCAAAATTTTGAATCCATTCAACATCCATTGACGATACTGTACTTTTATATATTCAATCTCACTTTTGGGTTCATGTGCATGCATGAGGGATCCCATGACTTGGTTGATTCTTGGAAAATAAGTGTAGAAGGAGTCTATAAATACCCCTAATTTCTCTGAAAGGGGAAAACTCACCAAAAACCTCTAGCTATTTCGGCAAACCCTCTTCGAATTAAAGTTCAGACTCTCTCTTTCTCTCCTGTTCTGTCTCTCTTATAGCAGCTGCAGCTCAAACTTATATATCAAGTCTCATGGAAAGAATTAAAAGTATACCCCTACAGGCCCCAACCTATGGGAACCTAATCACTGTTCTCAGCATTGATGGGGGTGGAATTAGAGGGCTTATCCCAGGAACCATCCTTGGTTTCCTTGAATCTGAGCTTCAGGTACAATTAATATCAAGCACTTTATATATTGTACAGAAAATTTTCATTTTCCATTTAGCAATTTGCTGCATTAACTCCATGTTACATTGTTGCTAGCTAAAAGATCATATTATCATGTCATGTACTTAATTTTGCTCATGATATTGCAGAAGCTGGATGGTGAGGATGCTAGACTCGCGGACTATTTTGATGTTATTGCAGGGACAAGCACAGGTGGTCTTGTGACCGCCATGCTTGCAACCCCAAATGAGAATAACCGCCCGGTGTTTGCTGCCAAAGACATTAAGGACTTCTACCTTACTCACTGCCCTAAAATCTTCCCCCAAAAAACGTAATCATAGTACTAATAATTAGTTAACACATATTGCTCCATTTGGATTTTGTAATTAATTTTCTTCGTAGTACTAATTTTAGCATTAATGTTCTAATTACACCACAGCATTCCATTCTTTCCTCATGCTGCAAAGATTATCAAAGCTCTAACAGGACCAAAATACGACGGGAAGTATCTACATGAGGTGGTTGGGCAAAAACTAGGCGACATAAGGCTGCACCAGACATTAACTAACGTTGTCATTCCCACATTTGACATCAAACAGCTCCAGCCAACAATCTTTTCCAGCTTCGAGGTAATTGATGACCTTCATGTATATATATATCAATCCCTTTGAAACTCATTTTCTCGAGTTTAATGTTCTTTTACTATTTATGTTTAAACAAACAAGAAATTAAATTTTGCAGTATATGTTTAGTAGTATGTGATTTTGATCTTATGTGCATGCCTGCAGGTGAAACATAACCCATGCTCCGATGCCTTACTCAGAGACATATGCATTGCAACTTCAGCAGCACCAACTTACCTCCCAGCTCATTATTTCGAAACCAAGGACCACGAAGGAAAAGTCAAAGAATTTAACCTTATCGATGGTGGCGTGGCTGCAAATAATCCGGTACATATTATATATAATCAAAGCGGTTCAATATTCTCTAGCTTATCAGACGATCTAACACCCAAATTGTTATATCGTGAGAGACTGTGAATTTAAATCATTAATGAAGACTTAAATAGTAGTTTCCTTCTGGCCTTGCAGACTTTAGTTGCCATTGGTGAAGTGACAAAGACAATAATCAAGGGGAGTTCAGATTTCTTTCCAATAAAGCCCATGGACTATGGAAGATTTCTGGTGATATCATTAGGGACTGGATCGGCAAAAGACGAAATGAAATACCATGCACAAGCTGCAGCCAAATGGGGTTTGTTGGACTGGTTAACCAGCGGTGGCTCCACCCCTATAATCGATGTTTTCAGTCAAGCAAGTTCTGATATGGTGGACTTTCACCTCTCTGTGGTTTTCCAAGCCCTTCACTCTGAGAAAAACTACCTTCGAATACAGGTATACAACTTCATTTAATTAATAAAGGCCCGCATTAAAATAATGAGTGGAGGATGATAAACTGGGAGTGTGAATAGTATTTGTCCAATTAAAATTAATTGCAAAAAAAAAAAAAAAATCGGAGTATAATTGTTCATTAATTTAATTGGATGGGAATATATTATTGAAAAAATGCAGGATGACACGCTGACTGGGCAAGTGTCTTCCGTGGATATAGCCGCGGAGAAGAATTTGGAGGATCTTGTGAAAGTTGGTGAAGGGCTTTTGAAAAAACCAGTTTCCAGGGTTAATTTGGAGACTGGCAAGGTTGAGGCTACTAAGCATGAGACTAATGAAGAGGCTCTTACAAGGTACCGGCCAATATATTTTTAAATTTGCTAATTTGTGAATTCATCCACAAAATTAATTGTTTTGATGACATATAAAATTAACATTAATTGTAATAATTTGGTGCAGGTTTGCAAAACTACTGTCTGAAGAGAAATGGCTTCGCCTTGCAAGGTCCCCCCGTGGACGTGGACATGCTGCAGAAAAATCCAACTGATCGATATATTACCCTACATATATACATGACTAGTCATGATGAGTGAACATGATGATCATCATGACTCTTTTTTAGTATTAATAATTTTGAGTATTTATACTTATAAGTTGTTGTAAATTCTTTAAATTCTTTTTATGTTCGAATAAATCCCGGGAGTGATATTTGTTATCAATGGGAGCGATGTAAATATTCTTTCACTTTTTTTTTTTTGCTTGTGACCCATAAATAAAAGTTTGTAGTTTTTTTTTTTTGAGGTAAATAAAAGTACGTTTGTGGTTCTTAATTATCAATTGTGACACATTTGCTAATTGCTATTGTATATATTTAAGTATCCAACCACAAAATAAAAAATTTCAATATTGAACTGTTCTAAAATATTAAATACATTGTGGGAGGGTATTTATATTGATCATAAGGATATATTAGCTAGTGAGACTTCCTTTAATATTTGATTTGAGATATATATTTTGCATAAGACAAATTTATTCATCAAAAGTAAAGCATATGCCAGTGTTATTACCTTTCAAGCTCTTTTCTATGTCTTTCTTATGAAAGCAACGTTATATATATATTTTTTTTTCTGGCCACTAACGTTATATTATCTAAAAGCTAGCTATCTGTAATAGTTAATGCCCTCACCAATAAAATTGGAAGTTACTTTAAGATCGAAAAGAAGGGTTTGAAGATGACTTAAGAAGTAGATATATATATACGTGACTCGATCTTGAAAACGGTTGGCAATATCGCATGCAAATTTGACCATTTGGTCGTTGTATGCATGATACTATACTCTAGTCTGAGAGACCCGGAAACCATAAATTTCCAGCTAATGGCCATGGTCAACTTGTATGATGACTCTTACCAACAAGTCCACAATTAGCAAGCTTTTTCATCACGGAAGCTACCGACGAGTCCACGTGGCTTACTATAGCTAACTTTAGTAATATTATTTGTCCTTGCTTTATGGAGGTGATGACTTACCATTTCGTTTTTGGATTTTTTTTTTTCTATGGACTCGTGTCAAGATTGATTTTTAAAAAAGTGTACTTGTCTTTTTATTTTTATTTTGGTAAAAAATACTTGTCTTTTTATTCTATTAGAGATGCGGTATATATCATGCTATAAAAAAATTGGGACATCTAACACCTTACTCTTTTTGTAAGGGTGGTAACAACTAATTAACAAGGAATCAAACCAAATAAACAAAGCACAAACAGCTGAGAAGTTGTGCTGCTGATCATTCACATCGCTACCCATATGTTTCAACTCTCTTTATTTTGATTTGGGAAAAACTTGGAAAAGAAAAATTAAGAAAACGACAATATTAGGATTTCAGATGCTTTTAATTTTTAGGTTCATTTTTCTTTTTGGTTGGTTTGTTGGACACGTGTTGCTTTTTGTATGGCTTGCTAATTAATTTCCTTTACTTGTGAAGTACTTTAAACAGAAAAAAATTGATTCCTACTTTAATTCTATTCTATCAAATTAGCTGTAAAGAATACCATTTAGAATCCTAGATCATATTTTTGCCCACCAGGCCACCACTATGCTTTTTATTTATTTTTCTTTTTTGGTATCATGCATGGAGGGACTAAGCCCAATATGCAAGAACTTTGGCCACCAGTCTACCTAGATAAATCCCACTTTTATCACATAAATGGTTAGTAAATATGATATAAATAGTATTTTTTTATTAATTACAAATTAATTGATTAATATAAATGTACCGGATTATATTTAGCAGCGACGCCGCTATCAATGAGATGGAATATATTCTCTAATTACTTCACCAGTGAAATTTTTGGCTTCAAAATGATGGGGTGGAAGATAAGTTGGTGCTGCTGAAGTTGCAATGCATCTATCCGAGAGTAAAGCATCCATGCTACTGTTCTTTTTCACCTACAATCATGACCAACAACTTTTTTGACCAACATGTGTAACGATTGCATCCATACACAAAATCAACAACTTTTTTTTTTGAGCTGAATCAATTAAAAACTATTGTACGCAATTAAAAAGAACCGTAAGAAAAAATAACATTAATTAATTAATATTCTAGCAAAAAAAATCAAAGAGGTATAAATTACAAACCTTATAGCTAGCTGGAGAAGATAGTTGGCTACTTGGCTGGACCCGCTTTATATAAAAAGTTTGGGATAATAACGTTAGTCAAAGTCTGGGATGCAATCGTTTGTCTCCTAGTTTTTCCTTCACTATCCTATGAATTACTTCCCGTCATACTTTGGTCCTCTTACAGCTTTTACCATTTCTACGAAATCACCGACTAATGATACGTAATGGAGGGCTAGCTGTTGGAGATAAAAAGGGTTAATATATATCTTTAGCACTTTAGCATCAAACAAGGGACGATCGTTTTCATCTGGGCTAGTAAGCATGGCAGTGACAAGGCCACCTGTGCTAGCTAGCTAGTAGCAGCTAATCCCTGTTATCACATCAAAATAATCTGCCAGTCTTGCATTCTCACCATCCAGCTTCTACAAGTTAGCTAGTACAGGGAATAACAACAGTACTATCACTTTGGATGAGAATAATTAAACATGGAGTAAAGTTTAGGACGTACACCTTGATCGAGAAGGTACGCTTATATAGATATTTTTTCGATTCCCCTCCAAATTTGATCCCAAACTAGCTTGTATATATGGAATTAATTGGTACGTACGTAGAATAAATACTTAAAGTTGGACCAGTTTCTATCTATTAATCTAGACTTTTCTAGCTACTAGTATTCTCGTAGACATGTTAAATACTGAGACAAGAGAAGAAGTATCTAATGATAACATAATTAATCAATGATTCATGTTCATAATTTGATAACATAAACCTCTTATACATAACAGGATATGATCGAACTACAAAAAATGGCAAGCTTTCTTGTTTTCTTGTTCTCATTATATGTTTGGGATTATTGTTTAAGCAAATTAATTAGGAGACATACTTAAGTTCACCTCAATGCATACTTTTATATTTAACCCAATTAAAATAGTAAAATGCTAATTATTCCAACAATTTTTCTCAATTTTTGTTTTCCTAACTTACGTTGCATCAATTTATCACTACAAAAAATATGAGCAAAGCCCACTAATGATTGGCGGCTACAAAAGGGGTGGCAATTTGGAACTTTAGTGCATATTGCTCAATTGCCACCAATTTTTGTTAAAATAGAGGTACTTTAGTCCCTATTGCTAATTGCCACCCCTTTTATAGCCGCCAATCATTAGTGGGCTTTGGTCATATTTTTTGTAGTGTATTAGACAAAGTTTATCTTTATCTTTTTCAATTTTTAATCATTTTCTTATAAAGACTAATATATAAAAGGCATGTAAGTTAGCTAATAAAATTTGAGTTGGTGGTACATATGCCAGAAACGAGACATATAAGGTGATGCATGGCCGGTGACAAATATTGATAATTAATACAACAGAAACGAGGATAACAATTCAATTTGTTTCTTTTATCTTTTCATGGGACCATCCGGATTCATTCTTTGTAAGCATGGAAGTGTGGTAATAATTAGTAGGAAACCAACAAAAACACAAAAAGAAAGCAAAAAGAAAATGAAAAACTTTGTTAGTATACTTAAATAAAGAGTGAAGCAAGGAACAAATTATACATACTGCTGATTCGATCACCACCAATTAACATGCTAATGGGTATTTTTTGGAAAAATAATTTCAGTGGATTACAAGACAAATAATTATTCATTTTTATGATTGATTCGATCCATCAAGAACAAGAAGAGAAAGCTTACAGATCAAGATCGCACCAGAGCAAGATCGAGATCACACCTAAGAGAAAGTAAAGGAGAAAACAGAGCAATCGCAGCAAAGAACACAGAGCAGGGGCTCTAATACCATGATTGAGTAAGTAAAATTCATGATTAGTAGCTAGAAAATGTGCAAGAAAATGAAAAGATAAACTGGAGAATTCTCTTTGATTTCACACACACCCAAATGTTACAGTATGAGAGCTTATATAACTTTGTTACAAAAAACTAATTTCTAACACACTCGTAACCAATCTTGCCAGCTAATCAAAAACTGTAACAGATTAACTTCTAGAAACTGACTAGATTGGCTGCTGACCAGTCAAGCTTACAGCTGACAGGCGACTGGTAACTGCGGCCTTTCCATGTGGTGATCTCATTTCACGAGCACTCCTCTCCCTTGATAGAATTCCCGCCACCCTACATATACGTGCAGTGGATTAATTAATTATTTAAGAAAACAATTAATAATTAATTAGGCACATATATGATTAGTACTAATAATCAAATTATCTGTGTATATATACCTTACGAGAGCCTCTCCATTTGTAGACTGATGAGCAGGCTCATAGACACCGTTTTCTATATTCACCCTCGAAACTGGTTTCTTCAACAATTCCTCACCAACTTTTACAAGATTTTTCAGGTTTTCGTGGGTGGCGATATCCACAGAACTCACCGTTTTTTCCAATGTATCGTCCTGAATTCTCAGATAATTTTTCTCGCAGTGAAGGGCTTGAAAAACAGTAGAAAGGTGGTAATCAACCATGTCACTACTCGCTTGAGTAAATACATCAACCAACGGACACGATCCACCTTTGGTCAGCCATCCCAAGAGACCCCACTTCGCCACGTCATGGGCGTTGAACTTCTCCTCACATTTTGCTGAACCAGTACCCAATGATACAACTAGGAATTTGCCGTACTCAGTTGGCCTCATCGGAAAGAAGTCGGGGTTTCCTTGGTGGATTTCTTTTGACACTTCGTTTATAGCCACCAGAGCCTAAAAAATATCATATAAATGTGATTAGTAAATATGATTCAAATAGAAATACTTAGTTACAGATTTATTAATTAATATATACGTACCGGGTTATTAGCAGCCATGGCACCATCAATGAGATCGAATTCTCGAACTTCACCAGCAATTTCGGTTTCAAAATGATGGGCTGGAAGATAGGTTGGGGCTGCTGAAGTTGCGATGCATATGTCCGAGAGTAAAGCATCTTTGCTACTGTTCTTTTTCACCTAAAATCATGACCATCATATATATAAAATCAGCAACTATATATTATAAAGAACACCTTTAGAAGAAAAAAATGAAATATTAATTAATCTAGCAAAATAAAAAGAAAGATAAGTTAATTACAAACCTCATAGCTGGAGAAGATGGTTGGTTGGAGGCGCTTTATATCAAAAGTTGGGATGATAACGTTAGTCAAAGTCTGGTGCAATCGATTGTCTCCAAGTTTTTCCTTCAGTATCTTATGTAAATACTTCCCATCATACTTTGGCCCTGTAATAGCTTTTACCATGTCTACCGCATCACCAATTAATGGAGCGCTGTTGTACAAGTACAGTGGATTAAAGTTAATGGAGGGCTGTTAATTAACCACGTACGCACGCACTATATTAAAGTAAATTAATGTTGTTAATATTTACTTTAATCCTATATGCATATATATAATTCACGTACAAACATATATATATATAATTGAGGTGTTACAACTCTTGAAAATAAAGGATGACATATTTTATATATATATACCTTTCTTGGGGGAAGATTTTAGGGCAGTGTTGGAGATAAAAATCGTTAATATCTTTAGCAGCAAACAGGGGACGATTGTTTTCATCTGGGGCAGTAAGCATGGCCGTGACAAGGCCACCTGTGCTGGTCCCTGCTATCACATCAAAATAATCTACCAGTCTTGCTCCCTCACCATCCAGTTTCTAAATTTAGTATAGGTAACAATTAATTAAAAAAATGAAATTAATTTTGGACATAATTAAAATTGATGGAGAAAGACCAACAACCTAAAATTTATTATGCCATTGAATTGAAGAAATCTAGACATCTATTATTTCATTTCAAAATCAATTAGCAATGGGATGAATAGCATGTACAAATCTCATGCTCTGATACTGTGAAAGAATCTAGACATCAATTAACCATTTCATTACCTGAAGTTCAGACTCAAGGAAGCTGAGCATAGTTCCCGGGATAATTCCTCTTATCCCACCCCCATCAATGCTAAGAACAGTGACGATGTTTCCATAAGTGGGAGACTGAAGGAATGATCTTGCTCTCTCCATGAGTACAGATGACAAATATGGAAAAGATCGAAGTTTAGGAACAAATTAAAATTGAAAGCTTGATTAATAAAATTTGAAGTTTCGGGATTTTAAAAGGTACGTATAAGGCTGAGGAATATGAATAATGGAGTAGTTTGGGAACTTGATGATCAGTGTACACCCTTATATAGAGATTTTTTTGCTCCTGTTCAAATTTGACCTGTTTCTATGTACTCCAGACTTTTCTTGTGGACTTGGTTTAAGTCATGTGAGTCGACCCATGCATAAGAACAAATATTGAATCTTTTATGAAAGTCAAGATATATAGGTAGCATTTATGGACACCTTATCCGATAATTACGCGTGTGTTAATGGTGAACCTAAAGACGATTTCAAATGAATATAATTAATCATATTAGAGTGTGTGGGTTAGGATTTCATATTAGAGTGTGGGTTAGGGTTTCCTATTAATTGTGAACGTAATGGTGGACGTATTAATGGTGAATATATACAGCAGAATATATATATATATATTAATGATGAATACAATAGAATACATATACACAAATATATTAAAGGTCCGTTCATTATAACTACTAAAATTTAATAAAATTTTAGTTTAACTACCAAAATATAATTAGATTTTAGTTTAGGTACCAGTTGACTTTTCAAAGAGCCTAAATACATAAATATATCTAATTATCATGTTATTTACGAATCTACCATATTAAAAGTTAGGTTTGTCTCAGTCTGAACAATATACTAATACCCAATACATAGAGAAAATGAAGTCACATCCGTACATGACAGCAAGCAATGTGTTTGATGAAGCGTCCAACCCCACATGTCCAATTACAAAGAGCCACCGTTGGGGTCCTTGTCCAAATGTATATGTTATGTGACTGGCCAATTACTCCACCCACTTCCTTAACCTATGCAACCAATCTCACCTTCCTCTTTTTCTAAATATATAATACGTATAATTCATCTCCTTAGCCAACAATTAAAGATGAAGAGAGAGAGAGAAACATAGACAAAATAGAGAGAGATGACCATTAATTAATTACATCATGCAATTGCTGCCTCAATCCCAAATCGAAAGCACCTCCTTCATCAATTAATCCCATCAAACACAGATCAAGTACTTTCATGGCATGTAACCAAACCCAACTTTCAAGCCTCACGTATGCACATGTTTTCTAATGATCCAGTTGCGAATTATGTCTGCAAATTTCATTTTGGTGTTTCATTTGTTAATTTAGTCACAATTACATTATGATTGTGTGACACACAACTGTGAATGGATGATAGTCACAATTGTGACTGTCATCTAGTCACTAATGTGGTGACTTAGTCACAATTGTGACTGTCATATAGTCACAATTGTGATACTCACACTATGTAGCAATCACAATTGTGACTGACATGCAGTCACCAATGTAGTTAAGTCACAGTTATACCAATACAGATCAGTCAAAATTATATTAATATTTATACATACACTAAATAATTTTACCTATTTATTTTACTTAGGATCTCGTTTTCACTTAGTATTTAGGGGTATAACTCCCGGATTTGAGCTTAGCTCGAGAGCTAAATCATAAAAGCATAAACTATTAACTCTAAAATTTGATTTTAAATCTTAAAATAGAAACTTGAAACGTTAAGCCCTAAACTATATTAAATCATAATCCAACAAACCTGCCAAAAAACTCAATAATAAACATCTGAACTAACTTTCCAAAAATAAAATTAAAAGAATGATACAGATGTTGCTCTAGTGGTATGTTGGGCAACATATGCAGTGGCCCGTTCATGAGTGTAGTTTAGTCACTGTGAACCACAATTGTATATTTCAATGAATGATACAAGAGTATTGAAACTCTTGCATAAACTTCATCAGACGTGGGCGGGCAAATCTGTCAACTAATAAGGCCCAAAAGAAAAGGGTTGTTAGTTTGTGACCTAATTTGAAAATCAACTCTATTAATTAGTAGTCCAACCAAAAAATGATAGAGTCTTACTGATTTTCTAAAAGATTATTGAAAATAGGTATTTAATCATAATTTTCTAATATATTAATGGTGAATATAGCAGAATATATATACACAAATTAATAATGATGGCGAGCGTAAATACAGATCTGAATATAATCATACATATTAGAGTGTGGGTTAAGATTTCATTAATAGAATACACAAATATTCTCTTGTCAAATAGTCTGTTAATTAATATAAACTGTTTGTAGTACTGCATATCTTTTTTCTTTTTGGCCAAAGTAGTACTGGATGTCAAATTAACATAAACATGGATCTTATATACAGTAGAGTATGAATCAAAGATATTGGAGGATTCAACCTAAGACTATTAAACCAATTTGCTAATATTGATAAAGAGATTTAAGATATATATTATCAAAAAAATTTACTTAAGAGACTTAATTTGAGAGATGAATGAGCTAGAGGCAATGTATTTAAGGACTAGATACATTTTAGGCTCAAGTTCATTTTTGCCCATGAACTATAGGGCCTATTTCAAATGGCTCCATATACTATCAAATATTTCAAATGAACCCATAAACTAATTGAAAGTATACAAAATAGCCCATCTGTCAAATATTAGAAGGGTAATTTTGTCATTTCATCAATTAACAATATGTAATTATTATTTAAATAACCAAAATTAATATAACTAAAATAATTTAAAAAAAAAAACCCACCCCAGCTCATTCCCCCACCCCCGCCACCTTGATAGTATACTTAAGATCAAGAGATTAATTAAGTACCATTGGTACTTATTGGGAAAAAATAATTTCAGTACATTACAAGACGAATAATTATTAATTTGCATTCCCGACCCCAAAAAAAACTTATTAATTTGCATTAGTACCATGCATACATCATTAATATTAATAATTATATATATATAAATGTATACCTACGGGAATAATACGTATGATAAGTTGGAGCTGCAAGTTGCGGGCTTTCCATGTGGTGATCTCATTTCACGACCCCTCCTCTCTCTTGACAGAATTTTTGCCACCCTACACAAGCAGATTATATTTTAATTAATTAATTAAGAAAATAATTAATAATTAATAATTAATTAGTATATATGATCATACTAATAATCAAATTATATGCATGTGTATACCTTACGAGAGCCTCTTCATTTGTAGTCGGAAGAGCAGGCTCATGAAGGACAGTTTCCAAATTCACCCTTGAAACCGGTTTCTTTAACAATTCCTTTCCAACTTTTACAAGATTATTCAAGTTTTCGTGCGTAGCAATATCCAAACAACACACTGTTTTATGCAGTGTATCATCCTATATATATATATATATACACCATATATATCATGTTAACATGATTAAGCATTTTGATAGAAGTTAGAGCATTGAACTCAAAATCAATTAACGATTAATGGAGAAGTTCAATAGTAACCTGGATTCGAAGATAATTTTTCTCACAATCAAGAGCTTGAAAAAGGGTAGAAATGTGAAAATCGACCATGTCACCACTTGCTTGAGTAAATACATCTACCAATGGACAGTTACCGCCTTTGGTCAACCAACCCAAAACACCCCATTTAGCTACATCATGGGCGTGGAGCTTATCTTCACATTTTGCTGAACCAGTACCCAACGATATAACTAGAAATTGCCTATACTTCGTTGGCCTCATGTGAAAGAAGTCAAGATTTCCCTGGTGGATTTCTTTTGACACTTCGTTTATAGCAACCAAAGCCTGAAAAATTACAGTACAATACACATGATCATTGATGAGTTACGTAGGTGTTAGTCATGTGAAAACAAAACAAAAAAGAAATTAAATACGTGTACTACATGTGTACAGCTAGTGATTTAATGCAAGAATTTCTCCTCCTCCTGGACGCTACTTAGGAACAGTATAGTCCATTGCAATTGGGGAATCCCATTCGAAATCAATGTCTCTTTGCTTGGTACTATGGCTTCTTGGTATATTAGATAAGAGTATATATCCCTATTTCTAAAGGAACACTCTTCTGCTGTTAGGGTCAGATGCTTTTAATTTTTAGGTTCATTTTTCTTTTTGGTTGGTTAATTTGTTGGACACGTGTTGCTGTTTGTATGGCTTGCTAATTTCCTTTACTTGTGAAGTACTTTAAACAGAAAAAAATGGATTCCCACTTTAGTTCTATTCTATCAAATTAGCTGTAAAGAATACCATTTAGAATCCTAGATCATATTTTTGCCCACCACTATGCTTTTTCTTTATTTTTCTTTTTTGGTATTATGGAGGGTCGAGTAAGCCCATTATGCAAGAAGTTTGGCCACCACTCACCAGTCTACCTAGATAAATCCCACTTTTATCACATAAATGGTTAGTAAATATGATACAAATTAATAGTATATTTTTAGTAATTATAAATTAATTGATTAATATATATGTACCGGATTATTAGCAGCAACGCCGCCATCAATGAGATTGAATTCTCTAATTACTTCACCAGTGGAATTTTTGGTTTTAAAATGATGGGGTGGAAGATAAGTTGGGGCAGCTGAAGTTGCAATGCATATATCCGAGAGTAAAGCATCCATGCTACTGTTCTTTTTCACCTAAAATCATGACCAACATATACACAAAATCAACAACTTTTTGTTGAGCTGAATCAACAGCTATTAAAAATATTAAAGAGAACCGTAAGAAAAAAGAACATTAATTAATATTCTAGCCAAAAAAAATCAAAGAGATATAAATTACAAACCTCATAGCTGGAGAAGATAGTTGGCTGGAGCCGCTTTATATCAAAAGTTGGGATAATAACGTTAGTCAAAGTCTGGTGCAATCGTTTGTCTCCTAGTTTTTCCTTCAGTATACTATGTAAATACTTCCCGTCATACTTTGGTCCTCTTACAGCTTTTACCATTTCTACGAAATCACCGACTAATGGTAATGGAGGGCTGTTGTACAAGGATATATATATATATATATATATAAAACAGATCATATATATATTGTTAAACCCTATATTGTAATGCTAGGTATATTGGTAAAATTGGATTTCATCTCTATTAAGTGAACATTAGAAATGATATAAAAAATATGGTACAAATAGTTTTACACAAGCAATATGTGTAACGGGTAATATTCACTTCACAGATATAGGTGCGTACCATAAATGTGATATAGTGTGCGTACCGGGTGCGGGGGAATATTTTAGGAGAGTGTTGGAGATAAAAAGGGTTAATATCTTTAGCAGCAAACAAGGGACGATTGTTTTCATCTGGGTTAGTAAGCATGGCAGTGACAAGACCCCCTGTGCTAGTCCCTGCTATCACATCAAAATAATCTGCGAGTCTTGCATCCTCACCATCCAGCTTCTCTATAATAATGAAGTGAATAAGTTAAGAAGCCATATATATGAGAAAGACCAACAATAACAATTGTGAAAATATTAGTTCGACTACAGTGATTAAAAATTCGGAAACTATATATCATATATATCATCTGTCATATAAGTTGATAACTAATTAAAAATTGAGAAAACATTAGTGCTTCTAATATTATTGTTTATATACAGCTAGATCATTATTTTTGTCCACATTTCCAATTTGAAGTTAAATTATGGTTTTTGATATAAATTCTTAATTATAGTATATATTAAGATAATGAGCGATCCCACTCGATCTTGATGAAACATTTGAGTTACCTGAAGCTTAGACTCAAGGAAGCTGAGAATAGTTGCTGGGATAATGCCTCTGATTCCACCCCCATCAATGCTAAGAACAGTGACGATGTTTCCATAAGTGGGAGACTGAAGGAATGATCTTGCTCTCTCCATGAAAAAAAAAAAAAAAAAAAGGAGTACAATTTGGAACTAATATTAAAACTGATCGATCAGAGATATATAGTTCGAAGTTTTCAGGAACCTAAAGGCTTCTATAGTACTATCACTATGGCTGAGATCGAATAATTAAAATGGAGTAAAGTGTAGGACACCTTGATCGAGTAGGTACGCTATGTATAGATATTTTTTCGATTCCGTCCAAATTTGATTCCCAACTTGTATATATGGAATCAACTGGTACGTAGAATAAATACTACCAGTTTTTATCTATTCTAGACTTTTCTAGCTACTAGTATTCTCGTAGACATGTTAAATACTGAGACAAGAGAAGCATCTTAATCAATGATTCCTGTTCATAATTTGATAACATAAATATCTTATACATAACAGGTACATATGAACTACAAAAAATGGCAAGCTTTTTTGTTTTCTTGTTCTCATAATGTTAATTTGGGATTATTGTTTAAGCAAATTAATTAGCTAGGAGACATACGTACTTAGGTTCACCCCAATGCAGACTTTTATATTTACCCCAATTAAAATAGTAAAATGCTAATTATTCCAACACTTTTTCTCAACTTTTGCTTCCTAACTTACGTTGCATCAATTTATTAGACAAGGTTTATTTTATGTTTTTTAATTTTTAATATTTTTTTTTATAAAGACCAATATATAAAGGTATGTAAGTTCGGTAACAAATTAATTTTGAGGTGGTGGTACGTACATGCGAGAAACGAGACATCTCGATCTCTAATTAAGGTCGATGGTGACAACTATTGAAAATACAAACAGAAATGAGGATATATAATAACTCCCAACTCTACCCCGTCCCGTTCTGTTGAATGCATCTAGCTCTAGCTAGCTACTCGCCTTATCAATGCATGTGATAGACCATTTTGTGATTCAATTTGTTTCTTTTATCTTTTCACGTACGGGGCCATCCGGATTGATTCTTTGTAAGCATGGAAGTGTGGTAATTATTAGTAGGACACCAACAAAAACACAAAAAGAAAGCAAAAGAGAAAATGAAAAACTTTGATAGTATACTTAATTAAATACAGAATGAAGCAAACAAATGACACATACTGCTGATTCGATCACCACCAATTAACATGCTAATTGGTATTTATTGGAAAAATAATTTGTGGATTACAAGACAAATAATTATTATTTTTTATGAAATAAATAAGTGTACTAATTGAGATCAATATTAAGTAATTATATATGATCGATCGATCCATCAATCGGAGCTGGTATCTGCGGCACGGCCTTTCCATGTGGTGATCTCATTTCACGAGCACTCCTCTCCCTTGATAGAATTCCAGCCACCCTACATATACGTGCAGTGGATTAATTAAATTATTTAAGAAAACCATTAATAATTAATTAGGCACATGTATGATTAGTACTAATAATCAAATTAATTATCTATGTATATATACCTTGCGAGAGCCTCTCCATTTGTAGACTGATGAGCAGGCTCATAGACACCGTTTTCTATATTCACCCTCGAAACTGGTTTCTTCAACAATTCCTCACCAACTTTTACAAGATTTTTCAGGTTTTCGTGGGTGGCGATATCCACAGAACTCACCGTTTTTTCCAATGTATCGTCCTGAATTCTCAGATAATTTTTCTCGCAGTGAAGGGCTTGAAAAACAGTAGAAAGGTGGTAATCAACCATGTCACTACTCGCTTGAGTAAATACATCAACCAACGGACACGATCCGCCTTTGGTCAGCCATCCCAAGAGACCCCACTTCGCCACATCATGGGCGTTGAACTTCTCCTCACATTTTGCTGAACCAGTACCCAACGATACAACCAGGAATTTGCCGTACTCAGTTGGCCTCATCGGAAAGAAGTCGGGGTTTCCTTGGTGGATTTCTTTTGACACTTCGTTTATAGCCACCAGAGCCTAGAAAATATTATATAAATGTGGTTAGTAAATATGATTCAAATAGAAATACTTAGTTACAGATTTATTAATTAATATATACGTACCGGGTTATTAGCAGCCATGCCACCATCAATGAGATCGAATTCTCGAACTTCACTAGCTGAAATTTCGGTTTCAAAATGATGGGCTGGAAGATAGGTTGGGGCTGCTGAAGTTGCGATGCATATGTCCGAGAGTAAAGCATCTTTGCTACTGTTCTTTTTCACCTAAAATCATGACCATCATATATATAAAATCAGCAACTATATATTATAAAGAACACCTTTAGAAGAAAAAAATGAAATATTAATTAATCTAGCAAAATAAAAAGAAAGATAAATTAATTACAAACCTCATAGCTGGAGAAGATGGTTGGTTGGAGGCGCTTTATATCAAAAGTTGGGATGATAACGTTAGTCAAAGTCTGGTGCAATCGATTGTCTCCAAGTTTTTCCTTCACTATCTTACGTAAATACTTCCCATCATACTTTGGCCCTTTTACAGCTTTTACCATGTCTACCGCATCACCAATTAATGGAGCGCTGTTGTACAAGTACAGTGGATTAAAGTTAATGGAGGGCTGTTAATTAACCACGTACGTACGCATGTACTATATTAAAGTAAATGTTGTTAATATTTACTTTAATCCTATATGCTTATATATAATTCACATACAAACATATATATATATATAATTGAGGTGTTACAACTCTTGAAAATAAAGGATGACATATTTTATATATATATACCTGTCTTGGGGGAAGATTTTAGGGCAGTGTTGGAGATAAAAATCGTTAATATCTTTAGCAGCAAACAAGGGACGATTGTTTTCATCTGGGGCAGTAAGCATGGCAGTGACAAGGCCACCTGTGCTGGTCCCTGCTATCACATCAAAATAATCTGCCAGTCTTGCTTCCTCACCATCCAGTTTCTACAATTAATTAAAAAATGAAATTAATTTTGGACATAATTTAAATTGATGGAGAATGACCAACAACACATACAACCTAAAATTTATTGTGCCATTGTATCAAAACACTATTATTGTAAACTTATTTGGGACACATGTTGTAAGACTCACTTTTTTAGGTTTTTATTCGATGATCATTTCTATATAAAAATAAATAAATAAATAAAAATTAACCATTTCATTACCTGAAGTTCAGACTCAAGGAAGCTGAGCATAGTTCCCGGGATAATCCCTCTTATCCCACCCCCATCAATGCTGAGAACAGTGACTATGTTTCCATAAGTGGGAGACTGAAGGAATGATGTTGTTCTCTCCATGAGTACAGATGACAAATATGGAAATTAAAGATCGAAGTTTACGAACAAAAATTGAAAGCTTGATTAATAAAATTTGAAGTTTCGGGATTTTAAAAGGTATTAGGCTGAGGAATATGAATAATGGAGTAGTTTGGGAACTTGATGATCAGTGTACACCCTTATATAGAGATTTTTTGCTCCTGTTCAAATTTGACCCGTTTCTATGTACTCCAGACTTTTCTATCTTCTACTGCGTTCTTGTGGACATGGTTTAAGTCATGTGAGTCGACCCATGCATAAGAACAATATTGAATCTTCTATGTAAATCAAGATATATAGTTACCTAGCATTTATCACCATCCCCAACCTAAAAGATAGGTAGCATTTTATGGACACCTTATCCGATAATTACGCGTGTGTTAGTGGTGAACCTAGAGACGATTTCAAATAGAGTGTGTGGGTTAGGATTTCATATTTAGAGTGTGGGTTAGGGTTTCATATTAATTGTGAACGTTAATGGTGGACGTATATACACTAATATCAATGGTGAACGTATTAATGGTGAATATATATAGCAGAATATATATATATATATATACACAAATAGATTAATGATGAATACAGCAGAATATATATACACAAATATATTAATGATAAATATATATAGCAGAATATATATACACAAATTTATAATAGTAGTGAGCGTAAATACAGATCTGAATGTAATCATATTAGAGTGTGGGTTAGCATTTCATTAATTAATATAATACACAAATATTTTTTTGTCAAATAGTCTGTTAACATAAAATATTTATAGTAATGCATGTCAAATTAACATAAACATCGATCTTATATACAGCAGAGTAACTGAAGATATTGGAGTATTCCATCCACTACAACAAATCTAAGCAAAAGTCACGTTTTTTTTCAACTAATCTGGAAGCCATTGCTATTGTTGTGTTTTTTGGTCAAAAATCACTGTTTATACTTTGACTGACTAATACAACTCCTAAACCATTGCTTATTAAGTAACTAATTCTTAATGTCGTTGCTTTATTCGTTTCAGCCCTGTTATGCAACAAAAAACCCCGAAGTTGCAAGCTCTATCAACTTATTCAGATATCCCTTAAGGGGAAGGTAATCGAAAATGGTCAGAGGCAGCTAATCCCACGCAGTTATAGTCACCGATCTCCAAACCGTTGTCGCCTACACCGACGGAAATAGTGTGGCTCGGCACATCCTCCAACCTCCATCAAATTGAAACCCCCAATCCACCTCCTCTGCATCTGGGTTGCTTGGGTATAATGGTTAAATTATTATTGTGAGGTCTGACAATTGGCTTGCTGGCAATTGAATTGGAATTTTTGAAGGTAAGAATCTCATCTCTTGCACCAGCTAGTATGCCTTATTAGTTGAAGTTATTTTAATCTATTTGTTTGTTTGTATTGCAGTGGTTGATTTTTCAGTTATTCAGACATTGCCACCTTATCTGCTCGTGGGTTAAGAAGGAACGTGATATTGCTTGACAAATTATGGCCTAAACAACCCGTCTGATGTGAGTTACTTAAAACCCTGCTCTTCAAGTCATAGAAATTCTAGTTTGGATTATGTGTATAAACCAAATGACCTTGATGGAGATGAAAATTTTGATTCATAAATTTTATCTTCTGTGGGTGTGAATTTTTAGCACTTATTAAAAGAATTCTTATGAAGTAGATGTCATATCCAATATGCAGGTGTAGTAAAGTTTAAGTTGTTTGGTGACTTTGATATGAGTTTTGGGGTGAATTTCATGTTAATTGGTTGATAGTTGATACCTCCCTTAGATACAGGAGTACTGTTGTTTACATCGTTTCAACCATTCATCAATCTTGGAATGGCAAATATGAATGGTGTTGAAACATTGAGTGTAGCCTCCTTTGGGTATTGGATAGCCATGATTGGCTGGTGGGTATTGGATAGCCATGATTGACTGGAGTTGAACTGGTTTAATTCAAATACATCAGCAACTAGCTTCTAGAAGTGCATCTAGTGGACCTAAACCTGGGAATCAAGACATAGGATAACTAGCTTCAGTATATTATGAATTGGTTGTACAGCTGGCTGCTTATGTGGATTTAGTTCATCTATCTTTACCTTTCAAATATATATAAACCGATGTACTAGTCTGCATTATTAATTAATTAATGAAAACTGAGAAGATTACATGGTATTAGAGCAAGCAATATAAATGTTATGCTCAACAGTTATGCAGTGTTTCTACATCACACACGTGTTTGCATTACAAATGTAAACCAAAACCTTACAATATATAATGTTATGACATGAATACTGTCAATGCTGGAGACATTTGTGCTGACCAGAGATTGGATGTTGGTGTCGAGGAATCATCAATTCAACCCCGGGTTGACATTGAGGGCACAACAATTGATCGTCCTTTATCCCCACTCTCTGCCACTTTATGATCTGCCCTCTAGTATCATAACCATTGAGTCTGGTAAGCATAATTTTGTCAATATCACTAATACCAATAGAAATAATTGGTCTGTTTGTTCTTCTCATACTTGGTCTCTACACATTACTAATAGTTGAAGGTTTATCGGCCAACCATCTAGCCAAAATTAATTGAGAATACAGGTCAGAGGTTGGAGAATTTTGCCTAAACTATGATATTACTATTTAAATTATAATGTAACTAATATTGGAAAGGTAAAACATCATATAAAATAGCAACTTTCAGTCAAACCAAAATTTAGGAATATGATATATCACATAATTAGCATATGAAAGTGGAGGCTGTTTGCTTTGTGAAAATGAGTTAAACAATCCACTGGCAATGATATCATTCTGCATCCTGGAGGTTTGTTCTTTCTCAAATGTCTATTTGTGAAGGACATCTAATTGTTGGTAAAGTTGCATGATTAGCGAATTATGGGAAAGTTAACATATTTAATTCTTTGGATTTTGCTGTATTTAAAAAACATGATATTAATTTAGTCATCTTGATCATGCAGGTTTGGCTTTTGGCTCTAGTTGTTTTATGGATGGCCACATATAATAGTACGATTTGGTTTAGTAATATACTTGGCCATTTTGTGAATATGGATTCTGCCAAGACAGACATGGATGGTCAGTAACTAAGTACCATCTATTGAGTCAGGAGCTGGTTCTAATTTGATGAATATTTTGATAATCTTTTCATGCATCTAGTATGTTTTTTTTTTCTCTCTTTTTACTAGATAATCAATGTACTAATGCAGCAAAGTTTCTTGGATATAGGACCAACTGGGAAGAGTGTCTTTGATATGTGGAATTTTATTCATTACGCTAGGGCAGGGTTTAGATGGTGCACCGCCCCTTGTTCAGTTGACAATCCCACCTCCTGCAATGATTGGATTATGAAATTTGTTCCTCCATCTCTGGGAGGTTACTCATATTTAATTATGAAGCTAGGGCCATTACATTTTACCAGGAAAGGCTTGTCTGTAGCAAGCACAGCTGCTTGTTTGACCTTTACTGTAAGTTACTTCTATCTTTTCTTGGTACACCTTTGCCTTCCATTTAATAAGAACATCTTTGGATGCCCATTGTTACAATCACATTATGAGTTTGTCTATGTAGCATATGGAGGTCCAAATTAAATTTGAGAATGGAGTGGTGTAACTCAAAAGAAGAATTGCGGCGTGTTTATATTTCTTTTATTCATACAATTCATAACTTGAAAATATGTTTACTAGACTACATATAAGTGATTTGAATACAAAAAATGCTTTTGATTAATCTAAGAACTAGGGCTCATATTTTTGTGAAAGGTCTTCCAAAGTGCACCTTTTTTTTACTGGAAGAACCCAAAGGAATAGAAGGCTATAACAAGGATTATCCCATGTTTTATGACTCTTTTCAGGTATGAGAGTTTTTGTATACTCTTTCTGTTTTCAGGAGTTAAAGTAATAAGAGAATTATATTTCCATAGTGTCACGTCAGAGGCTTGAAGTATTTCTTTTGTCCTCTTCTGCTTTTGGCAGATATAGTTTCTCAAAGTGCTTTTGCCATCATGCTTGTCTTGACAAAGTGCTGAATTGACAAGATTCTTTTCAAGCAGCAAGAATCAGAATCTTCCATCACTTTGTTCATTTCTTGGTCAGTATTGCACTCAATTGGGTCATGAAAAAAACCACACTCAATGCAGGGAATTTGTTAAATGTACAAATACGTATTGCCTCCCACCCCAAATGCATTATTAGAGTGTCATCTCCCTCTTAAGAAAGAAAGACTATTTCAGCTATTGCCTCCCTCTTAGGAATTTTTTTTCTGTTTTGCAAGAAAAGGCATGCCTAGAAGAGGCATTAGAAAACCAATCAATTTGCAGGCATACCGTCAGCTATGGTTTGAAGAGCCCTGTTCTGAAATGCCTCCAGAAGATGCTTGTTCACAAACAGACTCCAATCCAACCCCCCACCAGCTTTCTGATTTCGTTAACACTTGTGTTAACATTTGGGTGCCTATGAATCAATTCACAGTAGGTCATCCCCGGAATGGACATGGTGAGTTAAATTATTCTCCGGTGCACCTAAATCCTATGGATACTAACTTGAATAACAGGAGAGTGGAGGTTGGTGATAGCACTCCACAATCAAAGGTAAGAGACATCGCACAGCTCGCTGAGAATAGCACAGCTCATACTGGTGTTGCTCCCCAAAGTACTAGAGCCAAGGCTAAAATTTCAAATACTGCAAGGGTAGTCACTAAGGGAGTACGTGAAGTAGAAGGCAATCCAAATGATGTAGACCAAGCAGCACAAAAAGCTCCCTTTTGGGATGATATGGTTGCACCAGATACATATAAGTCTTCGAGCACAGATAGCTATGGCATGAACTAGTCAACATGATCTTCAGCTTAATGGTGTGCCACAATGTTGGTTAACCTTCAGCTTAAACCTTTGGATTGCACAAGATGTAACTACATACTGTTTTTTATTTAGGAAGCAATAGGGTATGCTACAAATGTCATCCTTGCACTATTTTGTGTTCCTACTGCAAGTATCATTAGGCATGAAATGTCATTTTCTAGGAAGCTAGGACATTTTCCAGTTATTGTAACAGTATCTTTGTTTTTTTTTGTTTTAATATAAGTTCAGTTATGATTTTAAGTTTTAACAGTTTTAGTTCTACCAAACCCGTTTGCCTCTTGAAAACCAAAAGTTTCCCTATGGCACAAAAGTATAGCAATGGCTTTGTGAGTTTTAAAAGAAGAAAAAAAAAACTTTTAAAAGGGAAATAAATTTTCAACAAGGAAATTCAATTTTACAAGAAAAATAAAGTTAATATTTAATTAAAAACATTATATTAAGAGACTAGTATTTTTACCCTAAAAAATAATACACAACTCCAAAGAGACTAGTATTTGTTATATTTATTTGTGGAATGTTGATATACAACGTACTATAAGAAATTAATACACAACTCCAAAGAAACAAAAATCTTAAAAATTAAAATAAAATTATAATTGTAGTAATTGAATGTTATTGCTAGACAACTACAAGAAAGCTTGAACTTTCAAAAGAAGGCGACCGAATGCTTGAACAACCGCCTTCGAATGCTATTTGTGAGTATTCGCATTCAAGCGCTTGATTAGAAATGAACCACATTGGTATAGACTCAAAACAGGGTCGGAACCAAACACATTATAGCCCAGCCAAGAATTCTGCGGAAAAAGTGATTATATATATATATATATATATATATAGAAGTGCTCTAAAGTTAAGTAGTTAGCAAGTTAATACGAAGCTAACTATGCTTTTGGGCTCACCACATCACAAATTTCATAATCCGAACCATAATTTATTTAGGCCACATTTCAAAGATCATCATTGCAAAAAATCAACAAAATCAAAAATCATGTAGTCATCTAATTGAGATCAAATAAATAGACGATCAGTATTTTTGATAAAAGCATAGAAATAGTTGTTATTATAATCAAATTGCTAAATGACTTCCGATTTTAGAGATTTTTTACAGGAATGATCTTTGAAGTAGGGTCTAAACAATATACGGTTCGGATTTTGATATTACATTATGCAGTGGGCCCAACAGGGTGGTTAGTTTTGTATTAACTTACTAACTAGTTAGTTTTCGAGCATTCTTCTATATATATATATCACATAGAAGCCCAGTATTAGTAACTTAGTATGTTACCGTTTCTTTCAATTAGAATTTGTTGGTATGATTGGTGAAATTTATATGAAATTTGTGTGTTTGCTGCCATATTTTTTCAAGCATATGCTTTCAAACTTTTATAGTTTAATTAATATTTGTATAATGCATTTTGAAGGGTAAGGGTCAATATACCCCTCATGACTAGGTGTATCTTTTTTTCATATTAATAAAATTCTCTCATACTGTCGATTTTTTTTTTTTCCAAGTTCCTAAATAAATATTTGTGAATTTTTTTTACTAGGAAAAAATTTGTCCCGAGATTTAGCCCACCCGAATTTTAAATCCTAGTTCCGCCACAGACTCAGAATATTAGTTTTTTTAACGTTGTAAAGTCTGTTGTGGATTTTTGTAACATTAACTATATATATTATTTTATTGGGAAAAATTTACAAACAAGACACATACTTTGATGGTTGTTTCATTTCAGAACATTAATTTTGCTTTGTGTTAATGAAGGACACATACTTTCATTTTGTGTCAATTAAGGACCATGTTTTTTTTCAATTTTTATCTCAACTTTGGTCCGACGTTTGACCCATCAAAACTCAACCAAATTCAGAAAAATTATACTGAGTTTAAAGATATGCATTTCCTCTTTACAACTATATAAAGATTACCCATATCGGATCTCTACAACTTTAGATAATCAGCCCTAAAGTAGGGTACCCGAAATTGTTAGCTTCCCAAATTTTTTTTCAGAGGTCCAATTGGACAGTTTCGGGTACCCTACTTTTGGGCCAATTATCTGGAGTTGTAGATGTCCGATTTAAGTGATCTTTATATGGTTGTAAAGAGGAGATGCATAGCTTTAAACCAAGTATAAGTTTGCTAAATTTGGTAGATTTTTGATGGGTCCAATGTTGAGCCAAAGTTGAGATAAAACAGGGTCCTTAAGTGACACAAAATAAAAATATGTGTCCTTCATTAACACGAATCAAAATTAACGTCCTGAAATGAAATAGTCATCAAAGTATGTGTCCTGTTTGTAAATTTTTTCCTTATTTATTATTATTGTTGTGACCAATAGTTAATTAATGGTTATAAGTTTCTAGCTATTTATTTAGTTAAGTCATATTAGTTTCAGTACTTATGTATAGATTTGACATTTGGTTGAACCATGGCTTGTAATATTAAAAGGCTAGGCTTGTAATATTAAAAGACTAGCTGTAGATCGTTTTATTTCACAAAAATAAGATTATCTGCTAATTATCTTCTTCTTCATATTCTGTATACATTTTTTGCATTAATTATATTGTTCGTCAATCATGACAAAGCTTGAATCTTCTTAAATTGTGAGAGGTCAGCCGAATCAAAAATCTTGGTTTATTTTGTTGGTACTTCATTGTAGTTAATACTTGCCCCTATCTTATCAAAATATAATAGAATCTTTGATGGTCCCAATGAGCAGATATTTATCCCACTTAACTAAATAAGTCAATCTGGACTAAAATTTTCTATCATGCTATGTTAGTGCGCCAAATCCAAATTTATTCAAACAAAAACTCATTTGCCGCTTTATGTAATCTTTCACTTCTATTTCAATATGTGATGAACTGAATTATTCAATAATTCTCGTTACCCCAGTACTGAAACGCCAACTGCAAACCCAATTCCATTGGGATCAAATTATCAATCCAAATGAGAGGGAAAAAAAAGCCTTTCCCGCTATCAAATTGGCTGACTTGCAGCTACCACTTGACATGATGCTCAGAAAGGTTACTTGGCCCAATGCTCTGACAGCTTTTACCTACTTCAAGATTAGTTGATTTGAGGGATATGGCACTTCTTATACATAAATATGGAAAGGAGATGAGCATTTCACAAACACACTCACATCCTACTTCTCTCAGAGATTGGAACAACTGCAAGAGAAATCAAATAGGAGACTTGAGCGTGAGAGTGAAGAGCACCAAGGACGTCAACAGGTTTGTTCACTCTCTTCTATATGAAACCTATAGTTTTCGCTGATGCTTGAATTAATTTCAGACTTCCAATTTAAATTCTTGTTTCAAATTTACAGTTTTAATTATTTATATGAGGTTGCTTATATGGTTATGTACAAAGATAAGTATAATTATAAGTTTACAGACCATTATTGAAGTTAGCATGAATTTTCTCTGCTTTGGGCTTGTTAGTCAGCACAGTACATCTAAACAAATTTTTTTTTCCTTTCAACATTTTCAAATACCTATACTACCAGGCTGAAGGAAAATGGTGTATTCCATGCAGTTTGTTTACCATGATATAGTAATAAATGCCATGCTATCCTATATTAATACATGCCAATTAAACAGATGCAGTCAATTGCACTATGTTAATTAACAATGATTCTTGTTTACATGTTGTCAGGTTGAGCAAGTATGGATAACTCACAGGCACAAGGGATTGAGGATATTGGCCTTGGATCGGGGACTCAAGAGGAGGTCCATGTGGAAGGTCACATTGTCAATGAGGCAGTAGAGGATGGGACTCAACAAGCTGTTATGCCTCCTGAGCCAATTGTTGTAACTAATATCAATGAAGAACTCCCACATGGGGATGTTGTGCATGAGGCAAATGAACCAAATGTTGCCTCGGGGCTAGTGGCTGACATCCGAGCACGTAGAGGAAGGAATAGACCAAACTGGGCTTTAGAAAGGCCAGAGTTGATGAGGTTCAACAACTTCGGACAAGCGGTTGCTCCCTCAAGGACGGTAGCAAGATTTTCAAGGTTCCTTGGTCAATTGGCAATTGATAGAACCCTGTTTGCAATCAATGTACTTGATTGGAGGAAATTTCGGGGTCGTGAAATGGACCGAGCTTGGGCAAAGATTGAGGTATACATGTACTTTCCCACCTATGTTAGTCAACAGATGGCATAAAGTTCTAATATGGGATACTCCACAAATTATATTATTCTTGAGAAAAAAAAAATTGTGAAATGATCTGTTTGCAAGGTAACCATTGACTGGTCTGAGGAGAGGACTCTTGCATTGAAGCAAAAGATACGCTATGTTGCTGAGGCAAAAATGAATGAGCGGTGGAAACACCATAAGTGTTTGTTGCGCAAGGATTGGTATAAACCTTTCGTCTCCAACAATAGGAGGTTTGTATGTGGGGATCCCCATGTGGATCCTGATCAATGGATTCACCTAGTTCGCCATTGGGATTCTCTGCCGGCACAGGTAGGATGTCAGTTGCTTTCTCAAGTGATTCTTGATTACAATATATATAGATTTCAAAGTAGGAAATTTCTTTTACAATATAAATGGTTGATTTATATGACCATCAATTCAATTACATGTCAGTCACCAGTTGCACATGTTCTGTAAATGTTGTCTATTAGGAGCGTGCTGCACTGAACACTAACAGCAGGCACAAAATGAGGGTGATGCATACGTCTGGCACAAAGACCTTTGCGCAAATCCGGGATGAGTATGTAAGTGTTCTACGACCTGCGAATAAATTTGGCATTTAAGGGTTTTACTGACCAGCTTGTAATTCAGAGCTCTTAAATTATTAATTTGAGTTTGAATGCTACATTAGATAATTGTTATCAGGTGGAGCAAAGTTTATGGTTGTTTTCTGTGTATCAAATCGTAGGCACAGGACCACGGAGGGGTGGAACCAAACAGAATTGAACTCTTCAAGATCACACATTGCAGGTCCAACGGGAATCCGGTGAACTCTAATGCAAGGGAAATTATTGTGAGTTTACTTGGGTACAATTTCAATTAAATTTCACTTGTTGCACAATATGGATACTTTAATGATGGTTTATGAGTTTTTAATTGGTAAATTCTTAGGTTTAATGTATTTCTTCTTTGTTCTAATAATAATGATGGTATTGGTTAGGCACTGACCCATGTTGACAAGTTGAAAGAGAACAGAAACAATAATCCAACTTGGAAGCATATTTTGTAACTACTTACTGCCAGTCGATACATATATAATCTTCACCATCTGAAACTATATTTATACATTTTTATATTTCTATCATCAAGTAAAAAAACCATATTTGTAATGGTGATGGTTTAAGATAGCAAAGACTTTTATTTACTGATTGTTTATTCTAAAAAAATATAGCAAAGGCTTTTATTTTATAGTATCATCAAGTAAAAAATCATTCTGCACCATGTCAATTTTATTTACTGATTCTTCAAGATTTGTGACTGATTGTTTAAGATAGCAAAGGCTATTATATTATATGCCATGCTTGTGTGTCAGGCTACTAAAAATGTATTTGAAATGTTTGTATGCAGGCTGATCTGGAACAGAGGCTAACCCAGTACGAACAGCTCCCCAATACACCCTCAATTACCATGGAAGTCATCAATGGAGTTTTTGCAGCAGTCATGGGACCTGAGAATAGCAGTGCCGTTAGGGGATATGGGATTGGAGTGACCCCTGCTGACATTCCAGGCATGCACACTGATCGACGTGGTGTGGCTGCGGAATTACATGCCTTAAGGGAGTCATATGAGGTGCTACAAAGGGAGGCTGCAAGATTGACAATGGACCATCGGGAAGAGATGGAACACACCAGAATGCTAATGGACCAATACCGCCTAGAGGTGGAAAGGCTTCGACTAATGCACAATGGAGAAATTATGCAGCTCCAAAGGCAACAACAACACATGGATGTTAATTTCAATGGAAGAGTGTCACATGCAGTTGACAACTACATCCGAGGGTCGTTGGCTGCCCCTCCGAGCATGAGTCAATTTCCACCAACAATAGTGATGGAGCCGAGCCTGCAAGTACCATTAGCAGCTGCAATTATGACTTCCCCAATTCCAAATCCTGCTGGAGGCCAAATGCAGCCTAGTACTACACCAAGTCGACTCAGTGGCAATCAAAAAGGAAAATCAGCTGCATGTGAAGGAAGCAACACAGCTTCAAGCAGTGCGAATGAGGGACCAAGTAACCTGTGAGGCTGCTGTTTGGATTCTCAGTAAGATAGTTTATAGCTTTTAAGTATTAGTATGCTATATATGGTCAATCTCCCTGTTTTGGAAGTTAGATTGTGAACTTGCTGACTTATATTTGGAATGAGGCCATAATATAAGTCATGCCAGTTTGCTTGGACTTGTTATATATTTCTGGTTTATTTTGATGATGGTAGTATATATGGAGCAGGGAAGTGCTGTGCATGATTATTTTGCTTTTGTGAATGTGGTAGGGGTGTGAACAATGAAAAGATGAGTAGAAGGTTTAAGTTTTCTGCTTAAGTACGTGTATTGTCAAGCAGCACATTTATAACACAAGAGGTGTTTTGTAATGGATGCTCACTCTGTTAATTATAATTTCTATTGGATCAGCTTGTGACTTTTTTGGTTTATCTGCAAGTTACTAAATTATTATTTTGTTCTTTAATTGGTTAGCAGCAAGCACATTTGGAAACCATGTCCAAAGCTACATTAGGTCCTCCTTCCAAAATTTAATTCTGCTATGCATATGGATATTACAAACAAAACCATTCTCAAATTGCAAATCGTTATTTCTTAAGCAACTCCATTTGGCAACTAATATGTATATGATTAAGATAGTTGGTTAGCATAGAAACAAGTATAAATAATGCTCTAGGAAACCATTTCTGCAGAATTTGTTTAGTAGATTGGCAACCTTTATCAAAGATTGCAGTAGCTGCCAACCTTCTGCACAAAGGTTGTTAGAGCAGGGGTGAAAAACAGATTCAAACCTCTCCTATTCAAACCTATTGACCAACTAATTTATAAGTGTAGCTTAAGAATAGCACCTGTCTGACACATTAGTTTCTAATGTGCATGTCAACATCAATGTCAGGGGCCAGATGAACCAGCAACCTTACCAAAACAGGTGGTGCAAATGGTCTTTAGCGACCCCAACCCCTACATCATTTGGCTTAAGTGTTGCTGCACAGTTGCTACTGGATTTTGCAACTCTAAATGGTTGTTTAGTGGGCAATAGAACTAGGAAAAAAAAGGTTGGGGTTGCCAAGTTTTCTTGTAGTGATCTAAAACTATTAAACCAATTTGCTAATATTGATAAAGAGATTTAAGATATTATCAAAAAAATTTACTTAAGAGACTTAACTTGAGAGATGAGTAAGCTAGAGACAATGTATTTAAGGACTATAGATTCATTTTAATATTTATTAATTTTAATAATTGTGTTAAATCCAAGAGCTGATGGTATTGTATATATATTGTTCAAATTAAGTCTTTTAAATCAACACTTATGAAGGTATTATATATTTTTCATCCATGAAAAGATATTGATATAATTATTCTACAAGACTTCAAATTTGAAGTACAACAAATCGCAAGATTTCTTTCGTTCTTATTCTCATAATACTGTTTGGGATTATTGTTTAAGCAAATTAATTAATTAACAGCTGGATGCAGAGCCAAAGCAGTCATTTTTTAGAATAAGTCAGACTGATCGATATACGTTCACTGTTCACAGACGTTCACAGATATTTAATGTTGTCAAAAAGTCATGCCATAAAGGACTTAGATATTTCTAAACACACAACCTGACTTTTATTGCATAATATTCATACAGAAGAGTTCAACACGCCATTTCATTAATGCATTGAATTGGGTACGTATTGTGAATCTTAACATTTCCCATTTTTTTTTTTTTTGGGTAAGAATATCTCAAAGTTTATTGATGGAAGAAATTGTACTATTGGTCCACTTATTCTTCGTTTAGTCTCATATTAGTTTATGATTTTTTTTTCGTTTCTTATTAATCCACTAATTTTGTGACATTTCTCATTATAATCCAAATCATCAAATTAGCACAAACAGCTGTCTATTTTAGTTATGTGCCGAACACATGGTGGTGTTGTTGTGGACCAATATAGAACTAAGTAAAGAATTAGTGAACTACAAAAGTGCCTGATGATCGAGGGCAACACATAACTCAAATATATGGTCATTTTTGGTAATTTGATCATTTAGACCGCAATGAGAAACGTTATAAAGTTAGTGGACCAATTATGGAACAAAAAAAAAGATTTGGACCAATATGAAATTTTCTAAAAAATAAATATACCAATGGGGCAATTTCCTCTTTATTTGTCTATGTATCACCATAATCACCAACCTAATTACGATTATAAGTATGTTGAAAAATTTAAATGTCTCGAAGCTTTGGACCAATAATCTTAATTAATTTGGACAATGTTTGGCTACTGTGGAATTTGCCATTATGATTTAAAGAAATGAATAAGTATCAACTTATAATTGAGTTGTAAAGAGAAATGACTTCTTCAAGGCCCCAGATAAGGAATTAAACAATTTTTTTCATCTATGAGATCGAGAGTGAATTTGAATTTGAATTTGAACGGAAAGATTATTTTAAACTAATAGCAGTTGGTGAACCAAATAATTTTCTAATCATCTATAAAGGCTAATATATATTTAATAACACATGTAAATGTAGTAATTAAATTATTCCCTAAGCTATATATAAAGCTGACCTATAGCAAACCCTTGCTGGTTATATACGTAATAGGAATTATGTAAGGGCCGGCGGCAAAGTGAGAATCGACAAAGATTGAAGATTTTATTTGTGGTTAATTACGTATGTAATACTGGGAAATATGTACAAAGGTTGTTAGTTAATTAGCTTATTTAACTAGTTGGTTGGTATTGAACTGTCAGAGTTAACCCAAACTAAACACAAAGAAAAACTTGTTTTTGCAATTGATATAATATGTGTGTCCAAGTTAACAAAGAAACTTTTTCTCTAATCAATTTAAACTATTTATTTGGGTGGAATTTTGTTTAAATATGTGATTAATCAACCGTCGTTCATAAAATTTGAACTCAGAACTTTCTCTGATAAGGAAAAATTGAGTGTCATTCACTAGATCAAATAGTTATTGGCATATAACTTGATCACATAAGCAGTTGTTAATTTGTTAATTGTTATATATGGATATAGGGATATATATATACAGACTCCTTCTATTGAGGTATACCTCAACTTATTTATGTTGACGTATACCCTATTAGGGCCCACACAAGTCGTTTTGTGGCAATTCGAACCGTCCGCAAGGATCGTCTCCATTGATAGATCATCCTTGTAAAAAAATTAGCCAAATCGAAAATCATTTGCCTATCTAACTTTGATCAAATAAATGGACGAACCAAATATTTTTGATGAAACCGTTCATTTGTTTTATCAAAGTTAGATAGGCAAATGATTTCCGATTTGACTAATTTTTTGCAATGATGATCTATCAATGAAGATGATCCTTGCGAACGGTTCGGATAGCCACAAAACGACTCGTGTGGGCCCTAACAAAGTCATACCTCAACATAAATAAATTGAGGTATACCTCAATAGAAGGAACCTGTATATATATATATATATCTAGTAGCCAACTACCTAGGCTTATATATGTGAAAGCTTTTGTTTTTTTTTTTTTTTGGCCAGGAGTGAAAGCTTTTGTTTAAGTGCAAACTAACCAGTTGGTCCATGTAGTTTAGCTTATTTCACTTGAATTTCCGTAGTTTCAATCTTTGGCATAATTATCTATTTACCACCCAAAATTGTAACTCATTCCCACTTTGCCACTTGAAAGTTTTTTTGTCCCAAATTACCACCTGTAACTTACATTCGTGTCCCATTTTACCTTGTTCCGTCAACAATTCCGTTAAAAATGATGACCTGGCAGTTAATGTTGATGTGTGGCGCTGGATGTGCGCCACGTGTCACATCTTTGCTTTTATTTTCGGATTGTTTTTATTTTTTTATTTTTATAAACTTTAAATACTAATTAAAAATAGCTCCGAACTCAGAAAAATACACGAAAAATTCCTACGGACTCGTCTTGACTAGCACTAATTTACTATAAGGTTAAATTACCAATTTTCTCTCTAAAAATTTCCAAAAAAAATTAGAAAGTCCAAATTTATTTCTAAAAAATTAAAATAAATTTCCCTCTATTAAATAAATTCTAGAAAAAATTCTAGAATTTTCGTAAACTCTTGGACAAATTCTCAAAAATATTTTGGAAATTACCAAAGGTCTGTTTTAGAGAATTATTTCGAGACTTTACAGAAATTCTACAATTTTTCTAGAATTTATTTTCCTCTAAGACCGAGAGGTTTTTTGGATAACAAGTGTTCACGAGAAAGGTATTGTTAGTTTTTAGAAGACTAACGATGCAGACCTCATGTTTTTTGGAGTTCGGGAGATTATTTTATGAATTTCCAAAGAGTCTAGAGTATTTTAATTTTCTAGGAAATTTTTAGAGGGAAATTTGGCATTTTGACCCCATAGTAAATTAGTACTAGTCAAGACAAGTCGGTAGAAATTTTCTGTGTATTTTTCTAAGTTCGGAGCTATTTTTAATTAATTTTCAAAATTTATAAAAATAAAAAATCAGAAAATACAAGAAAAGATGTGACACGTGGTGCGTATCCAGTGCGCCACGTCAGCATTAACGGCCAGGTCATCATTTTTAACGGAATTATTGACAGAATAAGGTAAAATGAGACACGGATGTAAGTTACAGGTGGTAATCTGGGACAAAAAAACTTTCAGGTAGTAAAGTAGGAATGAGTTACAATTTTGGGTGGTAAATCGATAATTAAGCCTCAATCTTTTCAATCAAATTATTGTAGTTCGTATTTGATTGCCATCCAATACAAGTTCCAAAAGTTGCTCTCTCATGATGAAGAGATCAAGCACCTTCGTGAATTAGCTGCGGTTAGAAAAATCCTAACGATTTTCCAAATTGCCCCTCAGTACCACCTAGCTAGCTAGGCTTTTCTATCTTTTCCCTAGTAATGAATACAATAATATACCTTTAATAATCTAGATAATTCAGATAAGGGTTAGAGGAACTTTAGGTACTGTTTTTTTTTTCTTTGTTGACGAAATAGAAGAGAAAGGTGAGACTCGAACTTTTGTTATCGATGTAGGATAAAATATTGTATATTAATTGATACAATTTTCGATCGAAAAAAAAAAAAAAAACACTGGTTTTAAATCTGCTTCAATTGGCATGCATACCAATCCAATTGCTTGATCACTTGAACAAATAAAAGGAGTTAAAAGAAAGAAAATTTCTTTAATCATTGTTAATCATTGAACATTTTGCATTTAGGCTGCAACTCATCCGAGCCTTAGCCCATGATTCATGGCCAACCCCTTTCTTGCCCAAGATATTTAATTGGACCGGTCCAATTAAGGCCCATATATGAAAAATGAAAATCTTCCAATAACTACCTGATGTAAATTGACTAATAAAAACATATTAATTAATAATAAAAAATCCTCAATTGTTCATCCCCATCAGTAGCTGCCCAGCCCCCTCACCACCTCCCTCTAGCCCGCCGGCGGTCCCTGCATCCCGTTACCTCACCGTCGGCGAATAAGATTGGCAACTTTCCATCTCCTTCTCTCTCTCTCTTTCTCCATTTCTCTTCCTCAATCTCTGTGCATTGGTATAATTTATTTTCTTGGATAATTTATCGTTGTACAACTTGTGAGTTTGCTCCCCCAGTATGATAATCCATTATGAAAGTAGCTGAATGATGTGGTAAATGAAATACGGCGCCAGAGATGTTCCTACCTCCGGTATGATATTTTTTCTGTTAGTGATTTCTTATTCCCAAGGAAGAAATGAATTCGAGCATTTGAATTCAGTTTTTGGGTGGGGGTGGGTGGGGAAGGAGGACTGATGGGGGGTTCTCTGCAGGGAAAAAAAGAAGAATGAAAGAAGAAAAAAGAAGAAGGAGGAGGGGGTAGGGATTTGTGCAATCTGTCAAAAAAAAAAATCCATAAAGAAAGAAAAAGAAGGAAGAAGAAGGAAGGAAGAGCATGAGGTATTTTATTTAATGAGTTATATAGTGTTGGGTGGTGGTGGTGTTTGGTGCGTTTATTGGGTTTTAGGGCCGGAGTTGGTACGGTTACTGAACCGCCTACGTACCGACCTATGTTGGAATGGGCCAATATGTTACTGTCTCTGATGCCGACCATGACGGTTTACCGACAACATCGGTCGGTACAGTTCGAAATGGGTAGATCGAACTCCACCCCAAAATCAAAATCACAGTCAAAACTCAAAACCAAACAATCCTCAACAAGAAACAAAGCAATCACCATCCCCATCCAAAATCAAACGATCCTCAACAAGAAATAAAACAATCACCTCACCTACATGAAGCTATGCAACCACAGATCTCGGTCTCCAAATTGCCAAAACCCCGATCTAGCTTTCTAAAGCTAGACCTGCGACGAAACCCACCTAAATATAGAGAGGACGACGAGAGGAGTCGAATAAAAAAAAATTCTTAAAAAAATTAAAACTTTAAAAATTTTTAAAATTTTTTGGGGCCCTCCCCTCCCCAGCCCGCCCCCCTCCCTGCCCGACCCGCCCCTTACCCTCCCCCCTCTCCAGCCCACCCCCACCTCTCCCCCTCTCCCTTCCCGACCCACCCCTCACCCCAGCCCCAGCGCCATCGCACCCCCAACCCCCAGCCCCAGCCCCGTCGCACCCCCCAGCCCCAAACCCCGTCGCACACCCCTCCCCCCCAGCCCCAGCCCCTCCCCTCCCTTCCCCGCCCCCACCCAGCCCCATCACCTTCCCTTCCCGCCCCCTTCCCAGCCCTTCCCTAGCCCTCCCCCAGCCATCCCAGCTCGCCCCCAGTCATCCTTCCCCCTCTCCTTGCCCGACCACCCCAGTCTCATCGCCCCTCACCCCCCCTTACCCAACCCCAACCCAGCCCCCTCGACCCTCCCTGCCTATCTCTCCCAAAAAATTTTTAAATTTTTTTAAGTTTTAATTTTTTTAAGAATTTTTTTTATTCAAAAAATATTATTATATTTTAAATGTGAGAAAAAAGACAGAAATACCCCTGCCACGTCAGCAGATAACGGTTTATTTGACAGAAAAACTAACGGAGGTACTATTTTGACTCAAAATGAAAGTTGAAGTACTTTTTCTCAAATTTTTAAAGTTGGGGTACTAAATTGAAAATCAGTGCATAATTGAGGTACTTACAGATAATTTGCTCTTTTGAAATAAAGACTCATTAGAGCTCTTGGGCCGGGTCACCAAAACTGGGCCTTAGTTTCTGACAGGACCGCCCCCGGATTCCACCCTGAAACCCGGAGAGGTCCTGCGGGAATCCAAATTCAAGGAAGATCCTACCGAAAATTCGGCAGAACCTCTCCTGAAAATGGACTAACCCAGAAATTTTATACCTGTTAAAATAAACACTTCTAAACAGCAACCACCTCTACCACAACCAAAAAAGGGTCTCAGACCCAACAATATAAATTAACCTTATAATTTAAGTATGGTCATCAGAGCCACTACTCCTATTACATAAATTTTTACAATTTAAGAAAAGGAACTTCCACAAAATGGAAGTGATGCCTACAAGATCCGGGGATGGAAGATGGATGCTATGCCTCGACGTGTTGGCTCAACCTCCACCAAAGCTACTACCTGGGGGGACAATTTAAGACAAAACAAGAAAACGGTGAGATAGACTCAGTGAGTGGACAGTTAAATGGAAATGAAAATCAAAGATTAAATATCTTTTCAGAAAACCCTTTTACACACGCTTAACTCTAAAACCTTACGATGCTCTTTGAAATCCCCCAATTTCAAAAAAACCATTTCCCAGTAAAATAATAAAATTTGAAGCTGAAAATCAAACCTTGAAAATCCAAGTTCTCAAACTGAAATTGATACTGTCAATTTATAAATAAATAACTTGAACTGAACACTTTCTTCTCAAACATTCTCAATATACTAAAAATCAATAAAACTGTTCAACTGAAACTGTCTTACTTAAAAACCTTTACTGCCATAATCTCATCACTTAAAATACTTAACAACTGAAAACACACACCAGTCAGTTACTCGGAGAATCTGTCATACATGCGCAGAGCCGAGAATCTGTCATACGCATGCAAAGCCATAAATTATGTCTTACGTGCGCAGAGCCGAGAATCTGTCATACACACGCTGAGCCGGAAATTCTGTCGTACGTGCACGCAGAGCCACCCCCAAAGGGTCAAGCGAGTGGTGGTCGACATCGAGGTGAATGGGGGTGGCTGGGGTCGGTGCGCAAGAGGTGCGGGAGTGGCGAGGGAGAGAGTGCCGGGGAGAAATATAAAGGGGAGAGAGAGAAGTCACTAGAAAATTCTAGAGAGAGAAATCAGAAAATTTTTCTGATTTTGGGTATTTAAAATTCACTTTTATAAATTTACAAAATTGCCCCTCACTTCACATGTCCGTATCTTTCAAACCGTAACTCGAAATGATGCGTACTACGTGTCTATGAACTCGTGGGTTCGAAACCTATCTAACGGACCCAAAGTCAAAATCGAAAACTCATTTATTTTAAAAGTCAACTTTGGGTCAAGCTTAAATTAAAACAAAAATAGATAAATCAAAACTTTCAATCAAAACCCTTTTTATTTTCCAAATAAAACTCAAAATCTTTAAAATACAATCCCACATCTTTTATAAACCTCTTAAAAACATAGTTAAATAAAAATTTAAATTTATAGTGAAAATTTGGGTCGGGTCGTTACAGTTTCCTTTAGAAGCAAAATGGGCCCAAATGAGAGAGAGCCACTAAAACCCACAGAAGCCCAAACAAAAGCAAATCCATTAAACAGAAGAAGAGAAAGACGAAGCTACCGGCGCTGTGAAGAACATCGTGGAAGAAGATGACGAAATACTTCGACTGAATCTTGGTGGGGGCTTGACGTCCTTGATTGAGGTGTCGTTGAATTTAAGGATTTCTGGTGAATTTTTGTGAGGAAGGAGAGGCTCCAGTACGACTTTCAATGGCAGTGGTGATCTGTGGACCAATGTGGTTGTGGTGGTTGGTTCGGTTCGGTTTACCGACGGTTCATATTAGAGGGGAACCACTGACGCTGACCGCCTCGCCAGTTTGGTAGGTGAACTGCTATCGATGGAGTCGGGACGCGCGTCGGAGCATGCTAGTCGATATACTAACCGTCGATAACAGGTCGGTTGGCGGTTTTTCGGTTAAGCCGACCCAACCCTAGTTTAGAAAGTAGGAATAAGTTGGGTAATAGTGTTGGGTGTGTATGATGGATTTTTATAAGAGTATTTGTTGAAAAATTGTTGAGTATACTAATAAATTTTTTAAATTTTAAATTTTTAGTTGGGTCTAGAAAGTGTGTTTAAGCTAATAATAAAAAAATTAGTTCCGAATAACAACACCCATAATGTAATTATGTGGCAGTCCACAAAATATATATATTATGTAAAATAGGAATACTTGAGAGTAACCTTCAAGTAAACCTAAGCCTATAAATAGGCCATCTAATGGAAAGAAACATACCCTCTGTTCCCTCTAATTTTTTATTTTATTATTTTTTTTTTTTGGTCGACAATTCCCTCTAATTCACTCTTGTGCTGTTTTCTATTCTGTCTCTTTATTTTTCCCTTATTTTTATAACACTTCAATTTAGAGCTGTCTTGCTAGCAAAGAAAAGCAGAGAGAGCTGCCAAACCCAAACCGTGAAAGAGAAAACAGCGAGCGAGAGAGAGAGAAAATGTCAGGCATGGAGAGGCTTCAGAGGATGTTCGCCGGTGCCGGAGGAGCATTGGGCCACCCACCACCGGACTCACCCACTCTCGATTCCTCCGAGCAAGTCTACATCTCCTCCCTCGCCCTCCTCAAAATGCTCAAGCACGGTTCGCTCTCCTCCTTACTCTTCTGCTTTCTTTCGTTTTGCATCGTCTCCCTTTTGCTCGAATTTCAATCCCCAACTTGGGGTTTTGGGTTTTATTGTTTTCTTATCTTTGGATTGATGTTTGGACTTCAAAACCCTAACTGGGCTATCATGTTTGTAAATCTTATTCAAATTATGCATTACAGATCTTAATTGAAATTGTTTGTTACTTGTTATTTGGGTTTTGATGATTAATAGGAAGAGCGGGGGTTCCTATGGAGGTCATGGGATTGATGCTCGGAGAGTTTGTCGATGAATACACGGTGCGTGTTGTTGATGTGTTTGCGATGCCGCAGAGTGGTACTGGTGTTAGTGTTGAAGCCGTCGATCATGTCTTCCAGACTAACATGCTTGATATGCTTAAGCAGACTGGACGGTACTCCTTTGTCACTTTGATTAACGAACTGCAGAATAGTTGTTGAAAATGCATTCTACAGGTCCCCTTTTCCGAATTTTAAGTGTTAAACATGTGTTTGCCACACTTGGGGCCGGTCACTTCCGCATAAGTTACATTCAATTGATTGTTTGAGGAAAATTCTAAGTAAAGAACTTATGCATAGTGCGTGCACTCTAATTGTGAAATAAGGCAGCATCTTGTATTAATTTTGGCTTTAATATTCTTAGTCACCATGGATATTTCTGTTTTTGCATGAAGAATTATGAGTACAAAATGAAGTTTGTGTGAGATGATAAGTTATAATAGTTGATGAACACCTACATCGTTAACCTGCATAGTTAACCTGCATACTTGTACATACCTGTCATGGTTCACTGTTTGTGTTCTGCACTCTTCTTGTTATAAATGACCGTAGTTTCCGCTTATTATAATTTGCATTCTTCTGTTTGGCATTGCAGACCAGAGATGGTTGTTGGGTGGTACCATTCACATCCTGGATTTGGCTGTTGGTTATCTGGTGTGGACATTAATACACAGCAGGTTGTAATTCAATTTTCTATTTTATTTAACACAAGTTTATTTTTCTTCTTGATATAGTACAAATTTCTAAGCATGCATTGTAATTTGTTCATTATTAGTTTCTCTTGATGGTGTATGTTATATATATTTATGTACATCAGTGCATGCTGATGTCTTTGTTATGAAGAAAATAATTGCTATTTATAGGCTCTTTCTCCTTCTTGTTGTTTCCATATTGGCTGTTCACTTCAGCCTATTTTATTGTCATAGTTTTCTTCTTTGGGTCCCAACCCAGATATTAGAATAACCCTCAGACCCAAAATCCGTTAGGTCCATTTCTAATTCCTTACTTTTGAAGGGGCTAGGGAGGAGAGTTACCACTAACTGTGCATCCTTTGATATGTATAAAGTAATGGTTGATCTAGATGATGTTTATGTTTGTGTAGAACATTCTTTTGTTCCTGTATTTATTAACTAGATTGAGTCTTTTGCAGTGTAGAATATATTGACTGCTCTCAATTGGTTTAATGTTCTACCTTTATTGACGATACCCTTGCAAATTTGATTGTTAGTTGGTTAGCATAGCCGGAAAGAGGGGCTCAGGGTTTGTGGCAAGTATAGTCATACTGCTACTTACCAAAATGCATTATTTTCCTATACCTTTAATCTTTTGCAGAGCTTTGAAGCTTTAAATCAACGTGCTGTGGCTGTGGTAGTGGATCCAATTCAGAGTGTGAAGGGGAAGGTCGTCATTGATGCCTTCCGCCTTATTAATCCACAGACTATGATGCTTGGCCAAGAACCACGGCAGACCACATCCAATCTTGGGCATCTTAATAAACCATCCATTCAAGTGAGTTCTGAACAAGTGGTTTTAAACCCCATTCTTTGCAATAACAACTTGTTGACCTCTTATGCAATTTCCTCTTCAGGCATTGATCCATGGGTTAAACCGGCATTATTACTCTATAGCAATTAATTACAGGAAGAATGAACTTGAGGAGAAAATGTTGCTTAACCTTCATAAGAAGAAATGGACTGATGGGCTGACACTTAGGCGATTTGATACTCATTCAAAGACAAATGAGCAGACTGTTCAGGTAAGTGAAGATTTCATGAACCTTAAATGTAGTGGTTTGGGCTGTCGCAGTTTTTTATGTGTAATTTGGCATTCTATAGTTAAAGACATATTAGTTACATTTACAAATATGGAAGCCAGTTGCTCTGTCAGCATTGGGTATGCTTGGCTTTCTTCCTTGGTTGGTAGGAGGTTTTTAGTTGGTAATGGTTACCTGTGAAGGTGAGGAGTAGGTGACAGATGATAAGGATAGCAATTTTTGGGCCACCATAGACCTGACAATCTATCAGAACTAGATTTCACGTGGTAGAATGTTCATAGGAATAGTTTATGCAAGTTTTAAACCACGACAGCTGAGTTTGTTTGATAGGCAGATCGAGACACCTTCACTGTCCAAAATTCTAAGATTATAGTTTAAGATAAAACCACTAAAGGTCCATCTCAGTGTTGTTTGCCTGGTTACAAGTCCAAGTTGTCACCAAATAAAAACTAAAACAATGTGCCAGAAATGTTTTACTTAAAAAAATAGGAGTTATGCCTCCGCTTGGCTAGGTTATGCCATCTCACTGTCCTCTCTTGCTAGAGTGACTGGAAATTTTTTGCGCAAGTTTAAAATGTGAGCTGATTTTGATTGATATACCAGGTACAGACTTTATTTACTGCCAGAAGTCATGATTATTTTGTCATTTGGGGTTTGCAGGAGATGTTAAACTTAGCTATCAAATACAACAAGGCAGTGCAGGAGGAGGATGAGTTGCCACCAGAGAAGCTTGCAATTGCAAACGTGGGAAGGCAAGATGCCAAAAAACACCTTGAAGAACATGTCTCCAACTTGATGTCCTCAAACATTGTCCAGACCTTGGGAACAATGCTCGATACAGTTGTGTTCTAGATTCCAGTGTGCAAGTTTGAAAAACTGAGCCTTCATGCTTCGATAATTTTCATTGCTTTGAAACAATCTATGGTTATGTAAAACTCTAGTTTTAGCCAGAGCTGAAAGGTATCCATGAAAGTTACACCATCCAGAGATGGTCTAGTTGTACTTGTAGTTTGTGTTTCGTGATTCTTTACTGCCAGTTTAAAAGATTAACATGTTGATTTAAATTCACTTGTTCACATATTCTATTGCTCCCCATCCCTATAAATTAGTCATCATCTAAGGGTGGAGATGGAAATGACAAAATTGATTTCTTTCATTACCATTACCATTCCTGCTTCTGCTTTGATTTCTTTATTAAGTAGAATGCTTCTCTATAGTCTATACGACTTTCACTTCACAATTCACATCACCTCTTACACCAAATGTAAAACAAATGTATCTTAAAATGCCCATGTTACACCACATTTTTTTGTCGGACCAATGAGTTGCCCTTTATAAACAAAGCTAAAGTTTGGTGTAGCCTTTTATTTTTTTCTTTGGCTGAGTGCTAAAGTTTGATTTGGACTGGTCATACTTGATAGGATATTGAAATAGCATCTGTTTATTCATTTTCATTACATCTGCAAGGCCAATCAAATTACAAATCGAACAAAAAAGTGGAAACAATACATGACCAAGTACACTACTTGGGTGCAATGAAGGTTCAGCAAGGACAAGGACAAGTTGGTTTCTTCAGTTTATGAAAGAAGCCAAACGCTTAATCAAGCTCTTGGCTTTTTCACATTCAGGGTTGAAGATGTGGAACACATGGTCCTCCCCTTCTGTTTCAATCAACTCTTTGCTTCCTCCCCAACTGCTCTTAACCAATTCCTCATAATAAAGCCTCCCTCTATCCCTCAATATATCTTTCTCTGCAACCAGAACAAGCACCTTTTCACATGCCAAGCCCTCAAGACCCGGGGCTCCATCCACAAACGGGTTGATGAGTGGGTCATCACCCGCTTTCTCCGACGGGCAAACAAATTTCCACCACGTATCCACCATTGACTTCCTGGCCAAATCTGTCACCTCCACACCAATTGGGTCTTTCCCCCAGAAGTAAGGATGGACCAAACCAATCCCAGCAATCTTGATCAAGTTCTGGGTCGGGTCAGACTCCTTGACCCGCAAGGCCAAGTGGTGTGCAATGTTAGCCCCTGCACTGTCTCCCACCAGAAACACACGGTCAAAGTCAACATGATCCTTAACCCATGATGCCTCACCCTCACGGTCTTCACATGCACCTACAACCCACCGAAGCGCCGCCCAAGAGTCTTCATATGCAGTTGGGAGTGGGTGCTCCGGAGCCAACCTGTAGTTCACTGAAACCGCGATGACGTTGGCCTCAGCAACAAGCTTGTTAAGGCTGTTGTGGTAAAATGGGTCGGCGGTCGAAGATATGCAGAAAGCGCCGCCGTGAAAGTAAAGGACTAGCGGAAGCTTTTGGTGGTCGGTTTTGGCGGGACGGTAGACTCTGGCGGAGACGCCGGTTTGTGGTTGGATCACGATGTCTTTGGATAAAACCCCGGTTTTCGGGTCCAAACCGGCCGGGGCGAGTTGGGTCCCGGCGAGCCTCTCGATGGTTCCATCTTTGAATACTCGCAGGTATGGTGGAACCTCAAGTAACACCTCAGCTGGTGCTTGGCTTGAACCCATTTGTGTATATGGCTGAGAGAGAACAGAAGAATGTTAAGTCCGTTTTCAACCTTAACCTAATAGATTTGGAGAAGATAAAAAGAGGAAGAAGATGAAGCCTGAGCAGAGCTCCAATGGCGATTTGGATTGATAAGAAAAGTCACAACAATACAACTGCTTTACAAATAAGAATCGTTGGCCTTAAATGGATTTAATTATACTTACACCCGTACCCCCGTGTGATTTATAATTTTTTCACATATATTTTTAGAATTTTAAAAATTATATATATATCTCATAAAATTTTAAAATTATTACATATAATCCTGTAATAAGATAAAAAATAATAAAAAATTATAAAAAAAAGTATGTTAAAGAATTAAATGACTTAATAAGATTACTTAAAGTGTAAAGTTCAACCTCAATACAAATATTTTTTATTTATTTATTTATTTTTTCTCTTATAAAGGATTATATATAATAATTTTAAAATCTTAAAAAGTGTATACGTAATTTTTAAAATTTTAAAAAATATATAAAATAAAAAATAAAAATAAAAAGATGTAAGTGTAATTAACTCGTCTTAAATCCCTCCGCACCCTTAACTCGTTAACTTAAATTTATTTTAAATGATAAACAGTAAAATTCAGAAGTAAAATTATTAACTGAAAATTGCTTGAGAGTTGAGAATTTGAGATCGAGGAAATCTGTCTAAAGCTTCTTATCAAAGAAGGAGATGAGAACGTTGAATTCAACGCTTTGAAGTCAATTATACGGTGGGAAACAGGGAAAGTAGTTTTAAAGCAACAGAGATGAGAGGTCTGTCACTTCAATGACACATTCACACCGACATGAGATTTTGATTAATTGACTCGAAGATATGGAGGTGGAAGAAAAGGTGGTCTTGTTTGCATATACATGGAATTATGGACGCCTCTTCAACAGGGAATTTAAAGCTTTCTTAATCATAGTGCATTTTTTTATTTTTTTAATAATTAAATTGGCATTATTTTCAATTTTTCATTCCAACGTGACGTTCTTGTGGGTACCTACCAACAATTTACAATTAATTAGGGATGAAAAAAGAAAAGGACTAGCTAACACACAAACAAACAAGTTCTAGTCGTTGCACAAAAATTGATGAATTCATTTCAAGTTAACATGTTTTGAAACAATTATAATATATAAAAGGACCCACCAACAATGTTCTTGGTTGAATATTAATTAGATTATTCAACAAACAAACAATTTTCTAAAGGGAATAAACAAACAAAGACGGTTGTTACTAACTTACTTGTTGTTTTGAGGAAGGGAAAAATGTGACAACGCCCTAGTGCTTCTGCTTGTGAGACGACTATCAGTATTGCAGGTGACATGCATGCAAATTTTTTATATTAAGATATAACATGTATATAATTATTAAGAATAGATTTGTTGGCTTTAGTATCAAATTTCAATATTTTTTCATTTTAACAACTAAAATTTTTTATGTCAACTCACTTTATATACTAAATTTCAGTTTAGGTACTATTTTAAAAAAACGTGATTCTATTGAGCACTTGACACTATTCATCGAGTGCTCGAAACGAAGTTTTTTTTTTTTTAACAAACTCAATGTGATTATACAATAATCATAACTTTTTTACTGATTTGTTGTTTTTTCAATATTTATGAGACTTAAGCTTTAATGTATAGTTTTTAGGATGTAAAACTTCATCTCTAAGCCTAAATAAAAAACATTAAAACCTTATAAATTTTGAAATTTTATGAATTTCATACAATCACCCGAGTGCTTGACACTTTGGCCAAGCGATTGATGTCAAAAAATTCACATTTCGTACTATATATTTGTGACATAATCTAAAATGTCTTGTACTAGGTTAGTACTTAAATTAAAAAAATCAATATCTTACTGCTTTGTTGAAAAATTATTAAAATTTTGTATTTAATCTTAATTTTTGAGTCGTATTTAAATATTCATAAATATATAATTTAAATGAATTCATAACATTGAGTTAATATGCCACATGATATTACATTACAAAAAAAGAATTTCTGATTGAGAACCTGGAGATCCCCAATAATTAATTAGCAATGCATTATTCTATTATTTGCATATGTCACAATAATTATAAAGCGTACTGCAACAAACTAAGCTCAGCTTAGAAGATTTTTCTTCATCACTAAAACAAAAGTATTGAAAAAATGGTGTTTCAAAAAGCAATACATGGACCACATGGTCATAAAGAACACACATTCAAAAATAAATTAAAGGAGACATGACCCCATTGAAGAAGAAGCCAACTGGCGGATCACATTTGTAGGTGCATCCAGAAACCCCCGAAATGTCAGTAATTCTAGTAAGCCCAATACGATGCCCAAATTAGGGTCTCCACCCAATCTTGACTGGCCCAACCCAATCCCAAAGCCCAAACGTGATTTCACCTGGGACGCTAACTGGCGTTGTCGACCATCACATTCCCACTGAAACCACTCCTCCTTCGCTTTTCCCCGTATGTCGTTTTTGGTGGTAAGACCCTAAGAAAGAGAAAGAGAGAAACAGAGGAATGGAGAAGATGGTAGCTCTGAGATCGCTGTACAGGTCAGTCTGGTCCAGATCTTATCGAATAACAGCCACCTCCAATCAGCAGCTGCCATGTCACCCCCAACACTCCGCCGTTGCTGCTCGAACCCTCTTCAATCTTTCATCCCCCATGGCCAAGTTCCTCTCTTCCGGTACTCCACCTTCTTCATTCTACTTCAATTTCTGAACTCTCAGATAGATGCGATGTAAAATTGAAGAGGGTTATTGTTTCAATCTATTTATCTGCACTAGAAAAGTACGTATTTGAATTTTTGTGATGCAAAAACATTTGGGTATTTTATTTCATATTAAAGTTTGGTACTTGGGTAAAATTTATTTTGTTGTTAATCCCATGTTGGCATGTTTCAAATCCATAGATGATTGCTGCAAGTCCCCCACTCTTTTTTCGGGCTTGGGAAGTAGGCGATTTTATAGTAACGATGTAGGTCTCTTGCCTGAAGTTAAAGACCCTGAGCTGCACAATGTTTTCAAAGATTTGATGGCTACAAGCTGGGACAAGCTCCCGGAGAGTGTCGTCCATGATGCAAAGGCGGCGTTGTCTAAGAATACTGATGACCGGGCTGCCAAAGAGGTTGTCACCAATGTCTTCCGTGCCGCCGAAGCTGTTGAGGAGTTCGGAGGGATGGTTACAACGTTGAAGATGGAACTTGATGACAGCATTGGTATGAGTGGAGAGGTATTGCATATAATTGGGTTGATTTGGGACTTGTCGTTGCATACTCGTCTGTCTCTGCAGTTCTTTTTATTTCATGTTTTCAAATTGTGTGTAGAATGTGAAGCCCTTGTCAGATGAGTATGTGAATGCACTTCGTACAATTTACAATCGCTACACTGCCTATTTGGATGCATTTGGGCCAGATGAGACCTATTTGCGGAAGAAGGTGGAGACAGAGTTGGGAACGAAGCTGATATACTTGAAGATGAGGTGCAGTGGCATTGGTTCTGAGTGGGGAAAGGTATTAGTATAAACCATGGCAGTGCTTACTGTAACATTATAGCTAAATGAGATTTGCCATGGATAATTTATCTACTTTATGACATTATCCTTTGAGAAAGGCCATATCAAGTCATGCGTGCACTTGGCATTTGGTACTTGGCTTATCTGTATAGGCAGCATTCAAGCGACATTGTCATCGTCATTTGACCCACTTAGGAGTTAGAAGAAAACAAGGTCAAAATTGACCTTTTTGAGGATATTTATCTTAAAAGTCTAATAACAATACTCAGCTCTTCTTTTCAATCTCTCTTCTTACATAATGTTTATTAATGGAAACTGGAAAGGAGGCTCGCCATATATAGGATATGCTTTGTCCTCGAGTTTTTCATTTCTATGTTTGTGGTACATGGTTTGTTATTATACTGCAGTGCAGGGACTCCTGTTTGGCACATTGACATGTGGTCTGTGAATGAATACAAATCTATTTGCTTACTTACTCATATGATTTTGTTGTTGATTGCAGATCTCTGTTCTTGGAACTTCTGGACTTTCCGGGTCATATGTTGAGCAAAGATCTTAGCCCCAGAGTTTCTGAGAATTTTAATGTAATTGGAAGCTTTCCTTTGTTTGGGAATCATGTTTGTTGGTTATTTGGAAATAGGCCAGTCAGCCTCTCCTGGAAAACCTCAATGTTTAGGTTTTGATGGCAGTTAATAAGAGACTATCTTTGTTGATCTATGAATGGAATAATTTAGCATCATGTTGTTGCTTTTGGAATTAACCTATAATGTTGGAAGTTCTGTTCTTCCTATAGGATTTCATTTTGATCTATTTCTTCTCAAAAATGATTTCATTTTGATCTGTTTCATTTGCTTCTGTTGAGTGTTGAAAATACTGATGGAGTACTTATATGCACAGAGTTTAAAAAAAGAAAAAATGAGGAAACTTGTCCTCAGGGCTTTAGAAGTGTGTTAATTCATTATGGACATACGTTTACGGTTTACCCAATCTGCAATATGCAGTTTTTGTAAAGCTAACATGGATTCTAAATCATGTTTAATCTTGCTCACCGTAAAGTTTTTTTATCTGACCCTTCTCAGGATATGGTAAGGTTGTTTTGATTGGTGATCATAGCAGCATTAATATCATTATTATATTGCTGCAATGAGTGGTCATTAGTCAATGCTTGATTTCTAGCCACAGGCATTTCTTTTTGTAATGGGGTTTGCTGATCCATATACTTGTCTCTTTTATATCCATGCACCATGATTCTTTGAATTCAGTCCTTTTTTCCCTCAAGACATGTATGGAGGCAATAACTTGAAAGTGAGAGAGAGAGAGAGAGAGAGAGAGAGAGAGAGAGAGAGAGAGAGAGAGAGAGAGAGAGACTTTATTGTATTACAAAGATATGCTATTACAAAAGAAACTTTATTGTGGTTTGAACTTTGAAGTTGGTTGCATTCTTTTTCTAAATAGTAAAGAACTTTGGTGGTGGGGCTGGGGGAGCTCTGAGCCTCTGGCCTTAATTCATCTTAACAAATTTAGTGCCTTTGCGCCATGTCCACGACTCAGATGGCGACTTGGGCAGAGGAGGAAGCAACACAGCCCTCCGGCAAAGACCAAACGGCCAACCCTCACAATGACACAACTGTTGAATTATGGACTGCCTCTGAAAATCTTTGAACTCAGTCCCATTAAGGCTCGAGCATCGGGAAAGACTCGTCTTGACAGAAAGAAACACATCCCTACTTGTACCAGCACTTGAGCAGCAAGAAAAGCAACTTGCAACAGATAAAAACTCTTCATTTTCATCATCTTCATCGTCACGACCCTCTTTCTTTTCCACTCCTTTCTGGGTTATGAATAAATCTCCCGTTTTCGAAGAGTAAACCCAGGAAAAGCTATCTGTCAAACTGCTGGGCTTACGTCTCAGCTTTTCCATTGCACGGCTTCGAATTGCAGATACAATTACCTGAGAAAAAATATCCAAAACGATAAAAGCAACCTATAAAAACACTCATGGATTAACAAGAGATCAAAACTTCATATCTATATCTTCATTTGGGTTTAGTGAGTACTTCCTGTTCATCATCAAAGTCACTTGTTGGGTACTCCTCTGGTACTGGGCTCGAAGTTGGAAGCCGCCGGCGGATATGGCAATTGGAGAATGCATCTGGCAGACATGCAGCTAGAAATTTGCATCTTTTGGAAGCATTTTGTGGCTCTGCTTCGTGATAAAAAATGCTCATGTTGGAGTTAAAGGTGCTGTTGATTTGTAAAACGCAGAGAGATATCTACAAAACTTAGTGTTAGTACGTGCTTATTATTCTTACTAGTTTTGATGTTCAAATTGACCTGCTTGTGTGATAGTGGCTTTGCAGCTTATTGGAAATGGAGAATATTGCTTTCTATCCTTTGGGGTAAAGACAAAGCTAAAAAGCATTAGACGTTTTAACAAATCACCTAGAACTCCTTTTGAGACTCAACGCTTCTCTCACAGCTACAGACTACAGTTACCATTAAGAGTCTTAAATTCAATAATTCATCCGTTTCTTTGATTTTCCTATATTTAGTGGTGCCTCTTCTGTAGTTTTCAGATTTTCACTTTAAGTTGAAGTCATGGTGAACTAGGACACATTACCAAACCACAATTGCTAATTGTAAGTTTGTAACATTTGCCAAAAGTGATACCCTGCCCTTAAAGAAAGCCATTTAGCACCTGTGCCCAAATTTCATTTTCATTAAAAACAACCAAACTAGTTAGAGTTAATGCCATTACGCAACAGAAAATTAAAATAGCCTAACCTGGCAGTGTTTTTTCAAACAATAGAATGAAAGATTGCTGGCTTCTACTGGTGTAATGGCCATTGAGGAACCAACTCCCATTACAAAGAGATACTGAGTTCTTTAAAAACCCTATTAATGTAAAAGTGATACTTAACATAACCGGGGTTAAATACCATCGCAGGTTCATATGGTAACCGCATTAGTAACTCTCTATTTTCCTCTAGTTGGAATCTAAGAACAATAAGGTAGGTTTAGTTGTTAATGGTTCAATAATACTAATAGACAAAAAATAAAAGTGAGTTATGCATTTAATAGTTTAATACTAGCGATTAACCTCTTATCTTGAGCTGTAAAGTTTAAAGCATCACCTACCAACCTCGTGAAATCTGCTTCGAGACAATAATGTCATCAACATCATGCCCCAATATTTCCCAATTAAACTTTACCTTCCTATATCATTGATTCATTCAATACCGGCTCATATTCTTACACATTGCATGGTGGGTTAGAATCACAGAATTGTGGAAACACATAACTTCCTTTTTTTTTTCACTAAAAAGTGCGTTGTCACAACAAGTTAAATTAAAGTGCCGGAATACACAATGACAAGGCACTCAAGTGTAAAAGTAGAAAAAGTGGCAAATACATTTCAGTTGGTAGATTTGTGGAGTTGCTGGGATGTGAGAGAGATGAGAGACTGAAGCTTGGCAACAGCAGAAGTCTGATCAGGTGGGCATTTGGAGAGAGACTCATTCAAAGAGAGAAGAGCCTCATAAAGCTTTCCAGCAGCCAAGGCTGCACACCCTGCCTTGTAGGCTTGGTCCGCCATTCGCGGATCGTAGTGAGGTTCAGGAGAGCTCTCATTCTTCGTGATGGAAGGAGAAGAAGAAGAAGATGAAGGAGAAGAGGGAGATGAAGATGGAGAGTCAAGAAAAGCAGTGGCACGCGCATATTCAAGATTACAAATTGCTGTGTTGATCTCTGCCATTAGTGCTTCTGGCATTGCTGGGATAGTCTTCCGTCTCACGCCGTCAAAGACACTCCTCCATTGGGAGCTTTTTTCTGCAGAAGCCATTTAAAGAATTTGACTCAGAACCTGTTTCAGATATATAAAATCACCCAAATGTGAATTTTAGCTCAAGATTGCCCAAAAAAGCAAGCTCTAATGAAAATTGAATTTCTATGATTTCCCAAGAATAACAGAGCCCTAATTTTTTTATGGACATCCCAAGAAGAAGGTCAAAGAAACCGTACCTGGGAAGAGGGAAGCAGGCCAAGACTTTCTTGAATTAGTGGCAGAATCAGAAACCTGACCAGCTCACTGAGAATCGGAGACCCAATTTTGAGCTTTGAGACACAAAGATCGTTCTTGTTTCTTCAAGACGTGAAATTTTTATTATTTATGAATAATAAAAAATAACAAAATGATTGAAACGGATCTATGGGCTTCTCAGACGATCCAAGTGTTCATGATCCAAATCAAACTCATACAAGGGTCCAGACAACGACCATGTTGTAAGCCCAGCCCATTTCGGCCCAAATATATACCCATTCCCGATTGTCACTTACAAATTCCATTGAAAAAATAACCATGAGGGAAGAAATCTCATTATAGCACATGTTTACAAGCTTTGTATTGGCTTTTTCATCAAAAGATTTCTAAGCTAAAATATTTAAACAAAAAATATCATCCCATTCAATGATGATCATCAATTGAAACAAAATGATTTGAATTGATAAGAATTCTAACTTTCAAAGAACAAGACCCACAAGGAAGAACAAGAGATGCTGGCAAAGCATTTTGTGCCTCAAAGGATATCTTGCTCCCATCTCTTAACAAAGCATACCCCATCTTCTCCAACTCCAAAGAATCAACACAGAAATAATCGCCACATCGACACTGGTAAAAGAGTTGAATGACATCTCCTGCATCTTCCGCCATCACATCTTCTAAACTGATATCTTCTGCAACTATAGTATCGTGTCTAGAAGCTCTTAATGTGTTGTCATAAAGTGCACGAGACCTCGAATCACCGAGGACTTCCCAAGCCTTTTGCACCTTCAAGAATGTATCTCCTGATTCAGATGTAGTCTGTAATTTATCGGGATGACTGTTAAGGATGGCAGATCGGTAGCTTGCACGAATATCTTCATTGCTTGCATCTTCTTTCACAGATAATATGTCATAGTGAGTTTCCTGAATGGAGTTATAGCCAAGCAACATGGTGGGTAGCTACTTGCTATCAGATTAGCTTTTCACTGCATCTGAAATGAAAAACAATGTGTTAAATTTCTTTATAGGCAAATATAAATAACCATCAAGCGGAATGTGATGGTAAGCACATTCGTCTCACTCACTCAATGCTTGGGTTCAAATTGCCACACCCAGACACACAATTAAGGTTTGAGATATTTGTCTATCAAAAGAATCCAAACAAATGGAGAAGACATCTAGATCAAGCATCAAAGAGAGTTGCTAAAGCTAACAAGGAAATTGACATAGGCATGAAAATACAACGGAATACGAATATCTTTGCAACCCAATAAACCCTGTGCAATCTCTCTTTTAGGTTTTTGGGTGTGTTTGTGGATCAAAAGATATAAGAAGGTTTGAGTTTTGAGTCGGCTGACACCTTTTTTTTTTTTTTTTTCTGTAAAATCTGTGACAACTTGAGCTTCAACTCATTTGGGAAACAAAAATTCGGAGCTAAAACTCAACTAAAACAGACCATACATTAATTTGCAGATTCCAGTTCGAAATCTGAGTTAAAGCAAAGCTACGAATTCAAATGAATACAATACAAGCAAGAAACCACTGAGAAATTCCAGAATTGCAAGACAAACACAATGAATCCAAAGTGCGAAACTTGAGAACCAGAAAGATAACCTCACCTTGTGTTCATCTCATGGTGACGAGCGAGCTCTAATATCTACGTGGACACATCGACGCTGGTGAGCGACGAAGCGCACGGCTTGGAATCGCTGAAAACCGAGCTCTCTCTACTTTTGGCGGTGATGAAGAGGCAGAGAGTTCCAGAGTTCGGCGATGAGAGGCTGAGTAAGCGTCAGGTTAACGAAAAACAAAGCAAATCTTTTGTTTTTTTAGGGCAGCAAAAATTCTGATTTTTTAAATTTTACTTTTATATTTTTAAATGAGAAATATCATAATTTACTAATACAATGGACCAAAAAATCATAAAACGGACTTTATTATGTAAAATTTGGTAAATTTAAATCAAAAACTCGAGAAAAATTTGAGATAATAATTAATGTCTCTAATATTATTGTTTCTCACTAATCATAATTTTTTTTTTTGAGAAGCAGTGAAGCACTAATCACGTAATTAAGCTCTTTAACTTGGTAAATAGGCATATCGCCAGACAAATTTTCTAGTTTATGTTTTATTTAACTTTACTTTATATTCTGTACAGTTGAAAAGTTTAAACAGTAAAACATGCATGCACGTATTATCTTACTGTTCAAAATAAAAAACCAAAAGACTGAAAGAGCCTTTGTTTAATCAAACTTCATCCTCCATGAAAAATAAATCAATAACTTCATCCAAGCTTTGCTTGGAACGACATAAATTTTGCATTTGCTATTGTCCCCCTTCAGAGAAGATAGAGAACATTATACATTGTGTTCAGAGACAGGAATTTATACTCCCCATCAATTAACAATTCACAAGAAAAGTTCCCACGTCTAACATAGCTCACTTTGCCTCCGACCAAGATTTCTTTAACTTGAATCGTCGGTACCAAGATCGCGACAAATCCGTGTTACAAAAAAATTACTTGTGAAGAAACAACAAACATGGAGCATACCCTTACCCTTCAGTCACCCCCGCCGCGCCTGTCTCTTAAAAAAGAATTTCTCCCTATTTCTTCTATTTTCCACAAAACAATTAAGAAGGGGCAAAAGTATATAAACCCAGGGAGACTATGATTACAGATTCCAGTGGAGCTATCTCCATTCGTGTTACAATGACAAGAGTTCGTCCTTTTTGTTGGCCAAATCCTATCAAGCAGCACCAACAATGCCAGAGGCCCAAGGAACAACAAGTGGTGCAGTTGGGTGGGATCTTCTGTATGATTCAGAATACTTGTCTTTAAAATTAAGTTTAGGCGTTTCTGCCTGCATTTTTATAATTGAAAACGAGATATATTAGACTGGACTGAATCCACATGATCAAGACTATTCTGCAAGAAATTTGACTAGATTAAAAGGGTTATGATGAAAGTGCCATAGTAAAGAAAAGGTTGTTTAATTCTTACGTATTTCAGCCAGCACTCTCCAAGTCTATGCTCATAGATATCTGGAGAATGGCAACCTGTTTCAGACGGGCAGTAAACCCATATATTACATTTCTTTTCACCAGGCTTGGCACGACTAGCTTGATCCAAGCATGACTGACAACAGTCAGCTGCACTATCTTTGTGGTGGTTAAGCCCCCATCTTACAGCAGCACCATCATAATCTGTATGAATTTCAGCATGGCATTCGGGTGGAAGCGACCTTCCAGGCAAAACTTGTTCTACGGAGACAAAAAAAAAAAAGAATGTATACATTAGCACATAACAAAAGAATAAATCTCTCAAAACTCATTATGACCTTTTTCATTTTTGTAAAGGAAAATAAAAGGTGATTTCCTTTTTTGTGCAGGGGGTGGGGGGGAGGGAAGAATTGATGAATTACCTAGCTCATCGTCTTCTTCACCATCAGGTTTATCATCATGTATAGGGTTAATCATATCGGCAGGTATCCAAAGGCCCATGTCTTCCAACAGCACAGTCCAATCAGATTCCAGAGCTTTTACTAGCGTTTCTACAGAAAATGAAACTCAGAATACTCAACACCAGAGTTCAGTCAAAACAATGATATTATTTGTTCACAGACCACTGCATTGTAGACAAATAAGACTAAAATACCCAAAAAAATAACAGAGTCCAGAAATAAAGACCATACCTGCTTCCTCACGCAGAATTGTTGAATTTGAATCAAGGGTCAACTGCTTAGCTTCTTTTAGTTTTTCTTTGCACCATCTTTCAACAAATTCTGTTTATTTAACCAATGAGCACCAACAATGATAACTTGACAACCAGCTACAATGAGCCAATAACAGACAGAAGTAGATAAATGAAACAATAACAGACGAAAGTATATAAATCAAAATATTCTGAAAAGAGAGCATGGGATTTATACTTTCCAAGGTTATGGTTCAAAATGGGTCAAACTAATTACTCATGGGAACTGCAGTTTACAAGGAGGATGAGGGTGGGAATACCAGCAATCAAATTCTGGTATGAGCTGGGTAAAGCTTTGCTAAGCAGGTCCTAACTTCATTGTTACGCAGAATATGTTGCAATATACAAGTGAAAGAAGCACTTAAAACTAGAACAAGGAAAGCACCTTACAATTACACTTTAACAGGAACATATCTTAGTATTAAAACACGCAAGATGCATACATCTGCAAACTATGAATAACCGTAAGGCACACGAGAAATACAGTCATAGGTAACTGAAATAAGAATTATCCCAGCCACCCACCAACCCAAAAAGAGAAAAATGCCACCAAAAAGCCACATTAAACTATAAGTATCTGCTCTATTTCATTACCAATTTCTTATAGTGTCTATAGAAATAAAGAGTATGCCTAAAATAAACCCTTTGCACTCAAGTCCCTTCCTTACAATAATCTGGTTTGTCACAAAATCTAGAGAAAATTTGCATGCTACCACAATATCATGAAAGCAATTATTCCTCGAGACAAAACAGAGAAAAGAACTTTCCCTCTACATCTCATTCATATATGTTACCCCATATTTCTGTCTGCTTCTACCTAAACCTAATTTTAATTCCAGTTCTTTCCTTCAATCCTAAAATTCTTGTTCAGCTTCTGGATAAAATTAAAAATTCCCTTTAGAAAGCTAAATCAAGAAGTAGTAGTTGGAAATTGGAAGCAGGACATTAAGAAGAAATTTAAGTTATAGTAATACATGAAAGGACTAGTGATTAATATGTGACAGTATGAAACAACCACTTCCAATGAATTTGTCTGGGAATTTTCAGAGCTGTCATCAATGTCATGAGCTAAAACTCAACAGAGATGAAAACCTAAATTCATAACTATATCTATTTCAAGGACAGAGTTGCATACTGATAAGTAGAATTCTATGTTGTTCAGTCACTGTAAGATGCCTATGTTTTAAATCGTTTATGCACGATTAGACATTGCATGAATATCCATGGCCAAAAAACAAAAGACATTGCATGAATATCGGTGTACTATAAACTTTTCTGGTGCAAAATTATGTTTGACTTGAAATGCAGACAACAAAAAGAGGTAGGCTCAAGAACTCAAATTGAGGTGCACTGACCTCTCTGCTGAGTAGTATTTGCTTCGGGGGTCAAGGTTTTAAGCCTCTCCAATATCTCATTGGTTATCTTCAGTTTCAAAGGCGGTGGCAATTCAACCGCTACCTCTCTGTTAAGCTCCTTCTTAAGTTTCTTCACCTTTGGGGCATAACGAAGAGTCCATTAAATTAAGTTACAGAAAATCGCTCTACCGGTTCAATCAAACAGATCTACCACCAAAAAACTCAAATGCGTCTTACCAATCTAATAAGCTCTACGGGTTCCGCTGCTTTTCGAATCCGAACTGATTCCTCCATCTTCCTAATCTGATCCGGAGTGTACTCAATAGCTGAACCAAATTATGAACAAAACATTCCCCTAATTAAACAAGCATTGAACATTGAAAAGACTCGAAATTTGCAACTGGGTTCTCACAGAGACACCCCAAAATAGCAAGTGGGTCATTCAAAAGACCAAAGATTTAAACAAAGCTTATAAAATAACAAGTGGGAAAGAGAGAGAAAGACGTACTGGGATGTGAATCTATGTCGGAGTAGATGTAGAGAGAAGCGTAAAGAGAGCGAAAAACATAGAGAGCAACAACAATGTTAATGGAGCAGACGATGAGAGTGATCTTCTTGTACGAACAGCTCCATTTCCCTCTCCCTTTAATTCCCCATTCACCTACCCGAGCCATTCGTCCTCCCTCTCCTTCATCCCACCATATCCAGATCGATCGGAGAGATTCTCAGAGACAAATCAAAAAACCCACAAACCCAAAACTTCGAACCCTGCCTTATGTCGACGACACGACACACCTCACGGTTGGTCCTTGTGTTGCTTTGGCTGTTCGAACGCCACGCGGTAGTGAAATGAGTGCTTTCTGGGTTTGTCTGGCTAGTGGCTAATAAGCTGTTGTAATTAGGACTTAGGAGACAGCTAAAAATGTTGATGGTATGGTATTATTGCAATAACAATGAATAATGAACAATGAGTGCAAAAGAGGTAATTAGGATTTAGGACGATGATGAGCGAGCGAGCAGTGATTATAATTTTCTTAGATGATTCCGTGATTGTTGGTGTTTGCTCGGGAGTGCTAATCTCAACCTATTTGCCTTGTCCCGTGTGCCTTATGCTAACATGCGCTATGGGTATTGGGTAGAGCCGTAGAGGTCCCTGTTTTTTGTTTTTAATATTTTAAGGGAGGCTATTACCGTCCATCTCACGCATCCAATCCTTTTTTTTTTTTTTTTAATCCTTTTTAATAATTTTGTTCTATTACAAGTTTATCATTATGTTCCTTTCAACAACAAAAAAAAAATAGTTTGTCATGATGCAAACTATTTTTAAGGCCTTGTTTGGTTCGTAAAATTAATGTGATTATTGGGAATGTTATGTCCTTTTTAATAATTTTGTTCTATTACAACTTTACAAGTTTATCATTATGTTCCTTTCAACAACAACAAAAAAATAGTTTATCATGATGCAAACTATTTTTAAGGCCTTGTTTGGTTCGTAAAATTAATGTGATTATTGGGAATGTTATGTCCATGCTCATGTTAGAGAACGATAATGAATAATTCACATTATAGTATTTGAAATGCTGGAATGGTAATTAAAAAATTATTATCATTACTATGTTTGATTTGTGCAATATAATAAGAATCAAAACTCATTTTTCAATAATACACTCATTTAATATATTTAAATAATATTTTTTTTTATTTTAAGTAGGAGTAGTTTGGTAATAAGAATTCACAATAAATTTTCATAAATAATATGGAATAACAAATCCAATGAGAGTCAAAGGTTTCAAATTCCTCTTCATGTATCTCATACCTATGTAAAAGTTAATACTTTACCATGATGTACTTAACAAACATGAAAATAAAATCTCATAACCATTTTCAAACTCTAAATCCCCGAACCTAATAATGTCTATAAGACAACATTTTAAAGATTTATTCAAAAAAATTTGACTGCCTTGATCTAATCTGACTATGATAATATATAAAACATGTCATTTTCTATGCGCTGATGGACCCATGTGCAATAATAACTTTTTTTTTTGGCTACTTAATAACTTAAGTATTATATTAGTAGAAGGGAACAAAAAAGAAAAACCTTAAATTATATTATATTTGTTAAACCAATGAGTTAAGTGTATAGGATTTATATGGGAGAATACAGCATTGTACAGTAGCTTACAAGGTTTTGCTGGTCATCTTCATCAATTGTAATTTGATTTCACGTTAAATGTTATTCTTTGTGGTATCAAAGTAAGTTATATACATATTATGCCTAACAACCACACATGTTCTTACATTATTCAATATGAATTATCTGTATGTTAAGTTTGAATGATAATACATGTACTTTTATATGGTATTATGGCTCTTTACCTATTGTCTATTAGTTTTAATTTTTGTATTGAATACTCAAATTTCTTAATTGGAATTCTACTAAATAATTTGAGCATCCAAAAAAAAAAAAACAACGATGAGTGACGTGATCTTACATCGTATAAAGATAATGCGATGAATGAGAAATGGCAGGTGAGTAAAGTAAGAGTGTAGGATGGAGGGATATATGATAGGCATTTTTCATCCTTCAAAATCCACAATCATGAATAAAATAGGTGTGAATTTTGTTTTTTTTTTTTTCTATCAAGACTGAACCATTATTGAGTACTCACCTATCATGTTTATCAAGTAATAATGCACTATTATTATTTTTTCATAATGTCATGCATTCATATCAAAACGATGGAACTTTGTAAGTATTTAATTAATGCATCGTATTGTGATTTCTAATATATACCTATCAGGTGATTAATACATTTATGTATTGATTTTGTAGTTTTGTCTACAACAGTGATTAAAGATGTGACGTGCCATAAAAAACTTGTCTCTGAATTTTATTTTAATAGGAGGGTAAGATATATAATTGTTGACTTTCTTTATGAACTAGTTTTCTAGTGTCCAATATGCACTGAATGAAAATATCTAACACAAGTTCAAATGAAATACAAATGACACGAACTCTCTATGATTTGAACTTGTGCATAGCACCATCCAACTCAACGCATAGAAAATAAGATTCAGATTTATTATAAATATTATTACTATCTATGAAAAGTCAACGATTATAGCTTTTGTAATTCATGTGAAAATAAAATAAATATGTTATTTAATTTGAATTCGCAATAAAATTGGAAGGGCATATGCAACTTATTCCCTTTTTTTTTTTCAAGAAAAATATTTTTTAATTTTCAAATTCAACCCAGAAAAATGAAGTGCAAATGACACGAACTCAATACGGTGAATGGGCCTTAGTCGGGCGGGCCTTGCATGTAAAAAGGCCCGATGGTCGACGCTCAACCCAACCCGAGTCATTCGCGCCGAAAGGGAAAAATCGCGGGAAAATCAGAGTGCATAACTAGCTAGCTAGGGCAATTGAGACTTTGACTGCGCTGAAATCAAAGGTATGGAGATGAACGATGTCGACGAGGAGGAGTTTGGGTTCTCTCGAAACTACTTTCTGGCGAAGGAGGTCGGTGGCTCCTCAAAGAAGTCCTCTAGTAAGCTCTCCGATATTAACATTGTTGACGAACAGGTAATGTTCTTCTTCAATTCCTCAAAAATCTTCCATCGAATTGTATTATTTTTGTTAAAGCTGAAAACTTTGGCATTTTTATTTATTTTTTATTATTTTCTTTTTCTAATGTGCAGGAACTGGCGGCAGCAGTAGCTAATATTGAACCCAAACATGAAAAAGAGATAAAGGATTTAGTAAACAGTTATAAGAGTTTGTACCCCAACTGGGTTTTTGAGCTAAGGTATTCGACTGCTTTCTACATTAACCAGCAACATTCCAAATGTTTTTTTATTATTATTATTATTATTATTATTTTTTTTTTTTTTTAAATTGTAATTGATGTAGTGGGGTTGTGCAACACTAGGGCTAGGTTGTGTAGATTTCACCATTTCATTTATGTATTTATGCATCTAATGTTTAGATGGATGTTAACTATGTTGGGGTTACTGCCGTTACAAGAAAGACATGACATATTGGCCTCAATGTAGGATTTGAGTCAACGTGGAAGGTTGCTTTTAGTTTTAGTGCCAGTAGAGAACATAATGATCTTTCTGGCTACATATGCTAGAAGTTGTAGTGCTTTTGTTCTTGATTATTGATAATTGGAATCAGTTTTTGACCACATTCTGCATTTGGTTCTTTTTCCCAATGACTGTAGGTCCCCTGATGCATTCATTATACAGTAAATTAGACTAATTTTTTTCCTACCACATGGAGTTGCGTTATATTCTTTTAGCAATTGATTGACTTTTGGATTTGATGCATGTTGTTTTTAATCTACATCTATTTTGTATGTTTATAGCCATTCTTTTTAATGTGCTTAGGTGTGGCCTTGGCCTCGTCATGTATGGATTTGGATCCAAGAAGGCCTTGCTTGAAGATTTTGCTTCAACAGCATTGACGGAGTATTCTGTGGTTGTTATCAATGGATATCTTCAGACAATAAATATAAAACAGGTACACAGTTCCAAAGCAATATGTGATTGTTCTACATTTGCCGTTCTCACAAACTACCATAAAGTTAATGTGCAATGTGCTGATCACCTTTACCACATTTAGTTTGAGCGGGCCTAGCCCATCTTCCTTGTCTGAAAATTCGACAAAATCTGGAAGAGAAGAGATGGGAATAAGTCCAAAGTGAGAACAGACATAAGCTCGCAGGGCTAAGTTGTGAAAGGCAACATTCAACCTTACCATCTCTGTTAACATGCTATTTAATGTTTGAAATGTAGGTTGTGATAGCTTTAGCTGAAGTTCTGTGGGATCAATTGAAAACCAAACAAAGGACTCCTTCTGGGAGCTTGCCAAAACTTCAACAGCCTTTTAATTCTAGATCCATGGATGATCTTCTAGCATTTTTGGATGGATCAGATGATAAGACGAATGAATGTTTTATATGTGTTATCATTCACAACATAGATGGGCCTGGATTGAGGGACTCTGAAACCCAACAGTGTCTTGCACGAGTTGCTTCTTGCTCCAATATTCGTATTGTGGCCTCTATCGACAATGTGAATGCGCCTCTTTGTAAGTCTATCCTTTTTATAATTCATTATGTAATAAATAATACCTTAGCTAGTAGTGGCATGCTGTCACTGACTAATGTTGGATCCTGAAAAATTGCTTCTATGTATTTGTAAAGACAGACTTACAGAAGAAAACCATTTCTTGTGATGATAGCCTCAAATATCATAATAAACTGTCTGCATGAAAGGAATGTTGCACTAAAACTGACATATGTCATCAAGTTTAATAACACCTTCTTTTCATTCAATAGTGTGGGACAAGAAGATGGTTCACACACAATTCAACTGGTGCTGGCATCATGTTCCCACCTTTGAACCATACAAGGTTGAAGGAATGTTCTTCCCTTTGATTCTTGCACATGGCAATACCGCCCAAAGTGCCAAAACTGCTGCAATAGTTTTACAGAGTTTAACATCCAATGCCCAGAGTGTGTTCAAAGTCCTTGCAGAATATCAACTATCTCATTCTGAAGAAGAAGGTAAGTTGCTATAAAGCCTAGATGAACTTGTGGAGCTTTAACATTTATAATCCATTTCATACTTCGCAGCATTATATTTCGCCTGTTATTTCAATACGTATCTGTTTTTTTCAGGGATGCCCATGGATAATCTGTACTCAGCATGTCGAGAACGCTTTCTAGTGAGCAGCCAGCTTACGCTTAACTTCCATTTGACAGAATTCAAAGATCATGAGTTGGTCAAGACCAAAAGGCATTCTGATGGCCAGGATTGCTTGTACATCCCTCTCACAAGTGAGGCACTTGAAAAACTGCTAGTGGAGCTGAGTCAGTGACTAATTAAACTACTCAGTCCTCAGAATTTTGTAAATTTTAAGTTGTGATAGAAAGTGGCAATTATCTAAATTTTATGATTGCCTGCTTAAAAGGCTAAAGACTAAAATATTGCTGGTAGGGAATCCACTGTCTGCAGTGGCCTGTAGTGTAAATAGTTAAATTCCATGATTGCTAATTTGCTAGCTACCACCATAAAATAAAAAAAAAAGAGTAGCAACCATGTGCAATATGCATCATATAATTATTTGTATTTCTAGTAGAAAAAGAGAGGTTTTTGGAGGAATCTCCTTGGCTACTAGGAACTGTCTAATTAAGAGTGGACTTTTATATGAATGAAAAGTTTGTCATTTAAGATTTGTTACTTAGAATTTACAAAACTAATCCGAGGAAAATAGTTTTTGAAAATAGGATTTAATACAAAAATCTGAGCTTTATTTTTAGTATTTTTAATATCTGAAAATGCGTTTAAATTGTTTAATGTCAGAACTATATATTTTTTTTAGTTACACGGTTATAACTATATTTTGTTATAGAATAAACATGAGAAAAGAAAAAATAGAAGATAGATAATAGGAGAGGATTGCTCAGCTGAAAAAGACAGAGATTTGTTTGCCTTTACGTCAATAGCTAACCAACCGAACAGGATGGAGATATGGACCTCGAATAGTGTAAGAAAATAAAACGACAACAATAATACAACCACATATCATCTCCCCCACCCCCCTTCTCCCAAAAACCAGACATCAAAACCAGAAAAAAAAAAAATATAATATTTGGGTCACTCTCATGGGGTATTCCAAAATCACCTTATTTCTCCAAATTTTGATTTCGGTAATGTCAGTGCATGATCGGAATCGTTCATATTTTAAATAACTAATTAAAGATTATCTCTGTAAAAAATCAAATCAATCGGAAATTATTTAGTTATATAACTTTTGTCAATTAAGTATAAAAAATTGATGGTTTTCAATTAAAGATTAACCAATTAAAGATTATTTCTGTAAAAAATCAAATCAATCGGAAATTATTTGGTTATATAACTTTTGTCAATTAAGTAGAAAAAATTAATAGTTTTCAATTAAAGAGTGATTTTTTTACTAAACCGTTGATTTTTTTTATTTAATTAACAACAATTATATAATCAAACGATTTTCGATTGAGTTAATTTTTTACAGAGATGATCTATAATAAGTAATCTAAAAAGTAAACGATTCCGATCATACATCGTCATTACCGAATTGTGATTTGGAGGGAAGGGTGACCTTGGGTACCCTCAGGGTGACCCAAGTAATATCCGAAAAAAAAAAATATATCAATTTTTATTTTCTATAAAAAGCGAGGAGTGAGAACTGAGAACAGAAATTTGGTAATTTCATTTACCAAAAAAAAAATGGTAATTTGGTATATGCCTAGGAGTCTAGGACTCTATCCTGAGCCATTTGACCTCATCCAATGAAAAACCGACACGAGTTGAGACAAGGGTATCTTCGTAACAATAATGCAAATAGTAGGCCACCTGTACCAGGGTAGTTTGGTACTTATAGAACTTGGCACACTTTTTGTGGCGAAGTGTGACCGAGTGTAGAGAAAGAAGGTGAAATCAGAAGCTTTATAATTGCAGAAAATCCAAAAGCTTCAGGTTGGCCACTCTCCTTTTCCTGTATTAAATAAAGCTGCCAAATTTTATTGGGGATGGAAACTATAGAAGCTTGTATCTCTTGCTCATTTGATTGAACCCAATTCTCTGCAATTCCCATAGAATTTTCCAAATAAAAAAGTAAGCTTTTTTTAAAGCTCAATCTCAAGAAATTGTGCAAAAAGATTGGTTCTTGGGTGAGGAGGAGGAGATGTGGGGTTTTGGGGGACGGTATTATTGGGGAAGGAAGGAGCAGAGTGATGGAATTGAAGGGATAGTGGTGGTGTTCGCATGGATGTCGAGCCAAGAGAGGCAGTTGAAGAACTATGTGCAGCTCTACTCGTCTCTGGGTTGGAACTCACTCGTCTGCCACTCCCAATTTCTCAATATGTGAGTTCCAATTTTGGCTAACCTGGATGTTTTCTTTTCAAGATTCATTTTTTAGTTTGTATGCCTTTTGTTTATTGTTTACCTTTCTGGGTTTGATTGGTTTTGACTGGTCTGCCATAGTTGGCTAATAATAGCTTTTGCTTTTTGGGCCGTTGTTGGAGGAACTTGGTTGCTTAACATTTTGAGTGTTGCTGAGTTGACTTGGTTAATTCAGTGGTAGCTCTAGCTAGCTTGTAGCTTGATTGGGACTTTAATCATTGGTGTATTCTGATATGGTCATGTTAAAGGCCTTTTAATTTTGCCTTTAGTTTCTTCAATGACAATTTGACAAACCTCTGTATTAGGCTTTTGCCAGTCACGCTCAACAAGTTGTTCCTTAATGGAGTAATTCAGCATAGATTATCCATAGATTTGATTCTGGCACTATCATAATACAGTGATAGGCTTTCCACCCCCATCTATAAATAGTTGCTATTTAAGCATCAAAATTTATGATGGGGGTGGAGAGATGACTATATGGCTATTTAAGCATCAAAATTGTATTATTAGTCTTCTATATGGCAATTCAGCATGGACTATCCATAGATTTGACTCTGGCACTATCATAATACAGTGATAGACTCTCCACCCCCATCTACCATCTGGGCATAGAAATGCATGATGGGGGTGGGGAGCCTATGCTGAATTGCATTACTAGTCTTCTAAAGTGAATGTGAATTTCTCAAAATAGCATTTGATATACATAATTTGTGCAGGTTCTTTCCTGAGAAGGCCACACCTCTAGCAATTGATATTCTAAATGAACTTGTTGAGGTCAGTTCTATTATAGTTCTCTAACAATAGCATCAGAGAAACTAAAAATTCTGTTTATTGATTAACCTATCTGAAGAAATCACTCTGGGGTTATGATATTTCAATGGAAGCCTCACAGTTGGAAAAAGTGAACATGACTGGAAAAGTTGTATCATCTATTTGCCTCACAAAATTAAAACTAGAAAACAAACATCCTCAGTTTTTGTTAAGATTTGATTTTTTTGGGTAAATATAACCAATAACTGCTTTCTTTTACATCATAAATGCAGGAGCTGAAGATTAAGCCTTGCCCTGTGGTCTTTGCATCATTTTCTGGCGGTCCAAAAGCTTGTATGTACAGAGTTCTTCAGGTAAACTCCTTTAGTAGGGGATGCTACATATTTTATGCATAGAGCCAATTTTATAAAGAGTTCTCTGATCATGTAAAGTAGCTTCCAATTGATGGGGAGAAATGTTATTGACTGCATTTTTCATTTGTGCAGATAATTGACGGAACTTGTGAAACATATCAACTGAATCTGGTATACATTTTTTTTTTTAATCTTTTGCATTTCATTGAATAAAAGCTTAACTTATCAAAACAATAAATAATTTAACTTCAGTTGATTATAACTTTAAAAGGTATGATGCATTGATCAAAAAAGCGTATGATTGCCAATGTCTGTTTTTTATTTTTGAACATCCAATCTCATTTTCTACTATCCTTAGATTTTAGGCGATTATTTATATGTTGGGACCTATACAGTGTTTTGTCTAGTGCTTATATGTTTTGAAAGTTACGCGCATTAATTTCTATCACCTATAATTCTTTTTATTTATTTTTGCTGTCAAGGATGATTGCCGACTGGTTAGAGACTGTATATCTGGCTATATCTATGATTCCAGTCCAGTGGACTTTACTAGTGATCTGGGTACTAAATTCGTTCTTCACCCAACTGTCCTGAAAATGTCCCATCCTCCAAGATTAGCATCATGGATGGCACATGGCATTTCTTCTGGCCTTGATGCCCTCTTCCTCAACAGGTTTGAGTCACAGCGTGCTGAGTATTGGCAGACTCTCTACTCCTCCATTGTAAGTAACTAAGTATACTCCAGATCCTATGCTATTTAAAACTTTTATTTTTATTTCTTGTCAATTTATTCAGTATCATTCTTATGCAGGGCATGCAGGCCCCATATCTCATTTTATGCTCAGAGAATGACGATCTCGCTCCCTATCAAATTATCTGTAATTTTGCTCAACGCTTACGCGAACTTGGGGGTGATGTTAAAATAGTAAAATGGAATGGCTCTCCTCACGTCGGTCTGCTTCTAAACTTAAACTTAAAGGCTAATAATAACAAATGCTATTTTTCTGTAGAGCTTTCTAACTAAAAAGTGTACTGCATTTCCCATTCTAATCTCATCTTTGTGGTAAAACAAGTTATTTCTGTAGTTTATTTCCCATTAGAACCCAAGCTATGTTGAAACAACCTGCTAGCTGTGTTTGTTTAATTTGCTTAATGCTTATGTGTAACCAAACAACATTCAGGACAAGAATCTGTGCCAATATCGTACTTTTGAGGAAGACACTAGTCTAAAATGAGTGCATGGCTTTCAAATTGTGTAATAAGTATGCAAAATGCTTTCCTAGAGCATCATGTAAATGTATTGAAATCCTGTAACTTGATTGAGTGCTGTCTCAGGTCATTATAGGCATTATCCAATTGATTACAAGGCTGCTGTAACTGAGCTCCTTGGTAAAGCAGCTGGAGTTTATTCTAAAAAAATTAGACGGCTGGAAGGAGAAAGCTTTGGTATGCAGGCAACCCGCGACGAGATCATTGATGAGCCGATCAGTAACCTTAGAAAAGCTGCATCAGGCTCAAATGGGTTCCGTGGAGTCACTCTAGCATCCAGTGACCACTTCTACTTGCCCGGCTCAGTAGAGTATGACGGAGGTAGAGATGTCGGGTCCATGCAAGACGAGCGCAAGGAAGGTCTAATTCACCTACCTAACCCACCAACACCAACACCAACCATGAAGGCCCATGGGGTTCTTGGTCAGATCCTTTTTGACGTGTGTGTCCCAAAGAATGTTGAGGATTGGGATGTAAGGTCATCAGCTTCCTTGAATGGGAATGGCGGCTCGTTTACTTCTAGAAGAAGGCATGCCCCTTTTAATCCAATCAAGTGCATACGACGTTCAAGGTTATAAGTATGGTTTAGGGGGTTCTGAAAATTTTATTTCCTTGTTTTCCTTTCCGGCAATAATAAGGAGGATATAGATATAGTACGTCCTGACTCCTGAGTATGAGGCTATGAGCTGTGAGCTGATGATAATCTCTTTCTTTGACATAAAATGTACAGTGACATAAAATTAAAGGAAGTTGTAAATGTAAACAGAATTTCATTCTAGCAAATAACCATATCAAGTATAAGAGCTTGGAAAATGATCATACCTTCTTATGATGAGCAATTATCCCAGTAGCCACACTCAAATAAATATCAAATTACTAGGCCAATTAACTATTTCTGTGTTTGTGTAGTTTATACTGTACTTGCTTTGAAACTCATTAATTTTCAATGAATACTTTATAATCCAAAACATAATTTTTGAGTCCAGAATTGAATACTACTCTATCAGTCTGACTTTCAAATTAAAATGTTTTTTTTTTCTCTTCACGCAAATAAACTTTCTTGAATGGGAATCAACTCTTTTTCAACAGCAATCTGAACCGGGACAGACCACAGCGGTCACTGAATCAGTGAATTGAGAAAAGAAAACATGAGGGTATTGGTGACTGGCGCGTCCGGTTACTTAGGAGGAAGACTATGCCACGCGCTACTGAAACAAGGCCACTCCGTTCGGGCCTTGGTCCGGCCCACCAGCGATCTCTCCGCCCTGCCTTCACACACCAGCGACGGAGCCCTCGAACTCGTCTACGGCGACGTCACCGACTACCAGTCGCTCCTGTCCGCCTTCTCCGACTGCGACGTCGTTTTCCACTCAGCCGCCGTGGTCGAGCCCTGGCTTCCCGACCCCTCCAAGTTCTTCTCCGTAAGTCCACAAAATCTAGTAAATTACAATTTCACCCTTTTCGGTTTGATAGAGAATCTAAGTAGTTCAATTCCAATTCCGATTCGGATTTCGTTAGGTCAACGTTGGGGGACTGAGGAACGTGCTGCGAGCAGTCCGAGAGACGAAGACCGTACAGAAACTCATCTACACGTCGTCGTTTTTCGCCCTGGGACCAACCGACGGTCATATCGGCGACGAGACTCAGGTGCGTACAAACCATAAAGCTCTGGTTTTGATGTTCGTTTCGTTCTCTTATTATCTCATTATCGATTTCTTCAGGTCCATCACGAAAGGTTCTTCTGTACGGAGTACGAGAAATCCAAAGCTGCCGCCGATAAGATCGCATTACAAGCTTCTCAACAAGAGGGCTTGCCGATCATTCTGCTCTATCCCGGAGTCATTTACGGTCCCGGAAAACTCACCGCCGGGAACGTCGTCGCTCGGCTGATCGTCGAGCGCTTCAATGGGCGTTTGCCTGGATACATTGGCTCTGGCAATGATCGGTACTCCTTCAGCCATGTCGATGATGTAGTGGATGGCCACATCGGAGCCATGAACAAAGGTACAACCGGTCAGAGATATCTGCTAACAGGTGACAATGCGTCGTTCAGGCACGTTTTCGACATAGCCGCTGTGATCACTCACACACAGAGGCCTAAGTTTAACATCCCTTTGTGGCTGATTGAGGTGTACGGATGGGTGTCCATTGTTTTGTCTCGGATTACTGGGAAGCTTCCTCTGATCAGTCCCCCGGTATGCGATTTCGATTTCAACTTGTTTTTGGTTTGCGACCGAGTTTTGGGCTTATGGTTTTTTGTTGTTGCAGACTGTTTATGTTTTGAGGCACCAGTGGGCGTATTCTTGTGAGAAGGCGAAGCAGGAGCTGGATTATAGTCCTAGAGGGTTAAGAGAAGGATTGGCAGAGGTTTTGCCCTGGCTTAAGAACTTGGGCTTCATCAAATACTAATCACAATTACTTTGATGTTGCTGTTGCTGCTGCTGCTGCTACTGTCACTGTGTTTTATTTGCATGGCTCAGTTAACTTGTACCCAATTTCACCTTTCAGTTGATGGGATTTGGGTGTGTTTTATTTGTGCGTCTAATTTTCTTTCAATCCATAATAAACAAACAAAAATGATCAACCTACTTATGTTTCTTATTTTGTTAGTTTGAAAAATGCTAGTCACAACTGACCCCGGGCTATTTGGTGTTCGATTCCATCCCACACAATCAACGATTTACAATCATCCACCTATGCTTATGCTCAACAAACTTTTCAATACGGCGGATTGTTTCATAGTTTTGCTACAGCCGCCAATTTGGTATTGGATTCTACCCAATGACGTGGTATCAATGGTTTACAATCATCTTTACTTGTACTGGCAGTTGTGTTTATTAAACCTCTTGTATGATTGCATTTTACCTAGAACCAAAAAAAACTGCTGATGCATTTCACCAATGTAACAAGTTATAGACCACGTACTAGGTCACATTATAATTGCAGCATAGGTAAAGTTGGAAAGTTTAAATTTGAACCCTTTGATCGGATTTTACTAATTGAGACTTGAGAGTCGTACAGCCGAGAGAGTTGCATGTCCCAATTAATCAGCGCTTGATGTATCACAAATTCACAAGCATAATTTGAAAATAGGGATTCATTTTTTCTCACCAATGGTGAGCATTACCATGTTTTTGTGGTGAGCAAAAATGGACTTTGAAAATAGTATCATACAAGGAAATAAGTGCCTGACCAATCAGCTTTTGCCTGTGAGCTAACAGCAATACTCGCGGGTGATGTGTCCATTACTAATGAGGTGGGAACTCAACGGTCGTCTAGCCACGCCTTTTAAATTTCAACGTCGACATCTTCCATTCCCTCCTTTTCGCCCAAGTCGGTTTCTCAGCTCAAACAGAGGAATCTTCTGTTTGGTTCCGGGGAAAAATGGTGATGGCTAAGCCAAAGCTATCATACGAGGAATCTCGTCAGCAGAGATTAGAGGAAAACAAGAAGAGAATGGAAGCATTGAATCTGCCTCAGCTTGCTCAGGCTCTTCGGACCCCATCATCCTCTCCTAAACCATCCCCTGTAAGCCTAAACTCAACCCCTCCTTCCCCAATCTGCACCTATCTCTATCTGTCTCTGTAAAAATTAAAAGGCTCACTCTGCTTTCTCTCTTTATTTCTCAGATGAAGCGTGCGAAGCCTCGTACAGTCGAGAAGCAGATGGTTGTGGTGAGGAGGTCCAGCCGCGTCGCAAACCAACCTGCCCCTGTTTACAGAGAAGTGGGTTATTCTTAAAAAGTTTCAATCTTTTTCTTAGAAACAAAAAGTTTCAATCTTTTTCTTAGAAAAAAAAAAAAGTTACTATCTTTCGTGTTTTTGTGATTTCTGACAGGTTGTTGTTGATCGAGTAATGATACCCAGAAGGTATTCTATTGGTAGGAAGAGGGATTTATCGAACCGGGTATATGCTTCAGATAAAGACAGAGCCGACGCCATAGAGAAAGCCGAGGCATTAGAGTTGGGTTTGGGATCCGATCACCCGACCTTTGTGAAACCAATGCTTCAATCTCATGTGACTGGCGGATTTTGGCTGGTAAATAAGTCGCTTTATATGCTCAAAATCTCACCTTTTCATTGTATATTTGTATGTATAGAAAATTAGGATTAAATACCAAATATCAATAATTTTTCAATAAAGCAGCAAGTCACTAATTTTTTTTAGTTTAGGTACTAACCTAGAGTAAGACATTTTGGATTAGGTCACAAATTAGTTTGTTATATAGTTGTGACTGTCGAACAATCACAGTTGTGATTAAACTGTGACTGTTTCAAATTTATAAAAATTTAAAATTTTTAAGAGTTTAATACTTTTGATTTAGGCTTGGGGGATGAAGTCATATAACTCAAAGACTAAACAGTAAAGTTTAAGCCTTGCAAATATTGAAAAAACAACAAATCAATAAAAAAGTTATGACTGTTAGACAGTCACAGCTCGATATAACCATGTTTTTTAAAATTGGTACCTAAACTGAAATTTAGTACCTAAAGTAAAATGACATAAATGTTTTGGTAGTTAAAATGAAAAAACATTATAATTTGGTACTTAAAATCAACGGACCTTTGTATGTATTGCTTTTTTTTTTTTTTTTTTAATGGCTTTGTTAGTCAAAATACCACTATATACTTGGTTTGTCAAAAATTTACAAATTTTTATACATTAAGCTTGTAATTTCTCTAACCTCTTACCTGCTCATTAGGACCATAACTAATTTAAGAACCGATTTACTCTTTAACGGATGTTCAGTCAGATTCGAAATTGAAAACTGTGTTTTTATAGGGGGAATGGTCTCTGTCTGCAGGTGACTTAAAATTGTTTAGATTACCTAATTAATGTGCTATATGGTGCCTTCAGATTGTGTATGAAGGAGCAGTCAATTTGATTCACCAGTAGAGGGATAATTGTAATTATTCTATCAAATTTTGGCAACAGGGTCTTCCAGTCCGTTTCTGCAAGAAGAACCTCCCAAAGGTTGATGACGTTATGACATTGATAGATGAAGATGGTGACGAGTACCCAACTATTTACTTGGCCAGGAAAACAGGACTCAGTGGTGGATGGAAAGCATTTGCAGTTGCTCATGAGTTGGTGGATGGGGATGCATTGGTTTTTCAGTTAATCCAGCGTACAACATTCAAGGTGATTGATTATTAAATTTTGACTTGGGGATTCAGGGGATACATGGGAAACTCCTAAAATGCTAGACAAAACTGTATAAAAATTTAACTGCTTTGTAATTGATTTAGAAAGATTGATTTTTTTCCAAGCATCACAGTACTGTGTCAAGCAATGGTGGAAATAAGTATCTACCAATTGTTCCAATTAGATACTGCCCCACAAATCCTTTGCTACAGTATATTCTCAATTATAGTTTTTTATTTTAGGTTTTTCTATTATCTTTCCAGGTGCACATTATAAGGGTGGAAAGACCTGATCAGGGCAACAAGGTTTAACTCTTGCGCATAATTTAGGTAATTGTTTTATGATCATTCTTGTAGAGGTCAAATGTACTTATTGCTTCTTCTCTCTTGTTTCCACAAGATTTCGCCTCAAACTCTAGACATTCTATTAAGCATATTTCTGCTGTGCGATTGAGATAGGTGAACTGATCATATCTAATGAAAGCTGTAATTTATTGAATTGCAAACGAGGCTTCAGTTGTTTCTGCCCATGCAACAATTAGGGCTTTGTATGTGTGGCTACAAAGTCCATATGGGGCATTGATCAGTTTAGGACCAGAGGAAAACTAATAATTTGTCATAGAAGTTGTAAAGCTGACAATTTTATAGAGGTGTGTAATATAGAAAACAAAGTATGTGTTTAGTGAGGACTAGTAACTCTCTTAATAAAGGAAGTTCCTCTTTTAAAATAAAATGGAATGACATTGCTAAGAGCATATCTGCCTGGGACCGGATTTGGTTTTAGTATTACTCAGCCATCAAGATCTAGGCATAACATGATCATATGTGATCTCTTTGTATAGGCACAGATGTAATCATGTAAAGGGCATCAGGGCATGCTATTTGTGTTTATATAAAAACCATGTGGCTTCTAATGGCTTAACTGACATGCTGGGATGCAAGTGAAGTTACCTTATGTAAATGAATGAGTTTATGACTTTCTCTATGTGTGACATTGTCCTCAAATGGCTTTCTTCCTTGTCTGCCTGTTTCACAGTATCTGTTTTGAGCTACTTTCATCCCAAAATCATTGAAGCTATTTTGTTCATCTTAATCCTCTATATCTCCTCTCTTCTCCCTCACCACTGTTTTACTGTTGCAGGTAAAAAAGTTTTGGGATAAGACTATCCATTTCGCAAGGAGCTTTATTTCTCCAAAGAAAAGTACATGTTTTGTCTAATAGAAACAACCAATTCAGGTTTTATGGACAGTGTGTAGTTTTAACAGATGAATCAATCATCTGCACGTAATCACCGGTATTCCTGAACAGATATTTATGAACCCATGAGCAAATTATGCATGTATAGGGAAACTATATTATTATCTTTTACTTCTCTATTTATATAATTATACAAAACTTCATCAGGAAAGACAGCTATATTGCATGTTATGGGCATGTGGCATGTGCGTTCAGAATCTAAAGCTTGCCATGGCAAATGGCAATCAACATGAGCAATTTTGCACCAAAAAAAAATTTAAGCAATTCACTTCATGTCAATCATAAGCTGCCTGGATGCATAGGCTTTGGGAATGATAAGTATTCTTTTAAACAGGTAAGATAATGTAGTAGATGCCCACATTAGAGCAATGAACAAAGGTCCAATTGGTCAAAGATATCAATTAACATGTGGAAAATACAGGAAATTTCTACCATGTGATACAAACACATTTATAATTCTTGAATGTTGATAAGGTTAATTTTTTTTTAGTTTTCCACCATTAAATATGGATATGTTTGATATAGTGACAATGCAAACCTCTGGTTTGATGTTTCAAATTACTTGTCACAAATTCCCGCTCTATTTCACCAGTTTTACAAGTTACTAGACCACTTGGTCAGAGACTCACAGTACAATTGCAACATAGATAAAATTTGAAAATTTGAATTTGAACCATTGGATCAGATTTGACGTTAATTGATTGAATCGTACAGCGGACAAGGTGCATCAATGCATGTCTCTATGTAATTTTTTTATATATAGTAAATAAGGAAATACAAACGCGAAGAAATCGCTGCAAACAAAGCTACCCGCCGGTGATGTAGAGTAACGAAGTGGGAACTTAACGGTCGACTAAGAAGCGTCTTTTACAGAGAGAGGCAGAGAAATTTTTTGTTTGGTTCTCGAGAAAAATGGTATTGGCGAAGCCTAAGTTATCATACGAGGAATCTCGTCGGGTGAGATTGGAGGAAAACAAGAAGAGAATGGAAGCACTCAATCTGCCACAGCTTGCTCAAGCTCTTCGAAGCCCATTCTCTTCGAAACCCTCCCCTGTAAGCCCAAACCCAACCATGTCTGTTTGATGTTTCCATCTGTCTCTGTAAAAACAGCTCACTCTGCTTTCTTTTAACTCTCAGATGAAACGCGCGAAGCCTCGTAAGGTCGAGAAGCAGATGGAGATGGTTGTGGTCAGGAGGTCCAGTCGCGTCGCAAGCCAACCTACCCCTGTTTACAGAGAAGTGGGGTTTTTAATTTTTTTTGTTTTCCCTCTGCTTGTTTGTAGTTTCTTTTCTCAATATGTACTTTTGGGTTGGGTTCTGGGCCTCTGTCTTTAAAAAAAAAAAAACAAAAAAACAAAAAGTTTCAATCTTTCGTGATTTTATGATTTGTGACAGGTTGCTGTTGATCGAATGATGATACCGAGAAGGTACTCTAGTAGGAAGAGGGATTTTTCGAACCGGGTTTATGCTTCAGATGAAGACAGAGCCGTCGCCATAGAGAAAGCCGAGGCGTTAGAGTTGGGTTTGGGATCCGATCACCTGACCTTTGTGAAACCAATGCTCCAATCTCATGTCACTGGTGGATTCTGGCTGGTAAACAAGTCGCCTTATAAGCTCACAATGCGACCTTTTCATTGTTTTATGCTTAAAAATGTCTTCTTTTCATTGTATTAAGCTTAAAAATGTCACCTTTTCACTTTTTATTCTTTTGGTATGGCATTATTTGTCAAAAAAAAAAAAAAAAAAACCACATATTTGTGAACCTTATAGTTCATCTTCTCTGTGTTCTATATACTTGGTTGTTCAAAAATTTACAAACTTTTATACATTAAGGTTGTAACTTCTCGTACCTGCTACATAGGACCATAACTAAGTTAAGGACCGATTTACTCTTTAATTGATGCTGTAATGGATCTATCAAATTTTGGCAACAGGGTCTTCCAGGCTATTTCTGCAGGAAGAATCTCCCAAAGCGTGATGAAACTGTGACATTGATAGATGAAGAAGGCGAAGAGTACCCGACTGTATACTTGGACCAGAAAACAGGACTCAGTGGTGGATGGAGAGGATTTGCAATTGCTCATGACTTGGTGGATGGGGATGCACTGGTTTTTCAATTGATCCAGCGTACAACATTCAAGGTGATTGATTATTAATTTTATTTGGGACAAAACTGCATGAAAATTTTAGTATTTTGCAATTGATTTAGGAAGTTGATTCCTTTACAAGCATCAAAATACCGTGTCAGGCAATGGTGGAAATAAATAAATATATATATATATATATGATCTTCACTAGATATCAATTGACCAGTTGTTCCAACTATATACGTTCCCTACAAATCATTCCCTACATCCTATTCGTCTTTGTGTTCAACTTTTAGTTTGTATTTTTAATTTGATGTCTTGTAATATCTTTTCAGGTGTATATTATAAGGGTGGAAAGACCTGATCAGGGCAACAAGGTTTAACCCTTGCGCAGTGGTGTTAATTTAGGTAATTGTTTTATGATCATTCTTCTAAATGTCAAATATACTTATTGCTTCTCTCTTGTTTTTCACTAACCTACTAATAACAAATTATGATCTGATGTTTTCGCTTCCTCTTCATTATGATTTATGACCACCAAGAACATTTTCTACAATCTGTAAATGCATGGTTTCTTCATTATTTATGTACTTCTTTACCTAGTCATACGTTAAACTCTTTGGCTTTTGGATCCCCAAATTCTAAACCCAAGATATTAAGCATATGGCTTGCTCTGCTGTGAAATTGAGATAGATGAATTGATCATATGTAATGAAAGCTGCAGTTTATTAAATTGGAAGCGAGACTTCAGTGTTGTTTCTGCATGTACAACAATTAGGACTCTGTATACGTGGCTACATAATTACATATGGGGCATTGAGGCAGTTGGTCACAATTAGTAAGTAAGAAAGTTCCTAGAAATTAAGTTTAAGACTAAAGGAAAACTAATGATATGTCATAAAAGTTATAAAGGTGGGTGTATTGTAGAAAAAAAAGAGTCAGTGTTTAGTGAGGACTCATAACTCTTAATAAAGGAAGTTCCTCTTTGAAGTAGAATGGAATAATATTGATAAGAGCAAATGCCATGATCATATGCCATCTCATTATATGGACACACATATGTAAAGGGCAGTTATTATATCTATAACTGAAACAACCTGCATATACAATGGACCACAAATGAGGGCATAAGAGCATGCATCTGTCTGTGTTTATATAGAAACCATGTGGTTTCTAATGGCTTGACTGACATACTGAGATGCAAGTGCACAAAATGGCTTACTTCCTCTATGTGTGACCTTGTTACTTGTCTCTTTCAAAATCCAAAAGCGGCTTCTTTTGTCTTGAAATGGCTTTCTTCGATGTCATAATCATTGAAGCGATTTTGTGCATCTTATCCCTTTTATCTGATAACATTCCCGTTTCTCACCCCCAACCCTTTTACTTGTTGCAGGTAAAAAAAGTTTTGGGATGAACTATCCATTTTGCAAGGAGCTGAAAAGTACACGTTTTGTCTAATAGAAACCACCAAACATATATATATCAATTCAGGTTCTTTGAATAGCGCGCTGTAGTTGTATGAGAGTAAATATGAATGGATAGGACGCTATTCTTAACTTTCCCTTTTCTCTATTTATATACTCGTAAAAATCTTCACCAACAGAGACAGCTATATTGCATGTTATGGGCATGTGCGTTCAGAACCTGAAACTTGCCATGGCAAATGGCAATCAATACAAGCAATTGACTTCATGCCAATAACAGCAACCCCGCAATTCACTTCATGCAAAATTTACCACAGTATCTTTATTCTATTTAATTTTTTAAATTCTTTAACTTGGGCAAGCATTGACTAAATTAACTACGCGAAGTGGTGAGCTGTTGTTGTTGCCTTGTTGGTAGTTTATTTAATTTATTTATTTTTCTTGTGGGACAAATTGCGCACTTGCTTGGCAAGCTTTGAGCCTTTTCCAGCTTGCAAAAGCAAATAAATGGAACATGCTTCTGCGTCTGGCTTTTCCCTGGAACATGTTATATGACTATATGAGAATGTGAGCTTTGATTGTCTACGGTAGTGCCTTTTGTATGTGAGAATGAGTCCAGCTTCCGGTCCAGTAAGCCAAGCCAATGAGCCATTCATCTAAGCCGATCGAGCCGTTCATCAATCCCATTAATATCTGCCTGACTGATTAATTGACTTCATTTCACGCGGAGTTAGTCCGATAACCATCGGTTTACAGACATCAAACCTCATCACACGCGCCTTTCTATTCCGTGACTACACGCCCCAATCAAACAGGACCCCATAATACACGCGCTTTTGTTGCACGTGGAAAATAGCTCTTTTGGTTTTAGATAACTGGCGCCGAGAATTCCGGACCTTCCAGGTGGAGAAAGGTCAAGGGGTTAGGTTTTGGATCAAAAGGTAAAGTGGGCCCAGGCCCATGCTTAATCAACAGATCTCCAAGTCCAACTACGTGAGCTTAACGAAATTATTATTATTAAGAGCAAATTACAATTTAGTACCTCAACTTTACATGTTGTTTCAACTTAGTACACCAACTTTCAAAATTTGCAAAAAAGTACGTCAACTTTCATTTTGTGTCAAAATAGTACCTCCGTTAGTTTTTCCGTCAAATAAACCGTTATCTGCTGACGTGGCAGGGGTATTTTCGTCATTTTCTCTAAATTTTAAAAAATAATAATATTTAAAAATAATTAATAAAAAAATAATTAAAATTTCTTAATTTAAAAAAAAAAAAAAAAAAAAAAAAACATTTCCCAGCCATCCCCCCCTCCGTTCCTCGCCCCCCACCCATCCCCTCCCTCCTCCTCCCCGCCCCCACACAGCCAGCCCCCCACTCCCCCCACCCATCCCCTCCCTCCTCCTCCTCCCCGCCCCCACCCAGCTAGCCCCCAGCCATCCTCCCCCTCCCCCCCGTGCTCACACATCTCTTCAGCCAAAGTCGCGGACTGCATCGTGAAACTGTTCGCGATCGACGTCGACGGCCGGAAGCGCGAGGTGGTGGGGCTTGCCGACCACACCCTCCTGAAGGCGCTGGCAAACTGCGGCCTGATCGACCCGGCCTCCCACCGACTCGAGGACATCGACGCCTGCTCCGCGAGTGCGAGGTCAACATCGCGCAGGAGTGGTTCGCGCAGGACTTTGGCTGAGGAGATGTGTGAGGACGGGGGGGAGAGGGAGGATGGCTGGGGGCTAGCTGGGTGGGGGCGGGGAGGAGGAGGAGGGAGGGGATGGGTGGGGGGCGAGGAACGGAGGGGGGATGGCTGGGAAATGTTTTTTTTTTTTTTTTGAAATTAAGAAATTTTAATTATTTTTTTATTAATTTTTTTTAAATATTATTATTTTTTTAAATTTAGAGAAAATGACGAAAATACCCCTGCCACGTCAGCAGATAACGGTTTATTTGACGGAAAAACTAACGGAGGTACTATTTTGACACAAAATGAAAGTTGAGGTACTTTTTTGCAAGTTTTGAAAGTTTGGGTACTAAGTTGAAACAACATGTAAAGTTGAGGTACTAAATTGTAATTTGCTCTATTATTAATTATTGTTTTCGTGTCCTGTCCCTTGGTGGACATTTCTGTAAGAAACATTGAAAAAACAACTTAAAATTTGAATTTTCCTGAGAAACAAACAAGTAACGAGTAAACAACCATTTATGTAACCGGCTTAAAACGTTTACCGCGTAAAACTTTTATTTTTATGTTAAGAAAATTTAAAGAAATGTTATATTTTTTGCCTGTCTTCCCATCTCGTGAGGGGTTGCATTATGCAATCTGACTAGGTCTAATTTTTTTTTTCTTGAAATTTTTTTTTTCTATGTGACTCTAACATAACGTATAGTTATAAATTCATTTAAGCTAAAATTTATGTACAATTTTTGAAAATATTGTTTAAAATTTAAAATATTAATATATGTCATAAATGCTCTAAAGATAACTGATTAGTAAATTAATATGAAGGTAACTATTTTTTTGAACCAATCGTAATTTTATAATCCAAACCGTTTATTTTAGATCATACTTCAAAGATTATATTTGTAAAAATTTTCATAAATTGGAAGTTTTTTAGTCATTTAGTTATAATAAAAACTATTTATATGCTTTTATTGAAATATAATAGTCGTTTATTTATTTGATTATATTTAGATTACCAAATGATTTATCATTTGGTTGATTTTTATATCAATAATATTTGAAGTGAGGCCTAAAAGATGAACATTCTGAAATTACTTATGTGGTGGATCTAAAAGAGTTATTAATTCTGTATTAACTTAATAATCAATTTACTTTAAAATACTTCCCAATAAATATATATGTAATATAAGTTAAATAAATTAATAACACTACACTTACACAAACAACATATCACGTACTGTTACCAAGTTGAGGCCTCCTCGTTGCTTCGCTCGCTAACCGGCGCCAGCAGCTCAGATTTAGAAACTATGATGAAAAAATCCGATGATTTTTGTCTTAATTGGTCGACCACGTCAGATTCCTTATCATTAAGGGCCCCAGGTGGGGTCCACATCCTTGGTGGGCCATACAGAGAATTAGAGATCCACTCACACCTTTTGATTTTCTTGATTCTTGCGCTGATCACAAGTCAAACGGCTTGCGACAAAGCTCAAACAGCTCGGAGCGCCGAATGCAAGAACGGTGCGTTTCTTTGTGCTACGTCAGCGCCAGAATTTTCTTCATTTATTAATTGAATACATTAATTTTATGTAATTTTATTTTAATTAAAAAAAAAAACAGAAGAAAGAAAAGGAGAAGAACAGCTTCATTTGCGCTTTTCATTTCATATTCGCTCCTTTTCTCTCTTACTTTGAAGAAAGAATAGAATGGAATTTTTGCAGCGCGCCGGGATCCGCGTTTCTCGATCAGAGCGAGCAGTCATCGTATTCATCGTGCATTGCCTTCATCTTCTTCGCGCGTAATCACCATTGCTACATGCTATCATTCCCTCTTCCCTGTAATTTTTCTTTTCTTTTCTTTGCGTTTCGTTTTGTTTTTCGGATTCGTGTTTAATATCCGCATTGTGATTGTTCTCTGTTGCGGTTGATATTTTATTACCATTTTGTTGAGAATGCAAATCGTATTGTTCATTCCTGTTGAAGATCTCGGTAGAAATTTCGTGGTAGTCATGGCCATTCCAGCCACAATTTTTGTGATTATCGACGATTTCTAATGAGATAAATGTTTCGATTGGAAAATGGGGGAAACGGTGCGTTTTGATTGACGTAAGTGTGCTGCTGGCTTTGTTTTTGCAGGATTTGGTTTGGGAATCGGAGATGGAGAATTAGAGGTTGGAGGAGGAGGAGGGGGAGAGGCTGTGGTTGAGGTGTTAAGGTGTGGGAAACAATGTCCAACAGGAGTGAAAATCATCAGACGGTTCCGCTCTCGGTGCTGCTCAAGCGTGAATTGGCCAATGAGAAGATTGAGAGGCCCGAGATTATACACGGTCAGGCGAGTCAGAGCAAGAAAGGGGAGGATTTCACGTTGGTAAAGACGGAATGCCAAAGAGTTGTGGGAGATGGAGTTTCAACGTATTCAGTTTTTGGGGTATTTTTCTTTCTTTCTTTCTTTCTTTTTTTAATTTCATGGAACGATATGTAGAAAGGGCTAACAAGTTAACTTTGATGTTCATCAACGGGTTAAACATTGTCATTTTGTCACTGAATGGTATGCTTAAGCATGTTGATCAGTTGGTTTTGATGTTTTTTCTTTTGGTCAGAAATTTTCTGTTGTTTTTGTATTTAAGATGCTTAATCATTTAGCCTAAGCACTATTGCATATTTACATAGACCAGATGTATTTGAAGGTCTCTGTGATGGAGACTAGCCGTGAGCCCATCTTTAGTAAAAAACCAAGTTCTTTTAAGCCATTTTAAGGATTATGCTGGTCCGGTCTGCCAAAATAATTATCATTGTATTTTGTTGGATCTCTTAACTAGATTGTAAACGTTTTGGTTGTTTTTGCCCCTTCCACCTAATCTTGGGAGCTCTTTTATATTACTTTTTTCAAATTTTACCCAGATTGCCGACACCATTACTAAAGTGTGGCTTTACTCTTTTAATGTATTAATAATCATTCACAACTTGATAGTTTCTGCTTAAGTAACCTAGGCACTCTTACTGAACCATGTCGTGCAGCTATTTGATGGGCATAACGGGTCTGCAGCCGCTGTTTACTCCAAGGAGAATCTTCTAAATAATGTTTTAGCTGCTATTCCTTCGGATCTTAACAGAGATGAGTGGGTAGCAGCATTGCCAAGGGCGCTTGTAGCAGGCTTTGTCAAGACAGACAAAGATTTTCAAGAGAGAGGTAATGATAATTTCAATGTGTTTTTACCCTATTGTATTGAAAAGATAGGCCTTATTGTAGCTTAAGATTGACCAAGTTGCGAATTAATAATCATTGCTAGCTTCATAGTTTAGATTAGATTTTCCAGTACCTGTACAAGTCCTTTCTGGTATGAGAATTCCATTTTCCGTTGACTTCTTTGACTGGGCATTCAAATATATCATATATCATTTCTGGTAGAGCTCTTATGCCCACACCTACGAGTAGAGTTCCATTCTCGCCTTCCCCTTCCCCTGAATAAAAGAAAAAAATTGTACTTGTTTGTGTGTTGCACGTTCTGTTGCGCAGGTCCCTGTGAGTGATTGCTCTCACATATAATTTGTTAGAAAGATAAAAAGTTTTTAATTTGCCATTGTGGATACCATTTCTTGTATGCATATCTAAGGATATCAATAAATAATGTTAAATTGTTGTCATTTAGGGTTACCATGTTGTATATTTAATTCTGTAGTTTATGAGTTTCAGTATAATAGTTGATGGCTTTAGTTCTTGTTGTGTGCATGATTTTTATACATTGTTACTGTCATCTTTCAGCTCAAACATCTGGAACAACTGTCACCTTTGTGATTATAGAAGGATGGGTAGTATCTGTTGCATCTGTTGGCGATTCTCGTTGCATAGTTGAACCTGCTGAAGGTGGAGTTTATTATTTATCAGCAGATCATAGGCTTGAAGTCAACGAAGAGGAGTAAGTTATTTATCTAATGTGTTTTGGTGACTCACTTAACAATCTGTATCCTTTATTAACACCCCCCCCCCCTCCCCCTTTCCCAACTAAATTTGAATAGGAGGTTGCGCATCACTTCAAGTGGGGGTGAGGTTGGTCGGCTTAATACTGGTGGTGGGGCAGAGGTAATGTTTTTTCATGCCTTATTCTCATTGTTTTCCAGAAGCTTATTTTCATATTAAGATGTAAGAAAGGCATATGTGGATGATATGAGCAAGTGTGCTTAAGGATAGGTGGAATATTTTGTAGGGCCCTGTTGTTATTTAAGATTATAAACTTCAACAAAATGTGCTCTGAATATTGCTCTTTGGATGAAAATTGCACAAACTGACTAATACATAATGATTTTTTGTTTGGGTGTAGATTGGTCCTTTGAGGTGTTGGCCTGGTGGCTTGTGTCTTTCACGATCCATTGGTGATATGGATGTCGGGGAGTTCATTGTTCCTGTTCCTTATGTAAAGCAAATGAAGGTGTGTTTCTAGTCTGGTCACATTTTACAATATTTAGCATCCATGTGTTTAGTTTCCATATGCTTGTTTCCTTCTTAGATGTTGGTTTGAAAAGATTCAGTTCAGCAGACATTTATAGTAAGCAGTCCTTATGGTACTATGATGAAATAATTACCAATTGGTTTTAATTGCTAGAACTAAAATTTTTTATAATGCTTTCACTATTGTATTTATTATTTTCAATTTTCTTTGTACAGTTGTCTACAGCAGGTGGTAGACTGATCATATCAAGTGATGGTGTATGGGATGCTTTGTCTGCGGAAGCGGCTCTTGATTGTTGCCGTGGGATGCCACCGGATGCTGCAGCCGCACAAATTGTTAAGGTATATTAACAGTTATAAATTTCAATTTCCTGTAAATTATGTTATATATTTTATACAAATTATAGCTTTTGTGCCTTTTGACACATGCATCTCTAGATGCTTTGCCAACACTGTCGTGTTGTGTGGGTTCTTGTGAGATGTAGGTTTGTTGTTATTTCAATACTATGTCTTACACTTTTTGTTCTATTTCCAGGATGCTGTGGGGTACAAGGGACTTCGGGATGATACAACCTGCATTGTGATTGATATTTTACCACAGGAGAAACCAACCGCTCCATTACCCCCACCAAAGAAGCCGGGAAAAGGAGTGTTTAAAGCCATGTTTCGGAAAAAGAATAATGAATCATCTTCTAGTGTTGAAAGAGAATATATTGAGCCAGATGTGGTGGAGGAATTATTTGAGGAAGCTTCTGCTGATCTTTCTGAAAGGTTTGTGCTTAAAAAGGCATTTCGATCACCTGAACCTGATTTTTGATCCCTGCATCAGGCTTCATGTGACATGTGTTTGTTGCTTGCTTAGTATTTTTTAGAACATTTTTCATTATTAATGGAACTTTGTATGTTGTGGTTGTTTCATTATTAGTGAACTTTGTATGGTGGGGGTTTATGCATGCTTTCTGGCTTTTGATAGGATCATTGTGTGAAATGCAGGTTAGATACAAAGTACCCACTCTGCAACATGTTCAAGTTGTTTATGTGTGCAGTATGTCAAGTGGAAATTAAACCAGGCGAGGGTATTTCAATACACAATGGATCATCTCACCCAGGAAAGTTGCGACCTTGGGATGGCCCCTTCCTTTGCTCAAGTTGCCAAGAGAAGAGAGAGGCTATGGAAGGGAAAAGACCATCAGGTCCTGGTATGACTACTTCCCCCCTCTCTCAAATTGTATTTTATTTGTTCAAATGTATGGTACATCCTTCAATTTATTCTTTGTCTGTTGCTTTCAGGTAGACATAATAGTAGCGACAGTGATTAGCCAACCCTCAGCCTTATTTGCATTTTGAGAGCACTAACAATTACTTCGAAGTTGTTCATGAGTGGGAAGGTGGCGCTTCTCTTGATAGTATTTCCCTTCAATTTCTCTTGGGGATTTACACAACAAGATCCATTTTGGTTTTCAACTTAGGAACCCATCTGGATCTCTCTCTCTCTCTCTCTCTCTCTCTCTCTCTCTCTCTCTCTCTCTCTCTCTCTCTCTCTTTCTCTCATATTTTAATGTTTCAAGTCAGAAGATCCCAGTTAGAGCTGCATGCTGTCTTTAAGATCTATTTTCTGACTTCAGAGTGAGGTAAACAGTTCCTGCCTCCCTTAAAAAGGGTTGTGGAAGGGCTGGATGAACTTGCTTGTGCATAACAATGCATCAGAGGTAATAATTTTCTCTCTGGATCCATACCCTTTTATTTAGAGACCTAACAGTGAATGAACGCACTCTTCAATGTAATATTATTATATATAAGAAATTGATGAGACCTCAGACAGATTCATTACACATTAGGAAAACAAAAAAAAAACACCTTTCTTAAAGTTTTTCTGTATGAATTTGTTCAAGTGGTGATCCATCCTTTACAAGTGGGAAGGTAGCTCTTAAATAGAAAGATCGACAATTATTTTTTCTCTCTAAGAAATACGTATTTTCATTCTTTTCTAATGATGTCTCCTTTCCTTGTTTGTGATAATTTACTATCTCAGTTCAATTACTGTATAGCTGCCCGGATATCTTTGTGCAATTCCGTGGTTTTGTGCCATTGTTCTTCAAATGGTTAAAAGGGTTGCTGTAATTGTAATTTGTAAATGACAAAAAAAGGCGTCATTTTACCGTATTTTGACTTGGCAGTTATGCACTTGAATCTGTGCCACACATTATTTATATTTCTTTCTTCCAAATAATTTTAATAATCATATATAGTTTGATTGTTTCGAGTTGGCGTTGTCAAGTCGTAGAGTAGCTTCCTTGAGCACGACTGTGCTTATTGTCATATGATTTTAGTGTCAAGGCTGGCAGCAAGTTGGGGCTATTTTGGATGTTGGCTTGAAGGAGCCAAGTTACATGTGAGCTTTGTTAGTTTGCTGATTGGAGTTTCCCTTGACTAGTTGACTATATCCATCATGCCTCGTCTTGATTTATGAATGTGTATGAGAAAGATTTGATTTTTACATTTAAAAAATAGACCTGAGCAACTCTTTTTTAGTGTGAGAACCATAGTCCCATACAAGTCATTATCTTTTGGGCAAGTTGAAGTTGCACTGCTGCTCTGCACTATAAAATTGCCTTCACCTGCAATTTACCATTGCTTCCTTTGTGTATTAAAAATTCTGTTGGGGAGGGGAGAAAAACTTAGAACATTAAGTTATTTAGTAATGGCCTCTTCAGCTCTTAATTGTTGTAACCAAAAGAAAGCTATTCTTACTTGTTTATGAATTATGATAAAAAAAGAAAAATAAAAAAAGAAGAACAAAAAGCAAAACATCCTGGCAATCTGTTTGTTATAATTTGGTTCTTCATGGCTTTTTGTTATATGAGTGGCTACTGGGAAAAGCATTAGGAGAAAACTTTTCAGACACTGATAAGATCTCCATATAGTGTGAGTGCGAAATCTTTGTTTTATGCCATGTTTGCTTGTTTTCCTCTGGGTTAAGTCGTATACTCTTATCCTTAGAGAAATTAGAATATGATTTTTGAATGGCTAAGTGGTGAGGATGAGTCAGTCCACCACAATAATGCCTGCATGATTGAGATGCCGACCTTAACTATACGAACAAAATTCCTCTACTATGGATGTATCAATGGACCACTGTGTGCACGTGTGTATGGGTCTACCATCACACCTAACTTTAAAATTATGTTTACCACTATATATAATGCCACCCATTATTTAGTTGTTATGTGCTCATCACCGTTGATCATATGGGAAGGCAGTCGATCACGGTGTACTTTTGATTGTAAAATGCATATGGGTCCTATAGCTCATCACCGTCTGATGAGTTTTGATGAGTTTTGCTGACAGTCGTTCACGTATACTTTTCAATTGTAAAATGCATATGGGTCCCATGACACTCATATGCAATAGGGCGCAGTTCGTTATCATATGGACTTCGCTCCAATTCTTTCAGATTGATTGATTGATGGGTGAAATCATATGAATCCAATATTTTGGTGTGCGTGTCATGGTGAATGTTATTCCTCAACATACTTTTAATTATGAGAATATCTCGATGGACCCCTCTTCCCTCTCCAACATTGAATAATCAATCATTTGCATTTATTTAGAACATAAAATACCTTATACACAAAGGTATTTTATGGTATCCCATAAGACCACTGTTAATAAAAATCTAGTTCCATTGAAAATTGACATATCGGATCATGATGACGACTTGACGAGGACGATGATAAGAGTCCGTGAGAAAAAGAATTAGAATGGTCAAGAAGAAAATCATCATACAGATTGTTGAAACTTGAAACCATGCCTCACATCGTTGAAAAAAGAGAGAGAGAGAGAGAAGACCTCTTTGTTGCTTAGTTTGAAAATCTTATCTTCTCGATCAAAATTCAAAAGCCCTTCAACATCTTCCTCGTATACCGTGTTACCATTTTCCCACATTTAACATAGAGAACACCAAATCATAAACACCAACACCATGCCGGATGTAATTGGATGCACATAGAAAACACACACGCATATATATATATATATAGTAACAGAGAGCAGCATATAACTATATAAGTGCCGGGTTATAAATTATTAAATTGAAAGATTCCTCTTGATTTGGGTTTTGCATTTTGGAGTGTGTAGTACGTGAACAATGAACATGACCTTCTCTGAGACTCTGAATTCTCTCTTGGGGACCCTTCTCCTCACTGGCAAAACAACTATAATACAAAGACACATACCCAAAATAAAGTGGTGCCTCGCCAATCCCATCTACCTTTTTGGGGTAGCTTTGGATGTTTGTGAAGAAGCCTCATTTCCCAAATCACTACTCTCCCAGTAGCTGTTAGATTTGACAAGGACCCACCAACCTATAACAATACAGCTAAATTTATCATCTCATTTTCCAATTCCATAGTGTCGTTGGCCACCACAAAACCTCCTTTCTCTTCTCCTCTATATGAAAGAAAATTAATAATGCATGGCAATAAAGATTTGCATCACTGTCTCTGGCTTTTTCTGCTTAGAATAAAACATTGGAAGCCCAACTCTGCAGGACTGACTTGACTCTCTCTCTCTCTCTCTCTCTCCACTGCTTCCTGATCCCCTTATCTCTCCCCAAAGGTTTGCTAATATCCAAAGAACCAAATTAAAAAAAAGTGACACAAAATCAGACACTGGTTCTGAATCTTCTGGTCCTTATCAGTGTTGAACAAAATCATTTGAGTTATGGACACCCATCAGCAGGAAAAGAGCAGAGCAAAAGCTGCAGGCAACAAGAATGAAGAGTTAGAGAGGTTAAAAGTAGAAGGCAAAGATTTAAGGCAAGCAGCAGCAGCAGCAAAGCAAGTACTGCAGGTACCAATTACAGCCCCAGCATCACCACCTTCAGCTTCCTCCTCACCCTCTCATGAATTCTCCTTCACAATCTCTCTCCACCATTCTTCCACAGCAGCAATCCCTGACAGCAAATCCAAAACCCCACCTTCCTTTGCCATTGACTTGTCTCCTGCAGATGACATTTTCTTCCATGGCCACTTGCTTCCTCTGCACCTTCTCTCCCACCTTCCTGTGTCTCCTCGCTCCTCCACCAACTCCTTGGACAGCTTCACCCTCCCCATCAGAGACCTGTCAGATGATCTTTATCAAAGACCAAGCAAAGAAAGCAACAACTACAACAATGCCAGCAACTGCAGCACCAGCATTGGCAACAACAATAACATCAACAAGAAGAAGAACAACAGCAGCAGCTGCATTGAACAGAGAAAAAGCCATCAAAGTAACAATAGTGAGACCAGGGGAAGAACCAAGTCCAAGTCTTTCTCACTATTCGGGTTAACAAAGCGAAAAGATTGCGAAAATACAGAGAGGGAAGACAAGGAGAAGCACAAGAGGAAGCTGAGGTTTGATGTGAGTCATATACTCAAGAGGTATGTGAGAATGGTGAGGCCACTATTGTTCTTTAGGAGAAGAAGAGAGAACATCCAATTCCGGAGACAACCCTATTCGTTTTCGGGCAATTTGAGCAGCTTGAGAAATAAGCAAGAGCTGAGAGGAAGGAGAGGAGAGTTTTCATCAGCACCAGCATCAATGAGAACATCACCAACAAATAGTGGGCTTCTTCTAGCAACTAGTGCAGAAAATCTTCCTTCTTCTACCAGTGACAGCACCATGGAAGAGTTGCACGCAGCAATTCAAGCTGCAATTGCTCACTGCAAGAATTCCATTGCCACAGAAGAGAAGCTCAAGTGCTAAGAGTAGATAGGGGAAGAAAAAAAAAAATTGGGGAAAGTTTTATATTGTACTTTTTAACTATTTATTTGCATATAAATTGGATTTTATATATAGAAATATAGAATGGTGTATATGATGATGTATCAAATGGGTTCAAAAGAATTGTTCAATAGATTACTGCATTCGAAATGAGTTTTGGGATTGTGTCTTCTCTACGGTACTCTGCCATATGTGCTTGGTGACCATTAAGAAATTTCAATATTGTTGAACTTGAGAGGACTCAGGGTTCAATTGTTTTATGAAATTCATGGGGGTTCTTAAAGGTCTAATATCAAGAAAATTGAATGATTAATTTCATTGAATCATTGTCTTTTGTATAGGATCTAATATTATAAGTATTTGTCCTGTTTCTATGCTAGAAATTCAATGAATCATTCTAAACATGAGAGTCATGAATGTGGACTCATTGTCAATTATCAGTACGAAGCTCTCAAAAGAGTGAACAGGTTCATGTGCCCTACTGATTCTTTCAAGTCCTCGATCAAGTGTCAGAGATTCTGTTTAAAATTTCCACCAAGATTTCCATCTTCTAAAGTTTTGGAGAAACTTTACAATTATTAACACACGAGGGAAGACTGACATGCATGAAAAGAAACAAATGAACTTTAGTTCCAACTTCCTAGTTCCCACAAAAAAAAAAAAAAAAAAAAAAACTACAAGATTTGTTCACTGAATGATGGTTCCTACTTCCTAGTCTCCACTAACTGTCAGAGGTAAAAAATTAAAAAAAATAAAGTACTATTACACCTACAAGATTTGTTTACTTTTAATGTATAAAATACTGATACGTGTACTGATACATTACGATCATTTGATGATCAAATTTGATGCCACAAAAATAGGCAATGAAAAAGAACTGAAAACTTTTTCTGATGAAAGTGCATGTGAAACAGAATTGAAGGGGATACGAAAAGAGATGGTACCAACAGGACTTTCTCTCTCTCTCAATGGTTGTGGGTCTCTAATGAGTTGATGGCCGCAGAATAAAAAAAAAGGTAAGTTAACAAGTACAATTATCAATTTATCATACAAGATTACAATAATGCAGAAGGTACTTGGTCCTTGCTTTTGAGTACACATCAAGAAACGAGTCAATCAAGTGTTTTGACTCCAACTGAAACCATGAGTGACATTCTTTTTCACAATCCCACACAATTAAAATCTCCACCCAGCTCCCTGAAAGTGCATACCTTTGTTGCTTTTAGACATGATTTAAAGCCCACAAAAAGAGAAAGCTAGAGGGCATAAAAACAAAACCCTTTCTTCCAATTGGAAGATACATACACTCACATTCATACTTATTTACACTATGCAGAGTGCATGTGAGTGCAGTGTGTGTGCACACTAACTCACAAAGACTGAAGCTCGTTGGCCTCAGCTGCAGATATGCTTGATAAGTTTTCAAAAGCATTGGAATTGACCACTGCATGTTTCTTTTTCCCAACCACCAAGGAAGACAACATAAAAGTGATTGCTGTTGGGCTCAAGGAGAAGACCACTACATGTTTCTTTTTCCCAACTGCTAGCTCACAATTACAGAATTACTCCCCTTTTTCCTTTTTCTTTTTATTATTTATTTTAAGACTATAAAACATGAGATTTCAGATACATTCTATGTCAAGATATATTATTCAGTGATTTGGGAGCAATATTCCTTTATATCTCACATTCAAGATGTGAACCACATCACATGTGGTTGTGGAGCCCATTATTAAAAGTAGGAACATAAAATTGCTTTTAAGAAAAAAAAAAATGGCATGATCAGTTTCTGGTGACAAATGAAAGTTGTGCAATTTTTAGTGTTGGGTGCACTGAGTAGATGGTTGGGTGCATATAGAACCAGACAGACGGAAGAGGGCTACTTACGCAACCTTCTTATTCGGTCAGGCCCTAGTCCTAGCCACTATGGGCTATACTACATAAGGCCCAATTGTGTCAGTGCCTTGACTACAAACACAAGCCCCATCCACTATGGGCCATATAACAGGAAACATAAATGTTGTCCATCTAAATACAGTCAGAGAGGTTGTGGTCAAAGCCTGAAACACACACCAACTGAGACAAGGAAACATATATGTTTATGTCAATAACTAAAAACTGGGACATCCTCTTATATATATATATGCGCAAGTGGTATATGGTCTGTGGTCTTAGTTCACACTCAAAGCTGCTCTGTGTATATGCTTAATTCCAATTCTGATGCTTGAGCTGTTGAGCATCGCAATTACATTTATGAGCACTGGGGTCATGCTGCTGACCAAATAGAAATATAAAATTATGTCACACATCTTGAGTTAACTACCACTAATGTTTGGTACATTGTATTAGACTCTGGATAGGAATAAATAGTATATATCAGTTGTTTGATGTTCACTTGTATTATTTAATTACCTGACTATGTAAAACGGACTGAGCTTTTAATACTCTCCTTACCTGACTAACTAATACAACACACACACACCTAGGATTAGATAATACACGCTTAAATTGGGAAAACAAAAACACGCTGAAAATCAACAGACGTTATTTTCATCTTCTTCTCCCTAGGGTTTTCTCTGCTATCTTATCCACAGGTTCTTCTCTTCACTTTTCTCCAGGTATCCATCTCTCACTCTCTCTCTCTCTCTTATACTCTCTCCAATATGCTTATTCTCTGTTCTTCTCTTTCTTTATATATTTCATCTTCTATGTATGATGTCTAATTATCTCTTCTTATTTTTTCTTTTAAATTTATTCAATAGATCATTTTATTACATTTTTTTGGGAATTAGGTTATGATTTTTTCTTCAATAAAGATGTGCTTATATACTATGTAAAACATATGATCCTAAGTTCTACAATTATGAGAATGAATTTCCTCATGTCCTCTTGTCCTATAGATCTTGGCAAAAACAAAAGAAAAAAAAAAATCTTGTCGTATGAATCTTGCCAAAAATAATTTGTGTCATATGAATTTTAATTTTCACTAAGTTATCAAAGAATTAAAAAAATAGTCTGATCCGCTGCTATCCGACGGAGCACCAAACGCAGTATAACTTAGTTAGACTGTTTATCCGGAACAGTACCAAACGCCTGATAATATTCTGAATAAACAGTCAGTACTCTCCGGAATAGATTAATACTATCCTACATAAATTAGTCAATACAGTCCGACGTACCAAACGAACCCCAAAAGTCAGGTTGGTTCGAAAAGTAGGATGTGGCTGAAAAAAATTTGAGGTGTAATTTATGTCTACAATACTTATATCACATTCACTTTCACATATTGATTACGTAATAAATTAGTGCAACAAGAATGTTGTATATATACACGTGTTATACTTCGTACATCAATTCAGTAAGGACTTATCTTGACTCTCTTTTTTCTTCCCATAAAATAAAAACGAATGCCTTTTGACCAAAAATGTAGGCATTCATATTTTCAAGGGTACCTAATTTAATCCATGCCTATACTAAATACAAGCTAATTTCTTTTTGTTTTTTGTTTTTTTTGCAGAAATACAATCCAGACTATGAGGTTTGTGTGCAAACACCATCTAGACTAAAAAAATTTCTCATTTGTCATCTAATCTTACTTTCACACGACAATGTATCATCTGCGGTTACATTCCATCCATTTACCCATTAAAATTAGAGGCATTTTCGTCAATTCATAGCATAGAATATTTAATAAATATATAAAATGTACACATAATGATTATAAAGTCTGCTTTTGGACTCTTAATGATAAGTTAACTCACCTACTTTATCCAAATGATAAAAATGTCCACTTAATTAGTTTTAAACCCACTTAAAAAAAAAATCAGTTTGTCTCTCTCCCTTCCTAATCTTCTCCTCTCCGATCTCTCCTTGTTTTTTTTCTTTGCTTTCTCTCTCTCTCTCTCTCTCTCTCTCTTATCGTTTGTTGCATTCTCATTTTCGATCTGCAGATCTCTCCATCTCTCTGTCTTTCTCTCTCTTTGTTCTTCACAATATCCCATCGTCGGAGCCTTGAAGGAGGCCAGAGACCTCCAGATCGAAGTTTCTAGGTGTGATATGGAAGTGCAGGGTGCGATCTGAAAGTGTTGCGCTCAATCTGGAAGTGCTGGGTGATTATTACTGTCAAACAGTAACTATATGGGATGATAGTTATTGTTGGACAATGGTAATTATTTGTTATTGTTAAAATTAAGAATTTGTACTCCAAACTTGAATTTTTGTGATTTGTGTTGGTTTTATGATTTTTTTAATATGTTTATGAAGATTTATACAAGTTGCGTTGTTTTTTGGTGTTGTTACACTGTGGGACAGTGGCAATTCTCATGACGCGAAAAAAAAAAAATGCGAGCTGGGCTCCGTGCCCAACATGTTTTTCCACGTGATTTTATTAAAGTAGACTACATTAAGACCTGATTTTTGATAGCTGGCCTTGAAAAAAGCCTATTTTCTATAATGAGCATTAAAAAAAATAACCTTAAAATGTAATGTTTCATAAAATAAGAAAATAATTTTTTTTTAGCAAAACAAATTAAAATTTAAGAAATACCAGATCCCCCCACCCACCCAGCTACCGACACCTTTTTTCGGCCCAACCACCCCACTCCACCCACCTAGACGTCGCCCTTCTTTTCCCTCATTCTCTCTGTCTATTTCTTTCTTTCTTTCTTTTTCTTTTTCTTTCTTTTGCTCTCTCTTTCTCTCTCTTATCTTTCCCTTTCTCATTTTTCCCATTCTCCCTGCCCAGATCGGAATGGCTAACTTCGAGGCGAACGAAGTCTTCGTCTTGCTTGGCGAGGTCAGCACAGTCCTACTTCGAAGACTCGGACTCTTGGGCGAATTTGATGACCCGATCCGCGAGTAGGATTGGGAGCGATAGTGGGCTTGTAGTTGGTGGAGAGAGAGAGAGAGAGAGAGAGAGAGAGAGAGAGAGAGAGAGGAGAGCCAGTGGCTGGGTGGGTGCTTGGATGAGTGCCTGTTTTTATTTTTTATTTTTGGTATTTTTAAGTTTTATTTTTATTAGATTTACATAAAATAGTTATTTAATTTTTTTAAATTTTACTAATGGATAAAATTGAAAGTTTGAGAAAAAAATTATGATTTAACAGAAAATTAAACGGTATCATCACATTAGCTCCATTTTGAAAGATTTAATGACAAATGAGAAATTTTTTTAGTTTGAATAGTATTTGCGCACATATTTTATAGTCTGAATATTATTTATGCAATAAATCCTTTCTTTTTTCTTTTTTCTTTTTTTGCAAAATGATCAAAGTTTAGACAAACCAACAACATGCCCACATGGCGGCAAAATGACATGGATAAGAAACAATAATGCTTGGGATTTTAAATTTATATTTTAAATTTGGATTCCAAATACACGTATCAATATTTTACTTATAAAATTAATAATTATTTGAGTGAGTCATATATGAATCAATAAATTACTAATACATCATTTATGATCTAAAATTAATATACAAATTTAGAATTTCTAACAATGTTCATAAAAAAAGATCTCCATGTTTCATGGGCCCCACTTAATTCAAGCGTCCACCTAACACAATTACATCTCCATGCTTACGTACTTACGTGCTTACGTGTCAGCGGTCGAGATTTCCAAGAAAACAATAATCTCTCTCTCTCTCTCTCTCTCTCTCTCTCTCTCCATATAGATAGCGAAACTGTAGGCCCTTGGCCGTTTCTTTCTCCATTGACTTTCATCTTCAGGTTAGTTCCATAACTTTAATTTTTCTACCTTTTTTATTTTAATTAAATAAATTTTGTTTTTGGGTTTTCAACTTTTCATCAGAAAAATTGGAAAATTAAATAAATAAAGGAGGGAAATGTTAGAATTTTAATGATGAAGAATGGCTTGGCACATTCGAATACTTAAAGACCGAATATGCTTTCATTCCGCCAACCCAACCGCTATTCTCTTTCTTGGCGGTTCCTTGGGTTTAGTTTGCTCATCTGGCTCTTTCCACAATTGGGTTTGTCTTTCATAGTGTGAGAGACAGCCTCTTGAGCCGCGTTTTGGTCTTTTGTTTAATGATTTCTTGTTTGTTTCTTAATTTTGATTTGTTGGGTATCTAAAACTCGGATCCTTGAGCGGTATTTTTGTTATTTTATGATTCATGCAATACTTGTTTTGAGCTAAAACCGTAATAAATTTCGGGTTTTGATCATCTGGGTTCTTAAATTATAGTGTAATATTGCGGATTGGTCATCTGGGTGGTGTCGAAGATTGGATTTTGAGGTAGTTTTGGATGTGCTTGGTTAAAGTTTGACAATTTCTTGAGGCCATCAACCAGGTTTGTAAAATATGATTGAGTTTTGAGATTTTGTGAATGGGGATGGTCTAAGAAATCAAATAGTGGAGGGAGGATGTATGCGGTTGGGAGGCTAGGGAGCTACATCTCCAGGGGGGTGTACACCGTCTCTGGGCCATTTCATCCTTTTGGTGGAGCTGTGGACATAATTGTAGTTGAACAAGAAGATGGGAGCTTCAAATCGTCAGCATGGAATGTCCGGTTTGGGAAATTTCAAGGGGTTTTGAAGACAAAAGAGAAAGTGGTCAACATTAATGTAAATGGGGAGGAAGCAAAATTCCACATGTATTTGAATCATAAAGGGGAAGCTTACTTTCTTAGGCAGGCTGATGTAGAAGGAAAATCTGTATTATATCCTTCATCTTCCAGTGATGAGAGGGACGAGCAATCTCAAGAAAACAGGCAGCCTTTGACATTGTCCAGGATCAATTCCAAGACATTGTCCAGGACTAATTCCCGCAGGTCACGAATATTCGGGATATTCGGAAGCAGGTCAATGAAGGAGAGAAAGCATGAGGAGGGAGAGAAGGGTGATGATGGCAAGGTAGAAAGGACGGAGTCTTTGGCGCGTGCAGAGTTTGCAGCCAACCTTTTGGAGGTGAAGTGGTCCACTAGTCTTGCCACTAATAAACCCAAGAAAGATTATGCTTCCCGTTTTTCTTGTCCTGATATGTCAGGCATTGAAATTAATGGAGATGTGCAAATTGATTCTGAGAAAAGCCTGGTGAGCTCATCTTTGCCTGTGACTAGAGTACCTAGTGATGTTGATGAATCTTTAATTGGGGAAACTGAACAGGTTTTTGATGAAAAAGATGTCCTATTACCTGGTTGTGGCATTGCCCAGAAGGCGGGTGAAATAGATAGAGTTCAATCCTTTATTTACTGTGAATCATCAGAGAGCTCAATAGAGGGGATAGATGGTGCCAGTGAAGAAACTCATGAAACACTGTACATTGCTAGAGGAGGAAGTGGGCAAGTTCATGTTCATGCTGAAGCAGTGCATGCCAGAACTGAACTGCTATCTAAGGTAATCTATCTATCAGAATCTGTTGCAATAGTAACAAAAGAGTCTTTACGCTATTTAGGAAGTTTAGGTTTTAATGTTCATTGTGACTTATTTAGTGATGCAAATATGCTTGATGACGAGGAAACAGAAAGTAATTGGAAATTACCGCTTGACTAACATTGTTCTTCATATAATATGCACTTGGCTTTTAAAATTCCCTGAGTTGAGACTGAGGTATTTAGTGTTCTTCATCAGGATACAGTTACTGAGCAACTTATTGAAGATGTTGCCATGGAGGTGCGACCAGTGGAGGTTCCTGAAACTTATTCTCAAGGAACAGCTGCTCATTCTTGCACAGGTAACCATAATGCTGACCTTGAAGGGCCAGCAAGTGTGCTGCTACCAGTGGGATCAGAGGAAGAACAATTCCTCTTCAGCGACCATGATGAACTCAAAATCACCAAGGTTCAGTGCATGGAGTCAAGTTCTTCACTATGTGAAGATGGAGAAAACAATCTCCCATGTAGTCCAGAAGGCAGAAAAGAATTAAATGGGTTAGTCAATACAAATTATGAATCATATTCATCTCCAGAAAAGTTTGTTCAAGAAAACCCCTCAGTTGATTTTGAGAAATCAATAGGAAAACTGAAGGTAATATCAAGTACAATTGATATTCCTAGAAATCATAAGGCTGCTGATGAGGAAGCTGGGAGGCTGGTAGAATCATTGCCCAATATGTGGCCTCAAATTGATAATTTGAGTGCACTTGATCTTCTTCATTATCCTTTAAGCCATTCGCTGGACTCAAATGCCAAACCCTTGAAGTGGATAGGGCAAAGTAAAGATGATTTGAGCTGTAGAGAGTTGGAGAGGGACAAAGAGCAACAGTTAGCACTGCAAAAGCCAGATATTGAGAATGCTCAGGGTTCAGTGGAGCTCAAAGATGGTCCTGTCAATCCTGCAGTTGGTAAGAAATTTGGATATCTACTTGTACAATATTTACACTTGAGGATTTTCATGCAGTCCTGAAATGAAATATATCTTTTTTTGTTTGGCAATTGAGATAGGTTCTATTCGTTTTTTCTTTTCTTCCGGTAGTGTGTACACAACGATATTATGGTGCTAAGAAATGATTTATTCCATGTCAGAGTTAAATATCACTGCATTGGAGTCTGGCTGGTAATGACTCACTAATCATTTTTTGTTCACATTATTCTTGGTTAGACTTATTGCCTAAATTTGCGATGTGATGCAAATTGGAATGATCTCATTTGCTTTTTGGTGCTGAAGTGTTTGTTAAGCGGCAAACTGTAGAAAGTCGCATAAATTTTTATGCAAAGATATCTCTCTGCAAACACTCTTTATATGAAGGAACAGGAGCTGACACTGCTTCTCAAGCATTTGATGCAGAAAAACTAGATCTTGATATATTACTTCCCTAGGTCTTGTTGTTCTGAAAGTTGAAAGGCTTGTTGTCAGAATAAATGGTCATTATTTTTCATGGGATATGGCTACTTATTGTTTTAGGAATGGTTTCATTTGGAAAAGAGCAAATTTTTGAACCAAAAGACACGATCGCTGTTGACAGAGTTGAGAAAAATATTACAGGAGATCCATCACAAGCAAGTGTTGCCTCTAGTGGAAGCTGGAAACTCTGGCCTTTCGCTTTCAGGAGATCAAATTCCCGGAAGGCTATGCAGCCAGATCTGAATGATGGTAGAAATCCTGATGCTGGGAATGCTTCAGAGAGTACCGTTAGCATGGATGGTGATAAGAATATGCTTACAACCAAGGGGATGAAGCAAATGGAAAGGGCAACCGCTCCAACATCTGAGCAGCTGGTGTCCTTGAACCTGAAGGAAGGGAAGAATACAGTAACCTTCACATTCTCTACTGGAATGCTGGGGGAGCAGCAGGTAGTTTATTGTTGTGATTTTTATTTTCACCTTTCGTTTTTTTCGGATATACTTACTGTGTATATAATTTTTTTTTGCTCAACAGGTTGATGCCCGAATTTATCTCTGGAAATGGAACACTCGTATAGTGATCTCAGATGTGGATGGAACAATCACAAAGTAAGGCTGTTATTTAAATATACAACTTACTTATACATTGCATATTGAGAAAATTGTTTAAGCTCATATTTATGTTGTTTTTTTTTCTAAATCTTGCATAATCCTGAGGTAAGGTGATTTTTCAGATATATTATCAAGGATATCCTGAAATGGTAAACAAGATAAGATAAAAATATGAGCTACAATATGTTATCTTCAACGGTCTGGTTCATTTTTATGAATTCACTTGCTGAATACTGGGGATTTTCCTGATTTGTCTGATCCCCCTTGATTTGCATCGTTTTTACAGATCAGACGTTCTAGGTCAGTTCATGCCCTTGGTTGGGGTAGATTGGTCACAAACAGGTGTCACACATTTGTTTTCAGCCATTAAGGTTTGTTTTGTCTCAACCTATGTAACTTAAGTGCTCAGAATTATTCCATATCATGTTTATTGGCCGATGGAGATATTCACATTGAATTCATCACTCCTTGCCATGCATGATAAGAACTCTGGTAGGTTGGCTCCATATCATCTGATTGAATGGCCTGCTCCTTTAGCTAACTTATCTAGTCAGAATCCCATTGGGAGCTTCTCACAATCTAATCTGTTGGCCACATCTCTAGCCAACTTAGTCAGTCATATAGTGTCATCACCCTTCAGATTACAAGTCATGATTAGGGTTCAAATGTGCCTTTTGTCTCATCTCATAGTGCCATTGTCTCATATGCAAATATATTTTTTGTGTATAAACTACTCATGACTTGATATTGCATCAAGCTAATTACTATTTTCCATGTGCTGCAGGAAAATGGATATCAATTGCTTTTTTTGAGTGCACGTGCTATTTCTCAGGCCCATATCACCAGACAATTTTTATTCAACCTTAAACAGGTCTTTTCTACTTAGTTCATGCTAAATCCTTGATTTGTATTTGATAATCGAAACTAAGAAACCAAAATGTCATGTTTATTTATTTCTTTGTTTTCTTATTTGCAGGATGGGAAGGCTTTACCAGATGGGCCTGTTGTTATTTCCCCTGATGGACTTTTTCCTTCTCTCTATCGGGAAGGTAAGTGGTGTGTATGCACTTCCTTCCCTAGAACTTCAACAGAGGTTGAATTTGATTTGCTAAATATTCCATTTTGTTTTTAGGTGTCTTATATGTTTGTTTCGTTGGCCGTTTACACTTATCCTGATGATAACACTTGAGTGGTAAACTGCCTTACATAAAGCGTAGGAGTATATTCTTTTCTTGTTGAATAATGAATTAATAAAGATAAAAAATTTTAAACGGCCACCCAAAGCAGGATATCATTGATACTTATGCTAAGAAATTACCTCGATTTGATCACCAGGTATCATATTTGTTGTGAACATTTTCTTCTAAGCTGGGTATCATACAGCATTTCAAGACTTTTCTGGTCTCTGACTCCTATCTAGTTTCTAATGCATGAACTGACACTTAGCTGTTTTCCTCAGTTATCAGGAGGGCTCCACATGAATTCAAGATTTCATGCTTAGAGGTTACTTCCCATAACATCTTTATCTTGACATATTGACTTGTTTTTTTCTGCATCTTTAACCATATTCCTGGTGTTATATAGTCTATTCCATAATATTTGTCTGGCTAGTACATCCTTTTGGATGCTTGGTTCTCTCATATAACCTGAGTTCATTGTGTTTTACACAGAATTTGAAATGACATCATTGTAATTTTAAGAGTAACTCTTCTATGCATCCATTTTAAGCATTAGGAGTCTAGATAATCAGATCTGTATCTATAATTATAATTTGGGGAATGATGTATCTACTGATTTACTTCCACGAAGCTTCTAAGTCACGTTTATATCATCCCAGTCACTATGTCATTTTAATACTAACAATTTTGAGATTTGGAAAAGGAAATAAAAACGAGGAAAAACTAAAATAGAGGTTGAGCGAATCATTTGTGTAAAAGTGGTTTTTTAAATGAATGCCTTTTGTAATGGAAGAGGGTGATGCAACACACTAAATTTTGCACTTATTCGACTAGTATTACAAAATGCACATATTATGTTTATTAGCTGATATTTGTTCTATAGTTGATCTTCACAATTTGTCAGAATGTTTATTGGTAATATTTCAGTTGCACTTGAATGATAATAAAAAAAAAAGTTTTAATATCTTGCATTTTCCTATTTTCCAGGATATCAAATCATTGTTCCCTTCGGATTGCAATCCATTCTATGCTGGTTTTGGAAACAGAGATACTGATGAAGTCAGCTACCTTAGGGTCGGAATCCCAAAAGGAAAAATATTCATTATTAATCCCAAGGTAATTAAGACCTTCATGATAAATTAGCAGCAATCTAGATATTCTTAATTCAGTTATGCCAAATGCCAACTTTTCTTTGCAATGATTTGGGTATCCAGGGTGAGATTGCTGTGAACCGCAGTGTTGACACAAAGTCATATACCTCCCTTCATGCTCTTGTGAATGGCATGTTTCCACCGGCAACCTCATATGAGCAGGTTTCGATTCTGCAATACTTTCCCATTTTAAATTTGTTATAGTTTGGGAGCCTTTTCTCAAAAGCAAGAGCCAACAAATTTAAACCTATGCTTGTTGATCACAGGAGGACTTTAATTCGTGGAACTTCTGGAAACTCCCACCACCCAATCTCGATGATTAAAGTGTCCAACAGAGTTTAATGCTTTATTTAGCCCTCTCTAGATATGGAGACAGCAGATGATTTTTGTGATGCTTGTTTCAGAATTATTGAGGTATATCCTGATTTCTCATCATGGAATTTTGGGTTGTAGAATGACAGTGCTTTATCAAGACATTTTGGTGACAAATCTCACAGGCCGTATGTGGGTGGGGCCATTGGCTGAAGATCTACTTTGTAGCATTTGTGCTGGCTGACTGATTTATTGGCGACCTGAAACAATATAATGGAAGATATACAGAGAAGAATTGGATCAGTCTAACCTCTATCCTGCTCCAATTTTTTTTTTTTTTTTTTGGCATTTGAATCCAATTTGGCAATTTTGTATAGTCTGTTCATGTTATCCCATGAAGACTTCAATTTGTAAGTATTATTGGAAGTGACATGGGTAATAGGCATTCACACCACATATATCTGATGTATAAAGTTCTTTCTTTCAAATGTAAAATCATTTCTCATATGGGTTCAACTTGATGCGTTATGTAATTTGCACTTTGCAGTTGGTCCCTCTGTGGGCCCTGTGATCTGGGCTCTTTCATGGGCCTATTGACAATTGGATGATGACCCATATGAATATCCGATACAACTGTACGTTCTGATTTTCCTTTCATCATTTTTGGCCGGATGAAGAGTGTAGGCCGAGACCTCGCCGAACCTCAGATCTTTTCAATTCACTACCTACATGCACATTTATAGTTTTAATTGAATTTATGGTTTTTAAAATATCAGATTTTTTTATTCATTCTTTTGTCCAAGAGGCATTTTATATAAGCAAAAACTAGGGGGGCCATGAAGCCAATACTCAGGCAATCTCCAAAGATTTTCTTTCATGGAAACAGAATAATAAAGCTATAGTCTCTCTTATTACTGCTACACTTTCTCAAGATGCCTTGCCATATGTAGTGGGTAGTAAGAGTTCTAGGGAAGCATATATGGTTGCATTTGAAAGAAAGATTTGCCTCTGTGTCAGGGTCAAGTATCATGCAACTTAAAACCAATTTGCAAAATATATAGAAAGGGGCTGATTTCAATAGATAATTAGTACTTGCAACGAATGAAAGAATCAAGAGACCAACTTGCTGCTATTGGTGTAACCATGTGTGATGAGGATATAATACTATAAAGACTGTTGTAGAGCCAGGGAGACACCTATTTCTATGAAAGAATTTCGCGCTCAGTTACTTAATTACTGAGGAATTTACAGTTGATCAAGTCTCAAGAACAGTACAGATGCCTATTATGACTGCTATGATTGCACAAGTGAGTGCATCTAACTCAGCTTATGTAAGAAATAGAAACTTTCAGGAGAATCAAGGCTTTCAAGCTAATCAAGGCTTTCAAGGAAATTAATCAGGGGAATTATGGAAATGCACAAGGCAACTATCATGTTTCTAATCAAGGCTTTTAGAGAAATCAAGTAAATTATGGAAATGCACAAGGCAATTATCATGTTAATTCTAATCGTGGTAGAGGCAGATCAAGGAGGTTTTTCTGGTGGTGGCAGACCTCATGGAGGAAGAAACAATGTCCTTTATTATAATACATTTTCACCTAGTAATGAAGCAATGGTTATGAAGGGTCTGGAAATTCTGAAGCTTGTCAGGTTTGTCATAAGAAATGGCCCACTGCTCAAACTTAGGCCTACTTTCAATATGACTAATTGAAATGCCCTTCTTTTTTTTTTTTTTTTTTTTTTTTTGAAGTAAGGGAGCTTGACATTTATTCATGAAATAAGTCTTCATACAAAAGATCTGAAAGCCAGGAAGGCCCAGACGCATAGTCAAGCCAAACATTGGAATTTAAAGAAGAGAAAACATGATTTACCAGAGCATGCGCCACTTTATTACTATCCCGTTGTTTGAATTGGCAGCTAGCCGTAGGGAAGCTTTTCATTAGCACCTTGATATCTTCAACAAGCACTCCATCTGCAGCCATACATAAGCCCGGATTGTTCACATCTTGCACCACACCTTGGGCATCGAGTTCAAGAATTTCGTTCTGAAGACCTATATCGGCAGCCAGCTGTAACCCAACCAGAGCAGCCATGAGTTCCGTTGTGCGAGCGGCGAGAGGAGCGAAAACCAACTTGGTGGCCGCAAGGAGCAGAGCACCCTTGCTGTCATGGATGACCACCCCCAGCCCCGCGGCCCCTTCGTTCCTCCCCCTCCCCGTTGCACCATCAACGTTGAGTTTGACCCATGCCAACGGCGGCAGCTCCCAGTGGCCCCGAGGGGGAACCGACACAGAGGGGGGTCTTGAATCTCCCTTTACTTCAGCAGCATTTCTGGCCTCAAGAGGTGGAAGCGATCATCAGCCTCCCTCGCAAAATGCCTTTATTTTTAAATTACCTCTTAAATTATTATGAATGTACGTTATCTTATTAAATTACCACGTAACGAATGAATGAAAATATCAATAAATCTTAAAACGATGAGATTTGGAAAAATTACATTTTTTTTGTATTAGGATTTATAAATTTTCCAGTTTGGCTAATTTTCTATTTTACTTACATGAATATATGATTTTATTTTTGGATAAAGCCCGAAGGCTAACTTTTGAAGTTTTGACCATATGAAAATTTGAATTTAGATCTCTATCCATACTTTATCGATCGATCCCATGAAACTTGGATTACGATCACTGATGGTGATGTCATGTCGCTATGTTTTAACGTTTGAGAAATAACGTAAACACAGCTGGTGTTGAGTGGATCTCATCATCTCTATATGATGGAATTGTATCAGGCACAGCAAGATCTAATTAATGAATAGTTATTACATGAATAATCGTCCATCTATACGTGTGTGAGTTATGTGATATACATATATGTGTATGAATAATGAATAAAACACGTTTATTATTCTATAATTCATTTTATTTTGGCTTAATTGGATATTACATAATAGCTAGTACATATATAATCAGGGTTCTGATTCATCTACCCTGGCAAAGATAGAGGGGCAATGAAAGGATCACCTCTCCTTCGTTCACTACCATGCATATATACGCATTATATATATATAATATCACCATACTTCTAATTATTCAATACAGAGAAAAACTGCTTATATATACTTGTTGCATGTTACGAGTCTCTTATATTCAACAAGTACGTCTTTCACACATATATTATGTGATTAGAACATAACTAATAAATACGAGACTCTTAATTTGTATACAACAAGTATAGGTAAATATTTCTCCCGATAAGTATGGCAGTTACATACATATATAAATAGTAATTAACCCTCTTTAAGATATAGTATACCCTTGTTTGAGGGCATAATCGACAAGCTGTCCGAGCTCATCAGCTATGGAAATGAACCCATCATCGTTGGCATCGGCATGCTTGAGTCCTCTCCAAGTTCGGAAACCAGGCCAAAGCGCGCCGAGTTTGGTGAAGGCTGCATCGAGCTCAGCCTTGGAGAGTAGGCCGTTTCCGTCCTTGTCATGACTTTTGAAAACGTTGGTTATCTGCTCCTGAGTGTAGGGAACACGGGTCCCTTTCATGTCCTCCGTATATATATACGCAGGACTTCTAACCATGCTTTGATGATCGAAAGAAATTCTTCCCTGACCTGCACACTACAAGAAATTAAGGCTTAGTGTTGTTGGGTGATCGACTTGCACTGGCTAGCTATGCCAACAATTTATATACAGCTCTGCCTGGTCCCCTACATGTACACGTTGGACCTTAAAAATATATTCTAATTCTCGGAGTCACATCCATGGCTCGATCAGGAGTCTCCGAGAAGCTAGAACTTAGATTCTTGTTATATTAGCTAGTTTTTCACTTGTTTCAATACTCATCAATGCAGAATTTGGATTCTCTATTTGTCTTGCATGTTCTTATTTGTTTTAATCTTAATCGAGTAATATAAATTAAAAAATTTATGTAACTTTATTCACATTCAAAAAGTGTTAGAAATTCATTTTATCATTTGTTTTCTACAATAATAAATACACACTTATATTTAAAAGTTAAGAAAAATAAGTAGATGGATTACAAATTTACAGATTATAATTAATTTATAAAGGCAATTTGATCCAGACACCTAGTTGATTAATTTTACTTGAAAAGTGTTAAGGGAACTACACTTTTAGACCTATCAATTGATTATGTGTATTTCTTACATCTATTATTATGACGAAGTGTAAATTAACAAATTGAGTATGTGATCAACTAATATATATATATATATATATGGTCTAAAATGCAGTCAAACTATCATTATTCATTCTAATTCTTCTTGTTTTTGAATCGTCTTTCTTGTTTCTAGGTGGCATGTTGTGAATTTTCTAGCTATTGCATGTTTATGTACTTTCCTGAGATGAAATTGATAAATTATAGTCCATTCGAAAAGTAAATATAGCATATAGATTAGTTTTGTGCGTGCACATGAAGCTTGGAACTCTGCAAATGATAATAGATGCTTGCATTGTTAGAATATTGGTCAAAAGGGTTTGTGAGCTTATAGGAATATCTACACAAGTGCCAAAAGCTTATAATTAACTGTACTAAAATGCTTCATGTGCTTTTTTGACAATGATGGAAATTATAAGGAACAATTCAACTTTTGGGTTCGTGAAGCCTTTTACAAATTGGTTAAAGGGACTTAGTAAATAATCGGTATTACTGCCCTATATAGTCATGTAGTCATTTTTTTGGTCAAAAAATGTTCCTAACTTGATCAGTAATAAATCATCGGAGACAAACTAAAATATTTTTGGATATATTAATGATAGGAATCAAAATCCACTATGCGATGGGACCTTGAAGAGAAAAGATAAGCACGCATCTTAATGGATACTTTTAGCCGGCCTCTTCTGTATCCACAATTTTATATCCAAAGTTTGGTACGAAAGAATCAAAATGGTTTAAATAATCGAAAAACCAACTAGCTATTGGTTCTCTCCACAATGTTAAAGTGATAGAAACGCACAAATCATGGCATGTTCCATGTATATATATATATATATATATATATATGGATCGATTTTTCTGTGATGGTTGGGCTCAGTGGCGGAGTACTAGCTTTACCATATTTTTGTGGGAGAGCTAGCCAATTAACATATTGTTCAACAAAAATTTAAATTACTACATATTTTTTTGTAAATTTTTCTAAAAATTAAAAGGAATTGAACTACGTACATGCACAAGGCAAGGTCGTTGCCACTAGCTTGGAATGGTACTTGAGCTTAAACTTGTGAGATTGTATAGTGTATTGTTCTATATTAGTAAATTATAGCCTTGTATAATAATTTATAAAGTGTTGGTCCTCTCAACTTATTGTCAATTAATTTTGGGTAAATTATGAAAGTTGTGTGACCTACTTATGAAGGTATATATGTGCTTGTATATATAGAGAAAAATATATTCTATAGAGCGGACGACTACAAATCATTTTTTGCAAATTAATTTTTGGTGTTAAGTGCTCAGTGGTGGTTTCTTAATAATTGGTGACCGTTTCTTGCGGTGCTTGCCGTCGTTGTTATGTTGTTTTTGACCCAATCTTTGACAAGTTCACCACTATAGAGTGTAGAATGGCTTGTGGAGGTCCGCTCAAAATCCTAGAGTTAAAACCTAATATAAAAGTTGAAAAACCATGTTCGATTGCTCGGAGGAATAAGAAGTTGCACTGCCGAGCGCTCAATGTTTGGAATCCACAAGAAAAAAAAATTGTGGTCGCCCGTTATAGAGAATATATATAGGATTTTTCTTTAGAGCAAATGTGCCCACTTTTTTATTTATTTATTTTTGCAGATACTTAGCGTCGAGTGCTCGGTGATAGTTTTTTTTTTTTTATAACAAGTCAAGCACTTCTTGCAATGCTTGGCACTGCTTCCTCCAATTAGTTTTAAACCTCATCTACAATGGGTCCACTCATGCCCTCTTAGGGTGTAGAATATGGTTTTTGAAAACTGCATGTTAAGTTTTAAATATGAAATTTTAGGCCCAAAATTTTTTAGACTTAAAATTTAACATAAATCCAATAAATCAACTCCGAGCTAGCGCTCGGCACCTAGAATTCGTGAACAAAAAATATTTGGATGTGAGAGAATGACTGTGTATATATTTATATGTACATACTTATATATGGAAGCATGTTGCTAAAAATTAACGTCTCATTATCGGGTTCTAATATATTTATCTACACTTGCAAAAGAGGGGCAACAAAAGGTCACCTCCTTCCTTCGCTACCGCACACATATATGATATATATAGCTATGGCTCACAATTACATGGATACACATGCATATAACACGTAGCAAGCACAAGAAGTACTAATTATTTATAGTTTATAGCCACGTTCTAGGGCATAGTTGACAAGGTCTTGGAGCTCCTCTTTAGAAATGAGTCCGTCATGGTTGGCATCTACATGGCGCAACGCTCTGCCAGCTCTGAAACTGCTCCAACGCGACCCAAGTTTCCAGAACGCCGCCTTGAGCTCCTCCTTGGAGAGTTTGCCATCTCCGTCCACGTCAACGCTGTTGAAAAGATCTGCTACCTGCTCCTTACTCCAGGGAACTTGCACCTTCTTAATAACCACGGTTGGCTCCTTATTCCAGCTCGGAACATGGACGTTCCTAACCATATTAATTGATCTTGATCGAAATTCTTCTTTGTGATCGAACGTACAAGAAAGGCTAGCTTGTTTGGTTGAGAGCGCAAGGTCAATTTATATAAGGTTCATTTTCCACCAGCGCTGGCACCCTAGCATGTACACATAGAATTATAAATAATTAAAATTCGATCTCATCAATGAAACTGGGAAATTTTATAAGTGTATAGAGATTAATTTTGTGCGTGCACATAAAGCAGGATGGAACTTTTCAAGTGATATAATCTATAGATGCTTGGTTGTCTTGGTCAAAAGGGGTTCAATTGTGAGCATTTCTAGCTACCATTTACTAAAAGTGCCAAAAGCTTGTAATAGTAAAATGCTTCATCATCTGCCAATATTGTTATTCACAGTGATTGAGAGGAATATTTATTCAACTTTTGGGTTTGTGAAGCCTCTTAAAGGTTCAAGGGGGTAGGGACATTGAAAATGTAGCTGCATAATGCGGATGAACTATTTAACGTTTTGATACAACCTAATTAATCTAATTATATATATGATTCTATATATCTTCAGTAAATCAGTCAAGCTAATAATTAACTTGGATTGGTGCGAATCCACCATTAATAATGAGGGCTGCTATTTGCACACTCCTAAATTTCTTTTTGCACACCCTTTCTGAAAAAAAAAAAAAAAAATTCAAGAGAAAAGACCATTTGGCCCTTCCCTCACCCACACACCCCCATCCCCATCTCCCCCCCGTACACACCCCCTTGCTCTGTTTTTTTTCCCTCCGCCCGATCACCACTTTCCTCGCACCAGCAGCACCACATGCCTCGCACCACCACCACTGCGCGCCACCATCTTCCTCGCAGCACCACCACCTTCCTCGCAGCACCACCACCGAGCGTAGCAGCACCCAAAACAGCCACCATAACCAGCCCGGCAGCCCCTCCTCGGCTCCTCCCTCTCTCTTCTCTCTCTCTCTCTCTCTCTCTCTCTCTCTATCTCTCCTTCCTTCTCTCCTCTCACCCAAGCAAACAGCCAAACAAGTTAAAAAAAAAAAAATTGCAACAGGTTCGGCGGACCAATGCCGAACCCGGTGGTTTCGTTCGACAGGTACCCGCCGAATAGAATAGGATTGTTCGGTGGGTACCTACCGAACGAAACCATTGGGTTCGGCACTGGTCCACCGAACCCGATCCAATATTTTTTTTTTTAAGTTTTCTTCTCCGGTGCGCGACGGTGAGCTTGCTGGAGGAAGGGAGGTGGTCCGGGTAAGGGGAAGAAAAAGAAGAGAGGGTGGGGTGGTCGCCGGTGCTGGTAGGCTGCTCGGGGATGGGTGTGTGCCGGAGAGAGGAGAGGTGGGGAGGAGGTGTGTGGGTGAGGGGGTGTGTACGGGGGGGAGGGGGGAGATGGGGATGGGGTGTGTGATTTTTGGGTGTGTGTGTGTGTGTTTTTTTTTTTTTTTTTCTGTTTAGGAAGGGTGTGCAAAAAGGAAAATTGATGGGGTATAAGGTCTTTTCCTTTGAGTTTTTTTTTTTATTTTTTTAAGAAAGGGTGTGCAAATAGCAGCACTCTTAATAATAATAATAATAATAATAATAATAATAATAATAATAATAAGCATCATGGATTCTCTTACCCTAGCCTAGTACTCCTCCATATCCACAATTTCATATCTAAAGTTTGGTAAAATCCATTGATATAATCTCTATTTGTCTTGCATGTTTTTGCTTGTTTTAATCTTAATCAAGTAATATAATTAAAAAATTTATATAACTTCATTCACACTAAAAAAGTATTAGGAATTCATTTCATCATTTGCTTCCTACAATAATAAATACACGGTTATATTTAAAAGTCAAGAAAAATAAATGCATTACAAATTTAGAGATTATAAATTTATAAATGCAACTTGATCCACACATCTAGTTGATTAATTTTACTTGAAAAGTATTAATATATCATCAGTAATGATCACTTGTTCACCATAGAGTAAGGAATTCACCACTCACCTAACCACCCAACAATGAATTTTAATGATAGGAACCGCACGTTCATATTTTAGAATATCAAATTTAAAGATCATCGTTACAAAAAATCAGTCAAATCAGAAACTATTTAGCCAGTATATTACTGTCAACATCATTTACCCTTTTATATGACGGATAATATTTTCTGCACAGTTTGGATGACCAAACAATTATGGATTTGGCTAATTTTTTACAAAAACAACCCTTAAGAAGAGACCTAAGAAATGGACGGTCTCGATCATTAAATTCTCTGCTCTGTGGTTGCTGGGGAGTTAGGTGAGCGTGAAATTGTTTGCTCTATGGTGAGCGAGTGATCATTTCTGTATATATATATATATATCATACTCCACAATATGGAGAAAGCTGTACATATACGTGTTAATGAGTTTCTCATAATCTCTTGTGCTCGTGCTCGCGTGCGCGTGCACACACACACACACACACACACACACACATATATATATATACATATATTACACCATGTGACTAACATACATATTGCTGAGAGAAAGATTCTACATTGAAAATGTGAGGCTTTGCATAATGACTTATAAGGATTAATTTGAGCTACTTCTCTCACTGCCAATTGATTTTGGGATGAATGCCTATATTCCTTCATGGTATCAGAGCCCACCAAAGGGTAACACCCAATTTCGATCCTCCATCTTATGATCTCATCATTGTTGTCTTCTCATATTTGGATCATCTCCTAAGCTAGCTAATCTTCTAACCTAGCTTAGCCTTTTATTTTAAGATGTCATGTGTCTGTTATAAGATCTTATGGTCTGCACTAATTAATTTAGGGGGAGTATAAATGGAAAAAAGAAAAAAAAAAAAACAAACAAACAAATCGTGAGTTTAACAATTTGGATTGGGCTTTTTCTTTGGATATATGATTAGGTCTCTTCACCCTTGGCTGCCATAATTTTTTTTTCTCTCTCATATATTTTGCAAAACCCTTATGTTCTCTCTTTTTTTTTTTTGGTCAATACCTCTTCATAAAAAGAGCCAAAGCACAGCAAACAAAGACAACAAAGAAAACAAGAAAAACTAGCAGACTATAGATAACAAAATAAAATTAAACTAGACAGGAGAAAGGAAACGACCAGCACCAGAAGCTTCCAGAACCACCACCAAGCAAACTCAGAGAAAAAACTCCGAACTCTATGCTTTCTCCTTCATCTCACATTGCAGTACGTTGCCCTTGATTTTGGATGAAGTATCAGAATAAATTTTTAGAGACAACAAGTGTGGAGATTGGAGTGGTCTTTCTCTCTGCAAATTTATATTTCAAGATTGAATGTTTTGAATATATTTAAAAAGCTTTCATTAATCTGCTCATAATATGCTTTGTGCCACATGAATTTCAATACCCAATTACTGAAATTCGAGTTCTAATCACTTTTTTGAAATTAAATTCAAGAAAAATAGAATAAGAGGAAATTGCAGATTTAGTCCAGTTATTTTATACCTAGTTCAATTTTGGTCCACAATATTTTTTAAGTTCTGTTTTGATCCATTAATTATTTCACTTGTTCAATAAAGGTCCAGATTTGTTTTCTCAAATTTGGTCTGTCTTTTATCCTATCAAATCTCACCCAAATTCAGCAAATATATACTTATTTTAAAGCTATGCATTTCTTCTTTACAAACATATAAAGATCATTCAAATTGAAGTTCTAAAACTCAAGATAATTGACCCCAAAGTAGGGTATCCGAAACTGCCAATTTTTCAAATTTCACCTAATCTCAATTCTCTTAGATTATAATTCTCCAAATTTGTTTTTATAACTAAGGAATGATGAAATATAACTTATACTTCAATTATAATTGAAGAAAACACAACCCAAAGGATTTAAAGTCACAAATCTGGACCTTTATTGAACAAATGAAACAATTAGTGGACCAAAACAGAACTTAAAAAAGATCGTGGACCAAAATTGAACTAGGTATAAAATAAATGGACCAAATCTGTAATTTCCTCATAGAATAATTATGCAGGAAGACCTATACTCCACTCTTATTGCCTCTCAAAATTTGTTTTGATAAGCAATAAGCAATGGACTTTACATATATATACTTACTGAGAAAGGAAAAACCATGGCAGCCAAGGATTCTGTACGTGTACGTAGGAGACGAATTCATGGAAAAAAAAGTCCACGTTTTCCTTTATTTTTTTTTTTCTTCTAAAACTAAAGGTTCACGTTTTACAATTTAAATGAAAAACAAAGTACTAAATAATTATAGATCGTACTATAGGATCTTATAATAGACATATAACACTTTAAAATAAAAAGCTTAATTATAGTAGAATATTAATTAACTAGCTTAGGAGAGGATCCGGATCCTTATTCAATAGGAGTCCCTATCATGAATGCACTTGCCCACATTTGCATCATTTTAACATGGAACACACTTATCATATATATAGAAACACATTTTTAATTAATAGGAGTCCGTATCATGAATGCACTTGCCCACATTTGCATCATTTTAACATGGAACACACTTATCATATAGAAATAAATTTTTAATTATTAGATCTTGACAAGTGTTTACATTTTAACTACGATGTACCATAGACGAACTCATTAGACAGGGTCAATCAAAAGTGTATGATTTTGACACCCAAATGCTTCTGAGCAAACTCAACGAGGTTGGCGAGTTCATCATCATCAATGAAGCCACTACGATCCACATCAGCCGATCGTAGCCCAAGCCGGCTCTTGAACGTGGCAAAGTGGCCGCCTGAGCAGCGGATAGCCTGGCGGAGCTCCTCTTTGCTTATGCGGCTATCTTTGTCACTGTCAAATTTCTTCAACTCCTCTGTCGTCATCACATGCTTGCCATCGCTAGAGATGCACCGACTTTTAATCGCCATATATGATAATGATATGTAATCTTGTATTAATTAACGAGTTGGTGTTGTGGAATGTGAATGTGAAAGCCTTGTATTGGTTCATACTCTTATTTATAGTAGTACGTATAGTCTCTCCATGGTCTCACTCGATTTCTTTTTCTCTTTTGTCTTAATTTATTCTTTTTTGGGTAATTGGGTTTCACTCGTTCCCTCACTTTAACACAATGTATAATTAATTCGTCTAAATTCATGCTTTTTGCGGAATGAGATTCTGATGAAATGAGCTAAACATGCATACCATGTCAATTTTAATCACATCGATCTAGAATCGTCGATCACTACTCTCTAGAATATTGCTAATTAAGCGTAAGGGATGAATGCTTATATATATTAATTGACACAAATGGCTGAAACCGAGGTTGGATTAGGCTAGCTAATTAATTGGTATTATAATTAGGTTTGATCAATTAAGAAAGAATAATAAGAAAATTAGGCCTACTACCAATTAAGAAAGAATGATTCATAAAGTTTTGAAAAAAAAAAAAAAAACATAAATGAAGTACTTCGGGTCAATTCAAGTTGTGAGAGTTGATGGGAACCTGGGGTAGTATGTTAGGAATATGATTATATAAATTTCAATTTCAATATGACTAATTGAACTGCTCTTAATTATTTTTAGATTACCTCTTAAATTTTTATGAACATTTGTCTTATATTAAAGGGTAATGCTAGAGTGCCCCAATATTTTTGCCATAATTGTGCCCTAATAAAATAGAATTGCCACATAAGCATTTACAAAGACAATATTGACCTTTCTTAAACATCAAATAAAAAAAAGCATGATCTCTAAACTAAAAAAATTGCCCCAATTTAAAACTCTAAAAAACTACTACATCATCTCTTATCCTCGTCTACAATTCGGAAGAATTTTTTTCAACTCATACATTAACTTCTATTTTTTTTTTTTTCATTGTTCAATTTCAAATGAATAGATGAAAGGTTTTGCAGACTTATCTAATCCAAGCTTATTATCTAAAAAGGCATTATTCCTTAGGATTTTGTTTACAAATCAACTCTAGCTACCGAAGAAATTTAGACATTCATCTCAAAACCAATTGGCAATGATAGGAGTAGCCCAAACCCTTATAAACCATTAGCAAAGCCCTCACATCTTCAATGTAGGATTTCTCTCAACACGCTCCCGCACGTGTAGCGTCATTTAAGCCTAACACGTGGACAATTTATATTGGGTGACGTGAGAGCACGTGTGGCCGTTAGGCGCATCACGTGGATAACCTGCTCTGATACCATGAAGAAATCTAGACATCCATTCCAAAACCAATTAGTAATGAAAGGAGTAGTCCAAGCCCTTATAAATCACTAATAAGGCCCTCACATCTTCAATGTGAGATTTCTCTCGATCAACAGCTACATTGTTTGTCATGATAAAGTTTGATGTCATCGATTACAGAAAATCTATAATCTCAAACACTGTAAACTTATATTAGGCTAACTTTTATTAATTGATCGCATGAATATTTGAATTTAGATCTCTATCCTTACTTTATCGATCCCATAAAACTTGGAGTCTTGGACTTAAGATCACTGATGGTGATGTCATGTCCACTATGTTTAACGTTTGAGAAATAACGTAAACATATCTAGCCGGTGTTGAGTGGATCTCATCTCCATATGATGGAATTGTATCAGGCACATGCAGCAAGATCTAAATTATATAATTAATGAATAGTCATTACATGAATAATCGTCCATCTGTGTGTGAGCTAGTTATGTGAAAACATACATACATACATACATATATATATATATCATATATGTATGTAGTAGTCATAAAACACGTTTATTATTCTCTAATTCATTTTATTTTTGGTTAATTGGATATTACATAACAGTACATATATAATCAGGCCGGGTTCTGATTCATCTACCCTGGCAAAGAGGGGCAATGAAAGGATCACCTCCTTCTTTCACTACCATGCACCGCATTATATATATATATATATATATATATAATCACCATACTTATTATTATTCAATACAAAGAAAAACTGCTTATGTATACTTATTGTATGTAACGAGTCTCTCATATTCAACAAGTATATCTTTCAAACATATATTATGAGATTAGAACATAACCAATAAATACGAGAGACTCTTTGTATACAACGAGTATAGATAAATATTTTCCTGATAAGTATGGCAGTTACGTACGTACATATATATATATATATAAATAGTAATTATGTCACTTTAAGCTATAGTATACCCTTGTTTGAGGGCATAATCGACAAACTTTCCTAGCTCATCATCTATGGAAATGAACCCATCATCGTTGCTTGAGTCCTCTCCAACTTCGGAAACCTGGCCAAAGCGCGCCGAGTTTGGTGAAGGCTGCATCGAGCTCAGCCATGGAGAGTAGGCCGTTTCCGTCCTTGTCATGACTTGTGAAAACACTGGTTATCTGCTCCTTAGTGTAGGGAACACGGGTCGGCTTCTTCAACATCGAAAGAAATTCTTCCCAGACCTGCACACTACAAGAAATTAAGGCTTAGTGTTGTTGGGTGACTTGAAATTTATATAGAGGTCTGCCTGGTCCCCTACATGTAGACGTTGGACCTTAAAAATATATTCTAATTCACGGAGTCACATGCATGGCTCAGGAGTCTCCGAGAAGCTAGAACTTAGATTCTTATTATATTACTTTTTGATTTGTTTCAATACTGATCAATGCAGAATTTTGATTCTCTATTTGTCTTGCATATATTTGCTTGTTTTAATTTTAATCGAGTAATATAAATTAAAAAATTTATGTAACTTCTTTCACATCCAAAAAGTGTTAGGAAGATCACTTCATTATTTGTTTCCTACAATAAGAATTACACAGCTATATATATTTAAAAGCTAGTCAAGAAAAATAAGCATATGCATTACAAATTTAAAGATTATAAATTTATAAAGGCAACTTGATCCACACACCCAGTTGATTAATTTTACTTGAAAAGTGTTAAGGGAACTACACACTTGTAGACCTATCAATTGATTATGTGTATTTCTTACATCTATTATTAATTCTGACGAAGTGAATTGAGTATGTGATCAACTAATATATATATATATATATATGGTCTAAAATGCAGTCAAACTATCATTATTCATTCTAATTCTTCTTCTTTTTAAATCGTGTCTTTCTTGTTTCTAGCTAGGTGGCATGTTGTGAATTTTCTAGTTATTGTTTATGTACTTTCCTGAGATGAAATTGATAAATTATAGTCCATTCGAAAAATAAATATAGCATATAGATTAGTTTTGTGCGTGCAAATGAAGGTTGGAACTCTGCAAGTGATAATAGATGCTTGCATTGTTAGATTGGTCAAAAGGGTTTGTGAGCTTATAGGAATATCTACACAAGTATCAAAAGCTTATAACTGTACTAAAATGCTTCATGTGCTTTTTGACAATGATGGAAATTATAAGGAACAATTCAACTTTTGGGTTCGTGAAGCCTTTTACAAATTGATTAAAGAGACTTAGTAAATAATCGGTATTACTGCCCTATATAGTCAGGTAGTCATGTTTTTGGTCAAAAAATGTTCCTAACTTGATCAGTAATAAATCGGAGACAAACTAAAATATCTTGGATTAATGGTGCGAATCAAAATCCACCATGGGAATGGGACCTTGAAGAGAAAAGATAAGCACGCATCTTAACGGATTCTTTTAGCCGGCCTCTTCGACCGGCCTGTATCCACAATTTTATATCCGAAGGATTCAAAATCGATGGAGTGGCTTAAATAATCGAAAAACCAACTAAATATTGGTTCTCTCCACAATGTTAAAGTGATAGAAACGTACAATTCATGGCATGTTACATGTGTATATGGATCGATTTTTCTGTGATGGTTGGGCTCAGTGGCGGAGTACTTAACATATTTTTGTGGGAGAGCTAGCCAATTAACATATTGTTCAACAAAAATTTAAATTACTACATATTTTTGTAAATTTTTCTAAAAATTAAAAGGAATTGAACTACACAAGGCAAGGTCGTTGCCACTAGCTTGGAATTGTACGTACTTAAGCTTAAAGATTGTATAGTGTTGTCCTATATTAGTAAATTATAGCCTTGCATAATAATTTATAAGGTGTTGGTTCTCTCAACTAGTCAACTTATTGATTTTGGGTAAATTGTGAAAGTTGTGTGACCTATTTATGTAGGTATATATATATATATATATATATATATATATCAGGCTCCTTTTATTGAAGTATATCTCAACTTATTTATGTTGAGGTATAACCTTGTTGGGGCCCACGCGAGTCGTTTTGTGTCGATCCGAACCGTTCGCAAGGATTATCTTCATTGAAAGATTATCCTTGCAAAAAATTAGTCAAATCGGAAATCATTTGCCTATCTAACTTTGTGGACGGTTTCATTGAAAATATTTGGTTTGTCCATTTATTTGATCAAAGTTAGATAGGCAAATGATTTCCGATTTGACTAATTTTTTGCAAGGATGATCTACCAATGGAGTTGTAAAAAATGAACGGTTCCGATCGACACAAAAAAACTCGTGTGGGCCCTAATAGGGTATACCTCAACATAAATAAGTTGAGATATGTCTCAATAGAATATATATATGTGTGTGTGTGTGTGTGTGTGTGTGTGTGTGTGTGCGCGTGCGTGTGCATATATAAAGAGAGAGAAAAATATATTCTCTAGAGTGGACAACTACAAATCATTTTTTGCGAATTTTTGGTGTTGAGTGCTAGGTGGTGGTTTTTTAATAACTGGCGAGCGCTTTTTGCGGTATTTGCCGCCGTTGTTATGCTGTTTTTGACCCAATCTTTGACAAGTTCACCACTATAGAGTGTAGAATGGCTTGTGGAGGTCCACTCAAAATCCTAGAGCTAAAACCTAATAAAAGTCAAGCACTTCTTGCAGTGCTTGGCGCTGCTTCTTCCAATTAGTTAATTTTAAACCTCATCCACAACGGGTTCACCCCACACATATCTTCCTAGGGTGTAGATAGAATAAGACTTGTGGAAGCTGCATGTTAGGTTTTAAGTCTGAAATTTTGAGCCCAAAAACTTTTAGACTTAGAACTTAACATAAAGCCGAGAAACCACCTCTGAGCGCTCATCGCCTAGAATCCGCGAACAAAAGAAATACAGATGTGAGAGAATGACTGTGTATATATTTATATGTACATACTTATATATGGAAGCATGTTTCTAAAAACGTCTCATTATCAGGGTTCTAATATATTCATCTACACTTGCAAAAGAGGGGCAACAAAAGGTCACCTCCTTCCTTCGCTACCACACACATATATATAGCTATGGCTCACAATTACATAGATACACATGCATACATATAACACGTAGCAAGCACAACAAGTACTAATTATTTATAGTTTATAGCCACGTTCTATGGCATAGTTGACAAGGTCTTGGAGCTCTTCTTTAGAAATGAGTCCGTCATGGTTGGCATCTACATGGCGCAACGCTCTGCCAGCTCTGAAACTGCTCCAACGCGACCCAAGTTTCCGGAACGCGGCCATGAGCTCCTCCTTGGAGAGTTTGCCGTCTCGGTCCACGTCAACGCTGTTGAAAAGATCTGCTACCTGCTCCTTACTCCAGGGAACATGCACCTTCTTAACAACCACGGTTGGCTCCTTATTCCGGATCGGAACATGGACGTCCCTAACCATATGAACTGATCTTGATCGAAATTCTTCTTTGTGAACGTACAAGAAAGGCTAGCTTGTTTGGTTGAGAGCGCAAGGTCAATTTATATAGGGTTCATTTTCCACCGGGCACCCTACCATGTACACATAGATATATAAATAATTAATTAATCAATTCGATCTGATCATGATCAATGAAACTGGGAAATTTTATAAGTGTATAGAGATTAATTTTGTGCGTTCACATAAAGCAGTATATATGGAACTTTGCAAGTGATATAATCTATAGATGCTTGGTTGGTTTGGTCAAAAGGGGGTCAATTGTGAGCATATATTTCTAGCTACCATTTACTAAAAGTGCCAAAAGCTTGTAATAGTAAAATTCTTCATCTGCCAATTAATATTGTTATTCACAGTGATTGAGAGGAATATTTATTCAACTTTTGGGTTTGTGAAGCCTCTTAAAGGTTCAAGGGAGTAGGGACATTGAAAATGTAGTTGCATGTATAATGCAGATGAACTATTTAACGTTTTGATACAAGCTAGCTAATTAATCTAATTATGTATATGATTCTATATATCTTCAAATCAGTCAAGCTAATAATTAACTTGGATTGGTGCGAATCAGAATCCACCATGCATGGGGCCTTTAATAATAATAATAATAAGCATCACGCATGGATTCTCTTACCCTAGCCTCCTCCATATCCACAATTTCATATCGATCTAAAGTTTGGCAAAATCCATTAGTATCGAATGGATTAAACAATTAATTATATTCTTTATTTATTTTTTTGGTGTGGGGGAAAAACTAATTGAACAATTCATGGCATGTAGGACATACGGGTTTTAAAATTCTAAGAGTTTGAGGTGAATTAATTATAAATATGAGGTCATCAATTTTTTATGTACATTTAGGTGGTATTTTATATTGTTTGACCCTAACACACATGACACATATGTATAAAATTTAAACGCCATTAATACTTGGATTTAAGAACCCATTACGGTTGATATATATCATGCTGATGATATCATGAAGCTGACGGTTTATATATGTTTACATATATAAAGCTTTTTATATGCGATTATATATATATTTTCCCTATTAATCAAAGTTTTCCTATTTTATCTTCATTTTTCTTAGTGTTAACCACTTAACCCTATCCAGCTGCCTACTCAATCACTGACCACGTACCTTGGCCATAAGTGGCAAGCAATATATGCATCAGCGACCACATTGGCCAAAGTCCAAGTCATGTAGCAATTAGCTAGTCACAGTAATAATATTTGGTCAACAGAAACAATCAAATAAAAGAAAGAAAAACGAACAAGAACCAATTAAAGTATAGCAGGTCACATGTGTTCTTTATAAGAATAGAAGTGAAAGATAGTGTTGTCTCGAAATATCTCACATCGAATAAAAGTGAAGGATGCATGGCATATATATCCATGCATGAGAGCTTTTAAGTCGTATCCGGCCTTCCCCTACAAGTTAATTAGTTTTGTAAGGAAAATCGTTATAGGATCCAGTTATCTTCTGAACCTTTTTATTTCTTTTTCCAACTTGAAGCACGACCGATAATATTGTGAGATCTAATGTAAGACTCAAACACTGTGAGAGATTGTTGAGAAATATGGTGGAAAAAAAAAATTGAGTTCCATATATATATATATAGTATCATTTCTGACTATATATATCTAGAATCAAAGTAGATTCCTACGCATCATTATGGTACGCTGTTCAATTTATATCTTTTATTTATATGTTTTTTTAAAAGAATAAAGACTCAAGTGTGAGATTTTGCAACTGGAAACCATTGGGACAACCCACACTTTGGATGCCGTTTGGATAAGAGTATGAACATGAAACAAAAAGTACTTGTTGATGCAAATTTCCGTAAGATAGATGCAACAACTTAAAAATGATGACTTGGCTGATCCGAAGCCTTGCTGGATGATGACGTAAAATCTTCCTGTATAAAAAAAAATAAAATCAAAAGAGATGGACCGGTGTGGTACCAGCCAAACACGATTCGATGATGAAGTCAGTGATGTGTATCTGATGGTGTTTGAGTGTAAGTGAGGAAGAACAAAGGTATGAACTTGGGAGAATGGAACGAACAAGGTAAATATTTTGAGTTTATTCTCAGCAAGTTGGGTATGCTCTTAGATGAGTGGAAGTTTTGTATAAGTATTTGTCTGGTGAAAGATTGATAGCTAGATCCTTGATTTTGTGCATATGAATTGGTATATATAGGCAAAGGAGATTGTGATGAGTAAGTTACCTGCATGTGGTTGGCTGGTTGAGAAAGATCCACGCGTTTGGTCGTGAACAGTGGCATGCACAGCTACCCACCTCCTTTGCATTCAATGCTGCATTGAATGCAAGTATGGAAAGTTCAGGTGAACTGCCTCAATAGTCATGAATGTGAGCTGGGAAGTCCCATTCGTCAGAAGATCTTGTCAGGTGCATTTAAGTATAGCGGTCCGTCCCAACGTGATCTTCCTTGAAATGGCGGTGGGAAGCCGAGCCGACCCGAACACATGTCCTTATGAGCACACAAGAAGTCCATGTGTGATCGGGTCGGACGAGGACTTTCGAACTGAGCCGATCCAATAGGTGGTGATCCCTCCAAGTCAGCTGGTTGTGACTTGGGTCCGAAAAGATGTTCCCTCAGCTCCGAGCCAAGCCGAACCGGGATGACCAAGGAAAGATGAATACTCAATCCTCTTGGAAGATCCTCGGTTCGGGTCGGATCGGACACGAAGGGCTCGGTTTGATGTTCCGATCTGAGCTGACAGGGGGAATGCCGAGCTGTGTGATGATGTGGAGGTCAAAGTTTGACCACTGAGAAGTCAAACACTAAAGTTGGGTCTAACCGGCCACGTGTCCAGCCATGATTGGTTGTTGGATCGGTGTGGGTTTATCCACAAACAGTACTCAAAATTAAAACCATGCCTATAAGACTATTGTCCAAGTAGATAGGGTCAATGGCTCAATCACCTTTATGTTCAATGGAATCTATTTAATATCATTATTACAAATACTCTGACAATGTTAAATGTTTGTTAAATGTTTTATATGTTTATATTTAGTTATTCTTATTTTTTAGAGTAAATTATATTTATTTTGTTTATTAATCAACTATTATTCATGAGTTTTGAACTCATTATCTATTCCAACAAAATGAAATGGACTGAGTATTATTTATTAGACCAAATTAAATAAGATCGATATTAAAAAATATTTGTTTTTGTCACATAGTTGATCTCCAAAACTAGGGGTGTGATTTGGATTGGAAAATCCGAATCCGACCGATTCCTATCCGAAAATTTCCAATTTTATTCCAAATCCGAAAATGTCGAATCCGAAAATGCCGAAATCCGAAAATTCCGAAAAAAAATTGGATTGGAATTGGAATGTTTATGTAAATTCCGATTCCGATCCGAATTCCGATCCAAAAAATTCCGAAATGTTCCGAAGGCATTCCGATTCGATATTTCCGAAATTATGCCAATTTATTCCATATTATATATTTTATCATTTATTTAGTATGATACATATAACATATATTTTTAAAAAGATGACTAATACTATTTATTAATATAAACATATGTACATTATAAATATATGTGTATCATAATAACATAAATGGTAAGTTGGTAACACAAACACCCACATTTTTCCGTACATGTAATTACTATTTTTTTTTATTAGGGAGGGAAATTGAAGATATGAGGCAATTCTACAGTTGTTCCAACTGGAATATCCCACCAATTGTAATTACTAATTACTAAATATTTAAGCTTATTATATTCAAAATTTCAAACATGATATATATATTATTTGAGTAACATGTATTTATATACACATATATATATATGAGTAACATGATATATATATATATATATATGTGTGTGTGTGTGAGTAACATGTATCTACTAGTGACATTTATTCTAACAATGTTGGATGAGCTCTAAAGATTAATCCCCCACCTCTAAGATATGTGCTATTAAGCCTATTATACATTCATAGTGACATTTATTTCTCTTATATATTATGTATGTTATAATATATAATATATATCATTAAACATACACAATATATATATCATACATAATTTATTTCTCTTATAACATACATAATCTAGCAATGAAAACCTTGCTAAATTGCATCTTTTTTTTTTTCCCTTCTTTTCTAGATTTTTTTTTATGGTAATGGTATGGGATGGTATGGTTGTAAATGTTATTTAAATTAATATTTTGAATTTTCTTTTTAAATTGGACATATATTTTAATATAAATATTGAAATGCATCATAATCTATTGTCTTTTAATTTTTTTTTTGTTAATTTCATCATTATTCTAAAAAAAAATCCAAACATGTTCTAAAAAATATTATGAAAATGTGAAAATTCCGATTTTTTATTTGAAAATTTCAAATGTTTATCCGAAAGTTTCGAAAATTTTATATTCCGAAAAATTCCGAAAATTCTGAGAAATCCGAAAATTCCGAATCGGAATGAGATGTTGAAATTCCGATTTTTTGGAATGGAAATTGGAACATAAATTCCATTCCAAAATTTTTTAGATTGGAATTGGAACACCCTATTTCCGATCCGATCCGGCCGAAACACACCCCTATCCAAAACTGAAGATTTATCTTAGTGTCTGATCATAGTATTATTATTGAAAAAGAAATCGATAAGGAAGTGGTAACATGACCATAGTACCATATGGGTTAGCCTACAAATTTTTTTATTTTTGTGTATCGTTTTATGAAACAAAATTTTGCTTTTCAATTAATAACAATATTAGAAAGAACCTTGTTCATTGTGCAATTATTGCTATATCGAATCGGCTGGATCTAGTGAAGCACAATACAATATATATATATACTTATTTTTATTTATTTTAGTAAAAAGCACAATACAATATTTAAGCTAAAATTAACTTCATAAATAAGTTTCTCTACTTGAGTCTTTGACCTACAACTAGAGATAGAGCAAGAATTAGGGCTATTGGGCTCGAGGGGTGGAGTTGAGTTCCGGGCTACTGTAAGTCTGTAACCGTAATGGGTTGATGCATTGATGGTGATTGGGCTTCTGAAACTGCATGGGTTCATGCATTGATGGTGATTGGGCTTCTGAAACTATTTGGGTTCATGCATTGATGGTGATTGGGCCATGAACTACAAATTCTACAACAAATGGTTCGAATAATAAGAATTTACGGGTACTAAATTTCATCAAAACTCTTTGTGAAATATGTTTGAACAAGAATAATATTAGGGTGAGTGACCTAAATGTTGATTAACTGATATCAATCTACAAAAAGGTTGATAAAAAAAGGATTGCGTTTCATATCAAAGGCTTCAAAGCAGTCCCATGTTTACTTCAGCAAACCCCTCTTCTGAAACCGCCAACTCTAGTAGCGCTTCTAGGCCGAATTGAATCCTATCCACACGCGCTCAGCAAGAAGGTATACAAAACCATCAAAATAATTGGAACGTGTCATCCACGCTACACAATCGCAAGTGAGGATAAACACACCACGAACACGAAGCCTTCGACAACATCAAAGCGTAAGCCAAAAACACCGTTCACTCTACTTCTCTCAACACATTCTGAGAGGCATGGAGTCCCCAAAACCCTACGCGCGCTCAAACCCTCTGCTCTCACTCTCCACTTTCATACACCAGCACTGCCTCCGGCTCGGCGCTGAGCTCTCCAGCCGGCTCGCCGGAAACTTCCCGCCAGCGGCGAGCAGGCGTCTGCGTTCGGCTTCGGGTGGTCCGCCATTGGCGTGGCTGGCTCAGCACAACCACGCCTTGGCCGCGACCATCAGCTCCGACCACGTGGCGAAGAGCCTGGTCGGCACGGCGGTGTATACGGTTAGCAATTCGAACAATGAGTTCGTGCTTATCTCTGATCCCAATGAAGCCAAGTCCATTGGCCTCCTCTGCTTTCGCCAGGAAGACGCCGAAGCCTTCCTCGCTCAAGTTAGTTTCCATTTTAATTTTTTGGAGGGAAAGCTTAATTAGATGGAATCCTTAGTTGCATTTTAAGCTGATTTCAGTGTAATTTTCTTGTTTAATCGAATTGGACTGTTAGAAGTCAGAAGTCGGTGATTCGAAATATGTGTATGTTATTTTGGTGATTCAGGTTCGGTTGCGGAAAAGAGATTTTCGAAGTGCAGCTAAGGTTGTCCCGATTACTCTTGACCAGGTGAGTTTTTGGAGCTTAGCTGTCTGAAATCTATGTAGTGGTAGTGCTAATGCTGGTTAATTGAATTCTTTATATAGATGGTTACTGTATTTGATGGAGCAGAATACTCGAGATGGGTACCGAGTTTTCCATACTATGACTTTGCCTGTGAACTTTCTCATTAACCATTTTTGGGGAAGGTTCCATCGATAGGATACCCTAATCTTAGATTATCGAAGTTAAGTTGGTCGTGTGACTTGTGCCCCATTCCAAGTGTGACAATGACTATTGTTCTGCTCTATAGTTACCATATAATTACTTGTTGCCTTGAACTTAAATGTTATGTACCCTGGAAGATCCATACTTTTTACTTATTTAGCTTCTTCTTGTTCTCCTGCATCTTGCAGGTATACATGCTGAAGGTTGAAGGAATTGCATTCAGGTTTTTGCCTGATCCAGTTCAAATAAAGAATGCACTCGAGGTTAGTTTCTCTAATTTTTATATTTTTGAAGTATGTTGTTTGACTGTGTATAATGCTAAGCCATGTTGTTTGAAGTATGCTTCTATTTTTGAATATTGGTTTTCTAGCGCATAGTAGGAATGATTAGCTTTGATGAAATCAACATATCAGATACATACAACATTTTTAATTGTGTTGTGACAGCTGTTTTTATGCTTCTAAACACGACATATCCTGTAAAAAAGTTGACTGTATTTGCTAAAACAATTCAAACTGGGCATATATCTCATGATTGTATAATTTCATTTGCCGAAACAATTAAGACTTGCTCGCAGTAATATTTTATGTTTTGTAGCTCAAAGCCAGTGACAGGAGTGCGTTTGATGGGGTTCCTGTTTTTCAGGTAGGCTAATCTATTTGTTGATTACGATGGTCTTCTTTGATAGCAAGAGTACTTCAAAACATGCTAACTCTTGGGTAGGGGGATCCAGGAAATGAGCACCTCCAACTTTGTAATGCATAGTATGGGTGGCAGTAGCATTGTTCATTTATGAGTAATGCATTTATATTATATGTTGAAAAAATGCATGTTCAATATTTTGGATATTGCATGACTGTATGGGCTCATGTAAGTTACCAGTCAGTAGAGTTGTCACATTGTGGTCCTCAGCTGTAGTGCAATTGCTGCGCAGTAGAATTGATTGTCTTGTTGCTTGCCTGTGTGATATGGAAATGTATCTTATGAATAATTTCTGTTTACAGTCAGACCTTCTGGTTGTGAAGAAGAAAAACAAGCGTTACTGCCCAATATATTTCACTAAGGTGGGTGTGACGCCTGAGCTCTTATTGGTGCATTACTTTGTTAAGTCACTTGCTTTTATGAGATTGATATAGATGTGGTTAAATTTTGTTCCGACTATGCAGGAAGATATTGAAAAAGAATTGTCAAAGGTCTCTAGAGCATCCAGAGGACCAGGGGTTTCTCAGCATATTATGGTATTATATAAGCTGCCATCAATTTGAAATACTTTTGTAGATAGTTGATGTTAAAAAACTTTCAGGAGAGTGGAAAAATAGGGAAAGAAAAATGCATATGGCTCCTCAATATAGAATTGCTAAGTATTAACTTGCTTTCTTGGAAAAAAAAAAAAAAAAATCAATGTACAAAGTGGAAACATAACTTTTGATGAGCCTTTTCGTTTCCGTTTCAATATTTCATTCTCGCTCATTAAAACTGTTTCAACAGGTTGGTAGTCTGGAAGATGTTTTGAGAAAAATGGAGGTACTCAGCCTTGTACTGCGGGAATTACATGCTCTTATGATTCTAGTCTTTTTGTTAAAAGCATTGTAATGTGAATGCAGATAAGTGAGAAGAATTCAGGCTGGGAAGATATGATTTTTATTCCACCTGGAAAAAGCTACTCCCAACACATTCAAGATGTGGTTAAAGCCTGAACTCTGAAGCCTATAGAGCCCAAGTTCAACTAACCATACATGAAGTTTATTTAGCAGTGAGGTCATTGAATGTTCCCAGAGGCTCGTAATAAAGCAGGTCAGCCATCATGCTCACTCCCTCTTTCGTTTTCCCTTGTAGCAATATGAATTCCTAGAGACACAGTTAGAGGTTTTGTAGTTGGTCAATGATATGCAAAGGGAAGCTGAGCTTGAAAGGGAATATAGCAGAAAATGGAACAACCTGAATATATATTGGTGGAGGTCAGTGAATTGCCAACAGTGAACACTAATGGAAATCGGTTGTACTGTATCTGTACAGTTTGATAAATTTCATATCATTGATCTCTTTAGAGTGTACTAAATTTTCAGAGCTCAAGGAGGGATTAGACTCTAGAGTCTTCACCTATTTAATTACCATGTTGCACTTCAACCCCTGTGTGTAACATCTTGAAAGGCTTAATGCTAAACCACAGTATCATATAGTGTTATCACAGGAGTGCTATGTGGAATCTGAGTAGAGTACCCTTATCCAAACATCCCTTCAAAGTGTCTAGCAAAACGACTGTGTTCAGATGCTACTTTTAAGGATTTCCTTGGAAATGGCCCAGACTTGCTAAACTACTCAAAGTTTTGCCTCTTTCAGAAACGGATCAGAATATTTGCTTTCATTGGGCATGAGAATCAATCCGACTGATGGGATTTGGATTGCTTTGTGTAACCCTTTTGTCCAATATTAAAATTCATTGATGTCCCTAAACATTATTCTTATATCAAATGAATTTTAAATTTTAAAATATGACATAATCAAATTGATCATTCATTTCTTTCTTTCTCTACCCCTCTTGAGTGAGAAATAGTTTGCCGCAAAGAAATGTCAACCACCAAACCCCAGCCCAACAAATGTTAAGCTTTTAGACCCAAAAAAAAAAAACAAATGTTAAGCTTGATTGTCCTATTGGAAAACAGTTTGCCGCCAAGAAATTTGTCTCAATTATAATTTTATATGAGAATTTTGTGTTTGAGTTTTGTTTGCTTCTGTGCATTTGGTCAGGGTTGTTGAGTTTGTACTACTTTGGTCTTTTTAGGTACTGGAAAAATGAAGGGGATAGAAAATGGGGGAAGCTTCTAGTGTAATTTGTTGCCTTTTGCTGGTTTTGTTTGTGAAAAATGAGATTTTTGATGTTAATTGTTGCTAGTGAGCAGTGGTAGTGCAAAAGTGTTTAGTTGAGTATTTTTTTTGATAGGTAGTTGGAATTTTTTGCATATGAAGGAAAAGTAAATAAAATTCATGGACTGGAATTTAAAGCGCATTAATGAAATTTACTAGAGATCCAATCCCCCAGTTGGTCCCAAATCAGATGTTAATGTTAATAAAATTGGTGATAGTTTACCATGCGATTGGACCATTATCGTGCAAAACATGTACTCGATCATGAAAGTGATGTACTGATATCTAACCTGATATCTAACCTACTGATTACTTATAATGAACAATAATAATAAAGGGTATAAAATAATTAGAGAACGAAAATTGGTGGAGCCTCGGAATTTTTTAAGGGGTAAAAACGACATTTCCTTGCATGTAAGAAGTTGACGGGCCAACCAAATAGTTGTTGGAGTTGGATGGCCGGCTGCCCCTCTACCTTTGCTTGGAGCCTTGGATACCTCTGTATTCACTTTAAAGTACTCATAATACCATTCTACCCCAAACATTTACTACCACCTCCCCCATATATTGCGTTTACTAAATGGGAAGGAAGACAATTTGAAAACAAAAAGGGTTATGACAAAAAAAAACCAAAAGGGTTATTCAATTAGATGTAGCTTGAAGTGCTTGTGACATAGCACCCTTAATTAAAGTTCAAAATTAGGTAATAATCATGCTAAAACTATATCTTTTGATTAGGTGTGCTTTTCATTTTCCTTTTTATGAGGTTGGTTGTTGGACATAATGAAGGAAAATTCTTATATTTTTTGGACAAGAAGGAAAAAAATTTCTATTCGAACATTATACAAATACATTATTTTTCTTGGCCAATTATACAAATACATTCTTAATTCTAAGAGATTGACATATTTACCTTTTATAAGAATGATTTCTTATTAGATCTTTGTCATGTTATAACAATATAACGTGAGATTGAATATTCATAGTCTGATTATTCGGCCTGAATAAACTATAATTAATTTATTTATAAAATTTTAAGGCAATTTGTGCAAGGACAAGAGTGAAGATCGAGTGGAGATAAACCGAGGGCATACAAGGAATTCGAAAAAACAAAAGCTGTCCACAACCGTAAGTATGACTATCAGGCGAACCATGATGCGGAAGAAGCAAAGTTTTGATGCTCTCCGACCTCGTTCGTTGTCTGCGAGGGAAAGCAAGTCCAAATCAAGGAAACGACACTTGGAGCCTTATAAATGGTCTGGCTTTCTTTGAGATTTACTCTAACTTCACTGTCTGTGTTCTGTAACCACTATAGTGCCAAACCCTTTCATATTAATTAATTCTGTAATCGTGGACAAAATAGTTAGATATATATACGGGTCCCTTTTTCAGGCAATACAACCTTTTGGCTAAGATGATTGAAGGAAATGGTCTTCAAAAGATGTTGAAGGCCGCTCCTTCTAAGGCCGCTTTGGTCATCCGAATAAACTTGGTTTTCCTTGCTTTCTTTTTTGTTATCTACGCTGCTCTTCTTCTCCAGCCATCTTCCTCCATCTACTATGAGAACGCAGCATCGATGATTAAGTGCTCATTGCGCGAGTGCCATCACAAGGTAAGGTGAGGCTGCATATATGCCCTTTATTTCATTCATGATCATTCATTTTTTTACAGGGAATCGATCGAGCATGTTGTTTTCTTTCAGTTTCTGGATTTGGTTTAACATAAAATTGCATATTGTTTTGTTGAGACATGTGTAGGGGGGTAATGGGATTAAGATCAAGAAGGAAGTATTATTGGTGGAGACAAAGTACAAGCTACCAAAGCCTAAAGGGAATATGAGCAAGATAGAGGTACCAAGTTTTTTGAGTGGATTGGGGAGGGGGATGAAGATTGGTATGGTGAATATGGAAGAATATAATGTGAGTGAGTGGAATAGGCATGGGAACAGTATACAAATCCATTTCGACCCGGTATCGGAGCGTTTCAAATGGGATGATTTGTTTCCCGAGTGGATCGACGAAGAGGAAGAGAGCGATGTGCCAACTTGCCCTGAGATACCAATGCCGGAGTTTGGAATTTATGAGAACATGGACATGGTGGTTGCCAAGTTGCCATGCAAGTACCCGGAAGAGGGGTGGAGGAGGGAGGTGTTTAGGCTGCAAGTTCATCTCATAGTGGCAAATATGGCTGTGAAGAAGGGGAAGAGGGACAGGAATTGGAGGACCAAAGTGGTGTTTTGGAGCAAGTGTCGACCCATGTTGGAGATCTTTAGGTGTGATGACTTGGTGAGACAGGAAGGGGATTGGTGGTTGTTTGAGCCAGAGATGGGTCGATTAGAGCAAAAGGTTTCCTTGCCTGTTGGGACTTGCAATCTGGCTTTGCCCCTTTGGGGACAAGGTACGTACGTATCCCTCCAATTCCTCCCCATCCTTTTGCCTTTGTATTTTAATTTTTCTCATTTTTACCCTTCACTAATGGGTCGCTTGAGAAATTCAAACAGGAATCGACCAAGTGTACGATCTGTCCAAGATCCAAAGCAGCACAAAGACAACCACCAAACGAGAAGCCTACGTCACAGTCCTCCACTCCTCCGAGTCGTACGTTTGCGGCGCCATAACCCTGGCCCAGAGCCTCCTCCAAACCGGAACCAAACGCGACCTTATCCTCCTCCTGGACGACTCCATCTCCGTTCCCAAACGCCAGGCCCTCGCATCCGCCGGGTGGAAGCTCCACGTCATCCAACGGATCCGAAACCCGAGGTCCGAAAAGGGCACCTACAACGAGTACAACTACAGCAAGTTCCGGCTCTGGCAGCTGACCGAGTACGACAAGCTGATCTTCATCGACGCCGACATCGTCGTCCTCCGAAACCTGGACCTCCTCTTCCACTTCCCCCAGATGTCGGCCACCGGCAACGACGTGTACCTCTTCAACTCGGGCATCATGGTGATCGAGCCCTCCAACTGCACGTTCCGGTTTTTAATGGAGCAGCGGAACGACATCGTTTCGTACAACGGTGGGGACCAGGGGTTTCTGAACGAGGTGTTCGTGTGGTGGCACCGCATGCCGAGGCGCGTGAACTTCCTGAAGAATTTTTGGGCGAACACGACGAAGGAGGCGAGTGTTAAAAACGAGCTGTTCGGGTCGGATCCTCCGAAGCTGTACTCGATCCATTACTTGGGTTGGAAGCCTTGGCTTTGCTATAGGGACTATGACTGCAACTGGGACGTGGGGGAGCAACGGGTATATGCGAGTGACGTGGCGCATGAGAGGTGGTGGAGGATTCATGACGCCATGGAGGAGAGGCTGCAGAGGTTTTGTGCTTTGACGAAGAAGAGGAAGACTGAGTTGGAGTGGGAGCGGAGGCGGGCGAGGAAGATTGGGTTTTCGGATGAGCATTGGAGGATCAATGTTACAGATCCTAGACGGAAACATACGGTGCTGGCATAGAATCTCGATCGATCTCTACGCTTTTTGCTTTTTCGTTTTTTACATGTGCATGGGATGTTTTTCTTTTAACTTATGTGTGAATAGATCGAATTCAATTACGCCCTACCACGTACTTATTCCTTCTTCATTCATATTAATATGAACAAATTAATATCAAAACCCACTTTTGTGATCAAAAGTCAAAACCTTACTTCATTTCACTTGTGCATGTCCTCGTCATCAAAATGTCAACTTACGTATTACATCTCATCATTTTCTTTTTTTCTTAATTAACAAACTCTCCTTTATTCATTTCTTAAACGAACCTTGCTGATCCATTTAATAGGACAAAATTTTGGACATTGGATAAACAACTCCAAATCATAGCTTACCAAAAAAGAAAAATTCAATTTATTCGTCTTAAATTTTTCAGTCTTGTACCCTGTCATTTCATTTATATCAATTCATCTTCTTATGATTTGGCTTCTCTACGGGGTTTTGTGGTTGGTGGTGTTGAGGAATGGTTGACTTGTTTTTGTACGTAGGTTTATACTCACATATTGGTGCATTTTATTCACGTACGAATTAGCAAATTGTTTTCACAATTATACATTTTATTAACGTATCACTACAGGCATGTACATAGTTATATGAGTTCATTTGTTTATGTTGCATAATGAATATGGGTGCATCATTTTTTGTTGGTATTTTAAAGTTCTTTGTTACGTCATTGCATTATATACATTTTCTTAAAGAGATATTAGACGGAAATACAAAACTAATATAAGATGTGAGACATCGTGTGTTGAGTGTTTAACTCAATAATTTGGTTGGTTAGGCGTGATAGAGAAAGGGATATAGGATGGTGGAAGATTAATTGAGCACAATATCTATTTAGGTGCACCAACTAAAGTCTCATATATATTTATGGGAAATTCCGTGGTCCAAAATAAATTACACATAAATTAGGAAAGTCCATTATGGTTTATTAATTCAACTACCATTAAATGACCCTTTTTTTTCTAATAACTAATGGCTTGAGTCTTAAGAATCCATATGATGAGCATTCAGCAAAGTACAAACATGGTCTAGTGAGTCAGGAGTAGGTAGAAATGTGAGTATTTAATGTTGCGTGAAAAATCCTGGCCAAAAAAAAAAATGTTGCGTGAAAAAAAATGTTGCGACGCCGTGACCTCACCCGATGACAAAATAGAGCAGGTGAGGTCAGCGGCCCATCTACTTTGTCTCTTTTTTCTAATGACAATGGGCCCTTTTCATTTTTGTTTTTAAGAATAGGCCTTCTTTTATTAGGAATGGGATTTGTTGGTGTACCTATTTGCACCCACTTATTGACTCATCACACCCAACCTCAAAATTGTTTTTCTTAACTGGGAACATGAATTGTATATTATTTTCAACAGTTTAAGTTATTGTCATGAAAAGACAATTTCTTTAATGATTATTATATTTACTATTTAATTAACTCGCATTAACTCTATGTACAAAATGATTAATAACGTTATACTTAAGGAGTTACACAATAAATACATGCAATCTTTCACTTAACAAAAGAAAAAGGTAACAATAGTAATCATTATTACTCTTTATATTTTTTATTTTACAAGAAAAAGGTATGCACATAGATGATGTGTCATCACTTAATCTAATATCAATTATATTTTTTACTTGCAACAAAGTCTTCAAATGAGTTTTGAACTGTACCAGTACCACAAGAACCATATGTATAGGACGTGGCAAGATGTAGTGTCTGAAAAAGGACCTAAATTATCCAACATATATTATATATATATATAAAAATATAATGCCTCCACAAATCCCAAACTCCATTCTCACACAAATAGAAGATTCTTTTTCTCATTTCAGAGCCCGGAGGTGCTTCTTATCGCTGTCTCTCACAGTCTCACTCTCAGTCTCAGTCTCAGATAAACGTTGGGATTTTTCTACCAACTCCATTACTCCAAACTCCAACACTAATCCAAATGTCCAAAAAAACTAAACTAAGTTAATGGTCCGAACTTGCTATATTTATCTTTTTCACATCGTTTTCTGGTTTGGACTTTAGTATTTTGGTTCTGGTTTGGACTTTAGTATTTTGGACCGTTGGGTGAAAACGTTGCATGGGTAAAAGAGTCATTTTGGAATAGAGAGTGTATCTCCACGCTCTTCGACCAAGCAAGTAAAGACATGATTCATAATGGGCGGTGTCTTTATTTATTTTATATCTTATCTATAATTGCAAACAGTACTTGCTTTGTGTCATGCGCTACTAGAGTTTGATGTCCTAAACCCAATATGATTAAGATGATGTGGTCTTTAAATCTAAGTCATTGTGTTTTTTAGTCATTTTGTATTGAGGGAACCAAAATTTCAACATATCATTGTCAAGTCTTATATATTTCTTCTTGTATAAAAATAAGGAAATCAACCCATATGGATAATTTCTTCAACTAATATGGCTTGAAAAAAATACATCCCTTTTAGTGGCTGTCCACAACTATAATAGACCAAGCAAACACAATGATTAATAAGTTTTAATAAGTATTCAAATAACTTTTTTTTTAATAAAAGAAATATTCAAATTTGATATCTTATAGTCTATGTGTAAAAAATATAAACTATAATATAATTTATAATATGAATTCTTGAGTGAAAAATTTATAAGTTAAAATTAAGATAAATTTAAAATTCGAATATTTTAAATTTTGTATGTCAATCTAAGTTATCTAACAACAAATTTAAGCATTTATAAATATTTAAATTACATCATTCACGAAAACACGCTTTAATTTTTAGTTTCTATTTTCATTCATGATTAGTTATTACATTTTCCGTAACACCAATTGTTCTCATGTAATGATGTTCCATTAGTGTAAGGCTCATATAAGGATATTCCATGTATAAATTTATCAATACATAATATTCCTCAACTATAAATAGTGCCACAAAAAGTAAAGTGCTGAGATGTATACAACATAATCAAATCCTTTTTCTTTTTCTTTGTAAAAAGTCTTAGAAAAATAATTTTAAACAGAAGCGACGCGTAAAAAGTGAGGGGGTGAGCTGGACGTAAAAGGGCAGCTGAGCTGATGGAGCCGAGCTGAACCACGCAATGGACAACGCCCCTGTGTGGCTGTGTTTCCGATTTTGGTCAAAACCCAAAAACAAGCAGAAGAGATTAATGAAGAAGTTGATGAAAGCCACAGCCTCATAACTTCATGAGTATCCAATTTGCTACGAAAAATAATTACAAACAAAAATAAATAAAAATAGAAATTGAAAAGGCTGAGATTGGAGGGAGAGAGAGAGAGAGAGAGCATACAGAGACAGATGGATCTACTCCGTGTGACGAGGTAGGCTCCACTCATCTCCGTTTATTTCTCTGCTCCTATTTTTAGCTGCGATTTCTTCGCTGCTTTTGTTTATAACTTTTGGTAATTTTTATCCTCTTGTAATAATTTTTTTGTTTGTTATTTCCAGCAATCTTTAATATCGATTCCAATCCACTTCCTCTCATCGCCTCTAGTCATTCGGGTATGTATTTGTTCCTCCTCCTTTGTTTTTTTTTTTTTTCTACGTTTCGGTTTAATTTTATTGAAATTAAGCTCGAATTTTCAATTTGAAGAGCTCTGCTTTACACTTAATTCTTGCATAATCGGTGTTTAAATTTCTGGTTAGAGCTCTAAATCTCGGTTTTAGTTTAGAATTTGTTCGCATTGTGTTTGAAATTTATGTAGAATAAATTATTTAAGTAAGCATATGCAGTTTTCTGCGTTTGTGAAGTTCTGGTGTTATTTCCATATGAAGCATGCATCATGTTTTTTAGTAGCTGCTAGAATTTTATTTTTTGACTTGATTCTTTTCCTAAGAAAATTCTGGATGATAATTTGCTCAGCCAATTCCCATATACGTGGTAGATTCGAATTCATTGGTTCAACACTCGAAATTGAGATTGAATAATGAATATGGTCTGTGATTTCAATCTTTTTGTGGGTGGTGGCGTACTGTTATTGCTTGGTTAGAGAGTTTGCAATCTGAAATCCTTATAACTATTTTGAATAATCAGCACCTTTAATTTTGTATTATAATGATAATATACTCAAATTGATGGAAACTATGATAGAAAATGATTGATTATATTGGTTTTTCAAATTGGCTATCAAACCATTTGAATTTTATACTGACCGTGTGTGGGTGATTTTCAATCATATGATTTTTCAGTCTCAGTTTTTGCTGATCCAGATTCTTTTACTTGGATTGTAGATACGCTCGTTGCACTCCTTTCCACTTTCTTGGAATGGAGGATGTGAAAATTGCCCAACAAATGCCTCCTCCAGAATTGTCTTCATCCTCCCACGATGATGATCAATCCGGTAGGGATGCTCCTACAAACCCAGAAAAACAAGACACAGTTGAAAGTGACGGTCATTTGTTAAAGAAGGAAGACTCTAAATCAGAACCTGCACAAAGTGCTCCTGATGGCCCATCTCTGCAACAAAATCAAGTACTTCCAACAGATAACCCAGCTTCTAGCTCACCAACAGTAGAAAATTGTAAATTACCAACTGCAGATCATGCTTCAAATAGCCCATCTCTTGAACAAAATCAACTTCTTCCAACAGATACCCCAGCCTCAACCTCAATGAGTACAGCCAATAAAACCGAGACAGATATTCAGGATACTGTGAAGGAAGACCATGCTTCAAATAGCCCAGCTCTAGAACAAAATCAACTTCCTCCAACAGATGCTCCAGCCTCAACCTTAACAATTACCGTAAATAAAAAAGAGACAGATATTCAGGATACTGTGATGGAAGATTCTGGTCCTAAAAATGTTGACCATATGCCATCCTCTGTGCTTTCTCTGCCCAATATAAAGGTTTCCAGAATTGCTGTTACAAAACCTGAAGCCCTTTATTCTCCTAAGAGTGCTAAGCTGGCTTATGTGAACAATGTAGTGTCATCACCCAATGTAAAGCTTGGTAGCTTATCTGCGAGAAAATCAGTAATTGATTCTCCTAAGAGTGCTAAGAGCAGAGGCCTTATTGATACAACTGCTCCTTTTGAATCAGTTAAAGAAGCTGTTTCCAAATTTGGAGGAATTGTTGACTGGAAAGCCCATAGAATCCAAACTGTGGAGGTACATTTGCCTTGCCTTTGTTTTGTTAGACCATGTTTTATATAACACCTTTCTTGGTTTTTTCTTTCTTTTTTATTTTTTTTCCTGCTTTATTCTTTTTCTTAGTGTTAAAGGATGTCATGCCCTTTATTTTCTAGAATCCATAATAAAGTGGTAATTTTTTTTTTTTTTTTCCCAAACCTTCTTCTAAACATCACATTAATTTCATTTTTTGGCTTTAAAATCAGAAATTGTACCTACGTTGGCCAAAATAACCTGTAATTTCTTCTTTGGCTGTGCAGAGACGCAAGATTGTAGAGCAAGAACTTGAGAAAGCACAGGAGGAGATTCCTGAGTATAGGAGACAATCAGAGGCAGCTGAAAAGGCAAAAATGCAAGTATTGAAGGAACTGGACAGCACCAAGAGACTTGTAGAAGAATTGAAGCTCAACCTGGAGAGAGCACAAACAGAAGAGAGTCAGGCAAAACAAGACTCAGAACTTGCCAAACTAAGGGTAGAAGAGATGGAGCAAGGTATTGCTGATGAGGCTAGTGTTGCAGCCAAGGCACAGCTTGAGGTTGCTAAGGCCAGGCATACAACTGCAGTGGCTGAGCTGAAGTCTGTTAAAGAGGAGCTGGAAGCGCTGCACAAGGAATATGCTTCTTTAGTGACTGAGAAAGAAACAGCTATTAAAAAAGCCGAAGAGGCCGTTGCTGCATCCAAGGAAGTTGAGAAAACAGTGGAAGAACTGACTATTGAGCTGATTGCCACAAAGGAGTCATTAGAGTCTGCACATGCTGCCCATTTGGAAGCAGAGGAACAAAGGATTGGAGCAGTCATGGCCAAGGAACAAGATGCTCTTCAATGGGAGAAGGAGTTAAAACAGGCAGAAGAGGAGCTTGAGAGACTAAACCACCAAATTCTGTCAGCTAAGGATCTCAAGTCAAAACTAGAAACAGCCTCAGCCTTGCTACTTGATTTAAAATCTGAATTAGCTGCTTATATGGAATCAAGATTGAAGGTGGAAAGTGATGGAGGACCCTTGAAAGATGAACTAGAGCAACCAGAGAAGAAAACTCATACTGATATACAAGCAGCAGTTGCTTCAGCAAAGAAGGAGCTTGAGGAAGTGAAGCTCAACATAGAGAAAGCAATTGCTGAAGTAAATTGCTTGAAGGTGGCTGCCACATCTTTAAAATCTGAACTTGAAAGTGAGAAATCAGCTCTTGCCACCATTGGGCAGAGAGAAGGAATGGCATCAGTGGCTGTTGCATCTCTTGAAGCTGACCTGGACAGGACTAGGTCAGAAATAGCGTTAGTTCAGATGAAGGAAAAAGAAGCCAGAGAGAAGATGGTGGAGCTACCCAAAGAACTACAGCAAGCAGCACGAGAGGCTGACCAGGCAAAGGCACTTGCTGAAGCAGCTGTTGAAGAGCTGCGCAAGACAAGGGAAGAAGCAGAGCAAGCAAAGGCTGGAGCAAGTACTGTGGAAAGTAGATTACTTGCAGCACAAAAGGAAATAGAGGCTGCAAGGGCTTCTGAAAAGTTGGCGTTAGCAGCAATTAAAGCATTGCAAGAGAGTGAACAAGCTAGATGCACCAATGATGTTGATTCAACCCCTGGGGTAACACTTTCTATAGCGGAGTATTATGAGCTCAGCAAACGGGCGCATGAGGCAGAGGAACAGGCAAACACAAGGGTTGCAGCTGCAAATTCCCAAATCGAGGTGGCCAAGGAGTCTGAGCAGAGAAGCTTGGAAAAGTTGGAAGAAGTGAATCGGGAAATGGCTGCAAGAAAAGAAGCACTCAGGATTGCAATGGAGAAGGCTGAGAAGGCCAAGGAAGGGAAGTTAGGTGTTGAACAGGAGCTGAGAAAGTGGAGGGCTGAAAATGAGCAACGACGAAAGCTTGGTGAATCTGGCCAGGCAGTAGTAAATCCCACTAGAAGCCCAAGAGCTAGTATGGATGGAAGGAAAGAATCTAAGAAATTTGACCAGGCACCTGACTCTCCCGTACCTGACCATTATGTTTCAAGTCCACTTGGAGATAGCACTGAAGCTAGTGCATCCCCTCAAGATACAAAGCCTGGAAAGAAGAAGAAGAAGTCGTTTTTCCCAAGGATTTTTATGTTTTTGGCCAGAAGGAAGGCACATCAAAATAAGTCAACATAATTCTTCATTGAAACCGGTACATGTCTTTGCTGTTGTGATTTTACCTCTCTTTTCAGGCTGGTTTCTCTCAGAGTGACGTAAATGCTGGATTTGATCTGACAGATACTTCAGTGTACATGTTGATGTTGGTAATTATTTATTGTATGATAAGTTGATTGGATGATAATTTTGCCTCACTATAAGGATTGTACGGCTGGTTGATTTTGGAGCAATAAGGTTATTGTTGGTGCTTGGCTGAAAAAGAGATAATAAGATTGATTCTGTAATGTGTAAGCTTGAAATGTTAAAGTCAACTCCTGTAAAACTTGGTTCGAGTTTGCTGTAATGAAAGATTTTGGGTTTGAGCCTTTTTTGAGCTACTTTCATGGATGGAAAATACACACATATTCATTCACTCATATATTTACCCGAATAATATATGATGCCAATAAGCTCGGAAGAGCAATAAATCTTTGCATTTTTAATCACAACAATCTTTGGTGTCAATGACACATACACTAGTGGTGTATGGAAACCCTTTTTTCTGACTAAAAGAAAAATGGAAGAAAATGCCAACAGACTTGTAAATAGATTTACACTTACATCATGTTATATCTCATGAAAAAGACCCAACTAAAGTTTACATTTAAGAACCAGAGTTAGCGAGGGTCTGAACAATGGTTCTGTGCCAGGGGTTGGAGAGGTGCTCCACAAGATTATCAATGGGTCCTGCATGAGTAACAGAAGCTTGCACAAAGATGCCAAGCATGGCTACCATTGCCAGGCGTCCTGCAAAAACCACAATTTAAAAAGAAAGGAAAATCATGAAATGGAAGATATTTTATTAAAAATAAAAAAGAAAGAATAACACACTGCAACACATCCGACCATTCTTAATCTCTTTAAGCTTCCAATCATGAGCATTCTTGATATCTTTTGCCAGACCAAGAGGATTTAGCAATGGACCACCAGGATATCTGTTGGAAAAAGATGTCTACTTTAGTTACTGTAGTATCATTATCAATATGTTCTTGTAAAGATTACAGAAACATAACTTAAAACTTAAAGAGTAAATATGGAAACTTTGTTCTGAGTCAATAAGATTACCCAGGTTCTAAACCTTCTAGTGCAGCTTCCAATCCAAAGAAGGATCCATCTTGGGCTTGAGATCCAGGACTTTTGAAATCCATGTATCTTTTAGTTTCAACAAATCTAAACAGAACATTAAAGGAGAACACAAGTTCAGCTGCATGAAATTATAAGAAGTATGCTCATAATTTATGAAGAGAAGATAGAAAACTATTTTTAACAGTAAATATGCAAATCACTAAATTATTTTCTTCATATAGCAGTAAATTACCATATCAATGGTTGATAATGGGTAGAGAATTTACCCCATCAAGATTAATTGGACAATGAACAGAGTTTCTGTGTTGGCAAACCCATATTTAACTGCACCTGCATTGTACCAAATTGGTATGCTGAGAAGTCCTGTTACACGCAGTAACTGCAACAAAGTGTTAAAAGATCATCAAGATTGCAAGGAAATGACAAACATTGATCATCAAACATGGGAAGAATGGTATTGATAAAAATAAAAAAAAAGTACTAACATCTGTTAGAAGAATTCCTGCAACTCCAAGCATTGCAAAGCGAGCATGAACCAGCTCTGCCTGCACATACCACCTCAAGCTTTCTGGGTCTTCCCCAAGCCCAAGTGGATCAAACCCAAAATCCCCAGCCAAGCTAATGAAAAGACAGAAATACCCCTCCATAGAGAGAGACACAGAGACAGAGATAGAGAGTGAACCTAAGCTAAAAAGAAGGATAACTGTAACATTGAAATTAAAAGGAACAGATTCTTGAGGGACTTACCTCCCATCAAGGTAGGCTGGTGGGTCAAGCCCAGGGAGCCATGTAGGTCGCAGCTGGGCTTGAACCACAGTTCGAGCAAAGCGTTGAGCTTTTGCTGGTTTACAATGCCAGGACGTGTCTGGTGCCCCAAATGAGTGCTTCAATATGGTCTTATTGGAATCAAAGGATAAAGAAGCTGGGTGCACAAGGAAACCTCTTCCCACTGCAGCGGCCATTTCTCAAACTCTCTATCTGTTTATCAACAGCTCCTTTACTGGAACCACGTACACCACCAGGTCCACAAATTCCATGTTTATAACTACGTAAAAATAGAAATAGAAAAATGGGTCCACTTAGGAAGTTAGGATAAAACATTAACTATGTCAATAATATATGGATAAAGTCTTAAAAAATATGAATAAAATTGCAGTCCGTCTAATATGAGGGGCAACATGTTTAAATGAAGTATTAGTGTTATAATCGTGTTAAATTCGACCTTTAAATGCGGTGTCGTTTATATTAACCAAACTCAAAATAATTGATACCTCCTTTTTTAAAAAATAAAATACATCTCAATCAATAGATATCTTTTTTAGTAACCAAATGTATTAGCAAATAATTTAGATAAATTAATTCTGAATTTGAGAAATTACCTTAGCAAATAGCAACATATTGATGATGAAGTTTAAGTGCTTAACTATCGAAGGTCAATTTGTTTAGTGATATTTCTCTTCACTTTATTGGAAAATCTCAAGTTCAAAACCCCATTCGGCTAGATAAAAAAGAAAAAACCCTCCTCAATTCGAGGGTATATAATATTTGCCATTAAATTTAGACGTGGCTTGATTTCTATATCAGTTAGTATGATCATTATATATTTTCCATCACACCAGATGATAAAAGAAGAGGGAAAGTACTGATAAATATATAAGGGGAAGAAAAAACAATCACTAAACCAGTAATACATAGACCTCTCAGTCCCCGTCAAGCTCCGAAACAGAGCAAAAGCATGTTGCATTAAGAACTACAACACTAATAATGCTGGAAATCATTAGTCCACTAGCAAATTTCTTCAGAACATGATTACAATTAGACATCACTCAGTACTGAAATTACCTAAGGAGAATACCCTAATTAAACTACAACATGACATACAATTTGGAAGTTCTAAACAAAGCATTTGAAACTTCATCAATGAAGCTAGCTAAGAAAGCTGAAAGTTGATGAAGGGTCATCATGTCTCTGAATGTCATCGCCTACTGGATATGCTGAAGGAGCTAACTTTCAGGGGAGTTGCGATCACAAGTGGGGCCTCAGGTGAGTCAGTGACTGCAAATTTGTCATTCATGAATCGACTGTCAACAATGGAATCGTCCTTGAGGACTATCTTGTAGCAATAGCAGCTCTTCAAGCCCTCCTGATTGTGGTAGCATTCATGTGAGCCATTCTTCACCTGCTGAAAGTTCCAAATCACACTAAACTTGCCCACAGTCGCAACTAAATGACGCTCCTGCTTCCCATTCTCCGTGACCTAAAAAATAATGTAAAACAAGAGACCATTATATGTTATAACAAAAGAACTCGGGAAAAACAAGACCATTAAGGCAAGATGATCTTGGACGCTCCTGTTCTCAAGTCTCTCAAAGTAATTATAAGCAAATAAACTTGGACAACTTAGAAGTAATATGCATATTACCATGCCCAACCTCCTGATGGAGATTTAGTTAAATTACTAGAAGAGCAATCAAAGTTCTAGATCTGAAAACTGATAGGAAGCAAAAGGGGAACAAAAAGTTCAGAGAAAGTAGTTTTAATCCGTCAAAACACTTCTGTAGGACCTGCTAAATAAAACCAATCCACTCTTTCTCACTTAAGTAATCAAACATTAAAGCACATACTAAATATAAAATTATGCCAAGGTAGCATATACTAAATCAAAAATTATGCCAATCCACTCTTCCTCACTTAAGTAATAAAACATTAAAGCATATACTAAATAAAAAATTATGCCAAGGTTCATATCTCAAGTGGACGCATGCGCACACATTATTTAGGAAACAGAAAGGGAAAAGAGAGAGAGCTAAATAATAAAAAACACAGTCCAAATAATAGTTTTGACACCCTAGACTCGTAGATTATATTCTTGCTACTTATAATGAGTAAACCTGGTTGAAGAAGGCCACTAAATCATGCAAATTAAAGCAGATGGAAATTACTAATTTTGAGCACCAACAAATAAAAGAAGCAACAGAATGATACAAACTCCCACCAAATTACATACCAATATTTCTAACTAACAGGCTAACAGGCTGAAAATACATATACTTACCCACGAAAACTGAGCATTACGAAACTTGTTATTAACACCCGCTAAGTGTGAATCAAGAGGAGTCAGTTTCAACAATCTTGGAGCTGAAATCCTATTCCCCATACGCCCTGAAAAGCCAGTCTTTGACTTCCCATCCTTATCGGTAAAGATGGTGCAGATGAGGATCAGATAGGTGTCAGTTGTCCCCAAAATCCACTTGCCATCATACGTAACATCCACATGAGTAATGGGGGAACCAAGGCCAGGAAAAGCTGTTTTGGCCTGTCTCATCGAATTGTTCGAATACAACCTGATCTTTCCATCAAGAGACCCAACAGCTATTGAGCCATCACCAGTGCTAGCAAAGCACTGAAAGTTAGTCCCTCTGGAGAACTGATGCCCTTGGTTCCAATTGAGAATAGGGGCACTAGCACCTGCAAGTTCCTGAACCATCCCTTTCCTATCACGCATATCCCACCGGCAAAGCCTGTTATCATCTAATCCCAAAAATGTCGAACCCGAGGGATCCAACTGCGCTCCCTTGCTGTCATTAGTGATATCCCTCATTGTAATATCAGTCCCATCTTTCCCAAACTTCCACTCGGTAACAACCTTCCCGGTTTCAATGTCAAACTGATGGATCCCTTTTGTATGAGGCTTCCCCTCATTCATCGGACTCATAAGCAGCATATTAGTCTCAGCCCTCATCAGCAAAGCCTTCCTAGGCGTGGAGTGTGCCAAACTTGAACCACCACCTCTAGAATTCCCATCATCGAAATTGACATAAACACCTTTCCCATGTATTCCATGAGCAAAATTCTTCACAACCTGAATGCCAGAGTCTCCCACCAAGAAACTATTGTCCAATGCACCCAATGCCAAGCTCTGTATACCGCCATTGGCCGCCTCCTCAAACTCCTCCCTCAAGTCCTGATTCGCTCTCACCGGCGTTGCCAAACCCGGGCTCTTCAATAAACTATCATCTGCGTCTTCCCACACCGAATCATCGGCCTTTTCCGGCTTTGCCCACCCAATAAAATCTTTCCCATAAACCTTAACCCTGTTCTCCTCAGTAGCCTCGTACCCATACGTGTTCTCAAACAAACAATCATTGTACTTAGTAACAAAGGCCTTATAGTCCTCGTTGCTAAAGAACTTCATTGCCCACACACCTCTAGCAACAAAATCAACACGACGATGATCACCAAAAGTCTTCAATTGCATTTCGGAGGAGACTCTAACCCGAATCTTCGCACCAACCCTCAAAACCCACCAAGAATCTCCGCCTTCCTCCTCATCATCCTCATCCTCTTCCTCATCATCACCATCATCATTGTCAGCTTCCATTCGAGAGGTCTTGCTAAAAGAGTAGGAAGTGAGTTTTTCGGAGGTTACCCATTTGGCTTTGGGGGTGTTTCCACCAATGTGAAGGTAGAGCTTGACCGCATTCTTGAGATTTGGTTTCTGGGACGATGACGAGTACTTGAGCTTTAGAGCCTTGAGCTTGGCCTCCACTTCGTCCACCGACGACGGCGTTTTGGGTCCTCGCTCCGCCGATCTCTGACGCTTTTCCTCGTCACCTTCGTCGACATCCTCGTAGTTTTCTTCCTCTTCGCTCTGTTCTTGGTCGGAGTCCGAAAGCTCCAGATCCTCGCGGCTGTGAGCCCCACCCATCGTTAAAGCTCTGCGTTTGTGAAGGTAAAGGGGAAGACAATGGGAAAAAGGTGGAGAGTTTTTGAGGGTTTCTGAAAGTGTGATGGGTATTTGGGGAATGCCAAGTTCAAATTTGAAATGGGAGCGATTGCGGTTTTTTTGTTGCCTTAACTTCTTATTTTTTAGTCTTGGCCAAAAAAAAAACTTCTTATTTTTTAGGGTTTACGAAAGTGAAGGAAGTGGATCCTTTTTCTAACGGACTAATCCAAACGGGTCGGATCTTGGTTTTTTTGGGTCAAGGCAAGGCACAGGATGGTGATCTTTTTAACCAAGATTTCTAAATTTGTTCACTAAACTTTCTTCTAATCAAATGAGACGATAGTCACGATACTGATTGATAATAAAAAATGATATGATAATGTTTTATTTATTCTATATTAATATATTCTGAAGTTCTGAACTACATTTATTTTAGGCTAATGTAAATGACACATTATTTAATAAACAAATTAGTGATTTTAGTATTATTGTTGCTTCACTCACATGCGCACGTAAAAGAAGTAGTTATGATAATGTATCACGTATTCCATCATAATTATATCTCACTCGTAGATGGTAATCATGGTATATGTATAAAGAGAAAATTACAGATTTAGTCCAGTTATTTTATACCTAGTTCAATTTTGGTCCACAATCTTTTTTAAGTTCTGTTTTGGTCCACTAATTGTTTGACTTGTTCAATAAAGGTCCAGATTTGTTTTCTCAAATTTGGCCTGCTTTTTACCCTATCAAATCTCACCCAAATTCAGCAAATATATACTTGTTTTAAAGCTATGCATTTCTTCTTTACAACCATATAAAGATCATTCAAATTGGAGTTCTAAAACTCAAAATAATTGACCCTAAAGTAGGGTACCCAAAACTGCCAATTTTTTAAATTTCACCAAATCTCAATTCTCTTAGATTATAATACTCCAAATTTGTTTTTATGACTAAGAAATGATGAAATATAACTTATACTTCAATTATAATTGAAGAAAACACAACCCAAAAGATTTAAAGTCACAAATCTGGACTTTTATTGAACAAATGAAACAATTAGTAGACCAAAACAGAACTTAAAAAAGATCGTGGACCAAAATTGAACTAGGTATAAAATAAGTGGACCAAATCTGTAATTTCCTCTATGTATAAAAGAAGGGGTTACGTTTACAAAATCTAAAGATGAATGAGAAGATAAGTAGATGCTTTTTAAATTTTTTTTCCTTTTTTACAATTGTTTTTAGAGAAAGTTTCATAATCCATATAATTTAACATGTTATATCATAGATAATTAAATTGGATCATTGATTAAGTAGAATGTTGTTTCAATGTGGTCTAGATTTACACTTACGCAATATCACGTATGCCATGTATTAATCATAATTAGTATATGCACACATAGAAAAACTTTTATAGGACGCGCACATGTTTTATGTCTCTCTTATCAAGTAAAAAATAGATAGATTATTTGTTTACACCTGTCCTATAATGTTTATTTTTATTGTGTAACACACAATGTGGTTTGAGCAAAGTAATAATGGTGGTGGCTTTATAAATGACAAGGCTATTTCCTTGCTTTAGGTTTTGAAATTTTGGATTCATATTTGTCTGGAAAAAAAAGTTGAGTGATGTGCATTTCCTAAGCCTCCTTAATGAAACCCATCAATATGGGGATAGTATTAGAGCTGTTGCAAGTAGAGTCAAAATATGGTAATACCAAAATCAGGACTAGCGATCAATATAGAAGCAGAGGCTGTCCAGAATTTGTATTCAAAGAAGCTTTACTCAAGCACAAATTTTCATTCATGTCTTCCAATGAAGTCATCTCAATAACACTAATTCCTGAACAGCCATCCCCTCCAGTCTCTCTCATCATCTCCCTCACCTTTGCTACATCATCCCACCTTCCTTTAACCGCATAAAGATTTGACATCAACACAAAGAACCCACCACCTTTACCATCCAAGAAAAATAACTTTTTGGCTAAATACTCCCCAAGCTTCACTTCTTGATGGATGCAACAAGCATTCAGCAGAGCTCCCCAAACAGCGAAATCGGGCTCTATTTCCATATCCCTGATAAACATCAATGCCTCCTCGAACAGCCCTGCACGACCAAAGAGACCAACCATGCAAGCACAGTGTTGCAATCCTGGCACCATATCAAACTCTTCCCTCATGATTTTGAAATATTTTCTTCCTTCCTGAACAAGACCTCCATGAGTACAAGCAGCTAAAACTCCCAAAAAAGTGATTTTATCAGGCTTTAGCCCTTGTTGTTGCATTTCAGAGAAGCAAGCAAGAGCTTTATGTTCTAGCCCATATAAGCTATAGCCTGAGATCATTGAGTTCCATGTTGCCAAACATGGCTCTTGGATGCTCTTAAACACCCTTTCTGCATGCTCTATTCTTCCACACTTGGTGTACATGTCAATAAGAGCAGTTCCAACAAAATCTTCCACTTCGAAATTGTTTCTTAGGACATAGTTATGAAGTCTCTCCCCAAATTGCAAGTACCCAAGTTGGCAACACGCAGATAGTAAGCTAGAGATAGTAATGGCATCTGGACTTTGTCCAGACATTTTCATTTGCAAAAACAACTCCAGGGCATCACTTGACCTTCCAGCTTGTACACAGCCGGATATCAAAGAATTCCAACTAATCAATGGTTTTTCATGTATCTCAAAAAATAAAGAGAAAGCACCTTCTATCCTGTCAAACCTCGAGTACATGCTTATCAACCCATTTGCAACCAAACAATCAGAGCTCAACCCACTCTTTAACCCATAACCATGGAAAGCAAGTCCAAGGCAAAAGTCAACAGGGTATTTTATCCCATGGAGGATGCTAACCATAGCAACCGCATCTAGTTTCATGTCTAACTGCTGCAAGTGAGCGAAACACTCCATAACCATACCCAAGTTACCTTTCTCAGCATAGCTTGAAATAATTGCAGTTAGGGAAACCAAGTTCTTCCAAGGCAATGACTTGTACAGAAGTTCTCCAGATTCTGTGTTCCCACATTTTGCATATACGCAAATTAGCGAAGTAATCACAGAAGCATCATTTGCAAGACCAGTTTTAATGGCATGACAATGGGTTGGCACCGGATTGGCATTTGCTGACAGAAGGCTTACCATGGTCACCAGATTGGCCTGAACATCTTCCTCTTGCATTTGTTTAAAGACAAGCATTGCCTCATCAAAGCATCCATTTTGTCTGTAAGCACTAATCATAGTATTCCAAGAAACTACACTCTTCTCAACCGTCTCTTCAAACAAGAGTTCTGCTGCATCCAAATCTGCACATTTAGCATACATTGAGGTAAGAGCATTCTTCACTTGAGAATCTGAATCAAGACCCGCCTTTATTCCAAACCCATGAATAGATTTCCCTTGAAAAACCAACTCATGCCTACCACACGACGGAACCAAACTAACCAAAGTCGTCTGACGAGGACCAAATCCCTCTCTACACATTTGAACAAATAGTTTCAATGCTTTAAAATCATAACCATTTCGCGAAACCCCACAAATCAATGCATTCCAAGAGACAACATCTCTATCAGGCATATTATCAAACAACCTCTGAGCATTTTTTACGCATCCCAATTTCATATAAAGATTAAGAAGAGCAGTACTGACATATACGAATTCGTCAACACCCGATTTTATCAAGTGGGTATGAATCTGATTTGCTTCTACTTTAGCATTCACTGAATTTGAAGCTGATGAAGAAGAAGAAGAAGAGGTAGTACAAGCTTTAACGAGTAAAGAGAAAGTGAGATCATTGGGTTTCACTTTGTACTCAAACAATTGGCGAAAAAGAAGCAGTGCCTGTTTAGAATTTTGGGTTTCAATGTGCGATTTGAACAGATAGTGGAAATACGAAAGGTTAGGCTTCGTAGAGAGACCAATAGAACAGGCCAAGTTCATACTCCGCAGTTTGGCGCGAGACTTCACAGTTCGTGCGTGCAGCTTCTTTTATAATTTTGCATAGCCCACATAATAATGTTTCATTCTTTGGTAGGCACGATAATATTGTTTATTTACCTTACAAAAGAATATTCATCTAAATCTTATAGCATACTATTTGGCAAGATTCATGACACATTGTGTTTGACATAGTATAAGACTATATTATGGTACATTAGGTATATGTTATACATGTTGTGCTCATTTTGTTCCAACCCATTTGATCATATCTCCATTTCTCCTTACATCTAATTATCCATTTATCTTTATTTAGGACCTTAACCTATGTCGGCTATAAATCAAATAAATTCCGATTCAAACTAATTCAATTCATTGATTATGCATAATTGAATTCAATTATAATATGAATTGTTCATGAACAATAACTCAAGTGGGATGAGAAGTGGTTGATTCTAAATTCACATATTTGAAGAAAAAAACAAAATTATGATATGAATCAGATAATATGATGACTTAATAAACAAATCAAATATAGGATAACATTTTGATGCTCACTAGTAAGCATTTTTATTTATGCTAGGTGAACAACAGTACAAGCCTCACAAATAGGGATCTGAATTCAAGTATTTATTACCATCCACCTTGTTCTTGAGGGGGAAGAAATGCATTAGATTAGCCTACTAATACAAATCTTACTCAGCATTCACAGACAGACTCACAGAGTAAGTTAACAGTAAGTAGGCTTTATTCTCATATTACATGTATAACGAAGCAAGCTTTCTATATAAATTCAGTTTCAGTTTCTCTCCCACACAGCAAAGTTGTCTCCACTGGTGGCAACGTGGTAGTTTGACTTTGTCGGGTCAAGGTCTCCAAGGTCCAACTTGGGCCCAATCTTCATAATAATCTTGTCATCAATTTTGGCCATATATAGATCAGCCTCCGCAGCTAAAATGCTCACACTGCTCCGGGCATTGATCCCATTCCTTGCTCGAATTGCAATCAAATTGCGTATAGGCTCCTTTGGCCACTTCCACTCGAAAAAGTGGTCATAGAACTGCATCCAACCAAGTAGTACGTTAGGATTAAATCAAATATGGACCGCATTGAAAAGATACATCACATGAAATTAATATGAATATGAATATGAACCACCCATTCACATGAAATTAATTTACATGATTGAGATGAATAGTGTAACTTACTATGCTTGGGGTGCCGGGATGGGTGAGAATGTAAGTGTATCCAAGCAGGATTGAGACGTCGTTACTCGGGTAAGGCAAGAGCTGTTGCGACCCCGGCGGATATCCGGTGTCATGGTTTTCAATAAATGTTACAGCACTTTCCGGCTTGATCCCGATCAACCCCGGCGGCTTGCCGTTTGAATCCTTGAGCCGCCACAGCTCGCCCTTCACCGCATCATTCATTATAAACTTGGTCGTCATATCAATCGCCGTCACAGCACCGCCAGCAGCCTCAACAAACTTTGCTATTTCATTCCTATGCGCATCCTGGTTTGGATCTAGTTTACCATCCTGCCCTTTCGCCACATTCCACTTCCAGTACTCGGCCACCGCGAACTCCGGCGAACTCCGCTCCATGTACATTTTGGTAATTTCGGGGGCGAACCCGGTTGCGTAATCGATCCGCCAACCGTCGAACCCGATTTCAGTCTTCAACCAGTTCAACCAATCGGACAGCTCGTCCTGCAGCCGCGGATTGGTGTGGTCCACGTCGGAAGTGAAAGGGAAGTTTTCGCCGGTGTCGGGGTTTCCGGTTCCGAAAGGGTGGTCGGTGTCGTCTCTGCAAATCAGCGACGCGTCCCACTCGAGAGGGGCGTCGAGTGTTCCGCCTTGGAAGATGCTCCATGCTCCTTTCTCGTCTTGTTTGATTGCGGCTCTGTGGTTGATGACTATGTCGGCAAGGGCTTTGATTCCCTTCTCGTGCATAGCCGCAATTAGGGATTTCAATTCAGCCTTGGTTCCATAACTTGATGCGTCCAGGTCGTATAGCCTTCTCGGGTAGTATCCTACAAAAAGTTTGGTATGAAAACTGTACGTTTTTTGTTTTGGTCTTTAATATTTATCGATGAAATTAATAAGAATGAGAGCGTACCCTCAGTTGAATTAGAGTTAGAAGGAGGAGGAAGCCAGACATGGGTAATTCCAGAGTCCGCAAGTTCAGGAATGTTGGTCTTGAGTGTGTTGTACCATCCTCCCTTTCTGCTTGAATCCCAATCGAACCCCTATCATATGTCATATGTATCATCAACCTCTTTCATCGATCAACATCTATAAACATATAAGTATAAAAACGAAAACTGTACCAGATGACCCTTTTCATTACCTGAAATAACACGGCCGGGGTTGCCAAGAAGGGGAAGAGAGAAATGCAGAGGCAGAAGCAGAACAAAAGGAGGAACTTCACCATGCTGATTTCTATAGTTTTACGTGTGAGATACTGAGATGTAGATACTTAGTGCCATAGTGGGGATTTAAATACACGTCTGGTTTGAGTTGAATTTACCAAAGGGCACACATGTTGGATCGATACTGGTCGTGCATGATTTTAGAAATGTGTACTGGAAATTAAAGCGCGCAGTAGTCAAAAATGACTGGCGGATCGGATAGAACCCAAATGAACAATCAGCATGGAGGGCTGCAGAGCAGAGAAAAATCGAAAGGGAACAACGAAGAGAGTAGACTTGTCCAATTCTAACAGAGATGTTTTTCTGTAATGGAATGGTTTTGGTGTTTCCATCCTAACGTTTAAAACACGTTAGGAATCAAGATCGACTAGGAAATTGATTCCAATTTGTCAGTAATTTTGCATTCCTAACCTACTATGGAATAGAAATCCCACTCTCCTCCTGGTATTTCTATCCCCCTTGATTGAAGGAATCGATTACGGTCAATCAAGTCACTTCCACTGCTTCATTTTCCTTTCCAAGTCAACCAAATATTATGTCTTGCTGGAATGGGCATTTAATTCTCTTTCCAAACCTGATTACGGCCAAACAAACAAGAAGTGAGGATTTAAATTCATGTTTGGTTGAGTTGAATTTACCAAAAGACACACATGTTATGATCGATGTTAATGATGCATAATTTTAGAAGAGTGTTGTATTTGGATACTCATTTTCCTCTCACTGCACAGTGCACACCCCTCCTATTTATTATGTATATTTACAATTTTAATCCAATATTAAATTAGGTCCATTGACTTTAAATACCAAACTTTAATAATTTTTTAGTTTAGGTACTAAAATTTAATAGCATTTTAGTTTAGATACTAGTTGAAAAGTCAAACAAACTAATAAAGTGAAGGGTATTAGAATTCATAAAAATTACATCATATGCCACTGCAATAAAAAAAATTAAAAAAATTCCCAACTAACCACCGTCCGGCCGACCACCGACCAACGCCGTTCAACAACACAAAAACAACTTGGCATAGAAGGGATTCGAACCCTTCTCATGCAAGAGAAAGAGACACCTCTTACCACTACACTACATAATAATTTCAATAAAAGTATTACTTTGACCTCTATTTATCCAATATTGTAATACAATTTAAAAAAAAAAAATTTAATTCAGTCACAAGTCACAAGTTAAATTGTGACTGTCTCACAATTTGTTGTGACTGTCATGGTAAGTTGAAAGAGAAACCTTCCCCAATTGCACTAGTAATTATTTTGTATAAAAAATATTGCTTTGACCTCTATTTATACTACATTGTAGTACAATTTTTCAAAAACATTCAATCAAGTCACAACTGAACCGTGACTGTCTCATAATTTAGTTGTGATTGTTCTGTAATCACAACTAAATCTGAAGTTGTGACTGTCACAATTTGAAAAAGATAAGACCATAAACTCTAGCATGCAAACTATAGAAAGTACACCTAAACCACCCCCAAAACTCATATAACAAAATTTGAAGTTGTGACTAATATTAAGAAAAAGATAAGTTTAACATAAAATACATAAATGTTTAACATAAAAGCTCACGTACAATAGAGAAGAGGTTCAGAGTATCCCCTACATAACCAGCAAAAATATTTCAAATTCCCAAAGAACAAATTCAGAGTTAAAAGGCTTAAAGCAACCTTGCTTACCAAGACCAGCATTCTTATTTACTACCCATTTTGAGTTTTATTAATTGTTTTACTGAAAAAACTCTGAGTTGGTCATTGAGCAATGAATTAATTTCAAAAAATGACAAACCCATGAACAATACATGGAAACCCATAATCAACATCAATGCAAAAGTATCGGTAAACCTATTCTGCCAAAAAGGGGGGGAAAAAGGAAACAAAAGCCTAAATGATTCATTGGTTCTAACCTTATTACTCTCAAATAAAAAATTACAAAGGTAGCAAAATGAAAATCATAATTTAGAAGACATTAAAAGAACACACACTTGTCATAAGAATGGAAAAGAAGTCACAATGAAAACTGAACATACATGCAAATACAAAGTCGCAATTTGACATCAAAATTCAAAATCTTTGTGGCACTCACTATAATGCACTAAGTCTTCTTTTGTGTAAAGTAATTGCTTTGAACCTAATTTATATAATATTGTGTATATATATATTTTTTAAAATAATTGATCCAGTCAGTCACAACTAATTAGATCTAAGTTGTGACTATCATAATTTAGTTGTAACTGTTCGCACAACGACCAAACAGTAATTTTTTAACAATTATTAATTATACTAAACCCAATAAAACAGGCCAAGGGCAAAATCGGAATATAAAATAAGCCCACTAAAAATGGGCTAGGCTGGAAATAAGGTTTGGTATCTAATCTAAAATGTTTTTAAGAAAGTTAGTAGCCAAACTAAAAAAAATAGTCATGTGCTGGTATTCCAAAAAGTTATTAGAATTAGGTAGTTAATCCTAATTTTCTCCATTGACTTTAAATACCAAACTTTAATAATTTTTTAGTTTAGGTACTAAAATTTAATAGCATTTTAGTTTAGATACTAGTTGAAAAGTCAAACAAACTAATAAAGTGAAGGGTATTAGAATTCATAAAAATTACATCATATGCCACTGCAATAAAAAAAATTAAAAAAATTCCCAACTAACCACCGTCCGGCCGACCACCGACCAACGCCGTTCAACAACACAAAAACAACTTGGCATAGAAGGGATTCGAACCCTTCTCATGCAAGAGAAAGAGACACCTCTTACCACTACACTACATAATAATTTCAATAAAAGTATTACTTTGACCTCTATTTATCCAATATTGTAATACAATTTAAAAAAAAAAAAGGTTTGGTATCTAATCTAAAATGTTTTTAAGAAAGTTAGTAGCCAAACTAAAAAAAATAGTCATGTGCTGGTATTCCAAAAAGTTATTAGAATTAGGTAGTTAATCCTAATTTTCTCTATTAAATTACTATAAATGACAAATTTTATTTTATTAAATAAAAAAAAACCTAAACCCCAACCCACCCATCCCAGCCACCCGCCCCAGTCCCATCGGCCACCGCCCCCGCCCACCCGTACACTGCTGGCAACCCCCTTGGCCAGCCGGCCCGCCACCTCTCTCTCTCTCTCGACGACCATGATGGTGGCGCCGCCGGCCTTTCTTAAGTCTGGCAGGGAGGGGACCCAAAGAGAGAGGGTGGTTAAGGCATAAATAAAGAGAGGGAAGGAGAGAGGAGAGAGATAGAGGGAAGTGGCGGGCGGGTCGACCAGAAGCGTTGCGGCAGTGGCCGAGTGGGGGTGGGGGTGGGGGTGGGGTGAGTGGCTGGAGAGTGAGTGAGTGAGTGAAAACCCAGAGAGAGAAAGGGAGAGATGAGAAAGAGGGGAGAGAGGGGAGAGATAGGGAAAGAGAGAGAAATGGAAACAGGCGAGAGAGGGAGGGAGGGGAAGGGAGGCTGGCGACAGTGGCCGATGTCGACGTCGGGTGTGGGGGTCGGGCTAGCTGGATTTTAGTTTTTTTTTTGGTAAATGAGGATATTTTAAATATTTTAAAGGTGTGTTTTGAGAAATTAAAAAAAAAAAAAAAAAAAGAAGAAGAAGAAGGTGTGTGAGGTGAGAAATGAGTATATATAGTAAGAAAAAAATGAGTGTGCAAATAGTGCCTCTTTTAGAAATGTGTACTAGAAATTGAAGCAGTCAAAAATGACCGGCGGATCGGATAGAACCAAATGAAAGATCAGCATGGAGATTGGAGAGCTCCAGAGCAGAGAAAAATCAAAAGGGGACAACGAAGAGAGTAGACTTGTCCAAGTCTACAGAGAGTAGAAAATCAAAAGGGACAATGCGATATGTAAGAATTTTCTAAGAGAGTAGACTAGTCCGAGTGCAAATGAAAGTAGCAAATGTCTAGGAAGACTGATTCCTCACCTAGGAAAGGGCCAAGTGCGATTAGTTTTCAAAATGTTAGGCAGCATGCATAAAACCAACAATTGGAGTGGGATTAAAGCCTTGAGGGGGACTCGATCTTTATGGGTGGGCTTTCTTAGTTTGTATACCTTGTTGGGCTTTGCACCTACTGTTCTGTTATAACTTCAGACTAAGACTAAGCAGAAAGCAGATTTGTAGGCAAAATATACAGCAACTAGCAGGCAGGACAAGGGCACAGCAGAAAGGACATGGATAACAAAATAAAAACAAGCTCAGTGCCAGAGATAATTAAGAAGCCTTCTTCTAATGGGAACAACTTATTGATCAAGTATAAATGATGCATGGTCCTACTACCAAAGACAAGCTTAAAGCTTTAATTGAATTCTAGTTTTGCTTAATGGAAAGCTACTTTTCCAGTTCAAGCTACATAGCTACTAGTATTTGAGAAATTAATTTTTGAAGCAAATAAGAGTAATAAGCAAGCCCCTAATGCAAATTAATGGGGCACATGCTCACAACAAGTAAAAGTTGTCACATCTTGGAAGGCTTGGGGAAAATGTCAGGAGTAAATTTCTGGGCTGCACTCAGACTCCCCTTAATCTTCATTGCACCCCTCATGAAAGCAATTTGTGGGTTCATCTTCCCCAACGCAACCTTCACGAAATCATCATCTTTAAACGAAAAGGTCGCATCAGGCTTTCCTCCTTCATATGGCCCTGAATTTCGGCTTCAGTTTCAGTAAAGGTCTCATCTTTCATAACACAAACGAATCAGAAAAACCAGAAAAATCAGAAACCCTAACCTTTCTTGACCTCCCCCTTCTTGAGATCAACGGTGTAAACCACCTCGTTGAATCCGATTTTCTTGGGCGCGATGTTGATCTGGTAGACGAGTCCGACCTTCTTGGTGATTTGTTTGCCGGCGTCGGTGGCCAGGTGCTCCTTCATCTGCTCCAGCAAGGCCTCCGACTTCAGCTGATCACTGCTGTTACCCATTGTTTCTTCCTCGCGCTCTTCGCCTCTCCCTTTTCTCTACAATTCTACAAAGATTGAAATGCAAACCGCCTCGGAACACGCCGTTTTAAGACTGCTAGCGTATGAGAAGGGGTTGGTTGGTTTGTCAATTAGCCCCAATTTAATTGTCATAGATCAGGCTCCAACTAACCGCGCAGAAATCAGATGAGGGACCACGGCACGCATGCCAACACCTTCCCTTTCTGGCACTTTGAACTTTGAAGTGGATCGGGTTGACTTAATTTGTGAATTATTTTTGGAAGGTGGTTCGTATTATTACACCGAAATGGGCTCAGCCCATTTGGAAGAAAGAAAGATATGTCTCGGCCCATCATTGAAAGCCCAACTAGAGTTGGCTAGGAGCATGCACAGCAAAGTCGATATGGAAGTGTCGTGTCCTCTTCTCATTCGTGCATATTCAGAATTGAGATATGGCAAAGCACGCCACGCGTCTCACCATCAACTGCCGGAGGTAAACTCCATGTCTTGTTCATCATCTGCATTCGACTTTGAATTATATGTACCTGCAGCATGAGTATATACGTATAGTACATGACTACATGCTGACTTTGTTACAATCATTTTCTTATTTGGTCAGATTCTGAGTATGATTTAATCAACTGGGTTCTCTCTGCATTTGGAATTGCCATATGGTAAATGTGAGTGGTGGTACAGTTTTCTTGGCTTGTATTTACAATGTAATATGGATATAAACAAGTTCATTAGGTAGTGTGTCAGTGATTTTGATGAATTAATTATCAAATATAATAATATATGTACTCATGGAATACCCCAACTGTTTGATAATTTAAATATTAAAATGAAAATTGGGCTACCCTATCATTGGCTTAATTTTGAGCAGTTGAGCCATTTGAAAGTTTTAGGCAAAATATTATGTGGTTCCCAGGCAACTGTTTTTCCTTGTCTCTTCACTTGTATTCAAATATCTTTTTTGTTTGAGCGGACTTACTATCATCTGATTTTAATCACGTGTTAGAGCTCAAAATAGAGTCTGTAGTTATTTGCATATCACAGTAAACTTCACACTGTGATACATATATCTAATTTAAGGCTGTATTTTGTGTTATTAGACAGTACTAATAGGTTGATTTTGGATTCTGCTTTGAAACTTAGTGTAATCTTCTAACAAAAAAGGCCTGATGCTTCTGTTTTTTCAACTCAGCCAGTACTGGAATATGATGGAAAGTAAAGAATATGTCGAAGACCACTAAATAGCTCATCCTGCAAAGGACTGTCTGGGTAGTCAATATTCATTTGAAGCTGTATATACATTGTTGTTTTGGAGGTTTTTTATTTGTTCTAATGCAAAGGCAGAATATTCTTTATAGCAAGGCCGAGGCCTCATTCAATTTTGGAACAAAACCGAACAGAAAACATGGTTCAAGAAGTCCCTCTGAAATTCTCTGCTCACTTGCTGGGAGGACACATGTTCGATTATGTCTAATGAGGGCCAAAATTCCATCTAGCATTAAAATTGCAGGTTTGGAAGTTTTAAAATGTAGCCACAGATTTGGACCTTTATTAAAGGTCAGAGCGGCTGGTGGAAACCAAGGAGATTTGTCAGATGAGGATGATGATCTCTGTCCAGTTGAATGCGTTAGAGAATTTAGTACCGACGAGGAGTTCTTCAAAATTCTTGAAATGGCCAAAGAAAACCATGCTTTGGTTGTTGTCGATTTTTATCGCACTTCATGTGGAAGCTGCAAGTATATAGAGCAAGGTTTTTCAAAATTATGCAAGGGATCTGGAGAGGGAGATGCTGGAGTAATCTTCTTAAAGCATAATGTGAGTATTATACTAGTTCTGCTTATTTGGCCATTACAAGGGCATGTTGAACTTTCTTTTATCAACTCAATATGTAGTTGTAAAAGGCTATTTACTGCAGGTAATTGATGAATATGATGAACAATCCGAGGTTGCTGAACGACTTAGAATTAAGGTAAAACTTCCCAATCTTGTATGTTAATTGAGCGTTTTCACAGGAAATATAGCAGATTGTACTATATTATAGAGCAATGATGCTGTATAAAACCTCTTGTTGACTTGGTTTTCTTGCTCAAAAATTTGTTCTCTGCATTTAAGTTCAGCTAAATTCATGACACTGGATTGCAATATGCACATTATATAAGCTAATTGCTTTCATTTCTATCATCTTAATTTCTAACTATTTGGTTTCTGCATCATTTGATATCCAGATCAACTCTATATCTATCTTTGTATTCCCTACTTCTGGCTCTAAATTTAAGATGGAATGAAATATTGCAGACGGTGCCCCTCTTTCATTTCTATAAAGACGGGATCCTATTGGAAGCATTCCCAACCAGAGACAAAGAGAGGATCCTTGCTGCCATTCGTAAATACGCATCTACAGACTTTAATCTGTAAATTAATACGTATACTGGTGAGTGATTTGGACCAATTTGCTTAGTATACAGATTGTAATTTACTAATATATTGATCTCCCTTGTGCGTGTTACATTCTCAATTAGCAAATTGTATATTTTGGCAGATTTTGGATGAGACTTATACATCTCATATGGTTTGGTTGCGTCTGTTTAACAATACCATTGCCTTACATTTCCAATTAAGTGGTGTCCTAAGTTCTGTTTTCCAACAGGTGATTCCAAATTCAATTGCAAAGCCAAGAAACCATAGAACAATCCAAAGTGAAAGATCAATGTAATAGGTAAAATTAAATGCATGCTGCAGAAGTACGACTTGAGATTAATAAACATATCAAAATGTTGGAAAATAGGGCATCTTACCACTCCCAAATAATATAAGGAGGGGGGACAAGTAAAAATGAAAGGAAGCTAGCCAAAAATGAAAAAGTCAATTTGGGGAGGAGGGTATGGCATTCAGCTATCAATCATGAATTCATGATAATGAGTAGTCCCTTCCCTAGCTAGCTATTCTTTCCAAAACTTGACTGGGAGTCCATGCAGAGGCACTGGGAATGGGCTATATTGAACCCCACTTTGGGGTTCCACTACTTCCCACCTGCAACAACAACACCAAAGTTTTCTTCTTATCAATAATTATATTTCTGGCAGAGACTAAGCTAAATATGGCATGGTTCAAACATGATTAAGATAAAAAGGAACAAAGTATGTTTCACTTTTGAATAGTTGGAATAGGATTAGATCCAGACACTAATGTTAGAAGGCAGATGATGAGTACTAAAATTGAACATAATTTATAAAATACCTGAAGTTGGTGACTAAATGGTGCATCATAACCAGTATTTCTAGCTTGGCAAGTTCATTTCCCGGACAGGCATGCACTCCACTGCCAAATGGCATAAATGTATTTGGCTTTGGTGCAACCTATAGTTAAGCATCAAAGACGAGTTAAAACATCAAGATGCTTTCACTTCCAAACAAATAATTTCATGAGATAGCAATAAGTACTTATTTCATGAACCTTAGAAACCAAAATGGAAGGGAAATATGTAATAACTAATTTTTTTTGGAGTGTTTTATTGCCTGCCAGGGTTGCTCAATCTTTTCCTTTCTTTACATTTTTTAATATTTTTATCTTTTTAAAATAAGATATAGTAATAATAAAATGTATAATGGAAAAGGGTACGTGGGGTGAGGGAGAACAGCAACAGCAACAGTCTACATACCTCGAATCTAGAAAGATCGAATTTCTGAGGATCGGGAAAAAATTCTGGATTGTGATGAATGTTCCTGAACAAAGGCATCACTTTCCAACCTTTTGGAATCATGTACCCTGCCACATGTTCCAACACCAATCATACACCAACATGCAGGTCATTTCCTAGATGGAGAAATTAATGTACGCTTTCTTACTTAAAACTAGAGATTGTGATATATATCTTTTATTCTCTTCCACAAAATAGAAAGAAATACCATTAAACCAATAGGAATCGGACCAATTGGTTATCAATTACAAGAGTTAAAAAGACTGTATATTCCTCTAATCAAATTCACCTTTGTATTCCACATCAACCACTGCCTCTCTAAATGCAAAAGATATAATGCTGGCCATTCTTAAACTCTCTAACACAACCTGAAAAGGTACATTATTCCTGTAGTTAGCAACTTAGCTAGCAACAAATCAAATCATATATGCCCCATGCTTTGTTGGCAAAGTACATGTGACAAAAACAAAATTTAGTTTCTTTTGATATGAATGAATTAGTGTGGGTCATGAAAAATGAGAGTCGCACAAATTAACCAGTTCTCTGCAGGAGTAATTGTGTGCAGAAACAAATTTTGTAAGTATATGTAAATCATTATCTTATCAGACATCAGTGCATGCATTTACACACCTTGTAACTGATTGGCATGTTTCTAGTCTGTGCCCAACTCAAAGCTTTGTTACCTTGTTCATTTAATTCCCAAATTGCCTTCTGTTCTGCCTGCAAATTCAGCAGTTAATAATAAGTACATATTAATTACCATATTAATAATTAAAGATAAAGACAAGAAATATTGAAGTAAAACTGTAAAAGTGAATTCTCCTAGACCCTCCTACTAGTTGTAGCTGTGCTATGTTGTCCATACCTTAACAGCCTCTAGAAGTTTGGGGTCATCGTGAAGGTACTTGACAATCCAGGTCATCACACTGGCTGTGGTGTCTTGGGCAGCAAAAAGAACTCCTAAAATGTTGTCAGCAATTTGGTCATCAGTCAAGACTTCACCTTTCTCATCTTTTGAGTTCAAAAGGCAACCCAGCAAGTCCTTCTCAAGTAGTCTCTTCTCTTTCCTTTCAGAAATAATGTCACCCAGAATCACTCTTAGCCTCTTCCTTGCCTATAATTAAAAACAATTTATTAATTAATTAGTTTATCGAACACATAATTCGGATGTAAAATGTTTGATGTTTGACCAATTTTGACTTACCAAGAGAGCCTTTTTGTATGGTGTTCCTGGGATGTTTGTGGGGAAGGAATTGTAGCCTTTGTCCACTATGACGTAGTTCTTATTGAGCTCCTCTTTGTAATGGCCTTGCAATTGCCCAAAAGTTGCTACTATACCCACCTCGAAAGAATACTACAATGACAAGTACACAGTCAAAAAATTAACTTTATCATTTTTTTTTGGCCACTAACTTTATCATTTAAGTATAAAATATAAACACAACTTGACGCAATAGGTTTTTCCAAAAAATAATATAAAATTAGCATTTGTCCACGGATTAAATGTCTGATAAGATCATAAATGCTCATTGAATTTCTCTTTTTAATAATTTAACTTTTTTAAAGATTATTCAATATATACTCACCTTTTTCATTTCATGGAGGGTGTTGGTGACTTGGCCAGTGAGCCAGGACTGTGAGGAAGATTTAGCTATGGCTTCAATATGGGGCACCAAATTTCGAATGATGCCAAGGGAGAGAGAGCCTTGAACAAGCTTCCTCAGGCAAGTGTGGTAGTCCCCTTGGTGAAAAAACAGTGCTGACGGACCAATCAGACGCTCTTTGCTTTTGGGGTACGTGGGTTTGAACAAGTGAGCTTGAGCCAACACAAACTTTGCAGCCTCCGGGCTTGCCAGCATCACACATGGACACCCAAGAATATGGGTCTTAAAAATTTCTCCATACCTGTATATATCCACCACATTAAATTCGATTCATGTAGGAAACTACACAAAATGAGAGATCGAGTGAGAGAGACCAACCTTTTCTGTTTGCCAGAAAAGAAAGTGTTGGGGTCTTGAGAATAGAGCTGGAGAGTCTCTCCTATATAAGGCCAACCTAATGAGCCTGGAGGGAGCTTAACCCTTCTCTGGGGTTCTTTTCCTCTCTTGTCCCTTTTCATCAAAATATATGAGAGTATGGTTGTTAGGAGAAAGATGAAAACGTATGTGAAAATTGCAATCATCTCTCTCTCTCTCTCCCTAGTACTGAGCAATGTGTTAGTGAGTTTGTAGTAAAATCGAGAATGAGCTTTGCTGCTAATATTGAGTCACTGCGAGAGGGGGGGAGGGAAGCACTAGTTTATATAGAGAGCCAGATATGAGAAAGCAGCAGAGACCAGACAAATTGGGACAAGTGTCAATCCAAGATCGATTTGGTGTCCTAGGTGTATGGCTACCAATATTTTTTTGGTTACTTTAAATAGAAATCCAAAATGAAAAAGAGATATAAGCCAAGTCTAGTAGGCTCAAAATTTAAATATAAGCCCAATTTATTCATCCATGCATATGCAACATAAAAAAATATATTTATCACCTAAAACATATGCCCTTGCAACCTAAAATTTACATATGTATCTGTCGAGCTCTCGACAAGAGTATTGAGTGCTCGGTAGCTTGTTTTGGGTGTTTAGGCCCGCGCACGCGAATAATTTAGGTTTTGACTTAATTTTTTATTTGGCTGAATTTTCACTTAAAATTTTTTCAAAAACTAGACTTGAGAGTAATTTATTATATTTTTTTTCTTGGCAAATATGGATACCAATATTTCCAACAACAAAATCTAAAACGGACATTTATTACTGGCACAGACAATTTTTACCTGGTATGGTATTTTTCTGTTCAAACTCAATTTTTACCTTCCCTTTAGATTTAATTTCTTGGATATACTCAAGCAATATATTCAAATTGATGAACTTACTCTATTTATAAAATTGTAGAGTAAAATAGCAATAGCAACTAAACTCACTAAAGGTTCAACAGTCTATATATTTTGCCACGTACATCTTGTTTCCTCGTAAAATTGCGCATTTAATTGGCATGTTTGTGTGTATTGACATGTACAGCCACAGGGCATACCAACTCAGAAGAGGGGACCGTTTATGTGGAAGGATTCAGAATTAAGAAGGGATTGGGATGTTAACCATGAGCTCCATTGGATAGAAAAAAACATCACGTACAGTACTGAATACAATGCATTTAAAATAACTGCATTCACTGTAACTATAACGTCCTAAATTTGAAATTAGGTTCAATGTATTGAGAAAAAGATCTCGCATTGAAAATGTGAGGCCTTGCATAGTACGTGGTTAATAAGGGTTTGGGCTACTTCTTTTATAGTCAGTTGGTTTTGGGATGGATGCCTAGATTCCTTTATGGTATCAGAGCAGGCTATTCAAGTAGTAAGCCTAACGGTCACACGTGCTCTCACGTCACCCAATATAAATTATCTATGTGTTAGACTTGAGTGACGCCACACGTACGGGGGTGTGCTGAGAGAAAGATCTCACATTGAAAATGTGAGGCATATAACCAATTGGTTTTAGAATAGATGCCTAGATTCCTTCACAATGAAGTGTTGAGAGAAATCTCACATTGAAGATGTGAGGGCCTTACTAGTGGCTTATAAAGGTTTAGGCTACTCCTTCCATTGCCAATTGGTTTTGGGATAGATGCCTAGATTTCTTCATGGTATCAGAGCAGGTTATCCACGTGATGCGCCTAACGGCCATACGTACTCACACGTCACCCAATATAAATTGTCCATGTGTTAGGCTTAAATGACCCCACACGTGCGGGGGCGTATTGAGAGAAATCTCACATTAAAGATGTGAGGGCCTTACTAATGGCTTATAAGGGTTTGGACTACTCCTCCCAATTATCAATTAGTTTTGGAATGAATGCCTAGATTTCTTCATGAAGCAGTTAAAATCCTTGTAATTTCTTGTATTTCTTTCCATTAAACTACAATTTTCTATTTTCATCATTAATGTTGAGATTATAGTACGTCAAGCGATTTAGCTATAAACATTAACTACAAATCGTAGATTTGGAGTGATGGACACAATCCAAATGGAGGCTTAGTTAGTATCTCAAAAAAATGTAAAATTAAAAAATTTGGTAAAATACTTGGCGAGACAATTAAATTTAATTCCATTTTCCACCGACATTGTACAAAAAGTCAATTTTTTATTAGTCAAACAGCTAATAAAATATGTGGTGCATGCAAACACGAGCGACATGGTAGCTTAACTAGGCCTTGATTAAGCTTTCTTGATATTTCTAGAAATATTGGAGGCGATCAAAGACAAAACTCTTGTTCCTTGATGGATTTGCCAGGTGTTCGAAAATGTTCTAGCTAGTTATAGGCTTATAGCTAATTAGCTAAGAGCCTAAGACTATTAAAAGAGTATCCAATCGAATCTTAATTGGAAGATTTTATCTTTTGCAAGATTTCAAAGTTAAAACTGATACGAAAATCAACATTTATTATATTGGAAAGAAATAATTCGGCCACCGCCTTCTTTAATTAATTACTTCCAGGAATCCACTGGTATTTTCTATTAGAGAAAGGTAGAAGTGAGCTTATTACACACGTGCATGCATGGCACTCAAAATGTGATCTCTTATTACATTAACCTATTCATTACCATTTTCATAGGTATAGGGGTCACCTATAGAAGATTTTCGTACGTGTAGTCTGCTTAATTAGGCGCCATATTAATTAAATTAAATTAAAAGTTCAAATAAATATCCATTTATGAAGATCGAATTAGACAATTATACACCAAGATTGTATACAAGATTCTTAATTTGTAGGACAAATAGAAGAGAGTCGGGGAGGGAATAATGAATAATGTTGGTGGGGACGGATGAATAGCCATAGTGGCATCCAGCCCATCCTTTTTAATATTCTTAATATCTCCAACCTTCCAGATCGGATTGATATATCCTTGTCTTCTTCTCCTACTCTATTGAGGCTCGCTCACTTCCTCCAATCTCCATCAAGATTTTCAGGGCACCCTGTAATCGCTGTACCCATTAAGCTTTGCACCCTAGCTAGCTAGGACCTTCGTTTATAGGATACATGGATTTGTCCTGGATGTCGCTATCTAGTTTGAATTCAGCTGAAAGGAGTAGGATTCAGATTTCATTTGTGTATCATAAATTTAAGGGCAGGGGTGGCGTTAATTAAGGCTAGGTGAAACAGACAACGGTTTTGGTTCCTCAAATTTTATAAATTTTTTATTTACTTAAATATTATATTAGGTCTTAGTAATGTGCGTATATGAAGGATTGATGACCTCATTTCTATGGTTCAACTATATGAATAGAGGAGAGAAAATATTTTTATCACATTTGTTTGGGGGTATATGTGTGATCCACGTGACATATTCATGAATTCATAAATATGAAGGAGATCATAAAAAAACAAGTATAGCAAGGAATTCAAAGTCATTTATACGTGTAAATACTTTAGTTTAGTTTTATTGCATGCAGTGAAATATGACAATGTTGAAAACTTTGAATGAATCTCATTGACATATATAATTAATAATTATGCTGACCGAATGTAGCAACTACCAAGTACCAGCCAAAGTGGGGGTAACGACCTATTATTGGGCACGATGAAGCCTGAAGGACACCACATGGGTAGGCCATATGTGAGTACACATATGTTTTCAATCATTTTAAAGGACACACCAAAGATACTCTCTGCCCTTATAAACATGCATGAAAACCTCTCCAAACAGGAATGGAGGATGGGCATGGATAGTACTTTCAGTAGTGTGTGACTAGTGTCAACTTAATTTCTTGACATGCATACACTCAAATCAAATTAGCTACAACAATGTATATACTCCCATGTATGATGTCTCACTGTCTCATGTCCATGTGCCCACAATGTATCATTTTGTCCATGTCCATGGTGTCTCATGTCTCATGTTGTCCCCAACTAATTGATTAAGATATGTTGATAATTCCATAGTTTCAAGAATTGCAATTCTGAATTCTATATGAAATCCATAATGTAATATAAATTCCCACGTTTTTGGGAACCGTGTGAGCGCGCAGTACCTATTCTATCATGTCCAAACTCTGAGTGCCAGCTGACACGTGTTGAAGCTCTAGGCTCTGGCTTGATTATACATTTATCTGAACATGCAAGCAGTACAGAGGAATTCTCCGACACTCAAATAAGTGCACGGAAAACCATGTCTATATCAAAACCACGGAGTGAAGTGAGCGGTATATTAATAGTAGACGCGCCAAACTGTTTTTCATTTTTTTTAAGGATTTTTCGATCTTATTTTAGTTATTAATTGATATGAAGAAAGGTTTAATAGTGATTATGCCTCCTTAATTATGACATGTGTATGCAGTTGTTGGATAGTCTAGTTGAAACAACCGTAAAATTACTCACAAAACACTTAAGTTCAATCTAAAGTTTTGTTCAAAAATCACATAATGATAAAATGTACGACTCACGCTCAAATTCTTACATTCAAAACCGAGTGCCTCTATTACCGATATGCCTTTAATTCAGAATCTGGCTGCACTGATCAATCTGTTGGCCATGCATGGTCTATTGGTCTCTGTCATTTCACTCATCAGAGTGTTCATGTCACATGCTGAACAATATTACTAGCAATCTAGCTCGTTCCAAAGTCTCAACCATAATGTTCTGATCTTGTTTGGTCTTTTAGGGAACGGTTTGGCAACCCTTTCAACGTGGCTATCATGCATGGGTGTACAACCTGTACAGCCAACTCCACGTGTCATCTTATTCATCCGGGCCTTTTTCAGAGTTGGGTTGTGTGTTTAATATATTCCCATTGGTCATTCGTGGGAGAAAATCTTACGGAAGATACTATGTAGGATAATCAATAATACAAGCTAGGGCAGGTGTCCCAAATGTAGGGCGAAGGCCAGCATGCACAATAACGACACAAGCATGCTTAAAATGTACGACGAATCGACCATCCAGGCCATCTGCATTGCATTTTGATTAGCAGCAGTAGTAGTACTTTATTTGCTTTCTGTTTGTTTTCTTTGAAGAAATTAGCTTATTTGATCGAGCGTTTATTAGAAAAGCCATAGCTAGCTGTTTTACTTTTCCATTTGTTGTAAGCACAAATTCGGTATTAATGAAATAGTGGGATGGTTAAGATCGTTAGTGCCAATCAAATCAAATCAACTTCGATTCGATGGGTGCTTTATTTAATCATGCATGTAGGTTACACTAGTACGTGTAAAGGGGAACACATTGCTTGACCTTAACTCGTAAGGCTATGATGGAATTGACCGGTATGGGTGAAAGAAATCAAATACTGTACACCTAATGAATTATTCAGTCAGAGGATGAAAATTATATTAAGGGGGAAAATTAATGTCCAATAAGTGTTAGGTTGATGTAGCTACCATGCACATTTGCAGCTTAATGATAGGAACCAGCTTCGGAAGAATATGTAGACTGTTCACGGCCGCGCGGTAAGAGTAAGAGTGATTTTAGTGGGGAACAGGGATTGTGTGTTTGTAATGATCACCCACAAACTATTGCTAGCTATGCTTACATGTACTAGATGGTACTAGAGGAGTTGGAATTTTAAAAAATTATTGTATGAAATTGTAACACTGTTATGGGGTGGGCTGAGCCACGTGAGGACTAGGGGGGACATGGGCCCCACTCAATTTTTGGGAAAAAAGACATGACATATTGATTTCATGGTTTTTTAACTAAAAGACTCTTAAAATATCAGTTTTGACTTAAGGTCTCACAGATTCACACACGTGCTTTCCTTTTTTTTTTTTTTGCTACTTTCCTTTTTTAGAAGATTCACTTTTCACTCTTTATACTCTTCATCTAATTCCTCTCGCGTCTTCTCCTATTCTCCATGGACAGCAAGCTCTACTCTGTCTCTCCTATTTTGTAGTACTGAAATTTTTGTGGTCCGCTAACATATAGTAGTGATGCTAGATAATTTTGTGCTCCTGACTTTTGACATATTGTAATGAAATGAAAAGTGAATTGATTTACAAGGACATATATATAAAACTCTATATTTTTGTCTGTATTATATTTCTCTGTTGTAATATTATATAAGTTTCTTTCTTGTTGATTAAAAGGCAACAACTTCTATTTAAATTAAACTATTTTCTATATATTTTGATTAAAAGGTTTTGAAGCAAGTTGAAATTAGTTGTGCAATACTAAAGGGGAAATGCCTCAATAAAGAAACTATGGTGCCCCCATAGGTATGTTTTCCTGGCTCCACCACTGTGTGGTGTTATCTAATCTATGTATCAAAGCAGGTTCACCCACGTGTATAAGACCGAGTGGCCACACGTGCTCTACGTCACCCAATATGAGTTGTCCATGTATTTAGCTTAAGTGACTCCATGCGTGCGAGAGCGTATGGGAATGTGGAGTGTTGTCATACATTAGAGAAGTATAATCTTGCATGGTGGCTTATAAGAGTTTTGGATTGGTCACATAGCCACATGTATGATGTTATATGATCACATACAATAATTTCTCGTGCATGGATGTGTCGTTGGGATCAAAATGAGGATCTTAATTAAATAAGAAACGACACATGAAGAAGGAGAAAGTTTTTAGTATTATTGTAACATTTTAACGTTGTGTAACTAAATTCACGTGTTATAACATAGATGGACGACGAATTTATACTTTTAGGATATATTATTAATAAATATTGTAACATAAGTGAATTAATAATAGCATATGTACAATGTTACAGTCACCCCAAAAATTTAGGTATATATGTTTATTTGTAAGTGTTGTAATATGTTAAGAGTATAATCCTATATCGAATACTTCAAGTCTTACACCACAATATGTGTATATATATATAAGATTTTAGGTCTCTTTAATTATCAATTAATTTTTTATTACATGACTCAAATCTTCACAAGTTTACAAGAATATAACTCATATATTGTTAAAAGGAGAAACAGTAACAACGAAGTTGTTCTTTGGGATTGACACCTCCACCCCACCCCTGTCTTTGGTCAGCAAAGAAAACAATAATACAAACAACTATTTACTAGTTGATTATGAATATTAACTCCCTGTCCGCTAAAAATTAAAAAAGAGTATTAATTTCTTTCAATTCATGCAAATTATCATTTGATTTAGTAGAATACGTTATAAGTTTAAAACTCATAGAGACAAGTTTATTAATAAAAAAAAAAACTCCTTTCAATTAATTAGTACCATAAAAAGGAATAAGTTAATTGTTTGTTTCAATTTTTGGACACAATCGAGCCTCATTTCCCATCCACATGGTAATGTTTGAGTCGTGTCCACAGTAAGGCTGAAGAAAAATATAGAGGGAGATCTTAGCTAGTCCTGAAATTCATAGCAGGCATTATGGTGTATCATGAGCTAGCAGTTAAAAGTTGGGGCTATAGATATATATCGACTATAGATTGGTCCATGCATCGCATGCAAAGCGCGCATGCATTGCAGATCAAGAAAGTATGTAAATAAAATAAAATAAAGATGATGAAGCTAGCTAGATTCTAGATCCTATATATATATATATATATATATATATATATATATATATACGGATCGGATCATCATCATCATCATTATATATTTTCTCTGACGTCAGTATTCGGTCACTTAATTCGATCTTGGCCGGCTTGCAACGTATGCATGCATGCCTGCCTGCAGCTAGAAAGACAGTGAGTGCGGTGATAGTGTGTACACGGAGGAATTCGATCAGAATTTCAAACCGATCCTCTGCTTGTTTTAATTGCATGATTGTATTTACTTAACTTTTATTTTTTTTATTTTTTTATTTTTTTTGTAAAAACTTGACTTTTAATTTTAATTGTGTATTATAAATTTAATAATGATTATTGTGTCTTTAATTGATATCAATTAAAGAATGCATGGCACTTGTACGTACAAGAGGAAAAAGATTTGATCATAAATCACCGAGTAACTAAATCTGCAGAACCTTGTGTTGATGCAAATATTTGTTCGATGATGCAACAACTTAAAGTTGATGAGCTGGTACATTGATGAGTAAGCCCTATTGGAAAGTGATTAGGATGACTTGTAGTGAACAAAGCTTGCTGAGTTGCTGGTTGGCTTTGATGATGTCTTCTTGCATGAACAAAGATCAAAGAAAGTAACATCAGTATGGTACCAGCCAACTACACTTCGATGATAAAATCAATGAAATATATGTCAAGGTATTTAAACAGGAACAAGCAAGAATAAATGATGAACTTGAGAGGATATAGAAGAACAAGGAAATATGTTCTGAGTTATTCTTTCAAGTAGGTGCATGTGTCTTTGTTTAGGTTTTTGTGAACCCCTCTTTCATGCATATAATTAAGGTGGCTTATATAGACAATGAAAAGTAAGGGTTAAGTTATCTGCATGAGGATAAACGTTAGAGAAGAGGCCACATCATTGACTTGGAACAGTAACATGCACAACTACCAAGTCCCTTTTGCATTCTATGCTACATTGAATGCAAGCATGACTTGGTATGATGAGATACCATAATAGTCACAACTGGAGCTAGGTTTCCAGGCTATATAGCATGTCACACCAAATGCACTTAAGTGTGGTAGTTCACAATAGCTGGAGCTTCTAAAACAACGATGGAGCGAAGAGACCGAGCCGAGCTGAACATGTAACCATCAATCCTCTCAAGTGTGAAATGGTCTTAGGGAGATCAGATTGGTGGAACAGTATGTCAGTCCGAGCCGAGCTCCTGATGCTCAAGAACGGTCTTTCAAGTCAACGATAAATATCAATCAAGATGAGCTTGGTTCGGACTAGGTGGTATGAAATGAGCAGTGGTGTTGAATCTGATGTCATGCATTGCCGAATTGGAATGGTGATGTGGATGGTGGGTTTGACCAAGTCAACTGCTGAGAGGTCAAAATGTCAAATGAGATTTGTCAAGCCACGTGGAAGTGTATGGTTGGTTGTTGAATCCATGTGAATTTATCCACAAACACCTTGCATTTCTCTTTTTGACTAGCTACTTTAGCTTTACGTTACATGTATCTTTCCCATTTTGCTTATCAATATACATATCTTTTATCCTGCAGCACAAGTCGGCAACCCTATCTTCAATCCTCTTTAAAATTACAATGCAGGCGCAGTCAGCACTGAGTGCATGCATGGATCATTAATTAGCAACAAAATTTAAGATTCATAGCATCTGCAGCATGTACTTCTGTGTATTTATTATTGCACATATGTGAGCAACATAATGTGACATTAGAAATTTTTGAGATTAATTTCCGAAACAGTTAGGATTAGGATAAGTTGTGAATTTGACATTGTCTGATGTACGAATGATGACGGAAGACGAAGACGAAGATCGACTTGCAAAACCCTAATGCTTGTCAATTCCTTCATGCTCCCTAGCTAGGAGTATTCAAATCTCCTCGTTATAATGATGTATGTGCCAGCCAGCTGCTATACGTTTCGTACTGATGTTTAAAACTACAAGCAGCCTAATACAATGAACATAATCATAATGATTAGCCAAGCAAGCAGCCAAATGTTTCCCACTTCTCTAGCACCTTTTGGCAAGAATTGAATCCAATCTCCGTCACCGAAAACCAATTGAAATTGCCAAGATCGAGAGTGAAAAAGAAAAGGGATATTGATAGATAGAAAAGAAAAAGTTGGGCCATTGATTAGTGCTAGCTTTAATTTTGTAACAATTAAATATACGGCGGATCGTGGCCTCTGAAGCACATCAAATATCAATCTATCGGGGATCGAAAGATAAAATATATTCTTTATATATAGCTAGCCAGCTGTTGTTCATGTCCATGTAGTCCAATAGAATTTTGTGGTTGAGCCAGTCAGCCTCATAACCCAATCTCCAATCATCAATCCTTGAGCCAATTACAAGAGGATCCTAATGGGGCCCAACCAAAGCTTCGACCTGCCACATCACAATTCCAGCTGGCGAATCTGAAGAAGTGCATGCATCATGCATGAATTATTGGGTTAATTTTCGAGGTATCAGGGAATCTGCACTACTAATCTTTAATAGACCGTGACAACTCTCACTGCCCCCACTATTATTCATTCATATAAAGCCACCTGGTCAAAGTGGGGGCTCAAGCTCAATGTTTCATATATCACACCAAATTTCTTCCATAATTATTTTAACCATTAATGTTGGTCCCCATATCTCAGTGTGTTCCAACCAGACAAAATAGGACCAACGTCGGTCATGAGAATATCCAGATCGATTTCTTAATTAGACCATCCCATCCATCGATTGCCTCATATCTCCAAATTAATCATTAGGGTTCTCTCTCTGTTTTCTTCATGGATGGTTCTATATATATAGTGATCATGATATGGGTATGGCTCTATATATTAGGAATGCTTCTTCACGTCATTCATGACAATGATTCACGGTCTCGATAGCAATCATAGCATATAGTGTATTGGTGATCTTTATAAATAAGATACTGACATGCATGATATTACATTATTTGATAAAAGAATTTAGCAGTTTAACAATATTATTGTTCTCTGTATGGCCACGTACCGTCCCTTTTTTAGCCTTTGCCTTTCATTTTCTCTTTTGCGACCACCATCTCCTTTACGCTTATAACCTTCTGGTTCTGTATTTTTTATTTTTTTCTCTTAATAATTCTTTTGACTCGGTAACTTTAACATAATATTCCTTAGTTAGCTGGAGAACAAAATGAATTTCATCATGAGATGCACATACCAGAAATTCATGACCAGATAAAACCCCAACCAAGCACATTCCAGATAACATCTTCAATAGAAACGCGTTTTTAAGTAATGCAAATGTAAATCCCATTGAACTGAAAATTCATCCAAAAAAATAATAGTTTTTTCACATCTATTTTTACCAAATGCATAGTATGGCAGATATTTTAAGAGGACAAATATTTCATTTCCCCGGACAAGCCATTAAGCTGATGGTAAAACGTACATCTTGCAAGAAAAGATTATATAGAGATAGAGGTATTGCTGTAATGTTACACTTACATTTAATTGAGTACATGTTGCAAGCATCAAACATTGAAATGATCCATATAAAGTTAAATTGAGATAATACAAGAAGAAATCCTCTACGGCCATGTGGCTTTAGTAATAATATATAATCATCAAAACATCAATTAGAGTATCTGGGCAACATATATATATATATATATATATAGATTATAGAACAAAATCAACTTAAAGGGAAGAATTAATTACCCTAAGCTACATACTAGTTATTGTTTTTAATTTGTAATACCATGATCATTAAAATGTAACAATTGGGCCACTTTATTAAGAATTAGGTCACTGCATTTGATTTCTCTCTCCATATTATCAATGCACTCAACCCATACTTCTCACTACCCACCCTGATCTCATTCTCTCTTCTTTCTCCTCCGTTTCTCTTTCTTTTCTTTTTTTTCCTTCTCCTTTCTCTTTCTTTTTTTTTTTCTTCTTCCTTTCTCTCATTTCCTCCATCAGTAACTCCATCCCCCACCTGCGTTGACCACCAGCCCACCCTCTCTCTCTCTCTCTTTCTCTCCCTGCTTTCGCCCCCTACCATCGCCCCCTGCCGTCGAAACCCACCAAAACCCAGCCCCTCCTTTCTTCCTCCACATCTTCAGCTCCTCCCAAATCCCAACTTTCACATCTTCAACTCCTCCCAAATCCCAACCTCTACATCAGTAGTAGGTTCTTGATTTTTTTTTGTTTAGTTCACTTGCAGTTTCTGAAACTGCAGTTTCAGTTCACTTGCAGTTTCAGTTCACTTGCAATTCCATAAACTGCAGTTTCAGTTCACTTGCAGTTTATGGAATTGCAAGTGAACTGAAACTGCAGCGTTCTGCAGTTTCTAGAACTATAAGTGAACTGAAACTGCAGAAACTGCAGAACCTCTAGAACTATAAGTGAACTGAAACTGCAGAAACTGCAGTTTATTAGAGTTGCGGACTCGCAGTTTCTGTTTCTGTTTTTTAGTGATGCGTTGATGCTGGTATTTTTGGAAGATGTCTGTATGTTATATTTTTGGTGTCCGCAAATGAAGAATGAGTTTGTGGTAGTTGGCCCGCAAATGAAGAATAAGGCTTTAGGTAGTTTTGGTTAATAAAATTAGATGTCAGTACCTATATATTAATAGACTCTAAAGGGAATGAGGGACAGTTAATTTGATTTCAATTATAGTTTGACTGCATCCCGCAGAGGCTCTTTCGACACTTTTCTGGTTATAGAAAAAATAATTAACAATCATACCCTTGTCTACAGGGGCCTAGACATGATTTTGCACTTCGGGAGGCCAAACATAACTATTTAATTCTCACCGAGATCTCAATAGTGTCTAAAAGTTATTTTAGAAAAAAAAAAAAAAAAAAAAAAAACTCATTTTATTAGTATGGAATTGTCAAATTGTGTGCTGTATGCATATATTAATTTCTTATATAATTAGTAAGAATGATGTTGCACATCATTTGGATGAGACTACACCCTAAAATATATTCATCAGAATTTTGTAAATTCATTTAGACAATTATAATAATCACTCACTCACCTAATCACCCAGCAACAAATTTTAATAATCGGAACCGTTCATATTTTAGGACATCATTCAAAAATTACCCTTAAAAAAAATTAGTCAAATCAGAAACTTTTTAGACAGTATATTACTATCAACATCATTTATCCTTTTATCTAACAGACTGTATTTGTTTGCACAGTTGGATGACCAAACAATTACGGATTTGACTGATTTTTTACAGGGACGACCTTTAAGAAGGGACCTAAGAAATAGACGGTCCCGATGATTGAATTCCCCGCTCTATATATGATTGCTAGGTGGTTAGGTGAGCGTGAAATTTTTCGGTTTATGATAAGCGAATGATCATTTTTATTCATCTAGATATCTACAATTAGAGTATATTTATTATAAGTATGTTAATAAATTATTGTTGAAATATTAGATTTTACACATTTGTTGCATTAATCATCATAACCTATTGTTAGAATCGATCTTTTGTATGATATCCAATTCTTAAATATTGATTTTCTTGTTTGATTTAATTTCATTCTTAAATATTGATTTCTTGTTTGATTTAATTTCATACTTGATTATTTGATTGAATTCACTAGTTACAGTTTTGGTTTTCTTGTTTGATTTAATTGTATACTTGATTATTTTTTTTAACAAATGTTTAATTGTTCATTAGCTGATTATATTACATTGGTATTTAGGTTTTTTTTTTTGTCAAAGTATTTAGGTTAAAGGTCATTTTTTTAATGAGAAATTGGGCTTTGAAGAGGTCAGGTTCTTAAAGCAAAAGAAATAACAAGATTTTTTTTTGGCTAGGAAGAAATTATAATAATAAATCACCACTTGTTGCAGTTTTTTGCAAATATAAATGTGGGAATAAGAAATTACATAAAAGAAGTTGGGCAAAAAATAAGATACAAAATAATTGGGTTTAAATAAACCCACTCTTAACAATAATAATAAAAAAACTTTGTATTATCTATAACCATAAAGATGAAGTATCCAAATGATATTGTGAGATTTGAGTTAGGTGACATTAGATTTGACTGTAATGTTTATGAGAAGAATAGAAGAGAGGAGAAGAAAAAAATGTATTTCCAAGTAAAACACATGCACAACACATTGGTATTCTACGACTGATATTCTTTTTCAAAAGTTTGCAAGTGTCATGGCCCCTCTTGGTCCCTCCGCAAAGCTCATCATTCGACACCTTGTCTCTGGTTATGAAAAAAATGATTTACGCCCTTTGTCCATATGTGTTTTCAAGAATAGGAACCCCTGGTCCATATATCAAACGGCACCGCTCATTAAATGAACCAACAAGCTTAGAGACCACCTCCTTAAAGAACACGGATGCCACCTGCCACAAAAATCATTGCAACATCACAATGCTTCAATCTGCAGTTCATCATGATTAAAAATTCCAATCTCCAAATTTCAGACCATGAAGGTTTCAAGATACCTAATATGTGCAGTATAAAACAATAAATCTTAAAATCCTCAACAGTAACAGTAACTTAAAACGAGACTTGAAACAAAATAATACATAACAGACGCAAATGAGGTCCCATCTCGTGAATGAAAAACGATAATGCCAAGAGAATTGAGTCAACCAGTCAAATGGAAATGTGCAGTATGATCGTCATTCAGTTGGCTTAGAACCTACACACTTGAGTAAAACCTACCACTTCGTACGGTTTGTAAAGAAAGCATATGCAAGGATCTAGGTGAACTGACTCAAGAAATTCAACTCTATATGTTATGCATCTCAAGAGGATCATGCAGGCAAAACAAAGCAAGAGCAACTTAGTAGGTTTCATGGCTGGATGTGACTATTGGATCAGCCCAATAGACTTCAATCTTTGGTCAACATGTTTGACATGCTTAAATTTTCCAAATCAAATTAAGTTTGAAGTAAAACGTCCTGAATAAGCTATACAAATTAGCAATAAGAAAAAATTCCAAAACAAATTTAAAATTTTGTACAAAGGACCTTACCTGTCGATAAAGTGGCGAGTTGAACTTAAAATCCACCAAGAAATAAAGGTTGCAAGCTCCTGGAACTGGTCCCGGATTGAATTCCCAGATGTTTATTAGATGATCGAAAAGGGAACTATCTGACACAGTGGTCTAAACGTAAAACAGAAATGAATATTATTATAAACAGCAATTCTGAAAAGCAAAACTAACGCTCTAAAAAAACATATACATGATAATAAAATCAATAACCACTTAAAAAGGGTCTAGTTAGAAAAATCACATAACCAAACTAGACCAAGAGATCAGGCCAAAAGAGAAAAATGAGACCAAGAGACTAGTGAAAATCTATGTTAGGCCACCCATTGACTCACAAAAGTGGCAGTACTGAGGATTTTTTTAGTTTAACCAGCAGCAGCAACATAATATTGCTCTTATTTATCAAGGTTCAAACTGAGGATTAAAAGTTACTTTTAGGAAACTTCAATCAAAATTTCTATCCCAATAAGCATACAAAAGCTGGAACAGGCCATGTCACTTCTTCAGCACAATATCCATTAGCATGCCATGTTACTGGTGAACTTTAAAACTTCAAGTGTGTGAGTAGGTACATGGTCTTCTTTTCTCACAAATCAAAACTGCAAAAACCATAATGTTTCCAAGCCCCTATGTTGTATAGCAATATAATATAAATTAATTTATTTTGTCCTAATGTTTCAGTCTTCTCCTGTAATTCTTATTCTCAAACTCGAAGAGAAAATTAAAACCCAAGCCAATCCAAAGGAAATCCTAAGAATCATCAGAGAAACCTGATGTCTCTCACACATAGGCAGCGCCAAACACCAAGTGTCCAGATATGCTCTGGTTTTTGTTCACATACACTTATAAGTTGCAGGTATTTTGTTCACAGTTAAAAAATCAAAATATATCACTTGGGAACCGTCACAATATAAATAAGTATCTGTCAGCAAGCAGAAAAGTAAACAAACCAATGGTAAAGAAAACTTATAGAAAGAATCATACGAAGCTTGAAGGAAAATTATTGCCTTTATGCGCTTTGGTCTGTCTAATTCAACATGGGACACGTAACTTTCAACAAGAAATTTAAAACCAATCTCCAGCTCAGCATCAAAAGATCCATCCGGATAGGTTCTAACTATCTCAGACCGCTGACACCAGGGGACAAAACCATGATACAAGTCTACAGCGGCAACCACATCATATAACTGCTCTGGAGAATACCTAGAAGCCAATAGCACATCAGCCCATGCTTTCTCTCAGGAGTAATCAAAAGGAGTAAAGATAGAAAATAATGCAAAAATGAAATACGGCATTCAAGACACGATTTCCCATGCCTGGTAAGGAAATTAGCTCCTGAAGTAAGGCAATGCCAAGTAGTCTAATATCACAAGACGTATGTGGAAACATCAAACAAGAAGAACATGACAGAATAGTACAGTTCCCAATGTGATTGGGCCAAATATGCAAAATGAAGTATGAATTCATTTTGCAGGTTAATGCCCGCGATTTGCATAAAGAGTAACCCATAAAATGACTTCCTTCATGCAAAAAATTAACTACATTATTCCTGCATCCATATCTAATGCATAACAAGCTAGATAACTTGTTTTTGGAAGAAGGAAATTTCCACGGTTTGCAGCAAAAAATTAAGTAAAAGCATTAAGTAGCTGAACTTGTCAATAATCTGAAAACCCAAAAAAAGTCAAAATGAAGAAAAATTACCCCAAGACGCGCTTCTCCTCATAAACTTTGGATAAAACACCGCCCTCTTCGCCGTCACCACAGCCGAGAAATTGCCTCCTTTGAAAAGTATTAGCATTTGACAAAATTCGTGGCGTATAGCTATAATCCAGGCGGGAATCGCCTATTAATTTGGGGACCGATGGGGTCTCTATGCCGGCAATGCTACTAAGGCATCGAATCCGATCGAATTTCCTTCCGGACTGAAGCAGATGCCTAATACCATTTCTACGCGACAGTAAAGCACCCACCGCCTTCGAGGTCGTGCTCGACCAGAACGGCGGCATTGTGAATTTCAACGATTGGTTCCAACCCTAATCGATACGGAGATGATGAATCCCCAAATGTTTGGAAACCCTAAGACTGAGAAGCTGAGGAATTTTAACGATCAATATCCAGAGCCTAGGGATTACGTGAGGAGAAGGAGGAGGAATTGACCTACCGTGAAAATCTGAGACGTGAACGGATGGATTAGACTCGGACAGTGGACCAAAATCGAAGGATATCCATGCGGTTTCGGCTTTTCTTGTTCTGTATTTTTGGGGTTAAGAAGAGAACGGAGCTAACTCTGCTTGGTTCCGCTAATTAAGTTGACGATTTTAGACATCGTAGTAGTATTGAAATATCGAAACACGTGGTCAATTGGGAGGGTTTTGGTTTGTGTGTTTGACCGTCTAAGATGACGTTCCTGTTGTTAAGCGGCACAGGACTTGCGTGTTTCTTTCTCAGACCAAAAACAGAAAAGAACTTTCTTCATTTTTCTTTCTTTTTCCTTTTCAACAAATGATTTTCTTTTTTGGCCATTCTTTTCAACAAATGATGAATCAAGGAATCAAGAGCCTTTAGCCATTGGTGTTTTTCTTTTTAGAACAATGCGTCTCCTCTGATTCCATCTCAAAGCATGTCCTTTATGATATTTTATTTTATATATAAATTAATTCTTTATTTATTTAAAATAAAAATACCATAACGAATTGTTTGCTTGATGGAATTAATGTAAGTGCTTCTTTAAAGGAAGAAGCTAAGCATTGTTCATTTTCTCGGAACTGATAATTTTCTTACATAGTATTAGAGCTAGACTTGAGTCCGCATATATGAGTTCTCATCCGGTACAATGACTACATAGCATGTATGTACTTTGTATTTTCAATATGATAACAATTAAATTGAAATTGTTAATCCCGTTTAAAAGTTTTGTTGTAAAATCTGACGTGTTTTGCACTCTTTTTATATCTTACTCTACATGAATGTATATGTAAGTCCCTACTAGCCATTAAACACAATCAGTTTGAAAAAATTAAGTGAACTGAGATAACTCGCATGCGAAACACATACTGCTACTATAAATTTTTTGTCAACGATTCAAATAAGGTTAACACAATTTGAACTTGATTACTATTGTATTGAAAGTACATAATTGAAATTGTCAAAATTAAAATAAACGGGCTCAATAGCAGAAAAATAATGGAATCAAAATGAAAATATTGTGAAAGTACATAGAAGCAAAAGTGTGATTTGACCAAAAATAATTATGTCACATAGTGACTATTTGGCAGAAATTTTCCAACAAAGAAAAAGTGAGAAGAAAGTGTTAGTGATATAGATCATGTACATCAACTCATTGTGCTTGAGGTTGAGGATGTCCATGTTTTTAGAGATATGCCATGATACTGTATAAAATAGCAAAACTACTCTTCATAAGCTCTTTTCTACCTAGTTCGTACGATTGGAACCGGGACATCATTGCCTACACTGTTTCCACTTTTTTTGGCCTACCAATTCAGACAAGCCTATTGACTATTGAGCATACTAGGGCTTCATACTACCAAGCTTTGATAGGCCACATGATCAAACTCTGGCTCCAAATTAAGAACGTTTAGAGCTTGCACATGGAAATGGCCGAAAAAGGAATGAAAATTGCTTTCCAAAAATTAATGTATTGTAATTTGTTACGCTGGATAGTTTACAAAACATGGCAACCAGGCACATAAATATTTCACCAGGTGAGTGGCCTACACGACAAACAACGCCCCACATGACCTTCCTACCAAGCATGCATGCAATTTCCATCCAGCTGCGGCTTTTTGTTTGTATTAAGACCAGCATCAAGTCTTTGACACAACGCACAGTTTATCCAAAACAGATATACAAGTCCTCCACGACACAGAACCCTTTACAAGGCTAAAACATATCACCAGTTTCTTCCTACATTGAAGTCTTTTAAGCTTACGTCCCCATTTCTCACATATTTCCATTCACAATTGCATCATGTACCTTTGGACCAACCCTTATCCCTTGCAAGTCACATCAACATGAATTACATCAAATTATATTTCACTGGACAGAAGAAATCCAATAATTGTAGGGATTTTCTCGAATACTGGATTTATGTTTCCAAATATGATGGATTCTGACCACACAATTCTAGCAATCTATACTGTATCAGAAGATAATAAAATATCTAGCAAAATATAATCCCCTTTTGCCTTTTGCTAGCACACAATGCATGTTGTGACCCATCTGTAAAATCAACACTTACCATATACATTCATCATGATTTGGATTTAACATTTATTGCAGTGCAGTAGACAATCAACATGCCTAAACTCCAGGTTATCTGAAAATGAGATACTACATTCAATCAATTAATGCTAGTAACGGCCATGGTACTAACAACTATAATGACTAATGAGAAAACCAAAATCTGTACAGGCATAATAGCAGCACATTATACAGCCCCTGTTGAACTGATGCCACTCCTATTTACTCTCAAAATATATGAACAAATGCCTTGATTAAATCTCTCTCTATCTATCTCTCTCTCTCTCCCTCTCTCTCTGACACACACACACACGCAATGCGGGCAAGCAGACAGCACTCACACACGCAATGCGGGCAAGCAGACAGCACTTAAAAATTTGGTCACAAGTGTCATTATGCACTCTCCACCCATCATTTCCTAGGTTAGAAAGTGATCATACAATCCATCCCTTTTCTCTTAGAGAGTCTCCTTTCGTCTAGCTGCAGAAATACAATTCTTAGTTACATCTTCAGTATCAGCAGGATTGCGGAATGGAACAACCTAAAATAGCAGATAGAGAGCAACAAATTTGAGATCCCAATGCCACATGTTATTATGATCTTAGGCATAATGAATTGTACACATTACCTGATTGTTACTTGAGGCATCAATTATAAGAGTTTTCATCCTCTTAGCATTGCATGAACCAATGGCCTTCTCTCCTTCAGCTACTCCAACAAAATTCTGGTCCGACACCTCTGCAAGAAATAAAAAATATGATTTAGAAATGTTTGGCAGCTAGAAGATGTACATAGAAGGGTTATTTGAGACATTGTTAGAGAGCAAGTGGATGACAATGTCTAACAATTTGTTAGAGCGCAAATAAATTAGGACCTACGGCCTTGATGGAATAAAAACATATCCTTGTTTGCAACACTGCATGATCTCATGTACAAAAATGCATGAAAGAAATCCAACCATATTACAGGCTTCCATTATTCCCTACCATTTCTTGACATAACCGATAAAGACAATGTCTGTGCCATCTAAATCCCAATAACTCCATCTGTTAACTTGTCTATAAGGTTATCTCTTCTCGTTCCCAATCTCCTAACTTCTAAGTAACTCTAGATGACAGAATGGACTTGAAGGGGGAGTGGCAGTGCCCAGAACAGAGTTCAAACCTCAAATAAGGAATTCAAGACTAGATGAATGAAGCAGAATATTTTACTGATCAATTTATGGCTTTGAAGCTCTATTTTGTCAAAATCTACATGCATATGAATCAATAGCTGCGAAGCAAAAAGTCATTGCAAGACACAGTTGGGCAAAATATTCCAGGAAACACACCAAAATATAGCTGAGAGCACCTGTGTTGCCGTCAATCATATCCTGATGGCACAAGTGAGATTGACCCACATGAAACTGCTTGGAACCAGTAGCTGGCGCGCAGGACATTTCCTCCTTCAAACTTGAATTGACTTCTTCACTTGTGGATGCAGCCAGTTCTTGGACAATGGGAGATTCAACGTCTTCGGGCTTGCAGGCAGATCTGAAGTGCAGGATCCACGGATTTGTCAGAAGATCACCACAAGATTCATCTCCCTTATTTACTTCTTGTTCAGCTCTTACAAAATTGATTTTCTGCCAGCAGCCACCACGAAGCATCTTAAACTGCAATAAAAAATTAATGAATTAACGTATTTATTAATACAATGGAAAAGCCATAGAAGGAAATTGATCAGATTCAAACCTGGCCAGAAGGGGCACGAGAATTAAATTGGGGTTGCCTCGATGATTTCGAATGCGAAAAGTTCCCCTTTTGTGAGTGCCGACCAATACCACGTGAATCCATGGAATTATACAACTGGTTAACAAATGATGCTTCCATAGATTTGAGATACATACTGTGTTTCTCATCTGTCCATTCTGTAGACATAGTTTCTGTTGCCGCCGGAGGACCCTAATATAAATTATACTATGATCAGAAATCTTTCGAAAACGCTATAAGGACTACACACAAATACACACACACGCATATTATATATATATATATATGCATGTGTTTGTAAGAACATTTCAGCTTTGTTGCCAGCAAAAAGGAGTTAATATAGCATTCTATATTCTGATCATTAGCGACCAAATGAGCAACAGCACAACAAGCACAAAGTTATATTCATAAAGAAACAAAATAAAAACCCATTATAATTAGTATAATAACAATTTTACATTCTCATCATTTACAGAACGCTATTAAATAGTCAAACTCAGACGTCCTACACTACCCCTTTTCCAATTTCCATTAGATCCCAACCCCAAATGAAAATTAATGATAAACCCAACTATTATTTGGTTATTTTGGAATAACTATGAAGAATCATGCAATACATTTCTCAACAGCAAGAAAAGAAAACAGTAAGGGATTTTGAAGCAGAGAGAGAAGAGGAAGAACCAGGTCTGAAGCAGGGTCCTCCTCCCCTTTAGCAAACTCACTCGACCTCTCAAAAGTAAACTCTCTTGCCCTGATATTCTCCATAATTACAACAAAACCTCCTCTGAGCCTTTGAGCTTTGAAATTCAGATGATCTGAGAAGAAAAAGAAAAACGGTGAAATGAAGGGAAATGAAGGCTTTGGAGGTGGTGATGGGAACAAAAGGTCGGTACAGTTGTCACGCCTTTTACACGTGTCATGGGGTCAGGGCGTCGCCACGTCAGTGCCGGGTTTGATAGGCGTTGTGGCGATACCCAGATATTTATTGGAGCCTCCAACAAATATCTATTGTCAAGCCTTGGGATTACGTGGCACCGCGCTTTAACCGTCACCCGTTAACACTTTGGGTGGGTCGGGTTGTGGGTCCCGCCTCCAATCCAATCCCTTTCGGACCATTTTCCACTTTGATATTTTATTTCTTCCTTCTAATCTCAGTTTGGACTTTGGAGACAAAGTCTCGATATTAAAATAATAATTTAAAACAGAAAATTTAAAAATAAGTATCTGAAATTCTGAGGTCCAATCTAAACCCTGTCAATTAAAAATTTTAAATGTTCGAAGAAAAGGACGTGTCAGGATAAAGAAATGTTGTCACTTTAATGATAGTTCTAACTTCTACGTCACCAAATAATTCAAAATTCTTTTTTATTTTTTTTGCATTATAGAAAATATTTTAAAATTGATTCTTTGCGTCTTTTGACGTGGAAAACAGTGAAGATAACATATAAATTAATCATAAACAAAACAAAATACAAAGACAGAACCTTAGGATTGGAAAGATATTAGAGATTAGATTGGCTAAGAAAAATATCTAGGATGGGACCACATAAAAATTGAGCTGCAATGTTGAATTGTTGATCACAGAAAGAAAATTATATCGGTATAATTCGGCGAGTCAGAGTCAGACCGCTTTTTCCTGGTACATGAATAATGAATATCTATCCTACTCCTGCATTGTATAATTATTCAATGAAATCTTATGGTTGGATTACATTACATCATCACAATTAAAGGCATATTGACCAATGACCATCACGCCGTCCACAAAGGGGTGCAGTTGGAAAACCAATACTAAACACGCTAAGAAAAAGCTATTGATATTTTTGGTAATTATGTCTCAAACGATGTCGTTTAGAATTTAACATTTATTATTTCGAGATTTATAATTAAATAAAATATGCAGTGACATACTTTGAATATAAATATCATATCCACACGGGAAAGATAGGCCGAGAATTCTGACTTTCATGCCTTTCATTTTTTTCTCACTATTTTTCTTTAAAAATTTTGCATAGGAGTTGGGAGTGTTGCTGGTGCCAAAAGTAGGCTAAGCAATGGGTGGTGAACAAATGGATACGTCATGGCCAATGGGGGGTGCCCCAATGATTAGTTCATTTTTCGGTTCTCTGACAATTTTTAAATAACAAAGGACAATACTTGGGATAGGGTAACCTCCAAAATGCTTGTTCAGCTGTACAAATTTAAGATCAAAATTGTTTAGTTTGTAGATCACTTATTAAAAATTATCTTTATAAAAAAATAATTTAATAAAAAATAATTTAATTATATAACTATTATCAAATAAATAGACAATTTGTATTTAAAAAGTGATTTTTTGATCAATCATTTATTTATTCTATTTTTCGATAACAATTATATAATTATACAATTTTTGATTGAATTAATTTTTTATAGAGATAATTTTAATAGATAATTTTAAAAAGAAATAATTAGGCTTAGATTCTTTAAAAAAATAATTTTCAGATAAAGACTAGAGGTGTTTTAAAATTTATAAGAAAATTCTTTTAATTCATAATAAAGTCATTCCACGATTTGAAGGGTATTTTTCCTCCTAAGGTGTAGAATGAGCTTTATAGAGGCTGCATGTTAGGTTTTAACTCCGAGATTTTGGGCGGAGCCCAAAATCTTGGAGTTAAAACCTAACATAAAGCCGTCAAAGAAGAAAAATAAAAGGACTTAATTAAAAATCATAAATCACTACCGGTTTAGTTTAAAAAAGACGCATAAAATGGACTGAACTCTAAGTCTCCCTTTAAAAAATGAACGATTTCGATCCTGAACATGCACTGCCGAACAAGTCTTTTGGAGGTGGGGTGACTTGTAGCCCAAGTATTGTCCAATAACAAATAAGCTATTATTATTTATTTTATTTTTTTGGTAGAAACAAATAAGCTATTATTGATATTATATCCAAGGAGGAAATTTTCGTTTTTTGAGGAGGGGGAAATTTTATCACAATACCAACAAATTCTTGAAATTTCGGCAAAAATATCGACTTAGGGGTGAGATTTGACGGCGGCAGGGGCGAGTTGAGGCAGCGAAATTGCTGGGGAAAGAGGAATGGTGAGACAGAGAGATGAGGTTGGGGAAAAAGAAGAGATCTAGGAGAGAGAAAAGGAAGAGAGGGAGATTGGGGAAAGAGGAAGGGAGAGGGAGGATGGAGAAAGATGTGTCTGTGTGGGCTGGGATGCGGTTGCGTGAGAGAAATGAGATGGAAGAGAGAGTGGGATGTGTTGCATGAGAGAACTGAGATGGAAGAGGAAGATTGGAAGAGAGAATGGGATGTGTCTGCGTGAGAAAAATGAGATGGAAGAGGAAGATTGCACGGGAGTAAAAGAAAGGAAAGAAAAAAGAGGAAAATGAAGGAAGAAAAGAAAAAAAAAAAAAAAAAGGATTGATTGGGATTTTTGGCTTTTGGGTAATGAGAAAGAAAAAAAAGGATTTGGGGTTTAATTTGGTTCTTTTGGAGTTTCGTTTAGTTATTTTTAAATCCTAAATCTTAATATATTTCTATATAAAATATCTTAAAGGACCTAAACCTTAATATCTTATACCGTATCGTTTAAGTGTATAGATTATAGAATATAAAGAATATATTAATTTCATTTATTTATTATACTAATTTTATTTAACAGTATTTACCTTCAACGCGTATTATATTTATCTTATATTACATGAAACATATTATATAATTTGAGTTCTTCAATGTCTTTTTATCAATATAGTAGATCATATATTAAATAAACATAGGTCAAGTTTCATTCAAAATTTCAGTATTTTAATAGCAATTTCCGTGTTTGTGTCTAATTTTATCGAAATCGAAATTTTAGCAAAAATTTCCGTCGAAACCAAAATTTTACTCCTTGATCATATCCAAATTGCGAAAGCATTATTCATACAGCTTGTTAATGTAATAAAATTTTCAAATATGAATTCACTTTGGTAGACAAAACTGCGTTGATTGATTCTTTGGTATCATTGATGTACAAGAAAATTTGTACTAAAAATAAACTATCTTAGTTCCAGCGAGGGATAGATATTTTAAAACAGAAACCTCAGAAAAATAGTGGTAATGTTGAGCCTAAGAATTATTGTCTTTACAGTAGCACTTATACATGAAGGCGTATTTGGAAAAAGTAACAAAGAATAGCAGCCAAGATCATTATCAACTTTGAGCTGACCTCTTTATTCATGTCTTCATGCATACAGCAAATCCTGCCAAATCTGATCTTGTATAATAAAAACGGCTTCTGTTGACGAATATGCCATGAAGAAAATAATAATACTTGCTCCAATAGATTAACTTAGATATCCTGCTTCGGCTCACCCTCAGGTATCGCAGTCTCTTGCAAGTCAATTCTACCTGCAACAGCAAGAAGCAGAAAAGGTAAAATTAAGCCAAGCTGTAGGACAAAGTATAAATCCTTACTACGATTAGGATAAAAATTAATGCTGACCAGTTGGTAAGGGGGAGAGGGAATAGAATTGGGGAATAAACTCTATTGCTATACGCAGAGAGCTTAAGATCAACATGCAACTGTAAGTAAAACATACCTAACAAGGAAATCAGAGAAGGGGTCTTTGAAGATCCATTTGATCTCATGTCCGTACCTACAAGGCATACCTAAATTATAAGACTAGCTATAATATTTGAAAGAGGCATAAAGAATAATGTGACATCCTTCATAAAATATGATCCATTTTCTGGTGTCAGAATTCTTTATCATATTAAGCTGAATCAGCTCTCTTCTTTTGTAAGTTCAGATCATATGCCAAAGTGGTCAGACATGTAACAAGAACTAATGTGGAAATTGATAAATAAGAAAAGCTATCTAACTATAGAAGCAGCAGACCTGAACTTTCAAGTGACTTAAGGACGTCTGATTTCTTAAAAGTGTATCCAATGAAATTGGTATCTGTCGATGTTAGCATCTGCAACTCAAACAAGCAAAACATATATTATTAGATCTAATGTAGAACAATTGCACAAAAGCAATTATCTTTCCTATACCATTCTCAAAATTCTTCTTGATTGCCAAATCACATAAGCCTTCATATAGATACAACAGAGACTAGCATAGAGAACTAATCGATGCCTTTTTTTTTTTTTTTTAATCCCATTTGATGAACATAATCATAAAAAGGTATTGGACTAATTTTCCTTTTTAAAAGTTTCTTTCAAGATATGTTTAGTTCTAGTCTCCAGCAATTTAGCTTTAAATGATTATTTATGCGACAAAAAAATGCTTCACACATAAACTTTAAAAAATAGAAGAAAACATGATGTCATTACCTTCCGCCAAGGTCCCACCGTTGGCATTGTAGATGGCGTGCCCTCTACCTATCATAGGGAAAAAGGGAGAAAATTTAATAATAGGATGGCAACTACTAAAAAAAGATTTTGCTTTGATTGAGCAAAACTATGCTTAAAGAGAGAAGTCTGGGTCCAAAAAGATCGTACCAAGGCCTACTAAGGAATTAATATGTGAGAATATCAGGCATTTCTATTAAATTTTATTCCATTAAGGACAACAGATTCCAACACATTGATTTTCAATGAACTCACCTCAGGAAACTTCTCGAAATTCTGAGTGTCCAAGTCTCCAATGACTGTAGGTTTATATGCAGCTTCTATTTCATACAGCTTGTCCCACTGAGTATATCTGAACCATGGATGAGCCTGTGAAAACATTGACTTATAAGTGAACAGACATGAGACATCAAACAATAATATTTTACAAATACATTGTGCAAGCATATATGAGTTAAAGAAATTCAAGATAAGCATATGGTTATTTGCAACTTGAACAGTAGGAGAATCTGCATTGTCCTTTTTTTCAGTGCCACAACTATTTCAAGACGCCCACCAGGTGATTAGTGACTACTGTAATTTCTTATGTATAGCCACTATTTCTAAAACAGAACTTTTTGAAGTTTTATATGAATGTAAAGAGCATAGTTCATTCTTTGGAAGGTGGTTACCTTAATTTCTTCTACTCCATGTGTCCCAAGTCTAGTTTCAACATCACATAACAAGTGACAGATCAGATCCCTTGCCTCATCTGAAATTTTTGGTTCATCAGGGAATTTCAGGCATGTTCTCCAATTGATTATCTGCACAAATAACAGTGCCGTTGTGTACTCTGCAATTATAAAGGATCATATCATACAACTAAGAAGACAACCATGATATTACCTTGCGGCATGTGATCCTTGGGTCGTCAGAGCAGAAGGGCGGATAGCCTATAAGCATCTCATACATGATTGCCCCTAGGGACCACCAATCACACTCTATTCCATATCCTTTCTTAAGCAACACCTCAGGCGCCATATAGTCAAGAGTTCCAACAGTTGAATAAGCCTGCAGAAGATGGATGTTCTTGGTAACTCACAACATGTACAAAATAACCACTCAATAACCACAAAATGAAGAAATTATAAATTTTCAATAATCTAGGTAAAAGAGGACATCAGTGCTTGATATGCCTGCATACTGAATCTAAGAAGACTAAGATTTTGGATGAGGATTTGAAGAGAGTTGAAAAGAAAATGTGAAAAAGTATTACCAATGCACGGCGATTGCGTTTCCATTGTTGTAATTTTTCTTTTGGCATCAACCACGGAACCTTATCACAGCCAGATTGTCCTTCAGTTTCAGATATGGATTCCTGGGAGGTTAAATCATCATTTTCCAATAACAATGTAGAATACTTGTCATCCAGAGGTTTACACAAGCCAAAATCTGAAAGCTTCAAATGGCCATTTTTATCCAGTATCAGGTTATCTGGTTTTATGTCCCTATAAGAAGAATACAGTCACAGTAAGTGTAAGCTTCTATGCTTTTACTTTGAAACAAGTACATTTTTTTTATTTACATGTGCCTTTGTGTGTGTGTGTGTGCGTGTGTGTGTGTGTGTGTGCCTTTTGTGTCCAAGTATATGTTTTGAGACAATCATCTTCATATTGAACTTAAAGATACAATAAAAATAGTATGAAAGAGGGCAAACTATTTATTATTCAATAATATAAGATGAAAGGATAAACAGTTGTCATACCTGTGAATGTAATTGTGTTGATGGATTGATTGAATAGCCAGAATACTCTCTCCTATGTAAAAACGTGCAACATCTTCAGAAAGAGTATCTTCTCTCATCAATAATGTCATAATGTCACCACCAGGTAAATACTCCATGATAAGGTATAAGAAATCGGAATCTTGAAATGAATAAAAAAGCTTTACAATGCACCGACTATCAACCTCCGCAAGCAAGTTCCTCTCAGAACGGACATGCTCAACCTAAAATATGAAAAGAAAATGTAGTAATACTATTAACGACATATCATGATACACAATGATAGAATACAATGTGCAGTATCAGGACTATATATCAGCCTATAGTAACACGGCCATATTATGTGTGTTCATATAAATATGGTTCTCAGTTTGCTGATTGAAACCAATATTTTATAGAATACAAGGGGAAACCAATATTTTATAAAATCCAAGGAGATAATGGATACAACAGCATTAAAAGTCTTCTTATGAACTGCAAGCTAGATAAGTTTTAGGAGTAGTTAGTGCATTAATTTTGAATATTCTCACCTGTCCACGGCTAAGCATCTCTGATTTCTTCAATTTCTTCATGGCGAAAATCTCTCCTGTACCTTTAGCACGACATAACCTTACCTGTGTTTGTTAAACATACAACAGATGGGGGTCATAATTTTTATGAGACACAGTATATCTCATTGCTATATCTGTTTTATAGAAAAAACAGAGTAAGCTAATACAAAAGCTATTTGATCTGGACAGAGAACTACCGTGTAATACTCATTTGTTAATAAGGGAAAACCAAAATAATGCCGTGAGATGTAATGATTCAAAGTTTTTACATACCTCGCCAAATGCACCTTTACCAATTACAGTTAATTGCTCAAAGTCATCAATTCCGATTTTACGTCTTTGCAGCCTCATGTATTCTGTTTCTCGGCGTTCCAAAGTCCTCATCATCTCTTCTTGTTCCTCAACTGATATCTGATCTTCTTGTGCTTTCCTTTGAAGTGCTCGACGTCTAAAACAGACAAACATGTAATTGAGCCACAATATTTTTCCGTCTTTCCAAATTATGAGAAAGGACCAAAGGTCTCCCCAAGGTAAAAGAAGTCATTCAATATACTTACTGAAACTGAGCCCTAAGTGAGAACGAGTAAAAATATAAAATACATAGCTAAAGCGAGTAATCATATCAGAATTTCCTTCTACTTGCTCGAGTTTCCTAGGTGCCAAACAGAAATCATAGCAACAAAAACCGGAAACTACTGTAAATATGCAAAGAATCATTCCAAAAAAAAAAAACAGAAGCATTTCAAATTGAGCATGGACACAAATGCAGCACATATACATACATTACATATATATATAGTAGCAGGACTGCTTGCACTAAACTAAAGACGAACCAGGAACCTTCTGATTGACATTAATGGAAAACAGCACAAACACACGCTGCTAACAAGCTATACAGTAACGCAATTCGAATAGTGCATAAGCCAAATCCAATAGAAAACATGGAATGAGTTAAAAACAGAAAGAACAAAATCGTACCTCTCTTTGCGATCCTGAAGTCCCTGTAGATAGTTCTTGTAGTGATTCTCAATGAACTGTTTGGCAGCTGCTGCCTTCTGCCTCGTCACCGGCGACGAAACCGACACGTCGGGTCCCGAATCGAAGCCGACCCGATCGGACTTCAAGTTGAGAGCCCCGAGCCTCATCGTCCCATCGCCGCCGTCCATTTCCGAAAACCCGATCAAATCAATTGCAAAGACGGATCAAAAACTCGACCCGTGAAGCATTTCAGCGGTGAAAAAAGAAGCTTCTAGTTCAGGAATTCGAGGAGAGATCTGGCGAGAGCAAACTGTTTGCGAAAATGACAGAGTGGGAGTGCAGAGGAGTATGAACTGGCATATGCGTATATTGATACTATTTATATGCGTGGCTGAAGAGGCTGTCTTATTATGCATAAAATATAATCTGTTTGTTTTTGTTTTTGGCTTTCTAGGGAATTGAGTGCAATCGACGCCATCGTTTTGCTCGCATGAACTGGAATCTTGGAGGCAAGTTTTTATATCTTTATTATATTCATTTCTGACTTTTTACAGAGGAAGAAAAGGTGAGCGAGTGTATTAGTGTATTGGCGACTGGCTATACCAGTCGATGGTGTCGGCGGAGATCTATAAAGTTGAAAATTTGACAAGCAGAGCTCAATGGCTGTGCGTGAGAGTTACGATTGTGGTGGTTGGGAGTTTTGAGTGGAGAGTGTGTGATACGCGCTTGGAGAGGGAGGTGGGCATTGGGGAGTTTTGACCGGGGAAAGACAGTGTCACATAATGCTAGTTTGTGCTGGTCTGAGATTGGATCAGACGACCCGTGGTTTCATGGACTATTCATGCTCCCGGGTCAAGATTCAAGGTACAAGCGGTCGCTGAAACGTGAAATTGACGACTGAATCATGTGGGTGAGTCTGATTGACCGATCATGACCGTTGATCGTGATTGGAATGTTGAAAATTACATCTATCACCGTGTTAAACATTTTATCATCATGATTATATAGATCTTTTGGAGTACTCAAATCGTTTTTTTAGTGTTCCATTCAATTCATCCTATTCTCTTCAAAGTGCATGCATTATCACATTTCATATTTACCGAGTAATTAACAATAAGTTTGGATATCTGAAATCCAAATGAAAATGAACAAAATGTGAAGGAATTAGAAGTATTCCTATTAATGTGTTACTAAAGGTCTAAATAGGGAATGAAGCATATTCACATTGAACTGCTTAGAGCATGTGCAATGGGAAATAGCTAAATGTTATACTAAATGCTATATTTTTAACTTGTTGTAGTTTTTGCTTTAATGGTAAAAAAGCTATAAAGCCTATAATCTTGTGTTCATAAGAGCAAGCCATATATAAAGTTTAATTCTTTCTCTTGTGGGACCCACATTTTCAACCTCCCTCTTCTCTCTCTTCCCAACTAATCAACATTAATTTTTTCTTTCCTCTCATGCTTTTTCTAATGTGGGGCCACAAATTTCTTGACATCCACAATACTATTTGCTATATTTTTCACTATATATAGTAGAAAATATGACTTGAGCATATCAAATTCTAAATATAGCCATGTCATTATAATGGATTTTTTTATCAATTCTATTGTATATGGTTTTTAGCATAACATTAACTATGACATTGTATATGCTTTTATGTGACATTTCCAATACCATATCGATAACGCGTTAGAGAGTTTTAAGATATTTAGTAATGCCTAGAAATCAAAAAGTCAACTTTAACTAGTATTTTTTGAGGAGATCTTAAAGCCCTGTTTTGGAGTGTTTCTATAGGAAATGTTGAATGTTTTTGTTAGAAACACATAATTTAAAAAAAAATAAAAAAAATCAAAGTGCTTCTTATAAACCTAATTGGAAGCACCTGTTATGTTATCTAAGAAGTGCTTCCAAATACTTTTATAGCCCAAAAATATTTTTAATTTTTTTTGCTAATTGTAAACAAAATTATTTTTGACTATTTGAAAACATTCTTAATCATTTTAAAAGCACGGTCAAACAAAGCCCAAGTCATTCCACTGACATTGCTCCCTCTCTAAATTAATTACAGAGTAACTAATTACAAGTTTGGACCATACAATCAATCTTCTAATATACAAGTTATTTTTTATAAAGTTCTTATATACAAGTTAATTTATTTTTCTTTACAATTTGTCAGGGAAGAATTAGGTTTTGCTACATACAATCTATTGTACACTAATTTCAGTGTGGCATGATAATTACTAATTCAGTACCCAAGGAACCATGCTCTGTGTCATCATGCTTTTCCCCTTGGTTGTTTGTTTTCAAGATGGAGCTTGTGGGGCAATGGTTCTTAGATTTTCTGTACCTCTGGGCCAAGTACATAAAAACCCATCTCCAGATTCTTGTGTTAATCAATATTGCTCCTATGCAGCTCAAGTTCTGCAGATGCCTACCAGCTATACGGACACCTGTAACTAAAACTGCAAATCCACAAACGAAACCCGAAATCAGAAATAGACCAGAGAAAGGCTCAGGACCTATTGGACCATCGTTCAAGTGGAATGAAGAGCAGTTATAGGAGGAGAGCATTTGTTTCTCTAATTGCTCCACTTGTCCCCTCTCAGTTACGTCTAGGATTGCCTCTGAGATGTCAATGGTCAGAGCAGACCCCTTTGGAAAAACCTGAAGCAGAATGAAAAACGAGACAAACAAGACATGTTATGTTGACAGACTGTGAATCTGAATCGTAAGTAAAAAGAGAAGAGGAACGCACGAATCCAAAACCGCTAGGCTTGTATATGGGTCCTGCTTTGGTATAGTTGCAGTATTTTGAGAGGAAAACTTTGGCATGGGGGCCTACAAAGAAAGCTGCTGCAATGTCTTGTATCTCAAAGGCCTTTGGGTAGTCACTTATGGAGGCAATACTCTTGATGTTTTCTGGTCTAAACTCTAGAACATTGATCAAGTATCTCACAATGAAAGAGTTGCCATTACACCCAACAGTTGCATTTGCTTTCTTGAGTGTTTCAACATCAGGCACAGAGGGTTGGACTCGAGAGATGGTCACCATTAAGGTAAGGCTTGCAGTGAAAGTGGCTGTTACAACTAGAATCACTACTAACCATGGAGCCAGCACCAACCGAGCCCAATTGCTCTGAACTCGTTCTCCTGCATATTGTAGACATGTAGGAAATTACATTAGGCTGTATGTGATAGAGAAAAAACTCTTGTACATAACCGTTGTATACAAATTTTGGGAGAGAGAGGTTGTGTACAACTATTGTATGCAAGAATGACACCGACTGTGAGGGTACTTACTCTGAGCAAAGAATAGGACAGTGACAGAGAACCAAAGGATGGCCCCAATACCCTTTAATTCAAGGTTGTTTCCATATTCATTTTCAATTAACCATACCACAAAGCATACAGAAAGGTGTGTGACAATCATGAGGAACCACATTCTTTTGGTGAAGGCCTTCATGAACATCCACTTTTCCTTCAGCTTATCTGGCTTCACAGTGACTACCATCTCAAGTCCAGAGTGAATATATGGCTGTGAGAATTCAACAAAAGGAAACCTATCAGCTATGATTTCTATATCACCAACAGCTGCATCCAACCCCTGTGTTCCATAGAGTAAAATGCTCATGATCAGTGTCTATAGAGCCCTACCAATACACAAAGACAAGAGTTGGGTATGTGTAAAAGACAGTTCAATGTTGCAAATGGTGGTCATTTTAGAATTTAGCCCACAGAAAGAAGAAGAATTTCTATTCTCTACCTTGTTGTAGACCTGTTTCACCAATTCATCATATGAGCCATAGAAGGGAACAAACACATAAGGCAATTGATAAGGTAGGTGTTTGACAGTTGCTTCAAACACATCAATTGAAAATCCTGAGATGTGTGTCTCGTTCTGGTTCGGGTCATAGCTTACTCTCACAAACTGATTGAAGGCACCCCTAGCAGGAACCCCTATCTTTAAGGGTCTCTCCACATCAGCTGGAGTCCACCCTTGTGGTGCTGCTTGTAAGCCACCTGGCCAATAGATTGGACCCAAAACTTCAAAATTCCTCTCTTTCATGTCACTGTGTTTGGTCAAGTTCTCTGAGAAACCGTTACTGGGTGACCAGAATGCTATCTCTCTGTAGCTTTTCCCAACCACATTAATGATTTGAAAGGTCGGTTGTTGTGATAGCATGCCATTCTTGAATTCCATCATGCCACTTAGACCTTGGAACGTAGTGGACAAAATTTTTTGAGACAATTCTGTGGAGGTAACATTTTCTTGCTGCAATTTTTTCATGGCTCGAGCAGTGGCCCAAATTGCATCATAAGCTCGAAGAGCAAAGATACTAGGACTAGAATTTTCTTCTTCTTCAGGGTATTGTAGTCCATATATTCGGCGAAATCTGGTTTTGAAATGTCTGAAAGTCTTGGTCGTTTCTATGAAGTTGGTTTTAATACCAACAACACCTTGCATGTTGTACTTAATTGAAGAATCAACTGAATCAAGAAGGCTTGCAACCTCGTCTGTGACAATCCAGACATAGCCTTTGTCGATCATGCCCATTTGCTTTGCCTTTTCAAAGAGAAGGACAGCTGACTGTAAAGAGAAGTGCATGACTACGAAAACCCTGTTGCTCTTTCTCCTCAACTTCTTAAGCTCTTCTTCAACAAAGGCATCCGGGTCAGATAGAGAAGACAGGGGTGGAAAAGCTTGGTGGTGTTCAATCTGTGAGTTGACCAATCTAAGTGAATCAGAGAGGAGAGTTACGACCCCAGAATTGGAGGAAAAGCCATTGTTGTGCTCGTAAATTGCAGTCACCTTTCGCCATTGGAAATGACCAACTAATGCTGCAATGCATTGCATATGGAAGACTATGTCATTGGCTATTTGGATGAAACTTGGCCACTGAAGTGAAGCTGTTGGTGGGCTAATAGCAGTGGGAGTAAGGGACATGATGGGGAAATTATTGGTGGTATTATCAATCTCCGAGACAAGAGCTGCTTGCTGCAGGGTCAGTGTTCCAATGATGGCTACAACTTGCTTGCTATTGAGGAGATTGATTGCTGCAAAACAAAAATATATGCCCCAAACTTATACGAAAAAATTGTATTATAACCATTGTTATACACATTTTCTTTCACATTCAATCTCTAACATAGTTAAATGACCAATTTTAAAAGATAGAAGTTATACACATGATTGTATGCATGAATTTCTCGTACTATACCCAAGTAACTAAATTTTTCCGACATGAGCATGCAAATCTAAGAGAACTAAACTAGTAATTTTTTATATCAGTTTGTGACAGACTGAGTCACTGAGAGGTTAGAACTTAATTAGAAGTACATAACTTTACCAGCAGCAGTTGCTCGAGCTGAATTCCCTAGCGAATCTTGAAGGTGCAAATCCACTCCAAGGCAGGTTGACTGGTAAAGATCTTGGATGGCCATATCCATGGCTATTTTCTGTTCCTTACCCACACGAGAGCTGTAATCAGTAACAGCACCTATTCTTGCAGTTATCTGTTGGTTTATTTGACATTTGTCCCCTTTTCCATAGGCCTTGGCTGAAGTTGAAGTACCCACCAACAACAGCAAAACCAAGAAGCTAGGAGAGACCTCAGACATCTTTCTTTTTTGTTGATATTCTTTATGAGAATAATGAGAATAGAATCATGGCTTTTATTGAGACCCTGACGAGTGACTTGACTTCTGATAAGAGAAAGAGTGAAAGAAACATTCAAGAGTCAAGACCATGTTAATTAATCATTTGATATAGCAATTGATATAATAAGTAGTTTTTTTTTTGGCCAGGTAAAACTTCAATTTCGATATAATAAGTAGTTAAGTACACATCAATATTCTTATTACGTAACTAGCTAATAATACTGTCAGAACATGTGATCCTTTTTAGTATTTATCACTTATTCAACGCAGGGCTATAGTTTTGATCTACCTGAAATCATTGGTTGAGATTGGGATTTTAGAATGATCGACCAAGCTAATTAATAGATCATGTTATTTAATCTTAGGCTAATAAGTAGACATCAATTGCCATATTAATATATTATGTAATTAGCTAATATGGTAAAAAAATATACTCTCTTTATGCATGCATATATTATTTTATGAAAGCCAACAGTACGTCAACATATCCTTTGCTTTTCTGGTAGCTATGTGACTTGAAAACTTGAAATTGGCCAAGTTGGCCACACAAGCAATAATTCTTTCTGAGAAAACTTCCTGCATTACCTCTTAGAAATAGATATGTAGGTGATTCGATAAATGTGTGATAGAGGCATGCTAATTGTTAAATAAGAAAGAAAATCTCAATGCTGTTTAAGTCTCCAATTCAGCAGCCGAGTTGGCTTTCGACATTAAGATTGGGGCAATGCCGGGAGACGTCGTCGTTTTGGGGACTGATATATGGGTTGCTGGACAACCTCTACCCGAGGGATATAGAGGACGTTTTGGCGTCGTACGTACCCCGATGAAGAAGGTGTGGGGCCGGAGTTGATGGCGGGAATCATAGCAGCAATTAATGGCTTATTGTAATAACTCCATAGACAGGTCGCGTTTTAGTCCTGGAGGCTGGAATGGAGCACGAAGGAGGCAAGGTCCACGACATCGCTGTTGTAGTAGGTTATATTATGGCATCATCATAGAGAAAAACAACCCATCTTCATATGCAATTATTAAATTCTAATCAAATTTTTTAAAATTTTGGCAAAAATATGGATATATTGAGATGTTGGTCAAATTTTTACATTTTTTAATTCAGTTTTTAGATTTTATTTTGTTAGTATAGACTGTATAGTATGTAGATGGTTAAATTTCTAAAAATAATAATAAAAAAAAAAGTTAAGATTCTTAAATTTGGATAATTTTTTAAAATTTCTTATAGAAACTACTAGATTGTGGTCTTATGGTATTTCTCTTAACCAAAAAAATTTGTATGTTATTAGAGTAGATTACCTCACATGACTAGCATAACATGTGACCACTTCTTGTGATAGTAAGAATATACTGTTGTTACATACAAGTTTTTGTTTTTCTCTTTTCTTCACTATGTTAGTGAAGTCCCAAATTTATTTCTCCTCCATTAAGACGAATTGTGACTAGTGATGTTGTGCACGCTGAAGAAGGTTTGGGGCCGGAGTTGCTGGGAGACATTATAGCAACACTGGGCTTATAATAGTACGTGTGACTCTAGCGGTTGGAATTGGAATCCATATTTGTTCACCACAAAAAAGTGATGGTGAGCATTATCCCATGGTGAATAAGTTACACATGTTACAAAAATATAATTAAGTGACACATGTTACAAAAATGTAATTAAGTAACACGTGTTACCCATCTACTATGGTGAGAAAAAATGAATCCGTTAGAAGTAAGTACGAACATCATTATTGTAGTACGTCATATTATGGCATCATAGATAAAGGAAATCCTTTAATGCAACCTGCATCTTTATATTTTATATTTTGATTTTAAACGGTTTAATTTTATTTATAATTTTTAGTAAGAACTTTTGTTTTGTAATCACACTTTGGTAGGAATTTGGAGAGAATTATATAAAAATATGAAGATATGTAATTTTTGAAATCTTGGCCAAATCTTGCATCTTTAAATTTAGGTTTTCTTAAAATTTATTTTAGTGGTATTCTTCTCTCAATGGAATGTAGATACTTAGATGTATATGTGATCCGAACATGTTAATTGTTAACAGTAGTGCTAGATATACCACATTTTTATACCATAATTTCATACCACCTTATGTGGCAACTTACATGGCATTCATACATTGGATATTAAAAAATAAAAATAAAAACCCATAAAGAAAAAGAAAAACTCTGTCCAATAAAATAATGACACGTGAGATGATATAAGAATGTGGTATAAGAAATGTGGTAAGTATAGCATTATTCAATTGTTAAATAAGAAAAAACTCTCAAACTCTCAAATTCTTAATTTCTAATGTAAGTAATAAGTTGTGTACCATATGGGTCTAACGACCTAATCTATTTCCGAGAAAAGGATTAGTCCCAAACCTCTTCTCTGTCGGTGATGGGCCATGGCCTCCTCAGCAATTCTTGTAACACAAGTTTTTCTCTTAGCAAAAAGAGAGAAAAGAGAGGGGGTAAAAAAAATTGACCATTGACCAAGCCAAAGGCCCAAGAGACCATAAGATTACTGGATTGGTCATAATTGTTTTGGGCCTTGGGCTTATGGCAGTAGACCCAGGCCGGCCCAAAAAGGTTAGAGGCAGAGGTGGAGACTGGAGAGTGGAGAGCCTCGCGCCCGTTGCTTCTTTATCTGCTAAAGCATCTAAACACTGACTGTGACTTGATGATGGGTCTTCAACGCTTCAACTTTGAAGTTTGAACAACCATAAGCGACCGAGCAGAGAGTTAGTTACAGCAAAGCTGAGCTTAGCCAGTTGTAGTAGCTAGGGCACAGCAGCCATGGCTTCGCTCTCTAAACCACCCCCACTTCTCTACCATCACACAAACTCCCTCACTCTCCACCCCTGTCCCGTAACTCTATCCTTCCCCTTCTCCAAAACGACATCGCTCCGTGCGCGTCTCTGCGCTTTGAAAACCGGGCCGGACGGGGGCAGCAGAATCGGGAGGCACGAATCGGACGGCCCGGAATTGCTGAGGAAGCCGGTGGTGGCGTCCGAGAAGGACGTGGATTTGGGTGGAATTTCGGAGGAAGATGGAGGAGGAGATGGGGACAAATGGGTCGATTGGGAAGATAAGATTTTAGAAGACACGGTGCCTCTGGTTGGGTTCGTGAGGATGATTCTTCATTCTGGCAAGTATGAGAGCGGAGACAGATTGAGTCCTGAGCATGAAAAGACTGTTCTTGAAAGGTTGCTTCCATTTCATCCTGAAGCTGCTAAGAAGATCGGTTGCGGAATTGACTATATCACAGTAAATTTCTAAACCCTCTTATCTGAATTGAATTGGGTTTTGATTGTTGTTGTTGTGATTAGAAAGTGATAAGTAAGCAACCCTTTTGAACTGCATGGACATGGAGCTTGTTTACACTTCTGGGTATCAAAGAGTGTACAGTTTGGTGCCAATTTCAATTATTGGGTATTGGTCTAATGCTTAAAATCTTTTCACAAATTTTCTAGTAGCCTATCATGATGAGAGTGAATTGCCCATTTTCTATTTCATTCCTGTGGTTTACCAGAGAATTGCCCCATTTAAGCAGCCTGCAAAACGTGAATACTATCTATTTGGATATGCCCGCTACTGGATGTCCACTACTATGTCATTGTCATGCAGTAAATTTTGTAGTTAAATAATCTGTATTGATAATTTCTTTTTGGTAATTGATTTGACTTCATTGCTTTCAAGTTTCAACTACTTTTTTTATTCCGAGGGACAAGTTTCAACCACTTTTGTCCTTTAAGTTTATTCAACTCTCTCTATAGGCTCATTAAGTATCATCTGTCTTTTCTTTTTCCTTCTAGTTGTTCTGTATAATACTTCTTTGTTCATTTTTTGTTTGCATGGTCTACAAGAACTTGAGGCTTTTGTAACATAGGCATGTAATCTTGGTACTCCATCTCCAGATATGCATTTTAGATAGGGGGTGCTATTCGCACTCCCCCTTTGAACTCCAGCATTCCATTGCAGGAGGGGGTTGCTTTAGATATCTAGTTATCCGTATTGTTTCTGATATGGGCTTAACTAGTCCATAATAAGTAAGAATTGTTACTTTCTACTCTCTGGTGTTCAGAAGACATATAATGAACAATTAACTGACCAGTGACCTGTTAATCCACGTCTAGAATCTTGAAAGGATCCTACTTCATTGAGAATTTAGTGTTGCATGAATTGTTACCTTTCACCGACAAGCTGCCAAAATGATGGCACCTGACTTCAGGGGCACTCATGTTTGAATTTTAAAACCAATATGAAAATCTTCTTCTGCATTCAATACCTTTTCAAGTATGAGTAATTTTGGCTTTTCCCAAGCATACAATATTTGTATTACAAGTGAATCGGATTCCTACATGACGCATTTTTCTCTTTGTGGTTTGACAGGTTGGTTATCATCCTGATTTTGAGAGCTCAAGATGTTTGTTCATTGTCCAAAAGGATGGAACGTTGGTTGACTTTTCTTATTGGAAATGCATAAAAGGGCTGATTAGGAAGAACTATCCTTTATATGCAGACAGCTTCATTCTCAGACATTTCCGAAAACGTAGACGCGGTTTATGAAGCTAAAATTGTCAAATCATCTGACTTTATATAACTGTATGTTGAAGAAAAATTTTCATCGATTCTGTATTGCTTGTTATATGTCATTTTTAAACCTTAGAATAAGATGTCAAGATGTCGGAAAATAGTAGTAGATAATGAAAATTCTTTCAAGGTACATGCAACTTCTATGGTAAATATATTAAATATGGTAACGAATGCTGTGGACAAAATTGCAGTTGAGCTTGTTATTACTCACTCCAGAAACTTGTATTTTCAAAGTTCTGCATATGTCATCAACTCATTCTTAAGTGGGTCCAGTTTTTTCTTGCTTGGCTCCCCCGGATTCTCAATTTGAGGGAACAGGGAAGAGACCCTTTCCAGTATCTGGTTTTCACTTTTGGGTTATGGATGCCCTAGAGAGAATCTTTCTGTGTATGTGTTCCTGTCGCGTATGAACTATGAAGTAGTCTTGGTTAAGTTGGACCTAGACCTAGTCATGCTAAACTTGTCTAAGTGATTGGTAAAGCTAGAGTGCAAGACCTGTTCATGCTTAGTGGACCAGTATGAAAGCTTCAGGCTTGTAGTTGTGGTCACTACTTTCTTCATTTTCGTTTGTCCCCAATTCAGCAACAAGGGAATCACGCATGTAACTAGAGGACCCAGAAAGTCATATAAGCTGAAAGCCTACCTACACCTTTGTCACTACCAAGCAAACAGAGCTTATTGTGACTCTGCACATGGAGAGGGACTGACATGTCCCGGGGATACCAACAGCTGGTATCTCTCTCTCTCTCTCTCTCTTCTCCCTCTTCTCTCTGCCGTGACAAGATAGGGACAGCCAAGTTATTGTCCTGCACATGACATGGTATAAACGTCATCTTCTCTCTCTGCCTCTCTGGTCCTTGTGTATACGTTCCCCTTTTGTGAGGAAGTTTCAATTGTTGCTCACTACTAAGTGCTGTGTCGACATCCATTTGGATTTGGGTAGTGCCTGTGTTTGATGATAAGAACTTACCTGCAACAGCAGGTACGCCAGCTGTTATCCCTCCCCCCTTCTCTTTCTCTCTTTCTCTATCTCTAATTCTCTAATGGGGATAACACCTGTCCCTGTTATAGGGACAGGTAAGTTATTTTCGTGTTTGATAGGAGTAAAACACGTATGCATTCTGCAGAGCAATACCTACTAAAGCCACTAGCAAGTACTAAGTAGTAACTGAGAATGCTTGTCAAAATTGTGGGTTCGTTTTGGGGAACGTGGCGCCATATCATGAACAAATATAATTAGCACAGTGTTGCCGGGTCCTCTTCAAATGGGGCCTTGGAGTGCACTCATCATGCTTCAGACGCCAGGCTCCAAACCACTCCTTAAAAGTTTCCCAATTACAACTCCTTCTAGGAAGATAAAGACTGTTGCTTAATATAGCCAGGCCAAAGGATTTCTTCTGAATGCGATAGCCATATACATGACTCATGAGTGGCACTGGTAACTCTTCTATGATCCGTCGCTTATACATTGTATCATTAACAACACTCTGATATTCGGTTTTCACAATTCACGCCAGTAAAATTTCAACTCAAAAGAACATAAACGTTCTATCATATTGTGATTATAAATCATTGATTATATTAACTCTTAACTGAACATATATTTTAAATTTATAATCTTTTTAAAAAACATTATCTAAAAAAAAGATAAATATATAAGCAGCCAAGGGGTTTAATTAAGGCAATAGTTTAACAAAGGAGGGCACATGCTTCCCAACTTTTTGTCCATTTGCTTTGGTTTGAATCTTAGAGTGCCAGCACTTGTGATATTATGGATGAAGTTTGGAAAGCATGAGGTGAATATATAGGCTAACATGCGCACCATGTCCTTGTGCCTCTGTTCCTTACCCAAAAAGAGTCATAGTCCATAAATGCTTTGTATGCGGATATTGCTAAGTATCAGTTGATCTTTACATCCATGGACTTAGTCCACAAGCAAAACCCCACCCACATGATCCACATCTTCGCTTGAAAAGTCTACTATATAAGACAAAACTCGTACATTTTTGTTTGCTTTTCCTGCCTTGTTTCGACCTTCAGTTGAAAAGGACTAGCTCTAACATCATAAATTTCAATGGATTTAATGGGTTTGTTTTTTTTCTTTAATAAAGTTTGATTAAAAAAACCAATATATGGTACCATAATATTCATATTAAACTAATGGCTTCTTCTTTTTTTTTTTTTTTGGCCAATAAACTAATGGCTTCAAGTTCAAGCATATGAAAGTCTAAATTAAGACACCGGCCATTCAATTATTTATAGATGGTATGATCAGACACTCCGACTAGATTGTCAATATCACGAGCTTCTACTAATTAGGTTCCATGCTTTCTTCATTTGCCCAAATATAATAGATGAAGGGTCTCTCCTAATTAACCAATTATGGCCATACAACTTTCTAAATTGCGTATGTTGCCGTATAAGGATCAAATTAAATCTATTAAATTAATTTTTAAAAGGTGATTGTTCATAAACAAGAATACTTCAAGTTTTTTACCATATTATATATATTTTTTGAATAAATTTCCAATAATTTACATAAATAATATTATTCTGACTTTGGGGTTGTTGGAGTATAGTAATCTTTCTAAAACTTGTTTAGTATATATGATGGTAGCTGGGTGAGGGTGTTCTAATTTCTCTTTCCCCATGTTAACTTGTTTGGAATCGTGCCTCCTTAGATTATTAACTCAAGGACATGTCAACTTGTGATTATTTAAGCACTTGAAAATAAATATCTTTCATGGGCATACTAGATTACTAGCTATGGACACTTAAGGAACTATTTTTTGGTGAGCTAACACTTGAGTTTCTTCTTTAGACTGCTGCTAGCTTTATCAAGACGCACTCTTCTAATCACTTTTACAAAATCTTATCCATATCTTCATCGAGGAAGCCTAGCTCATTATTTAGTTGCAAACTTCACCAAAACTTTGACCCCTTCCCGGTTCCCCCACCACCAAGAAAACAATCCTTGGCATAGCAAATATTGTACAAGTACGGTGTCGGCAGCTGACATTCAATAACATTAATTATTCCTTTCTCTTTTGTTAAAACCTTAAAAAGGTCCTTCTAGTGCACCGATAATGCACGGTATTACAGTCTGGTTTCAAATTTGACTCAAGAGGGTTTTTTGAATAATACTGATTTTGTTTATTAAAAATACAGATATTATGAAAGATAATTCAGAAGGGTATATTTTTGTATAAGCCGACAAACTTCGAGTTGTGGCTCTCCTTCCTTCCCCCCCCGGTTGAAAATATCTGAACCTTAGTCCTTATTCCTGTCGGTTCATTGCTTTCACATGCAGTAAAAATAGAAACAAAAGCCAGGGTGAGGGGTAAAAATGTCATTTTGAGGACCTCATCGTCTTTTTCCTCCAATCCAACTGCACCTAACGTGAGGGGACCGTATGCTTTTTGTGTGAGCGTACTACACCAATGCCAATATGCCATGCCTAAGTAGTTCTTATCCAACCCCCACCACTATAATTCATACCACCCCATCCGACCCTCCATTTCAAGAAACGTGGACGGTCAGGATGCTCCCAGATAGCTCAATTGTATTGGCTGAATGTCACATCAGAGCTCCTACCCCATCCTGATTGGTCCACGCCTCTCATTATTCTACAATTAAATAATTAAAATAATGGAATGCCCCCACCATCCCCACTCCTCGGTGTCTTAAAAGCCAAAAGAAATGGGCAAAGGAACAACAGACACTTGGCGCTTCCACCACAGCCCTAAGAATTAGGAACGCAGCCACCAGACAGAGCACCAAGAAATTCCCAAAATAGAAATAAGGTGAAAAACGGCATATATCTCCCTCTCTCTCTCTCTCACTCTCTGTTATCTCACTCCTCTTTTTGTTAATTCCCTCTTAAATTAGATTTTTTTTTTTATTTCGGGTAATTTAATTCCTCAACTTCTAATTTCTACTCTTTTTTTGAATTGATATGTCTTATGCTTGTCGGTCTCTATTTTGTTTTTTGTTTTTTTTACAGCAAACTGATTTCTAAATTTTTCTTTTGGAGGTTTTAAGTTGACCTTGGAATGGTTTTTTTTTGGGTTTTGCATGCAAAATTTGAGCTTTGGTTCTTGCGTACAAACTGAGTGATGTGAAATTGATTTGGGGTTAACTGAAGCCTCAAATGCAAATTTTCTCTCACTCAAATTGAAGTGTTTTGAGTTTCAAAACTCTGTTTTGTGTAGCTTGAAAGTTGGCGATGTCAATTTTTGTGAGCTCAAAATTACAAATGAAACTCTTTTAGTAAACAGTGGTGGAAAATACACCTAGACTTTGACGAAACCTGAACCCACTTTTTCTGTTTTGTGATTTCAAGCTTTTCAGAAGCTGGGGTCTCTGTTTCGTTCAGATTTCTAAAAACGGGTACCAACATGAACTTCAAGGGCTTCATGAGCGACCCACCGGCCGACGGCGGTGGCGGCGGCGGCTGTAGGCCACTGGGAAACAACAACCCCTTGGCGAGGCAGACGTCGATCTATGCTCTGACGTTCGAGGAGTTACAGAACACCATAGTAGGGCCAGGCAAGGACTTTGGGTCCATGAACATGGATGAGCTCTTGAAGAGCATCTGGAGCGCCGAAGAGACTCAGACCATGGCACCCTCTGGTGGCGGAGCCACCGGTCAAGATGGGTTTGGTCATGGTGCGGGTCTACAGAGGCAGGGTTCGCTGACCCTGCCCAGGACGCTGAGCCAGAAGACAGTTGATGAGGTCTGGAGGAATCTCAACAAGGAAGGGAGTGGTGGTGGTGGGTCTAATGTGCCGCAGAGCCAGCCGACCTTGGGAGAGATGACTTTGGAGGAGTTCTTGGTCAGAGCTGGGGTTGTGAGAGAAGAAACCCAATTGGCTCCAAAGCCAGTTAGTAATGGTGGTGGTTATTTTGGTGAATTGTCCAGTTCGAATAATACAAGTGGGGTAGGATTTAGTTTTCAGCCAACCGATGGTAGTGTGGGGGTGATGGGGAATAGAATTTCCGAGAATAACAATCAAATTCCCAATCAGCCTTCCAATTTGCCATTGAATGCTAATGGTGTTAGATCAAATCAGCAACAGCTACAGCAGCCCCAAATATATCCCAAGCAGCCAACAGTGACCTACAATTCTCAGCTGGGTAGTCCTGGAATGAGGGGTGGGATGATGGGAATTGGTGATCAGGGTCTGAATGGTAATCTGGTTCAGAGTCCAAGGCTGCAGGGTGGAGGAGGGATGGGAATGGTTGGATTGGGGGGTGGGAGTGTTCGTGTGGCGACGGAGTCTCCGGTGAACCAGTTGTCTTCGGATGGGATTGGGAAGAGAAATGGTACTGATACGTCATCTGTGTCACCTGTGCCTTATGTGTTTAATGGTGGTTTTAGGGGAAGGAAAGGTGGTGGGCCTGTGGAGAAGGTTGTTGAGAGAAGGCAGAGGAGGATGATCAAAAACAGAGAGTCTGCTGCCAGATCAAGAGCTCGCAAACAGGTAACTATATCTTTGATTATTTACTGCTTTCTTAGCCCTTAGGCATATAACAGTTCACTCACTACACATGATTCAATGATGATATATACCAATTCTTTATATAAGTTGAACTCGACATGTGTGAGCAGCGTTTAGAATCTAAAATTGTTGTTGATTCGCATCTTAATAGTTGTACTTCTCGAGACCTTTTTGGCTAAGAGGAAGTGCAGTATTTGTTCTTATCACTTTTAACTAAGAGTTTTTAAGTTATGGAGGAAAACTAGTGGTGGATGAAATTCAAGCTTTCATATCGCCCCCGAAAGAGTGACTAAAATCTAAGAATGTAGAGTGTTTTGACATACACTTTCAGCACATGAAGTGGAAACAAAACCTTATATACTATTCTCTTTTTCTTTATTTAGTACTATTTGAAAAACTTTTTGATGTTACTTATTCTGGAGAAGGTTTAAAGAGAATAAATATATAATGACACCAAGAATTGAAAAAAATTCATCATCTTGTTGTCGCATTATCAGTTTTGCTAGCCATTGACCTTCTGCTTTTATCATCTGTTGACTTTTTGTATCCCAAAACTTCATGAAAGATTATGCGGCAGAATGGTAATGTGATAGCGATCCGACATGACAAGAGATGAAAGGTTTTGAGAAGTTACAGTCATGAGAAGTTTTAAGGATCCAGTTTGTTACAAGGTAATGGAACATTTGTTTTAAGGAACATAACATAAAGTCGTGTGTCTAGTCCGCAAAAATCGTTAAAACTTTGAATAAGTTCCATACCTTTGACCTTAGTTCTGCTTTGAAATTGAACCACATGGGTAAGATAAAAGGATGACCATAGTACTGTAATATACCATCTCATACTTTCGTAATGTTTCTCATGTTTTCTCTCTTGCGCCTGTGCCAGGCTTACACAATGGAATTGGAAGCAGAAGTTGCAAAACTAAAGGAGGAGAACCAAGAGTTGAAGAACAAACAGGTTTGTTTTGTTGTAGTGCACATAGTTGCTGCACACACGAATTAGTGGCTGTATTAAACTTACATTCCTGTGCTTGATCCTTCTTAACTGTCCATTGGTTGCTGCAGACTGAAATGATGGAAATGCAGAAGAATCAGGTACTTGATTATTCTTTTTTCTAATTGATAATATTAGGAATGATTTTCATATTGTTGCATATCCTTGCCTGTGGAATTTGTTCTGATATGTTACTCCATTGTATTTCCTTGTTTCCATGCACTTCAAACTAGCAAAGTATGGATTAAAACTGCTGCTTAACAATATAGTCTTGAGATCAGAACTTGGGAAACATAGATGTTTTATAATTTGATGAATTTGTCTGGAATTTGATCATTTCACAGGACATGGAGATTGTGAATCTGCAGCAAGGTAAGAAACGATGCTTGAGACGAACGCTGACCGGTCCATGGTAAAAGTGCAGGGATGGGGATTGTGATTCAGTGGCTGCACTGTATGGTAGATGGAGCTGTACATATTTAAGGAGCACGTGTCTTCTGGTGTAGATGTTTTTTGAGAGAGGTTTAGTGTGCTGTAGATTGAACGTCCATCTATTCTCTTCATATGCGTCTCTTCTGAATATTATGAGTAGGTGGGTGAGGGAAGTAAAATGTGGTCAGGGAGAGATACCCTTTGATACATATTTCAGAGCGTATCCAGTTTCCTACATTAGTCAAACAAATATTTTTAGTTTTTTTACAGCTTATTGCTTGTGGTGCCTCAAACGGTTTGTAGAATATTTCATTTTATTATCCTTTTTCTTTATATTATTATCTGAATTTTGGGACGATAAAAATGTGAAATAATCAAGGAGGTATGTGCTACTGGATGCTTCTATGTTGTACTTCCAGTGCATTAGCTTGTGTTCGCAGGGGCAACTCGTTTCCTAGAGTCCTATGGGAGTGGTCAGTGTTGCAATGCTGCTACAGATTGTGAATTGAGCCGTCTGACTTCATGAAAATGCATTGGTTTTAATTTAATTTAATCTTAGTCCATATTTAACGGCCAAAAAAAATATTAGTCCATATTTATCAATCCTAATTTCTTTTTGGCTTTTTTTGGTCTGAAATCCTAAATTGGTCATCTCTTCTCTAAAGTCATGAGTGTTAATTTATTTTGTCGACGCATTAGGAAAGAAATCCACGATCTAACAATTAAAGATGAATGATGAAAGTTGGATTAATTTAAGGGAAAATTAAAAGTAAAAAATAACATTTCTTTGGGAGAAATCCCAGAAAACCAGACAAATCTAATTGAGGAAAAGTCACTCAGAAAGAAGCTCCTAAAATGTCTACTCAACCTCGTATGTTTAAAAAGGACAGATGAGGTAACAAGCTTTTAGCGTTCAGTTCCACAGGCTGACCCAACTTAAGCTTCATGCAGAGTCACCCCAAATTTCTTTTAGAAGGACAGAGTAGAGTTCTTTTTCCCTCAGATAATCTCCTACTGCAAGTTGAACAGAAGACTTCTCTTCTAAGGATAAATAGATACCACTTGACCAATAAAGATGCTCCCACGGTTCCACCTGAATGTTGCTCAATCTCTTCACAAACTCCATACTCAACAGCTCCTTGATACATTTCAAGGATCCCGTAAAATTACAGTAGAAAATGAAATAATGCTACTTTACAGTAGAAAACGAACTAAGAATATAGTTTACAGTAGAAAAATGCTACTTTAAAATAAAATAATGCTTAGTTGTGTGAAATAATGCTACTTTACAGTAGAAAATGAACTAAGAATATAGTTTTGAACGACCAAGAAAATCTATCTCCCACTGCATTGATGAAAGAAATATCCTCCTATGGTTTCTTACGACAACACCTAGCTAATAGGCTGCTCCAGCAGTTCAGCAGCAATGGTTTTGTCATATTCAGATACCGGAACTAATGTCTAGTAAGGATAGCCAGGAGTGCATTCCATGTCCTTCCAGGATATCATCTTCCTACGATCCCTTCCTCTAAAAGATCTTGAAACAAGCTGACCACTAACAGGTTTACACAAACCAACATCAACCACAGAAGTACTCTTTCTTTTTTCAGAAGATGGGGATGCCTCATCCATGTAATAGTCGAACAACATTGCCAGACAACGAACCTGATGAGCTAAGATATTATTGTCTTCATTTGGAGGTAACATCTTCACTACGTGCAGATTGACCTACAAGACAGCAAGAGGAAACTGTTCAGGAGGGGAAATAAAAGATGTAGTCATAATCAATACACTGCAAACAAGGTATGGTGACCATACTACAGTGGTGCAGATTATATAAATTAAGTTATAGTCTAGATGGGTTTCTTGTAAAAGTGCAGGAATTGACTAATAGATTGAGACAATAGGAACAATCCTTCTTAACTTATATGGTAATGTGCTTTCACCAAAACCACTCCGTAGAAAATTCTTAATCTTGATTTGCGTTTTAAAATGTAAGTGGGAGCCAAAATATTACAGAAAACTATAATGCCATCCCATGTCTCCATGTCCTGAAGAATTCACACCAGGAAGCCACCCCCTACTGATTTACTTATGATAGCTATTCCTATTGCATCAACTAATTACCTCTGCTTCCATTGCACGAAGTTCATTGTACAACTCAGACTCATCACTCTCATAATGGTTTTCTCCAGAGATAGTGCAAAGATTCAATGCAAAAAAGGGAGGCCTCAAAGGATACTCCATGCTGATCTTGATCTGCCACAACAGAAATGATAAGAAATGTCAAAAAGTAAAATTTGATGCAAGAGCATGAGAAAATATAAAAGCATGAATTATTAGCTACCTTGGCTTCTAACTTCACATTCCTCTTATCCGTGTTTATACTCCTGGTTAAAATAAGACAAAATTCCCTGACCCCAAAATCCACCCATGAATTTCCAGCCACCTCAAAATTCCCTGCATTTTCTTCCTCTGGCACAATATGTGCAGGTTCGTCCAGATCACTCTCACTATCCAGCAAAAGATCTGAATCTTCATCATATTTCTTAAAACTTAGTGATTTTGCGTTACTGATTGGAGGTCTTTTTGACAGTAAAGCCAGCTGCCTGGAGTGGTCAAGATTATCTCTTTTATGGTGAGCAAGTTTGTTATCACTGACAACTGATGCAACTGGAACCAAAGATGGAAGTTCTCCATCTTCCCTCGTACTCTCCAGCTCTTCCTTTGAAAAACCAGATTGACCAACCAAATCAGCATCCATAGGTTCCGGAACCTGCTCCTTGTCTATGACAGGCAAAGATGATGCCAGATTAGGTGGAGGCCCTACAGGTGAACAACCATGCAACTTGCACAAAGGGGTATGCAAAGCCCATGGAACACTTTCACAAGATAAAGCAGGCCATTTAAGCTTCAAAAGTGACTCTAGCTGTTCCCTGTAAGCCAATCAAAGAATGCCAACTTCTCAACATGGGGCATACCCTTTCCACACTCACAAACAAGACACTAAGAGACTTCCAAAAGAAAGAAAATCCCTCATATAGGCATAAAAGTTATAGACAGATAAGAGCATATTTAAGTTCCAAAGAAAGGGGCAAGGGAAAGAACACACAAAAGTACACAACACAACACTAGCTACTTTATATCAGAAAAAGGCCAATAGCAGTCACAACCAAGTAAAACAAAACCACTAGACTAACATTCAGATTTGATCACATTGTAGTATCCTTATCCTACAGATTTTCTAGAATGCTCTTGATATTTCAAGACTCTAAATATACTGAGCAGTGACTCACACAAGAGCCATCTGAGCTTTTTTCCGGGAGCGAATTCTTCGCACAACTGTCTGTACTCGACTCTGCTGGCGATAAAGTGACAGACCAGATATAACACCATCACTTTTAGCTACTTCACCACTTGGAGTTTCTTGGCCAGCAAGCAAAGGTGACACCTCAGGCAAGAAGTCAATTCCTGCCAAATGTTGGGCCCACTTATATGGACGGGAAGTTCTCCTCTCATCAAATGCAGGGGCATCACCAACAATGAGCTTGGCAGACTGTATCAACCAATGCAATATAAAGATCAGCGTTATATGGGCAATTGATTAAATATACACAGAGAGAGAGAGAGAGAGAGAGAGAGAGAGAGAGAGAGAGAGAGAGAGAGAGAGAGAGAGAGAGAGAGAGAGAGAGAGGATGGGGTGGAATAAGAGGTTCATGGATAACTGATTAACTGAAGATCACCAACATAACAAATAAAGAAAACATTCCTACCTGATGGGGAAGGTCAAGGCCAGTGTCATCTGGAAATAGGTTGCATAAGATGTTATTCTCTGCTCCGTCATGGGATCCTTCAATTCCAACACACACAACATTCAACTTCAACAAATACTCAAACTTGAGGGTGACAAGTTTTGCAGACTTGGGATCAGAAGCCTCATCATCATAAACATGAAGGGTGATTTTCAGCGGATGCACTTGATACACTCCCGACTGCTCAAGGTTCTGCTTTATTGGAACCCTCTTTGGCCGCTTTCTCCTTCTCTGCCCATCATCTTCCTCATCTGGTCCATCATCTTCTAGCCTACTAGTCTCCACGTTCGTAGAAACACCTGGTCCATTACACAACATTAGTATTCAACTATTTATTTCATCTTCTTCCTTATCTTCAGATTAAGCAGGCTGAAAGCCAAATCCAAACAACAAACCAAAGCACTCAAAAATCGATAAAATTTTTCAGCTTGGCAGCTTCAGGCCCACTTGGAGCATCCAAATTCATACCCAACCATACCAACAGTAATCAAATATATTGTACTGAATATTATCTGCATAGTAAGAGTTAAGCATTAGTTACCAGTGTCCTTATTTGCGTGCTGGTGGGCAAAAGCTTGAGCATCCTTCACACTCCCAACTATCTCCAACTCAATTTGTTCATCAAAAGCTTCCTTCTGCGCCATGAACTGCGAGTAAACCACATACAGAGGCGGCGGAAGCAACTCCGCGGAGTGGTGCTGCTTGAGTTTCTTGGTATACATTAACCCCAATTGGTTCTGCACCGGCAAAGACGCTTTCTTCAGCGACTTGAGGTGCGAAGGAAGGCTGGTCAAGAACTTCTTCCGATTCGCAATAGTCTCCAGCAAACCCTTCTTGTGAACCTCCAGTTTCTCGTGAAGCTTGCAGAGCTCCTTGCGCTGAAAGAGCTCGAAATTGAGCCGCTTGAGCATGACGTCGTGCGCGGCGTCCTTCGACAATGTCAGCGCTTTGATATCAGCAGGGGCGTCGCGAAAGAAGTATTCTTCAGGCACGAGCTCGATATCTGGGTACTTGGACTTGAAGTCCTTGCAAGCTTTGATGGCCTTGACGTAGTGGCTCTTCTCGTACATCAGATTGTGGAGCTGCAGCGTCGTCAAGTCCACCGGTGCCTTGGCGCTTTCCGTCTCGGCTTTCACGCGGTCTTCCTCGAGCAAGATCGAACGGTTCGCCTGCAAATGCGATTAAAACAAAAAACCCAATTTGAGAAAACGCCCTAATTTTGATTGATTAGAAAACCCTAGACAGAGACGGACCTGGCGGAGAGTGACGAAGTGGAGGAATATCTGAGTGACCATCTCACGGAGCTCCGATTTGGGTTTGGCCTCTTTTTTTATGTATAGCATCTTGGTCACTATCTCCTCCACCGAGGACTTGCTATCTCGTAGAGTCTCGTACGGCGACTTCTCTGGCTGCGACGGAGGCCGCGGCTGCGCAGCTTCCTCCTCCACCAGCATCCCCTCCTCGATCTCCTCGTCCTCCATTTTTTCCTCCCCTCAATTTACTTTCACTGTGTCTTCTACTCTTCTTCGCTTTCGGAAAACACTTTTAATTTTTTTAAAAATAATGAGAAATTTATTTTATTTAATAACCCTTTTAAATACCCCTTAAACTTTTTATGTAAACTATTTAAAACCCCCAAGTTTGAACTTGGTTATTTATAAACCTCCACCCTTAATAAAACTATTTTCTAACCCCCTATTGGACATTTAATCTCTCCCAAAACCCCCTAGTCAACTAATAGTTTGACCCATATTTTTTTAATGTTCCAGTTTTACCCATATGTTTCAGTTTTTTCAGACTCACTCCCTCTTCGAGTGTACGTTCTCTCTCTCTCTCTCTCTCTCTCTCTCTCTCTCTCTCTCTCTCTCTCTCTCTCTCTCTCTCTCTCTCTCTCTCTCTCTCCGCGTGGCTGTAGCCGGTGCGTGCTCCGTCGTCCGGCGACGGTTGCCGGCGATACCGGTCCCGATCTTCTCGTCTCTCCTCCCTCTTCCTCCCTCTGTATTCCACTCGCCATGAAAGCTAGCATCCACGCCGGATCGGGTCTAGGCAGACCCGAGCTCCCCGCCGGAGATTCGCCAGTTCCGGCCACGATCAGGGCTCTCTCTCTCCCTCTCTCTCACCGATCCCTCTGTTTCCATCGATCCTTGATCATCCGACGGCCGATGCCGGCGAAAACGAAGACGATGACTACGATCAGTTCGGGGATGCTGATCGAATATGCTAAGATCAGAGATGCTAAGATCGAAGATGCTAAGATCGGAGATGCTGCTAAGATCTTCAGTAAGATCTAAGCTCCTCATCGCTTTTAGATCTGTATTTATGCTCATAATAATTTCTAGATCTAGCTTGTAAATCTTTGTATGTGATTAAATTGATTGTTGTTCATTGACTGTGTGATGTTGTAGTTATGTTTGCTAATTCCTTTTGTAGATCTGCTACAATTATTTATTTGGCTGTGTGATGGTTGCTGTGTTGGCTACTCCTCCCATCTCGATGGTTGTTTTTTTTTTTTTTGATAAGGTTGATGTCCGAGAATATTTTTGGGTGAGTTCTGTAATTTTCTGTGTTGATTGGGGCTGGGCAGCCACCGTGTGTGGTGGTCACCGCCCGACTCGGCCGTTGAACGATCAATTTTATGAACCCTGTTTGATTTGTTGAACTGTCTGGTCTTAAACAGGTACCTCGGTGATTAAAAAGTGCAACTGAATTCAACAAATTCAGTTTCTAGCTTAATTAGTGTAACTGTGTAAATTCAGTTTCAGTTCTAGAAAATTCAGTTTCACTTTCTGAAAATTCAGTTTCACCCCAAATTCAGTTCTAGCTTAATTATGTTAATCGGATAGAAATGTGGGTTTTTTAATTGATTTATAAGTATATACAAATTTACTTAATTTATTGATTAAATAGTTTCAGTTCGTGAAACAGTTTCAGTTCGTGAAACAGTCAGTTCATGAAACAGTTTCAGTTCGTGAAACAGTTTCAATTCGTGAAATATGAGTTTTAATTGAATTTTGAATGAAATTATGGTTCTGAAATATGATGAATCAAATTTGCAGGTAGAAACAGATCGAGGCAGTGGCGACTGTCGTGTACTCGTCGCGCGTGAGGTGATCGGACGACGTTGTATTGTTGGCTACTCCTCTCATCTCAATGACTTGTTGTATTGTTGGTTTTTTTTTTTTGATAAGGTTGCTGTGTTCTTTTTAGTGAAACGGAATTCAGTAAAGGTGTAACTGTTTTAGTGAAGTGTAATTGTTTTAGTAAAGGTGTAATTGTTTTTTAATTAAGGTGTAATTGCATTTTAGTCGAGGTGTAATTGTTTTATTACTTAATTCAGTTTCAGTAAGTGAATTCATAACTGAATTCTTCAATTTAGTGTAACTAAATTTCTGAAATTCAGTTTCAGTGTAATTGAATTCTTGAAACTCAATTTCAGTGTAACTGAATTTTTGAAATTCAGTTTCAGTGTAACTGAATTTTTGAAATTCAGTTTTAGTGTAATGAAATTCAATTTCAGTGTTTAATTTTAGTTTTAGTGAAATATTGAGTTTTAGCAAAAACTTCAATTCCAAAAAAAAAAAAAAAAAAAAAAAAAAAAACAGTTTCACCAAAATACAGTTACAGTGACGTCAGCATGTGTCAGCGCGCGTCAGCATGCGTCAGAAGGGTAATTTAGGATTATAAGTTTTAGGGGGTTTTGAAAGAGTTTCTAGATGGGTGGGGGTTTAGACAAATTTTTTTGGTGAGTAGGGTGTTTAAAATTAGGCACTAAAACTTTTTTGGCCCTTAACCACAAAAATAAAGATCTATTAATTTTAATTATTAAATTTTAATAACTTTTTAGTTTAGGTATCAAAATTAAATACCATTTTAGATTAAGTACTAGTTGAAAATCAAACAAAATAATAAAATAAAAGGTATTAAAATTTACAAATATTACATCACATGCCATTAAAATAAAAAAATAAAAAAAATATTACATTAATTTATACTATATTGTATTAAAAAAAAAAATCAATTCAGTCACAACTTAACTGTGACTGTCTTGGTAAATTGAAAGAGATAACTCATACCACTATACTATATATTATTTTGAGCATAAGTATTGTTTTGACCTTTATTTATGCTATATTGTAGTATAAGTTCTTTAAAAAAAATTTAATTAAGTCACAATTTAACTGTGACTGTCTCACAACTTAAATGTGACTGTCGTTCAGTCACAACTAAATTTGAAGTTGTGAGTGTTGTACAGTCACAACTAAATGTGAAGTTTAGACTACATTAGTAAATTTTTAAGATAATATAAAAGCCTTAAGGGCAATTTTGTCAAAACCTTATAAATTTTAAGTAACACCTATTATATGTGGGCAAAAGGACAAAAATGTCAAATAGAAAAAGCTCAAATCAAATAGGCCAACATATTTGTGACTTAATCAAAAAAATTACATTTAATTTGGTAGTTCAATTGAAATATTATATGGTATTCATGCTATACCAAAAAATTATTGAGATTTGATATTTAATCTTAAATTTTCTAAAAAAATAATGACTCTTTTGTATTTTTCATACCAAAATACCCCTTTATATAGAAAAATGTCGCCACAGTCCATCATGTGTTGACAAAAAATTTGACAAGTTGTTGCAGCAGCCAAACCCTACTCCACCTTCTTCCTGTAGCAGCCATAGAGAACGACCTCTCTCACAGGCCAACGACCCATCATCTCATCTCTCTATCTCTCTCCCCTTTTCTCCCGATCCAAATCTAAAAAACAAAAACAAAAATAAAATTTGAAAACCTATATATGAGTTTTTTTTTTTAATGGGTTGGAAGGGAAATAGAGAGCAAGAGAGAGACAGAGACAGAGACAGAGAGATGAGAGGTCAGTATAGGAGGTGGAGGATGGTGGTGGGCATCGGCTAGCAACCCATCATATTTTCTCTCTATCTCTCTCTCTCTCTTCTTCTCTCCTAACCCAAATCTATAAAAAGATTAAAATAAAAAAAAAACTTAGATATGGTGGAATGTGCTATAGCTAGAAGAGCATAAAAGATGGTCGAATTTGTGGACACCACATGGTCGACACATGTGTTGACCAAAAATTCGACCATGTGGTGATCAAAAATTCAATCATGTGTCGACAAAAAATTCAGATCTGAAAATTTTGCATATTCTTCTTCTTCTTCTTCATCACTGGGTTTTGATAAGTATGATATCTCAAAAAATCAATCATTTTATGGGTTTTACTGGACAACGAGGGGGGATGCGAGGGTTTTTTTTTGTGGGTTTTGCTGGGCGACGTGGGTTTTTTTTTCATTGGATTTTGTTAGGTTTACTGCAACAGCGGGGGATGAAGGTGTCAGCAACTGGAGCCGTGAGGGGGCAATGGTTGTCTGGGGAAGAGAAAAAAAAGAAAAAAAAAAAGCTACATTAAATAAATAAATACAAAGGGTTTTATATGGAGGGTATTATGGATATTTCATAGGCAAAAGGGTCATAAAAGTAAAATTTGGGGCTAAGGGGTATTTAAAAGGGTGAGGAAATTACAGATTTAGTTCAGTTATTTTATATCTAGTTTAATTTTGATCTATAATTTTTTTTAAGTTCTATTTTGATCTACTAATTATTCTACTTATTCAATAAAGGTACAAATTTGTTTTCTCAAATTTAATATGTTTTTTACCCTATCAAATCTCACCCAAATTCAGCAAACATATACTTGTTTTAAAGCTATGCATTTCTTTTTTACAACCATATAAAGATCATTCAAATTGGAGTCCTAAAACTCAAAATAATTGACCCTAAAGTAGGATATCCGAAACTACCAATTTTTCAAACTTCACCCAATCTCAATTCTGTTAGATTATAATACTCCAAATTTATTTTTATGACTAAGAAATGATGAAATATAACTTATACTTCAATTATAATTGAAGAAAATACAACTTAAAGGATTTAAAGTCACAAATCTGAACCTTTATTGAACAAATGAAATAATTAGTAGACCAAAACATAACTCAAAAAAGATCATAAACCAAAATTAAACTAGGTATAAAATAAGTGGACCAAATATATAATTTCCTCTTAAAAAAGGTTATTGAATAAAATTTTTCAAACAAAATTAGCTCAATTAGGTTTATAATTATTATTTTTTTTCCCTCCGGATCAAAACGGCGCCGTTTAATGAGATAAGCAGTCCGCCGAATAATTCGAAGCGTTGGTCGCATTGGTCCGCTTCTATTCAACGCGTATGGGCGAACGTGAAGAGCAAGGCCCTGCTCTGAGAGCTCTCGGCTCTCTCTTGAAGCTCACCCAAGTGTTTCTTTGGTGCGTCTCTTTTGTCTCTGTTTCTAGGGCATTCTTGGTTTAACACAGTAGGCACTTTGTCCTGTGATTACTTGGTTTTCTAAGTCTGTGTCTGCTTGGCAGGGACGATGGCTCAACGGAGACGAACGACAGGTCGTTTTCCCAGGGACGCACTGTAAGTCTTTGGTTTTCATTAAGCTCAATTTCATTTAATCTGAAAGTTTGAGACTTTGTATTGAATGCTTTAAATTTCTCCCTATAATTACAGAAACCAGCTCACGATGGTCGTGATGATGGTTCAAATGTCATGTCCTCAGGCTAGTGATTCACTTTCTCGCTTTCCTTGTTATGTTTAACTGTTTCTTGTACTTTTCTGGAGCTCACTGGATGTTGGTTGCATTATGCTAATATGCTATGATTAAGTTATGTGTCTTTTAGTGGTCTTGAATGTTTTAGTGGGAATTTTTGGGTTTTCAGATTGTGGAACTTTGCCAGAGGATATGGAGCTTGCTAGACAGATGAATGCTCTGGGGCTTCCCTTTTCATTCAACACAAATAAGGAGGTAAGTTAACATCTCTCTGTGATAAAATACTGCTTCTTCAGCCTTTGTATTTACCACCACAAGCAGAAGTAATATTTTCTTGGTCTGTTAATACTGATACTCATTTGCAGAAGAGGAACAGAATGACGGAAGGCAAAAGAAAGGGTATGCACCTGAAGCATCCGGACACTTCTGAAGCCGTTGCGGCTGAAGCACTGGAGTCTTCCAAAGTGAGTGTGGGGGAGATTGTCTCTCCTATTATATTTGATGGTAACGCAAGCAGTTCTTTGTGTTGTATGTCAATGATGGGCCAAAGTGTATCATCTTCCTCTGATGTTGCAGCGGATGCCATTAAATTTCAATGTCCTTCTGGTGAAGGAGATCCAGCAAGTTCAACTGAGATTACTAGTGATGCTGTCAAGGAACAAAATCATAATGGAATGTTATTGGGCATTGTTTGTAATGATGGTCAGGATAATGGCCAGCATTGTGACTCTTCACATAGCGGTGCTGTGCTCAATGACACAATGGAAATTGCAGCAAGTTCAACTGATTTAGACGCTGGACATTTGCCAGGGAGCTGCTCAACAGATGCTGCTGTTGGCCATGATAAGACAGAACCAGGTGAAGGATTAATGGAGCATGACCACTTAGAGTGTTCATTAATGGCTTCCCATGAAGCAGAACTTACCAAAATATGCAAGGATTATGCCCCTGATCAGAAATGTGTTTCTGAATCCGAATATTCCACGTGTTCAGAAGTGCTTGACCATGATGGAACTGACAGCCAAAACAATGCTGAATTTGGGGACTGGATGGTATATTGGGATTCTTACTACATGAGGAATTACTTCTATAATATCAGAACAGATACTTCCACATGGTACCCACCCCCAGGCATGGAGCACCTAGCAATTGTCGACATCGCATATAAGCCAAATGAAGTGAATGCTGAAGCAACTAAGATGGATGTTACCACTGACTCATTTGAAGAATCAATAAATGATGTTTTACAGGGTCAGTCATATCTTGAGCACCCAGAGGGGGTTGGACTCACTGTTGAGAATTATGTGTCTGATATGACTTTGCCAACTGTCACTGTTGGCAGATGTCCTGAACACGCAGATGAAATTAATGAGTGCAATAACAGCCGCAATGAAGGGATTGCATCATGCTTGTCATCAAACTTCCAGGAGCCTATTGCGAGGTACGCTTATGTTCTATCTATGTGTTTTTCCCCCGTTGAAATTCATTAATCTGATTTATGCTTATAATGTTACTCTACGATGACCCTGAGACTCTTTTCATTTTATGGTGCTCACAGTTGCAGAAATAAAACCAAGCAGTTGGTTGCTGATGAGGTCTACAACAGTGAATTGCAACCAATTCTTGCAGAAAAAACTCAACAAAATACTTTTGATCTCTATAATGAACCTAATAAAATTAACTCTTGTGAGGAAACTCTTAAAAATTGCGAAGATGACGAAGCCTTGCAAATATTAGATATGAGCAGGTAGAATTTAGAATAATGGTCTTGATTATTTCTTTTTCAGCATGTTTATGTGGAATCTATATGAACGTTTGTCTACTGATGATTTTGTTTGCAGCTTGTCCAATACATACACTGAAGAAGTTTCTGAGGATAGTAATATGCATTCAGGAACGGGAATTCCTGCAATAAATGACTTGGAAATGCAGCATGACCCTGCTGTAGTAAAACAGAAAAAGAAAGTGAGAAGAATGCAAATTCGGAGAAGATTGTCTAATGAGAATGAAGGTTCATGACTTGATTTTGTTGCTGTTTATTAGTGCGTTTATATTTATTTTCTTCAGTAACATCCTTTCTGATAAACCATTCTCATATTGCAGAACTTCTATTTCAAGGGTTGTTCAAAGAGTTTTCTGCTGATATTGGCAAATATTGGTGTCAGAGGTACCTATTATTCTCCAGATATGATGATGGTATAAAAATGGATGAGGAAGGATGGTTTTCTGTTACTCCAGAGCCTCTAGCTAGGCATCATGCACATCGTTGTGGTAGTGGCATCATCATTGACTGTTTTACTGGAGTTGGTGGGAATGCCATCCAACTTGCACAGATGTGAGTTATTGACTATTTTATGATTTTTTTTCTTTTTTATGCTAAAGATCCTTCTGGTAAACCTGACGAGTGTTATAGTGAGGAGAAATTTCACTTGTCAGAAGGTGGCATCTTAGACAGTGTGTTTAATCTTGCGGGACCTAAGACCAGAAACTATTAATTCCAAATAATTTATTTTGGATGATAGCTTAAGTACAGAAGTTCATTTACCAAAGGTGAGGTAGGTAAATACAGGCACAGATGCAAGCACACATGCGCAAATGTATGTATGTGCTTGCATGCGTTTTATACATGTATATTCATGTACTATATGATGGTAAAAACTTCTGACATGATCAAGCATTCAAGTAAGCTTCTGAAGTTGCAATTAGGGAAGGCACCATCAAATAAATAATTAAAACTAGTTGATGTTTTTTCATCCCTTGAAAGGCTTAGATCTAACAATCTTGGTCTTTAAATATCTCACTGATATTATCATTTCAAACTTCACAATAGGCTATTTGCTGAGTTTATACTGTTGACATTAGGCAGATTCAAACAGACATGTAATTGTGGATGGTAGTGGTTCCCATTCATAGAAGGACATATGCTTTTAATGCATATGTTGCACATCCTTAATTGCGTGTTGATTGAACCCAGCATGCTGGTTTGGCCAACTCTTTACTTTTTAAGGTTTCAGTTCAATTAGTAAATTCATTACTCCTTGTTTATTTTATTAGTTGACTGGTTTGGTAAAGAATAATTTTAACTCTCTAAAATTTCTTAACAGATATCTGAGATTTTAAACAGGACCCAGGATGCTTTTTATTTATTTATATATTGATTATCCTTATACATGTGACATTGCAGAAGCAAACATGTAACTGCTATTGATATTGATCCGAAGAAGATTGATTATGCACACCATAATGCTGCCATCTATGGGGTAGATGACAAGATAGATTTCATAAAAGGGGACTTTTTCCGTTTGGCACCAAAACTGAGGGTACTAAAGCTGACTTCTCATGTGTTCAGAGTTTCCAATGTTTTGTTATTATCATTGTTTTGTTGATAGGTATCCATGAACATAGCTTTTTGAATAAATTTTAGACTTATTTCTGCTGGTTTCTGCAGTTGGTGCTAATATGCCATATAATTATACTTGAAGTCTGTTAGGTTACCGTAAAATTTAATGTATACTTGGCTTCCATCTTTAGCTTTTTTTTAATTTCTTCAGTTACCAACTGCAGGCAGACACAGTCTTTTTGTCACCCCCATGGGGGGGACCTCATTATGCAAAAGTAAAGACATATGACCTTAAGACAATGCTTAAGCCACATGATGGGTATGTTTCCTCTTCTTAATATTTATTCTTTGAAATTTCTAATTTTTATTACTCATTGCAACTCAGTCGTGTACTTGGGCAGATATTTTCTCTTCAGCACTGCAAAGAAAGTTGCTTCCAAGATTGTCATGTTTCTCCCTAGAAATGTTGATATCAACCAATTAGCAGAGCTTTCTTTGTCTGCGAGTCCGCCATGGTCACTAGAGGTATCTTCTTTATCTTTCTTAAAGAGAAAAAAAAAAATCAAAATGCCTTTTAAGTTTCTCTTTCCCTCCCCCCCTCTTCCTCCTACTTCTGTCACATGGCTACTAACATGGCGTTGAGGCTTGAACTGGGGATGGACTGTGGAAAGTAGGTGGGTTTTACTGCCAGGCCTGTCCCCACCACTGCCCATCGATCGAGACTCACAATATTATGCTTTCATTTGGTGTTATGTTAGGTCAATAATATTGTCAATTTGTTTTTGTAACATTGTAAACATTGCATCATTTTCTGTCTATAACCAAATAGATTATCATGCTGTTATTTCTGAGGGTCGAGGTATTTGGTCTCAGGTCGAGAAGAGCTTTTTAAATGGCAAGTTGAAGGGAATAACCGCTTACTTCAATGACACAACAGAAAGAGGATGATATTGTAGTTTTATTCATAGGTGGTGAGATAATGTGCACAGCTATTAATTAGGGTAATCTTAACAGTATGACTAAACCATAAGCAAACTGGTGATTGCGGGTTCAAGTAGCAGAAACAGCCTCTTGGGAATAGGTGTGTGGTTGCGTACATCATACTCTCTATAGATTCTGCATTGGCAGTAGCCTCATGCACTGGAGCTTTTTTTATTGTTAATATGGAGGTGGCACAAATTTCAGCTTTGTTTATGTGGTCATGTTGTAAGCAATTGACATGTATCAATTACTTGGGTAGAAAACCATATTTTACCTAAGCAGTTAGTAGTATACGTAGATCAGATTTGACTTGGTTATGTACATATAGACCAGATTACTGATTCATGAGCATTGTGATCGAGTATTTTCAGTCAGATTTAGAACTTTCCATTAAAAACAGTACTGGAGAGATTATACTGATTTTATAATATGTTGTGAACTGCATGAACCCGGTTTGGGCGGCACCAGTTCAGGCTATGTAGCTGCCATCAAATGGACATAATAATGGCTCGGCTTCTCTCTCTCTCTCTCTCTCTCTCTCTCTCTCTCTCTCTCTCTCTCGGGTCGAGGGTTACACTATTCCCCTTTTTATGGGTCAGGTTTGTGATCAGAAACAAGGTTGGACTTGGGAGAGAAAACTGGATTCATATAGTATATACCCAAAAAATTACATCATGTTCTACAAATGCGCGCTAAATTTATAAATTATCATTGTATTTTTATACAAATCTACCATATTATATACAGATGTATCGTATGTGTTTTTCTAGTTATGTAAGTTACTAATTATGCTTAAAGGAACAAGTGCGATTTGATGGTGTACGTTTCGTAAAAGTAGTAAAATAATCAACTGTTTGTTTTGCAAGAAACAAAAGTAAAATCGATAAATTAAGGTGGTCAATCAACCAAAGCATGTTTGAATGTTTGATGGTGAATTGATGATGACGTAGACAGAAAGATATGGCTGCCAAATGATGACGCGTGGCAGCCTTTGGCTGTTCTCGGTGGGGAAATGAACAAGAAGCAACAGCCTGTGACAGTTGATTGTTTGTATTTGCTGGTTAAAATCAATCAACTCTCCTTACATTTCAATCATAATGACCACTGACGAGGTTGATGTTAACTTCACTGAGATTTTGAAGAAATATCTGCCATGCAAACAGGGGCACGTGATACATATATTTTCGACTGTTGTATGTCGCTATGGTTCATTTTTTCATTAAATCTTAGATGTATCATGTATGACATATGGTGTTAGTATAAGGTGAATTGATTTTAACTACTAAATTTGAATAATTTTTTAGTTTAGATATTAAAATTAAATAGTATTTTAGATTAGGTATTAGTTAAAAAATTAAACAAAATAATAAAGTAAAATATATTAGAATTTACAAATATTACATCTCATGCCACTATAATAAAAAAATAAAAAAAAATATTACATCACAAATATTATATTAATTTATATTATATTGTATTAAAAAAATCAATCCAGTCACAACTTAACTGTGACTGTCTTGATAAATTGAAAGAGACAACTCACACTACTATATTATGTATTATTTTGAGTAAAAATAATATTTTGACCTCTATTTATACTATATTGTAGTATAATTTCTTTTAAAAAAATTCAATTAAGTCACAACTTAATTGTGATTGTTTTACAACTTAGATGTGACTGTCGTTCAGTCACAACTAAATTTAAAGTTGTGAGTGTCGTACAGTTATAACTAAATGTGAAGTTGAAACTATATTAACAAATTTTTAAGATAATATAAAAGCTTCAAGGACAATTTTGTCAAAACCTTATAAATTTTAACTAACACCTATCATATGTTGACCAAAAGATAAAAATATCAAATTGAAAGGCTCAAATCAAAAGAGTCAATATATTTGTGACATAATCTAAAAAATTATATTTAAATTTGATAGTTTAATTGAAATATTATATAGTCTTCATGCTATACAAAAAAATTATTGAGATTTGGTATTTAATCTTAATTTTCCAGTTAGTATATGGTCTCATAGTTTAAATCCATCCATCAGATAAATTCATAACATCAAAATTAATAGAAAATTCTATATTTAGCATTCATTTTTGAAATTTAACTTATTTAAGTCTATACCGTTGTTTTTGTAAAAAAAAAATTTACATTATAAGGTCATCAATATATAATAGACTTAATAGTACCATCCGTAAGTTTTAAACCGATAAAAGTATTTACATTTTAAATTTATTTCATTTGAATAAAAGTTAACGTTGGTTGTTCAAAACTTTATGTATAATTGTTAGTGATTGGTGTTATTGAATACGATAACTACTATATTTTGGGAGTTTTAAAGTTTTTTCTTTTTGACTTGTGCTTATTAATGATCAACAGTGATAGTAGATAACCTTTGAATGCTTGACCTAAATTCAGATATTTACTTAAACCATGAAATTGTTCAATTTTTCGGACCCCTTTTCATCACCTTTTAATTTCACTTAATTATTTTAATACAAATGAAGTAAGGTGCTTTAAGTAGAAGTCTAAAATGAGAAATAAATACAAGTCAAGATCCAGCCTACCCAAAAGTTAAGTAAAAGCCTAATCTCTTTTACCGAGTACTCGGCAATTCTACAGAGCGCTTGTCTTATTTAGCACTCGACAGTTGCAAATGCAACCTGCATCTGCGATCTCATTCATTAATGTATCTGCAATCTAAAATATGCATCTATAACTTAAAAATCTATATTTGCAACTTAAAATTTGCATATGCAAATACATCTGCCGAACTCTTGTCAGCTTGTTTTCTGCATATAGACCAATAAATTAAGTTTTGGCTTAATTTTTTATTTGACTAATTCTACTTAAAAATCTTTCAAAAACTATATTTCATAATAATTTATTAATAAATCAATTCTCCACGATTTTTCATAAGTTTTATCATTGCCATTCAAAATTCTTAGTCTCCACCCACCGAAAGTTACTAACCGGAAGTCCATTTTACTTACCCCAAGCCATGAATGACCACGGGTCCACGGCCCACCCACCCAACCAACCGCCAATACCGGACCCAAACAAAAAAACTCCCTGACATATGACACGTGGGCCCCACTGTCATTTTCTTGTAGTCAAAGCTAATGACTACGCGCAAACATTAAAAGGCGCGAGCCCCACCCCACTGATCCCCACTTGATTAACAAAAACAAAGTCGCCTGATTTAAAAAATTAGTTGTCTTTTCGAGTCGTTTAACGAAATCTCAAGCGTGATTTGGGCAACATAATGACCGTGACATAATCTCACATAAATTAATTAAACAAAGCAACTCCTTGTAAATTAATACCCGCCATTTTACACAGAGTAAAGCGAATCTTCAACTCTTTCACTCTCCGAAATGCAATGCGAGTGAGATTATGAGATTCGGGGTGGTAATTGACAATGCCGGAGGAGCAGAGATCGGGTTTGAGAGTCCGAGACGCAAGCCCTGACTCGGTCATCTTCACCCTGGAGTCCAACTTCAGTCTCTTCTCTTCCGCCTCTGCGAGCGTTGACCGCTGCTCTTTCGACTCCGAGATCTCTCCGGTATCACCCTCTGCTCTGCATGCTTTGTTTTTATTGTGAAAATGGGGATCAATTTGATTCGGTTTATGATGATGTGTGATTTGGATGATGCAGCATTCTTCTTCGGCAGCACATGAAGAAAGCTCGAGTGGTCCAGATCGCGATCCAGATCCAAACAAGCTCGCTTTACACAGCAACATCATCACCCACGGTCGTCTCTCAAGAAAAGGAGAAAAAGCCAAAGGTAACACAGCTAAGCTCTCTCAGACGACGGACTTTCTGTTCTCTGACTCACGCACTGTTTGTTTGTTTGGCTTCAGTTCAAAAAGATGACACCGACGCGGATATAGGTCTCATCGATTCAGCCAGAAACTCTTTCTCTCTGGCCCTCAAAGGTAACGCCCATTTTCGAACCAAACCAAATTAAGCTCCTCAGCTTGAGTGCTTTACCCTTTTGCTTGTATAGAATGCCAGGACCGGCGATCCAGATCTGAAGCTTTGTCGAAAAAGCTAGACAGGCCAAGACCCGCTTCTTTGGATTTGAACAATGCCTCTGTCTCCTCGCCCCGATTGGGAACCATAAAGAAGACCTCCATGGCCTCGTCTCGCAAGTCATCCGGAACGTTTCCAAGTCCCGGAACACCCACTTACCGCCACACAGCTCTAGGAGTGCACAAGGGGTGGAGCTCCGAGCGAGTCCCGGCGCATTCCAATATGGGTCGGAAGAATAATACCACTGCTGCATTGTTGCCCTTCAATAATGGAAGGACATTGCCATCAAAATGGGAAGATGCAGAGAGGTGGATTTTCAGTCCGGTTCAGGGCGGCGATGGTGTGGTGAGGAACTCGTATCAGCAAGCCCAGCGGAGGCCAAAGTCGAAGAGTGGTCCACTTGGCCCTCCTGGGGTTGCTTATTATTCCTTGTATTCTCCGGCGATGCCCATGTTTGAGGGAGACAATGTAGGCAATTTCATGCCTGCTTCGCCATTTTCGGCTGGTGTTATAGCAGCAGATGGTTTGGCATTCCATTCCGGTGACAATAATGGAGGTTTTCCGATTCGGACAGAGCCTTGCATTGCCCGTTCGGCTAGTGTACATGGTTGCTCTGAGGTGCTGAACCAGCAGCCATCACTGCCTTGCTCTCAAGGTTAGTGTTTAATTTGTTTCCATTGGACATCACTTACTTAATTGAGCTAAGTAAATCAAAATAGATTCTCATAGTCATAATAACTTGTATTTGGTACATGAATGTAGGTAATTTACCAGATCGATTTGATATATGCTTGATGGGTTCTTTTGGTATATCAATTGCTAAAACTATTGTGCTCATGCATGGCTGATATTTGGTCTGTTTTCATTGGTTCATACACCAGATGAAAAGCTTGATGGGGTCAAGGATGCAGCAACCAATGTATCTCGAGCAGTTTCCAGAAGAGACATGGCAACCCAGATGAGCCCTGACGAAAGTACCCACTCATCTCCCAATGGGGGGCCTTCTTACTCTGCCTCCACTTCCTCTATTATGCCTGTTCTGGAATTGCAGAGTGGTGCCCCTTCTATGAAGTTGGAAGTCAGGGATGTGCAGGTAGATGAAAGGGTCACTGTGACAAGGTGGTCAAAGAAACATAGATCCCGAATACCTGGGACGGGCGCTGATATTGTTGATAATTGGAAAAAGAAAGATGCTGAGGCTCGATCTTCTGCTTGGGATCTCTCAGATACAGCAGCGAAGAACATTTCACAGTATGTTTGCCACATAATTTTATTATTAAGCATTCTTGTTTTATGATGTAAATTAAAGAAAAATAAAATTAAAGAGTCAAGAATTTCATAGCCAATTTGTTTAAACCTTATGAAGAAAATTGCTATCTTTACGGCATCAGTTTCCTGCCCTGATTACCATAGACTTGCAAGTCAAAAATATAGAGATTTGAGATAAATATCATTAAATGAGTTGATATGTTGACATGTGTGCAGATCAAACATATCTATACTAATATTGAAATGTCAACCTCTGTCTTTTTTCAGAGTTAAAAGAGAGGAAGCCAAAATCACTGCATGGGAGAACCTGCAGAAGGCGAAAGCTGAGGCGGCAATACGGAAATTAGAGGTGTGTCTTTATATATAGTGTTACAGCCCAAATGTCCCACATGGAAAAAAATAGAACATCCTAATATGAGTTGTTAGTCATCTTTCCCTTGCAAGCCGGTTTTTCATAGGCAAGTTAAGAGAAAGCTAGGTTTATGGTGATTTCTAATATTAAGAACTTTTAACAAATGGAAAAAGATGACTAAATGATATACAGGATTTACATCATACTATCCTAATCACAGATTGATAGGTTTTGTTTTATGCTAACCGTGTAAGACATGCATTATTGTGTTCAGTTCTGCAAATATTGGCCCTTACTTTTGTCTGTTTCAGATGAAGCTGGAAAAGAAGAGATCATCGTCTATGGATAAAATCATGAGCAAGTTGAGATCGGCTCAGAAGAAAGCTAAAGACATGAGAAGCTCAGTATCAACCAACCAGGCACAAGGTTCAAGGACCTCACGTAAAGCTATATCAATTCGTAGAACTCGTCAGATGGGTTCTTTGAGTGGTTGTTTTACATGCCATGCTTTCTAATGCCTCATCCGGCGATGTGTTGTTCCACAACTATAAAGCAAGGTAATTTGTCGCTGCAAAATTGTAACTTTTTCAAGTTACCTTGCCATTTGCTTACCTTGAGCTATACAGCAAGGGTCTCTCTGTTGTTTTGATGAAGAATGTAGATTTTGACAACGTTTTAACATAATATGTGCACATAGCAGTTTTTTTAATATTTTGAAATTGTGGAACTTGGTATTCTGTAACATGTATAATATAATTGTTGGGTAGAAGAAACTAGCTGCTGATGCAGTTCAACTGGAAACTACAACCTCGGATTCAATTTACATGCATGTCCTTGGTTTCAGGGTATCTGTTCTGATGAACGATATGAAACCTATTTTTGGTTCTTATGCTGCGTTCTGATTCTGATGAACAGCCATTTGCATCTCTTTCCAGGTTAAGTAAACGAGTTATGGAGGATTAGACATGAATGGACGGTGTATAGCGGTTAGCAGCTATACTATTTTGACACTAAATCAATGTGAACGCAGTTTTCCAGTGGCACGAAGCACCAAAACCTCAAGTTCAGTTTTAGATAACTAGGATCCTAGTAAGCAATTCTTGGGGATTCAATGACTAATAATGCTTGTGTGTGTGTGTGTGTGTGTGTGTGTAAATCAAAGACTTTTAGATTATATACGTACTCTGTTTTTTTTTTCCCACCATGATGCTTGAATCAGAGTGCACCCAGGGCATTGTATGATTGATTAGTTAATTTTTTAAGTTCTTGCATGCTACTCACATATGAATGGCACCGTACTCCATTATTCTGTCTAAGATGCAAAACTATTGTAGTCACATAGAAGCTGTTGTGCTAGTGAGAGTAGAGAGAAACGAGTGAACAAACGTCAACAAATGTCACACAAGAAATCAAACTAAATCCAAATAGGTCTAGTTGGGCTCAATTGGCCTCGGCCAAATGGGCTAGTCCGAAATAGTACGAACTGGACCCCAACCTAAACAAAAGAATTTCGAACCAGACTGGCCCAACACAGCCCGTTGCTTCAGCAACATCCAACATCGATCCAACATCCAACATCCAACATCCAACACAAAAATATAACTATGTCTTCTAGCAGAGTATAGCGGCAAATGACATGGAATCCACAATTCTATTCTAAATGTTGCTATATCAGTCGAGTTTAGAATTTTGTTGAGGAATAGGGTTTTGGAAGTGGGTAAGTGAAGGAAGGGATCCCAACCGTGTAATATTGACATAATCTTGAGGACCATGAGCTGCCAATCCCGGAATTACCAAACCAACTACCCTCAGCAATCTCATAAACCACCCTTCCTTGTATTCCGAACCTCTTATTAAAGGGAGGATAAAACTCCTAATCAGCTCCCAAATTGCATTTAGGCTCTTCGGTATGACCCATAATAAATTGAAGTAGTTCTTGTTGGGTTCCTCCTGCAAGACCTGGATCCAACCAAGATGCATTTTTAGTGTTAGTGATCGTACAAAGAAATTCTATACAACATAGGTATACAATAACTCTATAACCCTTGTTGCATATGTACAACGTTTGTCTCAAAATAACTCATCTATTATGAAAAGACTGGTATCCCTCAAATGCTAACAACTTATTATATAAGAGGCACATCATATAATACACTTATTACATAATTCAAAAGTTGTCATGTAATACCATGTCTACATGCTAGAGAGAGAGAGAGAGAGAGAGAGTGACCTTTCCCTTGTAGAAGCTGTTGTAGTAAAGGCTTGGCACAAAGTGCTTAAACAAGAGAGTTTGATCATCATAAGGTATCCTAGGCACCATGTCATTGCTATAAACATACCTCATATACCTCACCCCATATTTCTCTAGCTTCTCCTTCATAAACTCTCCAAACTTCTCATCCCCAACCCTGGGCTGTCCAAAAGTGTACACCCCCTCCAACCTCTCCAGCAACCGTTCATGTGGCTCGTGCATTGCCAACACCGCCACAAACATTATCGCCAGGGCCCCGCCCAAGCTGTGCCCTGTCAATATAAACTTTGCACTCTTGTTCTTTTCCAGTATGTCTATCAGCATTTGTCTGATTTCGTAGTAAGCAAACTTATGTTGGTCACTGCCTTGTTGTTCTAGTTGATCATCAGGTTCAAGGGGCCAGCTGTAGTTTTTTTGCATGCCAAGAGCTTTCATGAAGCCGCCATGGGTCTTCCCAACTTTGGGGAACTCGCACCATGAGATATCGAAATCAGTCCTCCATGCATCCGCATCAAATGGGTCGGTGCCTTTGAATGAGACCACAATCAAGTTAGGGTCTGACCTTGTGTCTTGGAACACCAAGGCTTGTGTTGAATCTCGTCCCTGGTAACCTGTGGTATTCAAACATTTCCATGAATAATTATTTTAGTAAATGGGCCTTATAACTTTAGGCTTGGATTTCAGGGCCCCATTTGGGCCAAACTTTTTTAATAAGATTTGGGCTCAAATTTTTATTGACTAAGAAAAACTTTTTTTTCTTTTTTCTTTTTGGATGTTTGTATGAGCAAGCACACCCAGGTTGGATAGAAAAACGATTGAGGCAAGCGTAGCTTCCCCTAGTGGCTAGTGTTTGCTGAATCCTCAACATTTGGAATAACGTAAGAATTAGAATTAGAGACAAGTTTAGAGTTTTATATTTGTCCTACTTCCTTACAACTTTGCTTACTAATTGCTTTCATGTGTCTAGTCATCCAATGCTTAATTAATTCCATTATTAGTTTAAGCTTATTTGTGGGGTTAGAGTACATCATCAAACTATGCAATATTTATTTGTATTCATATGAAGCAAACAGAGTTCTTGCCACAACAACTAGATCATGTTCATCAACAATTAATGGGTTTGTGAATGGGAAAATGGAATGCTAAATATCAAGCAAAGTGATCATGAGTCTGAGTCATGACCTACATATCAAGCACATTAATTATATATATCATTTAATTAGAAAGCCAATTCTGCTGTAGATTGTTTTGCTCATGGATAAATCCTAAAAACAGTCATATATATGATCTTTTAAGGAATATGCAATTAATTAAGGTTTGTTTCTTACCATTCCAAAACTTGTGAAACCCCAAGAATTTCATCTGCGCACTCCAAAGAATAAAAAATCAATTAATTCCGATCATCATCATCATCATATGCACATAATGACATTGGTTATATATGCATATATAGTACTAATGCTAATTAATTACGTACCTTCCAGTGATCCCTGACAACAATTTCACTGAGGTCTTGGTTTTCATATGACAATTTAGCAGCCATCATAGAGAGCACCCCTTTATATCTTGCATGGTCAGGTTTGATGTTGTCATCTAATTCAATGCGTCTATCAAGATTTCCCAACACGGTTCTGGATGATAAAGAATCGGGGCTCACCACCTTTCCTGCACACCCATATATCCATTTAGTCATGTATATATAAGCACTGAAATTAGCAGAATATAATGACCCTTTTAATTAGTTATTTGCTGTTTTGAGTCATGCATACATTAATTAATAACTGGAAAGATTGAAAGGTTATTGATGATTCATTTTTCAACCATGGTCATTGACTTGGGCTGTATTGATTAGTAATACATTGAAAAATCTCTTAAAATCAATAAGCGGGATCCTTAATTCTTTTGATTTCAAAACCGAAACATTTTCTAGCCAATTGAAAGTAGTTTGGTCCCATAATCAAAACTCCTTCAAATCAAACCGAAAAAGACACCGGTTTCACAATCAAAACGCCTTCATACCAAAATAAAATTAAGGGGTTTTAATTAATGAATTCCTTTGTTAAAAAAATTAAAAAAAGCTTAATTATAAACGTTCAGTTAAGAACTAGCCCGAGTAAGTACATAATTATCAACATACATATATCTACAAGACTACAACTAAGTGGACCAAAATACACATGACCTAATTACCTTTGAGCCGGTTTATGAAGAGCATGAATAATCCGCCGTTGCTTGATATAAGATTGAGCCACTTCTGGACAACTTTCCCAATCCAAGCCATGGGGTGTGTGGAGAAAAGGAAGCCATATTGCACTACAACAGAGATGAAGATGAGCCACCTGCGTTCAAAGTTTCTTGGCTTCCGGCCTTCCTCTTCCGAGCTGTTGATGAATCTTCTTTTTTCGATATCGGAGGAACACAAGAGGCGAATGAGCTCAATGAAACTTACCTCTTCTGGCTTCAAAAACACATAATTGTCACAGACACGTGCATGTTCCTTTGAAGCCATGTTTTAATAGTGTGGCTTCGAACCAAGGAGATGATGATGATGAAGATGATGGGCTGCGATATGTCAAAGTCTCAACAGATACTACAGATCAACCATATATATATACAAAAGTAGGACGTACAGTGATTCTATATATGTCTATATTTATATAATGTGCCCTACCATAGGAAATTAAGGAATATCTATTATTTGAGAGTACTGGTTGCTTAATTTATTGCATTAACTTGTTAATCTTGGGTTTTCATCTATATATAACGGTAGCTAGCCATGTTGGAATTTTCGCCTAAACAAGACAAAAAGTAGTAGTTGTCCTTCTCTTTTTGTTGTTTTCTGTGTTTTTCTTTTTTTACCTTATGCATTTCAGTTTCAACAGGAGTAATTTATTACCTTGATGTGTAATTTTAACAGATTAATCACCAGAATTAACAAAGGTTGAAGAGATGGATCGCCAAATTAACAAAGGTCAATTAAACAGATCACTCACTCTATTCGTATAGTGTGGACGTCAGCAGAGCAATACCCAAGATAAACTACAAATATACGGTGCGTTTATCTGCACTCGAGACAAACTATATATGTGTATATATATATATATAGTACTCTATTCTATAACACGGAAAGAAAAAAAAAAAAATCACCTTTCTATTCATCATGCATGGATTACCTTAATTTCATTCATATGTAATGTTAATAACAAAGTAAATCTTAGTAATTAATATGCATGAGAGTCTGAACTATACTTAATTTCCTTTATTTAAAAGAAAAAGAAATAGTGAAAGGTCGAACTCTTCCTGTGTTTAATCATCACATCATTTGAAATTCTGCATATACCATCAATTTTTTCATTCAAATTAAACACACCGTACCCCTTACATGATTAGGTCAAATAAGGGAATAATTAGCTAACAAATGATTAAATTAAAACTATATGACACGAACTACAGAGAATTTGCTGACTAATTGGTGATTAAGCTCTTAAAATAAATTACGTACACGGGTTCAAGATAGCACGTACGTCCATGGGTGCTTGGTTTAACTAGTCAAGCTTGGAATTTTGCAAATCAAGTCGTACTACTCTCTCGATCACACAAAGTTAATTGAGACACAGTTAATATAAGTGGCTGGACCTATATTAATATTTAATTATGTCAAACCATTGATCATTGCGCGCGTAACACTAACAATGATGCCTATATCTTCTTCACGATTAACGTTCAAATTAAATCGAAGAATTATAGTCACGATCGATGGGTCTTGTAAGAAACCTATTTATTAAGACCCTTTAATCTCCCAATCCGCTGGTAATGCCAAATCGCCAATATAGACCAATGTTTTAAACAAATTTACTGTCAGACTGTATTAATATAATATTAGGAGATATTTCTCCTTATTTATTTTTTTTATTTTTTTATTTTTTTATTTTTTTCAGTCAAATATGATTTCTTTTGACAAAGCCCTTTTAGCTTGTTAAATTAAGAATTGTTAGAAAAATTATTGGATATAACCAATATACCGCTACGTGGTATAACCAATCTAACGTGTAAGAATATTATTAGACGGTATATTTATATTAGTAGGGTATAATATTAATAACATCTACTCATATTATGATACATAGATTAGTTATACCATGTGGCACTGTGGCAGTGCATCGCTTATACAAAATAATTTCTCGAATTGTTAAATCTAATTTATGTGCAAGTTTACAAAATTATAATCAACCACAGCTAGCTAGGATGATAGTTGGATTAGATATTAATGCGGGAGCATTGCTCGGGCTCAAGGGTGGGCCTATATGGTTCCAGGTTTGGCTAATCCGTAAGGGTGGAAGTCCGAATGAGTAGTCATGGAGAGTGTGCTCTCGAGTCTGGTATTAGGTGATTTATAGGATTAGGTTGCGCCTCTTCTAACAGCTATGGCTTTTGGAAATATTGGTTGCGCTTGTTCACATCAGATATTCCACAGATACATATGGATTGGATTACATCCTTGCTTCACTGAAAATTATAAGGTCTTTTCTGGGCTGTCCTCTTAGTTGTATTCTATTAGTTTTTTCCTCAATTATTTTATTCATAGGTAAAAGCAAACTTTAGAGAAAATTATAATTTAGGTGCTTTATATAATTTAGTTTTCAAAATATTATCCGAAATCTTCAACTTATGGTTTTCGAGGGACCATTTGGGGCAAGAACTTTCTTCTCTTTTTCTTATTTTTTTATTTTATTTTATGAATTATTGTTCTTATTGAAGAATGGCTAGTCATAGGCTCATAGCCCATGAAACCAAAATACAGAAGGCTAGAATCTTCCATGTTTAAAAAGCACAAATTGGGCCTTCTTGGGTCTCTAAACTCTATTCGCACTTCGCAGTATTTTAATGGTGGAAGTATATATGGCCAGCCCATGGCCCGGATCTACGTTTCGGCCAACCCAAAAAAGCATGCAATATTCTTCTCAAGTTCAAAGATGACGCTTCTAAATACACCCAAGAATTTGATCAGAAGACTCAGTAACGTTACCCCTAGATCAATGTACATTTAGAAAAAAAAAAAAAAAAAAAATCGAAAAATCGAAAGAAAAAAACCCACAAAGGATCGGTAGCTGAGCATGACCTTTATTTCTATAGCATTTACACCAATTACACAACCATATTGAAAAAACACTCCAGCTTACAGTTTTACCCCTAAAGATCCATGCATGTGAAGCTTTTAACTCCTTCCCAGCCTTCCTATTGATGATGTTTGGCCATGAGTAATGATAATAATAATAATATGGGGGTGGTGGGGTCTATCCTGTCGATGATTCTAGAAGTAGATCGAATTGGGACAAAACTTCAAGGAAAGTTGATTAAATTGGATGTGATGTGTTGTGTTGTATTTGAATGCAAATACATCCCACCTAGCTATCAAAAGGACAGATGCAGTGAGCTAGGAAGAAATAATATTATTGGGGATTGTAATTAGGGTATGCAAGAGATTTAGATTGTACGTACCTGTCACTCTCAAGTCTCCGACCTCGTCTCCCAGCTGAGGCTGGGGGTCCCCTAGGACCCCTACAAAATCTAATCCGACCAACCAACATGCCCTAATCCCCATTTTTGTATTCTACCCATATTACTACTCTTAGTCATTTCATCATTTGGTTGCCCTTATCTTATTCTTACCTTCTTCACTTATTAGGTTACTAGCAACCCAATCCAATCCAATCCGTTCACATATATTATAAACGAAAAAAACCCAATTTACACCTCAATATTACAAGTAAATTTTCCATATTACGTAGGAAGTTGGTCAACAATGTATATCAAGTTTACACCTGCCCTCACGTGTAGCCACATTCTGCACATGAAAAGACGATAAATGGAGAAAGATACAAATAGTTAAATGCAGCCCCACCCTTGCATTATGCAAACCAAGTGTGGATTGGGAGTCGAACGCATAACCTCTTGCAAAAAGTACTCTACACTACCAGAAAATTGGCCATCAGCCACTGTCCACATCTGTGGGCTTTACCCAATTTTTCCACTGTTATCTGTGTCTAACCCAGCTAGCTACGGAACAGCTACTAAAACTGGGTCAGTGGGTACTACTTGGGTGGGTATAGGCCATTCACTCACATTTTGTGTAAAACGGTGGGATAATACCTTGAAAGTTCTGTACATCAATATCAATAAAATAGATTCATTATTATATTAAACTAATTATTTTTTAAATAATATAATATGGCATGAATGCTGGACTCACTATCTTAATTTGTAAACCGTGAGTTATTATTTTTATATTTAAACAAATACATGGATTTATTCAAAATATTTTAATAATATTGCATTTTTTTAATCACCATCAGTCCAAGAAATCGCTGCCATCGGGCCACTGTCGGACCAGGTTCAACTGCTTGCCCCTTCTTGTTAAAAACCATCACCTCTGGTCCATTAACTGCCCAATTTTCTATGTTTCGCCCTCGACGTTTGCACAGCTCACTTCCATCACCATCTTCGATTTCTTCAGCGCTATCATCTTCGTCCCATTCCCTGGAACGTTGAGTAGCTCCCCATTATGCATATCAGCTAGTGGGTTTAGTGGCAGCAGCATTCCTGTGTCGGCCTCTAGTGAAACAAGATCATCATCCACAAACTCATGCATCTGTACAAGGATATGAACAAGCTAGCAGTCAATAATAGTTCATATAAATTCATAGCTAAATAATAAGTAGCATCTCATATGTGGTAATGAAGTACTTGCCTTTTACTAAGAGCTGAGTTCACAAATTCCTTCTCACACACCACCGTCGCAGCAGAGAAGAAGGGTGAGGTGGACTTTGTATTTGGGTGTTGTATTTCTATTGTCAAATTAAAGGGATAAGTTTGTTCTATTTATCAGTCTTTGGGTGTTGTGTAGGGAAGTTCTAGAATCAGCTTTTTTAATTTGTATTGTACTTCTGTGACTCTATTAAAGTATTAACTGGCAATTAGATTGTAAAATAGGCGGCAATTTTTTGGATTAATTGTTGCCGCTCATTACACCCACCGTATATCACACGCAAACAAAAAATCAATCACATAGGAAATATATCTGTGATATTTTAGGCCTAGTCGAAATTAGCTCTGTTACACACTTCTCAACCATCCACTTGCTGTCTGACAGTGATTAGAAATGCGAACTCTAGCACAGAGAATATCATTATTATTGTGAATATATATAAAAAGTTAGAAAAAATATATATATATTATAATTGAATAAATTAATTTTTTAATCTATAGACATAGATATACATATCTGTGAGATCTATTCTCACATATTCTCATCGATCAGTGGGTTTTTTGAACTTAATAAAAGGAATAGCATTGACTGAATTGAAATTTGTCACAGAATTTTATCTGTGGCTAAAAATTTGTTCCTATTGGCCAATTTTCTGGTAGTGCTAATACCATGTTAGATAATTACTATACTCTAAAAACTTAATTTATTAGGAAATTGGCCAACAATATATATTAAGCCTACAACGAATTTGTGTTTGACTCTCTTATTACATGATAGATTGCGAGAGAGGGTTTTTTTTCCCAATATTACAAGATTATTTAATGTCACAACGTCCAACTTTTGGAATCCCAAGCAATTACCCAAAGTGTGTGTGTGTGGAGAGATACAAAGTACATGTGGGTTATGGAAGGCTCTATGCTATGTTCAAAAGACAAGGGGCCGGGGCACCCTCTTACTCCATTACAGAATTACAGAATGGAGAAGACCTTCAGGAATCAGGATGAGGATGTTGGGACCTTAATTAGCCAGATGTCTCGTCTCACATGGGTCTTCAGAAGACTTGTTTGTTTGACCCTTACATGTTATTTATTTATTTATTTATCATGATGTCTATCATGTTAGCCTTCCAATACTCTTGTGTTTGTATCTCTCCTAGATTGTATTGGAATTGGTTGGGATCGATGTGGATGGAAGGAATAAATGGGTTTTGTTGAGACATATGTGCATGATCCTTGCATTGAGACATTAGCACTTCTGTGTCTTTAGATCCTGCATTGGGAGGCAACCTAACCTAACCTACCCTTCAATCCCATTTCTCAATCACTATATATGCATGCATTGACCCCGGCCTTTTGCAATATATGTGCGAACAATTACATCAATTGACCAGCCTTATATATGTATATTTAGTTGGAAAATAAATATATAGTAGAGTGAGGCTCAGCATATATCGATCCAATTGTATTTTACAGTATGTCCTCACACAAAAGAGATAAGAACTCTAGCTAGTAATTAGCTAGAAAGGTGTAAAAGTTCCCAGATAGTGTTGACTGTTTTGGAGGCCTCCCAGGTGTCCCATTCCCCTAGCTAGCTATATACATATATATGTCCAAATGCAAAGCAGCAAATTAGTACGTTCAAGTTTTGGGGGGATAAGATCGAACTCTTCATTGATAACCCTTCCTAGCTACTTGATTAGCTAGTTCCCAATTATTATGAACGCACTGCTTGCTATTGTATTTAATGTTTTTCTTAAAAAACCAACTAAATAATAATAGATTAAAGGGATGAATGCATATATATATGCATTGTTGGCACTGTGATCCACGGTGGTGTGCCAGGTAGGATTGAGTTCACGTGTTAGCAGTTTTGAGCAGCAATAAGGGTGGTGTGATAGGCTGAAAGCAAAAACAACATTATCACCACTTTGCCTCTAATCCGTAAAAGCTAGCACCACCGTTATATGTCAGACATTCACGTGGACTTCCCATGCATTCTTCTCTATGACGACATACCTACATACATATCATGACATGGAATTAAAACATGCTCCATCATTACTCATATATATATATATACTTTCACCAATTCACCCTCACAGTAATTCATAAATTGCACAGTATTTTTAAGTATTAGTGTTTTTAAGGGTTTTGGACTTCTTCAAATTAATCCATTAATGATTGATTTTAAGTTAGATCTTATATTTTCTTTTATGGTATCAAAGTCATATTTATTAACGTATGTTAAGTCGAGTAGTCACACATACTTCAGATCATTTAATATAAGTTATCCACATATAAATATAAAGTGTGTTGTCTCATATTAATTTTGAATTAAAGGCTACAATTTCCTTCACAAGATGCTTAAGCTAGCAATTGTTAAAAAATTTGAGGGTGCGTACAGGTGTCGCCAAGCAAATGCAAAAGCATTCAACTTTCACATGTCTAGCTACAATATCCCCAACCCTTCTTCCATTGCTAGCTCCGTCTACATTATTATCAATCTGTTCTTTGTCTCTCTAGATTTTTCTCCTCAGGCACACAATGATATATAATATATATTACATACATTATTATCACCCTGTCAACGCACTACAATTATTATTATACACGTTTGTATTTCCAAGGAGACATCCTATGCCAACACTTCTCCGATCTGATGTGTGCAATTTTCATTGCTCTTTCAAAAAAACAAAAGTCATCTTCAATTAAGGGAGATTCATCATTATTTAATATGAAGATCGAGGACATGGGCGGATTACAATTAAGCTTAAAATTAAGATGAACATAATATATAGCAATGCATGTTCCTTTACAATCCCACAAACAATTAATGATCGCATTTATACTACATATAATTATTAGCTACGTAGGAAGGTACTCTGATGAATTGAAGTAGCTAGCTAATTAATCAACCAAAATGCTGCACATTCTGATGATGAGGAGCTTGGTAAGAAGAATTAGTAAGGTAATTATTAGAAGAGCCGCTAGACATTGCCACAGGGAATCCAATCCCGGGACTGGGCCTATTGACCGCAACTCTCTCCAGCGACTGAACTTGAGTCTTCAAAAACTTGACATAGTGAATGGCCTCGTCCAACATGGAGGCAGTGTCCATTTTAGTCCCTCCCGGGACAAGTCTCTGGAGTATTCTAATCCGCTCGCTAATCCTCTCCCTCCGGTGCCTCGCCGCCACGCTCTGAGGGTCCTTGGAAATCTTCACGTTCCTCCTCTTTGGCGGCTTCACCGCCTCCGGGTCGATGTGAATCGGCTGCATGGCCGCAATCCTGAATATCATCTCCCTCATCGCCGCCATGGAGCTCCGCTTCTGTGACGGCGATGAGAAGACATCCAATGAACATGACCTCCCTCCAACCGGGTTTCGATTTGGATTGGATTGGTGGGTTGGGGTGCTGTCAGTGAATGATATGGTGGATGGCAGGTTCATCAAGGATGGTGAAGGTGAAGGACCAATATTATTATCAACATAATGTGGACCGATGCTATTGCCACTTGTTGCACCTGCACAAAAATCATCGGATAGTGGAAGCTCAGAAACATCGTTAACGTTGTAGGCTGCGCACAGCTCCGAGATTTTGTCCATTTGCATCATCATCATCATCTCCATCTGCTCATCCTCGGATTTTTGCTGCTCAATATCCATTGATATTGCAATTTGCTAGCTAGCTAGTAGCTTCGTTATTATTTTCTATTATAAAGGAATATATATATATATATATCCCAGAAAAAGAGAAATTTATGAGCATCAAGTTCGAGAAAAAGAAAAGCAAGGAGTTAGAGACAAGTACAGCTGAAGGCTGAGATCGAACTGATGGAGCAGAGGGATGGGGAAGAAAAAAGAGTGTGAGTTTTTATCAGAATGGTTGCAGTGAAGGAGAGAAATACACAAATTGGTAAGAAACAAGATAAAATTGAATTATATAGTGATATATTGGGCACAGACTATCACTCCAATGGGAACACTACATATACACACTGTGTATGTATATATATATATATATATATGTGTGTGTGTGTGTGTGTGTGCTCCATAAACAATTAGTGTTGATAAAATAGCTAGGCTGTTGTAATTTTTGGTCGATCTTTTATTTTGTTGGTATATATATTGGTCCATCTTTTATTATTATCACAAAGCTGTTGTTCTTTTTTCTTTTGTTTCCTTGATTTTTTCCCTTTCTTTATTGGGAAAACAATATCTTCTTTAGTTAGAGGGATAAAAAGTTAAAACAAAAAAGTCGATATATCTGATAATTGCTAGCTAGATGTGGAAGAGCATCAGATTGAAGCATGCTCTCTATCATTTCCATCTAGACCATTAAATTAACAAGCTAGTGGGCAAGCTCTATCGCCTATATACCTATATATATAGTAACAATTGACCAATGACCAAATCTAATTCAATACACAAGGATTTTATTATAAATCTTATTTGTACCATTTCAATCACCATTTATATTTTGAGTGCTGTAATTAGAAATCTAAAATGAGAAAGAAAGTTAAGTCAAACCACACCCTTTCCAAAATTTAAGTAGAAACTCAAACTGTCCTCTGAGCGCTTAATTAGACTCTACAGGTAAACCTTTCGGGTGCTTCATCGAGCGCTCAGCAGATGCATCTGCGTGCATCCGCGAGATAAAACATGCACTTACAACTTAAAACATGTCATTTACAAGCTAAAAAGATGCATCTGCAACATAAAAAAGGCATATGCAACCTAAAAAATACATTTACAAGTTAAAAAGATGCATTTGCAACCTAAAAATGTGCATATGCAGATGCATTTGCAAGCTATCAAGCGCTCAGTAGTACATTTTTTTGTCTCCGCCCTCCCGCACACAGAGAGATTGAGTTGAAACTTAATTTTTTAATTAGTTGGATTTGTGGTTAAAAAATTTTCAAAAATTAAATTTATGTGTAAACTTTTATTATATTTTATGTATCTCTCTAATAATCGTCTTTTTAATATGAGATTAATTTTATTCGCACTCACTACTTGTAAAATACCACACAATTTCAATAGATCTCAGAAAAGTGAATGTTAGTTATAATAAGTGAATGTGATGGAGCGATTGGAGGGTTGAGATGAGATGCCAACTGTTGGAGGGAGTAGTGATAGTAGTACAATAAGTGCTTTTGGGGGTGCATGAATCATTTTTTCTTGTGAGAAAGTTTTGTCATAATACAAAAATGCATTGAGTGGAAACTGTCAACTGCGATGTCTAACTTTGCCTTAAAATTCACTTTCTTTTAAGAAGCGCAAAGCCCCACTCCCACATGACAGGTGTCAGAAATCTCACCAGCACCCCTATAAATGACAGATACATTCCTTTCCTTTCCTGGTTGGCGGTGGGAATCCGGTGCCGTTTCATCCACCGGGGGTATGCCGTGTGGACCTGTAGGCTGTGCAAAATGGTCCAATTGGAGAGTCCTCGACTCCTAGCTAGCTACTATATTTAGCAAGTAACATTTATTTATAATCAGGCATATTTGTGTTACGTTGATAAATTATCAATTTTTTATTATAATTTAATTAAATATTAAAATTCAATCTAAGCAGTAATCAGTTTAGAATGACTTTTTATTAATATAACATATTAAATTGTATCGAGACAATTTTTATATAATATAATTAAGGTGAATATCTCTAATATGGTGTACCACAGTTTAAACCCCCTCATCTTCTATTGCCATTTGCCTGAGAACGCTTTTCGAGAAAGGATCAGGTTCTGATGCAACCCTGGCCTCCTGATTCATGTGCTGGAAATCTGGAATTGCCAACAAACTAATTACCTTGCACAGCATGCAGGAGGTGTAGTGTAAATGTCTAATATATAAAAAAGCCTTTATCTAATTACCGACTGACTGCCATGGCCCACTGGTTTAGGATTCGATATAGTAATTATTTGATACACAAATAATGCTATTCGTACACTATTGCAGTCTAATATTTGATAGGTAAAAAAATTATTGGCATAATTGATATACTGTCTTGTAGTATAATTAATTTAAAGTGTAAGAAATTATTAGACGATATATTTATATTTATAAGATATAATATTAATAACATCTATCCATATTATAATACATAAATTGGTTATACCATGTAACAGTACATGTACCAGTTATATAGAATAATTTCTCCAATACATGACTGGGGAGGAAAAGAGTACTGTGTTTATGATACAAATTAATACTTGTGTACTATAATTAATTTGATGATATAGTTACTACTAGCTAGTATAGGGCAATGAGTTAATAGAAATACAATAAATATATATGTAGTACACACATTGAATATTGGTTTAGGAGAATATATACAACTATATTCTATATACTATCAGATGATGAAAACTATATCCCCATTAGTATGTAGTGTTTTTTTTTTGGTGAAGAGCTAGCATGAATAAAGGGAAATGTTCTGTGTAAGAAGAAGTTCGATCGGATTGGATAAAAAGAATCTAAAGGACAGAGATCTTGCTGTTGGGTGGGATTTTTAACTTTGCATCATCACTGGTGTTGCACCACCTTATCTTCTTCCCCACATCACATTTATAATACTACTTGTACATTATATTATAATACGACCAAACCATACCATTTTTTTATTCTTTTAATAATTCTTGCTTCTCCTACTTTCTTTAGTGTTTACCTTCCTCCTCCCCCCATTGGGAATCGCGAGCAGACTCTTAGAGAGAAGAAAATAACTTGTTGCACAATAAAATAATAAATAATAATATTGTTGTTGTTATTTAATGAGAAATGGTCCCCTATTTGATCTCTCTCTCTCTCTCTGCATGATTTTCATCACATTCAAATTTGGATGGTTTTCAGTTGCTTTTTGGTCTCCCAATTGGGCAAATCGGACAGTCAAAGCATCTTATCAACTGTTTGGGTTCGAAGTTTGGTGCGTCCATTTTCACAATGCAGGCCACTGCCAGTCAGTCTTTTGAAGGAAAAGGGTGTACAAAAGGACTTTGGCATAGGCTGTATAGCACACTTTACTATTGGTAAGCTTTGCTTCTTTGCTGTCTTTGCGTCATGACACGCTCACGGGGCTGGTTTTTGTCTAAAACAGCAACTATTGGGCTTTCAACACTGGAGTTTGTGTTACACTCATAATAACATTAATTAAAGACTTCGGGTACTCTATGAGATACAAACATATATAAGAGTGAAAACATCTATATCTTAGAAGTGAAAGCATATCCATCAAGATGTAAAAGTTAAAAATGTGTTTGTATAATGAAATATTCTCTAATTAAATTGGGTTTTGCTTCTATAGGGCCTCATTCGTGGGAGTGGTTGGTTATATTTGGAAGCGAGTCTCCCACATCAATATCAAACATAAATTCCTATTAAGTAGAGAAAATGACCGATAGAGACTACACTTCGTAGTCATGCCATAACTTCATAGTTTTAAAGTCAGCCAACCTACAGCCAAGTGTCTTAGAGATTGCTTTATATGCAGCGCAAATGAGCATATTATCAAGACTGATTATTTAACAAAAGGTAGAATCACAAAGACCAAAATTCTTTGCCCACAAATGGAAAAACATAATGCCGGGGTTCAATTTAACCATTCAGCATCCTAGAGTGTACAGAGTTGAGAGGATAAACAACAAAGTATGCCATAGGCCTACAACTGTACCGATGGCTGCTAACTAATGCAACAATGTGAATCACAACTTAAAAGATGGATGTGCAATCTAAAGAAAATGGAGACTGATTACAAATAACAAAACAAAAATGAATAGGGCATCTTATAACCATATACTGATTGTACCTTCAAATTTGGATGCTGTTGGGCAAAAATTAGCTATACTCAGGGGGAATTTCCTTTTGGGACTCCTGCTTGATCACCATCCAAAAGCTCGTTTACACAGAACTGATGCAAGTTTTCATACATTTTTTTCCACTGATGAACCGTTTGTGCGGACCTTTTACAATCAAGGTTTAGTCTTTCTATCTCCATTTCAGATGCAGCAGACCCTTGTTGCTGAAAATAACGCCAAAAGAAAAGGTTGAGAGTAAGGTTTGACATCCACAGAGGATATGCCATTCATTTTCAGTAGTTGAATGATTAAGAAACATTATTAGAAACATTTGTTTGTGCATACCAATGCTCTAGAAATGTCTATATCTACGAAAATGAAGTGTATTAAGAAAACTTATGTATCCATAAAAACCTGAAGCTCTTTGATTTGACTTTCCATCACATGAGTACTGATGTACACTGCATCTGTAGATTTACTGCAAGTAGGCTGTAGACCGAGGACTGTCTTAAAGTCTTTGTCTTCATAGTCTGGATTTGCATGCTTTTCCAATGGAGGTGGTAATGACAACCCGTGCCTTCTGGAGGAAGCTTGCGAATTTGGATTCATTTGAGAATTGAAGCAAAGTTGCTGTCTAACAACTAGAATATTATTCACTGGACCTGCACAGTACGGTGCAAATTTCATGCAATATCCTAATAATTTAAGAAAAAGTGGTACACTTTAACATAAATATCTAAGAATTTAGAATTTCAAATGTAATAGGAAAGAGTGGTACACTACTTTGCAGTAGGATTGCATCAATATCCTTGAAAATGCATAAAGTTGGGGATGACGATAAAAATAATTAGTGGAACTTTATTAACAAGAAGCAATTTCAAAAGTAGTACTCATATCTCGAACCATTGTTACACTACATGCATGTCTGAGCGGGGTTCTCAAACTGACACTTAACTGTACATTAGACCAGGGAACCCACAGGGAAGGGAAAAAATGTAAAGGAGGTAAAGATATGAGCACACATAAGCCCACAGACCGACAGCCTTTATAAGCCCTCTTAGAAAATTTCAGATAAGTTGTAGCACTTCCTTGCATGCTATATATAATTTAAACTTTTGGATTATAACTCAACATGCAATGCCCGTATGCTTATAGGATTATGCATTATTTAAATATCCGACCAATTAGAGCAGTCAAAGAATATTAAAACTTACAAAAGAAGAAAAACTAAGTTATATATGCACTATCTGTTAAAATCAAATATGGTGTGTGCTCTAATAGATGTCATAGTTCATTAGGCAACTCACATTGTTGGAAAATGGCACAAATGTAGACAGAAGACATTTAAAAATCATATACACAGAAACTTATCAGAAAAAGCTTATGCAAGCACAAAAGCAATAATTCACATAGTATTGAGATAACCTTTTGCATGTTTGAAAACCCGAACAATGTTATGAGTTCTAGCATCCCAAACTCGAACCATGCCATCCTCTGATCCAGAAATCAAATAATTTCCAGCTATACCGTATGCTAAGCAAGTAACAGCCTTGCTGCTCAAAAATCAAAGCATGAAGATGTCAGTCAAATGCATGAAGATGTCAGTTAAATAGTTTTACTTGTTCAAAAAAGAAAAAATCCTTGCAGAAAGATATAACAGTGATTTACCAGAAATGCAAAGTCTATCACAAAATGAATGAATGCAGAGTTTCTAAAACATGCAACAACCTTTGGAAGGTATAATTTGAAAAAAGATATAGACACTTTCCTTCCATGGCCAAACAAGAGCATGTGAAATTATAATAGCCAATTATTACAAGAGCATATGAAACTAGAATGAAGGTAAAGTAAGTTATCCTTATATGATTGTGAATGCGATAACACAAAATTTACGAACTAGAGACACATAATTGAAGACAGCTCGTAGGAATAACAAAGCAAACTACATATTGGAATATCTATAAGTTCATGAAATGGTTAAACTATCAGAAAAGAGAGACACCTGTGATTCAAGAAGCAACTGATGATATGCGACCCATACTTGTTGCTAGGTGTGCTTACAGCATTAAGTGCCGCAACATATATCTTGCCATCTCTACCACCAGCAAAGAAGACATGTTCACCAGGATCCAGCACAATTGCATCAATTATTGTGGGGAAGACAATATTCCTCAATAATGCCCCTTTTGATAAGCTCCAAACCTAAGAAAATGTACATCCAAATCAAAATAATAAATACCAGGTGGAGCATGCATAATTTCTTTGGGATGAATAAGTATGCATCATTACCATAATAAGCGGACGACGTGTAAGAGATATTGAGTGACCTTTTTCTCAATATTATGAAATTGATGGTGAATTCGTGAATCATTTTCACTTATAGCTATTTTAATTTCCTTAGCTAACACTATTGAGTATATGATCTGTCTGTAATGACAAAACATTATTATGATACCATATACAGTCTATAATTACTAAAGAGCATACCATACCTTACACGTCCGATCCTCTGAAGCTGACACGATAATGGCATTGCATCCACCAAATCCCATCGCGATATCTGTTACACAAAGACTGTGCTCTGTAAAACTATATTCGTACAGATGGTTTTGATGCTCCCTTTGATAATCATCGAATAACCTGAAAGATTCAATAGATAGAGATATAGTCATTTCTAGTGCCTAATTGGATAAAAAAAAAAACATTATATTAAGATATAAAAGTTGAAGATGAGAGTGAGTACAATATAAGGGACCAGACTCTAATGCCTCCATCCTCCGAACCCGAAATCAGTAGGGAGTCATCATCTGAAAACATCAAGCAACTAACAGCTCTATAGTGAGCAGGCCATTTCTTAAGCAGCCTACCACTAAGAACCTAAAAGCCAAAAATAAACAGGTACATTAGCATTTAAAATCAAAATATTGAATAAAACCATAATTAATGATAAAATAGAATTACAAAAGCTTAGGAAAATTAACCTCCCACAAGTAGATATTCCCAGATTGACCTCCGCCAACAATATATGTGCCTTCGCGGTTAGCAGCGAGTGGCCTGATTGGTTCTGCTGGAAAGCTCTTGACATCAACTTGAGGCTGCATAAGAATAACAAATATTTCAAAGAATAATAATATATGAGGTATTAATGGAGGCGATTGATCAAACAGTTTGTATGCACAATAAAGAAGGACGGACCTTGGACCAGGACCAGTACTGGACCGAGCCAGAGGAGGCGTTTGAGTCGCGCAGCTGAGAGCAGGCGAGGAAGCGCTCGCCGACGCAGACGAGGCCATGAGGCGGAGAGGAGCAGAGCTTGTAGCGGAGGTGCTCGGCGCCGGTGTGGAGGTCCCAGCAGCCGATCCCTGCTTCGATCGAAGACGAGGCCACCACCAGCTCCATTCACTTGCAACACTGGGGTGGACCGGGTGGTGCCAAGAGAGCTTTATACTCACAGTTTTGGTTTCTCGAACAGTGTAATCCAAACGTGAACGTCGTGAGGCACTCAACAGCTGGAGTGGAGTTACTCTGAGCTTTTGCTAGGGCTTAGAGTGGCGCGTGCCCAAGAGCCAAAAGCCGCCAACATTCTTAGTAAACGGTGCCGTTTCGCGCCCATATGTGATTCTAATTCTGATTTATTTTTATTTTTTGTGCTAGGTAATTGTTCTTCCAAGATTGTATAATTCTTGTATTTGTCACAATCCATTTTTCTATATAGGTAACCTCAAATAAAAATGTTGTTAAAATTCTATATATATATATATATATATGCCTTTCATGTGCGGGTTGGTAAATTTACAGAGTGTTTGTTAATCAATCGGCTAGGCAAAATTTTATCAATCGACTGACCAAGTAAAATTTTTGTCAACCAACATGAGTACCATAAGGTGGGAGAGAGAGAGAGAGAGAGAGAGAGAGAGAGAGAGAGAGAGAGAGAGAGAGAGAGAGAGAGAGAGACGAATAGAAGGACAAAGAGAGAGAGGAGAACAAAAGGAAAGGAGAAGGGAGCTGGTGGCGAGGGGGTTGTATAGTTTCGGGTGGCGGGAAAAATTTCAAAGCGGGAAGGTTCTCTTTTTTCTTTTTAAAATTTTTAATTATAAGGACAAAATTGAAAATTTAAGATACAACATTAGAGACGCAAAGAACAAGTTTGGGTGTCTATAAAGTCTCTCAAGTCCTAAACTCTTTTAGGTAAGAGGGAAAGTTGTTAAGGCGGAAAGGTTATCTTTTTCCTTTTCTAAATTTATTTTAGTGTTTAAATTTTTTAATTTTATAGTTATAACTTATAAGGATAAAATCAAGTTTCGGGTTGATGTGGAAACTCTTTTATATGGCTGGCGACATGCAAAGGTCCTATGTTAAAGTCAAAGCTTTAGCACCTGGGCACCTAGATGATTATTCGTTTTGGATCTTTTGTGGAACCAAGGGTACGGATCGCTTATTATGGGCTTCAGGTATAACACAACCTAAGGACGGTATGAAAAACAAAGAAAGAAGTAGGAAAAAACGTTGTTAAAAACCGCTTGCTGTGCTCTTAAATTCTTCTTTTTTCATCCCCAGGAATATAGAGATTAAGGGGGTTTCGAAGAAATTTTGATGAAAATTTCGACGGAAATTTCTAAGATTTTTAAATTTCGACAAAATTTCAACGGAAATTGTTATCAAAATATAGAAAATTTTGAATGAAACTTTACCATATGTTTATTTAACATATTATCTACTAAATTGATAAAAAAACATTGAATAAATCAAATTATATAGTAGGTTTCATGTGATATAAGATGAATATAATGCACGTTGTAGACAAATATTGTTAAATAAAATTAGTATAATGAATAAATGAAATTAGTATATTATTTATACTCTATAATCTATACACTAAACTCTATATATTTTATAATCTATATTTTATATTATTTAGGATATGATATACGATATTAGGGTTTAGGCCCTTTAGGGTATTTTAAATTATTTTTTATATAGAAATATATTAGAGTTTATTAGTTTAGGGTTTAAAGACAATTAAACAAAACTCTAAAACGGCCAAACGAAACCCTAAACCATTTTTTTTCTTTACAATTGCCCAAAGGTCATACACCCCAATTAACCCTAAACCTTTTAATTTTTTTCTCTATTTTATTTTATTTGATTTTTATTTTTTTATTTTCTTCATTTTCTTTCTTTTCTTTCCTTTCCTTTCTTTTCCCCCGAGTCTCCACTGTTTTTTTCTTCTTCTTCATCCTCTCTCTCTATGCATCTCCAATTCTTCACCAACTCACCCTCACCTTCACCTTTTTCTCCCTCGATCTTCCCCTGCCACCGCCCCATTTTTCTCCCAAATCCATCTTTTTCTCCTAAAACTCAGCTTCCTCTCAAAAACCCAGCCTTCTAAAACCAGATCTCACCGTTGAAAATTTCGAGGATTTCATCGAAATTTCAATAATTTCAACGAAATTATCCCAAAATTTTAACAAATACAAATTAATTTCAATAATTTCGACACCCTAAAAAATTGAAATTTTTGGCGAAATTTTGAAATTTAACACTTTGGATAAAATTGAAAGTTTAAGGCCAAACATTCGAAACATAGAGAATAAGTTTGGTGTCCATAAAATCTCTCGAATCCTAAACTCTGTCGGGATCACGATGAGTCTCATATGGCCCTACATGGGCTTGAGTTTCATCATTCTTCGTCATTAATGTTTTCTTCTTGGACCTTGAAAAACCAAACAAAATAGTTCTAAGGCCCAGTCTGGCCTAAAATGGTGTAATCCCCATTCCTTGTAACCTTGTCAGCTTTGGAACACTGAATAAAGTAATCCCAAGAGGCCAAGAAACCAAACAAGAAAATACAAACGTTTTTTTGGTACTAAAACACTTTAAAAATACTTATCATTCTGAATAAAAACTAAAGTAAACCAAGAATGATAAGGATCATTTTATGAAATGATGAGCATTGAATTATGCATTTCGATATTATATTTCAAACATGATAATTCTCATTTATAAATTAACCAAATGATGAATCTATTTAACTCGAATAGATCTTTTTAATTTCGTGTTTTCTTCTAATTAAGGTAAAAAAAAAAAATTTACTTAAACATAGTAACATATTACCTATACAAACTTGCAATGGTACCCTATACTTCTTAATTTGACAATATTATATTATTAGTCATTTTTAAGTTCTCAAAAAAGTGTGTTATACCAAAAGAGAGAATAGAAATTGTCAATAAAGTGCATTCAAAAAGATTTAAACGTAGCAAACATGTCTTTTTTAATTTCCATTTTTCTTTTTGCCTTTTTATATAAGCTTTCAATAACCCATTTCGTGGTCCAATACCCAAAGACTAAAGCATCTTTTACCCGGATGATCCGTATCCATATCCACTTTTGCAGCCCATCCATCACCCACTTTAAGTTTTTAACCCCACAGTCACACTAAAGTATTTGGATCAAAAAAGCTCACCATATTTATAAACTTCTATTCCACACACAAACCGCTGACAGCACGTGCATATTTCTAGTCACGTGCCACGACGACCCAATGAAGGACAAAAGCTTCTACACCTACGGACCTACCACTGGTCACCGGTGTGGATCTAGGGCTAAGTTTTTTTTTGTGCATGAGTACGACAAACATATTCCAAAATATCCAATTTTAATTCTATAATATTATTTGCTCACTTTTTCTATTCAGGCCCTTAAAATAGATCTCTGTCTCACTCTCACATGTCTTAATTCACAGGTCGTTTTTAATGCCCTAAAATTGCATTAACAACAAAAGGGTGAAGAAAATGCCATAGATGTAAAGCTGTGGTTGTGGGAATACTTGGTCAAACGAATCGTCTGGGGATGTTTGGGGAAAGGGATCAGACAAGTAAAAGAGAAGGGGTTTATTAGCAAATAAAGAAGTTTTACTTATTATGATGAACCTGCTGGTAGCTAGACTAGCAGTGAAGATTTAAAGCATTTCTGAGATTGAGCATGCAATAAATGAATATATAGAAGGGAAGATATTCCAAATAGGGTTTTAAGACGTTGATCAGATATTTAAAGTAGGAAAAGGCAAAGGTTTCTGGTCCAAAGAAGAAGAAGAAGAAAACGAAGAAGCATAGAAGCATTGACGGAACATTTCAAACCTACATTTTCAGTCAGTTTTCTCTTACATTTCGTTTTCATCGAAAGCCCCACCATTTTTATTTATTTATTTTGAGATCTCTCTTATTTACAAGTTACAACACATCTGTAGTGTAGTGGTATTTGTATGTATGTATTTGGCTTTTTGCTGCGTGAGGACTGACAGTTCATAGAAACGAGAAATGGTGGAGATTAGAACCTTGATCAAAACGACATGATAGCGTTCTTTTCAGTAAATCATAGTATACTTTCTTCTTTCACAATTATATATAGTGGTCATCCTGATCCATCATCATCATAATAATAATAATTATTGCACTGATGATCATACTTGGATTTTGAACACCGAATTGTCATGCGGTGTCAGCTGCTTTTTCTTTTTTACCCATATATATATTTATTTTATTTATCTTTAATTTTGGGCCATTTTTCTTTTGTACGTATGAACCATTAATGGGACTAATATGAATCAGAGAAAGTCCTAGAGAAAATTGTCAATACATGAACCAGACTGCAAACTCTCAGCTTTATTATTTTCAAAAGAGCTCAAAGGGACAAAACCATCTCTGGCATTAATGGAACTGAAACATTCAGGGATCATAATCAGAAACTGCAGCAGCCTGCAGGTGAAGAAAGAAGAGACCAACAATGGGAAAGCAATAAATCGCACCACTGAAAATCAAGAAAATGAAAAACAAAAACATAGTGTTGGCAGTTTTTGAATTTATAATTAACTTTAAGATCTTCAACACTTGACTGATCATCACTCTAACAAAAACCCACACCTGCATTGGTGGAGATATTACTGACACTAAAGTTATATATACAGAGAGCTAGAGTACGTGAGTCGACTCACAAACACCCACACCCACCCACACACATATGTCATCGATCATCTGACTCGATCGGAGAGACCCAAAATACAATCAAAACAAGAAATTAACTAGAAAAATGAATGTAAAAAAAAAAAGAAAAAAAAAAGGAGAAACCTTTCAAAGTTTTGAATGGATTTGAGGAGGAAGCTATCTAGCTAGCTAGCTAACACATGGATGGGGGCATAAGATGGAGACCTAAATCATCTTTTTCCAAAATCAAACGAGCCTTGGTGGCCTCCATGCTGCTCATCTGGTTGGACCCATTGTGATACTCCGGGTGCAATCTCTTCTTGGAGTGAAGCAGCGGCACCCCAAAGAGTTTAGTTTTGCACCCACCATTGCTAGTGGGTGGTTCATCGAGAATCGTGACGGAGCTGCTCTTGGACGTGGTGGTCTTGCTCGGAGAGTTGTTCATAACATGATGAGGGGTTGGTGTTTGTTTAGGGTGGTTATTATTAGCAGTTTGATAGTAGCCCAGAACCTGGTTGTTGAAAGGCTTGTGCAAACCCGAAGCTCCAGTATTAGCACCACCGCCAGGTGGGTTGCAAAGAAGCAAAGAGGAAGGGTAAGAATTGCTCGGCGCCACAGGCTTCACATGGTTCTGAACAAAGTAGATAATGTCGTTGTACAGCTTTCTCATGTGGGCCAGCTCCGACATTAGCATCGAGTTGCTCCGCCTCAGCCTCTCGTTGTCCTCCGACAGCGCCGTCACCGAGGTGTTCACGTACACATTGTTGTTGTTATTGCCACCGCATCCGTTAACAAGTGAAACTCCGCCGGCGGCACCGCCGCAAGTTGGGGAAGAGAGGGGCGGCGAGTCACACCAGTTGGGAGGTTCGTCGGAGTCGGAAGGCGAGATGCTGCCTCGGGAAGAGAAGGGGAAGAAGCCCGGATGGCCGGCGAGCGGTGAATGGGGGTTGTGGTGGTGGTGGTGGTGGTTCATGGACACCTGCGGCTGAACCGTCTTTCTTCTGTGGATCTCGCACAGCAAATGCTTCTCCCCCTTCTTGAAAAACTCGTTGGCAAACTCCCACCTGTCCGGTACAATCTTCCTAAAACCCTAGAGCAAGGTTTACAGAAAAACCCAGTCAGTGAAAATCAAAACACAAAAGGCCACCCAAAGCAGATACATATAAATACAAAAAAATTAGGGTTTTTGGTGGGTAAAGATATACATACATAGGTGTTGAGCTGGCGGACGAAGCTGGAGAAGTTGTTGTGCTTGAAATAGTTGGGGAGGAGGTCGCGGGCGAACTCAGGAGGGCGCCAGACGACGAAGGTGGTGTCGTCTTCACCCCAGGAGACGATGTGGTCGGTGGCAGGATCGTCTACGAGCTGGTAGGTTTTGGTGAGGAATGGAGCCGGGACTGACTTGTGGGAGTCTAGGGAGAGCAGTATGCCCTCGCAATTGTCTATCATTAACGACATCTCTCCAACGCGATAAAAGAAGAAGAAGGAGGTCACTACTCAGTAGAAGATACGGTTGGTAAGGTAATATTCTTCAGAAGAGAAGAGATCTGAGGAAGATGAAATAATGGAGGTTTTAAGAAGGGTGTGAATGAGAGAGGATAAAAAATGCTGGAGGAAAAGGGTTTGTGGTGGTGTGCTTATTATGGGGTTGTTTATTTGCTTTTTGTTTTGGTTTTTTTTTTTTTTTTTTTTCAATGATATGATGGGGATATTATAATTTTGTTTTTCCGACCTCGGTTATGGTAGTGAGAGAGAATATGTGTCTGTCTGTCTAGGACTGTGAAATAAGGGCCTTTCAAGACAAACCCGTGACACCCTCTCTCTCTCTCTCTTCACTGTCTTTGTTGTACTGACAATCGATCCCGCGCACACCCACTTAAAAATCACGCACAGGAGGAGGCTGGAGGATGGTGCAGGCAGCTAGCAGAGTTGTACTACCCCTTGTCTTTGCAAAATGACCATGCCACCCCTCCCTCTATCCTCTGAGTTTTGTACATGTATTCCATACACGTCAATTGTTCCTTTTCCTTTTGCTAGTAGTACTGTTCTGCTGCTTCATCTTCTTTGATGTTTGTGGTAGTAGAACAATATCATTTAATGCAATCCTTGACAAATGGCAATGTCTCATGTATGTATGCGTTGCTAGCTTGCACATATTTCACAACATCCTTGTGCATGTCGTACGAGTCATGCAAGCTACAATAAAACAATATGTAACGAACCACATGTTTACAACATATTATGAGACCCACTTATACGTGGTCTAAGCTAATTAAAATGGTAGTTTAATTGTAGGATGAATTAATTTGAGAATGTTATTGATTTAAAGAAGAAGGGTAGTTAATGGCCAAAAAGAAAAAGAAAAAAGAAGAAGGGTAGTTGGGTCAAAGAACATACAATATTATTTGATGGGACAATTTTGTAAAAAAGATGGAAGAAAGGAAAGGAAAAGAAAGGAGGGCAATTGGGTTGGGTTCACGTCAAACGAGTGTCGTCTTTTCAATTTGTAAGTTAGCTTTTGTTGTTTAATATTGGATGCACCAAACAAACAAACAGAGTCTCCAATTTCGAATCCCCATCATTTTCTACTACACTATACATCTCTCTATAGCAGATATAAGGTAAAGGATACATCGAACTACGTGATGGGATTTAAAGCCTGTTCTCCATGACGACATTTCTTCCTTCCTTCCCTTCTATTGCTTACCTCCACCTTCTCTTCCTTCTATTTGCTTCTCTCTCTCTCTCTCTCTCTCTCTCTCATCATCATCATCAGTCTTTCTTTCTCCTTCTCTTTCTCTCTCTACCTTTCTTCTTCTTCTTCTTCTTTTTTTTCCCATAATATTCCAAACTTCAATATCATAATGCTGCTCTCTCTCTCTCTGGCCACTACTACCTTTACTCACTAACTTACAATACCTCCCTCTACCCCCTTTAGCCTGCTCCTCTCACAGTCACAGCACTGCTGCCAGCTGCTTTTTTTTTTTATTTGGCTAGCTCTTGCCTGCTCCATCGACTCGGCTGGCTTCTCTACTGACGTGTCCAGGTGATTGAATTATTGGCCCTAAAAGTTTTCATGAATAACTGAGAAAATTATAATTTTTTTTTTTTCAGAAAAAAGATTACAGCTTTTCCTTACTTCTCTCTCTCTTTGTAATGGCCCAAGAAATATTCTTTTTACTCTCTCTCTCTCTCTCTCTCGCACAGACTCTGTAAAAGGAGGAGAAAGGCATATATTTAATTTTCCTGCCTTTGAGATTCAATAATGACATCTCCCACAATCAAAGTGAATCACTTTTCACTTATATTTTCTTTATTACGAAAGTAAATACCGGATTAACATCGATTCATTTAGACAGCGGATAAAATTAGAGAAACACTATTAGTATTCACACTTTTTATTTGAGGATAAGTTTTTTAAATGTGACATGTGATTTTCCTAATAACACACATGTAGGTCTTATTGTATAAAAGTGAGCTATATATAAACATGTTGTGAGAGAAGTAATGAACATAGAAAAAAATTTGCCATTTGAGAATACAAAGAACGCTAGCTACCATAAAACATGTCACTTGTTATATTTCTTAAGACAGAGTGTAGAAAAATACAAGTGAGGAGTGTGTACAAGAGTCACCTAAGATTAATTAAGGTGGTCTTCTTGCTGATTTTCATTTCTTAATTTTCTTACTGTATACACAAATGTGGCATTAATGTCACAATTTGAAGAAACAAAGGAAGATTATATAGATTGCATTGCATGAAAGTCATTTGTCATAAGTGGGCACTGAAGAATCCTATAAAAGTAAGGAATGGATTTTGATTTTGTGGTAAGTGAAAGAGTGGTAGGGGGGGTAGGGACAAAATGAGGCCTCCAGCCTCCAGGCGCAAAGTGAAAACAATAGGAAAATGATGACTCATTATTTCACATAGATACTCCCACTGATTATTTTGAGATCATGTCTATGATTCTCATTATTGGGAAAACAAAGTTAAACTCATAAACTGTCTTTTACTGTCCCAGTTCACTTCCCCACCCCTTATAATTTCTCACTTTTCCATTTTATCAGCGCTCCCCCAATTTGAAATTGATGTTAAAATGACGTAATATTTTTGTCACCATCTTATAAATTATTTTACTTAATTTCCAATATAGAGAGGAAAAAAATATTTTAAAAAACCCATTATGCATGCATTCAAATGACTGGAGCAAAAGGAGAAATATATATTATATGTGTTTTATTTTTCTATTCTAAAAGGTTTTCTGATAATCTTTTTTGGGGCAGGAATGGAAAAGCAGTGCCAAGCATCCAAACAGGAAAACACAAAACCAAAAAATTTAACTATTAACAAATAAATTTCAAGTATCATTTACATATAGAGTGAGAAGGAGAATACATTATACATGTATATAGATATAGGTAGCTAGGTAGAAATTAATATAAATATGTGCATGTGACACTGGCAGAGTGCAGAATTAATGGTTTTAAAAAAAGAGGAATTAATATAGAAAATAGCATGAAGCAGTGTCAGCTTCAAGTCCCGATATTCAATTAAAATGGGAAATGGTTTGTTTCCCTACTTCTCCTTCTAGGCTTCTAAGGAAAGGAAATTAAAAGTTTTGGCTGCCTGGCCCTTGTTTCTTCTTCTTCCTTTCTTAATTCCCAGCTCTCACACACACATACACTAAGCTCCAGCTGCACTGTGCAGTACAGTCTGCAGTGTTGCAGCGGCTGACATGGAGACAGTAGTAGTAGTCCTTTTAATTTTGATGGTTGTGTGTGTTGTTTGTAGTACTACTCTGTAGGTGCATGTAGGTATACCATTCTCGTGATTCTTGTTTTGTTTTTTTCCTTGCACAACATATATTTATTACCACCACCTTATTCCCTTGTTCATGTTACATGCACATTTTTGGGAATATTACCCATGTATACTAGCTCTACCAAACCCCACCAACCCATCTCAATTTAAAATCTAAATATATATATTTCCTACAAAGTTATCAAAATTTCTACATACAAAAACATTTTCAACAGTTAAATAGGTTTCTTTTTATATTATCGATCATGTAAAGATTTTTTCACTCTGAGATATGTTTATATGACTATGAAAAATTAGAGAAAAATATTAATGGGACAATTTTATACACCTAATTAATACCTCTATCTCTCTCGTCCGGGTCATGAAAAGTTTTCTCGAAAATTATGGCAGCTGATTGGCTTAATTAAGAAACATAATTACGTGGCCATGATGAACCAATAGATAAGGTAAATCTAGAAAATTATGAAGCATTTGAACTTGTTTGAATAATATAAGACATATTATATGTATGAGGGAGAGGGGAGATGCATTAATTTATGGGTCCACAGAGTATGGAAATCTAGAAAACAAAGGCTGATTTCTTTCACAAGTTGTCAGCAATTTCAGACATGATCCTACCGAGCCCACCACCATCACTAGCACAAAAATCACACACTACACAACCCATCTCTCTCTCTCTCTCTCTCTCTCTCTCTCTCTCTCTCTCTCTCTACATGCTATGCTGAAGAGCTAACAAGCAAGAAGATTCTATTCTAATTTCTAAAACGCAGTGAAAGTGAAACCAACCCCACCTCCCCTCACATGACCACCGCCGATACCTTACAAAAAAACCACTTATTTGTACCAAAAAACAAACATTTTTTTCCTTAATTACGAGAATTCCAAGGAGAGACAACTTAAAACACAGAGCGAATAAGGATAAAACCCATATTTAAAATGTGAATAAATTAATGACTCATATTCATGGGTTATACTAGTTATTATAATATTAGCTAGAGAGAGAGAGAGAGAGAGAGAGAGAGAGAGAGAGAGAGAGAGAGACCCTTGTTTCTAAACTGAAAGAAAGAATCAAAATCTGTATTCTAATTTCTACACGACAAGCCTACAAGGTTCTCTCGATCTTCTGTCTCTACTCTTCTCGCACTCTCTTTTGTCTCTTCCTCTGTTTTACTCACCCCTCCCTGTAACACTACGTACCTTATTCTATAAATATATTATTGGCAATTAATATATGTGTTCAATATATGAAACTGGAAAAAGCACTTGAATTGAATATTATGGTTAACCTCATGGAAACGAAGCAGGGATTATTGAATTAATATGGGTGTTCAAGTCCTGCAGGTGGCCGGTGGCCGGGGGCATTTATATAATTTATCTGAATCCGAGGGACAGAAAACAAATTAAATTAAGGGGTCACGAGGGGATATAAATCCCACGAGAAAATGCATTTTTCTGATCGATAATTAAGGATGGGACAAGATACCCGTTTTGTACTCTTGCTAGCTAGTGATCGATGTGCTCTAATATTATTGTGTACCTAGGTTTTTTCCACTGTACCATGTAAATATATATGTAATGAGAATGAGATTGACGTTTCTATGATTCTATCCTCTATTCCTTTAATCCTTTCCTTCAATTCCAGGCTTATAGTTCAGTAGTTCTGGTCCCTGGACATCACATCCTTCTCTTCTCTCCTCTCAGTCACTCACACACACCAACCCACTTCCATAAATGCATCCAAAATACCAGAAATACAATGTATTGTCTTATTGCAAAAATTAATAATTATTTATTATTACGTACAGTACAAACTTTAGTTTGATTCTTTTCATTATGAGACTGAATTCGGATCGTTGATTATATTGAATGTTAATGTAGTTCATATTTCATAGTCTGATAACATAAAATTTCTTATATTATTATGATATGAAAAGTTTCTTAAATTTTAACATAAGTACTAATTATACATCTTATTTAGCTTACTAAGTACTTAGCTTAATTTCTCTTCTTTTTTCTTTGTAAATTTTACTTTAATAGTTTACATTAAGGATGAATCCTAGTGCTAAAGCAATCGCCCTTATCTTCTCTACCTACCCTTTATAGTTTCCTAAAGCTTGTTACCACTTTAGGTGGTACTGACTTTGTGTAAAGTGATTTCAATGTTACATTAATTAGGTTTGATATGAATGTATGTGTACGTATTTCCTTGCTACTAATCTTTTAGACTAGTATATATGATCTTCGGTTAGAGTTAACATGTCCTTAAATTAATATATCAGTACGTCAACTGGAACATGCTAGAACTCTCTATAATTGCATATTTCAAATGACCTTAATTGAGGCTTATATAGTAAAGCTTTGATGTACACAACAATGACATAATGTTAATATATAATATGTATCTAAATCCAGTAAGCTAGGCATGGACCCAGTTAACCAAATGAAGTAATTAAAGAATATATATATATAAGTTATTTGATTTATTAATACGTTAGAATAATACCAATAATAATAATGTAGATTTAGTTTCCATGCAAAAGTTCAATTCCTTCAATAAAGACGTTAAAAAGCAACCAATCTATTATCTATCTAACTCTAACTAAAGGTCCAATGGTCCAAGGGTTTCCAAATAATAAAGAATGTGTAGTCTATGTAGAGAGTTGCATGGCCTTTATTTTCTTTTCAACGAATAAAAAAGCTAATTTTAAGTCACTTTAGAATTACATTAAAAGGAGAGAACAACAAGAGATGTCTTTCCTCCACTATCTTTCTCCCCTTCATTCTTGCTTTATTTTAAAAAAAATCTCTTTTTCCTTTTCCCTCTTTCTTTCTTTTTTGTTAAAGACATTCATTCATCTTCTACGTTAAAAAGATCCTTCTATAAACGTGTGAGTGGGACTTTATTGCATATATATAGTCATACACAAAAGAGAAAAATAGAGTACTTGGTAGTATATTCTACAAAAATATATGCACTACAATTCATTAATTAAACTCTTGCAACCCAACTTAAAGACAATTTATGATGATCATGATCATCAATTCATCATCTACAATTCTAGCTACATGATGATAATTGATATGATATGGGCCTAAGATTCCACTAATAACATACTTTTAATGGTGCTTTAATATATATTATTATCAACCATGGCCGACCTCGCATGTCTTGTAAAGTGGGACCCCAATTAATCAATTAAGTTTTAATTAGTAGTACAACAATTAACATATCTATGTTATGCATGACCTAAACATATATGATTAACCAAAAAAGTGTGAGTCACCGAATGTCAAAAGAAGGCACAGAAGAAGCAAATTGAAATTGGTGGGTTTAGAATTAAGGAGATGTAAGGAAGAGGGCAGAGGGGAACATAAAGGCTGTTGGATCACATGCCCATTACATTCTTTTTCTTCCAATTCTCTTTTCTCTTCTCTTCTAGCTAGCTCTTCTTTTTATATACTGTGGCTGATGAACGTTAAAGAGAAAAAGGTGTGTGTGTGTGTGTTTGAAAAAATTTATAGGGGTCCCACTCAGCTGTACAGGGCCACACAGCAAAAGCTCAAGGCTGCCGCTACTAAATTGCTAATATATATACTTCCTCAATCCAAGGGATTCCATGAGATGATCAAGTTCCATGTGGGACCCTCCATCATCCTCACCATCATTTCATGCATACACAGCAAAGACCCACCTCTCACGTCCATTACTTACAAAGCAAATCCATTAAAGTTGAAAGGTTTCAAGCTTAAAGTGGCATTTCGATCAATTCTGTTTTCTGATATGCCAGCCAATAATGCATTATGCATGTTATAAAAATGGCAATTAATTACCCCAATCTTATCGTCCCATCGAAATTCGGTGAAAATTGTGGTAATTGATCATCTTGTGTTCATTGATGTCTTTATTATAATTATGATGTTATCGAAAATACATTTGCATTGTTGGGTTAATTTATCCGAAGTGCATGCATGCCTAAGCCCTTTCTTTGATATATTATTAATTTTACTTTCCTTTACATACTGCCATATAATTAATTTCCATAATCATACAAATATTATTGCCACCCAATTATCCACTAAAGAAACCCCTTTCCTTGCTGCTCAATCATGTCAGACATAAAGTGTGCAAGTGATGATATATATAGATTGTAAATCATTTTACTGAAACACAAAATTGAGTAGATCGATGAATATTATCTACTTCGCTAATATATGTTACCCTAGCCAATATATTGCCATATTATATCCAATCATCCTCATTCACCTCATTGGGTCCAATCACCTCAGTCTTTCTAGGTATTAGTAACTACATATTGGTTTAACTACAATTGTCCCCAAATACGCCATATATCTCCTCTTGTTGGAGAAATTGTCATTGTCTGAGAAGTATAGGTACATGAAGTTTCACCGTGCATGAAATAAGTAATGGATTGAGATTAGAGGTTTCAAACCTAGCTAGAACCTCATGAAATCAGAATTATGATAATATATTAGACAACGTACAAAATTACAGCTGACCAATATATGAAACCATTCATATCATTCACTTACCACTTTCTTTTGCTCCTCGACTTTGGTTCATGTGTTAATGCTAAGAACCAAACGGCATTTTTTTATTTTTAGATTAATACCATTTTACTCCCCAGACTATTACACTTGTATCAGTTTGCTCTCTAAACTTTTAATTTGGAAAATTAAGGACACTGACTTTTTTCAATTTTGCCAATTGAGGTTCTCCTGACAATTTAATTACACATTTTTCATCCAAATCTTTGAGAGCAAAATGGTCTCTTCCATTTAGATATTACCATTTTTTCCTCATATATCATTTTTCTCTCATTTATTTCTCGCTAAATTTTGGTTGATCATTCCCGACATTTAGGATGAAAAATGTGTAAATTGACGAAAGAATCTCAATTGGCAAAATTGAAAAAGTCAGGATCCTTAATTTTCCAAATTAGAAGTCTGGGGAGTAAACTGATACAAGTGTAATCTGAGGAACAAAATGACATTAATCCCGTTTTTGGTTGAGTAGAGGCCAAAGGCCCAAAAAAACCAAACAACATTCCCATCACCCATGCAATTACTAATTAATTAATCAAACCCCAAGAGGCATATATTGAAAAGTAAGACATCAGCCATCTAGAGGATTCGAATAAAATTAATTAATGTTGAGCACTACTAGAGCTTCTAGTGAGTAAGATAAGAGCTTATGGACAAGGACGTGAAGTTAATAAGGTGGATTTGTATTTCTATTTCTAGGACCACCACCATAGTAGCTACTGTTACCAAAAGGTGAACCGTGCATATGTTGTATGTGATCAATTTTGGCTTTTATTTATAGAAGGGTGAAGTTGTCTCACGTCCTTCCAAGGACCATGGGATATATATACGTACAAATATATGAGACAAGAGGCTAATGCTTGTGGAACTTTGAACTGTAAAGTGTTCTACTTGGATGCATGACTGATCGATCAATCGAATTACACATTGTCTCTTTTTCTTTTTCTAGACAAAAATTAGAATAACTTTTTTTCTTGGGTTGGGGAGGGGCATGGCACATATATCATATATTATTGATCTCATTTATTGACATGTATATGTTGCATTCAACAATTTGGAGTGTTTCTTACGCACGAATCTTAAAGTGCACCAGATTGCAAGACCATAGAGATATACGAAGCCTCCACTCCTTCTCTCTTTTTCCTTCTGTAATCATGATCTAGCTGGCAATATGGATAATATGGATTGTATATCTATTTAAAATTTGAAGATATTCTAGCTTGATATTGTAATATATATCAAGCTGTATATTACTCTCTTAATTAAATATTGTACTAACTTATTAGAAATAAGTAATTTATATAAAATTTTAACCTTAGCAATGTATTTATTATCTAAATGTATGGAACAAAAGATGAAATTGATTTGTAATACTTTTTGAATGTGAGTAGAGTTATATAAACTCTTGAATTTATGTTACACGGTTAGAATTGAAATAAGTAAAAACAAGAAAAAGTAGAGAATCCAAATTCTTCTAACAAACACTTGCATCCGAAAAAAAAAAATCCTAAGAACCCTTAAGAATTATATGGGATCACAAATTAAGTTTATAATAAAAAAAAAAAAAAAAAAAAGGGGGGGAGGGGATCAGAAAAGCTCACGGGTTTACTTTAGAATTAAATGGGATATGGGAATAACTTTTGACTGTGACTGTGAGAGAATATATAGAGATGGAGCCCCAAATATACTTTCACTAACATATATACGAACGTCTGGTGAAAGGAAGGCAGAGAGATACAAAGTGGAATGAAGCCATGAAAAGGGTGGACAGAGTCCCCACAATTGAAACACAAAAAAAAAAAAAAAAAAAACTGAGCAAAAAAAAAACAGACACACACACACACACACAGTTTTATAGGGAATAAGGAGGAGGGTTGGAATGATTGAACTGAAGTAAAGCTTCAATCCTTCCTCAATTTAAATTGATATAATTTAACTTGAAACATGAAAATTCATGAGAGGATTGATGATCGAGTAAAACTTTTCTCACGGATGTATTCACCATTTTTGCATCTGTGTCTGTTATCACGTGTTAGGTCATATAAGAATATAGATGTATACATAAAATATAGGGTTAAATGCAAAAATGGTTTACAAACTTTATAATAAATTTCAATTTGGTTCACTAATTATAAAAAATGTCAATTTAGTCCACAAATTTTTCAATTTGTACCAAAACAGTATAAACGCTAACTTTCATCCAAAAATTAACGGAATTGGTCACATGAAAATGTGATGAACGGACTGAAATACCTCTGAAAATGTGGTCACTTGATGTGCACATGATCACTTTTCGTTAAATTTTTCGATAGAAGTTAACTTTGTACTGCTTTGATACAACTTGAAAAGTTCGTGGATCAAACTGACATTTTTTATAGTAGTGGACTAAATTGAGATTCATTGTAAAGTTTGTGAACCATTTTTATATTTAACCCTAAAATATATGTACCTAATAATTTTTTTTCTTTTTTCACAAGCTTTTAGTTAGATGAAAAATTGCCTTTAGGAAATTAAGGAGAGAGAGATGAAAGGGCAAAGTGCATATGAGTGTGAGAGTATGAGTATGACAGGACTTAGTTCGGCTGGGGTTTGCGGTGGTGGAAGTGGAAGTGGAGGTGGGAATAATAATGATAATAGTAGTAATAATAATGGAGTTTGCTTACTACTTGCTAGATCGATTGTTTACAATCATGGGGGGTGGGGGAAGCATATTCACTTTCCTCTTTGTCATCACTTTCTAAGGCATGATTAGAAAAAAGTTCATCAATCTTCTCCCTCCCTCTAACTAAAGCAACTTAATTCCCAGTTCCCTCCACTTTTTTCTCCAACACCACAGTACCACACCAAAACCAATAACTTCCTTCCTCCCCAAGACTCATACCATATATTTAGAGAAGAAAATTAAGTTCCAACTTTAATTACTATTGAAATTAATCATTAAGTAATGTTGGGCTGCGTTTCTCAATTTGGCTAATTGGCTTGGCTCAGCTGTTCGACTTTGAGATGGTCCAAGCTCTTCTTAGTCTCCATGAGGACCATGAGGGTCCAACAGATGACAAATCAATTACCAAAAGAAAGAGTTCTTCTAAAAATAAAATAATTTAAAAAAAAAATCAATAGGTTTTGGTTAAAAAAGAAAAACCCATATCCCTAGTACATGCATTGCATGGTATGCCAACATCCCTGCCGTGTGATAACTGATAAGTCATAAGATCCATATTCCATATCTACTTTTCTTGTTAATAAAGGGCCGGACTCAAACATGTTCCATTGCAGGGTCCAGTTATTTGATTAAGGTCCATATATCTGCTTTTATGGTTAAAAACGGGCCAAAGGGCCGGACTCTATAAATCACTTCTCGTTTACATCTTTCACAACTATCTCAAATCTCAAATTCTCACTCTTACTTGCACGTTACACGTAGCGTCCACTTATCCTGCACAGTTCAGCAAACATGGCCAATAGCTTGTACAACAATGCAATATAACAAGTTTTATTTATCTCAAAGTAACAAATAAAACTTTGTATACATTTTATGCGTCTATCTCACTTGTTACTCGTTACAACACTCGTTACTCGTTACATGTAATTGCATGATAAGAGAGGTACACACGTTATATGAAAGTTTTACTCTTCAAGGAACAACACTATATAATCAGCAAGTTCCTCTTTACAGCCTACCCAAGTATACACAGATACAATGCAGACACATAATACAATCCTGCTCATGATGTCATAAATAAAGAAAATCTTTCCACTTTCCATTTGGATGGTTCATGGTTGGCTAACCACTCTACTACTTTTAAGTTACTAAGTTTGACATCTCATACGAGCTATTACACCACAAAGACAAAAAACATGTCACAAATTCTAATACAACAAAATTATCATAAGGATATAAGAATCTTTATGATAAAAAAGAAAAAAAATTTAAATATATGCTAATATTTACAAAACGGCTAAAGCCAATACAGCTCTTTACTCGTCAACCCTATTTAAATGGCCAAATAATGGCAGTCTCACATGACGGGAATTATCAAATGACAGGAACAATGCATATGACTTTCATACAAAGAAAGTGCTTTCACATGTAACAAGTTACAAATATACCTCCATGCCGATAAACTTAGAGGACTGACACAGAGGACAAATGCTAAGCTTACTTTCACAATCTTTACACAGGCAAAGATGCTTACAAGGTAAGAGAAGCATGCACACTTCATTCACTCCGCAGGCCTTGCATGTCACCATATCTTTCACGTCATTGTTCTCCTTGCCAAAGATATGAAAATTTATGGAACGGCCATTGCAGCAAGAGGCTGTATCATCTACCTCACTGTCACCACATCCTTCTTTACTATCTCTGCTTTGAGCATATACCTGCTGAAGATTATACTTGAGAGCTGCGATCAAGTTTTCATGGTACCTGGCTCGCTGTTGCCAAGCACCAGCTTCAACAGTCAACTGTTCCATTCGCTCTTCAAGCTCCATATTCTTCTTGTTAATGCTGTCTATTTCTGCTTCTTTCTCTCGGAGCTTCAGAAGGACTTTATCTTCTACAACTGAGAGAGCATGAAGTTGGGTAGCTTGGACCTTGTCCAGGATAGTTCGCCTCAATCGGTCACCCTTTAAATGAGAAAAGAGAAATTTAGAGCTAGTTTAATAAGTTAAAAGAATATATAAACATGTTGTTACTTGCAAGTAAATAAAGAAGTGCACATAAAAAGCAGCAACCAGAAAACAATGGAGGCCCACAGAAAGTTCAACATGCCAAAAACGGAAGGACTGACAGGGAAAGCCCAGAGAGATTCCTTATGAAAAGAAAAAAGAATTTGCAAGATTTACTAAAATAAGAAAACTACTACTTTATCCAGTTTCCATATTTTATTTATGGTTCAAAAAACATACACATGAGTACCCGCCAAACCTCAAGAAGAAAAAGGGAAAAGACCAACAACCGTCCAACCTACAAATTGAAAAACATATATCTAAACTGGTTGGGAATAACTCCTACACATGCAACCAAAATATAGCATAATGTAGCTCCAGAACCTTCCTAAAAGATGACACTGTAGGAGATAAACACACTCTTAGCAAGATAGACAACACCTCCCAGAGGGAATCTAACGAACAAAAGAGGACTTCATCATGAACATGCAAACCAAACTTTCTTTCACACCATCACATCTCCTACAGTCCTACTTCCATATACACCTTAGCCAAAACAACCTCTTTGAAGGACACACCAACCCCCCCCCCCGGGGCGGGCGCTAATATCAAGTTTATTTTATTTGATTCAGCATCTCATTGGTAATTTAATGCCTCCAATTTACTAAAGACAGTATACAATTGGATTCTATCCATAATTGGTTCAGAGGAAGAGTCATAATTGGTTCAGAGGAAGACTGATAATTGTCAAATTATGGTTTGACAGAGACATCCATTATGAAAAGATACGCCATAAATTTAGTAACAAATGGCACAACTTTTGGTTATAGATATCAAACCATAATTGGACGAACAACATATGCCACATGGACGCAAATGGAGAGAATCCTTATCGATGACGTTCACGTGTCCTATGAATTTTGATAAGTTGACAATATTTTGTTTAGCATCTTCAATTGAATTACATGACACAGACAGCTATCCTTAATCATAATGACCTTATATGTAAAAAACATTTAATAACTGCAGATGACATGGATACACATACACCTTGCTAAAGCTATCAAAAATATCATGACCTTTTAAAAAATAAAGCGATATTGGACTCATTCAATTCCATGGTATGTGTACATACTTAATATGCTACAAATGTTGTTTTCTACGTGTTTAGGTTTAAGCATTGTTGAAACTAACTTGACCAGTTTTAAGACCAAACTCAATAACCTATTACATCAATAATTGAAAATCACTCCGTGCTTTATAAAAGATACAATCATTCTAATCGAAATACATGAAACTGTGAACAAAACTATTAGTTGATCAAGCATACAAGTAAACCCATAAAAAATGGCATGATCAGCAACAATGACATAACATCACTATAAATACAAACATATGCGTAACTGTAAGACCAATAATTATCTGCAGAATAAGTAACCATATAAAGTCCTTTGCAACCATCTAAACAGTTCCAATGATATATTCAATTAAGCAACCAGATAAAGTCTTTGCCCAAAAACCAGACCTGAGCTTTGAGGAACCTATCAATCTCAGCATCCTGTCGCTGTAGCTCATGATCAACGTCATCACCAATGAGTGACATCAATGCCGAGTCCCCCGTTGAAGCCATGCGGGTATTGTCAAGGGACAAACCCAAGCCTGTCGACACGGATCGCAGTTGCAGGAAATCCACAGAAGATATCTGTGAGTTGTTCTCCAAGAAATCCTGTTCCTTCAATCTTTTCCTCTTGGATTCTAAGCCATACTGCCATTGCAAATCAACACCATTATCACTGCCGTCTGTTGCAGCGACGGGACCAGGTGCAAACCCTACTACATGAACTGAAAAACATAGCTGATTTTAGGTAATAATGCACAAGATTAAGACTAGAAAATATTAGGGTTTTTTGCAATTTATGCAGCTCAGTTCCTAGAAAGCTGATAAATTCAGCTCAAATTCGCACCAAAGCTAGTAAGTTAGTGATTTCCATCCAAAACGTTTGGAGCACAGAACCCTATAATGAATTTTTAACTTTCGAGCTATATTTTCTTACAAATTCTCGGTAACCAAACGGAGCATAAGGGAAACCAAACAAGAAAGGAGGAAAGAGAAATTACACGGTGGAACATAAGGAGGATGCTGGGAGTGATCTTGTAGAGAGTTGGGGTCGAAATAGGCCACCGCCGGCGACATCTGATCGTCGATTGTGTATAAATTCCTACACCGAAAGGCAACAAAAAAAAAAAAAAAAGCTTAAATATTAAAATAAAAAGAGAAATTCATATCGTGAATTTGATGAAAAAGAAAACTAATTTACCTGAATGACTTGGATTGTTGATGTTGTTGGGTTTGGTAGTGTTGTTGAAAGTGGTGTTGCGGAAGAGCCATAACTCATGAGAAGGTGAAGGTGAGAGTCCGAAACACACTTGATGATTTGAGCCAGAGAAACATTACTTGTGTCATATGCACAACTGCCGAGCGGGCCGTGCGAAGATTCCGTTTTTATTCCTAATAGTCCTTGTATTGTATTTTTCTCTTTTTTGGACGATATATTTATATTGGGGGGGGCTATGCGCACCACCCCATCCTGCTGAGTTGACCACCCCCCCTAATTTTTTGCCCATTTTTGCCCATTTTGCCCTCCTCTCCTCCTCCCCCACCCAGCCACCACTCCCCCACCGCACCCCCTCACCTCAAACCCCGCCGCCGTCGCACCCATCCCCAGCCGCCGTCGCACCCATCCCCAGCCCGCCCGCCCTCTCCCGCAAGCACCTCCGCTCTCAGATCTGCGACAACTGCGCCAACGACGTTGTCTCCGTCCGCTGCTCCACCGACAACCTCGTCCTCTGCCAGACGCCCACGGCAGCTGCTCCGTCTCCGCCGCACACGATCGCACCCCTCTCGAGGGCTTCTCCGGATGCCCGTCTGCCCTCCAGCTCGCCTCCATGTGGGGCCTCCATCTCCAGGACAACTGGACCGGTGGTGGGCCGCCCATGCCCCAAATAAATGGGCAAAAAATTAGGGGAAGGGGAGGGGAGGAGTGGGTCGACCGGCGACCGGCGAAGGGGAGGGCTGGGTCGCGCCGGCGGCGGGGAGGGCTGGGTGGGTCGCACCGGCGGCGGGGAGGGCTGGGAGGGGTGGCCGGCCAAATTGGAGGGGCTGAGTTTTTTTTTTTAATGCAGGGGCAAAATGGGCACAAAGGGGTAAAAATTTAAGTGGGGTGGTCAACTTAGTGGATTAGGGTGGTGTGCATAGCCCCCCCCATTTATATTTAGTAGATTTTTGGGCTTCTTCATAAATATTACAAATTTTACTTGGAAGGACCTTTCGCGATAGTTGACTGCTACGCCAGTTAGACTTGTGTAGTGGGCCGACGGACTGGTTTCGGCCCAGTACTTGCTGGGCTATTGTCACAAGTGTAAGGAATATGTACCCTACCATTCTTATTTCTAAGGGAACAAAGTTTGGCTCCTTCCTCTGAAGAGTGCTTCTTCTTCTCCATCTCACAAGCATATGTCCTTTTTTATCTTTTTATTTCATATAAAAATTAATCTTACAAACAGAGGATTCGGTTCTTTAGGCGCCACTTGGTATTCTTTTCAAAAACTATTTTTACTTTCACTAATTATAAATATAAATGAAATAAGAAAGAAAATTGTTAAAAACAGAATACAAAACAGGCGCATGCTTATATTTATGTCTCACAGAATCATTATTATCTGGATATATATGCCAATAAAGAAGTCTTATTGGTAGCAGCGCTAAATGAGAGAGGCAAATGACTTCAATTTGCATGTGACTTCCTGTCCGTACAACCCATCTGATTTTATGTTGGATTATTTGTGTGTTGTATTTGTCAAATAATTTGACTTCCTATTTGGGATTGATATCAAATTTAACTAGATTATGACAATCAATGTGAGTAATACATGATTGAACATAAACCATTTGCACCATTGGTTTGGAGATACTTTGAGCCATTTGCACTCATTTTTCCAAAAAATTCTACCAAACAAATATTATATATTTTTAACTCCTACATGTTAACATATTTACCACAATTTTTTTTTACTGCTAAAATATAAATTTGTCACAATCGAATGTGTTTGTATGATATACAAACTATGTAATATGGAACAATTCCTCATGTTGATCACAAAAGTGCATGATAATATACAAACTTTGTTTTTACAAACGGTAATCACTTTTCCACTCAACTCAATGTCATTTGTGTTGGAGCTCAACATATAAAAGTTCAATCTTTTAAGATGACAAAACAATATCAAGGTGTTTAGCCAATAAAAAAAAAAAAAAGAAGAAGACATTTAACGGAGCTCCAACATGGAATTGCATTATTGAGAATAAATAAATAATTTCTTACTTTTACAATGAAAAGAAAAAGAATAAATAAACAAAAGAGAAGGTGATACCATTACCCACAAGTCACTACCTATCCAACCTGTAAATTGCATCCAACACTCTTCGGGCAGTTGGGCAGCCAAAAAAGTCCAAAACCGCGTTTCCTCACTCTGCCCATACAACTCTGAAAGTTGCCCGCTGAGTTGTCCACCGCTTGATCGCTTCCAACAAAAAGAAACAGAAATAAAATATAAAAATAAAAATTTGTGTGCTCCTTCTGGTTAATCAGACGTGCAATTTTTGAGCGAGATTGGAACGTTGAGCTTTTTGGGATCGAAAGTCACATCGCACTCGATCCGTCTGTTGAACTTGGGATTTACCAATTTGCCCAAAACGTAGGCTCTGGATCGAATGACGAAGTTCAATTTCAGAGGCACCGGCAGCGCCGTCGTGCCGGTTGAGGTGCTCATACTCGCTCCGCTCCCATAAAGCGGAATTTGATCACCAATTACTGACACAGAGATCGATCTCTGGCTCTTCCTCGACTGATAAAACTTCTTAATCTGCAAAACCACTCATTTCTAATTACAATTTCCCATATCAAAGTTGAAATTAAGCATGTAATTCGTTTAACACAGAAAGCTGACATACGGTTCCGGAGGCTACTGTGATTTGGGAGTATGAGAGATCTATAGGCTTTGGTGAGACATGGACGCCGAAAAATGTACCAGTGTTGCGAAATGTGAGCTTGACTGTAGAGTTGACGGAGATCATCTCAGTGGCCACTCCGGTCGAATCTGAACCCGCTTGAATCTTGAACTGCTCAAATGTAACGCTCTGAAATAAACAAAATTAAAGCAAATTAATAATGACCCAGAAATTGAATGAATTAATTGTGATGGAGATGGAGCGGACCTTCATGGTGATCTTGGGCTTCATGTGCTTACTGGCACCCCAGAGAATGAGAGAGAACATAGAGAAGAGAAGAAAGAAGCCGAGAACGAAAACGAGAAAATAGCAGCGTCGAGGAATGAGACCCTTTTCACGCTCTTCGACTTCGAGAAGGCCTTCTTCTTCGATGACGGCGCAGTCCTTCCAGGGCTTCTGACCCTTTCGGGGGTTGGGCGTGATCTTTCTGGATCCGGGTTTGAGCGACCCGGAGAAGCGGCTGGAGGAGGACTCGCGGGAGTGGCGGCCCACGGAGGAGTGAGAGTGGGGTGGGGACCCCACGGGGCTGATCACTGGGGTCGACTGAAACGACGTCGTCGTCTTCTCCCCGTCGTGGGAGTCGCGCGAGGGGCTTTGCACGTAGTAGACCGGGCGGCGTGGAGATCTGGTCGGGGACGACGCCGCCAGGCTCGTCACCTCCGAGTCGGTCTTAGCGTGCATTGTGTTTTGGCGGCTCTTCTTCTTCGCAGTCGATTCGATCTTTCTTTTTGAGTGTCACTTTAATGGAGGGTTTGCTTTGAGAATTGAGAATGTGAGGAGTGTGTAATTAAAAATGGAGGTTTACTGTAACGCGTATTATACCTTACCGCGATGAAGAGGAAGACAAAAGTGCGAGTGCTTAATGTTTGTGTGAGTTTTTTTTTTTTGGGTTAAATTATTATTATTATTTTTGTTGAATAAGTGGCACAGTGAACAATTGGGTAGACCGTAGACGAAACAGCGAGGAACTAATTAACTGGCAGGCAAATCACAGTTGGCACCGCGCGCGCACCATGACGATAGCCATATCAAATCTACATTATTAAAAGAACCCATTTGTAATTTGTTAATAAAAATATCAATATATTCGCATTCGGGAAAAAAAACAATTCAATTATATTCTACAGGTAGAATATATTTAAACGAGAAAACACCAAATTTCTCTTACCAGGGACGACTATATTTGTAGTTCAACCAATTTAGTCCTTTTCCCATAATCAGCATGTATTATAAGCTCAGTGAAATAACATTTGGAGAAGTTTTATATGGAACATTGGAACTATCACACTCCGATAAGATTATGTTACAAAATTATCAATTTTACCTTTAAATCAAATTAAAGTAAAAACTAAATTAAAATCAAGACAGCTTTTTCTTTTTCAACACCTTTTTCTACTAGGACGATTCCCTTTAAGTAGTGAGTAAAAATAAAATAAAAATTAGTTAGACTTATATTAGGTTAATAAGCATAGTGTGATGAAATGAGAAGAGGTGTGAACTTGACCTTTTCTCTCTCTCTCTCTCTTACTTATTTCATTAAGTTTAGCTTAAATTGTCAATTTATTCCAGGTGGTTTCCATTTACCACAAATTATCAAATTGAGATATTTATAATATACATATGAAAATAAGTTGGTAAATGTGGGCTCCGCATAAACATGTGAATCCATGTGAAGAATTGAATGGGCCGCCCAAAAAAAGTTCCACGGTGCATATATACTTTGTTATATGCTGAAAACATGTAATGCATCTGCCATCGCCAACAAAAGAAATATAATGCATGTGCTGTTAATTTGTTAATTGTTATATGGAAATTTGATTTGCTACATATGAATATTCCAACATACATTCTAGTGGCAATAAGCATGAAAGTCAATATTTCAGGGGAAAAAAAAAAAGCAACCTCATGTAAAAGCAAACCAACTAAACAAAGAACCCATTGTTTTATTTTGTTCTTTCAAAATTTTCCAATAGTAGTAAATGAGCTAGGTAAATGTTAGGCTGTTAGCCAAGAAAAGTAGCTGATCTTTATTTATGTTTAACCTACCATGCCTACGACACGAGTGACCATTTATTCTTGCTTATATTTGTTTGTTATTTACTAGTGTCTTTCTTATTCACATATATTTTTCAAGACACATATACACTCAATACACTAAAATGACTTATGTTTAACTTATGTTTTCTTCAATAATAATATATAGTAACTATCATATTAAGGGCCAATCCAAAAAGAAAATTTTTATAAGGAAAGTAATTGAGTATTTGGCCGAAGATTCCTTTTACTTTTTACATTTAATTTATTTTTGGTACAAAAAACTAAAAACGCAGAAATTCACTAATCCACTATCACTATGCCATGCGGTCACTTGAAAATGTAAATAAATAAATTTGTTCACAACAAAACTTGAAAATAGTTGCTACCCCTTGTCCTCCCTAGTCCCTACTCCAATGTTATTTGAGTTGATCTAGTGCTTATGAATTTTATTTTTTGGGAAAAACTGAAAAACAAAAAAAGCTCAAACTATCAAAATGATCACCCAAAGCTTCCTTTCTTTGGGCCAAGATCCACTGTGATGAAGTCCTCCTCAATATTTAAGCCCAAAATGGGAAGGTAAGAAAAGGCCGTCTAGTGGTCTTTTAGAATCCAGTTGGCATTATTATTGGGAATTCTGGTCCAAATCTTAATGTTGGTTTCATGTTAGCCCATAGGCTAAATTAGCTGGGCCAGGTCTGCTAAATGAAATGAGAAAATTGCAGAACGACTCCTTATAATTAACACACTGTAAAAGAAATTTAAAAACATTATCCAAAAAAAAAAAAAAAAAAAAACTACACACTCCCATTATTGGAGAAGGCAGTGCGCAATCATCTTTCTAACATGTCCCTAAGTTCAGTTTCTTTTTAGGCTACTGATAGGGGGATCATGTCATTGTACCAAATTTGTAATACCACATGATGTGGCTTCTTTGCTACCCTTGATCTCTTCCCTCTCTTCCTCTCTCTCTTTAGATAGGAAGCCACACCCTAGTATTTTCCTTCTTTTTATGAGTATTTTTGGGCACAAGTCAGTTTATATTTCCACCTTCCACTAACATCCACAAGATGGTGAGATCGTAGAGATAATGTAATTAGATCATCGAGTTGACTAATAGAATTGTGGGATAACTGAGAAAATGAGGGATCAAAGTTCGTAAGCTTTCATCAGCATATATAGCTGTATATATGAATTATCACTGTACGTGAGGTTTTGTATTGTTTCCTATCAGAATATCAGATGATATTAGCTACTCCCAATTTTGTGGACCCGAAAACATGAACAGAATTTTGAATTTTCTCCATCATGGACCATATTTTATTGGATATGCATTGGGCCTCACAGATCCGCCATGCTCACAATCCATGTACATTATCCATCCAATTAATTTATGAATATATAATGCTAAATATGAATATGTACGCATGCTTTCTATTATTGTTGTTGTTGTTTTTTTGTAGCTAGGGGCCGGGGATATAGTTTCAAGGCCAAACAATGAATTGTTGTCAGCTTGAGAAAGAATGCAAGTAAAGCTTCCCCAATTATTTTTGGTACGTACGTACATTACTTCCATGTATAGTAAGATAAATGAAGGCAGTCCCACGACCATGTGAGTTTGCTTGTTGCTAATGCGACGTGGTGTTACTTTCTTTTTTATTCCTATCTCAAGTGCTGGTTGTACACACAAAATACCTTCTTTGGCTCCAACTATATATTCCCAACTCCAATAATTGAAACACCCAATACCCATGAAAAAGGAGTGTATAAAGTTCAACCAGAAATAGCTAGCTATACTTTTTGGTTAAACCTCACAGCTCACTATATATGATTCGTCCGTACTAAAGCACTTTTCTTTCTCAATCACTAGCTAGTAGCAATTTAATTTGTATAATTGTACCCATGAAATGTTAAGTTAGGAAGAAAAGTTGTCTTTTTGTTTTTGTTTTTGGCCATGAAAAGTTGTCTAAATATAATCAGGAAAATGCTAATGGTATCGATCAATCTTTTTCTCTCAACTTTTTATATTTTTTATTATTTCAGCTTTTCATAGAGATCTATAGCAATTGGAGACAGAGAATTAGAATAGCCCTACAAAATAACTATTTAATTAAACAGTTTTTTTTATTTGCTATTTAATTATGAAATCAATGTATTGTTGAAATTGTTGAAATTGCATAAGCAGACGAAAAAAAAAAAGTATGCTAATTAATCCTACTATGTCACTCCTCTGTTTTCGTACCAAACATATATTAGGAATTAATTAAGAGTATCAAGTCACATAATCTGGTCATCCTGTTTTGAACGACGACGTCGACATTGGGGCCCTTTTGAATCACATGACGACACGACATGCATGATGCAACTACTAAATAATTGAAAAAATGTGCTGTTTATTTTTAGCGATGTCTAATGTTTTCCAAGTTCCAATGATATGTTGATGATTCATAAACAAAGCTTAAACCAATAATCTGAATGATGCCAGCCTTTTAGCCTGAATTGTGAATATACTTGATGTGAAATCACAACTTCAATTTTATTTATATATCAAATTAGGGAAATAATCAGATGCTACGCAGTAGACAAGTTAGTTCTTCTGTGACACTGTATCTGAGCTGAGGCTAGTGGCCACGACGGGGCTTCTCACCACATGTTTACCTTGACCGTCAACCCAACTCAGATACCCAAAAACCACCGGCTCTTTCATTAGTCCCGGCCCTTTTATACTGAGCTTGAAGCTCTGCTTCTCGCCTTGTTTTTTGAACTCGATTTTGTTCGGAACGACTCCAACCTCAAAACCTTTCATGGGTGTCACGGTGGCCACATAACTCGACTGTCCCTTTCCTACGTGGGTCACTGTTCTTCGGAATTCCCGAACGGTTTGTAAGGCCGAGGTCGAATCGTTGGCGTTGAAGAATGCGATGAAAGAAGGGTAGTTGAGGTCTAGGGAGGAAGTGGAGCAGCTAAACGACGCTGTTTTGGCGATGGTTTGGATTTGCTTGTTGGTGTAGTTGAGAGCACAGAGAAGGTTTATGTAATCGGGTATGGTGGCGTCGTATATGAGTCCTGGGTCTAAAGCCTTGTTAGGATTGACATGTCCGGCTCCCATGGCTAGAGGACTAGCTGTTTGAGAATTGTCCCCAATGTCTATGATGGGGCCCTTTGTGTTATCTAATGTGTCTGATGTGGTCATCATGGCCGATCTGATAGCAGCAGGGCTCCATTCTGGATGTGCACTTTTCAGAAGCGCGGCTAGTCCGGCTGCATGCGGGCACGCCATGGACGTTCCCGACAACAAATTAAAAGGACTAAACAGTTGTTGGTTGTCAATGGTGCCAACCGAGATGTTTTTAGGCCATGCAGCCAGGACTAGTGACCCGGGAGCCATAATGTCAGGCTTCAGTGTAAATGGGCAGCTTGGGGATGGCCCTCTAGAGGTGTAGCTAGTGGTAGCTGGCGCTGGTTTGGCACCAACAAGTGTTTTTTGGAATTCCAAACTTGCTTTTGGCTGAGGGTTGTTCTTGATGTAATCTTTCATCTTCTCGCCCTGTTTTGGATTGAGAAAAATTGTGGGGAATGAGGATTGGAGGAACAATTCCAAGTCTATGTTGTTGGTAATGAAGACACCTCCGGCAACATTTGCACTGGCAACATTGTTGAATTGGTCGTTTAGTGTGTCGTTCTTGTCCTGGCACACCGCGATCTTATTCCCCACCTGCTTCAACTTTGTGCGATTGTCACATGCACCCATGAAAGTAATTGGGATTTGGGTTGAGGATGAATTGATCCCCGGATAAAGAGTCGACCCTGTGACAGAGTCTCCATTTCCAAGATGTGCAATGCCTTGGAAGTCACGGTCGATGGTGCCAGCAGCAACTGTGAGAACCCAAGGGATTCCATTGTGCAAGGTACCGAAGAAAGGGCCTTCATTCCCTGCTGAGGTCGACACAAACACACCCTTTTGCAAGGCAGAGAATGTGGCTATGGCAACAGGGTCCTCATACAGAGCAACACCATCTAACCCAAATGACAAGGATAGCACATCCACACCATCTATAATTGCTTGCTCAATCGCAGCAATTATATCAGAACTCAGAGCACCTTCGTCCCACAGAGCCTTGTACATGGCCACATGTGCCCGAGGAGCCATGCCACTGGCAGTTCCTTGAGCATAGTCAAAGTAAGATGCGCCTGTCACGTAGTTTCCAGCCGCCGTGGATGAGGTGTGGGTTCCATGGCCATCTGTGTCCCTTGTTGAGTTCATAGAAACGGTCACATTTTGGGCTATCAGTCCTTTGTTAAAGAAGCGAGCTCCAATGAGCTTTTTGTTGCACATTGAAGAGTTGAATTGGGTACCACTCTCACACTGCCCTTTCCATCTTGGTGGGATTTCTGACATCCCATTGTCGTTAAAGCTTTTGCTTTCTGGCCAAACCCCAGTGTCCACCAACCCAATAATGATGTCCTTGCCATAATTTGACGCCGGCCATGCGCCATAGTTGGAGTTGAGGCCAAGGAATTTGGACGAATGAGTTGTGTCAGGTTTTACTGGTAAGTCTGGGATTGAAGATATGTAACCTGGAGAGCTTTTTAAGGCCTCAAGCTCAGGAACAGAGAGACTTGCACTGAACCCATTTATGGCATGAGTATAACTATAAATGAGTTTGGAAGAGAAGGCAGAAGAGGAGGTTGTTGTGGTCGTACTAGGCCTAAATTTGCCTATTGCAGAGGCTACTGTGGCCAAGCACCATGAATGGTGATCAGCAAAGGCTTTGGGCATCATTGATGAGTCCATGTGAATGATATAGTTGTGGGATTGATCAGCCAAGGTCGACACAATTGCAAGGTGTACTGAAATGGTGACAATGGAAAACCACAAATAGAAGGGAACATGATGATTAGTCCTAGCCATAGTTGAGCTCAAAGGGGAAGTGAAACTTTAGAATGCAATTGTAAAGTTTGGTATACTTATAGAAAATTTATGAGTATGGGAAGCTCAATATATATATTCCTCATCATCATCACCTTCTGATTAATCTAACTTGTCCTTGTGGTATCTTATAATTAGTAGGGGACCCTCAACCTCTATGAGTGATTGGTTCCATGATATGGATATAATGGATTGCTTGACTTCAAAAATTACACACTCCCCTAACCTATGGATTCTAATAATCATGCTCTTTAACATCTCTGTGCTGTAGTACCAATTTTCACACACTAGATCAGGGCCGTTGATTGGGCAAGGCCTAACAATAGCATATATATATATATATATATATATATATACCTTTTCTTTGTATGGACCGCCACATAAAGAGAGATTTTTCGGTGTAATCGATACACTACCATGTGGTGTAACAAGTATATGTGTCATAATATGGGTGAATGTTATAATATTATACCCTAAGAGAGATAAACATGTTGTCCAACAATACTCTTACACGTTGGATTAGTTACACCACATAACGGTGCATCGGTTACACATAAAAAATTCTCCCACAGAAGATGGGCATATGCAGTGGCGGAGCCACAGCAGGACCAGAGGGGAGACAGGCCCCCCTCAATTTTTTGATTTTTTTTCTTTTTAAATTTTAAAAATATATATATTTTGTATGTATATTACAAAATTTACATCTTAGTGCCCCTTTTTAAGTGTCTTCCTACTCTTTGTTTTTATTTCACTCACTCTCTCTCTCTCTCATGCTAATTCTTCAAACCTTTCTCTTACTTTGGGTGTGGTCACACATCCTTCTTCTCTTTGATTAATATTTGCTCATGAAACAAATTTAATATTAAAGAGAGTATAAAATTAAGAAGTTTTCTAATAAACTAAAAAATAGGTTGAATTGTCTCTTCCAAAAAAATAGCTTTCATTGTTTAGGTGCCCCCATTGTAAAAATTTTCTGGCTCCACCACTGGGCATATGTACGGTGAATTGGGGACCCAACGCATGCCAATTGGCAGGCAATTGCAAGTGGAAGACGTATATATCAATATGATTAACAAACATAGTGAATTCATATGTACCTATCACTTTCAAATTCGAAAAGAAATTTCGTGAGCATTTGGCTTTATCTTTCTTGCTCAAATGTTTCTTTCGAATCCAACCACAAAACACAAATACATTAATTTCACCGCACTTTGGGTCAGCTTGAGGTTGACAGAAATTGCATTCATTGTCGCATTTGAGCCTACCATGTGTCAACCAGTACAACATTAATCAATCTTTCTATTATAAATTATAAATATTAAACGCTTGATTCAACATAGTTTTGAATTCAAGTATAAGATCACTACCGAAAAATCGGTAGAACGTTATTCTCAAAATTCATGTTATGTACTTACCATCATTTGACTCATGAAGGACAGTACCATAAATTTACAGAGCCTTAAAGAGAGTGGTTCATTATCATTTGCATGTCAATCAATTTACATTCATTTCAGAGACAACTTTGTGCCAGCAGAGTTTTGGCATTAGGGCATCAATTATATTTATTATTGTTTTAATCATTGTCAAACTAAGCTGTATTTGTTATTTTAATATAGCAGTTCGAAAATTTAAGAAAACACATGCATCAGAAGCTCCTATGTGATCACTCGTCTAGCTGATGAGCCTGATAATAAAAAGTTGGTTGACTTTAAAAAGTTTGCATCTAAAATTTACTTGGTTCCCCAATTTCTATGATTGCTACAAGGTGAAGGTGACCTTGATGTTTCACCCATAAACAGAACAAATCAAAGTACAGAGGCCTCAGGATATCCAGGGAAAGTGGTTGCTTTTGCGCACCATTAATATTATGGACCACTGTTGCATTTTCCCTTCGTAGGAGCAAAGGGCAGCCAAACATAGAGATTCTATAAAAAGAATCTTATGAAAGGGCTGTGCATTATGATGATGAGCATGGCAATTTACAGAGTCAACTAGTTGGTCTTTAGTTACAAGTCACCTCATTGTAGTGTCTATTTTCAATTTTGAGGTTGAAAATTAAAAATCAAGGCCTTTTCTAATGCAGGACAGAACATGCGGGATTGAGTGAGCATTTGAACTCTCAGTGTTATTCGGACAATCACTCACATCTCGCATTCATCCTACATTTTTCTATTTTGCATTGGAGAAAAATCAGTACATCTCATGGTAATAGCACTCAAAGCAAACTTTTTTCATATTCAAGAAATGATAAAAACAGGCGCTAATTGTTTAGGATCGACCCATCAAATGATTGAAATATAATTAATTTGGTAATTGTTTGGTTTCATTTCTAAAATTAGAGAACCCAGTTTGTAAAGTATAGTCTTCAATCCTTACCAAAAAAATACAACGGGGAAGGAAAACAAGTTGTAATGCAATTTCTTATAGTTACTTACTCTTAACTCACAACATTGATTGGGTGTGATGATAATACCATAAGTTTTTCTTGTATATAGTTAATTGGCTAAATGACATTTTGGTTCCTTTAGTTTCACCCTTGTTTCAATTTCGTTCAAATTATTTGTTCAAGGACTTGATTGAAAAAGTGAAATGATAGGAGCTAAATTGAAACAACTACGAAACTAAGAAACCCAAATGCCATCAAACCAGATATTTTCGGATGATCCACTAGGCCACCCATACTGGCTGAGGCCCAAATGTTTAGACGAAGTCCATATGGAGACCGAATGAGTTCCAACTGGGACACACATTGTGTAAACAAAGTCAAAGCGTCTTCTTGGCTGCATGTATTCTTAGGCCAAAATATAATCTGCAATTGTTCCACATGATAATGACAAAGTTTGGGGTTGAAATGGACTTGGAAATAGCAAAGGGTAGTGATACAATGCTCTGCACAGTGTAAATGTGTTTGCTTGGTTGTAAAGGAGAGGGGCTTGGATAAATAAATATCTAGCAGCATTGTTTAAGGCATGCAGCATTGTTTAAACAGATTGTGGAAGGCCTACTTAGCAAATGATCAAATCACCAATAGAGTAAAAATGACGAAAAGAGTAATGATTAAGAGTGAATAGCCAAGGCACCTAACATCAGACAAAAGGACGCCAGTCCAATTTCTCTAAATAGCAACGAACTCACCTAGTAACCTTTTTGTTTTGGCTAATGAAATGGACTAACCCTTTTGATGCAAACAGAGGAAATCAAATAAAATGCAGTGCCATTCATAGTCAAGAAGTTGGCATAGGAAGAATCGATGAGAAAGAATATTACTAATTAAACATGGACTTGAACATAACGTTTTGCAATTAAACAAGGAAGATTAACATCATCCAACATGTTTCTTATAAAGCTCCCAAACCCCTCTATTATTTGCATATCCCACAACGACTCTGCATTAAGCTCATCATCAGAAAGATGGATTTCTACAATATGATCTTTCTGTTGCTGTTAATATTGCTGCAAATCAACAATGCAGTGTCAAATGCTGAGGAATCCCAGACATACATCATCCACATCGACCATTCCCACAAACCTGCATATTTCTTAACCCACGAGGCATGGCACAGGTCCACCTTAAAATCATTGTCATCATCTCCGGCAGATGATGACAATATTTCTTACACAAAAGACAATACTCTGACTACCATAAAAGACCGATGGGATGTTCTTCGCTCAACACCCTTGGATTTTGGGGCAGGCCACGTTAACCCAAACAAAGCCATGAACCCTGGACTAATCTATGATATGGATGTGCAAGATTGTATTGAGTTTCTATGTGGCCTTGGGTACACTGCCAAGCAGATGAGTGCTGTTATTAGGCGAAGTTAATGGACTTGTAGCCAACAACCTAAGGAACTAAACTACCCTTCTTTTATGGCCATCTTTAACGGAACAGACTCTCCGAGAGATAAAAACTTTATCAGGGTTGTGAGAAATGTGGGGGATGATACATCAATTTACCGAGCATTTTTGGAAGTCTCTAGCGGAATGAAGATTGCAGTAGAGCCTAGAACTCTAACATTCACTGGAAAACATCAGGAGCAAGGTTTTGTTTTTAGTGTAGAGATCGATAACGATGCTCCAAAGGTGATCTATGGTTATCTCAAATGGATTGATCAACATAACCACATAGTATCAAGCCCTGTAGAGGCCATGAATTACTAGTTGAGACCACCGGCTAGCATATTCATGTGCAGGATTCAAGAATTAAAAATAAAATGAACAAGATAGATTCCAGAGGCGAACTGCATTTCTATTCAACTTCATAGCATCTTTTAATTGTAAAACTGTTACCTTTAAACAATGTGATTGAACCAAGAGAAATGAAATAAAACCATGAAATTATGAAAAGGTAGTACGTACTTTTACAAGAAATACAATATATATCTAAGAAGTAGATGTCTCATGGTAAGAGCACTAAAAGCGAAAGGAAGAAAAAGCAGGGTTTAATGCAATGCAATACTTTTAGTTACCCTTAACCTCATCACAAAGAAATAAAATATCATTTACCAAAAAAAAAAAAAAAGTAAAATTTCAACCCCAAAACCAACTTGAAAAAGAGGATTTTTGATTATATGAACATATCAACTAAATAAAATGAGAAAGGCTAACAATTTTTTAATAAGAAACTTTTATAGAACAATTCAAATACTAAAAGTTTGGAGCTTGCCAGCAACCCAGTTAGCAAACTTCTATATAAGTTTCTCTCTATAATAATTCATGTAGCAGATTAAAAAGATGAGGCATAATTTGGAAGAGGCAACAAGCCATACTTGAAATCCTCAAGCATTTTCATTTCACAACTTGACCCAGTGAGTCAGTGACTGCCTCGTGCTTGACTGATAAAGGAAATGCTTTCTCTCAAGTCTCACCGTTTCATTTGATCTAACTCAACTATGTTTTCTGTTGATGGATGATGACGCATTATTATTTTTCTTTTTCTTTTTAGTGTTTTTGACATTTTGTGTCTTTTATAACTCTGTTACGGGCTACCCATTTTAGTTAGACTCAAATATGGGACAATAGTCACTTAAAGCCCAATTGAGTTCAAGCCCATTAACAGCCTAAACTAGGAAATACGACAGTTAGAGCATCAGCATTTGTGTCATTTACAATGACCAAAATATGATTTGCATTTTCTTCTTGTTAGCTTCTTAATTGTAACAAATACATAATTATAGATCAAAGTGCGTTGAATTGTTTGCTTGTTTTTGGACTCGAGGCGATTGGATGAATGGATAGCATATGTCACAGTTTGTGTGAAGGACATCGGAAGTTTGAATTTATTTTATTTTTCAGACACTGCAAGTCTGCAACTGAAGAAATAAAAAAAAAATTGAGTTGACCATAGAGGCATGCAAGTTGGCTTTAACAAATTGGCATAGCCTGCATAGCAGAAGGAACCAAACTCAAAAAGAATGTAAAACATGAAAAGGAAAGACTATGACAAGGAGGCTAGAACAAGTTTTCTAAATAGCAACGAACCAGCCTAGTGACCTTTTGTTTTGGCTAATACAATCATGGATGAAAATATTCACGATATGTCGGTAAAATATCAGTATATTTCGACAAAATATTGATAATATCGGTAGCTTATCAGTATATATCGACAAAATTGTAAAAAAAATTTCAAAATTTGGAAAGGAAAATAAGAATAAGATGAAATTAAACTTTATCCAGCCCTAATTAGATCAACACTCATCAACTAATCCTAATTAATAAACAGTAAACCTACAAAAGAACAAATTATAACTCAACTTTTTTTACACCGATATAAAAAAACAAGAGAGAGTGCAAAACCCAAAAGGATTCATGGCATCATGTGCAATTGGGTCTCATAAACAGAAAGAAGATTAGAAATAATTAAACTCTACCAAAATCAATATATTGGTCGATATATTCGTAAATTTGAGTACCGATATTTAAAATTTTTTTGATATTTTTATCCTTGAATGCAGTGGACACTTGATCCCTTTGATGCAAAAAGAAGAAACCAAACAAAATCTGGTATCATTCACAGCCATGAGCTTGACATAGAGAAAATCGATCAGAAATTAAGAAATATATATAAATTAAACATTGACTTTGAACATAACGTTTTTCAATTAAACAAGGAAAGATTAACATCATCCAACATGTTTCTTAGAGCATGTATAGTGCTAAATGCAAGATTTAGCTTTTGTTTTTAGCCAAATGCACAAATTTGTACATTACTAGAGGCAAAAGGCAAAAATCTACATATTTAATTTAATAAGTGTATTTATATATATTCTTATAAATTAAAAATTTTAAATTAATATAGTTTAATAATTATACCATTGTAATTATTTTAATGAGATCTTTAATATGAGTATAATATTAAATCTATTTAAATATTATTATTGAAAAAGAGATACTTGATATTTAAATATTATTATTGAAAAGGAAATACAAAATATATTATTGAATGTATTTAACATGCCATTGGCTATGGCAATTTAGTGGCAGCTGGGAAAAAAGTGTAACCAATTGGATATATCAAGAACACATTGGCAGCATGGCTAGCAACAGTCACAAGCATGTGTCATGCGTTGGTCGCAATTTTTTTTCTTCTCTCCAATCTTGGGCCTCCACGTAGAATTTATTACCTAACAACAGCTACTTTTTCTGTCTTGTGGGCTCCACTTGCCTTAGCTTTGCAAATGGCAATAACAAGATTTTAGTCTAAAATATTATCGTGGCAAGAATAGTTTGTATTTGACCCAGCTACGTAGAGTTAAAAGTAGAGATTTAGCATAGCAATACACATGCTTATAAAGCTACCAAACCCCTCTACCACATGCATATCCCACATCTCTTCTGCCATAAGCCCATAACTAAGATGGGAATCTACAGTATGATCTCTCTGCTACTGTTAATGCTGCTGCAAATCAACACTGCAGTGTCAAATGCTGAGGAATCCCAGACATACATCATCCACATCGACCATTCCCGCAAACCAACAAATTACTTAACACACGAGGCATGGCACAGGTCCAGCTTAAAATCATTGTCATCGTCTCCAGCAGATGACAGTGAAATGTTGTTGTACTCATACAACCATGTCATGCATGGCTTCAGTGCCAGGCTCACACCCTCTCAGTTGTCTGAATTACAGAAATCTCCAGCTCATGTTGCCACATACCCGGAGTCTTTTGGCAAGTTGTTCACAACACACAGCCCCAAGTTTCTTGGCCTCAAACATAACTCTGGCCTATGGTTTGCAGCGTCATATGGCAAAGATGTAATCATAGGAATCATTGATACAGGAATTTGGCCAGAGAGTGAGAGCTTTAATGATAAGGGAATGTCACAAGTGCCAGAAAGATGGAAAGGGACATGTGAGAATGGAACGGCATTCAGCCCATCTGTCTGCAACAAGAAGCTCATCGGGGCTCGATCTTTTAGCAAAGGGCTTCAAGCTGCAGGAATAAACATCTCCACCGAATATGACTTTGACTCACCACGAGACTTCTATGGGCATGGAACCCACACATCATCAACTGCTGCAGGTAATCATGTACTTAGTGCAAGTCATTTTGGATATGCAAAAGGCGCAGCAAGAGGGGTGGCGCCACGGGCACATGTTGCCATGTACAAGGTCCTCTGGGCAACTGATACTTTAAAGAGTGCAGCTAGTGATGTGCTTGCCGGCATGGACCAGGCAATTTCTGATGGAGTTGATATTATGTCACTGTCTCTTGGATTTGACGACACACCTTATTTCAAGGATGTCATTGCCATTGCTTCTCTTTCAGCAATTGAGAAAGGAATTGTTGTCGTCTGCTCAGCTGGGAATGATGGTGCGTACAACTCAATACACAATGGAGCACCCTGGATCACAACAGTAGGAGCTGGCACGCTTGATCGCAATTTCACTGCAACAATGACTCTGGACAATGGCATGACAGTTGAAGGAATATCATACTTCCCAGAGAGTGTTTACATTACTGATGCACCATTGTACTATGGGAAAGACAACACGAGCAAAGCAATATGCGACTACAAGGCATTGGATCGTGAAGAAGTGGCTGGAAAGGTAGTCCTCTGTGATAATAGCACCAAGACTTACGTTGAAGAACAAAAGGAAGAGGTAGAGAGGGCAGGTGCTTATGCTGGAATCTTCATGACGGATCTGTCATTTTTACACTTAGATGTCTTCTCCATTCCCTCTATGAGTCTACCACTTGCTACAGGGGCATTGATTAGAGGGTACGCAACACAGGTCAATACAACTAAAGTTAAGAGCATGTCCTTCGTGCACACAAATTTGGGTACAAAACCAGCACCACAAGTGGCATATTTCTCTTCAAGAGGACCCGACCCAATCACTCCAAGTATTCTAAAACCAGACATTCTTGCTCCGGGGGTCGATGTGCTTGCTGCAGTTCCACCTAACAAGCCGTACAGCGAAGTTAACAACTATGGTTTAGTGACAGATTATGCACTATTCTCAGGGACATCAATGGCAGCACCACATATCGCTGGGGTAGCAGCTTTGCTAAAGGCTGTTCACCGAGAATGGAGCCCAGCAGCCATCCGATCGGCAATCATGACCACAGCTTACACAAGAGACAATACTCTGACTACCATAAAAGACCAATGGGATGGTCTTCCCTCAACACCCTTGGATTTTGGGGCAGGCCACGTTAACCCAAACAAAGCCATGAACCCTGGACTAATCTATGATATGGATGTGCAAGATTATATTGAGTTTCTATGTGGCCTTGGGTACACTGCCAAGCAGATGAGTGCTGTTATTAGGCGAAGTCAATGGACTTGTAGCCAACAACCTACGGAACTAAACTACCCTTCTTTTATGGCCATCTTTAACGGAACAGACTCTCCGAGAGACAAAAACTTTAGCAGGGTTGTGAGAAATGTGGGGGATGATACATCAATTTACCGAGCATTTTTGGAAGTCCCTAGCGGAATGAAGATTGCAGTAGAGCCTAGTACTCTAACATTCACTGGAAAACATCAGGAGCAAGGTTTTGTTTTGAGTGTAGAGATCGATAACGATGCTCCAAAGGTGATCTATGGATATCTCAAATGGATTGATCAACATAACCACATAGTATCAAGCCCTGTAGTGGCCATTAATTACTAGTTGAGACCACCGGCCAGCATATTCATGTGCAGGATTCAAGAATTAAAAATAAAATGAACAAGATAGATTCCAGAGGCAAACTGCATTTCTATTCAACTTCATAGCATCTTTTATTGTAAAACTGTTACCTTTAAACAATGTGATTGAACCAAGAGAAATGAAATAAAACCATGAGATTATGAAAAGGTAGTACGTACTTTTACAAGAAATACAATATATATCTAAGAAGTAGATGTCTCATGGTAAGAGCATTGAAAGCGAAAGGAAGAAAAAGCAGGAAATTTTCAATGGAAATTTCGACGAAAAGTTTCGTGGAAATTTTGATTTCGACAAAAACGACGGAGATTATTATCAAAATACGAAAATTTTGGATGCAACTTGACCATATGTTTATGTAACATATTATGTACTACATTGATAAAAAATATTGAAGAAACCAAATTGTATAGTAGGTTTCATATAATATAAGTTGAATATAATGCCCGCTGGAAGTAAATACTGTTAAATAAAAATGGTTCACTAATTAACAATTACATAAAAATAACCTTTTTTTAAAGGATATTTAATCATTTTAAATCCAATTGTCCTTAAAATATATGTGGACAAATAAAAAAATGACATGTATTATTATTTTCTAAACCACTTGACCCAATAACAAAACACAATTCAAATAGATTGTATCCCGGAAAGTTGGTTTATAATTTATTTTGAAATAAATAATGACTTATTGATAATTATCTTGTTAATTTGAAGATATTAGAATTTTTCTGAGGAATTTTGGAAAGAAATAAATGAATTTGAAGTCATAGAAAAATGAGATTTATTAAGATGAGCTCACGAAATTTTACAGAACATTTTTCGGACCTCGAAGTTAATTTTGGTGAGTTATTTAGATTTTAAGTGATTTCGGTGAGCTATCGAAAAACAATAAAAATTAAGAAAAGCTCAGTTTTGATTTTAGTCTTGTTGGAAAGATCTCGGGTTAACGAGCGTGAAGACGCAAACGAAATGTGATTTTTTTTTTGTTTTCTTTCCTTTTTCTTTTTTTTTTCTTTTTTTTTTCTTTCTTTTTCTTTTCTCTTCTTTTTTTTTTCTTTCCTTCTTCAGTTCAACTTCTTTCTCCCTGCCCTGTGACTAACCACCAGTCTGACCTCTTCCTTTTTTTTTTTTTCCTTTTCTTTTTTTTTTCTCTTCCTTCTTCAGTTCTCATCTTCTCTTTATCTCTCCTAGTCTTTCACTCCCTCCTTCTCCATGTTCTCTTCTCTCTGCTCCCTCTCCCTCCCCCACCCCGTCCCCGATCTCCCTCTCTTCCTCCTCTCCCTCCCCAGATCTTTTCTCTCCCTCCGTGGACGGCGCGTGCGGCTCTGCCTCTTCCTCCCTAATCTCTTCTCTCCCTCTGGCGACAGTGACGGCGGTGACTTTGCCTCTCTCCCTCCAATCTCTACCTTCCTTCTCTGCCTCCGAAAATTTCGTCGAACTTTTGAAGTTTTCGGGAAATTTTTGAAATTTCGGCAAAATTTTCCGAAATCTAAACGAAAATTATTGGGTATGTTGATAAAATTTCCACCTCCCCAAAAAACGAAATTTTCTTCCTTGCCCTTCTTTTTTTTTTTGGCCACATTCTTCCTTGCCCTTAACCTCATCACAAAGAAGTAAAATATCATTTACCAAAACAAATAAAAGTAAAATTTCAACCCCAAAACCAACTTGAAAAAGAAGATTTTTGATTATATGAACATATCAACTAAATAAAATGAGAAAGGCTAACAATTTTTTAATAAGAAACTTTTATAGAACAATTCAAATACTAAAAGTTTGGAGCTTGCCAGCAACCCAGTTATCAAACTTCTATACAAGTTTCTCTCTATAATAATTCATGTAGCAGATTAAAAAGATGAGGCATGATTTGGAAGAGGCAACAAGCCATACCTGAAATCCTCAAGCATTTTCATTTCACAACTCGACCCAGTGAGTCAGTGACTGCCTCGTGCTTGACTGATAAAGGAAATGCTTTCTCTCAAGTCTCACCGTTTCATTTGATCTGACTCAACTCTGTTTTTTGTTGATGGATGATGACGCATTATTATTTTTCTTTTTCTTTTTTAGTGTTTTTGACATCTTGTGTCGTTTATAATTCCGTTACAGGCTACCCATTTTAATTAGGATCAAATATGGGACAATAGCCACTTAAAGCTCAATTGAGTTCAGGCCCATTAACGGCCCAAACTAGGAGATACGACAGTTAGAGCGTCAGCATTTGTGTCGTTTACAATGACCAAAATATGATTTGCATTTTTCTCTTGTTAGCTTCTTAATTGTAACAAATACGTAATTATAGATCAAAGCGCGTTGAATTATTTGCTTGTTTTTGGACTCGAGGCGATTGGATGAATATGTCACAGTTTGTGTGAAGGACATCAGAAGTTTGAATTTCTTTTATTTTTCAGACACTGCAAGTTTGCAACTGAAGAAATAAAAACAAATTGAGTTGACCATAGAGGCATGCAAGTTGAGTACAACTGGATGAGTTGGACATAGAGGCATGCAAGATGGCTTTAACAAATTGGCATAGCCTGCTTAGAAGAAGGAACCAAACTAAAAAAGAATGTAAAACATAAAAAGGAAAGACTATGACAATGAGGCTAGAACAAGTTGCCTAAATAGCAACGAACCAACCTAGTGACCTTTTTGTTCTGGCTAATGCAATCATGGATAAAAATATTCACGATATTGTCAAGTCGAGATATTTGTAATTTTATCTATCGATATTTAAATAAGTTGTAATCGATATTTTTTTGATATTGGTATATGTCAACAAAATATCGGTATATGTCGGCAAAATATCAGTATATGTCGAAAAAATATTGGTAATATTGGTAGCATATCAGTATATATCGACAAAATTGTATAAAAAATTTCAAAAATTGGGAAGAAAACGAGGAATAAGATGAAATCAAACTAAATCCAGCCCTAATTAGATCAAAACTCATCCACTAATCCTAATTAATAAACAATAAACCTACAAAAGAACAAATTATAACTCAACTTTTTTTACACCGATATAAAAAAACAAGAGAGAGTGCCAAACCCAAAAGGATTCATGGCATCATGTGCAAAGAAGATTAGAAGTAATTAAACTCTACCGAAATCGATATACACTATTCTCACTCCAAGTGACAGATTATGCACTATTCTCAGGGGCATCAATGGCAGCACCACATATCGCTGAGGTAGCAGCTTTGCTAAAGGTTGTTCACCGAGAATGGAGTCCAGCAGCCATCCGATCGGCAATCATGACCACAGCTTACACGAAAGACAATACTCTGACTACCATAAAAGACCAATGGGATGGTCTTCGCTCAACACCCTTGGATTTTGGGGCAGGCCACGTTAACCCAAACAAAGCCATGAACCCTGGACTAATCTATGATATGGATGTGCAAGATTATATTGAGTTTCTATGTGGCCTTGGGTACACTGCCAAGCAGATGAGTGCTGTTATTAGGCGAAGTCAATGGACTTGTAGCCAACAACCTATGGAACTAAACTACCCTTCTTTTATGGCCATCTTTAACGGAACAGACTCTCCGAGAGACAAAAACTTTAGCAGGGTTGTGAGAAATGTGGGAGATGATACATCAATTTACCGAGCATTTTTGGAAGTTCCTAGCGGAATGAAGATTGCAGTAGAGCCTAGTACTCTAACATTCACTGGAAAACATCAGGAGCAAGGTTTTGTTTTGAGTGTAGAGATCGATAGCAATGCTCCAAAGGTGATCTATGGTTATCTCAAATGGATTGATCAACATAACCACATAGTATCAAGCCCTGTAGTGGCCATGAATTACTAGTTGAAACCACCAGCATATTCATGTGCAGGATTCAAGAATTAAAAATAAAATGAACAAGATAGATTCCAGAGGCGAACTGCATTTCTATTCAATTTCATAGCATTTTTAATTGTAAAACTGTTACCTTTAAACAATGTGATTGAACCAAGAGAAATGAAATAAAACCATGAAATTATGAAAAGGTAGTACGTACTTTTACAAGAAATACAATATATATCTAAGAAGTAGATGTCTCATGGTAAGAGCACTGAAAGCGAAAGGAAGAAAAAGCAGGTTTTATGCAATGCAATGAGAAAGAAGTAAAATATCATTTACCAAAACAAATAAAAGTAAAATTTCAACCCCAAAACCAACTTGAAAAAGAAGATTTTTGATGATATGAACATATCAACTAAATAAAATGAGAAAGGCTAACAATTTGTTAATAAGAAACTTTTATAAAACAATTCAAATACTAAAAGTTTGGAGCTTGCCAGCAACCCAGTTAGCAAACTTTTATATAAAAATTCATGTAGCAGATTAAAAAGATGAGGCATGATTTGGAAGAGGCAACAAGCCATACCTGAAATCCTCAAGCATTTCCATTTCACAACTCGACCCAGTGAGTCAGTGACTGACTCATGCTTGACTGATGAAGGAAATGCTTCATCTCAAGTCTCACCGTTTCATTTGATCGTCACTCAACTCTGTTTTCTGTTGATGGATGACGACGCATTATTATTTTTCTTTTTCTTTTTTAGTGTTCTTGTGTCGTTTATAACTCTGTTATGGGCTCCCCATTTTAATTAGGCTCAAATGTTGGACGATAGCGACTTAAAGCCTAATTGAGCTCAGGCCTATTAACGGCCCAAACTAGGAAATACAACAATTAGAGCGTCGGCATTTGTGTCATTTACAATGACCAAAATATAATTTGCATTTTCCTCTTGTTAGCTTCTTAATTGTAACAAATACGTAATTATAGATCAAAGCCTGTACACAGTTTGTGTGAAGGACATTGGAAGTTTAAAATTCTTTTATTTTTCAGATACTGCAAGTCTGCAACTGAAGAAATAAAAACAAATTGAGTTGACCATGAGGCATGCAAGTTGGCTTTAACAAATTGGCATAGCCTGCACAGCAGAAGGAACCAAACTAAAAAAGAATGTAAAACATAAAAAAGGAAAGACTATGACAAGGAGGCTAGTCCAAGTTGTCTAAATAGCAACGAACCAACCTAGTGATCCTTTTGTTTTGGCTAATGCAATCAGGAGTGAAAATATCCACGATATTGTCAAGCCGAGATATTCGTAATTACATCTATCAATACTTAAATAGGTTGTAATCGATATTTTTTTGATATCGATATATGTCAACAAAATATCAGTATATTTTGACAAAATATTGGTAACATATCGGTATATATCGACAAAATTGTATAAAAAATTTCAAATTTTGAGAAGGAAAAAAAGAATAAGATAAAATCAAACCAAATCCAGCCCTAATTCGATCAAAACTCATCCACGAATCCTAATTAATAAATAATAAGCCTACAAAAGAACAAATTATAACATAACTTTTTTTACACCGATATAAAAAAACAAGAGAGAGTGCCAAACCCAAAAGGATTCATGGCATCATGTGCAATTAGGTCTCATTAACAGAAAGAAGATTAGAAGTAATAAAACTCTACTGAAATTGATATATTTGTTGATATATCCATAAATTTGAGTACCGATATTTAAGAAATTTCTGAAATTTTTATCCTTAAATGCAATGGACACTTGACCCCTTTGATGCAAAAAGAAGAAACCAAACAAAATCTGGTATCATTCACAGCCATGAGCTTGACATAGAGAAAATCGATCAGAAATTAAGAAATATATTAAATTAAACATGGACTTTGAACATAACGTTTTTCAATTAAACAAGGAAAGATTAACATCATCCAACATGTATTTTTTTAATTTTTGGGCTAAATCTTGCCTTTAGACAAGCATTTATCATAGCAATGCACATGTTCTTATAAAGCTACCAAAACCCTCTACTACATGCATATCCCACATCTCTTCTGCCATAAGCCCATAACTAAGATGGGAATCTACAGTATGATCTCTCTGCTACTGTTAATGCTACTGCAAATCAACACTGCAGTGTCAAATGCTGAGGAATCCCAGACATACATCATCCACATCGACCATTCCCATAAACCTGCATATTTCTTAACACACGAGGCATGGCACAGGTCCACCTCAAAATCATTGTCATCGTCTCCAGCAGATGACAGTGAAATGTTGTTGTACTCATACAACCATGTCATGCATGGCTTCAGTGCCAGGCTCACACCCTCTCAGCTGTCTGAATTACAGAAATCTCCGACTCATGTTGCCACATACCCGGAGTCTTTTGGCAAGTTGTTCACAACACACAGCCCCAAGTTTCTTGGCCTCAAACATAACTCTGGCCTATGGTCTGCAGTGTCATATGGCAAAAATGTGATCCTAGGAATTATTGATACAGGAATTTGGCCAGAGAGTGAGAGCTTTAATGATAAGGGAATGTCACAAGTGCCAGAAAGATAGAAAGGGACATGTGAGAATGGAACGGCATTCAGCCTATCTATCTGCAACAAGAAGCTCATCGGGGCTCGATCTTTTAGCAAAGGGCTTCAAGCTGCAGGAATAAACATCTCCACCGAATATGACTTTGACTCACCACGAGACTTTTATGGGCATGGAACCCACATAGCATCAACAGCTGCAGGTAATCATGTACTTAGTGCAAGTCATTTTGGATATGCAAAAGGCACAGCAAGAGGGGTGGCGCCACAGGCACATGTTGCCATGTACAAGGTCATATGGGCATCAGATACAGAAAAGAGTGCAGCTAGTGATGTGCTTGCCGGCATGGACTAGGCAATTTCTGATGGGGTTGATATCATGTCACTGTCTCTTGGATTTGAGGACACACCTTATTTCAAGGATGTCATTGCCATTGCTTCTCTTTCAGCAATTGAGAAAGGAATTGTTGTTGTATGCGCAGCTGGGAATGATGGTGCTTACAACTCAATACACAATGGAGCACCCCGGATCACAACAGTAGCAGCTGGCACGCTTGATCGTAGTTTCACTGCAACAATGACTCTAGACAATGGTTTGACAGTTAAAGGGATATCATATTTCCCACAGAGCGTTTACATTACTGATGTGCCATTGTACTACGGGATAGGCAGTGTGCGAAAAACAATATGCGACAGCGAGGCATTGGATAAAAAAGAAGTGGCTGAAAAGGTAGTCCTCTGTGATCATAGCAACCAGACTGACATTCTAGGACAAATGGAAGAGGTAGAGAGAGCAGGTGCTTATGCAGGAATCTTCATGACAGATTTCTCAACTTCAGACCCAGAAGACTTCTCAATTCCTGCTTTGATTCTTCCAATTGCTACAGGGGCTTCAATTAGAGAGTATACAACACAAGTCAATACAACAATAGTTAAGAGCCTGACCTTTGTTCGCATCAATTTGGGTACAAAACCAGCACCACAAGTGGCGTATTTCTCTTCAAAAGAACCAGACCCAATCACTCCTAGTATTCTGAAACCAGACATTCTTGCACCGGGGGTCGATGTGCTGGCTGCAGTTGCACCAAACAGGCCGTTCATGGAAGTAAACAACTACTATTTAGCGACAGAGTATGCACTATTCTCAGGGACATCAATGGCAGCACCTCATGTCGCTGGTGTGGCAGCTTTGCTAAAGGCAGTTTATCGAGAATGGAGCCCAGCAGCCATCCGATCAGCAATCATGACCACAGCATACTCTGTTGACAATACTAAAACCACCATAAAAGACCAATGGCTGGGTCTTCCTGCCACACCTTTACATTTTGGTGCAGGCCACATCAACCCAAACAAAGCCATGAACCCTGGACTAATCTATGACATGGGTGTGCAAGATTATATTGAGTTTCTATGTGGCCTTGGGTACAGTGCCCAGCAGATGAGTGCCGTTATCAGACGGAGTCAATGGAGTTGCAGCCCACAACATACCGAACTAAACTACCCTTCTTTTATGGCCATATTTAATGGAACAGACTCTCCAAAAGCCAAAAGCTTTAGCAGGGTTGTGACAAACGTCGGGGATGACACATCAGTTTACCGAGCATTTGTGGAAGTTCTTAGCGGAATGAGGATAACAGTAGAGCCTAGTACTCTAACATTCACCGGAAAATATCAGGAGCAAGGTTTCGTTCTGAGCGTAGAGGTCGATAGCGGTGCTCCGGAGGTGATCTATGGTTATCTCAAATGGATTGACCAACATAACCACATAGTATCAAGCCCTGTAGTGGCCATGAATTACTAGCTCATCCTTTGATGCTTGACACCATCAACATATTCATATGCAGGATACATTCCGACACAACTAAAAATAAAATGAACAATTCCAGAGGAAACTGTGTTTACATTCAATTTGGAATGAAAACAAGAATTTCAACTTTTGGAACTATCTTCTTTCCTGACCCATTTCTATTTAAAGGGTCTCTATATACATCCACTAATATGCTCAGTGTACCCAGCACCCAAAACAAGAAAATTCTGAAAGTTTCAACGGTTCCAAATGGGTGCACTGAGAATAAAAACAAAATTGAGTAAAAAAATCAACCCGGCCATGGGAGCATCAATGGGGGTCGACGAGATGAGCACAGATGTGATATGAACGCCAAACAACAAATCAAAAAAAGAGAAATTGAACATCACTAGTTCACTACAGAAAGAAACGGACCTTGAAAGAGGTACCTGCATAGCTCTCTGCGATTTTGCTTTTTTTTTTTTTTTTTTTTGGGTTTTAGTTCAAAGTGCAGAGTAAATTTGGCAATTCCGGAATTTTATTTAATGTTGGCAAATCCATATAAGTTATGTCTGCATGTTCTTCACAATAGAAAATATAAATCATGGTCTTTCTGCTCTCTTCTATTCAAACTATAATTGTTAAACAGATTGTAAAATCCACATTACAGCCCACAAGTGAAATCGAATTCCAGACCATTAAACACAGAAGCATATAATGGTTTCAGTGGAGCAGTGAAGATTAAAGTGACTCAGTGAGAAAGGCTTGCGATTTTTCATACGAATTTAGTTCTGAGGGTTGGTCTACTGGTTGCCGTGTTGCGTAAAACTTTCCTATAACGAGTGTATACACCTTTTTGTCGTGATCATTTTGCCAACAACATACTTCAACCCATCCCTACCACAATTTGCAAGCATGTCACATGTCATTTCATCAAAAAATAATACCAGCCTACCAGGCAGTATAGCAGTGAGAGGTAAACCCTTTGTAGACAAGTCCCTTTAGACTTTTAGAGTCCTTCTCTTTACTAGCTGTATTTTTCTGTTTTTAGAATAACAAAAAATAAAGGAAAGCCTTTTTAAAATGGAACCAAGGATTCCGAAGCAAAGCGACATGTCAAAACCAAAGATTTTCAGTCCAAAAGCGAAACAAAAACAAAACTCAAAACTACCAACAAGTTCCAATGCCTTAGGTGTGGGCCCTAATGATTCACAAAGAACAAAAAGCTGATAGAGAAAAAAGAAAAGGGAAGGTCCCCTAATAACTCTTAGAGTGACACCAAACCAAAATCAGAAAAACGCATCATTGAGGGGGTCCAAAGTTCGAGCCTTTATACATACATTCATAGCTGTCAAGATTTCTTGTGCTACAAAAAGAAGCCCCACAACCTTAAAGCCTGTGACAAAATGCAATAGCAATGCTTGTGAGTTGTAGGACCCAAGTTATTCCAATTATCACCCAAACCTACCACAAATCGCGTTATCACTTGTCTGCATGTTGTTATTACCTCGTAATGGAAATATCCTAGTAACAATGTCTGCATGTTCTTTTTTATTAATCAAGAAACTCATAATCAGAATTTACAACTTACCCAACTAACAGAAATAAAAACACTGACCCAAGAAAAGAAAAGGCCTATTCAATGAAACAAACTTGGTTCATGCTAAAATTTTTTTAAAATGACAGAAAATGAGATTCAAGTGAAATGATCTATCGCCTCTAAGATGGTCATACTTTTATAGAAGAGCCAATGGAGGGAAATATACTATTCTGGTTATTCCAATTACATTAAAAGAAGGGAACAAAATGCTAGAGAATCTAGCCAAGTGCAAGCTCATATTGACACGAATGGCTATACAGGGGAAGTAAATAACAGTAGCATAATTAAGCCCTAGACAGAAGCATATGAGCAAAACAAGGTGTGTCCATTCACCTTAGGCATGAAACTAGTGACTGATGAGGCTATTGCGCTTCTTCAACTTCTTGCTTTCTCCATAATGACTTATTAGTTTGGGCACCACTCTCATACCCACTACTATCACCTGATTCGATCACACGCTTATCCATCCTTGCAGCATCACGCGGTGAGCGGCCATATTCTCTTCCAGCCCTGCGGTCCTAAAATTATTTGCAGAAAATAATCATGGATGAGATATTAAAATCCATAGAGGTAGAACTTTGTTTTATGTGCTTTCCATGTTAAACAAAGAACAGGGCTCGAAACCTCATTTGCTATCAGAGTTTCTTTGAGCAGAAACTCCATCAATATGTAGTCAAACAGCTTCAAACAGTATACACCCATTATTTCATATAAATTTTGTGCTAAAATGAGTTATGAGTGACTGAGAAGTTCACAAAATACGCTAGATTCAGTTTTCTCATCATAAACCAAAATTTAAGATGAATTTTAGCACATCTGCATAAACATTGATCTAGCGGACTCCAATTATTTAGCTCAAATATATGCACATCAGATCACATTGACAATGTTTTACAACACCAGACCTAGGGAAAGACATGCAGCATCTATTGGCAACTAATGTGAAATTTGAATACCATGTCAATCCCTGATCATGTAGAAATGCATATATTTCTAGCTACAGAAATAGATAAAAGGTTGCCGGTAGTTGCAGAATGCAAGACCATGAAGACAAATAAAGAAACATGTAGAGAGGAGTTTCAAACAAGGTGTAGCTTCATAAACAACCTAGGAAATAGAAGTCCAGCTGGCAAAATTAATTAGCGGAATAAATATATGCAAACTTACATCTCGGAAAGGGAAGTCATCCGCTTCAAGCATATGTACCACATGTCCCATTTTTGGTCTCTTCTGAGCATTCGGATCCACACAACGTAAGGCAACCAAAAGTGCACGCTTCAGAGCCCTTGAAGAAGGCTTCTCTGGCAACCTAGGATCCAAAACTCCCTCAGCAGTCCGATTTGTAACCATTGTTTTAAGCCACTCTACCAGGTTCACCTGAAGTTTGATCACCGATCAGTAACTATTATTCTGGTTGTAGGATAATGTTATCAAGTAATTTTGATCATGAAAACAAACCTCTCCTGGAGGGCGGCTATAATCCACTGGGTTTCTCCCAGAAATTATCTCCATTATGAGAATCCCAAAACTATAAACATCGCTTCTTTCATTCAGCATGCCAGTACTGGCATATTCTGGAGCTACATATCTACAAAACAAATCAAATACGTGATTTAATTGGGCAAGAACAAGATCATGACTCTCCAGATAGGAAGCAAGTAAACTAGGTTCAACTGACCCAAATGTTCCCATCACACGAGTTGTAACGTAACTACTTTCTGAGCCCAGGAGCTTTGCTAGGCCAAAGTCAGATACTTTAGAATTCCACTGCTTATCAAGTAAGATGTTGCTAGACTTGATATCACGATGAACAACCTTGGGCTCAAGCCCCTCGTGCAAGTATGTCAACCTACAAAGTTAGCAAAGTTTTAGCTGTGATAAAGAACAAAGAGTCTAAAGAATTGAGGTAATTCAATTCAAGGAATACCCTTTTGCTGTCCCAAGTATTATATTCATTCGAATCTCCCAGGTAAGAGGGTTGCTAGGCCCGACATCTCCATGAAGCCATTGTTCTAAGTTTCCATTGTCGACATACTCATATACGAGCATCCTATAAAAACTCAAGTACATTATAGGCTTATAGCGCAAAAATGATATTATAGTTACCCAAAAGGAAGCAATAACCGCAAACATTTTTAATAAATTAGCCATCAATAGAAGGTCATGCATTAAAATAAAGATCAAAGGATTCAAAATATACAAATGAGGATCAAATTACCTATGAGCTCCTTCAGCACAATAACCAAGCAACCTTACTAAATTCTTATGGCGAACACGACCAATTGCTTCAACTTCAACTTTAAACTCCTTCTCAGCTTGTCCCCTGAACCAAGCCAACTAAAACATTAAGCTTTCTCATGCCTAACTCCCCAATACGAAGGTCATGCAGCAGTTGGAACATACATGCTACATTTTGCCTAAATCCATGAAAATCTAACAACTTTGTTCAACTACCCATCTCATTGTCTCAAATTTCCCATCTGGATTCATAGTAAAAAAGATAATGATCTGAAATCACCTAGAATTAGTACGATCTTAAGTGAAAATTCAAAAGGAAATTTGTAGAACTCTAAATATACCATAAAAAAGCAAATTGCATACTTGTTATTGAGCAAATTCTTGACAGCAACCATATTATTATCCTCAAAGACACCTTGGTACACAATCCCATAGCCGCCTTCACCAATCACATTCTCATCAGCAAAACCATTAGTAGCATCCTCAAGCTCTCTGAGCGTGTACCAATGGCCCCAACCCAAATGCGAGACCTCAGGCCCAGCGATCACCCCCTGGTCCCCAGACCGAGCCTCACCACTCCCATGAGACGACCCACCACCTCTCTCCGGGTACGAAATCCGATGGTCCTTCCCAATCTCAATGTGAATTCTCTGTCGGCCACCGGCAGCACCAACTGGGCTGTCCTCCTCCGGCTGAAGAAGCAGGGCTTGGGCTCTGGCCAGGGGCTCCGAGTCCGCCACCGGGTCCGGGTGGTTCTGGGTCACGGGTTTCGGGTCGGGCTGAGGAGGGTAGACCGAGTTTCGAGCATGGTCGATTCGGATTTCTTGGATCTCCTTGGAAACATTTGGAATAATGGGGTTCTGAGAAGCCTTGGATTTTGAAGAACTGTTGCGGCGTGAAGTGACCCAGAGGGATATGAGGAACAGGACAAGAACTATGGCTGCCCCTACGCAAATACCCAGAACCACCCACAAGTGTAAACCGAAAATGGAGGTCCGCTTGGAGAGCTGGTCGTTCAAAAACGCGTACCCAGACATTGTAATTCACTGCTTCTTCTTCTTCTACTCCATGGAAAAACAGACCTGCTGAGCTGTTTAGAGAGTTAGTGTAGTGTGTGAGCAAAGTGATAGTGGAGGCTGTGGACCTTTGTTTTATAAATGAGGGAATAGAAAAATGAGCTGCTGCTGAGCTCAGAGCCTCAGACTCTGAGAGTGAGTGGGGATTTGAGAGAGAGAGAGAGAGAGAGAGAGAGAGAGAGAGCCGGCAATAGCATGAATCATGATGATTAGAATCCTCCACTACCTTCTTTTATGCGTTTATGTAAATAAATTTTCGTACGTGTGGGGGTGGTATCTATTTCTGGCCTTATTTGTGTTAATCATTATTTAATTACCAAATAATTTTACTCCTCACTTGTCCTATACATTTACACACTTCACTCCAATCGTACCACGTTTCATACATATTAACTACGATTAATTATACAAGTGGCCAAAAAAAAAAGAAAAAACTACGATTAATTATACTTACGTGATTAATTGTACTTACGTGTTGCCTGTAATGGTAATTATGGTAGTACAACACCGCAATTAGTGAACAAGCTTAATACTCTATTAGCTTTCTTGCTAATTGTGATTATTTTGTTGTGGGCTATTGACTTATTGCGTATTGGATATGGTGCTGACTAGTTTTCTATTCAAGATTCTAGTTTTGTTAATTGAGTTTCTGTTGGTTCGTCCTTTTTTTAATGTTTGAGAAAAGAATTAGAAAATACGTGGCCAGGAAGCAAATAATGTAATTGAAAAGATGTGGTCTTGTTGCAATGTCGTTTGAATTGGATTCTTTATTATTATTATTATTTTTTTTTTGAGAAGAATTGGATTCTTTATTAAGCTTTTAATAGTTTTTTCGTCGTATGTTGGAGTTTGTGTTTGACTATTGCCGTGCACGCTATTAAAATAAGAGGGGAGATTCTTAATAATTTTGTTTTTAGAGGAATAATCTTTAATTTTTTTAAAATTTCATTAATACTTAATTAAGACCGATTTAGATTTTGTCTTTAGTTTTGTTCCCATCCGTTATATCTTTCATATGACTCTTTCCTTTAGTAAATACAGGGGTAACATCAAAGTATCAAACTGGGCCGTCTTCTATATGGGGTCCACTAATTAGACACGTGGAAGTGGACTTCAAGACTAGAGAGGAAGTGAGCTGGTTCATCAGCTGGCAAAAGCTCTTGTACATTTTCCTTCCAAAGAAGCCTATTGTTCATTGTCCTACCAAGAAGAGCTCTCTTGTTCATTATGCTAGTGGGGTAATAAATTCAACCAAAGAATTAGACATAAAATGTATTTTTTCTTAATTTTTATTTTAAAATATTCTTATATTTCTCTATTAATAGGGCAAACAACCATTTTTGTCTCTATAATTTTGTGGTTGTTTTAATTTCATCCTCATTGTTTTATTTTTTATTAATTAATAAGTCTTTGTAGTTCGAAATTATTTCAATCAATTAATCCTTTTAACGTAGTCTTGTCTAAAAGGACACGCACTTGTAGTAAAGAAAGACATGAAAGCTTATATCCAGGAGGCTATCAATTAGTATCCAAACAGCTACCGACATAAATATATATTTGAAAGCATGCATGTACTTCCTTAATCATCAATGAACTTATATATATAGACACCAGTGACATTGAGGCAATTAAATGGTAGATTAAGTGAATCGAGTGACGTAGATGCATTCCTCGGCTCCTTGCCAAGACGCACGGCTCCTCCAGGTAATACAAAATAGGTTTTTTTATATTTTACTCACTTTAAATTTTGAACTCGATTTTATTTCATCACTTAAAAAAAAAAATTATGTCAATTTATCACATGAATTAAAAAATTTTTGTAATGTACCACCTCTAGTTCATTTTGTCTAAACTTTTGTTAAAAATAAGGGTGTTTTGATTTTTTTTAAGTTTTTATTGTTAAAAAAATAGTTTTTTTTACACTTTACCCGCTTTGACACAATAAAAAACTGACTTGAAAAGACTAAAACACCCTTATTTTCATTAGAAGTTTAGACGGAATACGCCCGATGTGGTATATTGAAACAAATTTTTAATTCAGGTGGTAAATTGACACTATTCTTTTTAAGTGGTGAAGTGAGATCGAACTCAAAGTTCAAGTGAGTAAAATGTAATAAAGACTATAAAATAAGACAATTTACTAGATATCAAAATATTGTCGAATTTCAATTTAAAGTATGTATTTAAACACAACTATGGGAGCAGATCCATGACATTCTATTTTTTACACAAATTTTTCAATATGGCCCACTTCATATAGAATTTCAACGATCCGAACCGTCAATTTTTTAAGTTCAATTAAAGGATCATTTTTGCAAAAAATTAGGTAAATCGAAAATCATTTACCTACAAAGATTAAATGGTTAACAAAAAAAACACTTGAAATGTTTACCATTTAATCTTATATGGTAAATGATTTTTGATTTACTTAATGTTTTGCAATGATGATCTCTTAATGGAGACCTAAAAAATAAACGGTTCGGATCGTTGAAATCCTATATGGAGTGGACCTTATTGAAAACTTGTGTCAAAATTTGTGTGAAAAATATGATGTTATGGATCCTTCTCCTATTATATATGCGGTGGGTTGGTGATACTCCAAAGTCATTGTTAGCATTTGCCAACATTTTTCATGCACCATTGGTCACTAATAAACGGTAGGTTTGAAGATAAATGTGAGAGGTACATCTTAGATTGATGCCATCTCATTCTAAAGTGAGGGGTGCACCCCCTTTTTCTGCTCTATATTTTCTTAAAAAAAAAAAAAAAAAAAACAGAATTAAAGAAATAAAAAAAATAAAAAAGGACATGCAATCCATTTTCTAGTCTCTATTTTCTAAAGAAACATGCAGAATTAGTGAACTAGCTACTTGTTCGATTTGAGCATCTGAAGAAAGACTTCATTAACGAAACAAAATTAAAGAGTGTATATGTATCAAACTTAAGCTGTGCAAATTGCTGTAGCTAGAGTACTGACAAACAGTAAGCTCAATTACTATCTCAGATTTAATATGCACCCTATAAAACTAGAGAATGGTACATAATTTCTTCATCAACATGATGACAAGAGCCACAAGTTCATTTCACCTGCTGCTAGTTTGAATGTGTCCTCCACTGATAATACCTCAGCAGGAAAATTATCAGAAGCTCCACCAGCCTGCACCCGAAAAGTATAATATTAATTAATAATCAAACAGATCGATTAATTAGTTAGTTAGCATGAAGTACGTTAATCTATATTATCAATGCCAAAATTCAAAGGCTTACATGAACATGGATCATGCACATGCAGCGATATTGATCTGATGAAACGTGAGCAGATATCACATCCAGCTTATGCTTCTCTAGTATGTAGATGATGGTGCTCAACAGCCCTGGCTTTCGCGGCGAGCAAACGCTGATTTGAGCGTTGTCGCCGCACATGTTTATGACAACGTTCGGGGAAAACCAGGTCTGGAAGCAGGTGGTGGCAGGAGATAGAGAAGGTGGAAAAATTGTATGAGCTGCTGCTGCATGAGGCGTACTGTTTCTGACCATCAAGTTCTTTGATGGTCGTCGACGACCCTGATACTGATGATCAGCCAAAAACGCTTCCCTTGTTGTTGTATCAGTAGCTGCTAATTGATGATCTGTGTTCGGTGTTATGAATGAAGTAGTAATGCTACTCCGGAGTTTATCAAGCCTTTGTTTTTCCATTGTTTGGAGAGTGCGTTCAAGGGACTTGATGTATTTCACTGCCTCATCAACAATGGTAGACTTATCTACCTGCATATCATTGAAACATTAAGTGCGCGCGCACACATATATATATATAGGCACGATGTAACACTATGTACGTATACATGTAATTCATTTTCTCAAATGTAACATATATATATATTATGTGCCAAAACTTTCCAAAATCAAGAAACAAAGAAAGGCAGCCTTAAGTATAAATATGGAATAATTTGACCCTTAATTATAATGAAATGAATCCTATAATCCTATAATCCTTTCAAAGCTGAAAATCAGGAGAAGAATGCCAGACTCGTTTATTTACACATAAGAGAGTAAGAAAAAAAATGATTTCATTGTAATAAAACGGTCACATTAACTAGAAAAATTTAGTTGGAAAAGTTTTGTAGAGAGTGAATAAGAACATTTTTTTTTTGGGGGGGGGGGGGGCTGAATTTAGAAACTACCTAATAGTAATGGAAACTTCATGAGTTAATGATCCATTTTAATGAGCCTCTTACAATTTTATGTGACCAATGTTTGAAAATTTTAATAAATTTGAATTCTTAGATATTTTCTAAACCGAATTGACTTATTATGCTATTCAATTTAATTTAATCTTGATCGTCTCGTCGCGCTCTTATACACTTGACTAACTCTACTTTAATTTTAAACTTTTTAATTCTTTTTTGGTTAATTCAATTCTTATACATTTCAAGATTTGAAAGTGTTATAAACTCTTCAAAATATGAGTCAAAAGTGTAAGCCGACTCATTAAAACCAGATAATGTTTTATGAACTTTCCCAATAAAAAGAAGCCATATATATTGCTGATTGGCTTGCCCAAAAGATTAAAAAATCTCCCTAAGCAATTAATTAATTAAGGTACGCAGGAAAGGGGGAAAGACATGCTTCTCGTAGACCCTCGTGAATTGAATTGGAAGATTACCTTAGCTGGAAGCTGAGGAAGCAAAGCATGAAGGCTAGAGAACATATTCCTCATCTTCTTCCTTCTCTCCCTCTCAGTCCAAATGTGCATGTGATCATGGTCCGATTCAGCACCACCAGCAGCCTTCCCAGTACTCTCCTTCACCTCTTTCTCCATTGTAGCAGCAGAGGGGCTACTAGAGCTTGAATTAATAAATGGGTTCACACCCACCTTTTCTAGCTTCATGAATTGTTCACCGCCATCAGCACTAGAAGTGCCTGAATTGGAATTGGGAAAAGCCCAGAAAGAGCCAATTTGCTCTATGCAAGACATGGATATTCAGTCTTTTGATGATCTGTACGTTTTGTTTCAGGGGCTTCAGAATGAGAGGGAGACAGAGAGAGGAGAGAGATATATAGGAATTGGTTAAGAACTTGAGAGGGACGTTTTCACAAACAGGAGAAAGGTGAGAAAGGTGGTAAATAAGGCTTGAGGATATGATTTAGATGCCACACAACAAAATACAATCATGAGACAATGCCGTTATTTGGCGTCCAAACAAAAACGGAAGCTAAGCGCGTGTCCAAAAACACTTCTTAACGCGGGCCTGCCCTTATGGGCTTCTTACTCATTCACCCTCCTTCGCGCCTTTATTACACAATCACCCTCGCTCTTCCCACTCTCCCACTCTACTACTCAATCTTCCCAAAAGGAAAAATTAAAAAAGTATAAAAGTATTGATTATATTTATTCTCAAGAAATATTAAAAGTTTTTAAACAAAAGTCATTTACTAAGGTCAAATTACTCTTCAAATAATTACCATATAAGAAAAATTGATATTTTAAAGTTGGGCAAATTACACAAAAGTACTTCAACTAACCACCCTATATCACTTGAGTACCCCAATTAAAAAAAGTTGCTCGTAGGTACCTCAATTACTAATTTTGCACACCCAGATACCTCCGTCAACTTTTCCGTCAGACCTGCTGTTAATTGCTTACGTGGCACACTAAAAACATGCCACGTGAACAAAAAAATTAAAAAAAAATTTAAAAAATGAACTAATTATTTAAAAAAACTAAAAAAAATTAAAAACTCAAAAACTAAAAACAAAAAAAAACAAAAAAAAAAATGGAGTTGCAGGGGCTAGCTCCCAGCCTCCCTCCGCCTCCCACCCCTCCCAGCCATCCCTCCCTCCGACCCCAGCTACCCTGCCGCCGATCCACCCACCACGCCGCCGACCCACTCGACCACTCACCCCCTCTCTCCTCTCTCTGCCTCACTCTCTCTCTCTCTCTCTCCTCGCCCCTCACTTTCTCTCTCGGCCTCGCTCTCTCTCTCTCCCCGACCGAGCCACCCACCCCCTTTTTCTCCCCTCCCATCTCCTCTCTCTCTACCTCACTCTTTCTCTTTCTCTCTCTCCCCGAAACCCCAGCCCTGACCCGCCCGCCCTGAGCTCCACCTTCGTTCAGATTTATAAGAGAGAGATAGAGAGAGAGAGAGAGAGAGAGAGAGAGAGAGAGAGAAACAGAGGGAGAGAGAATGACAGAAAGAGAGAGATGAAGCTGGTGGCCGGAGAAGGGAGGGAGGTGGGTAGGTCACTGGGGGAGGCAAAGGGAGGAGGGTTGGGTCACTAGGCTCGGGCTGGGCTTAAGCTAGGGTTTCGGGGAGAGAGAGAGTTAGAGAGAGAGAGGAGAGAGGCGTGGAAAAAGATGAGGTGGGTTGGCGGCGTGGTGACTGGGGTCGGCGGCAAGGTGGCTAGGGTCGGAGGGGTGGTTGGCTGGGTTGGGTGGGTCTCGGAGGGAGGGTGGGAGGCGGAGGGAGGTTGGGAGCTAGCCCCTGCAACTCCCCTGCAACTCCTTCCTTTTTTTTGTTTTTTTTTATTTTTTTGTCCACGTGGCATGTTTCTAGTGTGCCACGTAGGCAATTAACGGCAGGCCTGACGGAAAAGTTGACGGAGGTACCTAGGTGTGCAAAATCAGTAATTGAAGTACCTACGAGCAACTTTTTTTTATTGGAGTACTCAAGTGATATAGAGTGGTTAGTTGAGGTACTTTTATGTAATTTGCCCTTTAAAGTTTTGACCGAATTTTGAAAAAAATTATATAAAGTAAGCTCATTGCTCACTTCTTTATGAGTTTTTATTGTTATATGTTTTAAGTAAATTTATTAAAGAATGGATTGACCATCCGCAGAGTCATGCGAGAGGCGAGGTACAGGCTCCTTTGATTTTTTCTTAAAATTTATATAACATATATATCTAAGTAAATTACATCATTACCCTTAAAATTCTTGAAACGTTGTCCTCCTCTCTTGTATATTTTCTCAAGGGTGTTGTTAGTGGCACGACAAATCAGCAGTGAGGGAGAAGCTTAAGATAGGATTGGAAGAAAATGAAATAGGAGCAATATCAAAAAAAAGGGATGAGAATGTAGCAAAGGAACGAGATAAATTTAAGAAAATTAATGGTTATTATTAACAATCTAAAAAAAACAAAATGGGTATTGAAATTTAGAGAAAAATTCAAAATTTTCCAAAATATCAAACATGTGGCAACATTTAAATAGAGAAGTTACACCACTAGGCACCTTAACATACAATCATTTCTCCACAAAATTAAGAAATGAAGAGTTTCACACAAAAAAGAATGGAAGAATCAATATGAATCAGTGGCATTCTGGTAAATTGCAGTGAAGTTGGCGGACAAATAAAGCATAGATGCGACACAATAAGAAGTTCTTTTTGTTTTTGTCTTTGTTTTTGGACTGACACAATAAGAAGTTAAAAACAGCAGCAGCCATGATACATCCGTTAATTATGATTTGCGGTTCAAAAGAAATCTGACAGCGAAACCACCCCATCCTTTTCACTCACAGCGTTTCCATTGCTCAAAGCTGCAGAGAATGAGAGAAACACACTTCCCCTCTGGCCTCTTCTTCTACTTTAGCCCTTTAGGATCTTCACAGAAGCAGTTATTTGTCCCAAACAGAAGCAGTTTTTTAAAAAACATATATAAAATCAACAAGCAGCTTTATTCTTCATTGAGTTGGAGAGTTTCGGTTTCGGGAATGATTTCAGCTACAAACTTTGTTCTTCATTCTTGGGTTTCCAATGCTCTTTGGGCTATTGTTTTAGTAAGGATATCATGGCCTGGATGAAGCCATGAAGGAGACCTTTAAGCTTTTGGACCTGTTTAAACTATCACTCCCCAATTAAAAAGTTAAAAAGTAGATTTACAAAATGATCAAACCAAGATTAGCAGCCACCGCAGACCATCATTTACCAACCCAACTCTTCCTAACACATAATTTTGCTCAAAAAGTGCAGCAATTGCGACATCCATCCAAGCTACAAAAGACCATGGCTTTATAAAATGACAAATACCAGGACTGCTGAGTATTTTTTACAAGTACAAATTAAGAAGTATCAACAATTCGACAGTAATTTGGCCACAAAAAAAAAAAAAAACAATTCGACAGTGAAAAATGTCAGCAGTTTAGAGGATCATGGTCGTCTCTTGGTTGAACAAAAAGAAGTGTCTGAAAACAGGCTGCAATGTCATACGTCCGGTCTCTTTGAGGATAAAATATCAACATCTGAAGAAGAGTTTTTCCCAGTTCGACTGCAATCTAATTTTGGTTGTGGTTCACCATCACCGAAGAGTTCCTTCACACAGCAAGACAATGATCAGCATTAGTCGTCAAAATTCTGATAAACTACTCAAGCATTCATGCTAGAGTTACCTTAGAAGAGGTGGGGATACTGAAGGGTCTGTAGTTAGCCTGAACCGGTGGTTCAAAAGCGAATGAGGCTTCTGAAGTTGGGACATTTGCAACTGAAGGTATGACCATTTGCTGATTTGAGATCGTGCATCCACTGGAAATATTAAAAGCAGATTGCATCGAGTTCTCTTCACTTCCATAAAATGGGCTTATTTCTTTGCTAGATTTCAGAATTTCATTACTTCCTTCATCAAAGCCCAACCCCATATGAGGCAGCTCTATAGGCTGCACAACTCCTGGTAAGCACATTGGATGCAAACTCAACCCATTTCTCATTGTTAGCATCTGCAAATACAATCAGAAGGAAAAAGTATATCAGCTTTATTATGAATGAATTTTCCATCCTTCTGCATTATGAAAGAGGGAGGGATGAAGGATGTATTACAGAAACAACATCTGAAGTAGCAGTCTCATACACAAGACAAACCTACTTTAGCTGTTGGTCACATAATTTCCCACTTAAAAGTAATACAGCATTTTTGGTAGAACACCAGAAATCTTTCAAGTGAAACCCAAATACTGTTAGTTCTCAATTAACAAGCTTTGCCCTCCTTTGCATTTGACGATTTGTGTAGAAAATAAAATTGTGCATCATTGGAGAACAGGGTTAGAATGTTAACTAAGGTTTGGCTCATGATAAGAGCAATACATGAAGACATCACACCAGAAGAAGAGATGCACCATTCACACTATTACTCACTTTCAAGGAATTCCCAGAAACAAAGGACAAGACAACCTTCCCTCGTCAAGCATATGATAAGAGAAAGATGACCTAGGTCACACAGAAACAGCAAATTTGATGTCATGTCAGATCATGGATGAAAGACAGCCAAGTCCCTATAGCTTTCAAGTCCATGCATGATGACACAGGATAAATTGTATGGGTTCTTCAGGAAATATCAAAGAATACCTTTTGGTGTCATACGATGATGCCAGAACAATGTTAATCTAACAATGCATAGCATGTAGCATGTTATATAGGCTCCTAATGTATTCTTCTCCAAAATTTATATGAATATTGTCAGAACCCCTAACATATATGTAGCAACGATTTATAAAATTTTCATTTAGTTTGAGAGACCTACTAGATAGGCAATGTAAGCCATTTGTTGTAAATAAAGAAATACTGCAGCACAGTTTAGACAGGCTTGTTAGGAATGCAATGATCAGGTTTACATTAAGTGCTTCATCAAAACTAGTTGCAAACTTTTGTTAATTTCAATCGAGTCAGCTATAAACAAAACAATAGTTACTCAATCCTGCTTGAGAGCAAAGTTCACTCTTTAAGTGTGTCACATCTTATTGCCGCACCAAGCAGCAATAATAGCACTGAGTAGAATCCATTTTAAATTTGAATTTAAACAACAGAATATCAACTTCACAGCTAAAGATTTATGCTAGTCAACATGATTATCTTTGAACAGGGCAAAATTGGGGTAAAACTGTTATCAGAATTTGACCAAACAAAATTAAAATGTTATTAGAATTATATTCCCAGCACAGTGAAAACTATCTCACCTGTACTTGAAGCTGGAGCTGCTTCAAATATTCAATTGCTTCATCCAGCATTGAAGCCTTATCCGTCTAACAAAAACAAAAGACCAATGCAATTAATCATTTGAAAAATAAAGCACAAGAAAAGGCTGTACAAGTTTTTGGACAAGTGTACCTTGTTAGAATTTGGAATCAGGTTCTGCAAGGCTTTCATTTTCTCATTAATCCTACTCCTCCTTCTCTGTCCACCAATCAAAACAACCCACAAATCAAAATCCCTTTTGTCACAGACTCAAATCCTAAACCTTGAGACCCAACCCAACCTTTTCAATGGTCCAAAAAACACACAAGGGAAAAAAAGACCCAACCTTTTCCGACAGATTATGGACCTCAGCAGCTCTGGTCCTCTTGGATAAACTACGTGGCGGGGATGGGTTTAATCGCACCTCTGAAGCCTCGGGACCCTTCTAATTCCACCAAAAGCCCCCAAAGATTTCAAATTTCCACGTAATTAAGGTTGAACCAACTGATACAAAAACAATAAGAAAAGAAAAAGTTCCATCTCTTTTTTTTTCCCTCTTTTCTTACTATGTCGTTTTCATTGATTTTAAATTCAAAGTTGATTGCTCCAACTTTTCCACTGAATTTTCTCGGCAACCAAGCAGAATTCAGAAAATAAAGAAAAAACAAAAAGAAATACCTCACTATCTTCACAGCTAAAGTCACCGAGATCATTCTCAGACGAATTCCTCCTCCGCTTCAAGGACGTGTTGGAGTCAGACTCAATACATTCTTTCACCTCTGCCGGGAAATAGGCGCCGGAATCGGAGAAATTGAAACCGGACGAGGATTGCAACACCGCAGTGGAGTTCCCGTCCACGACCCGCCGGTCGGGGTCGGAGAGGTCGGCCGATCGGGCGAAAGGAGGCTCGAAAATGAAGAGCTCAGACGACGCCGTAGGGTGGGGTGGCGCTGACGAATGCAGTAGATGCATGTAAGTGGCGGTCTTGATGGGCATGCAAGAAGAAGAGGAGGAGGAAGCGGAGGAGCCGTGGAGGAGTTGGCTGAGTATGTTTGAGATTTCCTCGGAGTCCGGTGCTGCTCCGTACAGATCCGCCATAATTGAAAACCAAGCGGACGAGAAAGAGAAGAAGAAGAAGAAGAAGGGAGGCTTAGTCTGTTAGCATCGTCATCGGTACTTTGCTTTCTCTCTACTTTTTCTTGTTGGGTACTTGGGTTTGGCTTCTCTCTCTCTCTCTCTCTTTTTCTGTGCTGTTTTTGGCACTTCCTTAAATCTTAACAAGGTTTAAACTTGTAAAGCTCATAATTTGGTCTCTCCCGCGCTAAGTGTCAAATACTCAAATGTCATCCTCTGCAATAATTATGCTATATTCCCATTTTATATTATTTCCAGAGTTCCATTGTTTTCTGTATATTCAATGCTGTCCCTTATTTTTAGTTATTTACAATAGCTGCATCATAAACTTTATTGATTTATTTATTTTACCAATTCAGGTGAGATGATAATATTTTAATAACTAAAATAAATAAGATCCCTAATGAATTCAAATATTAACAAATACATAAGTTAATATATTTTTAACAAAATAACATTACTTTATAAAATAATATCGATATATGATATATACGACTTACGAGTCTATATTAGAGATGACAATGGATTTATTTTTATTAAGTAAAATATAAATGAGATCTGGTAAGATAGTCTAGATAGAGTAGGGCTCAAAGTGCCTTTTTTTTTTTCTAGAGATTATTTTTCCTTACTAAATTGATCAATGTCACTATAACATTTGTCACTATAACCTTCTTCAAATTCATAATTTCATATGGACATGTCACATGTCTGTTGTTAATTTTCAAAAATCACAAAGCAAGTGGGCAAAAATCTAAATAACCTTTGTGAGTACCCATTTTTAATGCGTGTTGTTCAACGTTTGAATGGGTTAAAGTCAAACATATCATGATGTCCTCCTTCACCGACCACCGTCTTATCCAACCAAACGTCACCTTTGCCTGCAAGGAGAATTTATTAAGAGACCAAAAGTGCAATTCCCGAGGACCCTTTTAGTGGCGTGTTTAGCTGCGGCCTATATGCTCTGCATAACACGATTTTGAAGCTTTACTTGTTTGCCTAATATTTTTCCTTTATAAGAAAATTCAGCTACGGGTTCCAATCCTAAAGAGTAAAGGTGGCCTTAATAACAAGGAAGATGAAAATCTAGGCACAAAAATATTTCTCCACGTTTCTTGTTCTACAATTTAATTGGCTCCTAATCCTAACCATGATGAAACATCAAAATGATGATATAACATATGAATGACATGATATATCATGAAGGAACTTGATGGAAACTTGCACTAGGCATTTACCTTTGTTGTTCACAGCTAATAAAGCCACATGCATTCAAAGTATAACAGAGTCATACCATATGCACATAACAATAAAATGATACATACGTTGGTCAACACCAAAAGATGAACCTCTTGAACGTTTTTTGTAAATACCAAAAAAATTGAGAGCCTAGTAATAAGATCTAAGACCTGACTGCATTGCAGAGTTTGAACAACCATGCAGCAGCACCATGGAAACCTCAAAGAGAAACAAAAAGGCCTATGAGATCTTGAAATCTGAGATATACCAAAAAAATCTGGAGCACAAAGGGATCAAACCATTACAAAACATTCATCTTGAAACCTAGTCATTCATTGATAAAATGAAAAGTCAGTACCAGTTTTGCTTTTCCAACTTCGAAATTTTCTGCTGCCTCCAATAGGAGGTCACTGGTTTTATATAGAATAAAAAATAATAGTAAATTTCCACTCGACTCTTGGTGAAGTAGTGGCTTGGACTAACTTCAGTTCGACAAACACGGAAAGGAGAGGCATTGAGGCTTTGGAACTGGGTGAACCAATATAGGCAGCAGCCCAATTCCATTAGCAACCCTCTTTGCCTAATTGGAGGAAAAACTAGCCTGCAAAAACATTGATGCCGACTCACGGTGCCAGGGCTGTAGTTTTACAAATGGGGCACAAATTCTTGTGCATCAGCCAATGTTTAATGCAGTCACTGTGGAAATCATGCCCACATTCAAGCATTCCAAGATCATCTCCTTCATTATATTCCTCCTGCATATAATAGCAAAAATTAATCAAGCAAAAAAGAAACTTTATAACTAACATAGACACACAGTATCATGTGGTATTTACCTGGCATACACAACATGGCTCTGCGTCTGCCTCTGCCTGAGATCCTACTGCAATATAGTTCTTATGTTTCAAACGATTTGATATAGTTTCTTCACTCAATCCAGTGTTCACATTTCCAATGCGCTCTTCCAGAGCCAACAATTCCTATATTAATCATAAAGTTCGCCTTAGAAATCTCGTTTATAACAATAGGGAAACAAATTGACTTTTTTTTTTCTTTATTATGTATCAATTACCTCATAAGACATATTATCGACGTCAAGTCGCATATCCCTATGCCGGTCGTGAATATCAGCAACGCCAAAAAGTACCGACTGGTCAAGAATCATAACATCCTGACACAAAGTAGCAGAATTCAAATGTCAGACCACATTCAAAGAGAAAATTCTCTAATCTGTTAATAGAATTTAGTTAAAATATTGTTATACCAGAAATAAGAAACATTGACTCCCCAAATTTACGAAGAAAATATTCATGCCCTTAACTTCAAAAACCAGAATCCCGTTTTGTTCAAAGTAAAAATGTAATATCCCGAGGCGGCAAGGCCCAATATTTCCCTGCTCCCTGAGCTACTTTTACCATCCTAATTCTTACATGATATCTCAATTTTATGGACTTCTAAATCTAATCATCCAGAGACTCCTTTTTCATCCGTTTCTTTATGTTCAGCAATTGGCATGTCCTGGATAAGCTTAGGCATTACAACTGAATTGCTTTACCAAAATCAACAATTACACCTAAATTGTAGACACAACTTTTACGAAAATTCAAAATAGTTTAAAATGTCATGAGTTGTGCCTGTTTGGAAACAACTTTTACAAGTTACCGCAGTTTTATAACAGCTTATTAGAAGCTCTAAGCATCATTAGATGCTATTAATATCATTTAATGAAGCCTCTCCAAGTCTTTCACATATCAGTTTAACTTTTAATTAATCAATAATCAGAATTCAAGTTTATGGCTTCTGAAGAAAGATTTCTAGCTATTTGCAACCAAAGACATCCAGATTACAGTATTGTGCTTTATCAAGGCAATAGATTCCTTTTCAAGACTAATTAGACTGATATGCTTCAATATACACAGCATAAATAAAATTCTAACCTCAAATCGCAAGCTCTCGCCCCTTCGCATCAGACCCAAGACATTGCAAATCTGCTAAAGAGAGAAAAGAAAATCTTCATAAGCTCTAGATGAATTAGTGAAATAACATGAAATTTCGATAATGTAACTAGCTGGAGACATAAAAAATAGAAACTATAACAAAATTCATTTTTACACAAAGTAGATAAACTTGACTGAAACATTCCGGGAAATTAATTATGAACATTTGAGAAGAGACTACACATATTTCTGAGAATGCTAAATGCTTCTGTGTATGTAGAGAGAGAGAGAAAGAGAGGATTGTTCAAGCACTTATTAGTTAATAGTTTAATAAGGCACATACCATGTTCTACGTTGTTGGATGACAATTGTGAATAAGACACACCTCGCCTACTTACATGCTCTAAACCTTTATCCTATTAACCGTTAGGATTTTCATCCAACGATGTAGAAAATGAAAAGTGATTTCCTATGTATATAAAAGATATGAAAGTAGTAATATTCTCTCATCCTACGAATTTACATTTCTCACAATTGATGCCATTGATTATATTGTGATAGAGACTCTAAAACATACAAAATTGAACATATGGAATACGTTGAAAAAAGAATCTCCACCATCAGACAACATTCAATATCAGAACCACTAAAAGTTATATTGATAATACAGGGAGAAAAAGTATAATGATAATAATTGACTAGGAGCAAACAGGTGATTACTTAAACCGTAGATCATCGGGATCGTAATTATAATCAGATATCTGATGGTATCACAATCAATAGGTGATAAAGTACAAATGTGAGTTATTCCTGACATCCATCAGAATGCTTTAAATGATGAAATTAACAAATATATATTTTGAAGGAAAAACCTCACAGCCACAGAAGAGAGTTCTAAAACACACCTCAGATACAAGCCTGTTACTTCCTTCACCGGCAGCAGCCAAAGTCCGTAACGAGTAGGGAACCCCAAGTCCACCATCACCGTGTCTCTCCATCCATGATGCTGACCTTGGGTGAGACTGATGGTGACCGGGGTTACCAGCTCCAGATGATTGCAGCATCTCCTGTGATGATGCAGGGCCAGAACGCATTGGCAAATAATTACCGCTCTGGCTCCCAATCCCAGACTCATTACCAGCAGCAGAAAACAATGATCGACGAACATATTCGGATAATCTTCGAGGAAATTGCGGATAAGAATTGTGATGAGGAACCCATGTAGGAGCAGATGCTGGATGAAGACTCGAACTTGAGCCAGTCCGGGATGTAGAAGCAACATTTCCAGGAATACTTGCAATTCCACCGGCTAAATTTCTACTGGATGCACCTACAGGATGTCGAGCCAAATTTCTCAATTCAGTTGCTGGTACAAAAATAGGATGATCCAAAATGTTTCTCGCCATGCTTCTAGACCCCACTTCCTCACGCAGTGGAGCATCTCTGTCTCCAAAAACAACAGAGTTTGATAAGCTGCCAGTTCTTGAGCTAGAGCCTCCACTCCACCTTAACGATTGCACATTTTGTGGCAAAGCAGGAACATGGATGCCAACAGGCTGGTTCTGTGAACTCATATTATCTAGTGTTGGTGCTGGTCTCAGGTCCAGACTTTGTTCAACTGAAAGAAGACTTGGTGGAAGCTGGGAAGAGGAGACACTAGAATGTCGAGCAGCCCTCCCTGTTGAGAACCTAGTAGGGGGTACAGCATTTTGCTGATTTGATGGATTTATTCTCACACGGAAGTTTCTGTGAGAGCTTTCTGAGTTTCTTCCAACATTTGCATCAGGCATGCTGTCAGAAGTAAGTTCTCTCCCACCTGCTCCAAGTCGTTGATTCCCCTGTTCTGATGGGGCAGAAATGCTTAGGCTGCTGCCTGCACTATAGTGAGCAGGAACAGAAGGCCTTGCACCGCTATCTGTACGCTGAAAGTAACTACAACTTCCACTTACAGAAGACTGTCCAATATTTCCCTCAATAGCCTTTCTTTTACAAGATACACGGCGACCCTCCAATGAACAACCTGGTCTGCCATCATTCTCACCCACTAAAAATCCACCACTTCCAGAAGGAAGCAGAAAAGGATCAGAACTAATAGCGGGTCGAACCCGCTCATTTTCAGAAACATTATACTTGTATGTATTAGGACATTCCAAGGCTTGACTATTATCACCACCATGACCCGCAAAACCTGCATTTAGGTTCAGATTCTGTGGAACTGCATCAGAACTGGAACCTTGTGTAAATATAGTATTCACATTATTGTCCAGTGAGAGGTTATTAGTTGGCTCATAGCACCGCTCCTCTAACCTTGGACCAGCTTCACCACATGGATCCACTGATGATGACCATCCAAGTTCGGGTTTCCGCTCATCACGGCTTACATCACCCTGTGAGTTGCTTGAACTCGGTTCACCCAAACACCATCTGCTCAAGTTCTGCCTTTCGTGGCTCATAGAACTCACAAACCCAACATTCATATCACTGGGTGATTGTATATAGTCCGGAATCCGATTTTCTGCAGGATTCCTTGTGCCATTCCAGCAAATCTGCTGATCTATAGCAGCATCATTTGATGCACTTCCATGGTCAAAATCTAGCATTTCAGGCAAGGAACCGATAGTACCCCTCTGCCCTTGCATTAGGGCCAATAAGAATCTCCTTGTAAAGTATACGTAAAGAACTTGAAGAGGCCTTCAATACAACCAATACGCTATGTGCACTTTGGCAGATCTGACACAACAAAGTAGAAGAAAGGCTATAAATATCAATAATTCAAGAGCTGTAATGTAAGTTATACATACAAAATTAAGAGAAATATTTCGTTTTTTGTTCCTTTTGTTGATGAGTAAGAGAAACACAAATCTCCTGCACAGGCCAAGGAATTCTAAAAAATGTAAGTGTTCCAGGTCTTAAAATTTAGAATGCCTAATTGGAGGAAGAGGCTAGGGAAGTGTAAGTTCTGTTGCTTGCTGGCAATGCCTTTTAACATTTTGCTGCTGTTGATTATGTGTGAAATTACACAGGTATCAGAAGTTCAACTCCGACTTGAATGAAGAAGCTGAAAGGATCATAACCTCTGTTACTGGCTACTGATGCTTCAGAAGAAAAAAAAGGTTTATAACTTTATGCTCCTGTTGTGGGTGTTTTGGGAGTAAAGAGGGTGATTTTTGAAAACTATTATCTGTATTTGCAATGGCACCAGAACCTACTTGACCAAATGGATAGACACAAACTGAGCTTAGATTAATGATGAGATAATGATCAATCAACCCATGCTATTCAGACCTGCTAGCAGTTGAGCACCAGAAGAAAATGTTCTTTACCAATGTTACAGAAGTAAAAGAGTGAATGACTGAATGTGCAAACATCCTTAAATTCATAAACACAAGAGAGATAATAGCATTCACATTTCCACATACCACAAACCCCAGCCACACCAACTCCCACCAGTAAATGAAAGAATGATCTAAAAAATAAAACCCACAAATGAAACACTTCCAAGGGAATCAAATTCACATAAAATAGGCACACACCAGAAAATATGCAAGTTTTAGAGCACACAACGATGTCATACAATTGAAAGGTGCAAGCTTTCAAACAGACAACTGACCACACACACAGCACACGAAGAAATATTGACAGTAAAATTAGATATGGACTGATCAAAGCCATTTACTGGTAAAATTTCAAGATCGGTTCACCCACTGACAAGGTCAAATATGGATGGCCGAAAACCTTAAGCCAAAATCTCATTCCAAAGGAGCTAGTATCAAAAGGGATTCACATAATCAAACAACAAATGAAGACCCAGAAACAGATATCAAATATTAAGGACACAGACAAACCAAAAAACCGACGAGATGAGAAAGTAAGAATATTGGGTCTGTTAGAAAGGTGTAAAGGCTTCAAACAAAGCTATTCCCTTTACATATTCAGCTCCACAGATAACAAACAAGCATAACAAGAACAAAAATAAAAATTCGACCCATAAAAAAAAATCTAAGTCTTTCAAATCCAATCTTATCACCCACCGATCGATTGAAAAACACAAAGTAAACGAATAAATCTACATACCCAGATGAAGAAACCGATCTATCTAAAAAATATGGATCAGAAAACAAAAGGACTAGCCCGGAGATTCCGGGAGGATGATGAAAAACCTCTCCTTTCTTCCTTTTTCCCAAGAAAATGAAGAGGTAAGAAAACAAAACAAAACCCACTGAGAGAGAGAGCAATGGGGTTGGGAGAGAAAGAGAGAGGCTTTGGCCCTTTGGGTGGATGAAATGAAATACGGAAAGAGAAAGAGAGAGATTAAAGAGGACAGTAATCTTTAATTTACGAAATAACCCAAAGAGAGAGAGAACCAAGGAGAGTAATGGTCATAGAGCAGTTTCCTATCAAAGAAAAAAAGAATAAATACAAAAAAATAAATAAAATGAAAACAAACAAACGCCACCTACTAGGTGTTGAAGATAGAGATAGAGAGAAAAGGGTTCAAACCAGGTGCGCTTTGTTGGAGACTCGGAGTTGGGCCGCTTACCAAATGGCTCTTAATTTTGGGTTTTGGTTTTAGCCACTTTTAGGTTTAGTTTTAGTTTACTGTTACTTTTTTTTTCTCTGAAACCAACATATAAAAGACCCAAAGGCTCCCATTGTGCCTTAGCCTCACGCCAAGCACCTGCTGCCTCTCATATCATAACATACACCATCACATTTTCACATGCCCTGCCTCTTTCTCTCACTTTCTCTTGCATTTTCTTGAGGAGCCCTTTCTGACTTCGTGAGCTTGAGCTGTGTTTGAGTTGTGACCCCCCCCAACCAAAAAATTAAAAAAAAAGGTAAAGAATTTGTGTGAGTACACGTGGCATGCTATGATATATACCGGGTCCCACCCTTTGGATGACTTTAGATTTTGTTCATCTTCCCAAAAGATCTGGGCCATCTGGCTGGAGTATTATTAATTTTTGACTATCTATTAATTTTTGACTATCTATTTTCAGACTTTTTTTCCCATCACATGGTTGGACAAAGAAAACAAACCCAACAAAAAAAAAATGAAAATCTATCTTCTGGGTAGGAGGTAACAATAATGACCCAAAAACGAATTACCATATGGGTCACTTAATTATTCTGTCGGTACAATTTTGGTGTCAAATGGGCATGGGTATTGCCTTGTTGGTCTTGGTGCTTGATCATTTTGAAGACACTAGGAAAGGCATTTTCTTTTTCTTTTTTTGACCCTTTAAGCCACACAAGGAGGAGTCTTTGTGTCTTGGTATGCATTGTGTGTATAACTTTGCTTAAAAGAGGTGTGAATACAAAGACCTAATGTCCCTATTAAGTATCCTCCCACCAGGTTCTTCCCTAACTCTTTTAAATGGTGTTGCTGTTGCCTACCGTTCATATCTCATTCGTGGGCCTCTTTCACGTTAGTTTTGGTCCTATTTGGTGCTTTTGTTTTTCTATTCCCTCTTACCTTTCAAAGGTGGTTGCTTTGCTTTTTATCTTGGTATAGTATTATTTTCTTTTTTTGTATATGGGGGTGTGTGTGTGTTTTACTTTTTTTTCGTTTTTTGATAAGATGTGTGTGTTTTAATTTGAGGCCACGAAAACTAACTCCATGCTGTCCTTATGGGTTGCTTATATAACCCATTTGCGTAATAGCTCTTTTGAAAAACCCACATTATTAATATAATCTCTCAGTGATGGGATAAGATTGACGATTCCTCCACCAAAGCGAATATTAGGAATTTTGGTGCTTTTGAGGGGATGGAGAAAACTTGACAGCCTAAAACTCTAGCTAGGGAACACGCCAAGGGCTCATCCCAGAAGAATATCTCAGAATACTCTATATTAAAAATTGGGTTGAGTTGGGTTGGATTGGGGTTGCATCAAATTGTTGAATTTGTTTTGCATCAAATTCAAAACAACACACTATAAAAATTGAGTGGTGCAAATTTGACACTTGCAATAAACAAAATTACTTGGAAGTTAGTGGGAGGTAATGTGCTGCCCTATAGAGAGAGAGAGAGAGATAGGAGGGAGAGCGAGTTGCCCGGGCAAAGGTTGTGGTGGTTGGGGAGAGTATGGGACCTAATCTCTGCAATTACTCTCTTAAATCCTTTTTCTGAAAAAGGTGGGTGGGTGTAGTTATTGAACCAATTTATTGATTGGTTCTTCTGAGGAACCAAAACCAATGACCCTTATGAGGCCTGCGCCAAAAACAACATAATTTTCTTGGTCATGTGAGGCCTTCTACAACAGCAGTGATTCCTAAATAATCAATACCAAATTAATTTTGAATATCAAAAAGTATAAAAATATAGATTTTAGAAATCACCAATACAATAATATTAAGACCCAAATATAAAAATATTAATATTTAACTTATTTATTTATTGGTAGGCTAGCTATTTAATTTGGTGATGGGTCAGTTATTTAATAACTTTTATTTATTAGTGGACCGACTATTTAATTTGGTTTTGGGTATAGTCTATACCCAAAATTGGGGATAATTTTTTTGTTTCAAAAAATTATAGAGATCATATTCCAGCCCATTGTGGCTGGACTATACCTATTTTATACCCAAAAAATGAGTTTGGAGATCAGATTCAAGCTGCATTGTGGAAGGCCTGATAATGGCAATGTAAATAGAGTTTTTGACATTTTTGTCTAGTAAAAACAAATATCACTAAATCAATAATTAGTTAGTAAAAAATATTATTTTAATTTTGGTTTTGTTAATAGAGGGTCAGGGAGCAAAATTGTCTCCTAGCAAGGAATGAAGAAAAAAACAAGATGATGAAATTACCTCTAGACAAGATGATGAAATTGCTAGATATTACCACAGAGAAAAAAACAGACAGAAAACACAGAGACACATATGGTAGGCAATAGCATTAACACAATAATAACTTAGAGATGGCAGTGCTGGTCTTAGATGCGAAATTGACCCATCTTTAAAGAGAAATTAGAGGTGAATCAGCATCCACGCAGATAGGTCCACTTGAAAGTTTCAGGGTGAGAAGCAAAGCAATAACTAATTGCGACTTGTGAAGTTAAATTATCAAATACAACTTTCTTCATGTCAATGTGTACAAATTGCAAAATAATTTCATGGTACCATTTGTCAGCTTTTAACTTAAACAGCTCCTCCTACCTAAAGTTGATAAGTAGATATGAGATTGCGGCATTAGCAATCGTGTTCAATTTTTAAATCCCTAATCAATGCAGTTACCAAACAACCCCTGTTTTTGGATTCGATAACTACATAGCTATATATTAGCCAAAAAAAAGGTCAAAATACTCAACAGTATTATTGACTCGTTCAAAAATAACAAAACACAAAAGCATTCCCACAATTTGTCATAGCTACCCAAAATTTGGGCAAGAGAAGGAGGGAATGCACATGAGAATTGGAAGGTAAAAACTAAAAACATACCAGAAACCTACACAGGCCTCAATTTACTTTGACTTTGAAGCACCATTTGTTTTGGCTGGGGAGACAAGTGTGGCCACAATTGTACGGGGAACTTAAACTGAAACATATTATAATCAACTACTGCTACAGTACCTACATAATGGTGGTCTCTCTCAAGTCTCAACAGGATGTCAAGTTGTCACACCCCTGAAATTGCTTGACTAAATTATTCAGAAATTTCAATTATCGAAACAGAGACGACTAAGAAAATGATATAACAAGGATGGGAATTAGATATTTAGATTAAGAGCATACTTAGATTAATTATCATCTAACAGTTGGTAAGAGCATACTTGCATCAGAATATTCTACAAAATGACGGAAGTCATGACAACAAAGTGGCCCATATGAATCAAAGTACTTGTACAAGTGTACAACATGTGATATGATTGGCGGTTATGCAAAACAACTTAGGGCGTGTTTGGTTTTTGGTTGGGTGGAATAAAATGGAATCATTCTTATGTTTGGACAATTCCAATGTTTGGTTCACACATAAGAATGGGAATGACATTCCCATTTCCAGACTAATGGAATGTGCATTCCAAAATTAAAGGGTTCCTACAGTTCCTACAATCCACTTGACTCTAGGAATTCAAACCTCAAACATGGACTCCAAATTCAGGAACCCAGGGCCTTGGCGCCGGACATGCAACCCGAGGCTCAGTACAAAAACTAGGACTCAAAACTAGGACTTGGGGTTGCAAACATTAGGACCCAAAAAATAGACCTAGGCCTGAAGTCCGAATCTCATAACAGACCCCGGGCAGACATTGATTCCATTACGGTTGTTAATCGCACAATGGAATGCAACCGATAACGAATTTCATTGATAATACTCATTTTCAACAAACAATTGAATCAATTCCACTCTCATTCCCATGCTTGTTCCATTGCATTCAACCAACCAAAGACTACTTAAATGCCTACACAATTTATTCATTCAAAATCCTATACACTACCTTTCATTAAAAAATAGAATCTAGCTCAATTGATACCATGGCTAATTTCCCAAAACTCTGCAGCATCGAGAGATAGCATAATGAAAGTAAAAATCATTCAACTGAATGTCATCATGATGTCAAAGTTACTTAAAACCCAGAATTAATAATTGTTCTATCAATCTTTGCAATAAGAAAGAGCAAAGAACTTAATAAAAAACAGAAATAGATAGAAAAATAGGCCTTGCTAAGGGAAGGCACGAGAGAGATGATGGAAAAACTTAGTTCTCCATAAGTGCAAAGTATGCACATCGAAGGTACAGGGCAGCAGGAATGAAACACAGCGAAGCCGCTGATACTAATAGGTTTGATATCGGATTTACCATCATCAGACATATTAGTCTCTCTTGTTCCAGTGGAGCCCTTGCCTCTTTTTAGGCACAGAGCAATCTGCATCCCCAAACCAAAACAAAATGAATATTTCCTTGCATGGACTGAAAATAACCTTCAAAGGAAAAATTATGTAACAATTACCTTTACAGGCGTTGATCCTGCCACACATCTCTCTCAACTTCATAACCAACAGTAGGTTTCATGATTTAATGTTGCTTAAAGGGTTTTCAGTACTAAAAACCCTTCTCATCCTTTGTTGTGTATTTTACAGAGAGTATCGGAGCAAGTGTTTCTGCTCATAATTTAGCCGGAAAATTAAGATAAACATCCACCTCCTTGAGAGCCAGTCTTGAAGACTCGGTCTAATAAGATCAATCCAGTTGCTTTAACATTTATAATGGATGATCAATCGATGAGATCATTCAACTCTATGAAATCATCCTCTATAATGGAAAGTAAATGCCTGGTTGCAAAAGCATCAAGAAATATTGGATTACCACCACCGAGCACTGATGATGGCACCTGCATACCAGCCATGAGCCATGGCCCAGAAGGAAATCCAAATAATTTAAGAAAAAATAATTTAGTACAGGAGAAGACTAAGCATGCAATAAAACGAAATATCCGTCATATATATTTAGCACAATATTAAACTAATTAATAAAAAAAAAGCCACCTGTGATTAATTCAATATTTTGTAACATGAAGTGCATAAAATAACAAAATGGGGCAATCTATAAGGATTTCAAAATGACAGTTTTGAGATTGTTAAAATTCCAACCATAGGTTGTTGCTGTTTTCATCTGTTTGGAATCATGTGGATATTTCTGACTGCAAACCTTCAATCATAAAACAAGCATCAGAAAATTTCTGACGCTAATGAAAGCAATCACTTAGATAGTTTCCCATCAGAAAACTTTAATTTTGAATAATTTATACCTATCAAGGTACGGATTAAACAGATCTAAAAACAGGTACAAAAATACAAAGACTACAAAAAAATCTTGATTCCTAAGAAAGATGGCAGAGCATCATTGATGTATTTGGCTGCAATTGGTGTCAGTAACAGAACGAAAAAGGTGCAAACGATTCATTAGAAAAATTTTCAATTTGTGCAATACATATGCTGATAGGAATTATGTAATGCAAACTCATGTTTTACAGCACTGCAGATGAAGGAAAGAATCCAATTGAAAATAAAACAAAAAACCAAAGGGGATTGAATATACTTTTGAAATAAATAAAGAGTGAAAGATCAGGAAAAATAGTGAAGACCAAGAAAAAAAACAAAATGGATCACAGTCAAGCCATTTGTTAGCACCAAATAGTTTTGATAAGACTCTATTGTTGTAGAAGTATAGTATATCAGGCATGTAAATGAGTAAATGGTGATAGTAGCATAACTGAAGTAGCAAGAGAATTTGTAAAAAAGACATTACCTGTTCATTAGCCTGAATGCTTGATATAGAAACAGGCACAGTCATGATTCGATTATCTACCTCACTCCCCAGTCTCCTTGGAGATTTTGGCGGTTCATTCTTCCTAGGCACAGAATTGTCAACATGTACTTCCTTTTCAACTATAAGGGGAGCATCAAATCCATCATGCTGAATTCCAATGTGGCGCACTGTGGAACCGCTTACTTCAGCACAACAACTTAAACCATTATCTGACCCGCTATTTCCACCATGAGATCTGACAAACACTCGGCACAGTACAAAAGAAGCCTGCACATGGACAGACAAACAATAGAGTGTGGTAATGAGCGAACCAGCAGTACGACTTAAGACACAATGCTTACTCAACACCAAATACACCAATCACAAATACGACATGATCTCAGAAACAAGTATGGTTGGTTGTTTTGGCAACTGAATGGGCCACCTTTTAACTTCACCCTGTTTGATGTCCATATCCCAAATCATCCAAAATTTATCAAAAAAGAATAGACATCGAAATTCAAAAGGCCAGTAAAAAGAGTCAACATAAATATCTTGATCCACACAAGCTATTAGATGAATTATTGAAAATTATGAAGAATAAAATTTTGCATTAAGCAAAAATCTAGGGTTCTTCGAATGAGGCAATTTTTATTACGAATCTGCTGAGCAGACAACCTAAAATTCTCATGAGCTATATATGCGTTCACATCAAATATTCGGTTATTAAAAGGAAAATTCCCCTTTCAGTAATTAACAAGAATCGTGAATATATATTACATACAATCAACAACTAAATTACACAACAAGAAACAAAGGACACCATAAATTCTACAAGAATGTCGAACCCTAATAAGTCAATGCAAAGCTTTCGCCCAGCTGAGAATGTACGAAAAATTACCTTAACGTTATCAACCTGAGCGTACTGGTAGAGCACCCAATCGGTCCGTACGGCGGTGTTTGGCGAATTCCCCAAATAAAAGACGAAGCTGGTCCTCTTGCCCAACACCGCCTTCCCTCCACGGCTCACCACGTCCCTAACCCTCCCTTTCCTCCTCCAGTACCCGCTCTTCGCCTTCCTCTCCCTGATAACCCTAACCGCGAAGCAGTACCAGTGCCGCTTCCTCCCGCCGTGGCCGTACGAGTAGCAAGCATTGTCCGGCAGCTCGAAGGGATCGTGGTCGTACAGGTCCAGCTCTCTGATCAAATCGTAGCCGTCGGATTTGGCAGCCTGGTCGACGGTGGCGTTGGCGTTCTTGCCGGAGAGGTAGTAGCAGAGGAGCTGCTCCTCCGAGGGGTAGAATCGGCACCCCGGAGGGAGCGAAAACGACTTCGCCGCCGCTCTAGGATCTCCCATGTAGAATGAGGGATCGTCAGCTTTAGGTTTTCGGATTTTTGCGATTTGGGCTAACCAAGTAGAAATTTAGGGACTGTGAAGGGGTTTATGAAGAGGGCTCAGGTAGCGTGGCCCCGAAGCTTTCCACTCTCTCTGCCAGCGTGGATCATGATACTGTACAACTCCAGTGTACGTGCTCCGCCTAAATCTTTTTTTTTTTGGCCACTGTGCTCCGCCTATTTCAACCGTCTGATAACCGCGTGTTTTTTTATTGGGGATTACGTGTACAGCCGACGGAAAACGACGAGTAGTAGTACTGGCGTTTAACACGGTCAGAGCAGAGGCTGACCGGGGCAATTGGGAGTAAACCTTGGGTTCGGTGTCGTATGTGTGAGCCGTTGGATTGGAGGAGGATCTTGCTATTTTAGTTTATAATGTGAACATAGATATTTCCAAATTCGGAGAGAATAATAAATTTAATTTATTTGGTCGGACTTATTTATTCGCTATACGAGGTGACAGATTATGTGCGACGGCCACGTGTCAAAATCCAGCAAGGAAGGACAGAAATTTTATATGGGAGGCGCTGTTCGGATTTCGGAATCCAAAAAGTGATCCTTAGGCTGGTAGTCAATTAGTCATCAGTCAACTTGCAAATTTTTTATGTCATAGCCTCATAGGCGATTGATAATGATATCAATAATTATGTTTATTTTCCCCGTATTTTAGCTTCCACTCTCAATTATACACACTTTCTAATATCTAACTCGTAAACAAATACAGAAATTTTGAGAAGGGCAAAAATGCTAAATCCATTGGATCTGTTCACTAAATGGTGTTGGCTAAATGATGTGGCAGGGTTTTTATTTATTCCAGTCTATATCTACTTTGGATATTATTTAATTTTAATAAGGTATGTGTCTTCGAGTCTTGACACATTATTGTTTGAGAGCATATTTGATTTGGTGCATAGCATATGCCTTCTAAGTAAAAGTAATGCTATATCCATCAAATATATTCATCATATAATGTAGTAATGTTTTATTTATTCAAGTTTCAGCCTACTCTAAGATATTTTATAATTGAGACACATCATTTAGTGAGCTGATTTGGTTTATAAGTGGACATAACATTTTTCTTGTGAGAAAATGTGCAACAACACGAAGGCTTCGTTTTTATATATAAATATGTTGACTAAATAAAATTAGCTACTTAACACACGTTTATATCTAATCAACAGTAATTATAATTTTATTTTACAATGTGTTTGGATTCAAGGTTTTTTTTTTTTTTTTTGAAGTCCAAAATAAAAAAGCTCATAATCGATTGGTTCACTTACAAAAACACAGTGATATGCCGGTCCACTTTAATAAGTCGAGTATTTGATACTTTTACTAAGCACTCGATACTATTTACCGAGCGCTCCGTAATTGCCACTATGTGAGAATAACTATTTGAATTGCATAAAATACTTGTATTATACTTTTACTAATTGCTACGGTTTGACAGTGACAATAATTGTCAAGTTCGAAAAAAAAAAAAAAAAAAACCTAACGCTCAACACCAAAAACACAGAAGAAAATATAACGTGAATTTTATTTGTACAAAGTAGACTTATTTATCATTACAACATTTTAGATAGACTTAATTATTATTAAGAGTTTAAAAGTGAACTTTAAAATCATTATCTAAACTGATATTTCATTAATAGTCGTAAGTTGAGAATTTAGGATCTCCAATTTTTTTGTGCGGTATCAATAATAGAACCTTAAAATTATGTGTTCAAAATTTGGAATTTGGTAGTTATAAATTTCAACTTGAAATTTCACTTGCAAAGATGTCTTTTCTAAAATTCTAATATAGATTTAAAAAAACAAACACACACACACCACGGTGATCACCACCACGAGCACCACCACCATTGCCACTACATCCACATCCCAAATTCCCAATACTGTAACCACCACCAACTCCTTAGATCAAAACATAACATGCGAGACTGATTTGGGCCTCCTTAATAATACAAATCTCCCACAGTGATCATCATCATCTTCTTCCCAACAGAGTCACAGACACAACCAGAAGCATCGAATCGACTATTATTTTGAGACGAGTGACTAAAACTCATAATGGGGTACAGAAGCAGCTTCCATGAACTCCATGTCACATTCAAGAGCGCTCATATTATCCGGTACAAGACATACCTCCAAGTCCACGCTGCTCCCTCCTTCCCTTCCCGGAAAAGCCGAAACTTTCCCATCAAACTTGTTGGCGTACCCACTTCGCAGCGCCACCGCTTTCCCCATCCCAAATTGATTCCCATACATATCAAATCTCGGCGAGCTCCCCATCATCACACAGTGTGGATCAAACACCTGATCCAATCTGTACACGGCCGGCGACTTCAGCCAGGAGTCAACTGACCCACGAATCAACTTGTCGTTGTGGTTTACAACAGCCTCGTGCAGCTTCCAAGCTGTCCATCCAAGCCCGTTTTCAAGAACTTCACCGGCTGTGGTGATTTCTGATCGAATTGGGTAAATTGAGTTACCAAAGTAATTTGCAGACAATGGTGGGTCGAGTCTCGCTCTGTTATTGGCTGCCAATCTGCAACTGATTGCTTGATTCGGAGGTAGTTTACGAGCCCGGGTTATGGTCCTCCAGAGAAGAGCAGACAGGGACTGGAAGGAAGAAATTTTGTTGGTTTTACACTCTGCATTGGCCTTTGCTTTGAGTTTGGCTATGGATTCTGAGGAGAAGTGGAAGACTCTCTCCCTTAGTTTTGGGGCTTCTGGTCTGCTTATGAACTCATCTGGGTCTGTGTATGGGAGGCTGATTATTGGACCATGGTTATCAGGAAACCAGCGTTTGAGGACTGGTGGGCGTGAGATGGGAATGTTGGGCATGTTGTGATTTCCTTGTTGTGCAATAAAGAGCTCAGACCAAGTGTTGAAGAAGTGCCAGTAAGAAGTTCCATCTCCGAGGCTGTGGTTCAAGGAAAGCCCAATGAAAATGCCATCAACAAGTTCTGTGACCTGAATGGTTAGTAAAGACATGGTGTGGCCGTCATGGTTGACAGCTCTGTCATGATCGAAAAACGACTGAACCACCAATGGGACATCAGTTGGTGAAAGGATGTCAGAGATTGACATGTCCAGAGCTGCGTGGATGAATCTGGCTCCAGGGCTGTTGGTGCAGTCTACATGGACCAAATACAGAGGTGGGTCTTCTTCTTTCTTGGTTACAAGGCGACCTGCAAGAGGGTAGAAATGAGTAAGAGCAAGAGAGAGGGAGTGTTTGAGTTTGCCCAACAGAGCAGTCATGAAATGGTTTGGATCATCCATGGCTTCTTGAGGTTTGGGAAAGAGAAGACCCTTTTGGATGTAGTGTACAGAGAGCATGGCGAGATCCCATGGTGTGAAGTAGAAGGGCTGCTTTGAGTCTTGGGAAGCAGAGTGTGGCTGGACAAAGCACTCTGAAATGTGTTTGACACTTGAGGAATTCATGGTTTCAATTTTCACATACTGTGTTTGGCTAGCTGCTCTGGTTTTTATACGTATACTTAGTACCTAAAACGCGGGTTCTACCTACTGAGTTTATGCTTTGTTTAGTGTTTATGAAATAAGCCCACCGGGGTAGGTAAAGACCAGACGACCCAGTCATGAGTCAAACCATCTCAAATTAAATATTTAAATGATAAGAAGGAAAGATGGAGGAAAGAGAGGGAGTAAAATGTATTTGACATCTTTAGCCATGAGGAGTATTCTATTTGATGGGTCCAACTTTGAACAGATTGGTGGGAGGAAACAAAATTAAAAAAAGCATCTTGATATGTATCCTCCAAGTAAGGATATAGCTGCAAATGTATAATTTTTACCTCTTTCTTATTCCTTTCCTTTTTACCAAACAAAAAGGTAGAAAAGTCGTACCTTTCCTCTTTCTAATTTTTTTGGTCAGATGAAAGAAATTTTTTCTTAATAAAGGAAAAAAAAAGTGAAATTTCCACGTAAGAGAAAATGGAGAAGTTGATAAAGCAAGAATAAAAAACCAAATGTAGCAATAGCAAAAATCCTACGCGACCAAAAGAAAATACAGGAAAACCAAAGAAAATCAAGTCTAGGTTCCAACTCTCAAAAACGCTACAATCAAACCAACATCAAAACAATAAGTTCTACTAAAGTCTCTCCACATTGTGCGGAAACAACACCGGATGCCACTCTTCAAATTCATGAGACAAGGTTGTCACTCAGAGACAGTGAAGATATTTGATCAGCAGTGCTGTTAGCCTGCTGTTGTGCAACATTCCTCAGGACCTCCATGGCCTCGGCAACTTTTGCCTTCAAAGCCTCTGGTGACTCAAGCAAATGCAAAACCTCAGTCTGGTCCATCTCCAGAAGCATGCCTGTCACCTTAGCTGCTGAGTCATGCTCCAAAAGGTCGACGAGGGGATATAAAGCTTCACCAAGCATCTGCCCACCCAATATGAGAGAAATCCAATCAAAAAGTTGAAAATCCTAAAGCATGTCGTCTGAGTGTCCCAAATGTCGGTAAAAGTATATTAATTATTGTGCAGAAACCAATGGGCTTACCGTCCTTTGCTGTTCTGGTGTAGCATTTGCAAGGGCTGTAGCCAAAGCGGGAACAGGCATGCCCTGTCCTCCTGCAGCATCGCGCATAGGCATGCCACCCATGTCATATGGGACTGAAAGCATACCACTGGCAACTCCAGAAAATGGAACTTCCTGCATGTTGCGACCAGGTGGATAACGATACATACGTCCCCTAGGAATCATCTGAAACATAAAGGGAAATGGAACATCAAAAACATGAAAACAAAAATAACATATTAAGATGAAAGATTTATCTTTCAACTGACATGCTGCTGCATCATGGGCACTGGCTGCTGGTTTTGTTGCACAGGACCTGCCCCACGTCGACCTCCTGGGCGTTGGCCCTGCTGACCCTGCTGGACCATTGGAACAAAGAAGTTTGGCATTGGGGCACCACCAGGCCTTAATCCGGGCACAAGTTGCTGTTGGTAACCAAATCCAGCCTACATAATTTTAAAAAGAAAAAGATTATGAGACAGAATTTCATTACTCTTGGAAGGAAGCACTAAAACCCATCTAAGAGTGTATTTTCAAAATTGATCAAATTATTCACACGGCACCGTGAGTACAAACTTTTTACAAAAATAAATTTAAAAGGAACAAATAGCCCCTTAAAAAAAAATCAATTGAACAAAAAGGAAAATGTATAGTAAATGCAAGAAATACTTACTTGTGGAGGAATTATAGCTGGAGGTGCTTGCCCATACAAAAATTGTTGCCCTAGACCTGGAGCACCAGGAGGGTACATCGGCATACGAGGAGCCATTGAAGGTGCCACAGCAACTGGCCTCATTTGGGAAAACTGAGCCTGATAAAAAAATATATAAACACAAGGATAAAAAAAGAAATAAATAAAGCCACAAAGATTCATCAAACTTTTGGCCACACTCCTTGTTTGTCATACCTGCAGCCTTGCCCTTCTCTCTTCTTTCCTTTGTGCAAGTGCAACATAAAGAGGTTTGCTGGCAACCATTTTGCCATTCATCTCAGCAAGCTGGAAGTGATAGTTAAAACACATCACAAATGTTAATATCTCTGACCACAAATTTTCTAATTTTATTATTTTAAACCAGCTCAAGGTTAAAAACACTTACAGCCCGAGATGCTTCTTCAGATGTTGAAAAGGCAACGAAACCAGAACCTCTACTAATACCTTCAGGATCACGCATAACCTGTGAAATCAGAGAAGAAAAACATGTTTTTCAGCTTACTGCCACCAAGGGAGGAAGTTATGAATTGGATTGCAAACTCTCAAATAAAAGGACATATTCACAGACCTTGCACGAAGTAACTGTACCAAACTCAGAGAATAATTCCTTCAGTTTTTCATCACCAATGCTATCATCCAAGTTCTTGATATACAAATTCACACCTTGATATTTATCACTAGCTTCCTTCATACTCTGCTCAAACCGCTCCTTCAGTTCAAGTTCTCTTTCATACTTTTTTTGGGCTTTTCCAACATACCACTCCTTATCATCAAACTTCTTTCCATTCAAAAAATCAACAGCTTTTGCAGCATCATCTGCACTCTCAAAATTGACAAAACCAAAACACCTTGATTTACCATCCCCATCCCTCATCACCACAGCACTGGTAATTGTTCCATGTTCACCAAAAATGTTCTTCAAGTCATCATCTGTTGTAGATTCTGAAATATTTTTCACATAGACATTGTTAAACTTTGTCTTATTCCAAGCACCATCTCTCTCCTGCTTGCGAAGAAAGGGTCCTACAAATACTTGTTTATCATTCATCAGCATGCCATTTAACTTATCAATTGCATTCTGAGCAGCTTCTTCATTATCAAATTGCACAAAACCATAGCCCTTGGACTGGCCGGTGGCATCGGTTGCTATCTTGCAAGAAAGAATATTGCCGAAAGAAGAAAATGTATCATGCAATGCCTTGTGGTCAATTGCCTTGTCCAGATTCTGTATTCATGTGAAAAAAAGAAAAAAGAAAAAAGTAAACATAAGGCCAAACACTTACATACAAAAACATCATACTTCACAGAGAGAAAAGGAATCCCAGCCAGTATACCAAGAAAATATAGATACCTTGATGAATATATTTCCGGTCCCACTCTTTCTAATACTAGGGTCCCGGTGAGAATACATAATTCTGATGGATTTGTTGTTCAGTGGAGTAAAGTTCAGTACATCTAGTGCCCTCGCAGCTGCATAGTCAAAAAGACAGAATGATTCAAATAGAAATGGGTACAATGTATATGCGCGTATACATGCCTGAAGTTGTATGTGCGAAATTATGCATAAAAATAATCATGTAAATGAAACTTGTCTAAACTCAAGATAAAAGCTACAAAACACACTCCACACCCACCATACACACAAAGCTTTGGCCAACTTCAAAAACATACACCTATGTTGCCATAACAAATGACAATAACCCAAGCATTAACCTTTTCTAAATGTGCGGTTCACCACCCTCGCTTAAAATAAAGTCTCAGACTTCTAAGTTCAACCAATGTAAATTCTCTAATGGTAAATACAGTAAATTCAACAAATCATTTCCACTAAACAACCATAAGCAGCCAAGTAATTTTTAAATTGGCCCAAAATTCATAGCAAAGAAAACTACTTCAACATGCAAATTGCGGAACTTATACCGATTTAAATGTTAATTTAAGCAATTAGGGAAATATTATCCAAATAATACCTAAAAGTATATAATTAAAAAAACAATGAAATTAACGAGAAGACTTACCATCTTGCGGGTTGCTATAGTTGACATAACCATAGCCGAGAGATCGGCGAGTACTCAAATCCCTACAGACCCTCACCGACACGACCTGGCCGACCTGGTTGAACAGATCGTAGAGCTGCGAGTCGGTCACATTCTGGTCCAGATCCCCAACGTACAGCGACGTCGACACGAACTGAGGCGGACCGCCGGAGTTGGCCGTCACGCCGTTGGGTCCGGCCACCGGAGTCTGGTGCTGAACTTGAATCTGAGCCATCACACCAAAAATCACAGTCCCTCGAAATTTGTTTTGAAGATTTTCTGTTTGGCTTCCCTCTCCCCTTGTTATTCAAGCAAAAACCCTAGAGAGATCAACGAGACAGCAAAACTCAAAAGGACCGGGAATGACAGAAATGCAAAACCTACAGACCTCAAATGATATTTTGGGAAGTTTTCTGGTTTTTTGGGAGGATATAGGAGTTGAGAGGGGCAAAACGGGGATAAAAAGGTCCGAAATCCGAACCGGTACGACGGACTAAGTGAAACTCAAATTGAATTTTTTTTTTTTTTGGGTTTTTAAGTGTGAGGAGGGCAGACTGAAACTGCACCGCACCGGCTCAGGAGTAACAGCACAGTTTATATAGTCGCGTCGGTGACGCTGTGGGACTTGCGAAACCCTAGCTTTATTTGGAAACCAAACGTGGACCGTCGGATCTATTTTTTGCGTTTTTCAACGGCTAAGCCCCAACTGTCAGCGGAATCTGTATGACGTAGTGGAAAGGGCACGTGATGACGCACGAGGCACGAGATTTCTCTTTTGTAATAACTGTTTAATTGGTACAGGCCCATACATAGAAAGCAGGCCCATGTACTCAACCTTACTCGGCCCTTGTAGGTTTGTGTATCAGTTGGGCCTTATACATCTTAATGGAGATTATTCGTTTGGACCAAGAATGGTTCTCCATCAACTTTTCTTGCTTCAAAGTTCAAACTGAAAGCCCACTTTTTATCTATTCTTCCCGCCGTTCTATTACTCGTTTTCATCATAAGAAATATAAGGGCAAGAATTAAACTCGTGATATCATGTTTATATGATGGTAATGCTTCGTAACATGATGATTGGTATTAATAATTTACTTAAATTATCACATACGTACAATTATAAATGACAATTAATTAATTAAAAAATCATTAATGTACGTAAAAACCATAATGATTTGTATGACCTTCAATAAATAGTTACCGTAATGATTTGTATCTCAGCTGTGACACTTGGTCAAAATTTGTGGTACATGCGTGAAGCATTTTGGATCAATTATCAATAATCAATAATCGATGCATGACCTCCAAGTCAATTTATGCGGTCATGCTTGGACCGAATACATTACCCCATTCATACTGATCAGAAATTCCTTTTTTTATTTTGTAACCGAAGGTGTCTTGAGTCAGATTTTGCTTACCAGACTAATTTTTTGGGAATGCATAAGGGATTTTACCTCCCTTGATGTTTGGCTCCAAGGGTCGAACTGGAGACTCGAACTCAGATGCCTGATTTTACAGTTACACCTCTAAACCAACTTCTCCAACACCTTAGAGTTAAATTCCTTTACATTTCATTGTATGTGGCTGGCTAGTTTGGGTCTGATAGTTACATATATGGATATCCCAATTAATTATCAGCAAATGCAACATGTCGTCGAACACCCAGTGAAATCTGTAATAAGCTTCATATATATATTGTTAAGACTTGGGAAATGTTCGAATGTGATGGTGGGACTTTAATTACCAGTCTCCGTATTGCTTGGGATATCCTGATTCAAACTTGCAGCTGGGATCGATTAATAAAAGAAAAACGTACAAATCCTCACTTTGATGCATATTGAGCTATGTTTATTGGCAATTTGGCATAGTCAACTGTAAGAAATGAATATGATTGTAATTGCATGACCCATCAAGATCATCTAAGATCCCCCACGTTGTTGTATAAATCAATTGCAATATATTGTTAGGCGCGATATCTAACATAATCTTCTTAATTGTATCAGTTAATCAGTTGCAAATTACTTGCAATATATCGTAATTAGCACTCTCTCTAGCCATTTAAAAGCTGTTGCATGCATGCATAGAAAAGGCTTAATTTGTAGAGACAATATTCGTACGATTGACTACCCACCGTCAGGAATCTTGTCCATATATGGTCCTCAAACCGCATAATATATTATAATTCAACATATTTAATTTTTGCAAATTGTACTATTAATTTTCACAGTTTTAATTTACAGTACCTTATCTTTACAGTTTTGTTTTTTACTTTCTTTTTACAAATTTAAGTAAAAGATCTACCACTTGTCCACCCACCCACAGATCATTTGAACTCGAGCTCATGGGGTTAATTAAGAGTTTGTAAATTAACGAATTGATTTTGTAAAATTAAATATTATACTCTTTCCATTATCTGATCTATCTATCCAAAATGAGCTAGTTGGATCAATGATAATTGAGAGATAAAAATATCGATCGAAAACGTTTATTTCAAATTGCATATATGATTTGCCTTTTTTTCTGTTCCCCCTCTAGCTAATCTCATCGCTATAGTTAAAAAATGATAGTCATGATCCCACCAAACATGCACTACCCATTTTAAAAGATAAAAAAATGAAAAACAAATAGGAAGGCAATGATGGAAAACAAATAATAATGCATGCATGTCTGTTGGTAATGAATGATAATGATAAGGTACTTTTATGAAAGTCATGTAAGTGGTGGAATTCTATAATATAAATTTTTGACATTGGCGCTAAAGGACGGACGCTTCGATCTCTTTTCCAATTTGAAATTAATGCAAGAAATTCGATGAGTGAAGAAGAAGAAGAAGAAGAAGATGTAGGTGCGTGGACTTCAGCGTCCACATAGCTTAGCTTCCCGCTTTTAACCTAAAAGCTTCGATTCAACAAGTAATAGTCAAAAGCATATATGGCATGCAAACAGTAGCTAGTGACACCCACCAAAGTGCTTTGGTTACTTCCAAAAGGCAATTGTAGATCGTAAGATGAGTACAAAGAGATAGACAATTACTCGTCTTTCTTCTTTCCCGAAACAACCAAGAAAAGAAGAAAACCAAACACAATTGCACATCATGTCAAACTCTAGATCTGGAACAAAGCTAGCTGTTGTTGATCATCTCATCATCAACTAATGAAAATTAATTTTAATTAATTCCCAAACCCCTTATAAATTCCATATCGATGGATGGATCGATCATCTGCCTTCCGGGTGTAATGGGAAGAGCTCCAGTGTTCTCTCAGCTGATCCCTCCTCCTCCTCCTCCTCCTCCTCCTCGACCACCACGACGTCGTTACTAGAATGATATTCTTGTACCAAGCAATTATCAAATGCCCAGCTCCGGCACTTTCTCTTGTACGGACTATCCTCCTCTCTTTCCACCACAACTTCACCCACCTGCCAAAATATAACATACATATAAGTTGAATAAATATGTAAATGAATTAATTTCATTTTTTCAGACTGATTGGGACTTACGGTGGTAATTACAGGAGTTGGGGTTCGGGGAGAGTGGCTAAGGCCAAGACTGTTGCGTTTCTGCTTCTGCCTCTCGCGAGCTTTGTGATTCTGGAACCAGTAGAACACATTCTTGCCTTCGATCTTGCCGTACTTGCCAAGCTGAGCTGTGATTTGTTCGATTTGCTGCGCGTTTGGGGTTCGCATTCCTCCCCGGTACAACATTTCTAGTATCCCTATCTGCTCTTGTGTAGGGTTCCAACGCGTCCCTCCCGGGAGAGTCTCCACCTGCAAGGTACGTACGTAGTAGTTCTAATATGAGTATATAATACTCCCTTACTAAACAAATTTACAAGCGAACCGCAAAACTATATACATTGCTAGTCTGGTAAGAGAACATTATTATATATGTGCATGTGTGGTAGTTATATATATATGCCTTTTCTTTTCGATCAGTTAACGTAGATGTTGGAATGCAAGTAATTAATGTATGATTGCATCAAGTATGGGCAATTAATTTAGTATATATATCATCATCATCATCAATTCATTATGATAGGATATACCTGGGGGTGGGGTGAATCTTTGTTGTGTTGATCAGAAGAATTAGATGGTGCAAGGTGCTTTCTGGGGCCACTATCAGGTCTGATGAAACTCTTAAGGTCGAAAGGAGCGAGAGTAGTAGTGGAAGTGTCCGTGGTGGTGGTGGTGGTGGTGGGGAGTTTGGGAGCGAGAGGGCGTAAGCGTTTGGTGCAACCGAGGGTGAGGGAGGGTTGTTCGTGGTGATCCCAGCAGAGTCCACGTGCGAACTGATGCACCTTCATGCTTATCATTCCCATGTATGGTGGAGTACTGGAATGATAGAGAGATCGACCATATATGTAAATTATATAGCCCGGCCGAGATGAGAGAGAGATATCAGATCATTGATAAAGTGGGAATTAAAGTGGGAAATGAGGTGGTGCTTAGAACAGCCAAGACCAAATGATGAGGAGTGGTTGACTTGGGGATTTTCCACACAAAAATATGAAAAAAAGAGAGAGAGAGAGAGAGAGAGAGAGAGAGAATAATTAATTCTAATTTCTAGAGCAAACAAGTTAAGCAAGCAACAGAGAGAGAGATGTATCATGTATGTATGAAAGTGGGTATGAGTGTGTGAGGTTAGGCTATGAGCGTGTGGGTGTGTGTGTGTGTATGTGCGTGTGTGTTGGCATATCAAATCGGGTCGTTTTTTTCTTGCTTTCATGATAAGGTGTCCTTGCTTTTCGGTGGCCTCTTTGCCTCTCTCTCCAGCTTTTTTACTATAAAGCGATAGAATGAGAGGGAGGGAATAATATATAAGAATTGAAAACATTCCTCCAATCCCAAAACTTGAATATGGGAATTCCCTTTGGCTATTGCCTTTGCTTTTCAATATAGAAATATACGGTTGGATATGCCTGTGACCAAACTGAATATATGAATCAATGAATGAATGCCGTCCTAGTCTTTCGATCAGTACTCTTTTTTCTGTGGTGCATGTACAACGTTGAAAAAACCAAACACAGCCAAAATCTATCTGAATATGCATGCATGCCATTTCCCTATATATCCGCTTTAATTTGCTAGCTGGCTGGCTCTTTCTTTCTTTCTTTTGGCAACTACTGTACGTAGTAGTTCCAATTTCCAAATAGTATCTATAACTATAAATATATATAAAACATCCCAAGTTCCCATCCCTCACTTTTGTTCAAATTAAGGAAAGAGCCAATACCAATATATTAATCCTGTACACACACACACATATATATATAATATACGTATTTTACATAAAATTCCCAGTTTCACAGACAATGATGAGTTTTAGTAAAACTGGTTTTAATTATGAATAACTGCAATCACGCATAGTTAGGAGTAACTGAGATTATTGAGGATAACACGTGTGATCGATTGTGCAGCCGTGCAGGTATATACTTGACTCATGAACACAGTATTACGTACACACGGTCAAAAATCATGATCACAATTAAACACCTGCGTGTGCTTCAAATGAACTAAGTTTGATGATTTTATGTTGCAGGAAGAGGAGGGCCCAAAGTATACTGATCAGTTGTACGTAGTTTAATTCTTGTATATAATGCTTCAGACATTTTGCACTTTAATCATGTCCATTTGGAACACCACGCGTGGAACCGATCGATTTTTCCCCAGAAAAAGCGTCACTAGCTAGCAATATATGAACAATATATCTCACTGCAAAAGCACAGTAGATGCAGAGCATTGATCTTATATTTGATTAATTGTAGTTAAACCCAAATTTATAGCCAAAAAAAAAAAAAAAACACATTTTCTAGAAGATCGATCATGAAGTAAGTAAAGAGGATCCTTTCCATCATCCTCATGAGTCATGCCTAGCTCAATGATGTTGATGTTGATGTTGATTTATCTTCCCATAGATATCTGAATTATGAACACACTCCGAATGTGAATGCATGTAACACTCCAAATTGAAATTAAAGGCATATATACGTGTGACTATATATATATATATGAATATATCATGTTAATTAATTTCACGCGCACCGTACAGCTTCGGTTTCGACAAATCTTTCTTAATCCCCGATAAATAAGGGTTCATCTTACTCTGTCAAAATTGAAGATTGGTTCCAAATATGGAAAAATTTATCCCATATATGATGTGACTTTTCTCTCTCCTTCTCTTCCGAGTTCCGACCTTAGGTGACTATTCTGATTTTGTCCTTTTTTTTTTTTTTTAATAATGCAAGTTTCAATAAACAAAAATGATTAATTATAACTCCAAACAAATATCCAAACCCAATTAAGTCTTGGATCAATCAGGATGGAGGAAATTAAGCTATCCCATTAGTAACAGGGGCGAATCCAGTAATTTTATCCGGGGGGTACATCATAGTGTAAAGCTTCAAGTGGTTGGCACTTGGCAAGGACCGGCGGTGGCGGCGATTGGGGGATGGGCTAGGGAAATGGGTCAATTGGGTTGCGTTTGGAATTGGGGGGAGGCTCGGGTTGGAATTGGGAGCTAGGCTATGTGGTTTGTTTTAATTTTTCTTTTCTAAATCCTAGCTGATCAAAAAGGCGACTTTTTGAGTAGGATAATTAAAAAAAAATGCTTAATTCAAAACGACATCGTTTTGGCTGGGTGGGCGTGCCGCCACGTTGGGGGTCACCGACGTTGAAGAAGGGGGCTTCAAGGGAAGGCTTCACCGGCATTGGAGGGTTGCCCGACCCCCTGCCTCCCAATGTCTGTCTACCCCTGAATAGTAATAAGTATTCGATTAGTAATACGCGAGACAATTTTTTTTCATTAATGTGGCCAAACTTTAATATAGTACTTATAAACAGCTGAAATATATATATATATAATTAGAAATAATAACTCGTTCACCATAAAACTGGGAATTTCCCGCTCACCACAAAACGAGAAATTCAATGATCGAGATCGTCCATTTTTTAGGTCCATCCTTAAGGATCGTCCTTGTAAAAAATCAGCTAAATCAATAATTGTATGATCTTCCAAACTTTGCAGACAAATACAGTTCGTCAAATAAGGTTTAAATTGTGTTCACAATAATACACTGGCTAAATAGTTTTCGATTTGGCTGATTTTTTATAAGGGTGATCTTGAAATGATACCCTAAGATATGGACAGATCCAATCATTAAAATTCTTTGTTGGGTGGTTAGATGAGTGAGAAATTCTCTACTCTATAGTGAAGGAATGATCATTAATAATAATATAATATATATATATATATATAATTTGCGGAACAGCTAGCTAGCTAGCTCATTTGTTGTGAACTCATGGTGGACTCGCATGGACAACAAATCTCACCAAATCTCGCTTTATAAGCCTTTCTTTGGTGAAAACAAAAATGAAAACCCAGTTGTTCACTCTGTTTAGGAAATTTTACTTGTACAATGTACAGTAGTGAGTTAAGAAGTAATTAAGATAATTGCATGGTGAAAATGAAATTGATCGATCTCTGAAAAGTGGAAGATCGTTTTTGAAATTAGGTGACCCATGCATTTTAATTTTATTGGACATATGTCATTCTACTTTGACATAGATGCCTGGGACAATGATACCATTGTTGACATTAATGTTTAAGATTATATGTAACAAAAAAAAATGTTTAAGATTATATATGAGCTTGAATCCATATACACAATTCCATGTTTAACTAGCTACCTAGCTACCGGCCAAAAAAAAAAAAAACCAGCTACCTAGCTAGTAGCTATTGATTAGCTATATAGCCTATATATCCTCACTCTGACTCACGTAAGCATATAAGAAATTGCCGATCATTACATCCTATCAGCTCCCTTCAATCACGACAACATAACAATATAGATCTCTTCCTACTAAATTAGGTGGCCATCATTTTGCACCTAACCTAATTAATTAACCAGTTCTATCTATGATCCATATACAGCACCAAATTACTATTTCTAAATGTTGCTTTAGTTAATTAATAATTGGGTAATGTCAGGAAGCTATTTATTTGTACTATTTAGTATATCATTTCTTTAATAGAGGTGAGATCTACTAATATAAAATGAGGCCCACTTTTATTAAAGAAATAATACACTAAATAGTCTAAATGATACAAAAAAATAGTCTTCCTAACATTTTCCTTAATAACATGCATCCAATTAACAGACCACTCAAATCCATTCTAAAATTTACTTGCAGATATTTTGTGGTAAAACCACAAATTATGGACTAATGATGTATATTAATCTTAATTAATGCAGCATATATAGCATTTCCCTTCAAACTTGTCTAGCTATAATTAGTTTGAATTATTTGTGGGCCTTCCATTTGAAGAAGCAAAGAACTATTTAGTCTAGCTATTTTTAACTACTATACATCTCAAAAGTTTATTAACTTACTAAGAAAACAAGGCCCAACACTATCAATCATGCTCAACCCATATTGGCTAAAAAATGTCACATCCAAGTAAGCATTTGTATGAATTGCAGACATCCAATGGATGAAATTGTATTGATCAGATGAGAGGATGTAATAGCAACAATTGATAATTATTTGATTTGAAGGGGTATTTTGTCGGTCAAAGAAAAAGAGGACATGATATATATATTGGTGAAGTTGGGTCGCATGATAGGAGTGGATCCCACGCAGTGGAACAAGCGGTGGGAATCCATCATTAGCCAAGACAATGCCATCATTTGCACGTGTCCATGGACCACATATGTGCATCCAACTCCTCCAGTCCTCCATACATAAAAATAAATCTCTTATTTACTTCACTCCCTAGCTACCTCACACAAAAACCAAATTCTAGCTTTAAAACACTTTAATCCACATTTTGTAACTTAAGTCACGCACACCATAATGCAAAAAATGTATTTTGGTTGATCTCAAGAGTTGGTTTATTATATGAATATCGTATGTCATATAAACAGATTTAACCATCTATAATTTAGTAGTGAATTCATCAAAATTTCAAGCTTAATTAAAAATATATATATGTGTCATATAATATGTCATTATATGGAAAACTTGTGCTTAACTAATATACATTGTGGTTAGATTTCTACAAGATTGTGTGTGTGTGTGTGTGATACATATGGATTTGCAGAGTGATGGGTAATAAAGGTCATGTTCATCTACTTTTGGGCAAATGACTTTAGATTTCTATACTCTAGTCCTCATATTTGGTTGGAAGCCTTTTTAACTTGGAAATTGATGGGAAAGGGATTGTTGATATATGCAAATGCCAAATAAAGTGAATGTGGGAAGCCATCATTGTTTGGATTGAAATATATTCCCAACTAGATTTAGATGGGGTATCTTTATATAGACTGAGCTCATGACTTCATTGTTCTACAGTGTAATTCCCCTTTCTTTTTCATCCTCCTTTCCCTTTTCTTTTCTTTTTGAATTTTTTTCTTGAGAAAGTTGAGGGGTGGATGAAGAAGAACATGATCGCATGGTGAGAAAATGGTCAAGTCATGTAAGGGAAAGTGGGTGCAAATGTATAGGGAAAGTGATTTGGTTTGGGAGTAAATGGATGACAGTAGTCCAAACACAATTAATTGAATTGAATTGATGGCACTGAACTGAAAGATCCTCACTATACAAACTTTTCTTTCCTTTTTCTTCATATATTCTTCCTTGCCTCTTCTTTTTCTTCCAATGTTTTTAACTTTTAACCTTTCTTTTTTTCTCTCTTTGCGGTGTTGGTGGTTTGCACAAACTCAAAGAGTTAATATTTTGACTGCTCTCTCTCTCTCTCTCTCTCTCTCTCTCTCCTCCGTCTCTTTATTGTCATCTTCTTCTCCTTGGAGATTACATGGTCGACAGAAAATACATTTCATTACCAACATTGGCCAATTTAAGAATTTGTCTTTATGAAGTGTGCTGAACAAACTCTTAAAAATGCTGATTAACTTAAATTCCTTTGTGGGGTGCATTTGTTACACTGAGTTTAGAAATGTCTGTTTAACTCATTTTATCAAATAGCTTTATCTATATAATCTCTTAATGAAAACATGATGAAAGTAAAGAATTGCAAGTTAAATTTAATGGGTAAAAAATAAAATATTGGGTTCGATGGATACCTTAAGATGTATGTGGATTTTTCATTAATTGTAAATTATTTTACTATATCAGGTGTAAAACGTTAATGAATTCGTAACGCTTTTGCTTATATGAAGGAAAAAAGTACAAGAACCTTACTTCTTGAATTGGGCCAGTGTTCACCAGCATTGTAAAACTAACGGTCTAATCTATATAATAAAATAGTATAATTTTTACATTATCTTTGAATCCGAATGGCTGAGATTGTTTTAGCTAAAATTCAATTATCGGTTATCTATTTTCCAAATTTACTTTTCGGTCGAGAATTGGTTTGCCGCCTCTCTCTCCTTAATTATTTTTCCCTTAATTAATTACCGCCTCTCTCTCCTTAATTTATTTTCTCTTATCTATTAAACTAATTACACTCATCAAAATATCGGTTTGCTCAATAAAAAAAGTCGAGTGCGGAGAGGCTATTAGAGATATATAGAACCTATCTGTATATTTAAACTAAGGAGGAAAATATCGCCGAAAATTTTGTTTTTTGGAGAGGGAGAAATTTTATCAGAATACCAAAATATTTTCGTTAAAATTTCAGAAATTTCGATGAAATTCCCAAAATTTTCGTCGAAATTTCGGCTTAGGGTGGGATTTTTGGGTTTCAGTGGGCTTCGGGCGGCAGGGGGCGAGAGAGAGAGAGAGATGAGGTCGGGGAGAGAGAAAGAGATGAGAGAGATGAGGTTGATCTGGCGATGTGTGCGGCTGGAAGAGAGAGATGAGGTTGATTTGGTGGTGTTGCGACTGGAATAGATAGATGAACTCGATCTGGTGTGTGAGGTTTGGTGTGTGCAGCTGGAAGAGAGAGATGAGGTTGGGGAGAAAGAGAGAAAAACTAAAGCTTAATGAGTTAAAGCCTCAGACTAAGGAGTGAAGATGATCTGAGAAAGAGAGATGGTTGATCTGCCAATTAAAGCCTCAGAGAGAGATGGTCATTCTGCCAATTACTTGTTTCTAGGCAGAGCCAATCAGCCAATCCAATTTTACTTCTTTTGGTTTTTGTCTTTTTTGTCAATTTCACTTTGTACTTTTAAGTTTTTAACATAACATTTTTATTCCAAATTCTTTTAACAATTTTAATTGATTTTAATTGATTTTGGGTTTTCAATTTTTTAAAACTCAAAATAGAAATTACCCAAAAGCCCTTCACAATCAAACGCCTGTAACTTTTAAACCGAAGCTCCAATTCAAGAATAGTTCGCGTGTATGCGTTTGTGCGATCGAGATATTTCCAATGGCACAAAAATTAAGATTAAAAACACATTATTGAAAATAGTCAACTTTGGAGTCAAACTAAATTATAAAAAATTTAATTAAAACAAACATTTTTAAAAACAATCACTATCCAATTTTTTTGAAATTTGGAGAATTTGTGAAATTAAAATTTTAGGTAAACTGCTGTCACCGCTGCTGCACCAGGTTGGTTCTCCTTTAACTCAATTCGGCTCAATTTGATTATCAAAGACCATTTCCAAGTCCTTTTGAGTAAGCTTGCTACTTCCCATTGCTACAATGGTGATTTATTCGTGTAATTTTATTATGTAATTATTAATTAGTGAAACATTTTTTTAACAGTATTTGCCTTTAGCGCGTATTATATTCATCACATATCACATGAAACCTACCATATAATTTGGTTTATTCAATATTTTTTATCATTGTAGTACATAATATGTTAAATAAACATATAATAAATTTTCATTCAAAATTTCTGTATTTTGATAGCAATTTTCGTCGTTTCAGTCTAATTTTTGTCGAAATTTAAAAATTTTTGAAATTTTCTCGAAACCCGAAATTTTATTCCTTGATTAAAACTACTTGAAAAGAGTTTAACACACATTATTGACTTGGTGCCATAATGAAAGAGCCCTTTGTCTACAAGGTTATTCTTGTCATTATCTACTGGTTTCCTGTTTTGTTGTGGAATTGCATTTGTGTCATCAAAAGTTTAGATGCCATGAAAAAGCTTCTTGTTTTTTTTTCTTTGCCCCAAACAAGAAAAATCTGAAAAACAGAATTTGATTCATAAATTGATATGCCCAGTGCATCAAATTTGGCTAATTCTTCTTTTCATTTGAAACTTTTGTTAATTGTAGTATTCAAATTTGTATAATCTTTAAAATCAAATTAATGAATTTCACCAAAAAAAAAAAAATCAAATTAATGAAAACCCAGGCCCAAAGGATGAAATAGTGAATAATTGGGTACAGTGAAGGTGGGGTCGTGGAGTTGATTTGGGCCTCAAATTTCAGTTTTTGGGTCGAGGACCTCTAGGCGCATTGAATATACCTGCTAGTTAACTCCTCGGCCCTGCTAATAAAGGCCGTTTTCGGGTTGGACCCGATTGCAAAAGTTGAGTTAAATCCGGTGCGCATGCTATCTTTAATCTTCTTGTTAATAGTTCACATCTTTTTTTTTTTTTTTTTTGGTAAAATGGAAGCTACACAGCCAACAACACAAAAACTAACCAGGAATATACCACACATCTTTTCTTTTCAATAATATTTATTATTATTCACATGCCTTATTTCAAGCTTGTTTGCATTAATTTCAAAATTTCAATCAAAGCTGAATTTATGAAATGTATTCTATATTTTTATGTGTTTCTTTAGTTTTTGTGTTTCTTTCTTTGATTTGTTCAATAAAACCTTATTCTAATGAATGTTTTTCAACACGTGACTATATAATGTTACCCTTGAGGATATTCAAAGTTGGGTAGGTAGGGGCATGTAGTGTAAAACAATTGACAAAGAAGAAAGATTGATCGATCTATAAGTCTGAAATTTCCCGCAGTAGATACAAATTCAAGGTGTTTGTAATTTCGTACATTGACTGCTGCTAACATACATGCATTGTTTTTGCATTTACTTTTGGTAACTGAATCATGTGTAGTGAGATGAAACAATGGACATGATAGGGCTACTGAAAAAACTATATGATAATATTGAAGGAAATTGAAGCATTCAACTCAAAATCAATTGGTAATAGGAAGAGAGACCTAAAATTCTTATAAGCACTTACATATATAAGACATTAAGACTATAATTTTCTAAGGTGGAAATGTTTTGGGTTGAATATACAAATTTCCTTCAAATATGAACCAGTTGTAATTTGAGGAAGAATAATTAATGTTCCATGTCACATAAATATCCTACAACCTTTTTCTTTCTTTGGTCTGAAAATATGTCTGCATGAAGACGTGTAATTATATCTTATCATCTTAAGCAACTTTCTTTGAACTTAAGATGTTTATGCACTATCTAGAAATTGAATTTTTACGCAAAGGACCATGGTAGAGACTATAGACTTGATATTCTTTTACTTGAGACCTGATTTTGATGTATTTGATAGAGTTTTTTATTTTTAGTTTTTAATGTTGAACACCATTTTTACCTACAGTAAGAAATAGTTCAGCGGGCATTTTGAATGTCAAAGTTGTTTCTGAACGTACTCAAAACTTTTTTGTCAGCTAGGATGATAGGGTGCTGTTTGCTTTGCTTTGTTCTACACATAGAACAAATTTTAACCTTGGTGCTCTGTCTTATCCTAATATTCTTTGATCCACTGTCCACTACCCAGATCCATATGAGTGGCAAACAGCAATGGTAGTTATTTCTTTTTTCAATAAATAAATGATTTTGATTCTGCTTTGGGCACTGCTAGTGAGCTCCCACTTCACAGGTTTGGCCTTCACACTATCCAAGATTTCTTGATGTAATTTTCACCTTAAGTTGCAATGTTTCATTGCAGCTTTAAATTACAGGAATATTTAAATTGCCTTGTCTTTTTTTTTTTCTTTTTTTTTTTTAATAATCCCTGTCATTTCCTTTTCTCTATATCTCTGTCTCAGTGTCTCTCTGTGTGTTTCTGTGTAAAATTGTGTTGGCGGTTGCTATATTCTGTTTTCTTTTTATTCTTGGCACCGACTCACTTCCACATCACCCAAAGAAAAGATAATCATCCACTTACATGGTCATATTCTTTTTTCTTGGCTATAGGCCTATAAGTGTTATTTGCTTTTATTTAAATGTAGAAGTTTTCCATTTATTGCACTATATATAGTAACTATACCTGATTTTTCATTGTTGTATTTTCTAATGTTTTATATGCTAACACAATAAGGATTGTCCTTTGTGAATACAATTGTTGCAGTTTAGTGGTTTGAACATCTATAGACCAAGACCTTTGCTTCATGGTGCAGCCTTTCCATTTGTTACTGATAGAGTTTCTCTCCAATTGGTTTCTTAATGAAACACTCATGATAATTATATGTTAAGAACTTAAGATTTCAATTTAAAGTGTAATAAATTTCAATCTAAAGTCTAATTCACTGATGTTGATCGTTGACCGACTACTTTTTGCTATATCATTAAAATGCACCACTATGTTCATGTAACTCCTGCAACATTAAATAGATTATTTGCCTATAAAAGAATCATTTTGTATGTATATGAATGATTCGTCATCAAGCAATCATCTTACTGCAAATTAAAATTCTTCAAAATCAATATGACGTCCACTAGCTAGTATAGCTTAATGTTACAGATGGTGTGTCCTTGTCTTAATTTGTCCCTACTAATTGCCTTGAATGTTAAGGCAAACTTTGATATTAACTTTGGTGATGATTCATCGAGTTCCTCTTTTCATGCTTTGGCATATAGTAGGTATCACTGTCTTGGCCCTATTGGGGTGATTTGCTGTATTTTAGATCTTTATTCTGTGCTGAACCGCTAGCTAGCTTGTAATTGCTATCACTAACAAAGTAAAAAGTATTATTGTGACAAGTCAATGCTGAAATGCCCCTTGTATTCAGTTGAATAACTAAAGCTAGAGGAAGCAGTACTAGTACTGCTCATAGTCCTGGACTGAAGCGGCATCGGCATGCTTTGATTGTGAGGAGGCTATCCGACTGCAACATTTTGTATAAACAATTGCAAATTGCAAATTGCAATATTGCATATCTTTCCTTTTCACTTTTTCTTGTGTTCCCTATCTATGTGCACTGCATGCAGTAACTGCCCCATACTGACCACCGCTATTTGAGGTTTCATTGGAAGTAAACACACACCACACACACACACACATACACACTCACACACAAGGCTTTGAGATTTTGTTTTGGACTTTGGAGATCATCAAATATTCTATGTAAGCTCTTAGCTTTTGTTGGTGGGGAGGCACTACCTGCTTTCCCTACATAGCTCAATTACTTAATCTACAAAAGATATCCATATCTTTGATCTTTGAGATTCAGTTGGTGTAGTTCTTACTTGTGAGTTAAGGTGACAACCTGGTTACAGATGCATAAGATAACTGAAGATATGTGTTGTTAAAGATTATGGGGAAGGATTTTAAGAAATTCTTTAAATGTTCTCATTGTTAAAGATGTGAATTTTGAATACATATCTGCTGTTGTTTAGATTGAGAAGCAAGGTGAGTTCTGAGTCTTCTGACCCTTTGATTTAGAAAATGTGGTTTATGAATTAAATAGTGGATGTTGTTATCTGTAAAGGGAGAGTATGTTCACTGTCCACACACGCCAGCGAAATGCCCTTTTCTATAAAGTCAAGTTATGTAGGGAGATATTTCGAATGAAGATGAAAGATAAGCTTTTATAAAAGGCATGGTGATCATAAACCAATTAAGTTTAAGCAGAACTCATTTTTGGGAATTTTACATGCCCAGTCACCTTCTTCTATATTTAGTAATAACTAAACTTTGTCAAGACATTTACCATGTTTTAGCTGCTGGATGAAAATTGAATGGTTAATACAAATGTCTGTGACTCTGTTTGGTCTGCCATTCAAAAACTGTTCCAAGAACATTTTCTTCTTTATTTCATGAATGATATCTTATTTATATAATAATAATTGACAACATATATAATAAATCTCTAATATCATCATTTTCCTATATATATATTATGGATAACCACAAGGGTGCTAAGCTTCAAACAGAAAAGGCCACTTCATTATGTTATATTGTTATATCTTAATTCGACAAAGACAAGGTTACTCCTTTAAATTAGTGAAATTTGATTTAACAACAAAACTCATAGGCTAAATCTTGAATGGGGCATGCCCCATGAAAGAATCTCTCAAAGTCATTAACTTCATTAAAAAAATAGGAGTTGAAAGTCATACCATTCACAAAAATTTAATAATACCATTCAATCATTTGGGCCAAAGAAGAAATCCAAGTGCTGCAAAATTGAAGAACCAACAATAATTATAAGAGAGAGCCCTGCAAGATCCATGAACACCGTAGATTTATTTAATTCTAATAAGAAAATTAATTTTTTTTTTTTAAAAAAAAGTCAAAATTTGATCAGAAAAGACAGTTGGGCCGCCACAGATTTTGTCTACAGATTAAGAAAAGAAAAGGAATCCTCCATCCAGATCACATCCCAAAACTCAATTAATCCTCATAGCTAGTCATACTAATAAGCACTAATTACGCAGACCCGAAAATAAAATAATAATATTAATAATAAAAGAGGAGAAAAAGCATCACCGTCCACCGTCCACCGTCCATGAGGACCATCATATTCATACACGTACCTATCAACCTCCATTGTAAACAAACCTAGCCAGCTTTCGTAAGCTTCCACCATCCTATGAGTCCATCAATGATACATATGACATATTGACATGGACCAGTTTTCTATTCATCGACGAGTGTAGACAAAGTGACGTGATGACCGAGATAGACACATTAAACTTACAGGATCATCTACGAAAGCTTCGTGATGAATGAGATAGTTAGTCATAGACACATTAAACTTACAGGATCATCTACGAGAGCTTTTCGATGATCTCTAACTCTCTCATATACATGCTTGACACCACCACAAGCAAAGCAAGCACGTCATGAATAACCGGTTCTTGGTCCCCCAAACTCTTTCTTTCTTATCTCCTTATCTACAATTGTATTTGTTTTGGCAAGTTGATCAACAGAAAATTAATATAGTGACCAACTGACAAAAATTAGATAGCTACCCTACCCCCTGTTTTTTTCTTTAACCACTTTCAATCTTGTTTTCTTGGTAACAAAATTTGGGGCCGAAAGCCGCCCCATAGCCTCAGCCCCAAGCAACAAACACCAACACGTACCTAACAAGCAGTCTTCATCAACCCATATGAAGTTGCCTGCTGTGAAGTTGCTGCAACTTGCATGACCAAGATTGGCTGCTCAGAAAACTTTGTCCCCCCAATAATTGTAATTATCTCAAGAACTTCATTGGAAAACCATCAAAATCAAGACTGAGAAAAATTAAGAGAAGCAAAATAACATTGAAATTAATGAATTCCTTGATGACCAATTACTCATAATTACTGTTGCCCTTCAGCTGGTTTTAAGTGCTGTTGTTACAATTGAGAAACTATACTAATCAACACAGAATCATGGATATGATCATATCCTTAATTCTGACGCAAAATAATTATACCTTCTCTGTTTCTTTCACTTATTGCACGCACCAACGTAGGGTATGGCCATGACCAACTAAGATCGATATATAAATATAAAAAAGAAAACCGTTTAAAAAAAAAAAAAAAAAAAAAGGAAAAACAAAGAGCCGGCTAGAGAAAAATATACTAATTTATAAACAGTTGGTGACCGATCACGATCGGTTTTATCTCTCTAACACCTCTCTTTTTAATTTTCATCTGAGTTTTCCGGGTCCGGGTACTCGTTCAAATCGGGCTTCTGGGAAACCCGACTTGAAGTTTTGGATTGCGTGGGCGGTCCACGGAGAGCAGTTTGGACAGCGTCGACTTTGGCCCCAACCTCGGTGGCCTTCTTGCGTATGGAAGCCGCCGACATGTCGTGTAGCTGCGCCTGCTGGTCTTCTTGGAAAATCAACTCCGGGAAGTTAAGGCGGGCGGAGGGGCCTCGGAGGTAGAAAACGGCGGTGTCGTAGGCTCGGGCGGCGGCGACGGGGGTGGTGTATGAGCCGAGCCAAATCCTGGAGCGCTTGTTGGGTTCTCGAATCTCAGCCACCCACTTGCCCCACTTCCTCATCCTTATCCCTCTATAAGGCTTTGTATTCCCTTGTTGTTGTTGTTGTTGGTGTTGTCTTTGCTTGCGTTTCTCTACGCTTGTGGAGGAAGACGACGACGATGAACAACACTCTCCTTCCATATCCCCCAATAAATTAATAAACTGGGTAATCTGATAAGTAATTGTAATATCGATCTCTTCCTCTTGTTGGTCCTTAGAAGAAACTATGTGTATATATATCCAAAATACAAAACAAAAACCCAAAGGATCAGAAATATGTATATATATAGGAAAAAATGCATATTAATGAATTATTAATAATGGAAATTAAGAGGGGGGATAGAATTAGTTTCGTACTTGGCTGCTAGTGTGTCGTCTGAGCACGGCCGCCACGTTGATGTATCTTGAAGATAAATCCAAAAATGGCCGACATATTCCATCAGCAGCAGCTCCCAACCTAACTTGTTTCTTTCTTCTTTCTCTGCCTAATTAAGCAGTATGTTTTGGGTTCTCTCGCTTATTATGCTTAGTGATGAAAAGGCGTTTTGCAGTTTATATAAAGGATGGAGGACCCACTTAGCGGTTTTGTGGGTTTTGCTCATAAATATTTCTAAAAAATTATTATGTGCGGTCCTAATATTATGCTGCATAAAGACGTGATCGTTATAAATTTACTTAAAATTATAATAAGTGTTATTAATATTTATAATTTTAAATCTTAAACAATACATTCACAAAATACTATATGTATTATAATTTGAGTACATCGCTAATGTCATATCAATATGTCACATGAAATTACGGTAAAATACAATAAATTTGAAAGTGTTATAATCGTAACATCATCTGACATGTTGAAGTGTTACTAATTCAAGAGAAGCGCTCTAAAGTTAACTGGTTAGCAAGTTAATATAAAGTTAGCCATGTTTTTGAGCCCACCACATGAGTAATTTCATATTTTGAACCGTTTATTTTTTAGAACTCACTTCGATAATTATCATTGCAAAAAATAACCAAACCAGAAACTATTTAATCATCTAAATGTGATTAAATAAATAGACAAATACTATGTTTCGATAAAAGTATATAAATAGTTATTATTATAATTAAATAGCTAAAAGACTTTCGATTGATGATATTTTTCAAATGACCTTTGAAGTGAGGTTTACAAAATGAACGGATTGAATTATTAGATTATATCATATGGTGGATAAAGGTAATTAGTTTGGTATTAATTTGCTAACTAGTTAGTTTTAGAGTATTATTGTATATCTAAAATTCTAAACTCAAAATAATATCCTTGTACATTGTTTTGATAATTATAATTTGAATTGATTAATAATATTACATTATAGGTTATAATGCAAATGTCGTATAGTGCTACAGTTGTACACACAAATATTTCGGTTTTGTGGGCACGTGAGAGAGAGAGAGAGAACCGATGTGGATGGATGGATGTTTACGCCTCTTGTACGCAATCACTTGGTACAACACAACACAGCACCCCTTCCTGCTAAGGTTTTGTTTGTCAAACTGAAATAACTGGAGGCTGTGATTAATGCATCATCTTCAATCTTCAATTCTCCATATGTACTTGTTGTTTTGTTTGTTGCCACTTGCGAATTCAGATAACGATCAAGATCAGATTTTGAAAGACCCACATAGGTCGGTGACGGATGGACCAATATGGAACCTCATCCAGTGAAAATATCAAAATTGCCAAGAAAAACTCTACTTCGTTGTGATGATAATTGACGCTGGTTGGTTCAAGTAATTTGCAAGGCCCTGTCACTTTTTTTGACACGAATTGATGTGTCAAATATTTTCTGTCATATGCCAAAGTAAGTACAATTTTACATAAGAAAAAATGTAGGTAATTATACACAAGGATCCAAAATTTCCGAATTTATATTATATTGATGTTTGTAGTATTATACTATTATCTGGGTGGATTATTGATTTTCTTTTCCAAAATAGTACCTCCACAAAATTTTTAATTATTATTTTTTATAATAAGATTATCTATTTTGGGAGCTTTACTTGCCAGGGCCACCTAAAACTAATCAAAATAATAATTTTGGGACGTGTCGGATGTGCAGTGGCTTACGGATAGTTATTCCTAGTGGTCAATTTGTATATTGACTTCAACGTCATGGAAACTCCAGTACAAAACCCACCGGGCAGTTATTCCCTGCTTCACTCTACCTAAATATAGGTTTGGGTCGTCAACTAAATTCACTAAATACAATAATATCATGGGGTAGAGGATGAGCTTTTGTTTTTTCTTTTTAATTTTAGGTTTGGGTCATCAACTAGATATTCACATAATATCATGGGGTAGAGGTTCTAGAGGATGAGGTTTTTAATTATTTTTTTTTGGACATACAAGTAGAAGACCGGGTTCGAAATTCTCTCGGACGCAAAAGTTTATTCCTTATAATGAAATGATATATCACATATCATCATGTTGTGATGATTATTGGAAAACACTATTGACACTCTTAAAAAGTCATCTTACCTTCAACATGTACAAATTTTTTATTATGTTTTTTTTTTAAATTAAAATGCAAGATAACTATTTTAGAGTGTCAAAACATCACCCTTATTATTATTCACTAATATAACAATTTTCTTCTTTCATGGAGAATATTGCATCCATTCTCGTCTTTGTTTGGTTGTTGGGAAAGAAGGGTAAATTAAGAGAAATCTAAAAGAGAGCATAGATTCAAAGATTAGTGAATCCATAATGTTTCTTATATATATCATAAATATTTTGCAATGCATTATTGTTGGCTAAGGTATATGCTATTGTGCTGTTAAGTCATATAAGTTCCAAGGAGGTCGACTATTGATGTCGACGGTCGTTTAATACTTAATAGAGTTCTAGACTTCTAGTATATCAACTCTCTATGTCTTGTTAGCCCTAGAAAGTATGTTCGACTAAAAAAGTGATAATTTATAATATCTTTTTTAGTTCGTATGAAATTAAATGTGGGTAGAAATGAAAGTCGGTTAGGTATTGTTAAAAAAGTGGTAAACAAGAAATAAAACACATGCTACTTTTTGTTTGGGAGATGTAGGACGTGGGGCACGCCTCGTTGGCCCATTTGGAGATTCAGTCGGCTGCGGCAAATAATTATAGGAAAATGGATATTGCCTACCATTCTACCAATACATAATAATCTGAAAAGCCTACAGATTATTTATACAAAGGAGACAAACAAAAAAAGAAACTTTTATTAATAAGCCACAACATATAACATTTTTCAGTCATAAACTCAAACTTCTAATATGTTTATTTTTAATCCACAAGATATATTTTTAAGTCACAAGATATATTTCTAAGTCACAATTCAAGAAAAATCAAGTATAAAACATTCAATACTATTTAAACTCAAGCATACCCAAGTAAGGTATTCAAGCATACCCAAGTTTTAGTTAAATTAATTTTTGAATTATTTTGAGAGCTTAGGATTTATGGTATAATCTTTAAAATTTAAATGACTAAAACCCTAAAACCCTAAATATGAAATCATAAAACCTAAATTCTAAATGTTTAAACCTTAAATAATACTACATCATTCAACAAAGTATAACTCTAAAAAAGTTACATAATGCATCATAACAAAAATAAAGTGTAACTCTTTACATTCGGCATTATAACAAGATGAAGTATAACTCTGTGAGAGTTATATACGGCGTCCAAAAAAAATTTAGTTTTAAGCCACTCCTTATAGCTTAAAAATAAACAGATCTTTTACATGAGTTTTTAAGTGAAACTTACAATTTTTTGTGACTTTTTGCTAATTTACTTTACAATAAAAATATATTACAAAGATTGTTTTGATAAAATTATCAATGCCATGTTAGATGTATTCCTCTAAGCCAACAATGAATGTTTATTAATTAACATAAGACTACAATGTTGTAAGAATTGTGTACCTATTACATATAATACAATTATAATAATTATCCTTGGGGTTTCTTAAATCGCCTGTGCCTGGATATTTGTCTCTGTCATGGACACATGGTCATGGACATGAATTTCTATCTTCAGGTCATTTAAGTAATCATAGAACTACTCTATTATTCATAGTCACTACAAGGCTACAAGTTCCCAATATTGCTGCCAATTATAAAGCAGTTCGGAGGTCTTATACTAGAAGGTCATTTACAATTTCCAAAGAGGACAATGTAGAAGCTCAAGTTCAGAAATGATGAATACCTGTAAAGGAGACTCATAGGAAGCCATCTGCAACCCCAACATTGACACCCACACACGCCTAGTTAAAAATTAAAATCACCAAGCCTTCATGGTAGAATTCTATGGCATTGTTTTGGCACATCACAATTAGTGTTGGGTGAACCAAATTCTAGGAAGGAGCTATCATTGTTTGTCTATTAGTGCAAATCAGCATTAAACTTCAAACTAAGGAGATTTCATGCATGATATATAGGAATGCAATTTGGCTACACCATAGTTACCCCAACAACCTCATGAAGAGAAAACAAGTAAAGTCTCAATTATATATACACGTAGGGTCTTTGCCTCAGTCCAGTGAAGTCTTTAAGAAGAGAAAAGGAACTATATATATAGATGTGTAGGGTTTTCAATAAACTCTATCCTTGCAATTATATCATCTAACAACGCACATGGAGTTTTGAACCAAGTGCTCAATGTGATTACAACAGTTGTATAATCCAATTCTTGTCCTAGAAATATTATAACCATTCCTGGCCCTAGATATACAACAGTTGTATATGTGCTTTCAAGTGATCCAGATAAGGATGAGGAACAACATTTGAAACCAGTCTATACAAAGCATTTTGATAACACCATCTGAATAGTATTTAATCAAACGAGGCACCATTTATCTTCAACTAATTCAAAAGGAACTTTATTGACAAAAAAACTCTGCTCCTTGGGGTATTACGGCAAATGCAAATGCGTAAAGTTTGTAAACTGCAATTAGTAGTTCTTACTATTAGTAGTTCAAGTAAGAAACAAGACACTGAAACTAACTAATCAATCATCTTCTGCAATTGTATATTTCTAAACATCCACTACCAAACAAATGGCATGTTAAACAATAAGCATGAGGCAAAAGCTAAAACAACAAATGAAATGCAATCGTATACTAAACATTGATAACTAATTCTGGTAGAGCTTAGTTGGTGGATTACTAATTACACCTTCATCAAACAATTATACCAAAATAATTAGGGCAGAACAATAAACATTAGTATTCATAATAGCTAAAAGAAATGTAAACGAAAGGAAATTGGGACCTTCAAATGTGGACGATGAGGAAGGAAATTCTGGCGATACACATCCTGTGCACTCTTAAATGAAGAAATTATAAACACTGTATGTACATTCTGAAAATAATCAATTGCATCCTTGACAAGAATGACCAATCAGAATAACCATTCCTTCCTCGTCTCCTTGTATTCCTATACATCCAAATGCATAGTTTCTCAACCTCAGCATTCAGCAAACTAAACCAGTGTCACAACTGAATCAAATGGCCCCAAAGGACCCCACTTCAATCAAATGCCTGACCCAACAACCAACTAAGCTTTCCAATCAAAAAAACTCATCCTCATCCTCACTATCCTCCGATAAATAGTCCTGACCAATATCGTCTTCCACCCAGTCTCCTTCTTCCACTTCCCCTTCCCCTTCCGAAAATGCCGAAATCCTCAATCCACCGGACTGAGACCTCCCTATAAGAAGTTCATCAACCACACTGTCCATTTCACTCCCACCATCAAAACCCAAATCCGAAAAGAACCCATCACCATTACCATCATCATCCCCATCAAAGAACTCACTTCTCCTCCTTTTGGGCACCAAATCTTTATCCTTAACCTCCCCATTTTCAACCCCAATCCACGGCACCCAAACATCTGCATGCCTCCCCAAAGCTCTATCCATATCGCCCACCACCACAGTCCCCAAATTGGCCTCTCTCGCCTTCCTCAACATCTCCGAAAAATCCGAATCATCCGAAACCAAGAACAGCCAGTCAATCCCACGGCTCATAGAATGCTGCATTTGCCTCTTCACCGCCCAATCCGCTGCCTGCGGCTTATCCTCCACTGTCTTCACAAAAACCCCAGCTCTCCTCAACTCCGAGGCCAACCCATAACCCACCTTGGGCGTAATCAAACTCGCTGCAGCCTCATTGTACTTATGGTTCCCAGAAACAAACCTCTCCTTAAAACGCTGCCGTTTCTTCCCTTTCAAACACTTCATCCGATTCAGCTTCTTCTGCCTCTCGCGCTCGTGGAGCTGCTTGAAGTGCTTCTTCAAGTCCAAATTGGACTTACACTTTCGACCGCAGACTCCGCAAACGTAGGGCTCCGAGGGCGTGACCAAACCCTTGCGCTCCAGAATGTCGAGCTGCTTGCGCTCGCGGCGTTGCTCGAGGACCCACTGGGGCAAATGAACGAACGCGTGGCGGTTGGCGTAGGCCGACACGTCGACGATCTCGCCGAAGCGCTGGGCCAGCTGCTTCAGTGCCATCGCCGCTTGGTACGGCGGCCCGCGAGGGGGTTTGTTATCCAAGTCCCACAAAACCACCACCTTCTTCTGCTTCGGTGCGTACACGCCTTGCTTGTTTCGCACCATGTCGATTTCGGAGTTCGCGGCTGACGTCACAACGACGCTGCTCTGCCTCCATGTTCTTCTCCTTAAGGTGATGGATTGGGGTTGAGACGAGGGTTTTGGTCTGAGGGTTACGGAGGTTTGGGAATTGAAGAAGGAAGAGGGTGAGGAATGGAGGGAAAGTAGAGGGAAAGCTTTATGGGTCTGTATTGGGTTGAAGATGGGGTTCATGGTTCATTTATGGAGGTCACTCGGTCAGTCAGTCACTCAATTACTGTGAGTGTGTGTGTCTTCGTTGTTTGGTTCATGGTTCTTTCAGGCAGTGTGATCCGTTTGGAATATTTATGGGTATTATCCAGATTCGATCCATTGAGCTTTTTAGAACAGTACTAACTGGGCCTTCTAACTGGGCTTTTCTTAATGGGCTTTCTTAAGAGCTTTGAGTGTAAAGCCCATAGGATAGTACAACCTGGGCTACATACATATCAATGGGCTTCGATAGTTGCTAGGACATGCCCATAGGATACTAAAATAAGCTGCATTCGAAATCCTCTATACTTGGCGTTGAATGAACAAACATTAATATGCATAACTTCTGTTCAATTTAGCTAATTTTATGCTCATTGTTAAGGACAAATTTCTATAAAATAAATTAATTTTGGATAAAATTATACTTTATTTATGGATGAGAGGCATCGCCATTAGTACATCAGACAGCAAAAAATGATCATCTTTTATCCATACATCAAAATTATGAAACATAAGCCTATAACTTGCTAAAAATGTTTACATAATAATATAATATGGTGATGCAATATTGAGGTCATCCCTAGTTGACATGTCATGTTGTTGTTTTCCCAAGTCCTAGATTATCCTCCTAAGAAAGTCTAGTCATTGTAGCCAATGATAGTGGAGGGCAACTATGTCTGCGAGAAGAGAGACAAATGAAATGGAGGAGCTCTTACTTATATGGTTTTGCTCAATTTTCTGCCATAAAAGGCTTTACTATTCGCAGGTCATAATCCTTAATGGTGGCTTTCATTCTTTTTTTGCTCTTTATGATCAATTTGCACTTTCTCTTTTCCTTTTGGAAAAGTCCTTTTGCCTTCGTCAAGATGAGAGAGAGAGAGAGAGAGAGAGAGAGAGAGAGAGAGAGAGAGAGAGAGAGAGTTGCTTCATATGTCCAATTTGACATATCGTCCATTGCAATCTTTCCCACACATTCTTTTGTTTCCTACTGTGTTTTAATGGCTTCTATGGATGATTTTTAAACATGGATTGCTGTAGTTAAAACTCACAAGGAATTTGATGACACTATTGGCATCACCCAAGTTAAGGACTTTCATTTATATTGGTGAGTCCTATAAGCTAAATTATGTATAATACACGATTTTAATTAAAACTTAAGTAAAAATAAACAGAGAATCTGTATTCGTACATAGAGACTAGTCATCCATTCGTTCACATGCCTCAACCATCACACTAGAACATCTTTCCATAATAAACAACTTGACCTCTCTCTCTCTCTCTTTGTTTTGCTTTTATTTTTTGGCAAGATTAAGGATCGATCCATAACACTGTCAAATTATCTTGAAATATATACTTCCTCCTTGATTCATGGCCATGATCTTCAGAATTAATATACACATACTTTTTCCTCATCCATTACCGACCCCAAAAGCAAGTCAATTATATAATATAATTGGGATGATTGGTCACAGGATGATAACTAATAATGTATATAATCTCTCATTAATTTAAATCATGCTGATGACTGATAAGGATTAAGTAAAACGACTTTAATTGGTGGGTCTTCTGCAGTTGAGTAGCTGCCAATCCGGGTTTTGCATAAACATACCTGAAATAATGACTATAGCTATTAAGGACCCAGTAGTTATTATGCAGACCATTCTTTTTGTGCTTGGTTAGTAATAATAAACCTCTTCTAATCTTTAAGCTTCTGCATGTTACCAACTTCATCTTTATTGCAGCTACTGCAGTGAATATGCCTTTACTTCCAACAACATAGGATAAGATTATATATGCATATATCTTGAATAGAATATGTTGGGAGTTCGGACTGGACTGAATTGTGAGACTCATGTCCTCAGCTCGGGTTAAAATTTTGTTCCAGTCCAAAATAGTATTAGGTGTACTAAACATGAGTTAGAAATTAGGTTTGTTGTCCATTTTAATTGAATACATCTTGCCCATTTTAAAACCATTTCCTTTGCCTTAGAAAGGTAGCAGTTGCTACAGTCACCACATAAAACGATCAAAAAAGGATATTGGTTGAATTTTTAAATAGCCCTTTTAACACAATGAAAACAAAATAAGGGAGTCAGTGATGGCTGGATGTACCATGGACTTTGAATCTGTTCAATAACTTTGCACATAAAAGTATAAAACACTAGTAGTTTTGAATTAGGGTCATCACCAAGAATATTAGTTGACAACTATTAAAGAAAGAAAGAAAAATCTATAAAGAAAAAGAGAGGTCAGTGTAAATACTAATATGCCCTTATCCTAAACACAAATTAGTGCCATGCATGTTTGAATCCAGCACCGTTTTTCTACCCCTGTAAGCTTGACCAAAACACAAGAGTAGGGGGGTCCACTCATCCTAATGAGGCCTAGCTTGCCTTTTGCAAAAGCCAAAATTAACCAAACAAAACTAACAATCTAGTTTAAATGCTGAAATAGACTCATTTCTTATGCCATCTACAAAGATGCAATAAAATGTTTGACCTTTATGGATTTATAGCTTTTGTAGTTACACACTAATCTCATATTTATTATAAGAGTTTGATTTTCGCTGTTTATTTTTTCTTAAGAAAGACTTATATGTAGCGAGTTTATACCCATTTTCTTATATGTAAGATAAAAATTTTTTGAGTAAATTACATTTACACCCCTTGAGGTTTATCCTTTTTTCACACACCCCCTGTGGTTTCAAAAATTACACATACACACTCCTGAGGTTTCAAAACTATTGCATATAACCCCCTACAAGAGAAAAAAAAATAAAAATAAAAAATATTTGTATTGGAGTTGGACCTTACACCTTAAGTAATGTTATTAGGCCATTTAATCCCTTAGCCTTTTTGCATAATTTATCATCATTTTTTGTCTCATTATAGAGGGTTATATGCAACAGTTTTGAAACCTCAGGAGTGTATGTGTAATTTTTAAAATTCTATGGAGTATATGTGAAAAGACAATAAATTTTAGAGAATATAAATATAATTAACTCGATGTTAAAATAAGGTTAAATAAAGTGAAAAGAAACTGCAGGAATTTATAGCAGTTGGTAGTTACTTGTCGACTGGCAGTTAATTTGATTTACTACCACCTTTGTTGACCTCACGTATGCTACTGGAAAGTTATGACCATATTCATCGACCCCAAAAAAGATCAATAGAGATATAAAGATTTGGGGGATTCTTTTCACTTTATGTAACCTTATTTTAACATCCTCTGCATCTGCAAGTACCCAAAGCCTCAATTGTCCCCTCTCCTACTCCGAATGTCAGACAAGAACATAGTCAAAAAACGAATATTAAACCTCCCCTCAGTATTGACCAAAAAAAAAAAACCTCCCCTCAGTAACTTTTTGTACCTTTGGGCCTTCGGGTTTCTAGAAGTGCATGCCAAATGAACACAGAAACAACATAACACAAATATCCTAATTCAAAAACAATAAGCATCCCAACTCTGTCTGTCTCCCTCTTTTGAAAAAACACAATGAATAAACCAACGCGTTTTTTTAATGACGAAAAGACTGACTGTTCAAATTAATTAATTCAAGAATTAAAAAGTCTTTGTTCTGAACAAAACGTTTTGCCCATCTCTCTGGAGTCAGAAGGTGCTATATGCTAGTTATGTTATACTTATAAGTTAGGCCTCGTTTTGATTTGTTTGCGTACAACACGCCCTTCCTGCCTTTCTTGAACCAGTCTTAGTCAAAGCCTGCCTTCTCAACCCTCTCCTTTCTGGGTTTCTCCTTATAGCCTATGCTCTTACCAAAACCACCATTAATTACCTATTCTACGAAAACAACACAAACCCATTTGAGTGGAAACGATGATTGGATGGATACATGTTGTGTTGGTGGCAGTGTGTGTATCTGTTCTAGCAACCCTTCTTGTTTTTGTGTTGTGGAGATGGAATTGTTACAAGAAAAGCAGAGAAATTGCTGTTGAAACAACCAGACCGAGTACGAGGACTAGTACAACTGAGAGCTTCCAAACCGGTATTGCAAAGCTTCACCAAGAGAATCATCAGGGGCTTCATCATCATCAGATTGATATCGAAACCAAGAGAACAACGGGGAGTAATTATTATGTGTATCGACGCGGGGTTTCGGGGAAGCTGCCTCTGTTTAATTGGGCTGATCATCCATCCTTCATCACTGATGCAGTTGAAAATGGGTGGTCTCGATTCGGCTTCACGGGGAATTACATGTCGTCCCCTTCGACAAGATCAAGGCTTTTGGGTTTGTGCGCGGTTGGTGATCACAGAATCAGAGAGACAGAGCCAGAGATAAGCTGGGAAGTGTGTCAAGGATCATCTGATTTCATGCAGAAAATAAGGCTCAATTCCGGGTTGAACAAAGTATTGAATGTAGGCAATTTGGCTGCTGCCTCTGTTATTAAAACAGCTCTGCCTTTGCCAGGGCCTCCTTTGGGGAACAACCCATTTCCCCAAGAAGCCTATTTTGAGATCACAATTTTGTATGCTCATGGTGATGAAGTGAATGAGTCATCTGGTAAGGTCAAGGAAGGTGAGAAGACTAAACTCATTAATCAAGATAGTTCGGAGTCTTTGGTTCATGTCACTAGCAGTGCTAGAATTAGCAGCATAGTTGAGGAATTGAAGCTTGGGGTTAAAGAACATCATCAGCATGATCATCATGGCAAAGCTGACCAGGCTGTGTTGTTGTCACTTGGACTCACTGCAGGAGGCGCTCTTCCTCTCAAACTCCTCGGCAGCTATCCGGGAAGCATCGGATTTGCCTCCAACGGTTCCGTCCATCTTGATGGTAAATCAATTCCCATTTCACTCTCTTGCTTTTAATTCATGATCACCATGTTCTTGCAATGTACATTGTCCATGGAAAAGCAACACCTACTGCTACATTTTTTTTTTGTTACATTAGAAGGAATAGAGCTTGACCTATCCAAATCCGGACCCATTTTTTCGCTCTCCCTCGCTACTAGTTATAGGTGGAAATTTGTGGCGTATGAAATTTTTCTGGTTTTGGGTTGATTTTGGCTCAAACAGAAAGAAAGGAAAAAAGTAGAGAACCACCAATGAATCAAATCACTCACCTAAAGAATCTCCGACAGGATGAAGGGTGAATAAGATGAGGTCCACCATATGACATGTCATGAATTATAAAATGGAAATGATGTTGATATGGACCCATTACATGGTGCCATCCTTAGCTGTATTTGAAGTAGGTTTGTAGTTGTTGCCAAAACTTAAAAGAAAATGGCAGTATTAGGTGTTATTGCAACATCATACATTTTTCTTCACCCACAATTTTTTCGGTTTACTTCCATTTTTAAGAACATTACAATCACTTTATGTGACTATTTTTTTTCTAATTTTTTTTACTTTTGGTTCTTTTCTTTCAGGGATTAAACTTGCCTCTGAATCCGAAAAAGCAGCATGGGGAAGAACAGACATTGTTATTGGTTGTGGGTTTGATCCCAGACAAAAGAAGGTATACTTCACTGTGGAATCAGAGTTAGTGCATGTGGTCCATTGCAAGTCAGAGGAATTTGGGACTCCCCTCTACCCAACTCTTGCAGCAAACACTGACATTATGGTGTTGGTCAATTTTGGACAAAGTGTCTTCAAATATGCACCTGCAAATGCCCAGAGGACACCAAATCCTTGCTTTGTTGGCCCTCTTGTTCGTTCCTCAGCTGCTGCTTTTTATGAAGACAGCAAGGAGCTCTTCTCAATGGGAAGAATTGACTCCCAGTGGCTTAACAGGTGTACAACCAAAGGCAGCCAAAATCCAGGCTCTACAAACCGAGCACTGGAATTTGATGAGGAGTCTGAGGCTGATTTGTTTGAGATTGTCTTGGATAGCTGCGGAAGATCCCCCAACATAGCGTAATTGAAACAAGATACAAACATTACTAACCAATACCAGAGGGAAAAAAATACGGCTGTATACACCTATGTGTCTATCTCTCTCATCATGACCAACCAATTTATATAATGAGAGAGATAGACATAATTGGTGTATACACCCATTTGAAAGTTTTACTCATGCCGGAGGTATCATACAATGATTGATTTCTTCTTGGTTTTGGCAATCCACTATATGCATTGCTTGTGCGAGTGTGAATGATTTGCTGTCTCTGGTTTACATATATAGATTCTACAGCAGCTTGAGTCAGGGTTTAGCCTCTGCTTTTCAGATAAAAATCCTCTGCACGGTTTCCTCATCATGAAAATATATAGATAGAAACAGGTTCATACACACTAAATGTTTAATTTTTTTTTTCACCCTTAAGAATTTTGATTTTGTTGTTATGTATCTCTTTGCTTTATGTAGAGAACATTTTTCCCCTTGTATATATTCCAAAATTCTTAATGTTCATTCGAGTTGTAAGTGAGCTATGATATGCCTGATTTCAATGAAACTGAAGGTGAGTGAAACAAAAGCCACACCATATTCAATTGTTGTAATACATATCATATTGCCATGCATTTTGCAAAACTACTTTTTTTTGGTGAAAAACAAAACTACTTAACTCAGCCAGCTCGATACCTATCAGGAATTTAAATGCTGGGTGGGTTGCATGCACTTTAATTCTACTTTACAGATCAAATTTTTGGCAAGAAACATACAAAAATAAAGAACAAGTACTTGTATTATAATGTATTGATGATTCTTTATTTCACTTCCACTGTCCACATCTAGTAGTGGCAGAGCACATGCAGTTTTTCAAGCTTGCAATTGTTGACACAATGACATTGACAAAGGGTTGAAATGGAGGCGAGTCTCATCTGTCATTAATTCTTAAGGATGTTAAATACTTCACACAAGACAAAACTGAGAGGAAGAAAGAGGGCATAGTAGTAAAGGTAGCTGATAATTTATTGGATGAGATTCATGAGAATGACAATATGGGAAAAGAGAACAAAAGAAATGAATTCTAGGAAAACAAAGCTTCATGAGGTGTCCAATCTTTTGGCTCTTTGTTAGTATGGACAAACATCCAGATAAGGCGTATTAATCTCATAATCAATGACTGTTATAGAAATTAGACTTTTGCCAAGGCCATGCATCCAGAAGCCAAATGTGTAACATTTGTAAAATACTTAAAACTTCATCAAAATTTGGGGGCACTTTCTATAAAATTTCAAATTTATAAACTTATCAATGTAATCCTTTTGATTTCTAGAATATCGGTGGGGGAAAGTTGCAATTGCCAAATAATCAATGTTCAACCCATCAAATAGTCAATGCTAGCTAATATGAGTATGATGGGTGGGGCTAAGTATATAGAAGCACTCAACAGTCACATCAAATTGGTTAGGGCAGTCTCACTAACTCATTGTCATTGCCAACCAAAATTAATTTGCACCCGAGAAAATCAATCCATGATCCAAGGGGATTTCAGAAACTATAGAGCATATCCTCTTCTTTTGTTGGACTGCATTAAACGTGTGCTAATTTATCTTTTGGTCTCAATAATTTCTATGAAGCCCATAAAGGAAAATAATTTTTATTCTTTCAAACTTTGGTTTCTGCTTATTTTGATCAAAGGACAAAGGTTTCTTTGAATTTTTAGTCATTATATCTATTCATTGAATAAGCGATGATCCAAAGATTCTTACTCAGGGACAAAGGTTTTATTGAATCATCGTGATTCTAGTATGAATATGAGGTTTTAATTGATTCATAGGGTCTTAGTGGCATTTGATTTAACTGTACCATTCATAAAAAGAATAGAATAAAAGAGAAGAAAAAATGTATTTGCATGTGTATTTTACAACTTATATTAATTTTTTTTCATAAGTTTGCAGGGGCCATGGTCCCTTCTATGTTCTGCACCTACTCCCCATTGCCACAAAGTCCATCCCTGGGTCGTCTGCTCAGATTGTATTTTGTAACACTGAATTTTGGGCTTCCTGCAGAGTCTACTTGAAATGGGGTCATAGCTTACTCCTGAATTTGAAGATCCTCTCGCTGTTTCCCCCATTCCAAGAAGACCCATCAAGGTTGACATGCAACCAGACAAGACAGGTGATCCACAAGAATAGAAATCTCCAAATCTCTCCCGTGAGGTAGATTGAAAATTACCCTGTTTTTCTTATTCCAAATTTCCAATCAATGGGATTCAGAAGAATTGGATTGCATTTTGCATTCCAATCCTTCAACTCTTTTTTTTTTTTTAAAAAAAAAAAAAGAGGCCACATATCCCTCCACCTTACATACAACACCTATATTACTTACTCTGACTCGAGAACTCCTACAAACTTTAACAAGCATGGAGGAAATAGGATTTCCCAAAATAACAATGGCAACAGTAAAACAACCATCAGAAATACATTGTCATGGATACATCCAACAAAACCTTGGAAGTCTTTTAAGGTGCATAGAAGCAACTGTCCATGAAATTTTTGGTACTTTCACATATCACAACGAGAATACTCACAGTACATACATACGATGGCAGCATGCCCATTGCTAGAACAACAATATAAACATTAAAAAAACTACCATATTATATTTGCAAGTCAACTGAGAACCAACTTATGAGGTTGATCAAGTCTTGCAGAGAAGAACCTTGGGCATGAATTTGTTGAACTATTATCAAATGAGTTAATAATGATATCTAGTAAAAGCATACATCAGATAACAGGTGGATATTGCTTTGCCTGCTGCCGCACTCTTCGCTTGTACTCAACTGGTTCCTGCACATCAGGGTCAAATTGCTCAAAACATGTCATATTTCGTGAAAAGTAACAAGAGGGAACAAGAGAGACAACTAGAATTCAAGATAAACCTGGATGAAGAGCTGATAACCATCAGTTTGTGCTGGATCAGCAGGGTTAGGCTGGTCTAGCAAATCCTGAATGCCTACTAGGATTTGCTTCACTGTAATGGCGGGCCTCCACCCCTGGAATAAGATATTCAGGTTAGATGATTTCATCAATTAACACAAGCTACATATACAGGGTAAAGCAGTGCGGATTACTTACACTGTCCTCGTTGAGAATTGAAAGGCAAACAGTTCCAGAAGGATAGACATTAGGGTGGAAAAACCCCTGTGGGAACTTGCACTTTGGGGGTTTGCTGGGGTAATCCTCACTGAAGTGAAGTGCAAGAGGAAAGAAGCCACCCTCCCAATCAGTCTGCAATAGAAATGAGGTCAATACCAATAAAAGAAAAGGCATGAAGACAATTTCTGATATGATTGTTACACCAACAACCGATATCACGCAATGACAAAAATATGTAGCAACATCAATAAGCATTTGCAATGTCAGCATCTATGAAGCAAAAAATGTCAACTTATCTTCAGAAGAACATGTTCATTAGGTTGCTAAATTAATCCTCCTCCCACCTCCAGTATTCATTCAACAGACCCTTTTATATGATTTGACTTAATTGTACGTATAAAGACTATCCAAATTGCACATTACATACTTGTGATGATTTTATCCATATCACTTCAGGTTGCCCAGCAGAGAAACAGATAAGAAACAACAAGACAGCGATGACAAGTAGAGATAAACAAGGAGAGAATTTTTTTTTTTTCAACAATTCAGATTAAAGAATTGACGAGGATTTGAGTTGCTAAAAACTAAAGCAGGATAGATACATTTCCTCTAACTAACAAACAGAGAAATCTTCATTTCTAATGCATCATTATACTTAAAAGAGGGCCTGATATCACAGTAGAACTTGCTGCTCAACTCAAAAGTGCCCATGTTGCAAAAGCTCACATTCTACTTGGCATTCAATGGAAAAGCAAGCCAGCAAGCAAAATTAAACAATAAATGAGGAAGCAGTACACCCAACAAGTTCATAATAAACCCACATGCTATTATACTCTATAGCAGTTTAGACAGTCAAAAACATCAATTTAAATAACTCTTTAAGTCTTGTGTAAATAATAGAAGGACGCAAGGAGCAACATATAAAGCCATAAAATCTAAAACTCGAATGCCCCAATTGAGGGGATAAGTGATCTACCAACATTAAATTGTGAATTAAAATCTCAAGAACCCCAACTTTATCTTTCTTTGCTAGTCCTACACAATTCTAAAACAAACAAAAAAAAGAAAAAAGAAAAAAGAAGAAGAAGAAGGGGACTCACAGCGGGCTTGCCGGGGATGATGCACTGCCAGAGCATCAAATTGACGGAGCCATCTGGACCAGTCTCTGGCTTGGCCACAAAACCCTAAACCATAAAAGGAAGAAGAAGGTTGGAATTGGAAGCGTGAAGAGGGAATAATAATAATAATAATGGAGAAGGGAAGGGATGGTGGTACGGACATGGGGGTGATTCTTACGCCAAGATTTTCGCTCCTCGGCGAGACGGCCACGCGCGATCCCTCCAGACATTCTCTCCGTGTCTGTGTATCTGTGCCTCTGGAGCAAAAACTTGTGAATTTTGTAGGATGACGATCGATGACTCAGAAATACAAATCAAGTTTACGTGTATCTCTATGAAGAATCCAAATCATCCAGATTGAGTCAGAGCAAATAAATACAAACTCGACACCCGCCAAGAAACTTCTTCCGTAGTCCGTAGTAGGCCCGCAGTAGCGTAAAGTTTACGCGGATTCTGCTCCTCCTGCATCTACAAGTGTTTTTTTTTTTCTTTTACTTTTTATTTTTTTTTTATTGTTGCTGCTTCTTTAAAGTACACTGTATATATCACATACATGGTACATAGGAGTACATATCTATAAATACATGGTACATAGGAGTACATACGAGTGCTTTAATGTTTTGAGTACATTGTACATATCTATTACCCAACTGAGATCTGATAGAATTAGAACATCCAACCCAAAACCAATTGGCAATGAGTGGAAAAGCCCAAGACTTATAAGCACATATGCTAAGCCTTAATTTTCCGATGTGGGACATTGTTTCACATTACTCTCAACACGCCCCCGCACGTGTAGCGAGATTTTGAGCCTTACACGTGAACAAATTGTATTGGGTGACGTGGGAGCACGTGTGGCCGTTGGGCCTTACACACGAATAACCAAGCTCTGATACCATGATAAAATTAGAGCATCCAACCCAAAACCAATTGGCAATGGGTGAAAAGGCCCAAGACTTATAAGCACATATACTAAACCTTAGTTTTTCGATGTGGGACATTGTTCCACATTTACTCTCAACAAGATCCTCGACTCTTTGTTCTTCTTCGATGAAATAAGTGATTTTCTCACAAAGTACATACCAAATTTAGTCCACAAATTTTTTATATATTTAGTGTTGGAATAGTACGTTGGGAAGAAATTTGAAAAAATAAGCGAAAATTTAAATTGTTTAAAAACAGTTGGCTCTTTTTGTTGGACTTTATAGAAATATGAATAGTGCCCAAATCCCTCTAGAGCATTACTGGAGAAGGGTTTGAACATTACATGCACCAAGGAAATATTATTTTTTATTTTTAAAAAGCTACTATTTCCTTCATCTTCATTAAAGGTGAAATAATTCAATTCATAGGAGATCAAGAACAACCAATGTACAGGTACAACTGTAGAGGAAAATTTCCACAGCATTGTGAACAATCAAGGATTTACTTGTGTTCTAAGACTAAATTTTAAACAGCGCCAAAAAGAATGCCATTATAACATAACCATATCTCCACCGCATAGATTATCAACAATCAGAGGCCTTTCTTTGTTAGTCTGCATTACAAAATTGCTCAACCATCGAAGGGCTTCAAAAAGACACCGGATGTGCTCCGGCATCCGGATCACATCCATGCACATGTGCGAGCGAGAGTAATCAGGCATCCACCTCTGAAGTAGGACCCTTCAGCACCGATTCTGCAACCCTTTTCAGTGATTCAGATGCCTTGAGCAGATCAGGTTCTGAATGGGCAGCAGAAACAAACAATCTAATTCCTACGGGCAAGCAACATTTATCAAGTGTTGACCTCTTGGAGGCCACCACAAAAATGGAATCATCCTTCAACATCTACAAAGCCACAACCATTACAATTAAGAAAGAAGAGTAACAGAAATTGATTCAGCCAAGTGTAGACCATTTACTTACACGGTCGGCAATATCTTCAAGGAGTTGTAGGTCATTCTTTATAGAACCTGTTGACTTTTTTAGTTTGAGAAAAACAATGGGTGATTCTGGATTGCTCACTAATGAGAGGCCCGGTATACCTGACAATCCTGCACATCACAGCCCATTACTCAATCAAGAGCATCACAGTGTAAGGCCTGTGCTAAGTGATCTAACAAAGTAAAGGCAATTGATCAAGTGATGACTAAACCACAGTTCCAACAACTATCCAGATACGAAATATAAAGCAACAAACTCTATGCACGTGAAATAGAGATCAAGAACAAACCATTCCATAATACAGAAATGTTATCCTTCAGCTTTGTTATCAGATCAGGGTTTTCCTCAAGGACATCAATGGCAGTAATGGCAGCACTAGCAAGATATGGGGGCAAAGATGCAGAAAAGACATACCCAGAACTGCTCAACCGCTGCCAAAGATCATAGCCCAAAACATTATAATTTCGAAATTTGAAAATGAATTAATACAGATATATATGTACATATGCGCAAAATCTGCATATGCATACACCTGTTTGCACGCACAAAAATATAACCACTGATTAAAATAATGAGATAACAAAAAAGGTTTTCTTGTTAGATTTTCCATCTATCAATTCAAGAATCATATACTAACTGCTTAGTAGTAATATATCACATTAACCATACTCTATCAGTTCCATAGATTACAATGACCATACTTGGTGATCGGTGACTCTAGCACTTCCAGTGCAGAATCCTCCTTCTGTGGCTAATGCATGTCCCATTGCAGCAGTAATAATATCTATTTTCTCAACCTGTAATATCACAGACAGAAATCACAAAAAGATATCGGATCAATAGTTAAGGGAGATAAAGAAAAAGGGATTAAAAAAAATACCGGAACCCCACAGTATTCAGTTAGACCTCTTCCAGTTTTTCCAAGCACACCAAACGAGTTGCTCTCATCCAATAAAACACGAAACCGATATTTCTCCTTCAGTTTAACAATCTCGTCTAAGGGGGATATCTGGCCAGAATTCTGCAATTTTAGGATTAAAAAAACAACAGTCAATATCTCCTAGCAAAGCGTTGACCAAAAAAAAATATCTCCTAGAAAAGCAATTTTTTTATCTTATTAGTAGAAAGGAGGGGGAGGAGGAGACACAGCAAGTGTACGCTGCATTGCCACTGCGAATGCATTCAGCTATTTCTATTCTCAGCAAACTGGAGACAATTTGCTAACATTCCAATGGTAACATTCAAGGCTGAAAGTACATTTTATTGAATTTCTAATGAAATAGCTCTTGCTTTTAAATCGCCACCTTCCTTTTTCTGCCAACATTTCCTCTATACCAAATTCATGTAGACAAGGGAGTTTTCCCCAAAATGCAACATGGATCCAAGACTTTAGGATGAACTTTTTTTTTGTTAGGTAAATTACTTCCATAAGCAAGGGGATTGCACTTCATAACTCATCCTCCACCCTTGTTCACCCTTGTTCCCAAAGAGGTGAAGGTGTCATTAGGGCCAAAGGCCACTAGTGGATGATACTGAGTTGATTTTAAGAGTAATTCACAATATAAAAATATAAAAAAATTAAGTAAAATTTGATTTGCATAATAGACAGAGATACCTGATACAAAGCTTCAACCACAATGTAGCGCCGCAATTTCTTAGCCCGCTGATTCTTCAAAGTGATTTTCTCCAGAGTATCCCTTAAAGATTGCATATCATTGTGCTTGAAGTACACAATTGTGCTTCTAGAAAGATACAGACCATTTTGTATTCCCCAATGGACTCCTTCATCCCTAGAAAATAGAAACAGAAACAAATTTACATATAAATTCATATTTAAACAGAAATTTTCATGCAAGCGTTTTTAGCATTATAAGCTCCACCAATGTCAGATCAGAAAGGACAATAACCAAAATATCACACAAATGTATAAAAATTAAACACATACATATATAGTACATAAAATACATGAAAACAAAGAATAAATAAAAGCAATTAAACATATTGAATTAGATGCATCTGAATATAGACAAGGTCATACAATAAAAAGCTAGACCCAGTTGGCATCAATATTTCAATACAAGTTAACATGCAAAAAAACAATTAATACTATCACAACAATATCGCTACATCGGCAAAAGGAACTTAAGTAATGAAATACAGGATAGAGAAAAATTATAAGGTTCATGATTAGCTCTTCAGTAATATTAACATCCTTATATTATCATTTTGAATCATGATCAAAGATAACAGTTAAAATATCAAAATATTAGCTTAAAATATAAAACATGTGCCATGTTATCCATATTATTCACCTTCATAGCAAAATCTTAAAAACAGCCAAAGACAAACAATTATTAAATTATCAAGATTATGCATACTCACACGACAACAACATCTCCTTTCTTGCAAAATGCTGGAATTGCACTGAACATGGTAGATAGCCCATAAGAATAGAGAATGGAGTCAGGAGTTCCCAAAAAATTCGCTATTCTTGCCTCACAATCAAGGTGGACATCTGATGCAAAATAAAAAATAGATGGTGAGTGTAACTAATAAAAAAACTCATTAAATTTATGAAAAAACAAAACTCGATACTTTTATCTCATAGTAGTTGAGTCATACCAATTGTTCCATAAAACCCACGAGGACCACAGGAACCAACACCATATTTCTCCAATGCAGAGGTACATGACTCCTGAGATAAGACACTGCTGTGAATGCTCTATTTAAGAAATTATTCATAAAGAAAAAGTATATCAGTCATATGAAAATATTTCCCTTACAAGTAACTTCTCATGTCCTATCAATCCAAGATAATTTGCTGCAGAAAAGTTCACGACTTCTTTGCCATTGATTATGGCATGTGGCCCTGCAGCACTGAATAAAAGTCCACTCATTAGCAAAATCCTTTAGGACAATGAATACACTGGTCATACACAGTCCAAGAACTATCTCACTCACCTTTCCAACACTGGGGGTTCATACTGCATCTCTTCAGTGATAGAAGGAATAAGAGGTTCAGGAACCCATTCCTCACATAGCTCATCTATTTCCTACGTATAAGATACACCAGCAAAGTTGGGTTAGGAAAACGGGATACACCTCAGATCAGAAAGCACAAGAATCACAAGAAAATAGACATACTAAACCTTTTAAAGTTAAAGTTTAAATGCAACAAGCACAAAGCATATACTGGCATCTCTACAAAATCCATTTAATGAGATAAAGTTGACATTAGATCTGTCACACAAATCTTTTAATTAAAACCCCACTAGGGAGTATAATCTGGCCACAACGACGCCTTGGCACTTCTCACATGTCACAACCTTATTTTGATAAGTTAATAAGATACTGAAACAATTCAATGGAGAAAACTGAGGGGTACAGGAAGAGAGAGTCCTATTCAAGGAGACAAAGGGTTGGCATTAAAACTGTCACACAAACCTTCTCTGTTAAAGGCCGCTTAGGGGGCTTGTAACTTTTCTGGGAAAGTAGAAAAACGATGACCATGAAAAGAAGAGCTTCCACAAATAAATGTCCTGCGACAGAGAAAAAAAAAAGGAATAATAAATAAAAATTTATTAATGAAAACAATATTGTTCATGAATATAGACAGTTATTAAGATTTGATAAGCTACCGCCAATAGGCACTCCAAAGACAACAGCTCGAGAAGAGGGAGCATCTAAAGTCGCTGTCACCCAATCTAAAGTAACATTCACTAAATTCAAAACACTTGATGCCATTTTACTTGATATCTCAGTTCAATAGGCAAGGAGGCCTCAAACATCACTTGTCTTGAAACTCATCCACTGAAACAAGCAGCTCACAGACCCGGGTCCTGCATGTAAATGTTGTTTTTAAACCATTCATTCAGAAGTAAAAGTTTACACAATCCCAAGGTTATTCCACCATTGTACAAGAGCTCAGCTCACCAGATGAGGCAAGCACAAGAGTTCTCAAAGTAAGCCCATCAGTTTTCCCACTATTATGAGCCATATTACCAAAAATCAAACAAGAAAAAGAAGCAACTTATATAGTAGAAATTCTGCAATACAAATCTATTGTTCATCTATGCAGTTACTTTTTCATATTTATCATGCAAAGAATCGAAGAAAACCATGGTGATTAATGAGATCCAAAAACTACAAAGCCCTATAGTCACCTCAAAAACAAAATTGACAAAACAATTCATTCTCATCAACATTATAATCATTTTATAGCGATCAGTTCATACATACATACATACACATATAGGCGCATGCATATATATATATATACATATATATGTATAAGTGAATAGACAGAGAGAGACTGTGAGACGGCTGAGATGGCTGAGAGGTACCTGATAATTGAGTACGTGGGACACGTGGTGACGGTGAGGGCGAGACGGAGGATGAGGATTGTGGATTGTGGTTCTTGTTTCCCTCCCTTAGCTTCTCTCAGATTCAGATGAAGAGGAGGAACTGGGTCAACCAAGTAACTTGTTTGCGTTTGACACACAATGTTTTCTTGTTTTTTTTTTTTTTTTGGTGTGTTTTTCTTATGTTTGGCAGACAATTAAAAACAATATTTATTACTAAATGACTTAAAAATTCTTCAAATTATATAGGTAAATTTTGTTTATTACCTTCAAAAATTAGGGAAAATTATAAATTTTGTAAGAAATTTGATATGAAGTAGTATCAACTCTTATACCAACTTTAAAAAATTTAATTGATGTAACAGTTATTCATTTATTCATATATGAATTTATTTAAATCTCATTTATTTACAAATTAATATATCATGTGTCACATAAATTAGGGAAATAATTTGATACCCGAAATATTATTGAAAATATGAGAGTTTTTTTATTATATAATATATATATGTATATACACACGCACAAGCAATCCTAATTTGATCTCAATTCACCCAAGTTAATGGATTAGAGTAAAAAAACATGAATTTGCCACTCCACTTTAAGAACATGAATCATTCTACTTTCCTACTCCACTAGTAAAAAAACTGGATTTGAAATGAGAGTTTATATGTCTTAAGAAGTGTGCGCGTGCCAATAGAAGAGTCACGGATTCGCAAAATCTATTACATCTGTGACTAAAAATGTTAATGATTAGAATCCTTATAGCAAGATCTCTTTAGGAACATCTGATCAATCCTCTTGTATCCTTATGCTAAATTTAAAAGTGTTATGTCAACTTATTTACTTTTTTTTTGTGAAATATGTCAACTTATTTATCACTAATTAAATTAAAGCACTAATTATTATCCTAATTTTATTATTAACTAAATAATATACTAATATAGTCACACCAGTTGAGATTTAATATTGGTATATTTATTTTTTCTAATAACCAAAAGTAACATTTTGTCAGTTGTACAGTATCAGCCCAAAATAACATGGGCTAGATTGGGATTATAATCATCAAATGGAGGATAGGCCATCCATTTTGTCAGTTGGGTCATGAGACGTCCACACCATTGTCTAAGATGAGCCCAAAAGAGTCCAAGGAAAAATATTTTGGGCCTCAATTACACAACTTGGATCAACCCATTACCAATCATTGACATTTTGCAGGAAAGCCCAACCCCACCTCTACTCGTATCCCAAAACCCCCATAAAGAACACTCAAATAAAATTATGGAAAGTACTAATCAATACCAAATTTTGATGGACCCTAATGATGAAATATTGCAGAGTTTCACATGTTGTGTCTCCTCCACTCAGTACTTTTTATACAAGGAGAGGAAGAGAGCTTTAGAGTCAATACATTGCAGATTTTATCCAAGACAAGATATGATGGGAATGCAAACACATAAAAGAAAGCACAATTAGATTGCATAGTTCACTTTGAGAGGACAAGAGGGCCACATTAATAATTGTGGGATTGGAATCATATCTATCTCCTATGAACCCATAATTCAACTAATGTACTTGAAAATCAAAGCAGTACTGGACTAAGAAGTGCGTGATTGGACTGTAAGATGGTCCAAATCTGGTTAATTATAGTGTTAATGATTCTGTAAATAAGAGAGGGATTGCTTGGATAAAAAGGAGGTCTGGGAATAATAGTGTTGTGATGTAAAGGTGGTAGAAGCATGTGATGCAAAGCTCCACATGGGTAGAAAGCACAAGGAAAAAGGTGGGGTGGGAATATATTAAAGAAGCATCACTGCACCAGAAGCACCACCCTCTCTGAAGCTTATATTAGATGAAAAAAGCTACTGCCAACAGTTACAATGTATTTAGTTTTCTCCAATCATGTGGCTATGTCCTCATGGTTTAATGGGTCACATTGATGAATTCATAATTCTTGTATTTGATGACAAAAGGCTAATTTCTTCATCGATCAGCCAACAACCAAAAAAAGGGAAACTACCATGCTTGAAAACATTGACAAATTAACATGTCACATGGGAAAGAAAAAAAAAAAAAAAAAAAAAGGGGAAAGCTCATCTTAGTTGCCTTGTGGCTTGATTAATATTAGAGAATTAGTTGGGGTAACACATCAATATAGGGACACCCTTTTCCATATTGGCAGGTAAGTTAAATAGAAAAGCATTAAGTTTTGTTATCTCAAATTCCTTCTTTTGTAGTCAAAACGTCATTATAATTCATTACAGTGATGTTGTTTAAAACTTCAAATTCCTTAGAGTAAAGTATATTGTTAGCTTAGACCATTTTTTTATGTGAATAAATATAAACTCTTTATAGGTAAAAAGAGAACTACAATTAATCAACCAAATTAAGCTTTCCACAACAAACCAATTCAACAATTTTAGGTGGGACCTGATTCTAGTTGCTTGGTATGCATCCAATCTAACGGTCGAATTCAGAAAATTGTCAATAAATGGGAAGTTAGGTTGGGAACAGGAAACATGGGGTTGGGATCATTCCATTTTCTCAGATTTATTTGCTTCCTTCATTCTGAATAAAGCAGTTGTAGAACTGCAGAAACAATTGGTGTGTGGACTGTGGAGCAGCTTGCTTAACTTGCAGTCTACCACTTCAAGAAAAGTGTTGTGTGGAGCAGCTTTCTTAATATAAATGAATACCTCAGCTTCTCATAGTGTATGCTGAGAGTGTGTGTGTGTGTGAGTGAGGGGTAGTGTTCTTGTTGTATTTGAATCACACGTTGAGTCAAGATAAGAATTAACTTAATGAATTATTTAAATTAAAAAAAGTGACCCACCGGGTTCAAGTATAAGATATTATCGTTTTTCTTAAATAAATAAAATCTAAAACGTAATTGCGTTTGTTATTGGAAAACACCACTTTATGTCTAATTTACATGTGTTAAGTATGTCGTGTTTGACAAAAGAACATTTCCTCTAATACTAGTTCAAATGTATAACATGTGTGTATATGTTAGTAATCTGGTAATTTACAAGATATTTGTCCACATTCAGTCATGTAGTACACTCATTTGTGTCCAAACTTTGCTACCAACTTCCCACAAAAATGGAAACATGACATTATATCTCAGGCTTATTCTCAGCTTTGGCCCACCCAAAAACAAAAGTTTGGCACGCTCCAGGACATGGTGGAACCATGGATTCTGAGTAGTATAATCTACTAGCTGACTGCCTTTTCTACACTACTTAGTTTATCTATGGATACCAAATATGGTTCACCTTGATTTAAACAATACAAGTATCACCATCTAGGCATCTACCAATTAAATTCAAATGCAGGACTTCAATTACTCCCACTTTCGATGTCATTGATGGTCCTTCCTCATCTACTTGTAAGTGTGTAATAGTTCTTTGAACCCTCCCTCAAGAATTAATTAACAATGCAACCACCACGAGGGTTCTGCCTAATCAATATTATTAATTAGTAGGGTTGGGCTGCTAAAGCTGCCCAATCACAGGACAGGGCCGGCAGGCTAGTTGAGGCATACCAAGGGAATAATAAGTGAGATCAAGCTCAAACTTCTCCACGCTTTAGTTTTCTAAGCAAACAAATACGGAAATTTAATATTTAGGTGGAAGAGTTTGGATTCAGTTGGGTTTATATTTCTTCATTATTTCCAATTTAAATGGCAAAATTCAGAGTTTCACATTATGATTTGGTGGTAAGCACCCAACATAGTTTGACAAAAAGGTCTTTTTTTTTTAGCTCAAAACAACACCTCCAAAAACAAAATGGCCCCAAGGTGAAAAGGAATTCGAAGCTAGCCAACTTTTAATAAACCGATCGTTTGCCCAAGGGAGCCGAAACAAACAAACTATGCAAATTTAGATTTGTACATGATTTGTCGCTTAGTAATTGCTTAGGGGGATAGGGGACTAAAACAAACACTACTTGCATATTTTAAAACAGACACTACCAAAACACAAAGTTGATGTTTATAACTTGAGGTTTTTTTAATTTTTTTTAAAATAATATGTAGACTTTTTAAATATTCAACACTTTAAATGAGTTATTTTATTATGAAGCTTTCAAAGTGAACTCATTTATCATTAACTGAAAAAAATTGTACACAACTTAAAATTTAGATTAATTAAGTTAAAACCAACTAACTATTCCTTTAGTGATGTTTTTTTATACAATATTAAAGAGATCTCAAATTCAAATTATTCCTCCCCATTTGTTTGCAGCAAGTTTTGGATTATATGAAATCTAGTTTTTTCAATTATAAGTGTATGAAATCGTATTAAAGAGTCAAAAAGAAAGGGTGAAATAACATTATTATAAAAGAAAATGTAAAGTACTAAAATTTGACATGAAAAAAAGACAGTATGAGCTGGTTTTTGAGACTTAAGAAGTGACACCGAAGCATGAATGATCCTTAAAGTAGCAAACTACAAAGATGAGTTTTTATTAAGTGCCACAGAATTGTGTAAAACGTGGGACCCATGAGAGTGGTCTGACCGAGCGAGTGGTTGTTGGGTCCAGCAAGGTTATGGACACTAAAAGGCCATGTGAGGTGGGCGACCACCAGCTGGCTATGTCTAATTTCTGTGGGACTGTTTTTCCGTCCACTCGCTTTACTGCTCCGGTCCTCCCTATAATGTCTCCCTACTGCCTACTCTCACTTTTACACTACTAGCGCCCCCATTTCTCTCCGCGCACCTGCCTTGTTGCCCATTTGCCCAACTCTAATTTTAAGTTTTGAGTCATCTTCACACCTCCCCTACAATCAATAGGGTAGAAACGTAATTTCACTCAAAACATCACAACTCCTTATATATCAAGAATTATGTTTTTAAGAAACAATTATAATTTGACATGTTGTAAGTTAAACAATTATATCAAGAATTATGTTTTTAAGAAACAACTCCACTACTTAACTTACATGACAAAAATTTTATTGATCGTTCGGTAGTTCCTACTGTAGTATTTTTTTTGAAGGCTCGCCACATGCAAATGTACTTTGTATATGCATGATCTGCATCTTAAAAACTGCATATACAAGCTCAAAATCTTCTAAAAAATGCATATACAACTCCAAATGCTCAAAAAAAATTGCAGATGTAGTGTATCTGCATCTTCCGAGCCCTTAACAAAATGCCGAGCACTCTACAACTTTATTAAAATATATTTTCTTATAGGGTAATGTTGTTACAAACACTTTCCATCCAAAAACACATGTAACACATACTAAAATAGAGATATAGTGCTTTATTTGTTTATGCATGAATCCATTCAAAAATTTCTTAATGGAACTCATATTGTAAAGAATATAACATAACTTAATTACAAAGTAATGTTACATATGCTAAAACAAATTCTACAATTTTGGATCATAACTAATATGGTAATCCTTTATTTGTTCATATTTGGAACTTGTTTATTTTATTCAAATAATTTATATACTAAGTTTGATATATCGCATTATTCTTGATGTTTAATTGTTTATAAATTCATTCACTTCAGTAGTGAATAAAAAATCTTCATAATTTTGGGTGATTATTCGGATTTCAATACGACTCCACGTCATGTCGCTTTTCCTTACCAAATTCCCGCCCCAAAAACGGTACCGTAAACATCATAACAATCACCAAGAGGAAAATCCAAGAAAGGGCAAGGGATGTAATAATGTCGACATAGAAGGGGTAAGGTGGACAACTCACAACTGGACAGGTCCCCACAGTAACCGGTATACGGGAGGAGGGTGAGACGTGAGAGACCGTTGTGAAAGGAGAAGGGGCAGTTTGGGAAAGAGTGGCATAAAAGTTTCGGAAACGCAACCGTGTGGGCGGGTGTGTAGTGAAGCGCAAGGAAAATGATAGTGGTTGTTGTCCTTGCAGTTACCCGCTCATTCCCCCAACTACCCTTCACTTTCTAACTATTTTTACTTTCTCTCTCTCTCTCTAAACTCCAACAACACAAACACACTGTCTGAAACCAAATGAGCTGAGAGCTGAGCTGAGCTACTCTCTCTCTTTTTCTTTCATTCATTCATTCTTTTCTGTAGTTGCCGTATCGCTTTCCTGTCCCAAATTCACCCAAATTCTCAGACAATGAGAACGGTCTGATCTCTCTCTAATGTAATCAATTCCTCGGAAATTTTCTTTCGTTCTCTCGCTGTCTTCTCCTTTAGCTAGCTCTCTCTGGCTGCCATGGAAGCAGGAGAGGATTGTTCTGTGAAAGTTGCGGTCCACATCCGACCGCTCATTGGAGACGAGAAGCTTCAAGGTTGTAAAGATTGCGTCACTGTGGTCCCCGGAAAGCCTCAGGTACTCACTCTCCAATTTGTCTTGCTTCGCTCTCTCTCTCTCTCTCAACTCTCTCTTTCTCCTTGGTCATTCTAGTGCATTTTCTTAGCTGAGCTCTCAGAGTAACTGAGAAAGAGGAATCAAAGTGTTGGGAGATCTAGATCCAAATATGCTCTCTGCTTCAGTGGAGGCAGAGGAGTAGTGCATGCTTCAATTCGCAATTCGATTTTGGAACGGAAGTCAGATTTTTATGACATTAAATTCGTGTAATTTGTTTGTTTGGTTCCATAATTGTGTATAATTATATAATATTAATTAGTTGATATGGGGAGCTGGTGACTACATTTCCTTTTATGTAGTTCCAATCCCGGTAACTTATCCAATAAAATTAAACTTTCTTTGGCAGTTTTGCTAATATTTGGCGTTGAATTTACGCCATGGATTTTGAATGGGGACGTATATATATTTTTTCTAACTATTATTTAAAAAAGGAAACTGTTTTCTTTTCTTGGTGCCATCTCCCATCTGGTATCTGAATTATGTGTTGCTCGGCACATTCGTTGGTACTCTAACAAACCATGTATATCGATTGTGCATCGGGACTTCTACGTTTACATAAAGTCTTAAGTTTCTTAATTACACACATCAGCAATGCTGACAGTGTGCTACGGACTACATTTGGATGTAAACGAACATGCACAATTATGTTTAATGGGACTTCATGCTGGTTGTGACAACGGTGCAGGTACAAATTGGCACGCATTCTTTTACTTTCGATCATGTCTATGGGAGTACTGGTTCCCCTTCATCCACAATGTTTGATGAATGTGTTGCTCAGCTGGTTGATGTTTTGTTCCAAGGATACAATGCAACTGTCCTAGCTTATGGTCAGGTAGTTATATTTCCCATGGAGAGCTGAGATTGCAAGCCTTACAGTTTTGCTGTCTCTTGTTGCTAACATTTTCGTTATATTGCAGACGGGTTCTGGGAAAACATATACCATGGGCACTGGTTTCAGAGATGGTGTCCAAACAGGAATAATTCCTCAAGTTATGAATGTATTATTCAGCAAAATTGAGACTTTGAAGCATCAAACCGAATTCCAGTTGCATGTATCTTTTATTGAGGTTTGTCATAGTGTTTTGTTCTTTATTTTGTTGTAACATATTAGAAGTTTCATCGTTCATGCTTTGTGGTGTCAGTATACTATTTTAGCCTATAGGTATTCCTTATCAATGAATACCTGAAACATAATTGTGGGCTTGTATGTTGCATCAAGGTTTGTGATGCAGCCTGCCACACCATGATTGTAGCAAGTTATATGAACATCTGAATTTTGGGTGCATAATATTGTTGTCATTTGTCAACTAATTTTTATTTGTACGGCAAACTCATATGTGATTAACAGTGCCCTCACATGATTAAATTTAGGTTTTTCTGGTATTCCTCATAGACATACACTTAAATTTTTTTTGTCTTATGAGTCAGGTTCCAATGTCCTCTCCTCACACAGATGCATAGGCACAGAGGCACACACATAGCAGCTAGTTCAGGATTCTAAAGAAAAGTTGAGAAAACATTTTATGTAGATTTTACCAATGACCATTCTAATGGCCTATATCAAATTCCAATGACCATCTTTGCTTATACTGATTTCACTTTGTTTAACAATGTGTACTACAGCACTTCTGTGGTACAATCTTCTGATAGCTACTATTTGTTATATACCTGAGTTGCATGATTGAATATCTAACTAAAGGATTTTGATGTAAAGATTCTAAAAGAAGAAGTACGAGACTTGCTGGACCCCAATTGTCTGAGCAAACCAGAAGGTGCAAATGGGCATGCAGGGAAAGTAACGGTCCCTGGAAAACCACCAATACAAATTCGAGAATCATCAAATGGTGTTATTACACTGGCAGGATCTACTGAAGTTAGCGTTAGTACACTAAAACAAATGGCTTCTTGCCTAGAACAAGGATCTTTGAGCAGGGCAACGGGGAGTACAAACATGAATAATCAGTCAAGGTAAATTATGCACAGGCTTTGAGCTCAGTTTTGCTATTTAATATACTGCAATAAGAAATAACTTTTCTGTATTTTTAATTTGTTTGGTTATCTTCTTTTTGAGATTCAATTGTCTACGAAGATGTGTTCTGCAGTTAGTGCCACTGGGCTTAATGACTTGGTTGTTTTTCCGCTTATGTCTACAGTCGTTCACATGCCATCTTCACCATCACATTAGAGCAAATGCATAAGCTCAACCCAGCATGTTCTGGCAACAATGGCCTTAATGAGAGTATAAACGAAGAATATTTATGCGCTAAGTTGCATTTAGTAGATCTTGCTGGGTCTGAGCGAGCCAAGAGGACAGGCTCTGATGGTTTGCGTTTTAAGGAAGGTAGATATCATTGTTGATCACCTTTTGTAGCTAAGTGCATTTCTATTATACGTTTTCATGTGGATTTTATTTTCTTTCATACAGGAGTTCATATTAATAAAGGTCTTCTTGCACTTGGAAATGTTATCAGTGCCCTCGGTGATGAGAAGAAGCGCAAAGAAGGTGCTCATGTTCCTTATCGAGATAGTAAACTTACACGGCTTTTGCAGGTTTTATTCCATCCAAAAATTAATAAAACCTTGTGTTGTAAGGGATAAGTTGTGAATTTCCTTTATGTAAAAAAGTGGTAAAGACCATCTGACAAATGTCGTCAACCAAGTTATGTGAATATTGCTCGGCAAGGTTTTCCTTTTAATTGTGGTATTAATGTCTATTGCAGCTCCTATGAACCTCTCTGATTTCTTTTAATTTGGGGTGGGGGTTAATACTAAGAGTATAATTTTAAGTTTACACTAAATTTAATGGTTTTTCCAGGACTCGCTTGGTGGTAACAGCCGAACTGTTATGATAGGTAACTTTGTTTATCTTTTTCCCCTATCAAACAATTTGATACTTGCTCATAGGCAGCTTATGATGTTGTTTATGGCATGGCATGAAGCAGCTATCTTGTTCTTAAAAGTCACCTGATTGCAATTTTACTTCTATCCCTGCACGTCTGCCTATTGCATGATATGGAAATTTTTATCATATTTTTCATTGTGCGTACAGCCTGCATCAGTCCTGCTGATATCAATGCTGAGGAAACCCTGAACACTTTAAAGTATGCAAATCGCGCTCGCAATATCCAAAATAAGCCTATTGTAAGTTGTTCAAAATAAATACTTATTCATGGTTTTCTTTCGCAGTTTTTGCCATTGTTGATACAGATTTCTTGTCTTTGTAATGGTGCCAATTATGTAGCTTTTCTGATTTATACAGGTTAATAGAGATCCCATGTCCAATGAGATGCTGAAGATGCGCCAACAACTGGAGTATTTGCAAGCTGAACTTTGTGCTCGTGGAGGAGGATCTTCTTCTGATGAAATACAGGTATTACTTACATATCTGATTTCTTCCATGAAGGGTCAGAATTACCCCTGCTGTATAGCCACTATGGATCCATTGAAAATGAAGAAACCAAATGATAAAACTGTGATAATTTTGATTACTAGAATATATTCAATTATTATTTCTTTAATATTTAGGCATGCATATTTTATTCTAAGTGATTTTATTAATTCTGTAGGTTCTTAAGGAAAGGATTGCTTGGCTTGAAGCTGCTAATGAGGATCTTTGTCGGGAGCTTCATGAATACCGTAGTAAATGTACCGTTGGAGAGCAATGTGAAAGAGATGCTCACGTATGTGTTACACACTCTTGTAGAGATTCACACGATTCTTTTATCTTATTTCTTTTCCAGTCTAAAACTTCATTTTTCAGGATGGTAGTACCTGCGCTGCAAAGAGCGATGGCCTTAAAAGGGGTTTGCAAAGTATAGAATCAGCTGACTATCAAATGAGTGAAGCAATTACAGGTATCACTTATCTCTGGTTTAGGACTTCCTCAACAACATTTTCTCTTTCAATTAAATCAACTGCAACTATGTAAATTTTGTTATTGTTGTTGTATTGTGCACGCAACCACCTATAATCCATGCGCACTGGTAGTGTTGGGGGAGTTCACATAGCTTTCTTTACTTCAAACCATTTTAACTAGGGCGTGATTGCCTATTTTAGCAGGTGATTCCAAGGAAATTGATGAAGAAGTAGCTAAAGAGTGGGAGCACAACCTTCTGCAAAATACTATGGACAAAGAGTTGCATGAACTTAATAAACGTCTACAACAGAAAGAGGTATGTATATGTGTGTGTATATTGTTTTGTGTTAAATGAAAACCAATTAATGTCATCTTGTGTATTATGTGTAACCTTGCATTTGTTGTTTGTGCAGTCGGAGATGAAATTTATTGAAGGGTCTGACCCTGTGGCACTCAAGCAGCACTTTGGAAAGAAAATCATGGAACTTGAAGATGAGAAAAGATCTGTGCAGGTTAACTAAAGCCTTTGAGCCTTTTTCCTCATTAAAAAAAATATAAAGCCTTTGAATTTTGATGATCGTATCTTGAGAGCACTGATATTCACTTGTTCAGTCGCTTACTTGTTTCATACTGCAGCAAGAGAGGGACCGGTTGTTGGATGAAGTCGAAAATCTTGCTGCTAGTGATGGACAAGCACAGAAATTGCAAGATGTTCATTCCCAGAAGTTGAAGGCACTTGAGGCACAGGTGACCAATTTTTTTTTTGGCCCAACCATATTTTTTCTGCTAGAAAGCGTTTTCTCTATGGATAAGCAGGGGACTTCCTTTAAATACAAATGTGTCATCTTTACAATGTTTACAACCAGATTCTGGATCTTAAGAAGAAACAAGAGAGCCAGGTTCAACTTTTGAAGCAAAAACAAAAAAGTGATGAAGCAGCAAAGCGACTGCAAGATGAAATTCAGTCTATAAAGGCACAAAAGGTTTTGACTCATCACTATGTTAAACTATCTTTGTGGTTTTTATCCTAATATTTTCTCTCTATCCACTGCTATAATTTAAATTTTTTAAACTCCTAGGTCCAATTGCAACAAAGGATAAAACAAGAAGCAGAACAATTTCGGCAGTGGAAAGCCTCTCGAGAGAAGGAATTGCTGCAGGTATTTCCTTTCTTCATTTTTTTCCCTTTTCCTGTGAACTTTTGAAGTCATATGGAAGTTCACAAAGTCTGAAACTCCTGCCATTGTTTCATGTCATTTTACATACAAATAGATGAATTTAGTGTAATGGCTATTAATTCATGCTCCCTATGGTTTTAATTCTGCAATTATAGTTACGGAAAGAGGGCAGGAGAAATGAATATGAAAGGCATAAGTTGCAAGCTTTAAACCAGCGCCAGAAAATGGTAAGTATATCTCAGTTGGTAATTTACTTAATTGTCTAGCCAAGTGCATTCAATAAAGAATTCAATGCTAAGTTTGGCAAGCAACGGACTTTCTGATTATAAACTTTTCATATGCCCAACCGACAAGTTAATTTCCCTTATTAAGATGAAATCTAATTTTGGAAAATTATCTGAATTGCTGCCTGTTACTTTCATCAAGTTATGGATGTTTCTTTTTAACAGTAGTATATTGAAGAGTTTTCAAGATACACTGGCCATTTTCTATAGGACATTCCTGGAGTTGTGGTACTTATTCTGTGGAGTTGATTTACTCTGCTTGATATATCTTAATGCTACCTTACTGGGGCTAACTTTAACTTTTTAGTATTAACATAATGCTGAGGGTATAGTAAACTAGGGACAAAATTCACAAGCATCATGGTATGGAACATAAAATTGAGGCAGCTGACCATTGAATACAATCCTTTCTTTCAGGTTCTTCAAAGAAAGACCGAAGAGGCTGCAATGGCTACCAAGAGGCTAAAAGAATTGCTAGAAGCTCGTAAATCTTCTGCTCGTGATAACTCAGGTATGTGTTTTTCAATCCGACAATATATAAGGGTTTAAGGCTGCGGTTCTGGGCACCGTTTGCTATCAATAAATGCATTGATTCTCTCTTATGAGGTATTGAAGGATTTAAATTTACCTTTATTAGAGCATATGCAATCACCGAGTATCAAAATTACCTCTTATGGGAGGAAATGTCCTCTTTACAAAAGATATAGGGTGTTCACACCATGGGCCTTCCCCTGTAACATTTAAACCTTCTGATTGTGTAAACTTTTTCCAGTTGTTACCAATGGAAATGGGACTAACGGAAATGGGACCAATGGAAATGGGACATATGGACAGGTACTGCTATTTGCTTCCTCTTCTTGCCATATGTTTTGTGTTCTTCCCTTTGGATTTTGAATCCTTCTAATTCAAGTTGTGTCACCAGAGCAATGAGAAATCCTTACAACGCTGGCTTGATCATGAGCTTGAAGTCATGGTGAATGTGCATGAAGTTCGTCATGAATATGAGAAACAAAGTCAAGTGTATGTATGAGTTTATGTTCATTCAATACTGAATTGGATATAGTATTGGAGATTTTATTAATTAAGCTGTAATATCCAGACGAGCTGCACTGGCAGAAGAGTTGGCCATGCTGAAGCAATTAGACGAATTTGCTTCAAAGGGCCTTAGTCCTCCAAGAGGAAAGAATGGCTATGCCAGGTATGTTTTGTGTTAAAACACTTACTTTTACATCCTTCTGTCTTCTTCCCCATTTTATAGTTTGGAATTTGATGGAAAGGTTAGCATGACATGGATGGAATAGTAGATCTTAAATCTCTCTTTCTTAGAATGTCAAGGGTTGGGCCAGGAGGGTTAAGTTGGAATAGTAGAACTTAAATCTCTCTCTGTGTGGTGGTTTATTGCTGTGTTTTGTTTGTTCAGAGCGTCCTCCATGTCACCAAATGCAAGAATGGCCAGAATATCTTCACTTGAGAACATGCTTAGCATATCATCAAACTCACTTGTGGCAATGGCATCACAACTTTCAGAGGCAGAAGAACGGGAACGTGCCTTTACTAACCGTGGACGTTGGAACCAATTGCGCTCAATGGCAGATGCAAAGAACTTGCTTCAATATATGTTCAATTCTGTTGCAGATGCAAGGTGTTTTTTTGATCTAGTGTTCTAAATTATGTTATTTTATTTTATCTTTTTGTTTATTGAATTTTATAATAGTTGATGCAATATGAATATCAATGTAGTAGCCTGACATCATTCAACCTTTATTTCTTTTAATTCATGATAAACTAGAAAAAAGGATTAGAAATTCCAATAAATGAGGAGTAAGAAATTCTGCAACTTATTATGACATTCCCTTTTCTAGTAAAAAAAGAAAAATGATACACTGGTTGAGTAGATGAGCAATGGGAAGGAAATCTATGAAATACAGTGGGAGTGAATCCTGTGAAATACACAAGTGAAAAAGTTTACTGGAGTTCACTTAGATATTCGCACATGGACTAGGCAATCACGGTGATGGAAAGAGCAGTTTCCCATAGAAATCAGGTATTGAATTCCATGATATGTTTGCAGTGGTTCCTAGGACCCATTAGCATGTAATTGGTAAAGATGACCTGGGCAGCATATGGAACTGGACTTAGAACTTAGAAGGGTACACCACAGTAGATTATGAATACATCAGTTCTTCATGCTTATACCTGCCCAATGCCTCTCTGTTGGAGACCAGAAAGTATTAATTTCTGATACATAACAATTACATGGTGAACAAAAAGATTGCTTCCTTGTCAATGCACATAAACCATGGAACACTGGAACAGCTAACACTGCTCAATTGGTCAAATAAATTGATCATGCTGTCATCTTTAACGATACTTTATAAATTCACAAATTAGTTGATCTTAGAGTAAGTTAAATAATTTCTTGCAAATTATCATGATCAGTAAAATCTGATTTCTGTAGTTAAAATTCCAAGCATTATTTCACATGTTATTGACAGGTGTCAAGTATGGGAGAAGGAAATGGAAATCAGGGAAATGAAAGAACATCTCAAAGAACTCGTAGGTTTGTTGCGGCAGAGTGAAATACGAAGAAAGGAAGTTGAGAAAGAACTTAAATTGAGAGAGCAAACTGTTGCAACTGCATTGGCAACATCAGCCTCGGTGAGAATATTAGTCACCGTTTTCTTTGTTTTATAGAAATTGATGTTTTCATTGTTTTCTTAACCTTGGCTCAGGTATGCTAAGGATTGTTTTTATATCTTATAATTCTGTAGGCTGGCCATGATCAGGGGAACTCACCCAAATCACTGAAACACTTTTCTGATGACACGAATGGTCCCTTGTCCCCAATCTCTGTGCCGGCACAAAAACAGCTCAAATATACAGCAGGCATTGCTAACGGCTCAGTCAGAGAATCGACAGCTTTCATAGATCCAACACGAAAGGTCAAGTTCCCTTTCCTTTCAATTATAGATTTGGGACTTGTTTTCAATGTTCAGCTAATAAAGTGGGATTTGCTGTTAGTGCAGATGGTACCCATCGGGCAGTTGCCAACAAAAAAATTAGCAGCTCTAGGACAGGCTGGGAAGCTATGGAGGTGGAAGAGGAGTCATCACCAGTGGCTGGTACAATTCAAATGGAAGTGGCAGAAGCCTTGGAGACTCTCAGAATGGATTAGGCACAGTGATGAAACAATCATGAAGGCCAAACCTCGCTTACAAGCTCGGTCAGGTGTGATGTGATGTGGTGTTCTGCAGTCACCAGCCTATTGTTGCCCAAATTTCATCTTTAACCTATAAGTATCATCCCAACGCATGGCATGGGGAAACAGAGAATCAAATGCCAGGTACTATAAAATTGTAAATTGAGAATCAAATGCAGGTATTATAAAATTGTTGCCCATATTTCATCTTTGACCTTTCAAATATGCAGTGTGCTAGAAGTAGCTGTTGAGGATCTTTGCTAGTATCGTGGATGAGTTGGTTTTGGAAAGCATAGGTTTGTAATTGAAAATTTTCCAATGGTTACTGCACTCGGAGCATCTTGTAAAGCTGTGTCGATGCTGCCGAGAATATTCTGTGTAGCTACAAGAAGACACCAATGTGGTGATAGTGCAAGAAGACTGCAAGTGGTGACATGAGAAATCGAGCAGTCCGATGTTACAGTACATTAATGTTTATAACTACACAACATGAGAAGAAATCCTTCACAAGTCAGAAATATGTATAGAAGGTTTTCTCCGTCATTTGTCTTTTTCTTTTTAAAAATTGTAATTTTTTCGCCAAGCTGTTAGAATGTTTATTGTGTGTAAGCACAACATTCCACACCACGTAGCATTTTCTGTTGCATCGAAGTTTTTGATAAAAGGGTGATTCTTTTGTAGATTTTTTTGTTGTATTCCTTGTGTAATGTAAGCATTATCATTCTATTGTAAGAGATTACTTCTTGTATGCCTAATCTGTAATAAACAAAGGAAAATATGAGTTAATTACACTTATACCTCATGAGGTTTATCGTTTTTTCACATATATTCCTAGGGTTTCAAAAATTACACATATACTCCTAAGGTTTTAAAACTATTACATATAATCCCTTACAAGAGAAAAAAATAAATAAATAAAAAAGAAAATATTTGTATTAAAGTTGGACCTTACACCTTAAGTAATCTTATTAGGTCATTTCACCCTTTAGCATGCTTTTTTACATAATTTCTCATCATTTTTCGTCTCACTATAGGAGGTTATATGCAACAATCTCAGCTATTGTAAGGATTTACTTCTTGTATGCCTAATCTATAATAAAAAAAAGGAAAATATGAGTTAATTACACTTACACATCTTAAGGTTTATCGTCTTTTCACATATACCCCCGGGGTTTCAAAAATTACACATACACTCTCTGAGGTTTCAAAACTATTACATATAACCCCTTATAAGAGAAAAAAATAAATAAACAAAAAAAAAATATTTGTATTGAGGTTGGATCTTACACCTTGAGTAATCTTATTAGGCCATTTCACCTTTTAGCATGCATTTTTACATAATTTCTCATCATTTTTCGTCTCACTACAGGAGGTTATATGCAACAGTTTTGAAACCTTAAGAGATGTATGTGTGATTATTAAAACTTAATGGGGTGTATGTGTGATTATTGAAACCTGTGAAAAAACGATAAACTTCAGAGAGTGTAAGTGTAATTAACTCGAAAAATATTGAATCAAACTTGAAGCTACTTTGCCATTTTCTTACTCTTGTTTTCTTTTCAAATCTATATTCTTTCCTTGTAAGATATATGAATAATTATTTGATACAGAGCCCTGAGCCATCCGTAGCGCCATGAGAACACACCATTTATTATCATTGTTTGTCAGGGTCGACTTACAAAAATAAACACACAAGTTTCCAACATCATCTACCCAATATACCAATAACTCTTTTCTTGTGAAAACTTTTATTACTACAGGTTTTACAAGATAATAAACTAATCATACAAGGGAAAAAAATTTATCAACATACTCCAATTCAACTGATACATGATCTCGACATCCTAAACCAAATATTCAATGTTCTGCTTGCTGAGAGTCAACATCTAATAAAGTGACCATTAGAGCAGCTGGAATCAAGAGCAACTAGTCCATGCTCACAGAAGTTGAACAATGGTACTTAATCATGCACTGAGAGGAGCATTGCACAAGTAGGCTTATATCCATCCCATACATGTGCACATCAAATTTGGCAACACCAGTATGCATAATGCTCATCTTTGCGATGATTGCTAACAAGACCTCCACACTGTAAACAAATGAAACTACTTCCATCTGAAAAGGCATCCATCACAATCTGTGTCCTGCCAGTTTCCGCCAGTATGGAAGCTCCTTGAGCATCAGGTCCAAGTCCAACTGATGGGCCACTCATGTTATCAGCTGACGGTTCAGTTATTGAGGGATGGGCTTCAGCGATGGCACACTCAGCAAACAAGGAAGCTAGCTGATCAACAGCAGACCTTTCTTGCAATCTACTTCTGTACAGCTCACGAGCACGATGTAAGGACTGAAATACAGCCTCATCCCCACCTCTGCTTCTCATAGCCATAACAACCTGTTTCATACACTAAATTAGTATGTACTGAAGGTTCTCCGTGCACAAACTTCTCTTGAATCTTAAGGTTTCCAACAGCATACATACGTCATCCCTTCGAAGCAGCTCAATGCTTTAACAAGTGTGCAGGAGTGTCTCCATGCATAGACACACAACAGAGGTACCAAAGGATAACATCTAGACAGGGCTTCACTAGACCAAACCTCACAGCAAGATCAGATGAATAAGCAAACAATAAACACTGAATCACTCTAAAACTAACCTTGAAACCTAACGAAAAGTAACTTCTGACCGTTGTTTTTCATTTTATAAGAAATCATAAGAATTGTGAATACAAAGTCCATTATATCCTCCTCCACATTCTTTAGCCAAGTGATATTCTAGCTAAAGTCTTTTACCCTTCCTTGCCAATTTGCCGATTTTACCTTCTAAGAAGCTCCATCTCCCAGTCAATAATTAGTCCAAAATTCCTCTAAGATGCTCGGTGCTCCCCCAGGTCACAACCCCAAATGCCATAACTATCCTAGTGTCCAACACTACCATTTTTGCCAATAGTCCCAGTGGTTAGGCACTGGGAGTAGAAAGTAATATAATTATTCTCTTTAACCATCTAACTTTTTAAGTGGCCAAAAAAACCATCTAACTTTTTAAGGCAATCACTTGTACTGAGCTTTAAAAATCATATATATGGTAATATCATAGTTAACATACCCCACTTTTGCTCCAATTTACTATTACTACTATTAGAACTAGTAATGTTTTTTTCTACACATACAGAAATGATTCCAATCAATTTTTCTGAAGAAAAGAAAAACAACAAAGTGATACATCTCTGATTCCCAGGAGGAGAAAAAAGCAGTAGCGTCAACAACTAGTCACTCTCATTTCAAAAGAAAGATGGCCAAAATGAATTGTTAGCAAAACAGTACAAACCCTAAATTTTTTTTTCTCAAAAAAAAGAAAGAAAGTATAGTATAATAATTTATGATGCTAAAAATCGAACCCAGAAAATTAAAATTCAATCAATGCCATTCAATTTGTATGGACAATACGAACCAAAATGAACAAAATCGGAGTTAAAGGTAATAAAAGATACAAGTAAAAAAATTGATGATGTTAGAAATTACCGCTTGGAGGGCCTGGGAAGGCTTGCCTTGAGTGAGGAGCTGGCGAGCCAATGTGAGCAAGTCCCTTACGACGTCGCTTTGGGCAGTGTTGGACGATGGCAGCTCCTGCTGCCCGGTGGCCGCCGCCGTGGTCTCCATCTCCATCACCTCCGTGTCCGTACGGTCCATGTTGGCATTCTCTATTCTCTTCGTACGCCGATTTCAGATTTCTTCTTTATGTATTTTGGTTATGAGCTTTTGTTTTGATTTTGATAAAAGAAAGCTAGACGATTCTAGCAAATTCTCTCTCACAGAGTCACAGATGTTTGTTGTTATGGGCTTTCTTTTCGGCCTGTTTATTTTCTTGGGCCTCTTTCCTTGGGCCCATAAGTTCAGCACACATTTTTCAACAACCATTTTAATAGGAAGAAGATCAGTAAAATCAATATTTGTATACTGTATGTAGTATGTAGTATGTACAGTGTGCACACCTACCTTCTATTAACTTTAATGGCTTTTTATGACTGAGTTAATTACACTTACACTCCCTGAGGTTTATCGGCTTTTCACATACACCCCCTGGGGTTTCAATAATTACACATACACCCCCTGAGATTTTAAAACTGTTGCATATAACCCCCTACAAGAAAAATAAATAAATAAATAAAAAAGAAAATATTTGTATTCAGGTTGGACCTTATACCTTAAATAATCTTATTAGGCTATTTAATCCTTTGGCATGCTTTTTTGTATAATTTTTCATCATTTTCGTCTCACTATAGGGGATTATATGTAACAGTTTTAAAACCTTAGGGGGTGTATGTGTAATTATTGAAACCCCAAAGAGTGTATGTGAAAAGCCGATAAACCTCAGCAGGTGTAAGTGTAATTAACTCTTTCATGACTCCATCAATTGAATTTGCTGCTTCTACATCACACTGCTGACTGCCCTTTATCATTTTGCCTTATAAATCACGACAAGTCGTATCTCCTTCACTTAGGAAATTAAAGTTCTAAATATGGGAAGCAATTATATCTTCAATCTAACTTCCCTGCAGCCTCCTAAATGTGGGTCAAGATTAGTTAAAGTTAAAAGCAGTGCTTATCATGTTGAAAGTTATGATGGTTCCCTAGTTTTTACTTGTTTCAATCATATATATTACCAATATGAAGTTATGAATATGTAACATCACACACCCACAATAGTCTTACCCGCAAACATCAACAACAATGAGCTAAAAAAGAAAAAGAAAAAAAACAAATATACTGAATACATATCAACAGTATTGGGTTGGCACCAAAGTTTGCTCTTACAAAACAATTGGTATGCTACATTGTGTCATTCTGAAGAATAAGTTATTATTTGAAGATTTTGTGTCAATAGCATTTAGAGCACAGCTTGATTCATAATCGACTACTTATATAGTTCTAGCTTTAGCTTGCTCAAGCTGACAAATAGATAAAATGAGAGAATATATGGTCCTCACCAAACTGACCATATATAAAACAGCAACCAGCAATCATCCACCAAAGTAAATGGGCAACAGAAACACCTGCATCCACAGTGCACACTGCATGATAGGTAATGAACACAAATAAATGTGGCAGAGAAGTAGTAACAATTAATATTGCATTAATTCGTTTTCATATATTAATTAATAATTCCTTTTCTATCAAATAAATACACCTACTTTAGTACAAAAGTGACTAGCTACCTAGAGGGTCTCTTTAATCTCCTGTAACATCTTCAACACTTGCCACATAGTGGGCCTCTGCTCAAGCGAAGTTGAACTACAAGCCATGGCCACCTCAACCAGCATTCCCATCCTATCACTATCTTCACCATCATCTTCCCTCGTGGACTTGACCCATTCCATCATATCATTGGGCGCCAAATGCAAGTGCTGCGATGGAGGCTTCCCTGTGAGAAGCTCCACCAACAAAATCCCAAATGCATACACGTCCGACTTACAACTTGGCTGGTACTGTTGGTCTTCATCATCATCTGTATTTGATGATGAATTGATCATGCGACTTGTGATTTCGGGAGCTTTGTATGCAGCAGAATCTGGGTCCTCCTCAGATGGCGGCGAAGTGGTGGCGAGAACGGAGAGGCAGTAATCGGTGAGACAGGCCTCGAAGTCGGGGCCGAGTAGGACGTTGGAGGACTTGAGATTGCCATGGACAAGCCTCCATGCTTGGTGGATGTAGGAGAGGCCTTGTGCTACATCCTCTGCTATTTTTAAGCATGATGTCCAGTGCAGCGGCTTGGCCCTTGCTGATTTTGAGCCTGCACACATTTCAGCGTAGCATGTTATTAATTAGGGACTTAATTTTAATAGTAGCAATTTTTGAGATTTGGGGTCCTAAGTTGGAATAACCTTTCCAAACCAATCAGAAAAAGAAACAAAGAAAACCTAAACCCTAAACCCTAAAGCTACTTGCTACTTTGCTAGTAAAGGACTACTATTCCCATACGTACAGTGGATGGCTTAAACAAAAGAACAATAGGCCAATCAGATCAGAATGAAATTAAACAGTCAAGTTTTGTTTTCATATGGAAAAATAGACAAAGGTTAAGCAAGTAACGTGACCTTGCACGAAAAGAAAAAAGAGTAATGTGACTAGGGCTCACAAGCCAACAATATGGTCTATATATAAAAAAGTAGCTTAGACTATGATTCTATGACTATTTTATTATCATGTCAAATTCCCAACGTCGTTTTAAATAATCACAGGCAAGATTCTCGGTGTTGGGAAAACAACCACATCTAGTCATCTAGTCATCTAGTCCCATCCATCATGTCCTAATAATCCAATTCTAATGATAACCCCAAAAAGAAAATGAAATCAACTCTTACGTGTCTAGTTCTTATTGGCTTACCTAAAATTCAAATCATCAAACTTTTATGGTCAAAGTGAGTGAACCCAGCGAGTCAAAACCCAACTCACCCAGTGATGATACTGATTACCGGAAGCAAATGAAAGTACGAGGACGAAGAAGTGGAAGCGGAGGAAGCATACCGTGAATGAGAGAGAAGAGGCTGCCATTGGGCTGGTAATCATAAATGAGGAGCCTCTCTTCCTTGGCCTGAAAATAAGCTCTGAGCGGAACCAGGTTCGGGTGTCTGAGTCCACCCACCGATTCCATGTGCCTCTCGAACACCTCCCGACTGGTCCCAGCCAGCTTCCCAGCATCAAGCCTCTTGACGCTGACGATCAGACGGTTGTCCAGCACCGCCTTGTACGTGGCCCCGATGGTTCCTCTCCCCAGTAGCTCTGCCGAGGCCCTCATCAGCTGGTCCAGCGAGTAAAGCTGCGCCTCGCCTGCACAGAACAACAAGCTCCCGCTTTTCACAACTTGAATCCCTTGTACCCTCTTCACCTTCTTCTCCAACTCCTCTTGCTCTATTTGCACCGCCGCCGCCGCCGCCTGTGCAGCCGCCACGTCATCCGAAGCTTGAGACATTGTGCGTTTCTGGGTTTTCTGTTTCTTCTTCACGGCCATTGCGAAGCAGAGAAGCGAGCAGATTAAGACGAAGACCCCGGAAGAGAACCCGATGATGACTAGAGTTCTTTTGCGCTTTTTTTGACACGGCTGAGTCAACTCAACGCCGCCGAGCTGTGCGCTGAGTGCCCGAGTAGGCGGCGGAGCTTGGTCGGATTCTTGGGACGGAGTGGGACCGAAAAATGGTGCGCTTGGGTGGCATTCTTTGTGAATAATCTCGCCGCAGAGACCTGGGTTCCACGAGAAGGACGATGGTCCGAAGCGTAGCAGAGTGGGCGTGACGGGAACCGCTCCGGTGAGGTTGTTTCCGGAGACATTGAAGGTTTGGAGGGAGGACTGGTTGAGAGGCGGGACGGGTCCGGTAAAGTGGTTCCAGTCGAGGCGGAGATAGTAGAGGCGGTCTAGAGCGGTTATCCAGAGCGGCAGTGGTCCGGTGAAGTTGTTGTAGGAGAAGTCCAGGGTTCGAATGCGGTGGAGGGATGAGAGTGAAGGCGGAAGAGAAGAAGTGAAGGAGTTGTGGTCGAGAAAGAGGGTCTTGAGGTTGAGGAGTCCGGAGAGATTGGGGATGGGTCCGGTGAGGGAGTTGTTCTGCAAGCTGAGGACCCGAAGCTGATCGAGTCGGGTCAGGGTGTCGGGTGCGAAAATGCCGCCGAGATCTAGGTCTTGGATGACAAGGCGGACCACTTTTGAGTGCGAGCATTCGACTCCTGGCCAGTGACAGAAGCGGAGGGTGGCGTTGGAAGAGAAGGGAACGGCGTCGTTTAAGTCTGCTTTGGTTTTGAATGCGACAAGGGATTCAGCATCTGAGACTGAGGGTGTAGAACTAGTAACCGAGAAGGCGCAGAGTGAGAGCAGAAGAAACAGGTGCCATTGCCAATATTTCTTCAGCATTGTTGAAGAAATGGAACCTCTCACCTCTCACACAGGAGTTTTGGTTTCTGGTTTTTACTTCGAAAAAAAGTATAGGGGCACCTGACAAAAGCATGTAAGAGCTGAGGAGCTGCTACAGCTACAGCTGTCGGACTGCAGACCTCAGAATCACGTGAACAAGCTAAGCTCCCAATCCCAGGGGGTAAAACTAAAACAGGTTTTCGAGTGCAACGTGGAGCACTATAGGTTCAATGTACATAAGGTACAACATAATTCCTGTATGGGACCGCACAACTTAATTTCTCTCTACCCAATAATATGTACTCATAAGTCATAACTCAAAAAATAGCATTATACGAGTATTATCCATTGAGGGATGATCCTGTCAGATCATTAAGGCTGACTTGTGTTCATGCTTTAGAGAGAATATTCTTACTTTTCTTAAAGTAAAAACAACCTTACTTCTTCAACTTTTCTCACTATTCGATATAAATTTATATGCATTCACATAATTAAATAAAAAATAAGTAAAATGAACATCAATCATTTCAATACTAAAATAAATTTTCCATTAAGAACGCAATTCAATCTATCCAACAAAAAAATTGACTACTCATGTGAGGCAAGGTCTCTATCATCAATTTTATTTTTTCTGGTAAAACAATAGACATTATAAAGAAAAGAACAAGAGTATCTGATACGGTCAAACAAGAAAATGAAACACTATGCAAAAAGTGTAGATCGAACATGCAATGAGACAATGGTTTTAATTCTCTCATGAATTTTCAAACAATTCCATGTGAGCTTACAGTTCTGTGAATTGGAATGTAATGGCTAATGACGTCGCTATATAAAATGATTGAAGGTCTTCTAAATCGAATGGGTAGTTGGGGTTTACAATATGTAGAAGAAACAAATGCCAAAATTTTCAATTTTTAATCCAAAGAAAGAAGACTCGAAGTTTGAACACATCCATTGAAAAAATACAGAAGAAACACACTCTTCGTATTCTGCACACGAAAATGTGTAGACATTGCAATGAAACGACCCTAAGCAGGCCCAAACATATTCACATAGATAGGAGTTGGATGGCTGGATCCATGTCAGCCTAGCATAAAACGACCAAAACTTTGGGCCTCAAAAAACATGTGTCAGAGATAAGTCTTGTTGGGTTGGGTGACTTGGGTCTACTCTCCCACCCAAAGTTAAGGACTACAGTCCTTCCTGACAAAAAAAAAGGTAAGGATGGGGAGTGTAATTTTGTATTATGGCTAGAAAAGTATAAACCCTTATACTTTTCTATTCCCTGAACCTTTATTGTGACTTGGGTCTACTCTACCCTAAACCCTAAACCTTTATTCCAGGTTAGAAAAGTATAATTTTGTATTATGACTTATAAGGGTCTTGGGCTATTTTTTCTATAACCAATTAGTTTTGAAATGGATGCCTAAATTCTTTAATGGTATTAGAGCATGTTCATTCACGTGTGTTAGGCCAAATGGTCACATGTGTTCCATGTCACCTCATATGAGTATAAGTTGTCCACGTATTTGGCTTAAGTGACGCCACAAGTGCAGGGCGTGTGAGAATGTGAAGTATTATTCTACATTTGAAAAATATAACCTTGCATTATACCTTATAAGGGTCTTAGATTACTCTTTCCAATTAGTTTTGAGATAAATGTCTATATTCCTTCACCTACCTTCTCATTTATCATCCACAATTTCTCATCTCATAAAATATTATCCACTGCACAAAATAATAATTAAAAAAAAAAACACAATTCCGTTACCGGGAGTCGAACCCGGATATAACAATCCAACTATAGTTTGCTACAACGGATGTTGGTGGTTTTTGGATGGAATGTGAAAAATTATATAACTTAAATCCGGAACTTTTGCATCTTGTATCTTTCCAAGCAAAGAGAACAAAAATTATAAATCTGCCCTGGGAGTTGGGATAAATTAAGAGAAAGAGAGTCTCTTAGCCTTAAGCACCTTATATATATACATAAGCTTCAAGTTATAAGCTGGAGGTTTGGTGGTTAGATGGGGCATTAACTTGTGTGCCAATGTGCTCTCTTGACTCTTCATTTTAATTATTGGCATGAAAACGAAAAGGTAGTAGACTAGTAGTACATTGGTCACAGGCCACCTCCACGTTTTCCACTTGTTTTACAACAATTATGCGAGAAAGAAGTTTCCACTTGCTATATGCAGCTCTCCATTAACAAATACATAGTACTTGAAACAATACTTGGCCAAGTGGCCAATGAAAGCTGTCTCATATTTAATAACAATTTTCTGTTTTGATAGGCCAATTCTTTGAAATTAAGTAGACCACAGAAGGAGATGGAGATGTAATGCGCTCATTGAATCGTCTGCCTCAACTAGGGGACATGTCTTACCTACCAGCACTTGGCTCAGGAAAGAGGGTGTCCCCAGAAAGTGACATTGTTGTGCCTTTGCAGCTTCTGGGACTGCAGCAGAGCAAGGCACTCTGTTCCGTCCCTGTTAGGACAAATTTTGGGACCATACTTTTTCAAAAAGTACCTTTTCTTTTTTTGCATTTATGATTCTCCATTATAGATATTCCACTTAATAAATTATCTGAATTAACATTGTAACAATATAACATACTATCTACTAAGAAAAAAACTTCCGAAAGTTCAAAACCTAGTACTAATTTGGATGAATTATACTTAACTTTCTTTTGCTTGCAAAAGGTGCATTTCTCCGTTAGACTATGCTCACTGAATATTTCATATTTTCAGTTGTTAATTCACAACACACCATATTTTAACTGCATGAAAAAAGTGAAAAGTCTTTTATGACTATATCAAGGAAACATCTCGTTTGCATATGAGATGTAACATGCATCTTACATTGCATTCGGTAAAAGAATCAATGACAGACCATGCATACAACTTCTATGAAAATTCCATATTACAAATAAAAACAAAAAAATTCAAACCCTTGCCTTGGAGATGAACAAATTAAGGAGATGAAGGTGAAGGAGCCACTTGAGGAAATAAAGAAGCAGACGAACCAAAATAAGGAAACACACAGGGAATGCAAGTATAAGACCACAAGTAGGGACATAACCTCGGATGTGCAAAGAAATCTGCACATTCTTCCACTGATCTTTGGAAAGGGAGATCCAGAATGCAGTTGTTCCTAACATCAAGCACTCCTCTCTCAATCAAGCTTCTACAAATTGGACCAACTTGTATGAAGTAATTATCTGACAATGACAAGTTTGCCAAATTCTCAAGCTCACAGACCACCTCTGGCACTATGCCAGACAGTAAATTACCAGCAAAATTGAGCTGCTCAACCTTCTCTAGGCAAGCCAAGGAGAATGGTAAAGGACCAGTCAACTGGTTGTTGCTAGCATCAAACACTATGGCCTCTTTTAGTAACCCAATTTCATAAGGCAAACAACCTGTTAACTGGTTATTTAGGAGTAACACTTCAGTCAGAGAAGACAGAGCTTTGGCAATGTCTCTTGGAATTGGGCCTATGAACTTGTTGTTGGCTAGGGTGAGGAGGAGAATATGAGAGCTGCCTAGATTATCAGGCAGCTTTTGCATAAAATTGTTGTTGTTGATGAGGAGGGCATCAAGGTTTTGAGTGAAAATTTGGGGTGGAACTGACCCAGTGAAAAAATTGAACCTTATGTCCAAGAAATTGAGGCCATCCAAGCCAAGAAAAGCAGCAGGAAATGGACCAGAGAATTGGTTGTTGCTTATATCAAGTTCATAGAGATAGGGGAGCTTGGCAATGTTGGCAGAGATGGTGCCACCAAAATTGTTGGAATTTGCATGGAATAGAGCAATATCAGGGAGTTGATCAAGAAACCCATCAAGAGTAGGAGCAGTGAGTTGAAACCCATTGAAGTCAATAGAGGCAAGGGCTGTTGCAGAGCTGTTGTATGGAGGGTTGTCACAGTAGAAGCCTCTGTAGCTGCATATATCTGAGCCTACCCAAGTTTTGGTGATGTCCAGAGGATCTGAGGTGATGATGGACTTGAATTTTTGGACAATTGGGTAAACTACTGCAAGCCTTTGATCTGCAAATACAAGTTTTTGTGTTTGAGGCAAAGCTGGGGCTGCTTGTGGGGTTATTTGCTGTGAACATTGGAGTGTACTGGTTGTGGGACATTTCTTTTTCTGGCTTCTGCCTCCGCTATCTCTTCTATGGCTTCCACCAAGAACGAATTCAGGTGCTTCTTTGTTGGTGTAGTGTGCTACAGAGTTGGCAATGAGACAGGTTAAGAGGATGAAGAAGGTTGAAACTACAGCTTTGGAGGGAGTAGTGCTTCTCATTCTTTCCTCAGCTAAACTATATTTGCTTCTTTTTCAGAGGCTTTCTAGTGCAAAAAGGTGGCAAAGAAGAGCAAATACAAGAAGAAGACTTCTAAACTTATAATTTAGCATAATGTTCTTATAATCAAATTATTGGGAAAGAGTGAAAGTTTGTTGGATGATTGGGTTAAGATGTAAAACTCATTAGTTGTCTGTGCAGCACTAATACAACAAAACATGTGAGATATTTACTTTTATAATGTGGGTCTCTCATGTTTTCTCAACCTCTTTTTTGGACATTGTGGATCAAGCCCAAAAACCAAAACTTACTTAAAACTAATGGGGCTGTAGCAACCCTACGACATCCTCAAGCAACAATTGTTCACTAACAGTAACAGTGATACTTTTTGACTTCTTTGCCTCCACAGGAGTTTCACTTTAGCTCTCCTGAATGAAAAAAGACAAATCTGCTCGTGTTATAATGTACCTACCAGTCCTACCGACATCCATTTCCTTGTGGTAGTGTGGGGATAATGCACCATTGGGTCCAACTGTCATCATTCTAACAAGGTGCATTGAAAATTTATATTCTGATCAAAATCGACATGAAACTTTGTAATTTTAACATCATTTTATCAGAATTATAATTAAAATACTGAATTGTGAAAAAAAGAAAAAGAAACCAGAAGTGGTATTCGGATATTTCAACAAATTTGGTTAATTTTTGAATTTTCGAACTGATATCTTTAGAGGTCAAATGTAACCTAATCAAGTTCTTGGAGTTAGTTCAAACGGTGAGCATAAATGAAATAATGAGTCGAGATTAAAGATGTGAACTAGTGGTACTATATTTATTTCTATATAGCTCTCTAATTTCATGAGTGACTCTAGGATTCTACTTGGCCCACTATTAGCTGGGCTGAGCTTAAGTGCTGAACTGTAAGTGCAAATTGACCCAAGAGTCAAGGACGGAACTTGTTACAATTCTTTGGGGCCCTTAGATTTTTGGCATAGTTTGGGCTTCTTCTGGGCCAGGAGGCAGAAAATTTGCGTGACCAGGATTTTTTAAACAGGTACTTAATAATTGGGGCATACTTTGAAAACCAAGCTGACTGTGCCGCAGTAGAAACGGGAAGATCACTTCAAACTCCTACGCAGAAAATAAACTAAAAAACATTTGATATGTTTGGTTAAGAGACGTCACAATAAAAAAACCAAAGCACCATTCAAACAAAGCATTTGATTAGGAGCAACGTTGTTGACCAGGAGTTCAAAGAACCCAAATCCATATAGGAGAACTTGTTCTACGACTTATCCGAAAGGATAATAATAAAACACTTTGAATATGAATATGCGAGAAGCGTTGGACTTATCTTATGCTTGATTTGAAAATAAGCAAGCAAGGGAAGGAGACATTAAAAATTTAAAAGACAACCTATCAACACCCCACCCGACCACATTGACTTTTTTTGCCTTATATTTACGGATTTACCTACAAATTAACATTTCAAGATTCTGCGACCCAACTAAATATAACCCAGAATCCATGTACGCAAATTAAACTTAGGAAATACAAAAATTAAGGCACCACCTAACAACACCAACATCCCCATAGTCCTCACCTTTCACCAATCACCATTACTAAATTAGGACTCAAGTTGTCAAACAACTCATAAAAGAAAACACTGAATAGAGCTAATGAGCTAGCTTAGCTATAGTGGGAATTGGAACAAGTAAAGTGGGCATCCTCAGCAAGATTCACCATCATGTATTTAACAATTCTAATGAGTATCAAAAACATAAATAAATAAAAGAACAAAAGTTAAACCCACTAGTTAGCATCATTGACCTCTCACCAAATCCATCATCTCTAAAACTATTCTATATCTTTCCCATATCTCTAAACATGGTTCTTAATCTGCAAAAGAATAAACCCAAAAAAGAAACAAAACAAAAAACAGAAGAGAAGAATCTAGTTTTGTATGGGCAGCTGGCGTACCCACTAATCCACTTGGGGTTGACTATTTTGTGCCAAACCATGATTTCCTGCAATTTAATAAAGGACAACTGTTTTGGGCCGTCCAATGAGTTGACTAAGATGATTCGAGGACGAAAGCAGCAGCAGCAGTTGCCTCCGTGACTTGAGAGTTGGAGTGATTGTGATCGCCTTCGTAGGTCACGATCAGCATGCTGGGATCGTCTACGGCGCGCTCCACGTGCTTGCGTGCAAGGCACCCTCTCTGGCTACTACACTTGTAATAACCCCTGAACAAAAAACCAAACACACATTCAGCAAACTCACCCGATACGTTACTGAGTCGATTGACTCGGAAGTAACCCAGAACAGATGACTCAGTAATGAACCTTGGATGAGGGGAACCCTTGATGGGTTTTTGACCGTACTTTCTCCATGAATAATCATCAGGTGGAATATCAGCCAATTTCATGCTGATGGCAGGGACTCTGATCACTCTTCTCACTTTGGATTTCCTGCTCAATTTGTTTTCACGCAATTTAAGTTTCAGAACCAAACTAAAATCACCATTTTGAATCAAACCCAAATCGAAAAAATTAAAACGAGTTAATGGTGACCAACCTTTTCTTGGCACAGTGGCACCGCCCAGAAGACGAGCCGCATCTGAGAGCCACTTCATCAACAGAATGGCATTTCCTCTTCAACGACGACGAAGACAGAGGAGGCTTACCCGCTGACACCGCCTGTGACATGTTTGTGAATTGAAACCCAGAAGACGACACGGACAGTGAGCGTTGCAGAGTGTCGGCGTCGCCAGTCAACGAAGACATGAACGAATTCGCAGCAGAAATCGGCGGTGAAGGATTGAAATTGATGGTGGTAGTTGAATCCTTTCTTTCAATGGACCCATTTTTGTGAGGCAGAGGAGGTAAACGCAAACTGGGTGTGGGGCAATAAAGCTTGAAAGCAGAGGGTTGCTCTGGTTTCGGAAAACGGGGCTCCGGAATCGAAGGCTTCGGGTCTTGGGTCGGAGTTTTTTGTGGCGGCGGTGGTGGAAGAAGCGGAGAAGGAGCCTTTCGAAAACGAGCGTGACCGGTTCTGCCGCCTCGGTCTAGCAACGAAATCACCTTCTTGAACTTGTTGACAGCCATGTCCGCCACAGCTTTGTACTCTGTAGCAGAAGCAGAAGCTTCAGGGCTCGAAGATGAAGAAGAAGAAGAGTCTTGGAGTTGGTGTTGCTGAGAAATCAAGGTTATGAACTTCTCGACGCTCTGAATCCCAGCCGAGGCCGCTTCTTTGACAGCGTTCTCCTCCATTTTGGCTGCAAAGCTATCAAAACAACCCATCATGAGCTCCACGGCCATTTCCTCAACACCATGAAAATGGCGATGACTACTGTAAATATAGATTGATTTTGTTGGAGAAGAAGAGGGGAAATTAGTAAGATGACGAGGAAAGCAAAAAAGAAGAGAAAAAGGGGATTCGAGTCAAACTGAATAACTGATGCCCTCCCTCCCAAGGTTGCAAAGTCATTGGCTCTCGATTCCTCTTCATCTGCCGTCAAACTCACAAGCCAACCAGGGCTTTCCACGTGGCAAAGTTCGGCCACAACATTGAACCGCTTGGAGACCGTGTATAAATGATGAGAGAGAGAGTGGGGATAAGGTCAAAAGGCTGGGATTAGCCGTTGGATCGCTGACTGAGAATGAAAAATCAGGAAAGAGAGAGAGTTAATTGGGGACAGTGATGTAGAGAGAGTTGACCATTTACAGCTTTTAATGCAAAAGTCATGGAGTGAGGCGGTGGGGTTGTTTGGCCGCAGAGAAAATCTGAAAGAAAAAAAAGTGGTGAGGTTGTGGGACCCAGAGGGGTTCGTCTTTAACCACACTGGAAGCTACGTCAAAGCCTCTACTCTCAAGTCACATGGGATTCTTCTTCCCATCGAATGGGGCCATAGCCAGTATCCGTTGATTAATTTGATCAATAATTTTGCAACGATGATCCCAATCAAAAATAACAGTGCACATAAATTTGAATTATCAGAACTCAGAAGAAAACATTACAAGATTCTTGCTGGCAAACTTGGAAAGATTTTCATTGGTCGATGACAAAAGAGAGGGCAATAAAGAACAGAGCAGAAATATTCTACTTTCTGCATGTCGATTATTTTAGTCAAACATTCTCTTTTTAGAAGGAATTCAAAATGTGCAACCGTAGAATTTCATAAATGATCAACTATTGTCAAGGAAACTTTATTCTGAAAAATGTATAAAGGATACAAATGTAGGGCGCATATGTTATGGAAAGCATTCATAGAGTCATGATTATTATATATGCTAATTGACTTGATTGGCCACACTTTTTTTTAATCTTCTATTGATTTTGTGTTTGCGTGCCTTATTATTTCCTCTACCCAAAAGCCAATATGTGTGAAATTGATCTATTATCAAGAAGGGGTATTCATAATAATTTACTTTAATCTAAATACATTGTTCTAGTCTTCTAAAAAAAATTAAAAAATCTATGGTCCGTAGACTTTATTCAATTTGTGGTTGGAGTAAAAAAAAACTTTTATGAGATTATCCTAAATATATTTTGTGTATATCTCGTCACATGATAAGAGAGATAAACACATAAAATATACAAAACAATGAAAGTGTTTCTTGATTGTAGTCGACTCTTTTCAATTTTTAAAGAATAAATCTCAGAATTCAACTTTTAATAAACAACTGGTAGCCATTAGAATACCATTACTCTCTTTCTTTGATTATTGTTGTGATTATTAATTAAAATTATTGTTAATTCCACCCAAATCCACTGTCTAAACTTTTTTTTTTAATCAATTCGGTGTCTAACTTAGCCTTTTGTGATTCGTTTTTTTTGGCCAAGACCTTTTGTGATTCTTTAATCATTAGAACTAATGCCATGACTAAGTTGCTTCTCCAAGTAACCATGACCTCATCACAGACTTTGAAAAAAATATACTAGCTACTTCAAAAATCAAAATCTTGAATTTGATTCAATGTATCCAAAATTCCTTCCAAAACCCGCCAATAGTATTATAGTAGTACAATACCATGACTGTTTGCAAAAATACTATTCTTCACTCACTATTACTATTTTTCACTCGAATCCACAATTGCAAATTACAAAAAGACATTTTTATTGCAAGTGCATATATATTTCTCTTATTATATGCCATAACTGGTAATCTGCAACTCCCACCCATTACCAAAAAAAGAATCCAATTCACAGTTAAGTGAAACAATGAATGATACCAACAACATGCATCCACCCTTGTACCTAGCTAGTTAATAACAAATCAGAGACTCTGAAAAATGAATAATGAAGAATAATAATGAATTTACCTGTTTCGTAGAATTATATTATGCATTGAACTTCTGCTTTTGTCCTTGAATGAACCACCAAACCTGAACTCACTGAACTGAATTGAATTTAGAGAGAGAACAAGAATTGAAGGATGCAGTAGTACTGGTTGAGTTGAGAGAAACAAGACAACACAGGAGAAGATATAGAGAAAATTTGTAGGAAAGGAGTACGTAGCTAGGTTTACGCGTGGCATTGACATGGAAAGTTGGAAGGTGGTCAATTAAGGTCAATGTACATGAAATTTTGGCATAGGTTTTGTGTATCTTTCTTCGAAATTTCCATGGAAGATGCAAGATTTTGAGGTAAAATTCAATTGGAGCCCAAAATTGTTGACTTTTAAACTTTTCCTATTTAGGGACGTTGATTAGTGAAGCAGTACTGAAGCCTTCCCGATTTGTGAAATGTGATGCGTGGTAATGGCTTAAACTTCGCGTCCTTCGATCCCAATTATAAAACAGTAAAACACAGTACCAATTTCAGAAGTTTTCGTTTAGACGTCAACTTAAGCTTTTTGGTTAACTTCATAGTTCATACTTAATTGTCCTAAACTCTATATTTCTACGTGGTTACTTATTGCATGCGTGCACAAGAGGGCTTATTAATTGACTTAGTTAAGTAGACCAGTCAAATTAAGTTATTTGGTATTTTAGTGTGTGTTTAATTAGACTTATTTCGCACAGTGCTTTATTAACCAAAAAAAAAAGTTGTGAACTCAAGTGTAGAAATTCATGGGGTGCGATGAAATGGACCAAAATGGCTATAATGGATGCACCATTCTGTTGCAAATTTAACTCCAACAATTGTGATTCTAATTGTACCCATTTAAAACCCTTTCTATTTAGTCTCTTGTTTTGGGGAGGAAGTTTTGGTTAAAACTTAATTTGGATGAGAAGATTTTATTAATTAATTGACTTATCCAATTAAGTTTCTTTGTAAATGGATCAAATGGTGGAGTTAATTGCTCCAGTAATACGGTAATACTATTATTACTTATCCTCACACCCCTAACCACCCGATTTCGCCTTCTTTCACGGAACTTACTAACTTAGGCAGCTTTTGAAAAGAACAAAAAAACAAACAAAAAAAAGAGGAGAAAGTTCCTTGAAACTCCGGCCAGTACTTTGTAATTGTCACCTTCATAATGACCTGCCTCTACTGAAAAGTTCAATTGAAAATTCAAGCATAGATTTGGAATTGGTTGATTAGAAAAGATCCGTTGAATTATTTTCAGATATGGTTTTGGCCTTTTGCAGCACTAGACAATTTGATTGAGCATAAAAATCAGGTTTGGGTAATATCATGATATGCACGTGCGTGAATACTCATTACATTATTTTTTAAACGAGTCGGATATATAGGTGTCAAACAAGTCGGGCTGGACTGGAGTTTTGAGCCCATCAGACATGGCACGGCAGGAACAAGTTTTCCCATCAAGCCGGCTTGTTTTGACACCTCTATGTGGATACTGATTGTTCTTTGAAGATTAGGATAAATAACTTGTAGCTGGCAACTTATAATTGAGATTTGCGACGCTGAATTATAGATCATGCATCTCTAATTCTCTTGTATGGCTTAATTATACGAACAATTTGCGAATTTATCCCCAATCTCATTTGAGTTTGCGAACTTTACTTTTAGATTCTATAATCCAACTTTTTGACATTACTTAGTTCAGTTCTATTCGTCAATTTTATTCAAATTGTCGTCAAGTATATGTAATGAATTAAATTACGGATTTCGAGGGTTCACAAATATAGAATTTTCGATTTCGTTGTAAATTTAAACTAAAACAATTGAAACTTTTAACAAAATTTCGATAATTTCGTTTATGTAATATTTAGAATCTCAAAAAAATGGAAATCACATATATGCACATGAAAATCACATATATGTTTGGATGATTAGTGATGCTTTTGTCTCCCAAAAGCGAGTCACGTCCTTGTAACGTGCAAAAGATTTGATGGAAATTTAAATAAATTTTACAAACAGGGCTAAAGTGAGTAATATGGAAAAATTAGTGGACCATAAAATTCAAAAATACAGTATACGGACTCAAGTGAAACTCGAGGTAAAATTTGTATTATTTTTTGTCTACCTATTATTAGGTGTAATGAAGTCTATAATTTTGGACTTCAGTCAAAACTCTAAAACGATAGGTGTTAGTCTAAGGCCTGTCAATAAAATGGACCGGCCTGTGAAGTACCCTTAAAATTTGCCCAAGTCCCAATGGCCTAAAATCAAAAGAAAAGGGTGTACAGGCCCTGAGCATCTAACGAATAGGGCCTAATACAAGGAGGAAGTGGGCTAGAAATGTTGAGGCCCATGTCCAAGAAAAGACCCAAGCACGCTGCAGCAAGTGTCTACAACTCAAAACAAGATGCATTGAGCTTAATTTGAGGACCAGATGGAGAGAGGCAAGTGGATAAGATGCATCATGCACCCAACCCACCCATCTACATCATGTATCTTAATACTTAAAAAAGCCGTGCCAAAAACAACTTAATTAATTTCCTTTGTACGTACATGGCTAGCTTAATTAATTTGAACCAGGGACTAAAACTTTCACAATTCAGACACAACGCCAATCGCCGAATGACTAACTTAACCAACAACACCAGTTGACGTGTTTGCTTACGTACGTGTTATACTACAATATATACTACAATTTATTTAATTCTTCATCTACTTGTGTCCATACCCTTTTCCGTTACTACAGTTAGGATCGACTATGTTTTCTCTTTTTGTCTATATATCAAATTAACCAATTAAGCTTCTAGCGGATTTCTATTATTTGATCAAACAGTTTAATTTGTATCCTCTACTATGGGTCCCAATTATCGTTGCGATATAAGTGAAAACAATTTATCAAATGGTTCTGACCAAAAAGAAAGAAGGAGTGGACCAATCCAATCCAATTATCCAAGTATAAATACAGTTATGGAGAAGTGGATAAATAGAGAGAAACTCCCATTGCAGTTCAGAGATGATATTCTAGAATCTTCAAAGTGGTTTGTGTAAGAATCTGTAAAAATGGGATGGGCACTTGGGAAGGCAGCTTGGCAAAGATTAATGACTTTGGATGGTTGTGCGTTATAGTGGAGAGAAGTAGTGATGAGGTCACATGCCTCCCACTGTTTTGGATCATTGAAAATATTCTACTGATGGGCTGTGGGCCCACTATCCCCCTCCAGAACACTGTTCCACATGGGTATGCTTTGGCCCAGTAATTGATGACCCACTTGGGCCATTCCTATTGGAAGAGAAGAGATTCAGTTTTGATAATTCAGACTTGTTCCACATGAGTATCGTTGGTTTTGTTGTGTTAGGCTATTAGCTTTTGAAATATTGAATCAATTTGCATCTTTTGGACCCCACCACACTCGTCGAATCTTGGCCTTAAGTCCCCTAAATTTTCACGTCTTATCTTTCTCTAATTAAATATTTTTAACAGATAAGAAAGGTAATGGGCTCTGATAGGATGCATATATGACAATGTAAATTATTGGGAGCAAATTGTGCAATCAATCTAATGCCATCATTAGTCTATAAAAATCTTTTTATATTGTAACCTTACCCCCCCCCCTCCCAAAAAAAAAGGTTCAATAATTCATTCGATATTCTTAAATATTTTAAACACATTTATTCTTTGAATAATTTACCTTTCCCAATCCTTCAATAGCATGGCACTAGGTATGGCCACTACTCACTAGATTTGGTTTATGGTTGGTACTAGTTTGGTTGGGTAAAACCACAACCATTTTGATAAGGCCCTTTACTAGATTGGCTTTGGTTTGATTTATACTTCAGCTAAACCCTAAAATAAGTAATATTTACAGACTGGTGGCACCTTTAAAAACTAAAAAAAAAAAAAAAATTATTACTTCATACTATTAGACAATTAAATATGTTAACCATAAATTTAGTCAATAACATAATTAAGTTAAATGACAATTTGTGTGTGTTAAGTACATTCGTTAAGGTAAATTGTTCGGTAGCTACATCTGCATCTATAGTTACAGCTGAATTTTTTTAAAAAAAATTTTATACTTGAATCTTAACATTTGTGAAACTGATTACAAATTTTATAGTGTGTTTTTAAGACATTTATTAGTTGTTTTTAAGCAACTATCAAGCGCTTGACAAAAAGTGCCGCTCTTGTAACTTAATAATACGTTGGCAAAAAAAAAAAAAACACTTAATAATACAACATGCAATCTTAATACGTAAATAAATTAGTAATTTTGGCATGAAAATTTAAGGACCCAAAAATTGTAAGATTGCAAATGTAAACACGTCGTTTCATGTTGTTGCATCCCATGACCAGCCCTCTATACTCTACATTTCCCACCTAATCTAGTATAATTTTGTGTCGTGTGATGGGTGTTGGTTTGGACCATTGCATAAATAAATATCTATTTAAAATGCTCAATGGCCCACGCAAAAGCAGCGAACCAGTTTGTATCTTCTCAATTAATATCATTGCCCTCCTAATCAATGGTATGAGTATGACCGTAATTAAGACTTTGACAATGGGCATAAGTGTAGTATTATTTGTTTTAATGTGTACAGAATATGACAATTAATAAATGGAATAAAATTATGGGTGCATCGAATGGAATCACAAAGGAAATAGAAAAGGGTAGAAGGTATTATTTTTTTGTTTGCTAGTGATTTATTTGATCATAAAATTCTTAGCCAACACTAAAAATATTTTCAACCAAATAAAAAATTAGAAGTGACGTGACACAGTGTCCAGCGATGATAATGAAAGGAAAGGAAATAATTGGTGCAAGCAACATGAAAAGTCTCTCCAAACTTGATGCGGGCCCTACAAGAACACAAACAAATAAAAAGAGCAGTCTCTATCAGACAGTCTCCAACTCGTACAAGATAGTAAGATACCAATACAATACAAGGCAACAAGTGAACAAACAAAGCCTGACTACGTGGCAATATGACCACCCTTTCCCTCCACCCCCACGGCCCCACCCCATTAAAACTCTTCATTATTCTCTAACCCACACCCATCGGAACCCCCTGGTCGGAGTAACCGGCGGTTAAAACGACGCCGGATACTCATTAGGCTTGGACTTGGCTCCTCTCCAGCCTATCATATCTCATCCACGTGGGTCCCACACTCCTATTGTATTCTGAATTTATGATATTACTTTTTGGGACAAAAAAAAGTTCTATGTATAATGTATTTCATTTCTTAGATGAATAAAACATTTTGTATTTGAAAATTTACAAAAATTAGTATTATTTAAAGATTTTAGCCTTATTTTTTAAGTGCTTTTGAAATCTACATATTTAATTTTTAAATAATGTTCAAACTCTCCCAAAAAAATACTCAATAACTCAATTATTACTCAACAGAACTCGAGTGTGAATTAGAAAAAAGGAGTTGTTACAAAATTTCACTATAGTTTATATCTTTCATATCAAATTACATATTCTTATGATAATTTTTTTTGGTCAAAATTCTTACGATAATTAATTAAATTGAATAAATATTCAGTCACCCCCACCCTCCTTTTGCCTTTATAAGCACACCCCACCTCTCCCACTTTCTCACACCCATTCATTTGCGACTGTACTACTACTCCCTCACCCTCTTTTTTAGCCTCCCAAACAGAGCAAAAAGAGGGTCTTGCTCTTGGACACCAAAAAACCATGGGTCCGTACAGATCATCGTCTTTCATGGCGATCCTCCTCTTCACGATCTTCACCTTGTCGTCGGCCCTGGACATGTCGATCATCGCATACGACAGCAACCATGTCGCCGACAAGTCCAGCTGGCGGACCGACGAGGAGGTCATGTCCATCTACGAGCGGTGGCTGGCGGAGCACGGCAAGGCCTACAACGCCTTGGGAGAGAAGGAGAAGCGGTTCAAGATCTTCAAGGACAACCTCCGGTTCATCGACGACCACAACTCTCAGAATCTAACCTACAAGCTCGGCCTGAACCGGTTCGCCGATTTGTCCAACGAGGAGTACCGGTCCACTTACCTGGGTTCCAGGAGCCGCGCCGCCGCCAAAAACAGGCTCTCCAAGCCCAAGACCAAGAGCGACCGTTACGCGCCACGTGTCGGCGATTCGTTGCCTGACTCCGTTGATTGGAGGAAGGAGGGCGTTGTCCTTCCTGTCAAAGACCAAGGCAGCTGTGGTGAGTTTCCTTACTACTTTACTGTCGTCTAGCGGCTACTACTATTTTATTTATTTATTATTTGCTTTAAATATGTTTTTGTCATTTGATTAATATTAATTAATCGTTACTGCTTTAGACTTTTGGATTTGCTTGGTGATAAAGCAAAGGTATGCGATTAGGGATTCGTTGACTTAGATTATCTGATCGATTGCTTGCTTGCTTAAACAAAGAGGTTGGCCTAAAATCAATTTTCAATTAATCAATTAGACTGCTGATAATTACTGATGAGCTTGACGGCCGAGCTGTGTAGTCTGTAGCTGACCTTCCAAAATTAGAGTTTGAAGTTCCCAGGCAGGTTTCCAGGAGGTGTTGAGGCCATGGATTCTTTGTTGGCTAGTTTTACTGTTCTTGTTTTACCTTGGAAGTTAACTTTTTAGTTTTTACGCTGTGGCCGGGCCCACAATTTTCACGCTATTTTTCGTAGATATTTTCATAAAACGGCAGGCCGTAAGATTTTTGTATTTTAATGATTGGAGAATTATTTGTGATGGGTAAATATTTGTATAGAATTGTTTTGAGTATTAACGCATTCAATTTGATTATATTGAAGGGAGTTGCTGGGCATTCTCAACAATCTCCGCTGTTGAAGGGATCAATAAGATAGTTACTGGCAACCTGATCTCACTATCTGAGCAGGAGCTGGTAGACTGTGATAAAACATACAATGAAGGATGCAATGGAGGTCTCATGGACTATGCCTTCGAGTTCATCATTAACAATGGTGGCATTGACAGTGAAGACGATTATCCTTATAAAGGATACGATGCCACATGTGACACCTACAGGGTTGGTACTTGTCCCTTACAAGCAGAACTCAAAACACAGAGCTATCTTCTCACTTCTCACCCTTTTGGTCTTTCTTTAATTTGTCTTTGCAGAAAAATGCCAAGGTGGTCACAATTGATGATTACGAAGATGTTCCTGCGTACGATGAGAAAGCACTGCAAAAGGCTGTTGCCAATCAACCAATTGCTGTTGCCATTGAAGGAGGTGGCAGGGATTTCCAGTTTTATAATTCGGTAAGTGTTTTGCTTTATATCACAAAATTTTATTTTGATGGTTTCTCAAGTAGAACATGAATGTAATGAAGTAATTTGGGTTCAAATATTTCAGGGTGTATTTACTGGACGGTGTGGTACAGCACTGGACCATGGTGTTACTGTTGTTGGGTATGGTACTGACAATGGAGTTGATTACTGGATAGTGAGGAATTCATGGGGTGGAAGCTGGGGAGAGAACGGCTATATCAGAATGCAGCGTAATCTGGCCAACACTGCCAATGGGATATGTGGAATTGCCATGGAGGCCTCTTACCCAATCAAGGAAGGCCAGAATCCCCCTAACCCTGGTCCATCTCCTCCATCTCCCATAAAGCCCCCTCAAGTTTGTGATAATTACTTCTCCTGCCCTCAGAGTAACACCTGCTGTTGTATTTATGAGTATGGAAAGTATTGCTTTGCTTGGGGATGCTGTCCTCTCGAGGGTGCCACCTGCTGTGACGACAATTACAGTTGCTGCCCGAATGACTATCCCATCTGTAATGTCAATGCAGGAACCTGTTTGATGGTAAGACCATTTCAAATTTGCTAGTTTAGAATCAAAATTCTACCATATGTACACGTATCACATACATACACATACATTTTTAATTCTTAAATTTTGACAGATCCGCTTTTCCATTACTAAAGTATAGATTCTCTCACTATTAAATTTATTTGTATGTCATGCGCTATCTGTACCATAGACGAATGAAAAACCACTTTGTTTTTTCATAGTTTACTAGATAAGCTATGTTTGCTTACATTATATTCCTTCTTGCTTGCAACAGAGCAAGGACAACCCACTGGGAGTGAAGGCATTGAAGCGCACTGCAGCGAAGCCTCATTGGGCTTTTGGAAGTGATGCCAAGCGAAGCAGTTCTTAGGCAAACATTTATGCAGTGGGTAACTAAAGTTAGGGAAGAAGAAAAATTCATAGCATGCTTGATGTTCTTCTTCTTCATTTATCATATACCGCTTACTTACATATCCACCATTTAAGATGCCAAGAAGTAGATGGTCTGTTATGGATTGTTTCAGATGCTGATTTGTATATAGCGCCCGTATTTCTGTTGCATTTAAGACAAACAGATTGTTGTTAATTATTTACCAATATGCTCTGTAAATTCAGTCATGACTTTGGCATTGCTTTTATGAAGTGCTTTATTCCCATCCTGTTTGTAATTTGTTCAATGCTGGAACATGTTCTTTCATTTGACTAAAATGTGCAAACACCCTTCAAAAATCAAGTATGGGTTCAATTGCAATTTAATACTTGTCTTGCTATACTATAGTTTACTTTCATAAACTGAATTCATAAGAAATCAAAACTCGAAATTATCAGGAAACAGAACACTATAAACAAATGCAAGAACATGTATACCCAACAAAGCATTATGAAATAGGCCAAAACACAGAAATCTATCAGAGGTGTGAGGGTGAAGCATCTTTTGTTCTGGCATGAGAGTGTGAACTTTGAAATAAATTTTTGTTGTTGTCAGAACTTTGAAATAAATAGCCAAAGTATGAGTAGGAGCAATGGGGTTGGGTTAGGGTCGGAGCATTGGGCTTACTACTTAGAATAAGGGTGGGCTAAAGCCTAGTATGTTTCTGGGCTAGGGATTTAGGCCTGGGAACACAAGTATGATTATAGCCTAGGGGGCCCAAGTGTGGCTCAGGCTTAATTTGGCTCAGAGTTTTGTTCCATGTCCCTGGCACACTCCTACACTACTAAAAATGTTCCTACTCTTTGAATTAGAAACTTTTAGGGGGTCCATGGTCAAAAAATAAAATACAAAAACTTTCAGGGGGTTTTATCAGAAAAAAAATAGAAAATAAACAAAAAGAAAAAGAAAGAAGCTTCCAGTGGGAAAAAGTGGCTGAAATAAAACTTTAGAGGGAGAGCTAGGTGATCTCCAAAACATGGTGTTATGACTACTGACATTAATATGCTACTGACTTTAACATTTTCATGTTGATGAATGATGAAAATGCCATGCTTCTATCCAATGGTCTCCAAGTTAGACTCAAGGTACCAACTCCTACATCTACTCCACTTTTTCACAATAGGCTAATTGAGTTCACATTCAACAATCCATTCATCTCAGAACATTTAAATCCTCATTATAGCATTAAAACTGCTACTGCTTCCATCAACTTTAGATCATTTTCCATCAATTTTTATTTCATTCAAGTAGAATTCTACTAATTGATTGAAGCTAACACACATTAATTGACGATTGACGGCCACCTCAATTCAAGATGTTGATTGGTTGTTCATATTTTTGTGATTGCATGAATGGGTTGTGGACCTTCTTCTGGTTGCTAACTTCAACTGTAATAAACCCACTTGTCCCATTTGACGAAAAGAAGCCATTCGCTTTTTGTTTGGTGAGGAATTCATCAACAAAAATGGGTCGGAATTGAAATTTGCCAACTCAAATGGGCCCAAACCTGTCGAGGCTTTTATGTCCATTTCCAAACGACAAGTTTCATAGCCAAATAAAACCGGCATGTCGTACTTTCACACCGCACAACACAACTTGTTTTCTTAGGATCACATTCACCCAACAAAGATAGAAGAAAAATCTCAAGATTGGGGCCATCCATTTTGCTGGGAGGTGGTGGATACCATATGTCGCATGCAACCCACATCTTGATCCAACTCAACAACAATCTCTGGTCATTTTTCATCATCAATTTGGGTTTTGGGGACCATTGCACATATTGGAAGACCACTCCCCAATGGGATAGGGATAGACCACAACAATAGTCCTACCCCACTCTGCCAGTACCCCTAGGTGCCCAACTCTCAATCAGTGCAGCTGGAGTTAATACCCACATGATTAGGACTTAGCAACTTTTAAGGTACTTAATCAAGCTGCAGTTGAATCATAATTTTTTTTTTTTTATTCTGATTCGCAATCTGCTGTCATATATTGTCTGATTCTGAATTCCCAATGATTATAACCAAATTAAGAGAAAATAAGATATGTTCTCATGTTACAAACATTATGACATGGAAGAGTAATTACACACACAATATATATATGTATTGTCCTAATTAATTAAGATTTAGAGCACTCTAAGTCTCTCCCTCCCTTACAGGTCCATATATTAATATATATATGTATTGTCCTAATTAATTAAGATTTAGAGCACTCTGAGTCTTTCCCTCCCTTACAGGTCCAAATCCTAAGTCTACAGCTCCTCCATTTTCCAAACCAAGATTATGGTTTATGGAACCCTACTTTTCTTCTTGAGCTAAATCTAAATGACAGGATGACTCTATCTTCATAACTCCCCCACTAACCTTCAGCATCTGCTCTGCACTATTGTTGTTGATGCTGCTGTTGTTCATAAGCATAGCTGTGTCTGGAGCTTCAATGGCATTATCATAGGATGGGATCACTGAAGGTAGCTTTGATAGAAGAGCTCCAAGGCTGCATGAAATGGAAGGCAAAAGAGGTGGAATTGGCCAAGTGGGTGATCCTACCATCCCATTTTGTGGGATGTTCCAGTCCAAGTTGATGGACTTGATCTGGGAATCATCAGCCATTTCATTGAACAATCTCTTGACCCCAGCCAACTGGTGCTTGTCATAGACTGATAAAGCTGTTTCATGGCTTCCAATCATCTGGGTATTTGGTTTGAGGATGTAGGGGTGTTGGATAGGTAGGTATGGTCTTTGCATGGCAAAAACACCTGGTATGCTCTGGAGGTAGCTGAATTTCCTCTGTATGTTGATTACCAGATTGAGATCTTCCAATATCTGAAAAACCCATCAGTCATCAATTGAGACATTGCTGAAAGTTTAAAAGAAAAAGTAAAGGAGAGAGAGATAAAGACCTTGTCAAAAGAGCCGAGTTGAATTATGCCTCCTCTTACAGAAATGATTGCAATAGTCTGTACTAGTTGAAAAAAGAAAGAAAAAAGACAAGATAAGCCTCAATGAATTGGTGGATGACTGGATGGTTATAAGGAAGATTTTGAAAGTAACAACCTGTATGCCTGATTTGAATTGAAACTCCCAGGCCCTTGGCTGCTGTACATAAGAATAGTTAAGGGAAAATGAGGATTAAGAAAAACAAGAACTTTAAGCTTGAATTTATTTTGTAAGAAGAATACTGTATTGAATTGGCTTACAGGTTCAATGGATACATTCCAAGAGGAAATGACGCTAGGATCAGCTTCATTTGGTGTATCTCTGAACACCCATTTATGACTATTATCTGCTGCTATTTTCCCCACTAATCTGCACCCCATATAATGCAAATTAATCATCCCAGCCACTAATGCCAACCAAAAATATTAGAAGGCAAATTCTTACCCTTGTCCATAATTATAGACCTCATGGGACATTTTGAAGAAGATGTCAGCTCCAAACCTCCCTTTAATGTACCCACTTCCTGCTTGCTCACATTCATAGAAATCACAGAACCCATCTTCCCAAACAAGAATCCTGAAACCAAAATTCACTTAAAAGTCATCATCAGAATGAGAAAAACATGGAGCTTTGTCACAATTCTTTGTCAACTTTACCAGTTCCTTTCGTTTCCTTTGGAGCGATCAAGAGCAGTGCCTCCATAATCCCACCTGCAACAAAGCAATGTGACTTATAAAACTAACAGCATTATTAGCTTTGCATGAGAATAGAATGAAATACTGATCATCATCTGTCACTTGTAACATGGACTCTTACTTTGGAGGAGGATAGTTCCGAGGCAAGATCCGCCAGAAGACTGCGTACACCCACTTGGGAGAATTGGAAGAAGAATCTGATGAACATGAACACAGGCTCCTCAGTGTGTGCTGCAACAGACAATTAAGCATGGGAAGTCCACTTTCCATTGTCACACACTCACACATAGAGAAACAGAGAAACAAAGAACACAGATTTTTGAGCTAGCAGTTAGCTCTGTACTAGTCCTGTTTCCATCACAATTAAGAGAAAAAGAGGAAACTTGGACCTCGCAATGTTCACTCGCAGACATGAAGTGCTGGGACTTGGAGTCACTCCAACCAATCCCCACAGTGCAGTGGCCCTGTGAGGTTGTTTCAAGGTGGGGACCTCAATATTTACGATTCAGCAATAAAGCACTTAAATAATGTACTAGATGGATCACACACTGTGTGTACATTTGGTCTAACAGTTCATCATACTGTCTCTGGCAGCTAACATCACCGTAATGGTTTGCCTTTTTCTTGCAGTGGTCCTCAAAATACTGACTGTGGGTTTGCTCTTTCTTCACTATAAATTGCACCAAACTTTGTCCATACAATGGGCCCCTCCCCATCTACAATTGCATGCTATTTGCTATGCGCGTTTTCACCTCCATCTTTAATCGACTTTAACATAGGCTTAACTCATTGTAATGTCAATGTGTACACTTAATGCATTAAATTACTAGCTCTTGCTGTTTCTATTGTGAACACTAACAAGTACCAATAAAACATGTGATTGTGAAGTACGTCTATAATTTTGAGTCTACATAAAGTTCTATAGAGAGTACCGTTGACCAAAATCAAATTAATTACAACAGCTTATGAACTAGTTAGTTCCGAAGCTTTGGAAATGTTCTTGGTTTTACTTTTAAGTTTTAACCTTCCAAATTTCTGTTGTTGCCTTGCACTACCTACTCTCTCTTTGACAGTGGACACTTGCCATTTTACCCACCAACCCAGTTTGTGTGATCTCTGCCTCTGCCCTCTGCCCTCTGCCCTCTGCCCTAGGTATCACACACCAACCACATTCACAAAACTACCAGCAAAAAAAAAAAGAGAGTAGCACAGAAGAAACAGCATCCCATTGGTGACAGATTATAAATATATATTGATGCTCATGTTCATCATTCATCACAGTAGTTTGTGCTGCATACTGTCTGTGTCAAAGGACCATCTGAAATGAGTACTCCTGCCTCAAATATAACAATACTAGTTCAATTATTGTTCATATGTCTGAATCTACAATCTATACTTACCCTAAGCCACATGGATATACTGATAATGCATGGCCCCTATGCATTTTGTCAAATTAAGTATTGGGGAATTTCAAAGCCACAAACAATGTGCAATGGAGGTTACACAACAGAAAGCTAACATGAAGCTTTGAATTAAATGTCTAAGTCTTTGGCTTTGCTGACATTTGTCCTCACTCTCTCTTTGCTGATTTGAGATTTTGAGGACCGTACACTAATATTGAATTGTGATTTTCTTGAATTGTTAATTTTGTTATTGTACTATTATTTGAGAATGTGTCATATTCAAATTCCTTAATAAACATATGATCGTTCAAGCTCATTAACCTATTTGAAACTCAAAACAATACATAATTGATTACTGTGTAGGTGAAATATTTATTGCCTACTGTGCCATGTCAATATAGAGATCAAGTACAAATCTATTATAAAGTTTTTTTTTTTTTTTTTGGAAATTTTTTTTAAATGACTTAAAATTTGACCCTTGTGTCAATTCATAATATGAAGTATAGGTTGTACCAATCTGCCTCATCAACCTTACTTTTGATGCCAATATGTCACTTTCGTCAACTCGGTTTGCAAATTTAGTCTAAAAGTGATGACACATCACGCACATAATCACTTTTTCATGGGTAAACTCATCATTTTACTGGTAATATAAGAACATATAATTCAAACCACTTCACGCAAGTGACCATTTTTTGGACAAAAAATGTAATTAGACTAATGAAAGGGGAGAATTGGCTTCAAAATTAAAGTTAAGGAGGACATATTGATACAACTCATTGTTGGTGTGAGTCAACACGTGTGATTATTGTGTAATTATTAGAATTAATTAGGTGATTTATTAATTCCTGTATTTTAGTTATAGGCCCATGTATATAAACCACATTTTGTGGTTTTATTCAATTAAGCAGAAATCATATTGAAAACCCTAAACCTAGACCTTTTTCTGTTCATGGTATCAGAGCATGGTTCTCTATCCTACTGCTTGTAGATTGTTCGGAATTAATTTGGTTAACAATTTTCCATAAAATTGTTGGGTTCCGCTGCACTACGTGATTAATTTGGGTAACAAATTTTCCATAAAGGTGTTGTTTTCTTTTTCACTGCACCTTAACCTTGGCATCATCGTCTACAAGCCGACCTTGCCGACGGCCAACCTCTGTTGCGCCAGTCAACCAAATCCGACGCCGGTGATACCTCCACCTCTGCCGACTTGCTTGCCCGACGCGACATAGATCCCTAGTTTTGTTCTCTTTGCTGTGTGCTGCTCCGGTTTGGATTGGGCGGCATTGCTGCTGTGTGATCGGAGTGCTCGGACGTGACTGGTCTGAGCGACGGCGAGTGCACAACCCTCTGTGCGACGGCGCGCGACTGCGACGATCTGGGTGACGCGAGTGATCGGACGCGACAGGTCTGAGCGACGCGAGTGCAACCCTCTGTGCGACGGCGCGCGACTAGGTGTTGCTGCTGTGCGGTGGTCTGAGCGGCGGTGACTTTCACTGTGCGACTGCTGCGATGATTTGTGCGACTAGACTGAGTGGCAGCCTCTACGACTGAGCAAACTTCTGAGTGATTGGCTGCTACTTGCTCTGTGTTGCTTTGTGCAAGCAGAAGGAGAAGGAAAAAAAAAAAAATGCTGCATCCCAGGGTGAACTCTATTAGTTCCTCCAGCTTTGTTGTCAAGTCAGGTATCTCTAACTCTGTTTTGAGTACTTCTGCTTGTACTAGTGATGGTGCATGGATAATTGATACAGGTGCTACGGATCATATGACTTCTGATCGTTATGTTTTTAGTCATTTTTCATCTGTCTGTTCTAAGCCATTTATTGTCAATGCCAATGGTGTGTCGTCTCCTGTTTTAGGAGATGACACGGTATCCTTTTCCTCTGCTTTGTCTTTGCCTAATGTGCTGTTTGTTCCTTCCTTGAATTGTAACCTTATTTCTGTTAGTCAACTAACCAAAACTCATAATTGTGTGGCCACATTCTTTCCTACCCATTGTGTTTTCCAGGACATTCATACCAAGGAGAAGATTGGCAGTGGTAGAAAGAGTGGTAGATTGTACTATCTGGATAGTGGGGTTTCCGCTTTAGATGGTCGTGGCATTGTGAGTCTAGTTAGTGATGGTTCCTCTGAAAATCAGAAGAAGATTTGGTTGTGGCATCGCCGACTTGGTCATCCGTCCTTTAGTTATCTTCGGCGTTTATTTCCCTCTTTATTTTGTGGATTGAACATTTCCAATTTTAATTGTGAAGTTTGTGTGTTGGCCAAAAGCCATCGTTCAGTGTTTCCTTCTAGTGCTACACGTATGGATGTTCCTTTTGCTTTGGTCCACTCGGATGTTTGGGGTCCGGCCCCGTGTGGTACACATAAAGAAATGAAATGGTTTGTGACATTTATTGATGATTGTACTAGAATGACTTGGGTGTATCTTCTGAAACATAAAAGTGATGTGTGTGCTGTTTTTCGCCTTTTTCATCATATGGTCCTCACCCAGTTTGCCTGTCCTATTAAGGTTTTGCGCTCAGATAATGGCGGTGAGTTTGTTAATACAGAGATGACTCAGTATTTTGCTTCTGCGGGGATCCTTCATCAGACTTCTTGCGCTCATTCTCCACAACAGAATGGGGTTGCTGAACGCAAAAATCGACATTTATTGGAAGTCACTCGGTCCCTTCTTCTAGGTGGTCACGTGCCATCTTTGTTCTGGGGTGATGCCTTGAGTTCTGCTGTCTATTTGATTAATCGGACCCCATCTAGTGTCCTTGACTTTCGGCGACCTTTGGATGTTCTCTCGGATTTTGTCTCTCTACCAGGTATCCTTCATTTGGAACCCCGTGTTTTTGGGTGTGTTGTTTTTGTGCATTTACATTCTCATCAGCGATCCAAGCTCGCATCTCGGGCATTAGAGTGTGTATTTGTTGGTTATGGTCCATCCCAGAGGGGTATCGGTGCTATCATCCTTCTACTCAGCGCTTCTATGTTTCTATGGATGTCACTTTTCATGAACATCAACTTTTTTATTCCCCACGTCCACTGGATTCTACCCTTCAGGGAGAGGTTTATAATGAAGTGCAGAATCGAGATGATCTGTTGTTCTTTGGTAGTAGTGGTGAGGAAGGATCAGAACAGACTACTGATCGTCTAGTGTCGGAGTCTAGTAGGGAGGAAGGATCAGAACAGACTACTGACCGTCCAGTGTCTGAATCTGAGGATGAGACTGAGACAGCAGAATTTACTGAGAATAATACTGAGAATGTGGTGGGACAAGAACCCACGGTTTTTGAGACTGAGGAATCACCACTCCATGATAGTACCGCCATCTCTCCTACTCCATTGAATCAATCTTCTTCGTCCATTGAGGTAACCAACAATACTCTTGATTCACTTTCTGGTTCAGATCTTGATTCTCATGCTTCTAAATTTACACTTCCTCCTCGGTCTAACCGAAGACAACCACCAGCTAAATATGAGCCAGATCCAAATGCCAAAGTTATGTACTCAATTAATAATCATGTGTCGTCTGTTAGGCTTTCAAAGTCATATGAATCGTATGTTCTGCAATTATCTTCTGTTTCTATTCCTAGTAGATTGCAGGATGCTCTTACAGATTCTAGATGGACCAAAGCTATGGCTGAAGAAATGGCGGCATTATAGAAGAATTCAACCTGGGAATTGGTTTCTCTACCTAAGGGGAAGAAGACAGTGGGATGCAGATGGGTGTTTGCAGTCAAACACAAAGCTGATGGGTCAGTTGAAAGGTATAAGGCAAGGTTGGTAGCAAAGGGTTATACACAGTCCTATGGCATAGACTACTTGGAGACGTTTGCTCCAGTGGCCAAGTTGAACACAGTACGGGTTCTGTTATCTTTGGCTGCTAACAAAGATTGGCCACTGCTTCAGTTTGATGTAAAGAATGCCTTTCTCCATGGTGATTTGACTGAAGAAGTATACATGGATCCTCCTCCAGGTATACCAGAGTTTGAGAATACGAGATTAGTATGCAGACTAAGGAAGTCTTTGTATGGTCTTAAACAATCTCCGAGAGCCTGGTTTGGGAGATTCACCCGTGCAATGAAGAACTATGGTTATCGGCAGAGTAATTTTGATCATACTTTGTTCCTAAAGAAAAGGGGGAAGAAGATTACTGCTCTTATCATTTACGTTGATGATATGGTTATGACCGGAGATGATTATGAGGAAATCTCTAATTTGCAGAGGTACTTGTCTCAAGAGTTTGAAATGAAGCAGCTGGGGGACTTGAAGTTCTTTCTTGGGATAGAAGTGGCTCGGTCTAAACATGGCATATTCCTATCTCAAAGGAAATATGTTTTAGACTTGTTATCTGAAACTGGTATGCTTGGGTGTAAGCCAGCTGTCACTCCTATGGAACAAAACCATAGACTTTTCGAGTGTTTGGGGGCCTTGCCTGCAGATAAGGGGCGATATCAGAGACTTGTTGGAAGATTGATATATCTGTCTCACACTAGACCTGACATTGCTTATGCGGTTAGTGTAGTGAGCCAGTTTATGCATGCCCCGTGTAAACCCCATATGGATGCTGTGGAGCGAATTTTGCAGTATTTGAAATCTGCACCTGGTAAGGGATTGTTATTTGCTAATCATGGTCATGTGAATGTTGAAGGGTTTTCTGATGCAGACTGGGGTGGTTCAGCAGATGATAGAAGGTCTACCTCAGGCTACTTTACCTTTGTAGGAGGAAATTTGGTGACTTGGAGAAGTAAGAAGCAATCAGTTGTATCTAGGTCGAGTGCAGAGGCTGAATATAGAGGTATGGCACTTGGAGTAGTCGAACTTTTGTGGTTGAGACATTTATTGACTGATTTAGGATGTCCACCTACCAAACCTATGGACTTGTTTTGTGATAACAAATCTGCTATTGATATAGCACATAATCCTGTTCAGCATGATAGAACAAAACACATTGAGATTGATCGACACTTCATCAAAGAGAAACTTGAAGCGAAGATTATTAACTTTCCATTTGTGAAGTCCGAAGATCAGCTTGCAGATGTGTTGACCAAGGCTGTGGCAAATCGGGTGTTTTTGGACTCACTAGACAAGTTGGGCATGTGCGATATATATGCACCAACTTGAGGGGGAGTGTTGGTGTGAGTCAACACGTGTGATTATTGTGTAATTATTAGAATTAATTAGGTGATTTATTAATTCCTGTATTTTAGTTATAGGCCCATATATATAAACCACATTTTGTGGTTTTATTCAATTAAGCAGAAATCATATTGAAAACCCTAAACCTAGACCTTTTTCTGTTCACTCATAATATACATATTGATACAACTCATAATATACATCTTGAACTGACACATAAGTCAAAATTTAAGTCATATTTGAAAACTTTTTCATTTTTTATTTATTAAATCAATATATTGACAATCTAATAACACAACATATCAAATTGTTTGATAATAATATATAAAGAGATTCATCCTTCAAATATTTATTTGAATTGAATTATAGTAACTACAAAACTGAATATTATAGTAAATTAAATGAAAGTAATTATGAATTTATCATTGATGAAATAGTATTAGTAAGTGCGAAAAAACCCAAATAATAATTACAAAAAATGGAGAAAAATAGACAATTGAGAAATTACAATGCACCCGGTTACATTAGATAAGATGTACGCGCGTTGGTACTTGGTAGTTAACTAGTTATACTGAAATGCCCATAGTCTGATAAGTGATAAAAGGAAGCACCGAAGCTTCAAAGTCATTGACTGAAAAACTTCCTTGGTTAATTGTTGGTACGAGGAGACCTGCTTTCACAAACTGAGTCACTGACAAATACAAACCTGGGTCATAGGAATAAGGATCCATAGACACAGAAGAGATGAAATTGCTAGGAATCGATTTCGGCTGTGCGTTGGGGGCTCTTAGCCAAGGCCAGTTTCCTGAGAAAGATTGCTTGCTGCCCCTTATTTCCAAGCTCCTCGGCTACGTCATCGTCGCCGCTTCCACCACTGTCAAACTCCCTCAGGCACGTTCTTTTTTATTGTCTCTTTACCCTTTTCCTTTTACTTTCTCTATCTTTGTTAATTTGAAAGCCATCGCCTTGTGTTTTGATTCGCGGTCTTTGTTGAAATTATTGCATTCTATAAAAACACAAGCTGACCCATGATAGATCTATGATATGGGTGCCACCAATTATGCGTTAAACAGGGTTTTATGCTCTCAATTTGGGCTGTTTTAGTTATTGTTTGCATGCTCGAGTTTGGGTTGCTAGCTTGCCTTCAGATGATGGAGATTTTTGGAAAGGGTTTGAATTGTTAGGTTCAAAACGAAACCCAGAATCTATTTTTCCAGGAAAGAATCTAGATATGTAAGTTTCGTAGATTTTTTTTCTTTTCCTGACCCATTAAGTCACAAGGCTGTGAACTTGTGTTTAATCAATAGTTTTGAGTCCAAAGCTTGCAGCTTTAGCACTCCAATTCATTGTTAGTGTTGGAAGGAAAATAATCTTCCTCTTTGAATTCAAAGTGATTATCAAGTTCTTAATAATTAAAAAACTGAGTGGTCATCTCCTTATTTTGTCCTTGTAATAAAACAAGTTGCACCCTGTTCTGTAATCATTTGTATTTACTTCGACATTGTACATGATATGATGCTTTTGTTCTTCAATTGTAGATATTAAAAATTTTGCAAAATGGAAGTGTCAGAGGTCTTAGTATTGTAGCTTTTGAGCTTGAGGTAATTGGTTACACCATTGCTCTGGCATATTGTCTTCATAAAGGGCTTCCATTCTCTGCTTATGGGGAGCTGGCCTTTCTTTTGATCCAAGGTATGTCGAAGGCTCTTTTAATTTTCGGTCAATCTAGCATATTCTGAGGAAATGCTTCTTCGAGATGTGAGGGTGGAAGTAGACAAACAAAAGCACGATTTTGACAGTAGAATGAATTGTTTTCTTCTCAGACAAATAGATGTAAATGTTTCAGATTGGCCTTTTGTGATTGGCCCATTTCAGGAACTTTGAGTTGTGTGACAAACAAATAGTTGTGGCTGATTTATTATAAATTTATAATAAGTATCATGATTGTCACACAAAGAGCTGTAAAACCCCGTTTATTATCTGTTGGTAAACTTGTTGGTCTTGTCGAATGCAATTTTGAAGCATTAGGAAGATCTAATTATGACAATCACAAAGGATCTAACACATTTCCTCTTATGCTTGTCTTTTACAGCTATAATATTAATTGCCATTATCTACTATTACTCCCAACCATTGGGTATGAAAACATGGATCAGGGCGTTACTGTATCCTTCTTGCTTGAGAATCAGTTCAAATCTTGGCAATCTGTTTTTGTTTTTATGTTTTATTGTTTTAATCTTCATTCTGTAAGATTGAGAAATGTGGTCAACTTCTTCCTTAATATGACGGTTTTCCAGATACTGTGCTGTAGCACCAACCATATTAGCTGGTAAAATTGATCCTCTTCTCTTTGAAGCTCTATATGTGAGTAGCCTCTTTCACTGTCCAGCTTATAAATTATTGGCAGTAGATGCACTTCTCCTCCTTGCTATGGCTTGTATTCATTTTTTGCAGTCATCTATTTTACATACATGTGAATATTATGTTGTTTTTTCTGATCTATACGGTTCTTTATTCATAGCCTTACTAATGTCGGAACAATCTGTTACAGGCATCCCAGCATGCAATTTTTCTCTGTGCGAAGATCCCACAGATATGGGCGAACTTTAATGTAAGTTAAAACATGATGGGCCTGTTTTGTTTTTAAACTGGATGTTGTTACTGTTAATTTTCAAAAAGTCTTTTTAACTCCATATCTTCTTTTTTAAATTTCAAGGGATTTAATAAGTTCCAATACTGCATTAGAGGGGGTCTGGAAGTCCTAGCACACAAGTAGTCTGCTGAGTGCCTTTTTGGCTTTTCCTTATGGATCTAACTTGTCTTGGTATTACTAGACTTTTAAATTTGTCATCTGAGACTAGTATTACAAATACAAGAGAACCCTTGAATTTGTAATACATGCCTTAGATTTAAAACGGATAATCAGAGAACCCAAATTCTTTCCTTATACATCTGCATATTGTTGTCTAATGAGATAAAATAATGCTGCCCTAGTGAGGCAGCAGGTGCAGATACTCTTGTACATCAATTGGATATTAATCGTTTTGCTGTGCCTTTTAACTTATTCCAACCATCATCACCTATCCTTTGACCATCGACCATTTTGCCCAAATGGATATGTAAATTTGGTGCTATGTGTGGTTAAAATGTTAAACTTAAATAGGTTTCTTGAATTCTCTTTATGAATCTGAAGAGTTGAGGGTAGTTTCAATGCTTGTCTAAAGAGTTAGTTCTGAGTTTGCATTATATCTCTGGAAACAGCAATCCATTTAATCTTCTGCATATCGATCTTCAGTTACATTGAGTATTGACACCTGTTTTAGCAACTTTTCTGATGTTGATTAACTATTTCTTGGGCAGAATAAAAGTACAGGAGAGCTCAGCTTCTTAACGAATTTAATGAATTTTGGAGGTTCGATGGGTAAGTTAAACATGCTAGAAGAGCTTATAGGCTGTAGTGTAGCATTTGGCAGACTCATCAATTTCTAAACTTCCTTTTGCAGTGAGAGTTTTCACAAGCATCCAAGAACAAGCACCAAAAAGTGGTATCCTTATCTCTTGGCTGTTGCTTAAGTTGCATTTTTATTGAATTACTATAATAAGATGTCTGAACAACATAGGTAACGCATGTAGATTTTGAGAAGGTTATGGCTTTAAGTGGCCCACTTTTGAAGTGGTAACTTTATCATTCCAAATGTTTTTAATTAAGCAAAAAAATTATGCTTATGTTCCCCCATTCTGTAGAAGTGGTGAGTTCTCAGGTTCACCCATTGTGATTGCTTTCACACAGCACCTACTTCTAACTGCTAATTTTCTACCCCCCCCAAATGACTCAATTTAATTCCCCATGGTAGATGAATATTTTCTAGTGTTTGAATCATCAAAAAAGATTTTGAAATAAGTGTAATGATGCCATCCACTATATATTGTTGTAACCCAAACATACATACTATAAGCTATTTTGAATCAGCACATAGAAAACTCCATTATTTTAAGTGTTTTTTTTTCCTGCCAGTTTGATGTTTGTACATGTATTCATTCATTTGCTTTCCTTAATTCTTAATTCTAAGTTTTGTTGGGCTCTGTAATTGGTATTGCAACAAATCTTACCATCCTGAGTCAGATAATTCTATACCAAAAGCCAAAGCCAAGTGCTGAGAAGGAGAAGAAAATGAAGTAGAAGAAAGATGCCCAAGTTAAATGTAGTTTTGCTTCATTTAAAGATACCAACAGTTCCAGCAGGGGAGTTGGCAAAAGACACTAATTAATGCTTAAGGAAAAGATTTGATCATTTCCTCCAATTACATTAGTCTTTCAAGCTTAGCTTAATATATGTTTCTACAGGTCTTGCAACCAGGACAGTATACGGTAGCCTTCAATTCGTAGAAAGGAGATAACATTATTCATCTATTTGATAGTCTTTTTATTTGAACTTTGGATTTTTTTTGTTTGTTGGCAGACAATGAAGATTAAGGGAAATTATGGTAGATTCACCTTTTCTTTTTCCTTTTTCAAAGTTAACATGTAGTTTCTCCTTTTATCATTGTCACTTTAATCTTTACATGTCACCATGCTTGTTTGTTTGCAAATACTTTAGACAAGATTTCTTTTTTACTTTTGTTGTTCAACAACGTTTTTTCGACCAGATTTCTTTATGGTTTTGTGTTGATATGAGATGAAGCCTTGGTGTCTAAGCATGGTCCAGTATTTGTTGCATCACCCTGTGGTTCAACCTCTTGTCTAGAACAAGCAAATGATGTTTCATCATGTTTTTGTTTCTCCCAGGCAATTTGAGACACTGTTGGAACTCAAACTTTGTTTGTTGCAGGCTTTTGGAAGAACTGGACTGAATTTCACCACTGCACTGTCATCTTAGGTGTTCGCCATGTTAGGCCTTAGCATAGCAATAACAGCAGTTATTTTATGTTTGTCCTTGAAGGTGAAATTTCCCATAAGAAGCGCTTCTTTAGGATCTACTTTTCCCATCTTAACACATTGAAACCTATAATTGACACAAAATTTGCGTCCTCAAAATATAAATGAATAAATGATTTAGCATCTTGGATTCTTTTTAGAATAATGTTTCTTTTTCTTCTTTTTCACATATCACACTGGCAACCACAGGCTTTCGATTATTTGACATGTCGAGAAACCTTACCACAGGCTTGGTACGTTTCCTAGGCATCCCATAATTAGTCGAAAATCAGTTCTTAAACTAGTAAAAGAAAGTGTCAAGCCATTAGCAGAATAACAGGATCCAGTGAAAATATTGTTCTTGGCCAGCATAACAGCAGATGTGGTGTAACATGCCATTCTCAGCAAGTTCAAGACCACCACCAACATTAAAAACCCACCTTGTTACACATCTCAACCATAGAACAATTCTCAACACATGTCGGCTATTCAACTTGTGTGTGTGTGTGTGTGCATGCCCAGGTGATGGAAAAAAGAAGTTGTAAGTATCAGAGGAGGCTGGTTGGATTAATATATCATTGGCACACCAGAAGGAGTTCAATACTTACAACAAACAGCAGAATCGCCATAATCTTTATATGATTTTAGATGAGCTGGAGTTCAAATATCCAGCTCCGGTTAATCTAAATCATACTGCAAACCTTAGAATCATAGCAAATATAATTTGGTGGAGCATCACCACAGTAATCAATAACCATATTTTACAGAGGTTTGAGTAATACAAAAATCAGAGAATCCCATTCATACAAGCCACATAGGAATTGTCCTTTCATATTTTCTACAAATAAAAGAAAAGCTTCAAAAGAATCGACCCTGACTTGCACTTCAACTCCTGATTGGAATTGCAACAGTTAACATCTCCATACCCAGTTTTATCTTATGACGAGGAAGCATTGAGAGATAAAAGATGCACGCCAGTTTTGATGGTGTACTAACTAGTACTGTATTACACATGGGACATGTTAAAAATGGCGTTAAAAGAAGAAGCTTGAGCAGCAAAGAAACCCAAAAACAAATGAAAAAAGAAGTGATGAAATTGAATTGACAAAAGGCAATGAACAGCACACAGCATAAATTAAGTACATAAAAGTCAGAATCAAAACAATACAGCGAAAAAAAAAACGAGCAAGGAGCAGAGTTCCTGGAGTTTCTTTTTTTGAATAAAAAAAGTCTGGCAGCTTAGCTTCTGTTTGGTTCAATAAACTAACTACTCCGACTTGCCCACCTTCTCAGAGTGCAAGCCACAAAACTCCTCCCAGTTAAAATGCCTAACCTTGACTTAAACGACGTCGTTGTAGGTCGTCCCGCACTGCCACTGCTGCTGGACGCAATATCAGGAAATGGTGGTGGTGGATGGTATTCGATGATGGCATTGTTTTCGGGTACCCCGCCGTCACTGGCACTGGCGTCTGGGAGGGGTTCGCCGGTATCTAAATTCACAGCCAATGAAGGCCTACTTGTCCTCAACGAATCCGCACCCTCTAGGGTTACTCCTCTGCACTTCTTCACCTTCACTTTCACCATGTTGGGGCACCCATTGGCAAGCGCTTCGAGCCCGACGTCGGACACAGGGCAGCTCTTAATGCAAAGCTTCTTCAACGCCACACATTTCTCGGCAATGCACGAAATCTCAGCATCACCAACGGTATCGCTTCCGCACAATGCCAACCGCTCTAGATTCGGGCAGTTGGAGGCCAAAGTCTCCAAGCTCACTTTCGTCGGATTCACTCCGATGAGAACCAATTCTTGCAGGTTGGGGCAACTCTTGGCCACCGCAACCAAGCCCTCGTCGCCGACCCGGTTCGCCTTCCATCCGTCGATGTGGAGCTTACGCAAGAGCTTGCAGCGTTCGGCTACGGAGACCAACCCCACATTGGTGCATTCAGGGGTCTTGACAAGATGTAAAATTTCCAGATCCAAGCAATTGGAGATTGCGGCGAGGCCTATATCGCTAACCTGAAGCTTTTCCAGATGGATCTCAACCATGGACGTGACTCGCTCCGCGATAACTTGGAGAAGCTTATCCCAATCCCCAGAGCACCGGAAAAGCTTCAGAGTCCGCAGTTTCTTCGCGCCGGTAATAAGCGGCCCGAAACATTGTCCGTTGTAAAGTTCTTTGAGGCAGATTGTTTTGAGCGACGAGGCGGCGACGCCTGGGCCAATCGGCTCGGCTGCGGACCCGTCGGTGATGCCGTGGAGCCGCTTCACCGATAACTCCTCCAGAGCCGAGCAATTGTTGAGCAACGCGTTCATTCCCTTGGCTCCGAACGTGCACGATGCACACGACAGCTTCTTCAAGCCCTTACAGTTTTTTGCGAAAGCCGAGATGCCAGCGTCGGTCAACCCGCGGCACGCGCGGAGCTTCAAGCGCGTGAGGTTCCGGCACCGCAGTGAGATGAGTATGAGCGCCTCGTCGCCGATGCTGACGGATCTGCGGTCGCATTTGAGGGCGAGTTTGTTGACTGCGTCGAAGCGGGAGAAGAGGAAAGGGATGATTGGGAGGAGATCTGATCGGGCGTTGAGGGAGAGACGGTGACGGCTCTGTCCCTCGATCCTCAGCCACCGGCGACAGACCAGAGAGCACTGTTTCCGGTCGCCGGAGCCGAGGGACTGAAAAATGCAGGCCAGGCACTCGTCTGGAAGATCGGAGATGTAGTCGGATAACTCGTCGACGATCTCATCGGATTCGTCGGAGAGCATCGGGGAGATCAGCGCCGAGGACTTGGACTTGGGCCGATGACTGTGGTTGTTTACGCGGCGGCTTGGAATTGCGGCCGCCGAAGCTGACTGGCCCATCCACGAACCACACGGAAATTAACGGTAGAGGTTCGCCACCTCAGCGTTGTTAATCGTGGAGAACACCGTAGAGTAGTGGTGCTGCTTTTGAGTTTTTGAGCCAGTCGCAACCTCTCTCTCTCTCTCTCTCTTCGTCCCAAATTGTTTCAGGGGCGGACTTGAAATCCGATTGTCATTTCGCTTTTTCTGTCAACTTTTTTGGTGTTTGGGAAATGGAATAGTCATCTCCCACTTGGGGAGGAAAAATCAAAAGCGGGCGTTTTCATTTGATTATCGTGGACTCTTTCCTATTGCTCGTTTTTAACACTTGTGGTCCCTTCATCCTGATTTTAATTTCAGCCTGTTTATTGGTCCAGTCGGAGTCGTAGAAATGGAAATGATCAATTAAAGTTAAACTATTCAAAATTAAAATTAGTAAATTATCTTAAAAAAATGTATCTTTTTTTTTTGGCCATGTAAAAAAATGTATCTAAAGTTAGTGGGAGATAGCGACAATTCAGGGGAGTCGTCTACGATGTGTTAATGAATTCAATTCAAACGTTCTCCGCTCTCACAAATGATCGATAATGGAATTTTAAAATCCGGGAAATAAAAAAAAAAAAAGAGAGAAAGAAAATGCATACCTTCTTCCATTATCCATCTCTCGAGTCCTAATGAATCATCTCAGCAGTAGCTGCACTACTACGATTTCATAATGATCACAATTTAATGATGATCATAATAAAATTAAAGCTAACATGTAATATATTCTTAATCAAATACCCCCATTAAAATTTTTTTATAATTTAAAATACTTAATTTTCCTTAAAACAGGAAGTATTTTTGTTCTTTTCTTTGACTAGAGTTATCTTTAATTTACTCTATAAAATGCTAAAATTATCATAATTTATTTAATAAAGTTAATTAAGGATAAGAAAATGCTAATTGTCTAAACTTTTATAATATTTTATTTATTTCGTATAAAATCTAATGTATATATGAAAAAATTATTGTATGAACATGTAAATCGAAAAAGACTAATTGAACAAATAGCATTTTCCTTAAGAATATTTAATTGCCAACATACAAGTATGGGATCATATTTTTATCATACAATGTATGGTTAGTTGTTCCTAATAGTAGTCTAGTGTGCACTGTTATACCAGAACCCGTGTGGTGGATATATAAGAAAAAAAAAAGTAAAAGAAAGTTATGAACTTATGATTACAAATTCTTATAAGGGAGAACGGAGTTGGTAGATGATAGTAAGGGGAGAAATAGTACCAAAGCTAAGTTAGCTAACCATTAATAATACTCTTGAGCTCTGTTACTCAGATGCAATAAAAACCTGGATGTGTATCTTACGAGTATGGTTTAGTGACTATGTTGATGCAAAAAACCGTACATCAATAGAACAAAAGAGATTCCAACCAAAGAAAATTAAGAACACCAACAGTTTATGGTGGTTCACCCAATTTGAGCTACATCTACATAGTTTTTGTTTGTATTTCTTTGTATTTCTAAAGGTTACATTGTACATCAGATTTATGTAAAAAAATGTAGAAGAAAAGGAGTCCTTAACCCTTTAAATGGGCTGACCTCGGCATTATAGAAGAAAATAAATGGGCCTTTGGGTTAAGTAGGCAAATGGGCCTTGTATAGGTATCTGATGGGCCATTGGACCAAGGAGCAATTGGCCGATGAGCTTATTCTCTTGGGAGCTGCTTATGCTTCCACTGATATTTAAATGGGCCTCCATCTTCAAACTCTTTAATGCGGGATCCAAAAGATGGCCCAAGACGTCATCAGGTGGTTGGCTCGAGGCCCAGTTTTATGTGCTAACATGTTCTTCCTCTATTGAAAAGTCAATGTGCCAAATGAGATGCTTGGTTAGGCTACCTGACAATTTGTCATTAGTCGAATTAGGCCGGTGGATTTATCCACAAACATACTACATATGTATTAGGGTTGAGGAATGAGGATGGAAAAAGTTAAACTATACAAATTTAACATGACACTTAGCGGTTTACTATTATGTGAATATGAGATGAAGCTAAACTGATTGTGTTAGTATTAAAGACAAATAAGAGTAAGATGTTGATCCCTCAAACATATTTTAATTGATATTAGAGTGTTTTAATTAGAAAGCCAAAATAAGAAACAAAGTTAAGTCAAATCTCAACCGATCCTAAAAATTCATATTGTTCATTGAGCGCTTGGTAAAGCACCACCAAAAATTCCTTCAACTATTCTTCAATTCCTACGATGTTTGTGATCCTATAAACCTCTTTAATCAGTATATAAACCTCGTTAAAACCAGTAATCTAAACTAACTTTAAATTCTAATAAAAACAGAGCATCTAATGAAGCTGGAAATTTACCTTCTTCTTCCTTTTTCTCTTTCATTGTACTCCTATCTCTCTGTATTTGTCTTTTTCTCTTATCTCTTTCTCTCTCCTTCAATGGGCCAGTTTGGTTCGGTTTAGCCCCTAAACTGTAGACCAAACCAATGCCTTCGAATTGGTGATTTTTCAAACCAAACCAACCCAATGAAGGTGAAACAACTGAACCAAACCAAACCAATTAAAGTTGGGTTGGCTTGGTCGGTTTGGACATGTCTAAAAATACAATTAAAATTTAGGCCCAAATTTAAAATGAATGAAATTCTATTTAAGTTATAAAATTAATATTTCTATTTTCTACACATAAACTCAATTTCGTGCATACCTGCTTTTACAGTGGAACAATTATAATCACATATAAAACAAAAAAGCCATATATGTGAAACATTAATCTTAATATATTAAAGAATAAAGTCATGTGAAAAATTAATATTAACTTATTATGATATTAAAGAACATAGGACATGAAACTAGGAAAGGTGAGATGAGTTCCCATTGCTTTGAGCCTTTGACCATTCTAAACAAGGTGAGATGAGAAACTAGACATGTGAATATTTAATTTTTTTAAGGTCAGGTTGGGTCGGGTGGGTTATGTCCACCCCTAATTTTGACTGCTCCAATCCAAAATTCCAGGCAGAATGGGCCACGAATTTGAATTTTTTTCATCTTGGGTTTACAAACTGCGCACTGAGACAAGAGAAGTTGAAATACGTGATTGATAATAGATGGGCCTGAGTTGCCCACCATGAGTAATTGGGCCTCAAGAATCAGCTTTGAAGTTAATGGTATATGGGCCTGTAGATAAAAAAGAGCAAAAAAAGGAAGAAGCAAAGAAAGATGAGAATTTGACTAAAAGTCCACCGCCATGAATGACTAGTCACTGGTAGAGTCACTACCATGATCCTCGATGCACTGCCGCCATTCAAAGCATGAAATGAGATTATGAGAAAATGGCCACTATGAGACTTAATCCTATGCTTCTCAGAGGCATATCGTTCCTCCGCCACCGACTCCACCACCCACAAGGCCTTGGCGTTGCGCTGCTGGCGCCGGGTGCCAGGGCGTGGTGCACCGCCGCGAGCGAGTCGACTCGGGCGGAGCCGGAGGGCGTGTCCTCTGAGAACAACCCCACGCTAAACGGAGTGTTGAGCGTGAAGGAGCCGCCCAAGTACCCGAGGTGGGGCGACCCTGACGACTGCAAATGGAAGGATAAGGAAGGGGAGATACTGAACGACATCGAGCCCGTCGTTTTGCTCGCCAAAGAGATTCTCCATTCTGACAGGTATGACTTATGAGGTAGCTCGCACCTCTCTCTCTCTCTCTCTCTCTCTCTCCACCTGATTTTGTTGTTGTTGTTGTTGTTGTTTTCAGGTATATGGATGGTGAGACTCTATCAACTGAAGATGAGAAAGTTGTGGTGGAAAGACTTCTTGCTTATCATCCAAATTCCCAAGATAAAATTGGCTGCGGAATCGATTCTATCATGGTGAGATGATGCATACTCTGCAATACACAGTCATAGATTGTTTGCTTTTTGTTGGAGTTTGACTATCATTTTAATTGGATTGGGAATTGTCTATTTCTAACTCTAAGCTCTGTGTATTGCTTTTGCTTATGGAGAATTCTAGAATTAGTGTTTAGTCCACTTCAAGAGCATATAAAATTCTGATGCAGGACAGGAGCAAAGGCTGCTGTCCAGCTGTAGTTTTAGGGCAAAAAACCACTGTAGAGAATACTTCCAGCAACAAACAATAGGAAGAGAAGAGAATAAAGCTATATAATCAAAGTTGGAACGTAGATAAATGAGTTCTAGGGTTAGGAACCCAAAAGAAACTCTCAAATCTGAATTATCAGAAAAATATATTGCATAAAAAAAAACTGTCTATTATAACCTAAGCCTTAAGCTTATATAGGGAAAACATAAACCTAAGATAACTAGGAAAGCATAAACCTAAACTAACTAGGAAAATATAAAGGCAAATCCTTATTAATTAAGATCTAATAATCAAGAAACTAGACTCCTAAATTCCTAATCAATCTAGGAAATTATTTTGGAAACCCTAGCAGATGCTCCTGCATCAACTCCACCGGGTTGGAAAGAACTCGACTCCGGCGAGAAAGTCTTCACAACTTCAGTATATATCTCTGGGTCAATTCTTTTGAACTCTTCTTCAGCAATCCATGTACTTTCACTAGCATGTTTTCCCAACCATTTGACCAAGAATTGCCGATACTGGTTCCCTCTCCTTGATTTCACCTCTTTGACGTCTAAAACATCTTCAATAACATCGGGTTGTGCTTTTGGAAGTTGTTGTATTTGTGCCTCTATGGAAACTGGTTCCCCATCAAATCCTTCAAATAAGTATAAATCAGAAACATTAAAAATTGGGCTAATTTGAAGGTTAGGTGGCAGCTCAATCATATAAGCATTTGAGCTGAATTTCTTCAGCACCTTGCATGGACCAAACTTTTTGGACTTTAATTTATGGTATGTGCCTCTTGGAAATCTATCTCGCCTCAGATGCACTAAAACCATATCCCCTTCTTCAAATTCTTGGACCCTTCGATGTTCATTGGCTGCTGCTGCATAGGAGTCATTACTAGCTTTTATGGCAGCCTTCACTTCTTTGTGCACCCTCTTAACATGATCTGCAAAAGCTTCTCCATCTCTACTCACCCTTGCTTCTTGTGGTAGCGGTGCTAGGTCAAGAAGATGCTGAGGTTTCAACCCATAAGCAGCTTCAAAGGGGGTCTTCTTTGTAGTACGATTAACTGAATTATTGTATGCAAATTCTGCTTGTGGAATAATCATATCCCAACTCTTCACATGACTTCCAACTAAACACCTCAACAAATTCCCTAAACTCCGATTTACCACTTCAGTCTGGCCATCTGTTTGTGGATGGCAGGTGCTAGAATATTTTAGATCAGTCCCAAACTTTCTCCATAGGGTTCTCCAAAAATGCCCTGTAAATTTAACATCTCTATCCGAAACAATAGAAGTTGGCACACCATGTAATCTCACCACCTCTTTAAAGAACAAATCAGCCACATGTGAAGCATCAAAAGTCTTAGAGCATGGAATAAAATGTGCCATTTTGGAGAATCGATCCACCACTACAAAGATGCTGTCATGTCCCTTTGATGTTTTAGGAAGTCCTAATACAAAATCCATGCTAATGTGAACCCAAGGGGCTTCGGCCATCGGTAAAGGCGTGTACAATCCTGTGTTTTGTGAGTTGCCTTTCCCAAATTGACAAATCTGACACCTTTGAACCATCTTTGCAACATCCTTGTACATTCCAGGCCAATAATAGCGGTCAGCCACCATTGCCAATATCTTATCTCTACCAAAATGTCCTCCTAATCCATTCCCATGAAGTTCCCTAATGATTTGTTCGCGTAGAGATCCTTCTGGAATGCACAACAAGTTTCCTTTAAATAAATATCCATCTTGCGTTCTGAATGGCAACATCTTTCAAGTGCAGCAACTATTGAGCTGAAATAAGGGTCTGCAACATACTGATGTTTCAGCTCCTCAAACCCTGTGATTTGAGTACTCATGACAGCCAATAGTAAAGATCTCCTACTCAAAGCATCTGCAACTTTGTTGGACTCACCAGTTTTGTATTTGAGACAAAAATTGAATTCCTGAAGATATGAACTCCATTTGATATGTCGAGCATTCAACTTCTTTTGAGAGTTCAAATATCTCAAAGCTTGATGATCTGAATAAACCACAAATTCTTTATATGCTAAGTAATGCTCCCAATGTTGAATTGCTCGAACTAGGGCATAAAACTCTAAATCATAGGTGGAGTAACGTCTCTTAGCATCTGACAATTTCTCACTGAAAAATTCTACGGGCCTTCCTTCTTGACTCAAAACAGCCCCTATTCCTGTATGAGATGCATCACACTCAATAGTAAAGAGCTTTTCAAAATCTGGTAAGGTAAGTACCGGGGCTTCTGTCATCATCCTCTTTATTTCTTCAAAGGCCCTTTGTGCTGACTTTGACCATTCAAATGCAGCTCTTTTCAAACATTCAGTTAATGGGCTCATTATGGAGCTAAAATTGCGAATGAATCTTCTATAGAACGAAGCCAATCCATGAAAACTGCGAACATCACTCAAAGATTTAGGTACTGGCCACTCCTCAATTGACCGTACCTTTTCAGTGTCAACTTGCAAACCTTCGGCCGAAACAATAAAACCAAGAAACACAACTTTGTCGCACAAAAAGGAGCACTTCTTCAAATTGACATAAAGCTTCTCTTTACATAGAACCTCCATGACTTGATGTAAATGGATTAAGTGCTCATTTCTTGTTTGACTATAAATTAATATATCATCAAAATAAACTACTACAAATGAACCCAAGAAAGGTTTTAGTACCTCTGTCATCGCTCGCATGAATGTGCTAGGAGCATTAGAAAGTCCGAAGGGCATCACTAACCACTCATAAAGTCCATTCGGTGTTTTGAATGCTGTCTTCCACTCATCACCGTCTCTCATACGAATCTGATGGTAGCCGCTTCTCAAGTCTATCTTGGAAAATATCTTGGATCCAACCAACATATCAAGCATGTCTTCTAGGCGAGGAATAGGAAATCGATATTTCACTGTAATCTTGTTAATGGCACGACTATCCACACACATTCTCCAAGACCCATCTTTTTTTGGTGTGAGCAACGCTGGAACAGCACAAGGGCTCTTGCTTTCACGCACAAGTCCTTTGGCAATTAGGTCTTCCACTTGTCTTTGAATTTCAGCTCGCTGTGTGGGTGGCATTCGATAAGCAGGGAGGTTTGGTAATGATGCACCTGGTACCAAATCAATCGCGTGCTGAATGCTCCTCATTGGTGGTAGCCCTTGTGGTAATTCATCACCAACCAATTCTTGAAATTCCATCAAGATATGCTGAATTTCAGCTGGATATTCCTCAAATTTTAAGTGCTGGTTTTCTTGTATTGTTTTAGAAACCAATGCGAACATAATTCCCACCTCTTTACTTTCAATTTCAAACTGATTCCCAGTCAGAAACCCATTAATCTTGGCTGTCTTTGAAATGCTAGAGACCTCTTCCTTAAGAGGCTGCAAGGTCATCTTCTTCCCATCTTTACGAAACGAATATGTATTAGCCCTAGTGTGATGGATCATGTTTTTATCAAATAACCAAGGCCGTCCTTAGAGAATATGACATGCATCCATGGCACAATATCGCACAAAGCCTCATCATCAATAGTATTTCCCATAGTAAACTTAACTAAACATCGAGAAGTGACTGGTACCTCATTTCCCTTTCGGAACCATGCAACCTTGTAGGGATTAGGATGTTTCTCTATTGGTAACTTAAGTTTTTCCGCTGCTTCTTTCGAGATAATGTTTTCACTGCTACCGCCATCAAGAATCACATTACAAACTTTGCCACCACATAGAACTCGTGTACGAAATATGTTATGGCGTCTCCAGTCCTCTTCTTCAACCTTGGGAGTTGTCAGCACTCTTCTTACCACCAAAGATTCTCCCTTTGCTGGTAAAAGATCGATAACTTCTTCCTCCTTGTCATATTCATCAAAGATTGGGTCTGAAATTGCAATTTCTTCATCTTCTACCTCGGCGAAATTCACCCTTTTTTGTGGACAACCATAAGACGTGTGTCCCTTTTCTCCACAAGTAAAACATCGAACCTGTGACATGCTGGTAGCCCTAGAACTACTTACACCAGCGTTGTTGTGTGGGACAAATCTTGGTATTTCCTTACCCTTGTCGATCCTTTCAGCCCCCACAACATTCCCACCACTTGTTCGGACACTGGAGTTAGCAATTTGGTCACTTCGAACACCCCGAACAGCAGCTGGGTTTCTCTGCCAAACACCACCAGAATTGGGTCGTCTGACGGCACGACGCAGCACTCGTTTTTCTGCCATTAAAGCATATTGTCGAGCATCTTCGAGATTGAACAAACGTACCACCCCCATCTCATCTCGAACGGACTGATGCAAACCAGCGAGATAACGCGATGTCATCTGTTCAGTACTTTCGTGTAAACCAACCCGAATTGAGAGATTGTTAAACTCAGATGTATATTCGTCAACGGACATCTCTCGTTGCTTCAAAGCATGAAATTTTTCATACAACTCCATTGTATAATCAGCAGGCAGAAATTGTTTACGCAACTTCGCTTTCATATGTTCCCACGTGTTGATTTTTGGCTTCCCTTGTCGAGATCGCTGCTCCTCAACTCGCTTCCACCATTGAAGGGCAGTACTCTTCAGTTTCAGCTTGACAAACAACACCTTTCGATCCTCGTCCATAGGCTTCCATTCAAAATAGTTCTCTAAACTTGCCTCCCAATCTAAATAATCTTCTGCATGCATCTTTCCATAAAAATCAGAAACTTCAATCTTGATTCCCCCACCATTCAAATCCAAGGCACGAACCAACCGCTCCTCCAATCTGCCGTGACCCGGATTTTCTTGGTTTCTAGCAGCATAAAAGGGGTTGTGTCCACCTGCCTCAGTAGCGTCATCCTCATGATTGCCTTCCGACATGTCAGAGGGGTTGCGGTCGTCTTCCGGTCTCTCCATACAGACTGCCGCGCGTTCCTGATGTTGGAGGGTTTGCACCGCTCGTGACAACTCTCCGATCATATGCCGTATCTCCGCCATCTCTGCTTGTTGTGCGTGATTGCCTCTGCCAGGGCCTCGACCACGTCCAGCCATGGTGTAGACCTAGGGTTTTGCTCTGATACCAATTGATGCAGGACAGGAGCAAAGGCTGCTGTCCAGCTGTAGTTTTAGGGCAAAAAACCACTGTAGAGAATACTTCCAGCAACAAACAATAGGAAGAGAAGAGAATAAAGCTATATAATCAAAGTTGGAACGTAGATAAATGAGTTCTAGGGTTAGGAACCCAAAAGAAACTCTCAAATCTGAATTATCAGAAAAATATATTGCATAAAAAAAAACTGTCTATTATAACCTAAGCCTTAAGCTTATATAGGGAAAACATAAACCTAAGATAACTAGGAAAGCATAAACCTAAACTAACTAGGAAAATATAAAGGCAAATCCTTATTAATTAAGATCTAATAATCAAGAAACTAGACTCCTAAATTCCTAATCAATCTAGGAAATTATTTTGGAAACCCTAGCAGATGCTCCTGCATCAAATTCCTACTTTAATTTGTGTAATCTTAGTTAGTTTAGTCATTGCCAATATGTTTGCTCTAGTGTCAAGTATGGTTTGGAAGCCACCAATGGTGGTTGCAACCATCTGTGAATGCTTCTTTTTTGCTTTCAGGCACTAGTTAATTAGGTCCACTGTTAATGTTGATGCACCGATCCAATTTTTGGGTCAATTTTAAAAGATATATAGGAAATTGGTGGCACCTTGACCTCCCTATGAACAAGGAAGGTCTCTTGTAAAATTGTAGTCAGTACCAATTTGTTTATTTTATTGTAGTGTCAAAGATTGTTTGGAACCCACTTGTGTGTGTGCAATGTGTGCCTGCCTTGAAGTAGGATGCTTTAAGGAACTAGTCTACTGATGCTTATATGATGGGGCTTTGAGTCAATGAATTATGGATTTGAAGGCTTGGAATCATATAAAGAGGGGTTTAGGGTTTGTTAATTTTGAGGTGGTTCAACTGAATAGATTGAATCTTGAAGGCTAAAACTTGTGGATGGATCTTCGAAAGGGTTGCTTGTTGAAATTCTGGAAGCAGGTTATTTTTTAAAATTTGGGTTGTTTTAAGGGGTTAAGGGAAGCCTAAAGATTGTGGGATTATAGGGTTTTAATTTGGGAGAAAAAGGAACTGACTTGAGTAGGCAAATAATTTAAAACAGGGTGTAGCTCAGGTAATTCTATCACACCCAACCTCTTACTCATTACACCTAAAAAGATTATGATCTACCCAATTTTACCCTTATTGATTCAATGTTTAATTAATTAATTTATTTTTTTTCTATTTCCTTCTCTCATTCTCCTCTTCTCTCCCTGTCAACTCTTCCTCCCCTAACAACCATGGCACTGGCCATGACATATTTTTTAGGAGGTGAGTGTAATGAATAGAAAAATTGGTGCAAATAGAAGTCATTTCCAGTAATTACAGAACTATCAAAATACCCTTAACACCTCGAACTAAATAAAACCCAACTTAAAATGAAATGAATACTATTATCTTGACAAACACCAAGGAAACTTATTCTTCAACCAAAACTCTTTGCCAGTGTTGTTACCATTGCAGCTTTAAGCATCGGTTTCCAAACAGAATTTTCTTCCCTAACCAATCAAGTGCTATATGGTCATGCCTCCTTATTTCGTCAATCCATTTTTTGTGTTAACCAAGACATTTAACAAGAAATTGGTGTCACCAACTTATGGACAAGGAAGGGTCTCTTGTAGAATTGGCTTTCATAAGCAATTAAGCTTTGTTACATTTACATAGCCAAAACCTTGGATGAGGACAAGATGTAACCAAATAACATTATAATAGTAAAAAAAATAAGTATTATGTAGAGCAGTGGATAAAACCTTCGTCTATCACTATTTCTGTGACATGGAACATACACACATACACACCCACTCTCTCTCCCTCTAACCTCTCCCCTACAGTCTGATTATGAAGTATCACTTAATTTGGACAGAACTGAAAATGACTATTGGTTGTCATTGTATAATAACTTCCAATTATTATCAGTAATATACAGACAGCTAAGGCAGCTCATCTGGTATTTGTCCTTCCCATATATGATCATCTTTATTTTTTTATGTGTATTGTTGTTGTGTTTGTCTATGAGAATTAACCAATTTCTGTCTAACTTCTCTTGCTGAAGGTCGATCGGCATCCCCAATTTATACACTCGAGGTGCCTATTTGTCATAAGAACTGATGGTGTATGGATAGACTTCTCCTACCAGAAGTGTCTTCGAGCATATATCCAAGATAAGTACCCATCCCATGCAGAAAGATTCATTCGAGAACATTTTAAACGTGGTAGTAACTCGCGTCTCGTGTCTAGCGTCTCGCGTATCACTCCTAATGGTTGTATTGGAGTTTAATTTTGCTTTGGTAATTAGAGACCGCCATGATATGATATTTGAATTTTACTTGTTCAAAGGGAATGTCTATTGGTCTCGAGGCTTTCAGTGACCCACATATAGCCTAGATGTACAAAATGTCAATGTAGTAGATTATCCTTGACTCACACCCAAATGTTTGTTTAAGAACGAGGATGAAGAAAATGATTGAAGTGAACTTCACTTTGTTGACTTGCATCTCCTTTTGTTTGGTTTGAAAATTTTTCGTAATTTGATATGACTTTTGGTGTTTTCTGTTAGTCCTAGGGCATGCTTTTGAGAATTTTATATGATTGTTGAACTACTTAACTCAGTACCTATAAGTCCTCAAAGCTTATTATATAACAACCTGGCTTTCTCTCACATTGGTTATAAAATTTGTCAATCATTGTAGCTTAATTAGAGAATTTAGATGGAAGAAAATATACAACTCATAATGTCTGCCATTCAGAAGTTGTGCCAATACAGGCCATCAGTCTGAAGATGTTCAATGTGATAGTCATTACATAGCATTGTGAATCTGTAACAAATGTTGATGATAGGAGTATGTGTGTGTGTTTGGAACGTATGGAAATGTTCACATACCATCATGGCAGTGCTTCATAGATCGGAGTTGCTTGGACCACCCAAGAGGACTTCGGTATTGATCAGTTTAGTTAATATAAAGAGTGAAGAATTGAAAATTGAAAATTTTGATTTTCTGGCAGTAAGATGTCTGATTAGTTGAAGTTATTTACTTACGTGGTCCCATTCTCATACTTTTTATATTGAGACTATTGAGTGGTTGAGACTTGAGAGTGCTACTGTGAGTCTGTGAGTCAAAAGAGTCAAGCTGAGATGGGCCCGCTGTGTAGACTGGTACTGGGCTTTTTGCATCTCAAAACGAGCGGTGGCAAAGTGGCACTGGCCAACTCTGAAATGTCTGCAGAATTGTGGTTAGTTTTGAAGGCACAAACATCATTTCTGTTTGAACAATTCAACTCTCACCCAAAATAACTCACTGACATCTCACTCTTCACATGCGTATCCGAAATTGAAAAATTAATTTTTTACTCAACACATTTTAGTATATTCCTAATACACACTAGAAAAAGTAGATTGATTTCTCCTTTAAATTTAAGAAAACTAACAAAACAAGAAGATTCATGCCATAGAACAATTGCTAGGCCAATGGGGTTTAGCGGTTCTCCATCAGTTAATGGCTGATTAGCTGACATTGGAAATGTCGAATAAAACATGCCATAGAACAATTTAGGATTTAATTAAGTGAGCAAGCATAAAACAAGAAGGCACAACAAGTCAAGTCATTACTCTTCAATTTTGTGCGAGATATGGAAAGGAAAATGACCACAAATGGGTACTACTATAATGATATTGGTGCAATGTGGCTTGTTTAACTAGGCGTGTTCTTTTATTTTTTGGTCGAATACTTTGTGGTCTAATTGTTAGAATATTCTCAACTTTAATGTTTCCGCACCCAGAAGCTTTACTTTGCATAAAATTTTGAACAAGAGAAAGATGGTAACCAGCTGCTTTTATATGGTAATGTGGTAAACCAGCTGTCTCCCCCTCTTTTGATGTGATCTGTGACGTACCAGGGCTTAGTGGGAACTGGTTAAAAAAAGAAAGAAAAGGTTCTATGAACAAGGAGTGAATAACAGCAAATAAACCTTGAATCTTCTGTCCAAAAAAATAAATAAATAAATAAATAAACCTTGAAACCTTCTTTGCTGCCATGCTCAAAAGAAAGTATCTGAATTTGGGGTTTTAAGCAAGCATTCGATATGGGTTTCCTTCTGCCGAAGCATATTATTGATTTGGGATTGTGAATGTCCCTGTACTCTTTACCTTATGTATTATTCAGTGGCAGATTTATGTAAGGGACATTGATTAATTTGCCCAAGTAGTTCAGTTCATTTGTTCATATTTTCTTATAGTGGAGACAAGGTGTTCGATAGCTGCTCTTTGAAAGGGATTGATTGAACTACTTGTTTTTTCATTTGTTCCTTACTTGTTTAACATAATAGCTGCTGCATATTGTTCGTGGTTTGAAGGGAGGTTAATCACTATAGAAACTATTGGGTAATCAATCAATATAAATCGTTCATGTTATGTCATATATGTAGTTATTTGTAATCCGCACTGTTAATTGGAAAGCTACTGTTATCTGATTATTCAATGCATCTATATGGTGTATGGAGATTAAGAAAAGTTGCTCATGTTGCCTATTGGGTAATCAAAGGTCAACTCTCCCCCATCATAATGTTACAGGTTTACAAGCCTCTCTCTCTTTTTTTGGCCATGAGGTTTACAAGCCCCGCTAATTGTAGTAGTTACAATCAATATGAGCAAGCAACTTCTGTAGGGTGGTGCCATAATTATGGGACAAACATGATCATTTATCATTAGCTTCAGACTATTCCGGGCTGGGCCCCACCTTTCGAGAGAGTGCCCATAGCTGGAAGAAGATCCATGTGGGCCCTAACTCTACAGCCCATATACCGTGATGGGTTTTCTCTTGCTGCAACACATGGGCTTGAAGATCTTTACAGATATCGATCTTCTTCAAGGGTTGTGATTCTTGTGCTGGTCTTATCAGCTGTAGACTAAGGGCTATGAGGATGGTTTGATGAGTTCCAATAAAGGGTTTTGCTTTCCATTGCTGTGATTGAAGTGTAAGGAAATTGAACCACTTTCTGAATCTTCAGAGAGTGGGCATATCTGACTTTGACCAGAATGATGAAAGATGTGTTATTGTTTATCTGAGAAAACAAATAAAAAGAAAAATTGCCAATGCTCATACCAAAAGTAAAAGGTAAAAGAAAAGGAGATTGCTTTGAAAGGCTTTCTAACAGTAAAACAGTTCCAACCTTTGTTCAGTTCTAGTTTGAGTTTAGAGGGGAGTACTTTGGTCTTTGGTGGGTGGACTTGAAACCACCACCGTCACCACCACAATCACCGCCACAACAACCACCAACACTCACCTACTCCCTCACCCACAACACTTTTTTGTCCCCTCAATACCTTGTTTGGCTCTGTAGCTGCATTTCTTGGAGAATGTACCTATCGCCTATAGGGCTATAATAAGAAGGAGAAGAAGAAAAGAAGAGAAGATAAAAGAAAAGAAGAGAAAGAAGGAAAGCAACATCTCAGTGTCTGACTAAGAAGCCCTCCACGCGTCCCTGCTGTTAGGCTACACGTACAGTACTGAACTTGCGCCGTAGACAGCAATACCTTTTTTTTATTTTTTCGTGCATGGCATGGCACAGAGGAGTAGGAGAGAAACAACTCTGAGAAACTTGAAGACATAGACATAGACACACACTCTCTCTTCTGTAATTGACGCTGTTGTAACATAATGGCTGACTCTGAGTGCCGTGCAGAGAGAGAGAAGGGACCACTTTTCGTACAATAGAGGAATTGAGTTGTCCTGGTGGGATAGTAAATTCCGCTGGAAAGTGTATACTTCCAAGAAATACTCTTCTATTATACTACACTTTTTTATCTCTCAAAACTTAAAGAATGTACCTTCAAAATAAATTGAACCCTGGATAATCCAAGTCTTTTAATACTTCTTTCAACTTTTTTATGGATTGGATTTCTTAGACTTACATGCAAAACAATTCATTTCTGTTTAGTTGTTATTGTTTATGGGTTATGTAAACCTGTGTTAGAGTTTCACATTGGGTTTATGCATACCCTTTTCCTTGCTTTTCGTTATGATTCTTATGAACCCTTCAAGGGCTTGATAAAGAAATTTGTAAAGTGTTAGAGGCTGAGGAATTAGAAGAAACCTCAAAATTAAAGGTATGCTCTACCCACGATTTACACTGGGGTGTCTCTCAAATAAGATAGTAATAAGCCTGCAACGAACATGATTCTCAAAATTGAAAGTGTAAAATAAAAAGAAAGAAAAGAATGCCTCACGGATGCCTTTACTTCTGCTCTGGGCTAAAGCTTAAAATTATCTGTATAAAGTTCAACTTTTACTTTTACCATAACCAATCAAACCAAAACCTCTATTATGATTTTTTTCTTTTTTAAAAAATAAATCATATTTAGTCAATGATAAAAAGGTTCGTTATTGACATATACAGAAGTGTTACAAAGATGTAGCTAGTTTAATTAGAAGATTACATTATAAGTGTATGAGCTCAAATAGTGATCTTCCCAATTCCTTAAAGATAGTGAACATCAATTCTTTAAGGATAGATTACATATCATTAAATTCAATATACAGTTATCTACAACAACAAAAAATCAATATATAGTTGGTACCCTAGCTCTAATATCATGTTAAAGTCGGCTTATAAGGTTAGGATTGCTCAAAACTACTGTATAACCCAATTATATCTTGACGACGTGAGATATGTAACAGTTAAAGTAAAAAAAAAAAAACATAATTCTCAAATAGTCATTTCACTAATTTTTTTTTTTATTCATGTGGTTGTAATTTTATGATATAGCCATTTGTTGTAATTAATGTAAACCAGTTCATAGTTTAATAGTACACTTTTTTTTTTTTTTTTAAATTTCTTACAACAATATTGGGAAATAGGTCCTAACATTTTTCCATTTCATTTTAATGCTATTTGGGTCACAGGTCATTGTTGAATTTGATCAATGTATATTTAAAAAAGAAACTTATAACTTAAAGGAAGAAAATGAATTAATCCTAAAATGTTGATATCTAAAATTTCTCCCCTACAATTCCCACAAAAAGGATGAGATTAGCGAGGATAACTTATGACTAATTCATCTTATTCCTTCAAGTTAGAAAACGTCATCCATCCTTCAATACTCATTAAATGTAGTTAGCTACCATATCGAATTCAATTTTGAACACCAAGCAAAACTATAGTTATGAATTTAAATTATCCGGCCATTATACTTATTTTAATTTTAATTATGTATTATAAATTTATGAGTTTTAAATTGATAAATGTGACCTTGTTTGTATGCACACAAAAAATGTTAAAATCCATTTCATGTTTTATTTACACACATTATAAAAATAACAATTAAAATTATAAATCAAATGCAAACAAACAGAATAGAAAAAAACAAAGAAAAATCCAGATCCCAAAGTTTCTAGGCGTTCATTGGATGCTCATCTTTATGATTTTGTGTCATCTATAGAATTATAGATGAGATGAGCATCATCTAATAACCGTTGTAGTCTGACACTAATTCTTGGACAACTTTCTGGAACCATGCACAAAATATATCACGTACCATACATTTTATATAAACTATATCACAACGATCTGAAAACCGAATATAATATTAAAACATAGATGCAATTCTATGTGCAATCTATAAAAATAACCCTATAAAACAAAAAATTGCCAGCTTCTTTTTTTATTAAAGTTTAAATTTTGGTTGGAAAAAAGCAAGATTTTCTTTTACTTTTTGGCGTTTGTTTCTGTGTACCGATTCAATTATCTCCACCGCATCCGAAAAAAAATTCAGCGGTTTATTTTTCGCGCGAAGTCTTTGGCATTGTGGAAGTCGCTCCCGCGCGCGCGCGCCAATTCACTCACTGACTCACCCTTAAAATAAGTCTAAGATTTTTCCTTGTTTACAATAAATACAAAATATAAAACCCCAAAATAACATAAATGCGGGCTGAGAGAAGATTCTCTACTGTCATGGCCACTCACATACCCTCTACAATCACAAAATATTCAGACTCGGTTTTGAGATTTCGGGGTTTGAGATAAACGATAAAAATGGGACTCAATATTTTATGTGCATTATTTATGTATAACATAATATATTCTTATACCACATTTTTATAATGCTATACTTACCACATTCTTATACCACATTTTTATACCATCTGACGTGTCATTACTTTATTGGACAAAGTTTTTCTTTTTCTTTTTGGGTTTTTCTTTTTATTTTTTAGTATCCAATGTATGAATGCCATGTAAGTTGCCACATAAGGTGGTATGAAATTATGGTATAAAAATGTGGTATATGTAGCACTACTGTAATATATAAGTAAGTTTTGAGATATTTCTTAAATAAGTTTATTTAAAAGATCTTTTATAGGGTTTATTTTACATTGTATTTTGATAATCGGAATTATCTATTTGTTTTGTCTCTATTAAAAGATCGTCTTCGCAAAAAATTAAATAAATCGAAAACCATTTGACCATTGATTAAATAGTCACCATTTCAAGTGTTTATTGAAAATATTTTGTTCATTTATTTATTTGATCAAAAGAATGTATTTTAATGATTTTCGATTTATCTACTTTTTTTTTATAAATGATTTTGAAATAGATACTTACAAAATAAACGATTTGGATTGTTGAAATACAATATTTAATGAACCTCGTGATGAATTTAAGAGATCTCTTAATAAAAGAAGCTTGATATATAAGCATATAAGATTCATAAGATTATACTCAATTTGAGAAGAGTAATGCTATTTTGATTAAATTAAATAATCAAATAAGAGGGACCAAGTGAAGTGTCACTTGGGGAGATGTGGAGATGAGAACCACTTCCCAAGTCACACCTCACTTAGTTCCTCTAATTTGGTCAATTAATTTGATCTAAATAGCATTACTGAATTTGAGAACTCTCAACATATAAGATCATACTCTCAGAAGTCAGAACCAACTCTGAACATTCTTTATTCATCTTTCTACAAATATATCCGTTGATAACATGGTGCTCGATCTGACGGTTGATGGGATCCGATGACCTAGATCAGATGTGGGATTGGGTTTGGGTGATGAGTGGGGCCAGAATTCGGTGGGACCGAAATGGAAGTATAGAAGGTACAAAATGGGTCACGTGTCAACTTGTCGTGCTGCATGGCCCATACATGAGGTGAGGTCCCCTGTGGTTTTATGCACGCGAGCTCCCAATAAAAAACAGACATTTTTTTTTTTGTCAGAAGAAAACCCACAAATAAAACGCATCTTTGGGGCTCTGGTCTCACTCCCTTAGGCACTCTGCTCTTTCACCAGAGACAGATAGAGAGAGAGAGAGAGAGAAAGAGAGCGCCATAGAGAGCTAAGTGATTTGAAGCCCTCTCTTTTCTTCTTGATCATATCGATCCTATAAGCCTCCGGCCTATAATTATGAAGTAATGAACCCAGAACCAAACCTCTTCTTCTCAGAAGAAGATGGATCAACATCATCATCACCACCATCATCGTGATCATCATCAAGAATCAAGTGAAGAACAACAAAACCCAACATTCCATTTGGACGCTCTTTATTGCTCAGAAGAGCATTTGGAGGAGCAAGTGACAGCACTGGACTATTTCCAAGAGGAAGTAGTAGAAGATAGTTATAATTACAGCAATATTTCATTATACAAACCAATAAAGCCTCCTCCAATCTTGCTAGAGCAAGACCTGTTCTGGGACGATGAGGAGCTAATCTCTCTGTTATCCAAAGAGAAACAACAAAATGAGCTCCAAAAGACCCTCCAAACTAACTCTTCTTTGGCTGGGGCTCGTAAAGAGGCCGTGGAGTGGATGCTCAGAGTCAATGCCTACTACTCCTTCTCTGCTCTCACTGCCCTTCTTGCCGTGGACTACCTTGACAGGTTCTTCTTCAGCCTCCAGTTTCAGATTGAGAAACCATGGATGACCCAGCTCGCTGCTGTGGCTTGTCTCTCTCTTGCTGCCAAAGTGGAGGAGACCCAAGTGCCCCTATTGCTCGACCTGCAAGTATGTGTCTTTTGGTTGTCGAATCTTGTTTGATTAATTAATGCTTGTAATTTGGTGCCTCTCTGTCCTGATTTGCTCACTGATCAATTGGGTTTCTTCATTTTTAGGTGGAGGAGAGTAAGTATGTGTTTGAAGCAAAAACGATTAAGAGAATGGAGCTTTTGGTGCTCTCCACGCTCCAATGGAAGATGAACCCTGTGACCCCAATTTCATTCATCGATTACATCACAAGGAGGCTTGGTTTAAAAGACCATCTCTGCTGGGAATTCCTCAAGAGGTGTGAGCTCATCCTTCTCAATCTCATTTCAGGTAACCCCCATCACCCCAATCGGATTAACCCCTTTGTACAATAACATCAACAAACAAAGAAAAAGTTGAAATCTTTAAGATTTTGCCTTACAAAATATTGATTCTTTCTTGCCCTTTAAACTGCAGATTCTAGGTTCATGTCTTTTCTTCCATCTGTAATGGCCACTGCTACAATGCTGCACGTTGTCAATAACATTGAACCCTGTCTTCAAGTCGAATACCAAAACCAGCTCTTGGGTATTCTCGGAATTGACAAGGTTTGTTCTAATGCTTTTCCTTAATCCAAACTTCAAACCATCGACAATTGAATCTTAAAGTACTGATCTTTCCCACATTGAATGTGCAATGTTGATTAAAGTCCTCGGATTTTTGTTAAAATTAAACAGGACAAGGTGGATGATTGCTGTAAGCTGGCGTTGGAGTTGTCATCAGGAGGCCATGGAAATCAATCCAAGAAGCGCAAGTTTGGTTCAATCCCTGGCAGCCCAAATGGGGTAATGGACGTGTCATTCAGCTCCGAGAGCTCAAATGACTCGTGGGCTGTGGCATCATCAGTCTCATGCTCGCCGGAGCCTCTGTCCAAGAAAAGCAGGGCTCAGGACCACACGACCAATGCTACAGCAGCAGCAGCAGATCATATTCTCACCATCATCCCTCGCTAGTTCCTCAATTGGTTCCACTACCCATCTTTTTTTTTTTTTTTTTTAAATTTAAGGATCCAAAAAATAGTCTCAGTCTCGCATGTCTAATAATACCTTAATTATGTTCCTTGTATGTGATTTGTTAAATTGCTTACCATCTCTGTGTTTTCATCCTAATCCAATTTCCCGGATGATCATCTTAATTTGGACTGTTGTTCCTTAGGATCTGAGTTCAGATGGGTATTATGGGATTGGGAAGCAGAGATGGTTGGCATTTTATCCGGAGTAAAGTTTTAAGAACATCAACAACAATAGCAATGAATGAATTGAGTACTTGCAGTAGCAGCAGGCAGTATTATTATATATCTCTGCAATCTTGCATGGCCCTTTTTAAAGAAAACAACAAAAAGAAAACAATAATATCTATCTACGCAGCTTCCTCCACATGATCAAAGTTCTCATTGCTACTTATCATTATTAATTTCTATAAAATCAAAGATACACTTGCAAGTTGCAATGTAATATTGGTTTTGGACCTTTGGTTGGCAGGTAGTGATAAACCAGTAGTCCAAAAAATGCACTAAAGTTTTGCATTGTTAACACATGAAATCACATATTTGTAGTCTGATTTTTCTCGAAGAATTAAAATGGGGGGGGGGGGGGGGGGGGAGATCAACATTCAACAAGACCGATTAAGAAAGGGGTTTGTATGCATGTGCTTATAGGAACATGTTGTCGGCCACTGTCATTTTAGGTGTTCAAAATATTGTGACTATTACTTAGAGGTTTGACCTCGATGAAAGCGCTCAATCTTGTATGACTTTGGGTTTGAAATTTGCCCTAATGACTGGAACAGGAGGACCAACAGGTGTAACCCACCACCCAATCTGTAACACCGTCCATCCTCATTTTCATTTTTCAATGCATACGCTTCTCTCTGTCTTACCTATATGGCTATATGCAATATATATATACACATCTATATTAGGAGTATAGGACCATTCAATGTTTCCAAAGTTCATTTTCTTATAATTATAGAAGGGTTATGTAGTAAAACCCACCCAACAGGGTTAAGTCAACCAGAGCTACAAATAATATAGAGAAAGACCTTGGTACTGCATCTATGAAATGCCCATGCCTCTAATTTGGAAAGAAAATTAATGGCCTTCTTTAATATAAGATTACCCTCTTGTTTAGATGATGAGCCTTATGAGAATTATTTGAATTAGGAATCAATTCTTACACTGGACCCTCACAAGATAAAAACTAAAATAATTTGATCATTGAAAGATTTGGTAGATATTAGCCCATCTTTTTTTTTTTTTTTTTTTAACAATAATGTTAGGATAAATAAACTTATTCATCGAATTCGTGTACAAAATGAACATAGTTTAAGATTTGTGATTCTAGCTTGTGGTGCCCGTGTTTTAACTAGAAATCATTTAAATTATGGTTCTTTTGATCATTATTTTAATTATGTAAAAGAAGATAAAAACTAAAATAGTGTGATCATTGAGAAATTTGGAAGATATTATCCCATCTTTTTTTAACAATAATGCTATGATCAACAAATTTATTCATCAAATTCGTTTACTAAATGAATATAGTTTAAGTTTTGTGACCCTAGCTAGCGGTGCCCCAGTTCTAATTAGACATCAGTTAAACTATTGATGGTTTGATCATTGTTTTAATTATGAGTTTCTACGATTGTTTCAATTGAATTAATATCAACTTCTTAATCTTTTATGAATCATAACCCAATTTTGTCTAATTTTTTTCATTAGATTGCTGCAACTTGTAGTTAAAGAATTGGACCTATAGATCTCAAATTCATATATAGTCGTTGGTATTTGGACCATTTGGTAGCTCACAAGAGACACCCACAAGAGCCACTGCATGTGCTTTTCTACTACTTCCTTTTTATGGAAAAAAAAAAAAATGAAATGCTTCCTACTTCTGAGTTCTGTCTGAGCTCACTTAAATAATACTTGAATCTGCTAATATTCTAATGCACCGCGATTGTCGGGAGTAATATAAAATAAGAAGTTGGTTTGCCTCAAATTTCCCTTCGTATATATTAACCATCTCATATACACTACACGTATATATGCAGATTGCAGTCTACTGCTGGTGTGTATTTGGTAATGGGGACTATATTGTATATAGTCTATAGATTGGACGCAAGTGTCACCCTCATGACTTATGTACTATTATTTCCTTTTCGTGTTTGAAGTGGAGCTTAAATTGCCACATGATCATAATATGATATGTATGCAAAAATTTATGATGGATCTTTAATTTTACAGAAAATTCTATTCTATGGTACAAACATATATGACATATGAACATATTTTTAACACTTGGATTTTGTTGGGTTCAATTGGGTTGAGACTTGAGACCTTGAGGTGGGTAAGCAATGGTTGAAAGGTGGGATTAAAGAAAAGAGGAGCCAAAAAGGAAGTAGAATTAAGCCGCATTATCAACAAAAAGGAGGCATAGCATAGCAGAAGGAAGATTAGGGAGAGATTTTAGATAGAATTAGCTAGATGGCAACCAAAGAACATGGCTAGAAAAAGCAAGAAAAGGTAAAAGGTGAAAGGTGGGGAATGCTGAAATCGGGGAACAATATCTTTTGATTTTGTTTGAGATGTCTTTGTTGTTGCAAGCACTTTGTTTGCTTTTGGGCATAGACTGTAGCCTATTTCAACCTAAAAAGAAAAAGAGAGAAAGACAATGATAAGATATGGATTGTTGATCAAGACCACAGAGAGCGCCAACAATGGGTTCCAGCTTAACATCTTCACATCTTTTATGGATATGCTGCATCTCTTTCAACTCTGCAAAGCTCACCCCTTTTATCAATTCACATTAATTCTCTAATTCCTCATGTTTATGTTGTTCTATCCGAGCCATAAGACATATCTTAGGTAATGTAGTAAGTAGATGCGGCATATTTTGTTAACTACACTTCACTTCGCTAATATTTTTATAAAAATATTAATGTTTACCTATGATATGTTAGATCAAGTATTTTATTAAACATTATGTTATATGCGACGCATAATATCATATAGGTAAAACATATTCGATAAGGTGTGGACAAGCGAACATGTGAATGTGCCACTGAGCGCTCGGTAGCTTCTTTGAGAGCTTGGCGAAGATTTTTTAAATCAAGCGAGCATTACAAGCAGTTTCTTCACCTGATTTTGAGGGTATAGGCTGATAAGTTTACCTCATCCCCTCCTAGAGTATAAAATAACATTTGTGGAAGCGTTATGTTAGGCTTTAGCTCCGTCCAAAATCCCAAAGCTAAATTATAACATAAACGCAGATAAACAAAGTCTGAGCGCTCGGTACCAAATTTTTTTGCACTACCGAGTGCTTGGCAATGGTTATTGAACGCTTAATGCTGGATGTGAACGTTTGCACCTGAATAGGCTTTTAGATAAAATACTAGAATGAGAGAAATAAATTGAAAAGTCAAGTAAACCATAAGTCATAAAGTAATAAAGCTCTATAAATCGTTTTATTGTTGTATCAGCCTAGTGTCGTATCCAAGCACAGGGTAGGTTGTTGATCATTAATTAATTTAGAGGTAGGGCTGGTTTTTCTAAAACAAAGGTCATCGCTATAGAAGGGTTATTGAGTCCTATGGTCAAGTAGTTTAAATCAAAGTCAAACTTATTCAGACATCATCAAATTTATATGGGAGGTAGTATTCAATATAAGAATACCTCCCAATTATGTTTAGAATTATTGAATGAATTTGTCAATTATGTTTATAGAATTATTGAATCAATGAAAGCATATACTGTCCTTGATTCAAACACACCCTAACATAGATTAGATGCGGCGCAAAGTGTAATTGGGTCCGAAATGTCGAGGAGACAGTTTTATATACGTCCATTACTATTAGTAAAGCATAGTAAATGAGAAATCATACATATGCAGTTGGAGTGGACCCATTATGCAGAAGAAGATTGGAGACAGAGTGGAGAGAAAAGATGGGACATTGAAATTCATGAATAAGTTTGGCATGTATGCAGAAGATGATGCACATTGGACGCGTGAGTGGCTTAAATTTTGGATATTTTTGAATGCTGTTTATTCCAGGTTTTGTTTGTTGCATTGTTGCAGTGTGGCTGCAGAGAGAGAGAGAGAGAGAGAGAGAACAGTTGATGATGAGTCGTCATTCACATACACATACACGTACATCAACAGGATGGGTATCCAATGGGCTTTGGTGGGCTGGGCTAGGCCTGCTTCTGTCTGATAGATACAGTATGTGTCACTATCTCATGAAATGCCAAACGTACTATACATTGTTCAGAGTCTGAGACTTTAACAAGTGAAGACAACCCTGCACTGCAGTTGGTTCATCACCATCAATTCATCATCTAAATTTGTTTTATGAAGGTGGAGGAGGCTACAATAATATGTTAAAACAAGGTCCATTACTTTTGGGTTGGCCAAACCATGCATGCCACGACCGTACAAGTGGTCCATATGATTATGATGGACTATACTACTCTGACTAACTAGTAGCCAGGGCAGCAACAGTGGTCCATTGCAAACCTGTTTCATAATTCATTGGTAGGTTTTAATTCTATTTCTTTTTCTGGTAGTCTGAATGCCCCAATTCATAAGTGTTGATGCTCAAAAATGGTAGAGCAGTCAACGTCGAGTCGAACCACGTAGGCCCGTTGACCCACCACTGAGTGGACGACACGTCGAAGTGGGGCAGGAACGGGTAGCTGGGTCCGACTAGTGAGTAATGAGAGAGAATGATATCCAAAGCACCCTGCGCAAGTACACAAAAGTGAGCGGGAAGGGCACCGGTGTCGTGCCGGCCAAAGCTCCTCCGACGCTCAAGTCAGTGTTCAGAGAGATCTGAAAGCAGAGTGAGTGAATAGTATAATAATGATTTCAGTTGTCCTTTTGTGAACAGAAGGTACCTCTTTTATAGTACCTTTGGAAGAGTGTCAACCAATCCGGTGACGACACGTGTCCTTTGTGGTGACTTGCACTGTAGGAGCGCCACGTGGCACCGGTCTCGAGGATCCGAGTGAGTTGACACGGGTCGGGGGCCCGGGAGGCTTGAGCTTGGGAGGCCGGAGCCTAAGAGGCCAGGGCCCAGGGGGCCGGAGCCTATGAGGCCGGAGCCTAGTAGATCATGGGCTAGGAGCCCAGGAAGGACTTAGTCTTTTGGGTCTAGGCCCAAACAGCATGGTGTTAGGCCTTGTGTGACTTGTCGTTATGCCCAGACGATTAATCATACGAACAATAAGCTTTTAAATTGGTACTCTGCTATTCCATGCATTAGGACTTTATGAGTAATTGAGTATCTTACTTTTATTTTTTTAAAGGTGAAAGTAAGACTATTGGGGGTGAAAGTAAGTATAATCTGACCCCGAAACTTCTTCTTTTGTTTTTTTTTTTTTTAACAAAAGTATATAGCATATACTAGTACGTACAGTAAACGTACAGAAATACAGAATTGAAACTGAGTGTTTTATTTTGTTTTCCTTCACATGCACTTTTTTCTTGGTCTTGTATGAATAAATTATGGTGCTTGTGAAATTATGCAACTACGGATGACTCATGAATATATACGTCAGTAAGATTCAATTAGAACTGTGACTTGGACATAAACAAATTTAAAATATCATTAAAGCTTAAACATGTTATAGTTAACCTACGTAATTAACCACACAGCGCATTTAGCTAATTAGCTCTGTTTTTCATCAGAAACTACATAGAATGTTTGTTATTAATTCACCAATCACGAGTCGCACACAGAATTGCCCAATGGATAAGAATAAGAAGATCCTAAAGATTGAGCCCTAAAGAATTGAACTGAGGCCCACATATTTAAATGCAAACAATCAAGAATAAGGCAAGGAACTTTGATATAGCTACTTGGTCAATAAAGAATAGCATGTTGAGATTTACTCCAATTCATTAAAGTCTGGCCTTGGGCTTTCAAGGAAGTTTGGTTCGAAAGTTGAACGTCAGAAGTCAGAAACTATTTTGACCCAAAAAAAAATAAAGAAGTCAGAAACCATAAAGGCTTGAACTACACCAGCCAAAAGCTCACTCGAATCCAAGGCCCAGATAAACGAGCCCAGTTGAGCATATCGGAACCTACAAGAGAGTTGGACACCAACTAGACACGTGATTATGTTCGTTTTTACTATATTTAGGTCAGAACTTGAGTTGGATCACATTAACATTAATACATTATTGATAGCAATCCCTGGCTGTGTAATGTTTATGTGGTCAATAATGTGTATGCCAAAACACTGACGTACTGAACTGGGTTTTTTTTTTTTTTTTTTTTCGGTTTATGTATTGTAAAGCTCACAGATAAAGGCAATTGGTCACCACATAGAAATGGGATTGCATAAAATATTCAAGTATGTACATAATTGATTTTTTTTTTTTTTTTTTTTTTTGGGCCACGATAATTGATTAATTTCTAACAAATAAGATAATGTGTAAATATGGCAGGGCAGATAAAACAAAAAATTTAATAGATTGTTTAGACTTGGAGGTTTTATTTGCCTCTTGTGGATGGCAAAGGTCGACAAGCTAGAGCAACTTGTTCGTTGAGTATAGTGTAAGGTGTTGCTTTAATTAGTTGCCTGCTCCATCTCTGTCCATTTTGGTCCCGAGCTCTGTTCCATCTTCTTCAACAACTTATTTTCTTCTGAGAGATCTTGAAAAAGGCAGTTGTCCAGTTCGATTCAGTAAGAAATTTGGAGTGTTGTCGATGAAATCTATCACTAAGTCCTTTATTCGCAGATATGTGGATTTGGTTATTTTGGCTGGTCGCCCCCACTAGCTATAGCAAGCAGGCATTGTGAAGAATTTGGAACACTCATAGTCTGATGATAGCCGTTTGAGCACACAGTGCATGTTTTGTATTTATTATTGAACATTGATCGATAGCCTGATAGGATATCAAAAATTAAAGCACCTGTTATTGTCCTTGTGTCGTATCCTGTGTGATGGTGGTGAAGCATGCCACCAACCACGAACATTGGGACAAATACATTGGACCTTATAAATAGTGCATGAGAACCATCTATTTGATTAACTATTGGTTCCTTTGTAGATATTTGGATAGCCAAACTAAGCGCCTATGTTTTTGAATCTCCTTTTTACTATTTCCAAGGGTTTAGGAAACAAAACCAAGTACCAATAATTAGGGGCGTAGCTAGAATTAATCATAATGGGGGCATGAAAACAATAGAAAATTTTTCAATTGTTGTATCTACTTATCTTAGCCTCTTAATTATAATTGTTGTGAGAGCCAACTATAATTAAAAAAAAAAAGTATTTGCAATTTTGTGCCATCTTCATTTATTTAGCAGACATAAAATAAATAATCAAATAAGAAACTAATTAAATTAATCCAAAAAAATAAACACAACAAGCCAATAGCCAAAAGCACACATAGAAAGTAAAGTAACACACTGTTTTTAAATAAGAAACTCATCTTCTAATATTCATACAAAATAGGGTCTAATTTTTTTTATCTAAAAGAATAATGGGGTCAGACACAATATTGTAAGAGTGAAACAATCTGACTATTGGAGTCATATGACCCCGATGCCCTCATTGTGGCTCTGCTACTGTGGCAATAATCATCCCCATGTTTTTCACAATGTGATAAGACATGCTACGTTTGTTGACTGAAGTTTGTTTCTTCTAACAATATTTCATTTTCATTCCTCGGAATAAGATTTTCATGCGATTTTAAGGTATTACATACCATAACAATGAAGGAAGAAATGATGAGAATAAACCTTACTTTGGGAAGGCAAGAAAAAACTCATGTTTTGGCCAATCGCGTATTACAAATTTAAAGGTTTATATTTGATTTTATCCAATAAAAAAATGTTATGAATTTACAACCCTTTTACTCATACACTTTTGACACGATTAATATTGAAAATTAAGTAGAGCATCCGAATCTTTAGATGGCACCCTAGTATTTTCCTTAAAAAAAAAGAGTGTTGAATGTTGTACCTCTTTGTATTCCCTTACTGCCTGTTAAAAATCTCACTAATCACAGATTTTCTATAAAAAAGATAAAAATAAAAAGGAAAAGAAACTTTATTTGCCGAGAAAAGGGAAAAGAATGAAAAATCAAGATCCAATGCGCTATAGCCGCCTATAGGGGTCAAAAATTAAGACGAAAACCACTTTTAATGATTAAATTAAGTAAATTGAAGCGAAGCAAATGAATTAAATTAAGCAGTAGATTAAAATTTTACTGGGGTGGGGAGGCCAAAGCCACTTTGTGAGCCGGGGGGATCTTTTTGACAATCAACTAGCGGAAAGTTGGGAGATACTCAACTGACAATAAGACAGAACATGTGATGCGAATCTTTTGGAGCGCACAGCACAATGCCCTGGCCTATTTGGGGCCCGGCCCAGAAAGCGATGTAGGAAGAGAGTATCATACCAGATTCCGTCGTACCACTGCCTCGACCTAATAAAATGTTTTTATGTTTATGTTTAAGTTTTTTTTTTTGGGTCAAATTATTATGTTTATGTTTATACTTTATACCGCCTCTACTGCCTGTTTGGTTTGCAAATCGCATGCAGGTGTTTGGAAATGCGTTCTGCATCATCCTCCATTAGTATTACAAGTTTACAACCACTTGATGTGGTATTACTAACTCATTGTCCCTCTCAACTATTATATACAATAACTTAATGTACTAGAATTCAATGTCATGAGACTCATGACCTAAATCTTTTCCAAATTATTGGTAATAAATTCCTTTTATTATTATTATTATTATTATTATTATTATTATTATTATTATTATTATTATTATTATTCTGTTTTGTTGTGGTCCATATTTCTTCACCATTGGTATGCGTCAGTGACTATGACACTGCCATTTTCTTTTGAGCCTCTGCTTACATACGTAAAAATTTACAAATATATATTACTTCCCTTGCCTAGGCTGCCTAGCTATATTTAAATGATTTATAAGCACGATGCATGCACTAAGTTCCTTTATAATTTTTCTTTGTGTGTGTGTGTTTTTGCAACCACTCTTCTTTGAGATGACCAAAACCTTTCTATGTCCAAATATGAGTATCATTATCAGACAATGACCTAAGTAAGTGAGGTCAAGCTAGCTAGCAAGAAATGACTCATATTGTACATTCACACTTCAATAATGGAAAATACACAAGCACAAGTACAATAACATGTGGTTCCCAACACTCAAATTTAGTGATTGGTAAGGTGAATGCGAGGACAAATGCATGTATGGCTTGAATTTTATGGAGGCAAACGTACAATTTGATTAGCACAAATTAATTTATTTTGCCTACTTGCATGAAGTTAAGTTACGTTAATTTCTGGTAGTGAGATGCAAGTACATTAATTATTATATGTGACCGTAATACTATGTGGTTTAATGACGTGATGTACGTTACTAATCCATTTAGATCATAACACGTGTGCGATTTTAAGAATATTTTTTAGAGTTTAGAATTGAGAGTTTTAATTTTTAATTATTATACACGTGTTATAATTTAAGTGGATTTGTATATCACGTGTTGTTACGATCACACACAATAATTTCTCTACAAAATGAGTGTTTTTGTGTTCCAATATAATACAACAATTTCTAACAAAGAATAAAAGGAAATTAAATCAAGAGTATGAATATTTCAGAATTTCCCATCATCTATACGAATGTGAAGGCATGAAAAAAGAAGAAGATAATCTTAATTAGTTACGGTACACCGACGCATATAAGCTAGCGAGTAAGCATCAAATCATGACTATTGTGTGAGCACGAAAAGCATTTCCCAATTGGAGGAGTTTGAGAAGTTAATAGCAATTCCCTAAATGGAGGAGTTTGGAGAAGTTAATTACCATTATATATATATATATTGATCCCGCAAAGATAACTTGATGGTATATTTGAACAAAAATGCTCTAAAATTAACTGGTTAGTAAATTAATACAAAGCTAACCACCCTGTTAGGCCCACTACACAATGTAATTTCAAAATTCGAATCGTTTATTTTTTAGGCCCTACTTTAAAGATCATCCCTGTAAAAAATCTTCAAAATCGGAAGTTATTTAGTCATTTGATTATAATGACAACTATTTATATGCTTTTATCGAAAATACTGATCGTCTATTTATTTGATCTCAATTAGATGACTACATGATTTTCGATTTAGTTGATTTTTTGTAATAATGATTTTTGAAGTAGGGCATAAATAATTGATCGTTCGAATTATGCGATTAGTTATTTGGTAGGCTCAAAAGCATGATTAACTTCGTATTAACTTGCTAACTGGTTAGATTTAAAACACTCCTTATAGTGAAACTGTTTCATATATATACAATAATAAAAAAGAAAATAGGTAAAAAAAGGTGAATATAATTCCACACTTTAAGTGATTTTGAATACTAGTATTAGTTTGTTATAAAGTGATTAATTGGGTTCGGTTGCGAAACAGCCAGGAAAGTATTAAAAAAGTGGAATATATAGCTAGGAATTAAAGGGAGCGGTGAATATGTACACTGCATCCTATGGAGGATTGAAAAGGACACACTTAACAAAGTGGACGTGGGTAAGTGGGTACAATGTACATACATAAACTAAATATGTTGCTGACGTGGAATGTCTCGTCCCCCAACTTTGGGAGTGCTTGTATGTTTCAGTCTTCATCACTGTTAATGAATTTTATAGCAGACATCAAAATTAATCTTATTTTAGAGCTAGCTAGCAGCCTAGCACTGAGCACATATATGGTCGTATTTTATGCATGTGAGAATATTACCAATTGATTTACGTATATCATTTGTGAACCACAAGTAGTCAATTCTTATTAGTATTTTTGTTGAATATTAGAAGGCCAGGTGAAGTGTTTGAAATTTGAATGGGCTTGATGTATATCTGAGAGCTTAATCCTCAGTTTGTCATCAGCCTAAGCAAAATTAGCCAATCAATTTATCATCAAACCTATCGTCTCATTATATATGATGATAATCGTAATATACGTACGTGGACATGTACGTGGATGTAGATCATGACATTGAAATATGTATACATATATCAAAATCTAGTAGCATATATCCTTGGGTGTTGGGACCCATCATCTTGAATTTAATTTTGGGCCGCCGGCAGGCCCGCCACACATACCTTACTTTAATTAAGAAACGTACTGCAAAGAAAGAAGTCACATGAAAGCTGAAAGAGGTTCGAGGATGCCACCACCCACCAATGGCCACCATGCATCAGGGCTTTTATATATATTATCAACATGAAAATATCTCAAGAACGCAAGGCAGTAGTAGAAAAATGAAGTTTTGTTTCCCAAACAGGGTCGACCGAAACTTTAAAAAAAAAAAAAAAAAAAAAAAGGGAAAAAATCTAATGCTAGTGGCCATAGATGTGTTGAGAGAAATCTCATATTGAAGATGTGAGGGCTTTGCTAGTAGTTTATAAGGATTTGAGTTATTCCTTTCATTACTAATTGATTTTGGGATGGATGTTTAAATTTTTTTGTGGTATCAGAGCAGGTTATTCATGTAATGCGTCTAACGACCACACATTCTCCCACGACACCCAATATAAATTGTTCACGTGTTAAGTTTAAATGACACCACATGTGCTGGAGAGTGTTGAGAGAAATCCCACATTGAAAAAGTGATGACCTTATCAGTAGTTTATAAGGATTTTAGTTACTCATTCTATTACCAATTAATTTTGAAATGAATACTTAAATTTCTTTGAAATTATTGGAAATTGTGAGGGATTAACATTAATTAAGCTAACTGGAATTGCCATACCTATATAAAACTTCAATGATTCGACAAACCAATTCAAGGGATTCCCTTCAAATAAAGAAAGAGAAGAATCAAGAGGCGAAAAGCAACAAAATACTTAGCCAAACGAGGTGTTTAAATGTAGTTGCGAATTTGGAAGGAGTCTTTGTATTTTATTTGCACGAGTTCCGGAGCAAATATATTTTAGTGTATAATTTAAATTGCTCATGTGATTCTAATAATTTTAAGTTATCAAATGACCCGCAGGTGTTGCGTTGTTCATGACTAGACTGCCTTATATAACCTGCTCCAACCAGATTCGGTCTGTGCATTTGCAGAAAGGTAGAGTTGAAGTATCAAGTACGACACAATCTTTTTTAGGGAACGAAAGAAAAAAATTTGAAAATAGAAAAATTGTCCTCGAATCTAATTAGCAGAAATGTTAATAAAATTAGGTGTGGCATGAAGGTCGAAGAGTACAGGAAAGTGAATAATAACCTAACAATACATTTCGTTTACCATATATTAAGCATAAAATAGATAAATGGATCATGCAAAACCTACAATGCATTTGCAGTGTGACGGTGTGGTAATAGTATGTGTAATTATTATTGTCTTAAGTTCTTAACTTTAAGTTTTTTACTTTAATTATTGTATACATATTATATGTGTCGGTTGATATATGGTTAACAACATAATATTACACTCACACACAATAAATCTTTTAGTGCGTACTGAGACTAAGTTGACAAGAAAAGGCAAGAACAACCCAAAAACGAGCTTGACCGTAAAAAGAGGGGGTCGAAAAAGTTAAACACGAAACGACGTTTATTTGGAGACTCGTGTGTCTCTACTCTCTACTGGACTGACCCTAAATAAACCTCCCGCAACAAGTGGGCACGGGAGACACAAAATGCGATGCATTTGCATTTCCAGGGAATCCCAATTAAAAAAAAAAAAAAAAAATTATAAACTTTATTTTTGGACCAAACAGGGAATCCCGAACCCAATTTAATTGATTTTTAAGATCCGACATCAATGCCATTTGGAGTCCGCTAAGCTCGCCAGCGCCTATATAACGCCAACCCCTACTCATTCTCGTAGCCACAAGACCCTCAGACACAAAGCAAGTCCTGTAAGAGACACCAAAGAGAGAGAGAATGGGCGGGTGGGCTATTGCGGTTCACGGCGGCGCTGGTGTCGACCCGAATCTCCCCCTCGAGCGTCAAGAACAAGCCAAACAACTCCTCACTCGCTGCCTCAATCTCGGAATCTCTGCTCTTCGCTCAAATCTCCCTGCCATCGACGTTGTCGAACTTGTCGTACGTCAATCAATCGATCCATCTCTCTGTCTCTGTTAATTCATTTCTCATTCTCAGAATGTCGTTATTATCTGCATTTTCTCGGAAAACAAACACACACGCTTTTCATGATTCCAAAAAACATTCCTTTTCGGTTCCCGTACGTGTTTTCCGTTATGTCTTAGTTTATTTGTTATGCTGAACTGGAGGTGCATCATGAATGCTGATTGCTGGACTCTGACATCTCGAAGAGTGATGCAAATTTCTGACCATTATTTCTCTAAAACAGGTTCGGGAATTGGAAACCGATCCTCTGTTCAATTCTGGCCGTGGATCTGCCCTCAACGAAGAAGGGAGGGTCGAGATGGAAGCCAGTATCATGGATGGGCCCAAAAGACGATGCGGCGCCGTTTCGGGCCTGACCACCGTTAAGAACCCGATCTCCCTCGCCCGCCTCGTCATGGACAAGTCCCCGCATTCCTACCTCGCCTTCTCCGGTGCCGAAGACTTCGCCCGGAACCAGGTTCGTTTATTTACCGTTTTGCCATCAATAATATTTTTTAAATCACCCAAAAAATGTAAAGATCTTGAATAGTCTTGTCGACTCCACGAAACCACTGTCCTTTTCAGCAGGTGTATGAATCTAGTACAAAGATTCTAGCCTACTATGGTGCCACACGCCCGCCCATTTAAATAATAATTTATTTGATCGCCTCCAGACACAATTTAATAATAGTATTATGATTTTATTTTCTATTCAATCTTAGTGGGATTTGGTGTAATTTTATCAGGGCGTTGAGCTCGTCGACAATGACTATTTTATCACCGAGGAAAATGTGGGAATGCTCAAATTGGCTAAGGAGGCCAACACCATCTTGGTATACATCCTTCAATCTTTTTTTGTTGGTTTTGTTTTATGAAACATTTTCATAAAAAATACTCGTTTTTATAGTTTTATGTAAGTTTTACTCTAGTTTAAAAGCTATTTCTAACACCCTTTCTGGTATGATCAGTTTGACTACAGAATCCCCCTCGAGAGTTGCGGAGCAGGTGTGGAGAGCCCGTTACACATGAACGGGCTCCCCATAAGTGTGTATGCACCCGAAACAGTCGGGTGCGTGGTGGTGGACAGCCGGGGACAATGCGCTGCAGCCACGTCAACTGGTGGGCTCATGAACAAAATGACTGGCCGCATTGGTGACTCGCCCTTGATTGGTGCTGGGACCTACGCGTGTGACCTGTGTGGGGTGTCGTGCACTGGAGAGGGAGAGGCCATCATACGCGGGACACTGGCGCGTGAGGTTGCGGCTGTGATGGAGTACAAGGGCCTGGGCCTACAGGACGCTGTGGACTTTGTGATCAAGAATAGGCTTGATGAAGGCAAGGCTGGGCTCATAGCTGTGTCCAGTAAAGGGGAAGTGGCTTGTGGGTTTAACTGTACTGGGATGTTTAGGGCTTGTGCCACTGAGGATGGGTTCATGGAGGTTGGTATTTGGGATCAGTAGGGAGGATTTGAAGTGTTTCTTTCTGGATTTGCTTTGTTTGTCTGGATACTTAATGCTTGTATCTGGTGGTGGTCAAGTTCCTAATGCATGCTCTTTAGGTGTAATTTGTAGTGTAAGAGTGGCATGTATTTGCAAATCAAGAAATAAAAATGGCCAAAGCATTTTCATACATCCCTCTTTTGTTTCTTTGGAATCTAGACTCTTTTGTTTCCAGTACTAATTCCGTAGAGGCATTATGAATGAAATGAAAAAGAAGACTAGTTGTTGAAATAATAGATGTCAATTCCGGAAAATATTGCGCAATTTTATGTAGGGTAACCAAGAACATTTTGTTCTCACAAGTTGCCAAAAAATATAGATTCCGGGAACCACTTTTATCATAACAGTGCGGAAGAAATTGTGAAAGTTATGCCTTTTATGTTTGTCAGATTGCTAGTTGTGACTTGCCTTACATGTTTAATGCTATAGCCAGAACAAGACATGAGTAGAAAAAGCATGAGTTGTCGAGTTGAGATGGCTCTTGGCTGGCATGCGCGCTTAAGTTATAAAACATATATAGGAATTAATGGGCAATGCTAGGGCAGGTGCCTAATGACATGGAATTTTTGTCAATTAGATCATTTAATAGATCTAATTATATTTGCCACATAAATTTTAAAAAAGACTAATATAACCTCATTTAAATTCTACAAAACATTAATTAAATTACAAAAGAAAAAAGATTTAAAAAAGGTTTCACTACAAAATTAATATAGGTAAATACATCTCATACTTCATTTGACACATAATCTTTTAAAAAGACTTATTTAACTTTTCTTAAACTCTTACAAAACTTAAATTAAAAAGTGTTAAAAAAATTAATCAAATTCGGACTACAGTAAACAAAGAAAACAAACCCCGATATGAGAAAGATAGTTTCTGAAAAATTATCCACATCAATATTGACTTATTTACTTTTATAGATACTTTTAGGAAGAGCAATTAATATTCACATCAATATTGACTAATTATGATGCTGCCCCAACCTAATTAACTCACTTCCATATCTTTATTTTATAAGAGTGTGGAAACAATATTTAAAAGCAGACCTTTTAAATAAATAAGTGAATCCTATGATTTTTTTTAAGTGCTAGAAATGCTCAGGTTTGTCTGAAACATGTATATGGATCATTGAAGATGGGCATTCATGGCTCCCTCCCTATCCTCCAAAGTCCAAAATGATGGTGTTGTATCCATTTCAAGTATACTTCCAATTTTATGTACAAGACAGAGAACCAGATAACCCTGTGCACTTACGAGGCAGATATCTCCTTGATGATGTACATTTGAAAGTAATTTTTTAATTTTTTTTTTCAATAGATAACTGAACCCTATGATTTCTTATATAGGAGTATCACTGATAATTAATATCACAGATTTTAGTTTGTGCATATGAGAGAGAGTCTATTAAATTGAACACTGCCAGAGGCACTGGGCATGGAAACAATAAAAGCAGTTTTTTGTAGTAAATAAGTGAATCCTATGATTTCTTAGGAATACCATTAATAGTAAATATCAAAGATTCTTTATGAAAACCTGCAGAGTCTATAGTGTATTGTATCAGTATTAGATTGATGCACAATTCTCAATTAAATTACCTGATTCGATCGCAAGCATTAAACTAATGATATTTGGGGATGAATGTTTTTAAAAACATTTTAATCTACGATTCAAATTTTTTTTATTTTTGAAGTACATGTTATTAATTAATGGACCAAATTTGTGATGTGATATCAAGGTCGGCCCTGACTTTTGGAAGGCTCAGGAGCGAAATCTAAATTGGACCCCTAATAAAATCTTTTGCAAAACAATTCACAATTGACAAGAAATCAATTAGGAAATTTTCGATCACATCAAGAAGTCAATTAGGAAATTTTTGGTTAAACATCAAAAAATTATTGAAAATAAAATAATTTATAGGAATATAAGAGAAAAATTAAAATAGAAAAACATACACTAAAACATTAATTACCTTCTTGCCTCAATGAGACCTCTCTAATTTCTTTCAGATTGAAAGAGCCTGTAGAGAACAAAAAAAAAAAAAAACCAATTTTCCACAATACTATATGGAGAGGCAAAGATCCGTCTTTGCCAATTCAAAGCAAACATGCTATTTGAATCCAACTTTTCAGAAAAAAGATATGTATTGTTGATGAAAAAGAAAGAGGTGTAAACTCAAGGACAAAAAAGACCCACTGCCATGCAAATTAGGATGTTGGCTTGCTTCTCTTGTGATTCACGTGAGAAGCCAAAGAAAAAATGAAGCAAGTTGACCAAACACAAATTAAGGAAATAAAAAGAAATAAAAAGGTGGCTTTCAACTAATAATAAAGGAAAAATAGGTTGCAGAACTCAAACTTTATATCTTAGAAGTTTCTAGTTTTTTTTTTTTTGATACAAAAGGGGGCCTAAAGAAATAAACTAGATAACTATAACTCTGACACAATAAGTAAAAGAGCCTAATTGCAGCGAAGACATTATAAATAAACTCAACAACTATTTTTTTTAATATATATATATTAATATATACATAATATATAAATTTGTGGGCCCCCCTTAAAAGTGGGCCCTAAGCGGCCGGCACTGTGTGATATACCTAGCTTACCCTAGCATCACCAAATAAAAAAAGAATACACTTGATTGATTACCGACTATATCATTTGTAGCTAATTTCTTTTTCCAAAGGAGCTATCTTTTACTATAAAATGAAAGTCAAATTAGCTGGGATAGATAATAATTAAAAAACAAAAGTGAGATGAGCACCCTGTTGAACTGTTTCCCTGCTGATCAATCAGCTTGGTAATTAACTATATCTGGTGTACAACATTAAAGAGGATGAGGTGAAGAAATTAATGCTCTGGTATATATGTATCATTGAAGCTTGGCCAGTAAGCTACAAGTTCAATTAGTCCAAAAACAATACACAAATTACAGAATTCACCAACTGCTGTAAGGAAGTTAATAAGTTACATACAAACAGAGGAACATAGGCTCTGCCTCTTAAGATTATTTTGGATGAATTTGTTTTGATTTAATTACACCAACCAAAGAGAGGAACATAGGCTCTGCCTCTAAGATTATTTTGGATGAATTTGTTTTGATTTAATTACACCAACCAAAGAGAGGAACATAGGCTCTGCCTCTAAGACTAGTGAATTACTCATTCTGTGGTCTTATCTTTGGTCTTATCTTTGGCAGTGCCAGAAATGGCATCCTTTGCAGACTGAAGAGTATTTGCAACGGCAGCAGCTGCACCAGCACAAGCGCCACCACCAGTCTCCAACTTGGCCGCATCGCGAATCTCATGAACCACCTCCACCTTCTCCTTTTTGGCTTCTTGGTCTTCCCCTGCTGGTTTCCGATAATCTACTGTCTCCACCTTCACTTCTTCTACACCTTCCTCCTTCACATGACCTTCAGTTCCCTGCCATACACAACCAAAAACACAATTAATCCAAATAAAACTCACAAATTAAATATGGGACACAGAAAAAAATGAAATTGGCGTTTGAATTCTATACTTTGGTAGTATTCATGTTGCAAAATTGATGTAAGATATTTCTCAAGCAGCGACCGACAATATGCAATCTATTCTACCCTCAGTTCTGGATATATAGATATTTTTTGGGGCAGGTCTAGTCAGCAGGGAAGAGGGTGAATCAGGTACTGACACGTTTCATGTGAGCTGTTTGCTTCTGCTTCCATCATATCCACGATTGTCGGTGGGTGGACACGTGTCTGATAGTCTAGCAATAGAGGAGGAACAACCTACCGACAATGTGACCAAACTTCCAAAGATGTTCGTAATGTCACTCGATTCGTTTCTAATGCCAATGGCTATCTGCCACCTACTATGGTATGGATATATGTCCCGATGACACACTGTAGAAACTCTTTAATAATGCTAGGATGTTCCAAATTTAAATCTGAAATAATATGACACTTGTGGGGGCCTAAATCATCACAATAAATTGTTGGGCTAGGCAGCCTGAGCCGAAACAAGTAAGTGAGAAGGAAATAGGCATGATCCAAAAATCAGCCCAAACTGCAGCCCAGGAAGCAGAGATACAAAGCCCAAGGTCCATTCGGACAATAAATGAGTACAACGTTGTGATCAAAATTAAAAGACCATTCATCTCATGCAAGTCATGGGAACGAGAATGTGAGAATAAAGAAAACATTACTCGATAAACATCCTATAAATGGTAGATGCGAATGAACGTAAAGGTACGCACACTTTTGCTGAACACAAGAAATACAATAGCAAAAAAAATACTAACTTAGGTATCATAGTATTTTTTGCAGGTGACAACTCCTCCTTTCTCCGGTGAGAAGAATATTGTTCGTTTTTATTAACTTTTGAGTCATGTAATTCAGCCAATTCATTTATTGTGGGCTAATTAATTCTTTCTGAGATTTTTGGTTTCAACAACACTATATGTGTTGGAAAAAGGTTTAGAGACCTTAAACTCTAGGGCCTCCTTAGAGAGAGAAACTAATTTACACTCTGTTGTATACAACATGTATCTCACATTAAAAATATGATGTGACAATAAATGTGAGACACTTATACAATGGGTGTAGTGTAGGTACGTTTTTTTCCCTCTCAACGTCTATTGGGATAAATGAACTGAAAGGCCCATTAGAAGGATACCGTCGAAAATTGCAACCCAAGCCCATTCGTTGATGAACCAAGATTTTAACATAGCCCATATGGACAGGCCCAGAAAGGCTCAACTACGCACGACTACAACTTTCAAGTAAAACAATTTATACTTACAAATAAGGTTTTAGGGGGAATAATGCTTCTATAAAATTAGGAACCAGAAACTTTAAGAAGTTCCAACACGGGTACATTACATCTCTCACAGTTTCAAAATTTGGGCTTCTATGATTATAGTTGATGCCCATAAGAAGCAAGAAAGGAATTAGCTAACTTGATCCCCAAGTGGACCTCCGATATGGTAGTAAGGTGGAGCTTATCTTCTTTCAGACGCAGTCCCTTGGCATTAACACATTTGACATTAGCCAACTTAATTTCCATCTGACCTTTCCTCACTATATCTACAAATTGGCCTTCTCCTGATGCCAATGCCACCTGCATAATAATATGACAATTCAAATCCTTAATTACTCTCAGACAAAAAAATACTTAATCACTCGTACACTTATATTATAACACATAAATTAAAAATACAAGAGCCCTGTATTATGGCCACACCACTTAAACTTTCTGCACAATCGACAGATTTGATTTGATACCTTAAAACACAAACATAAGAGCAAACCTGGATAAAAGGAAGATTTGGGCTATGAAGATCCAAACGTAGGTCCATAATAAGCCTCTCCAAATTCCCTTTATACCCCTCAGCATCTTCTTTCCTAACAGTATCACTCTCTCCCTGGTACCACAAAATAGATCGGATAATGCCACCTTCCCTCACCGACTCACTGGCTCGTCTCACCAACTCAGTATACAACCGAGTCCCACGTGCCCACTCACCGAGTCTAGTCCCACCCACCGCACAAGGAACCAGACGCACAACTCCAATTCTCGAGCCTTTGGCTCGGAGGACCTCATTGGCAAATGCCATCCCTGGCCCAACCCCACATGTCTTACCCACATCAATGTCAGCATGGAGTGGCTCGTGTGCTTCTTCCCATCTGAGTTGAGCACTGAGTCTGAGAATTGATGGGTTGGGTTTTGACTCGGGTGGGACATTGCCGTCCCATTTGCCGCCGGTGACCCCACCTCGGCCGGCCATGTTGCTCTGGCCTGCTAGGATGAAGATGTTCTTGCTGGGAACAGAAGCCCCCAAGTTGAATTGGGTTATGAACAATATTGAGAACAGAAATAAGAACTTGGACATGCCCATGATTGAAAATTGGAAATGTGGGTTTATCTCACACTACTGCTTACTAGTACTTATTCCTGTTCAGGGGTCACACAGAATTTGAAGGGAAATGAATTCATATCTCTTTTCTTTTCATGTCTAAAGTGGTAGGGTGGTGGGTGTTCATTTAAACAAAGAATAATGATTGATTTTGGGTGACAATTCTAACACTCTAATTTGTATGTTTACATTATTTTCTTTGTTTTTATGTTTTGATAATTGAGCAAATAAATGAAGGAAAGTAAAAGAGAGGAGTGAAAGTGTATAAAACAGGAGTGCAAAAATCGCCATCATTAATTTTGTTTCTTTATATTCTTCTGTATAGACTGCCTTTTAAAACTTTCCCAAGGTGTTTTGTAACTGTTTCTTGTTTCCCTCCAACTCATGGCTGAACAGGATTGATGAGCTTTGCAATTGGTACACTTTTTTTGGTGAACCTATCACGTGTATGCATTTTATGATCCATCTCTCTCATCGATCATTTATTATGTGCTAGCTTGTTTGGATTGCAAAAAAGACATGGATGATCAATTTTTCATTCATAGTGTTATATTGCTTCTTAATCAAAATTTAAAAAAACTACAAAAACGGCCAAAATTATAATTTTGAACATATCAGGTGATGGTAGGTGGATTCTTCCCCAAACAGACAAACAGATGAACTAACGTGCATTACACTAGGAGCTCGTTTGAGCTTGTTAGGTGAGCTAAGCACCTGCACATCATTCTGCTTGTTTTATTCTAATATTTCACACCGGAGCAGTCAAAATAGGTTATAATTAAGGTTATGACAGAAGAACACAATGATTCAACATAATTATGGAAACATAAAGAAGAACCAAAGCTCAATAGAATAATTGCAAAGTCAAAATGAAGTTGATTGAAAATTAACATTCCCCCTAGCTGAACTTGGGCCTGGATTGTGAGGTGCAAGTGTGCAACCCATGAGGTTATGGAGCCAAACCCTTGGCATGAAGGGTTCGCACATAGAAAAGCCCAATTCTCAGATGGGCTTCTCTAACAGTTTGATAATCACAGGACATGCAGTAACTTGTCTTCTACTCCAAAAGACAAAAAAGGATTTGAACGCTATGAATGATGAAGTAACAAATGAGTAGGTAGCTTGGAGGCATTGTGAATTAATTTGAATAGAGGAGTAATTAGAAAATGGGAAATAAAATTAGGAAGTCTTGTAGGAGGTGCATGACTGCTGATGGGGCTGGGCATGAATTGAAGATATGTATGAGCCAGCATTTTCCCAAGTCGAACCTGGGAAGGGGTAGTCAGGTGCAACCCATCGGGTTCAAGTGGCAGGCCCTTTGCGTCAACCGTTCGAACGTTTAGAAGGTCAATTCCCAGCTGAGCTTCCCTAATTGTCTCTACGAATGGTCCTGCCCCAGATGCCAAAGCCACCTATACACATTCAACATAGACTTGCACATCATTCAACTTGCTACCCCATTTCAGGCAAAAATTAAAAAAGGCTTTAACTTGCTTTCTTTTACTTGAACAAAACGATAATTAATTTGGTGGACTGCTGCTTCAATACGACGTTTGCTCTCTCTCTCTCTCTCTCTCTCTCTCTCTCTGTACCACCAAACGACATTACTTGTTTCATAAATACAGTACGAATAACATATACCCCACTTCATCAACTAGTCAATTTAAACATACCTAACAGTACTAACTAGTAACCACCAATGACATGACATAGCATATCCTGACAACAAAAAATGACATGCCATATGATCATAGCGAATCGAATCTAGTCAAACAAGGAGATGCACCAATAGGATCAAACAAACAAGAATATTCAAGCACAAAACAAAAACATCCAAAACCAAAGTAATTATGAATATTAGAAATTAGATAATAAAAAAGAGGAGTAATTAATCAAATAAATGTACCTGGATTATTGGGAGCAAAGGGGAAAGCAGATCCGAACGTACGTCCCCAAAAAAAGTGTCCAATTTGGGTTTGTAAGAGTGAGCGTCTTGACTGGTAGTGGTATCACTCTCACCCTGATACCAGAGAAGTGCGCTAATTGTTCCTCCATTGATCTTCAAGGAAGCCTTAGCTCTCCGAATCATCTGGTTGTAGAGGAATGACCCGCGCGCCCACTGGGTTATGTTGGTCCCACCAATTGCGCATGGGACCAACCCAATGACTCCCTTGGTGGAGCCACTGGCCAACACCGCATTCGCAAAAGCCATGCCGGGTCCGATCCCGTTGGTCTTTTCCACATCAATGTCGGCGTGAAGAGGCTCACGGGCTTCGACCCACTTGAGGTTCGCGCTGAGGCGGAGGACGGAGGGGTTGGGGCGGCACTCCGGCGGAACGACGCCGTCCCAGGTGGCGATGCCGGTGAGAGTGTTGTTTACGACACCGCCTCGGCCCGCCATGTTGCTCTGCCCGGCTAAAATGAATATGCTTTTGATCTCTTGCTCTGCTGAGCAGGCGTGAGTGACAAGGGAGAAGAGCAACAACAAAAGCATCGTGTGGGTCTCAAGTTTGAAAGCAAAGAGAAAGATATATATGCTTGCTTTGCTTCTCATATCATATGGCGTTTAAATTTTAATGAGGTCCAGTAATTCTTCGGGGAAGGCAGGAATCTTACTCCAAATCCAATCACTAGAGTTGGAATGCATGACATAAACTACAATACAATAACGCTTAATTAGCTGTAATAATCAATGACCAAATTATAGCAAAATGACAAATTTATGAGGTTTTCCGATAAAGAACTATATACTTAGGTTTTGTTTTCAATCACTCGTTAAGTAACAATTTCATCCAACTCACAGATAGAATTTGTCCATACACGTGTAGAGCAATTGAAAAAAATTAAGACTACATTATATATTTATATGCATCAATATAAAATGGTCCTTTTGTTTTGGCTAAGTCACCTCCAAAATAATTTTAAAAGATAATAAATTTACACATAAAAGTTTTACTCTATTTTCTAGAGCCCTTCATATTGACTCGTTTTTAAATTTGACACAGTTGGCCCCGTGTTTCTACTGAATTGAGCCGGAGGTTGGTTTCATGCCCAAGATGGACATGGAGCTTAGTGAATTTGGTATTTTAAATAAATATTAATAAAATAACAATCCAAGAACCGGCCATTCAATTTCAAATTGGGTGAACTGGACGGAGCTCTACGATGTTAATTTAAATTTTTTACTATTATCGTTTATTATAATTATCGTATGCATTAATACTCATTATAGTCAATCTAAAAACTCATTAAAAAGTGAATCTTTATATCATATTTAATATTTATCGCCTGCAATGTTCATTGCCATTATTATATAATTTATATACAAATTTCAATCATAACTCATTACTCTATCCTCCTTCGTTAACAAAATATTAAATTTTATTTTTGGGTTCTAATCTCAACCTCTAGTTGAAAACATTCAACATCGGAAGATTTTCATATGCATACACTTGAAAACATTTAATATCTAGAGAATTTTATGTGCATTAATTAAACGTTGCGCAGAATTTTTCCTTTTTCCTTCATTAGATAAGGATTACGGTGAACAGCAGAAAAATAGATACATACGTAGGAAATTTTATTTTCCAAGGGTTGGTAGCACCTTTTTTTTTTTTTTCTTAATTAATTATATATTTTTTTTTTTGGGTTGGTAGCACCTTGGATTTATAATCAGATTCATTCTTAATACTCGTGGCTATATTTGACAACAATAATCATCTACAGTCAAAGAAATTGGATTTACTATTAAAGAGCTTCCATTTGTTTCGTGCCAAATAAGAAGACAACGTTGTACTCACATATGTACACACCTATTTTGGGAAATTTATATAGACATTTTTTTTGGGTTCGATGTTTCTTTTTTGATAATTAATCACATTCATCATATATACAAGAAAATCTACAGTCATCAATTCTACATACAATGTATTGGTACCAGGTCCGAAATTTGTATTTACCATTCATAAGTTTTCCATTTAAGCTAACATATACACGCATATAAATGAAGATATTTACATGAATACGTAGTGTTGCTTGGGTGTTTCTGTTGCCCCCATTAATTTACCAAACTATCACTGAGAGTGAAAGTAAGAGGGTGAAAGTAAGGACAAAGAGGTCGAGTCAAAGGTACTGAGCTACTGTATAACGTACCTACCTATGATACTTTTCTTTATTTTTTTATGCACCTACTGTATCTTATTTATATATTTACTAATTTTCTTTTACCTATTACGTATCTTTTTCATGGTTTTGTTTTCGGAAATGTATTTATTTACTTATATATAGATTTTCTTTTTTCTTGTATTCATTTTTTTTTCACTATTTTGTTAATTTGAAATTAATTGGGATGATTTGTTTTTGTGTCAAATTTGAAAGGCTGTATTGAATTAGAATTAAGATCGAGATCCCTCGAATTAATTATGATTGGATTGCCTTCAATTATCGGAGTCAACCTAATCTCTTACATTTAGGAATTTAATTTAATTTACCTCCGCACACTATGTAATTATAAGAAAACGTCTAGGTATATTTCAATCGTAGATGGGTTAATTTTTGAATTTAGGCCTAATTAATCTAGCAATCAAATGAAAAAGTCAATGGTTAGAGGCTTGAAAAAAAAAGTTTGAGGGGCTGAGATTCTATTAACCCTTTTGTTTTTGTGTTGTTAAGGCGAGTTGGTGATCGACGACAGTACGTCGCAGCTAGTAACCAACCATGGAAAGCTTTTTCGTTGCTCCAAACTCCGACAAGAAGCAGAAGGTCGTTTTCATCATGGGCTCGACCGGCTCCGGAAAAACGAAACTCTCCGTGGAGTTAGCCACTGAGTTCAAGGGCGAGGTCATCAACTCCGACAAAATCCAGGTTTACAAGGGCCTTGACGTCGTCACCAACAAGGCAACGGAGTCTGAGCGCCGTGGAGTACACCACCACTTGCTCGGTGTTGTCGAGGACCCAGAGGCCGAGTTCACCGTACATGAATTTGCCCTACACGTAGAAAATGCTGTCGAAGAAATTATCGGAAGAAAACGGCTTCCGATAATTACAGGTGGATCGAACTCGTACATCGAGGCCCTGGTGGAGAACCCGACGTACAAGTTCCAGATTAAGTACGAATGTTGCTTCATATGGATCTACGTGTCAATGCCTGTGTTGTTTAAGCAGGTTTCGAAGAGAGTGGATAAAATGGTGGAGGCGGGTCTTGTTGAGGAGCTTCGTGAGATGTTTGTTCCCGGGGCGGATTACGAGCGGGGGATCCGAAGGGCAATTGGGGCTCCGGAGATGGATGGATATTTCAGGGCGGAAAGGAATATGGAAGATGAGGAGACTCTGGAGTCGCTGCTCAAGTATGGGATTGACAAGACTAAGGAAAACACTTGCATTTTGGCGGCTCGTCAAACGCAGAAGATTGTGCGTTTAAGGGACGAGGTTGGGTGGCCAATCCATCAGCTTGACGCCACTCCTATGTTTAAGAGAAGTGGGGAGAGTGCTGAGGCTGTATGGGAAGCCTTGGTCTTGAAACCCAGTTTGCTCATTGTGGCCGACTTCTTAAAGCGAGAGGGGAGGGAAAGTATTGGCCTAATGGACAATTAGAAATTAAGAAAGACAAGTCATAGCCACAAATAGAGTTTTCAGATTCAACTTGGACTTAAGTTGATGCTTCTCTAGGCCTAGGCTTTTCAGTCATGTTAAGTCCCTTGCCCTTATTAAAAATAAAACCTTTTCTTCTATTACCCAAAAAATACAACTGAAACCATTAATTTGTTCTGCAATCAAATCTTATTATATATCTTCAACAGGCAATAAGTCATTAAATGCTTATTTTCTAATTTGAAGAGCTACATATATCTTTGTTCAAAAAAACTTTCATGTAATAGGTGTAAGTATACGTTACTTTTCTCACAATAAATATTACAAAATTAGTATATGAGAAAATGTTGTATACGCCCATTGCATGAAGTTTTTCCTTGTGCTTGTCTAATACATAATTAGGTTTATAGTACCTTTTAATTAATTGATCCAATTTAATTTTATCACTAATTATGTACGTGCAATTCTCTTTCACATGTATGGACTTTTCCAATCTTGTTGTCCATTCTCATATTCCCCCAATTAAGAACAATTCTTCATTGTAATGGGTGTAGGGGTCACCAAAAAGCCCAAGGCCCGAAGCCCGCACGGCCCATTGGGGTCGATCCGCCCCGAATAGTCATTGGGCTGTGCTTGGGCCATCTCCTTGATGCCCACGGGCCACTCGAAGCCCTGCCCGCTTAGGCCCACCCGAAGCTCGCATGCTTAGGCCCGACCCAAAGTCCATTTACACAGAATATATTTTCAATAAAAAAATATAGGATTTTAGCTATGTTGTGAATCGCACATGAGACCTCATGTAACAAACTTCAACTCACAACCAACTGAACTGACCATTTTATTTGTTTAATTAGTGAATCATAACATATTTAATAAGTTTTTCGTTTGTATGCTCGAATAATTATTAATATACTTATTAAGTTATTATATAATACTATAATCATGTAATGTTAGTAAATAGTAATAGTGTAAACTGTGTAATACCATAAATAATAAACTTTTAAACTTATATACAACATTACAAATTTACAACTATAGTTATTAAACATATTCTAATAAACTATTATAATACAACTATAATTAAAGTTATTAAACCAAGATCGTTCATTAATTCAACGATCTGAACCATTCATTTTATATGTTGATAGTCAAATATCATCTTTACAAAAAACCGTCCAAATAGGAATTCATTTACCCGTTCGAATATTCGATTATCATTAGAAAAACCACGATTATTCATTAATTCGACCACCGTTACGTCACTCTTACATCTCCGATTGAGCTAATGTTTTCCAAGGATTCTCTTTGAGTGGGAACTAAAGTTTGAACAGTTCAGATCATTGAAAATATGATCGATATGTGAACTTCTACATATAAATACACTTGAAGAGTATAATTATAATAACTTTCTCGTTGTAACCTTGTTGTTTCCATAATTATGAAAACCACAACGTGATTTCAACAATCTGACCCGTTAATTTTCTATGTTCATAGTCAAAGATCATCCTTACAAAAAATCGGCCAAATCGAAATTCATCTACCCATTTGATCATCATTAAAAAAACCATGATCGTTCATTAATTCAACCAAAGTTATGTCACTTTTACATCTTCGATTGACCTCATTTTTTGCACAAATTATCTTTGAGTGTGGAACTAAAATTTGAACGGTTCGGATCGTTAAAAACACAATTGCATCGTTTGTTTATAAAAATATGTAATAAAATATATAATAAAACATATGTATATTTATGTTTTATTATAGTTGTAATGTTGTATATAATTTTAAAAGTTTATTATTTATGGTATTACACTATTACAAACATAATAATATTATATAATAACTTAATAAGCATATTAATAATTTTTTGAAGTAAACAAACGAAATAGCTATTAAATATATTATGATTCATAAACTTGACAAATAAACTAGTTAGTTTAGTTGGTTAAGAGTTGAAGCTTGTTACATGAGGTCTCATGTTCAAATCACAACATAGCCAAAACTTTATATTTTTTTATTAAAGATATATATATATATATATATACGTGTCTAAACAGGGCCACCATTTCGGGCCTAGTCTGACCTGACCCTTCAAGCCCGATGGGCGGACCTTGGGCTTGTGTATGAAAGCCCAAGCCCAGCCCGAAAACCCTATTGGGTTCCTATAATTCAAACCTGAGTCCGCCTCGGCCCATTGTCGACCCCTAAATGGGTGTATGTAACACTAACTTTCATCCCTCACACACTAATTACATGATCACGTTACCCTTAGGGTTAGGGTTTAGTTTCCGGGTTTTGGGCTTAGTTCCCTAAGCCGTTTTACTGCATAGTGATCAAATACAAACCTAATACAAATCTCAATATGAATAGTAATTTATGTTTATTAATTTATTGTAATTCATATTTTTTTAAAATTTTTTTCAATAGTGACTAAAATGAAATTATAAAAAAGGGCATTAATTAAAATGTAATTGTGATGAGTTTTATTGTATTATTTGTAATTAGCCCATTTACTTATTGTGAGAGGAACTTATATATATAACACCAGATACATGATACATGATACATGATACATGATACATGATACATGATACATGATACATTCATGAATTTCTCCAAGAAAAGATGGAATTAATTATACACTTTTTCTTTTCAGTACCACTCTAGGAAGCAAAGCCCAATGAAAGAAAGACCTACACAAACACAGCACTGGGCTTAGAAAGGCCCAAGATGCCATCAGCCAGAAGGCTTAAAAACAAGGGGAAAGGGAAAGAAAGTAGTGGTGGACCAATAATTGTCCCACAGAAAACCCAACGAACAAGGTATTGCTTGTAAGAATCCAAAGCATATAATCGTTGCAGAAATCCATGCATAGCCAACGCCCACCAGTTTGGGACCATTCTACGATATGCAATTCTCGAAACAATGGACCAATTTCTTGCTACTTAGTTTAGAATAAATTAATTGTTAGAGATATATGCTGGGCACAGGCTGGTAATTAATAGAACCAAAGTACTTTGGTAATAAATAGATAAGAGGTATAAGTTGATGTCAACTTGATTTTTTTTTTTAAAAAAAAACCACTATTTTTGATCCACTCATCCACCTTATTGAGGCTTTGGCTAATTAAAAATGAAAAATATAAAAAACACACGCATGCATTTGAATTAGATTTAGATCTAATTAATAAAAAGTGCGACGTTTAATTAAGAAAGCCCCTTAGCATTAGGCTCCAACAATAGGCAGGCATTAGAACATTGGGCAGGTGAGGACTACTTGACCTTCTATAATTTTATTAATTCCAATGGTGGCCGTGGGGACGTGGGGGTGTGGACCTCACGTGATGTGCACTCGTGTGGCAGATGAAGGTCACGTGAAGAGTACGGCTAAAGGACAGGGTTCGGTAGTAGAGATGGGTGCGAATTGCACGTGAGAGAGCTTGTGTATGTGTGTGTGACAGTGTAAGTTACACATACACAGCTGTTTCCCGCGTAACGAACGAATTGCATGTTGAAGTTGGGAGCAGTACTCATGAAGGAGAGCAGTTTTGTTTACCTCATTTAATTCAAGTGTATGCTTATTTTCTATCTAAAATGTTGTCATCTGTTTAAAAATTTAACCATGAGTTAATATATTATATTTAATTATTCTGATGTTATAACGATGAGAGAGAATTAATTTGACAGCTCTTTTCTAAATCAACTTTTTTCCATTTTTTTATTACCCATTAATTTCTCTCTTCTCTTTTATTTAATTATTTCTAATAATTTTTGCTTCTTTTATTTTTTTTACTCTTCTCCTGTATTCCTCCAAACCCAAAAAACCATATCCATTTAATAATTTTTACTTCTTTTTTCTTTTGCTCTTCTCCAGTACCTAAAAAACCACATCCTTTTTTTTTTTTGTCTTCTCTTGTATACACCTTTATATATTTTTTTAATTAATTAAAAAATAAAATATTCCAACAACACATTTGCAATTCTAACAAAAACTCATTTGCAAAGTTTAATCTAAAATGTTGGCAAAACAAAAATCTAAAACAACTCATTTGCCTACATAGAAAATTCAATAAAAAAGTTACATAAGTTTAAAAAAAAAAGTTATGTCGTTGCAACTATTCTTCTCTCTTCAAATGCTGCAATACCTTAGATTGGCCTAAGAATTTGTTTCATCTGAAAGATTCAGTTGACGAACCGGTCCTTAAGGTCTTGGTTCTTATCAAATTTGTGATCATACAAATTAATTAATCAAATAAATAAAAACAATACTTATGAAAATTATAAAAGAAAATATACAACACTATATATACTTAGAAAGATTACAAATCTGGGAATACATATATGAGTAATCGTAGAACATGGGATGTATAACTTGGTACCCAAGTGGGGATTAGGAATGCATTGAACACCATAAACATTTGGAAATCCATAAGAAAATTGTGTTTCCAAGTGGTTTTGATTTGCTAGCCCAATGGATTCCTAAATATTAATACATAATCAATATCATAAATAATTTAATTTTGAATGTTAATTGTAAGTAATTACAAAAAAAAATAGTAACCTATACATGTTCATATAAAATCGATGGGCCGCTCATCTCATGTGCATCTGTTAATGTAACAAATAATATTTAGACTGCCATTATACACAACTATAAAATAAACAATTAACAAAATAAATTAACTATGTACGTACTAACTTTTTCTTTTAGATGAAGCTTTCTTTTTTTGAGTTCTTAGATTCCAATACATTTTTCATTCTATCTTTACCTCAGCCTTTAGACTTTTGCCGGTGCTATTTAATTTTGTATGTTGATTTGTTTAATCAAATATATAATTAGAAAAAATAAGGTAGAGGAAGAAAATAGTTGTCAAATTAGTTTTTTCTTTCATTATTATAATATTATAAATAATTAAATATAATTTATTAACTTCTGATTAATTTTTTTATTATAATATCTATTTAAAAGGGAGGTGAACAAGCACTGAATTAAAAAAAAAAAAAAGGTGAACAAAACTGATCCGGTGTTAAAGATACAGGACTACTCACACACGAACCCTCTTTTCCTTCGCTTTCTGTTTTTGTTGCTTTCCACTCTTTCCTTTTCCGTTTTTTCTGTTTCTCTTCCCAAACCCACTCCCACGTGCCCCGCTCCTCGTATCCCTCACGCGCAATTATGAAAAACAAAACACAGTCACAGACTATATATATAGCTTAATAATATGTCATACCAGACTGGTTGTAATTAATGCTAAGCTGTTACACGTTTGTTTGAATTGAATTTTCCTAAAGCGACCTGATTAATTGAAATTTGATATTTCAAAGACAAGCATAAACAACGAGCTCAAAGGACATGACGAAGCAACGAGGAAGGGAAGGAAAGGCAATAAATTAAGCTGGTAAGACGGTGGAGTCGGTTTTGGAAGTTCGGGTTGTGGGAAGGAGCGTGACCGACACGTGTCGGTGGACGCTAGGCCTTTACTGGGGGAGATGGGTCACTTCCCCCACCACTCGAGTGGGCCTGGGCTTTACAGCCTGGACTGACAGAATTGCAGTACCGTTCGTCCCCCAAATCTGCTACTCAATTTTGTCGTTTTCTCCGCCAGCTCAGCACTTCCGTGCGTCCGTTTCAGATTTATATTATAAAAAAATATCCTCCGCCAAAATGCTCGCCAGCCTAGCTTTGGTCAAAGTCATCCGCATACGCTCCCATCAATCAAACCCCCCCCCCCCAACTAAAACCAAACCCCAAACCAAACAAACCGTACACTTTTCTTTTTAATTTCATTTCTCTTTCAATTTCAAAATTTTGTTCTTGGCGATAAAGATCACTCTTTCAACTCCCTCTCAAGGTCTCACCAGTCTTATCTTAAACCCCTACGGTTGTTTTTAAATTTTCTGTTTAAAGTAATTAACCTCATAAACAAACAATTAGCTATAATAATCTCCCAATTCCGCCCTTTTAAGTTTTTTAACTTCCAAAACGGTCATTCAACATTTAAATCCCGCTGTTTTAGAGACGTGGTGGACATCCCTTTGGTACTGTTAAGCTTCAACTGTTGACTGTTACAGTTTCACTTCTCCAGTTCTCCCCCCCTCGGTTAAAACTTAAAAGTTGCTGAAATTAATTTTTTTAAATTAAACAATTTAAACGTCAGATTAAGGAAAACGTATTAAGATTAATTTCTGAAATGGACGGGCGGGGATGAGTAAAATTAGTCAAAATCATTCAACTTGGGACCTACCTTTCATCATCTAGGAGCCTTGTGTGTGTAAAATAAGTTAAAAAGAATAGGGACTACTGGACTAGAGAGTAGAGTAGGCAAAAGCCAGTTTGATTTTTCCTTTCTTTTAGACAAAAAAGAAAAAAGAAAAATGGAGGGAGGTGAATGTTATTATTTGGGTTATACGTGTAAGTTGAAGGAGATAGGAAGCGACGCGTGTTCGTTTGACAGCTGTATACTAGTAACTGCCTTGCCTGGAAGAATCCCCACTATCGCAACGGCTAAGACCGGTTACTCACACCGGCTATGACCGGTCACCTCTATCCCTTTGCCGTATATATAACCCTTCCATACCTGTAACTCCCTCTTAGAACAAAGGTGAGGCTCCGCCTCTACCACCTCCTTTAAACCCTCCCTCCTTCTCTGTACAAAAAAAAAAAAAAAAATCTCAGCTACAAACTAATTATATTTATTATTATTATCATTTTTTCTTAGTTTTATGTTATATCTTTTAACTTTAATCAAAATTAGGGGTTCTCAAAGTCCTGCTATGGCTTCTGCGAAGAAAGTCCTGGATCGGATAAAGGGCCCGTGGAGCCCTGAAGAAGACGAAGCGTTACAGAAACTGGTGCAGAACTACGGGCCCAGAAACTGGTCTCTGATCAGCAAATCGATCCCTGGTCGATCCGGCAAGTCCTGCCGTCTGCGGTGGTGCAACCAGCTCTCGCCGGAGGTGGAGCACCGGCCTTTCAGTCCCGAAGAGGACGACACCATAATCAGGGCCCACGCCCGGTTCGGCAACAAGTGGGCCACCATCGCCCGCTTGCTCAATGGTCGCACCGATAACGCCATCAAGAACCACTGGAACTCCACGCTCAAGCGGAAATGCTCGTCCATGTCCGACGATTTCACCGCCGATGGCAACGGACTTCCGCCTCTGAAAAGATCCGCCAGTGTTGGTGCGGGTACGACCGTATCGGTTTCGGGTCTGTACATGAACCCGGGTAGCCCGTCCGGATCCGATTTGAGCGATTCGAGTTTGCCCGGTGTGCCTCCTCCGCCCCAAGTCTTCATGCCCCTGACGACAGCTGGACCCATTGGTCCGTCGATGGAGGCGTCGTCTTCGGCGGCGGACCCACCGACCTCGCTCAGCCTGTCGCTGCCCGGATCCGATTCGTGTGATGGGTCGAATAATCACGGGTCCGGATTCGGATCCAACGGGGGCGTGAGCCCGACCCAGATGTTACAACTCCAAGAAGCAGCTGGCGTGCCACGCCAGAGCAAGCAAAACAGTGAGATGATGGGGTATGATAAGCAGTTCTTCAGCGCAGAGTTCTTGGATGTGATGCAGGAGATGATCAGAAAGGAAGTGAGCATCTACATGTCTGGGATTGAGAACAAGGGATTGTGCATGCACACCGAAGCTATTAGAAACGCTGTCGTAAAGCGTATTGGGATTAGCAAAATCGAGTAGCAACACCACCCAAAATAGAGTGACATAGTCCTAGTGATGTTCGAAAATGACCCCGACCCAAAAGCAAGGAGCTAGCCATGGAGAAAATCAAAATCAAACTCTGTTATTCAATTTCCGTCCTTTCTTTTTTTTTTTTTTTCTTTTTTTGGGTTTTATAATTAGCTGTGAAGTGTACAGAGGATCGAAGCTGGGGATGATGAGGCTGTTGTTTAATGATAAAAAGAGGGTCACTTGGTTGGGTGGAAATTTGGAAATCTGAGAATCTTAGAATCAATTTATTTTCTAAAATCTAATGCAGAAATTGGAAAAACATAGGACAATAAGCCCATGTTGGTTAACATTGTTGGACGGAGGTGATTGAAAGAAAATTCGAATCAGGCAAGTTTTTGTTTGGGTGCGAGAAACAGAGGTTCTGGAATTCACAGACTAATGGTTTAAATGGTGGCCGCTCAAGTAAACCCAGTTGTCAATGCTTAATTACACCAATGATCCTCCCGCTCTGGTCAACATGTTTTCAATCTTGTTCATGAACAAAATCAAGAGACATTTTTCGTTTCTTTTTGTTTTTGTTTTTGTTTTTTTGCGGGCAGATCATCAAGTGAAATTTAAAACCACTAAAATCACAAAGGAACTTCTCAGCCATTGGGTACGCGTACCACTATAATAATGTGAGGGAGGATGATGTCAAGTCCAATTGGCCACAGCGTTGACATATTGTATTCAAGGCATTAGCGACTGTATATTGTTAAGAGATTTGCATTGGACATTTCATGGATTGCAACCGTTATGGGTGGGGCTGATAATGGAGTCTTGTCAACCTCAAATCGTAACATTTTGATTTTAGTTTTGTACTAATCAGTTTTAAGCTAATTGGTCTATATCCAATACACTGGCGATTTTTCTACGTTTTCTTTGTGCAACTTTCGATTATATTCAATTCAATGTATATGATGGCTTGGAGAAAGTGGTCAGAAATTTTTATAACAGAAAGAACATAAAAATATACCATCCCAATCTTTAATAATGCAAATTTTGATCTAAGAAAAATCGAGATCATACTGATACTATTATTATTAGCATCCCAGTATGAAGTTATGAACATGTCACCATTACAATCAGTTGTTTTCATGGTGTACAAGCATCTCTACTACTTGACTCATGGTGGGTCTTGCATCTCTGTCTTTCTCTAAACATTTAAGAACCACTTTAACTAGAATTTCCAGCTGACCCTTTTCAATTTCAGTTCCCAACTGGGACTTTGCATTTTCAGATGCTCCATTCATTTTATCCTTCACCCATTTAACCACCATCTTTTGCTGTGTCTCCCCTCCACCTTCTACAGCTTGAACACTTTCCATTGGGCTCTTTCCAGTCAGCATTTCCAGGACAACAATCCCATAGCTGTAAACATCCACTTTGGAAGTGATGGGCATATTGTGAACCCACTCTGGAGCCATGTAACCTCTGGTTCCTCTTATCCTTGAGAAGCTGGAATTGCTTAGCTCACTTCTGTTTAGTAGCTTGGACAGGCCAAAATCTGCAACCTTTGGATGATAATTAGAGTCCAAGAGTATGTTTTGAGGCTTCACATCACAATGTAAAACCCATTCCAAGCACTCTTCATGCAAATAAGCAAGGCCTTTAGCTGTGCCCACAGCAATTTCAAACCTTTTCTTCCAATCAAGCACATTGGAAGACAAACTTTCTGCCAAGGAACCATGCTCCATATACTCATACACCAGAAGCCTGTGCTTATCTTCCACACAATACCCCCACATCTCTATCAAGTTCATGTGGTACAGCTTCCCAAGAAGGCTCACTTCTGCAAGAAACTCTGCTTCTCCTTGGTTTGCAGCATTCAGTTGCTTGATTGCTGCAACTCTTTGATCAGACAATAAGCCTTTGTACACAACTCCTCCTCCACCTCTTCCAATCTCTTCTTTGAAACCACGTGTGGCCTTTTTCAACTCATAGTAACTAAATCTTCTGAATCCAGTTGCAGCATGAATGTAGCCTTGCGTAACCAAATCTGAATCCTCCGTTTCTCTGCCGGTTCTTCGAGTCACAAAGTAACACACAACGAATACACAAACAAGTTCAAGTCCTCCGAGCGCAGAGGCGAATTTGAGCATAAACTGGACAGGCCCATTTGTGTTTCTTTTCTCGTACGTTCTGTCCAGCTGCATTGCAAGCTTGGCTGAGCACATATTTGATTCTTGTGCTGGTCTTTTATAGGAAGAAAGTATAGATTTGGGTAGCTTCAAGTAGAGGTCTCCTTCAAAACCAGGGGTACGGTACCCATTTCGCAATTGGGTCTTGGGATAACAATTGTGATGACCTCCACCAAATTTGTAGTGAAACCCAGTACAGTTGCACAATTCGAAGCAGAAACTTTTGCACCTTGCTAATGTGTAATTAGGATACACCCCATCCCCATAATCATACCCAAAGAACTCAACGTGAGGAAGATGCATATAATCAAACAGACGGTGATCACTGTTGCAGGACAGATTGAACTCAGCAGCTGGTCGACACCCATAAGACCAATCAATCTCGTTTACCTTCTCATACCCTGGAATGCATGAGCATTGCCTACCGAAACTTGGGACATAGCTGCACAAACTATTAGCCCCACAAATGCCATGAATTTTACATGGTTCCGAAATGGCTTGCCACGAAACCACCCACTTCTCTCCCTGCTTTGCTCGACTGTACATTCGGATATTACCATCAACATCGGTCCTGAATATTCTCTGCAACTCTGCTCCATAATCCGCTGACAAAACGACGAACCGATCTGATGCGCTAAAATTGCCCAACCCATCAAGCCTTGCGATTCTACTGTTGTTGTATATGGACCTTCTGGCTTGCCAACTCAGCAGCCACGGGTCGGGCCAGTAGATGCTTGAGACCTCCGGGCCGTCGTAGAGAAGGCGGAGAGTGTTGTCATTGTCAAAGAAAAGAGAGTAGAAGCCAGAGGAGTAGTTGGTAAGGCTTCTTGAGGAGACAAGCTTTGTGTTTCTGGTGAGTGGTTGTTGGGGCAAAAGGGTGTCTGTTGGTGATGCAAAGCTCTCCCAAAAAGCGACACCGTTTGGATTGAGCAGAACGAGGTTGCCAGTGTCGTGGAGTTGCAATTTGTGTGAGGAATTTGAGACGGTGTTGGAGGACCAAATGGTGTCTCGGCCGGCGTCGGTGAGGACAAGGTTGCCGTTTTTTTGGAGGATGAGCTTGGACAGCCTGCCGTTGACTGGCTGGTCACGGTTGGCCATCCAAACCACCGTGAGGTTTTGGGTCGGGCTTGGCTCGGTGAACCAAATGGCGAAGCAATATGCATTTTCGCCCACGGGAAAAAAGCCCGTGGCAAAAATGCCATTTGGGGAGATTAAGGTATCAGCTGGATTTTCCACTGAGAGAGATGAACCAATGCTCAAAATATTGGAGGTTGACGATGTTAATGGAGATAATAGTGCCAATAAAAGAAGAACAAGGAACAAAAATGTAGCACCCATGAATTTGATTGAAATTAAATCATAAGCACAATGTTTTGGGCTCTATGATTCACAAATTTGTATGATCAAAGTATTGCAGAATTAATCAATATGATCTTTATCCCAAAGAAGCAAACACGTTTACATATATATAAAGCAAGGTTGCAACTTGTGTTAACGTGAAGACAACTTGTCGGTAAGTCAATAAAATTAATTGACATAAATTTAATTTAGACACATAACTATATATGTCATTTTAATAAAATTTATGAACTTTAAAATATTTCAAATATATATCCGATTTATTATATAAATTAAAAAATAAACTTTCGTCCATCAATTTGTTGAAATATCAGTTAAATACCAGCTTGACTTTTACTGACGAGGATTAATTGGCAATGTGGCGCCAACTTAACATACATTTCCCGCCAAATGAGCGACACATGTCCACTGACACGGGCCCACACACCCATCACCTCTTTCCCGCTCATCGAATGCTCTCCTGACCATTTAGTTTCCTAAAAACATTACGTTTTCCCCCAAATTTGAATATAAATCCATCACCTGTGTTCGACGAGTGAGAAAGAGATTATGAGTTTGTGGACCTGTGTTAGGGATTAGGTGGACAGGTGGACAGGTGTCACCGTGTCGCTTATTTGGCGGGAAAAGTTTGCTGGGATGGTGTCACATCGCCAAGTAATCCCGGTCAGCAAAAGCCAAACTGACATTTAACTGATCTCTCAACGAATTTATGAACGAAATTCTATTTTTCAATTTAGATAATAGATCGAGTATATATTTGAAATATTTTAAAATTCATGAATTCTGTTGAAATGACATATATAATTATATGTCTAAATTAAATTTATGCCAAATTAATTTATCGTAGGACTAGACTATATAGGACTAGAGTTGAGAAATAGTCAATGAAGTCCATTCATTGTACAACTAGGTTATAGGATTAGAGTAGAAAAAATTACAGTAGCTGGTAGTTGATATTTATTGTAATTAGGAGACTTTTACCACTGGGTTCTCCTATATATGTATATTCCTAGTAAAGTAGTAATACAAAATATACAATTCAGATCAAATACCAAAATTGACTACTTGATGAGCCTCAAAGTTCTTCCCGAATACACGTCAGCAGAGTATCTTGATATTAACTTGAGTTAATTACACTTACATTTTTTGAGGTTTATTATCTTTTCACATACTCTTTGAGATTTAAAAAATTACACATACACCTTTTGAAATTTTAAAACTATTGCATATAATCTTCTACAAGAGAAAAAAATAAATAAATAAACAAAAAAAAAAAAATTTGTATTGAGGTTGGACTTTACACCTTGAGTAATCTTATTAGGTCATTTAACTCCTTAACATGCATTTTTACATAATCTTTCATAATTTTTTACTCACTATAAGGGGTTATATGCAACAGTTTTGAAACCTCAATGAGTGTATGTATAATTATTAAAACTTCAAGGGTGTATGTGAAAAGATAATGAACTTTAAAGGGTGTAAGTGTAATTTAATGGACATCAAAGTTGACCATTCTTGTATAATATATATAAAGTTGAACATTCTTTGAGAAAAAGGTGTACGTGGGCTCGTTTGTCATAGGTTTGGTATTCCTTTGACTGTTTTTTATAGGCTGCTGCAGCCGCAGTGGAAACGGTGAGGTTGGGGACAAATTGCAGCTGCCATGTATATGATTAAAAATTATCCAATTGCATGTGCTTCTCTATTACACATTTACACTCATAAAAAAAGAAATTTTTTATCATGTGACTTTGCGATTAGCATCCCAGCATTCTAAATCACTATTTTATATGTCTTACTCGCTTGTCCAGTAACTTATTACATAATGAAAGAGATATATATAATTACCTTACATAAAATTTTTACTCGTCATACAAATTGAACAAATATTATATTCTGTCATATCTTTATTTATCTTTGACTATAAAAGTCTTCCATATACTGTAGTAATCTCCATATAATATGCAGCTCTCTACGTAAATTTTGATCTTGGTCTAATCTATCTACATTAATATAGAGAGTTTACATATCATGTATCTTGACTTGGTCAGATCTTGTAAGTTGGTTCTGGTTTTAACTTCATGTACATGATATTGATAATTTAGCATGTAGCTGAATGAATCGTTTAACAGTTGAAAGATATATAAATGCTATTCTCTATATATGCTATACAACTTGTTTGCTTTGGTGCATTTCTCCGTTCTTTATTTTTTTCCAGCCCAATACAAACAAACGCAGAAAGACAAGAACAAAATAACATGGCCCAAACAGAAAATACAGACAGAAAAACATATAAATACACAGAGGCCCAAACTAAACACCATACCAATAAAAATCCTAACTCTAAGGTTGGCACATGGAGAAATGATTAATGCATGGACAGTGGAGTTATTTCCAATACATGTGGATGCATATAAATTATAGTTTTCTATACTACTGTTTAATGTGGCTGGTTCATGTATGGCTTAATTATGACTCTAATTTTAACCATCATCAGAGACTCTAATAAAAGTATCGATGAGTAGTCTCTAGCCACTTTGAACTTTGAAGAATGTCCTTCTTGGGTTTCTGGAGAGAGTGTACAAGGAAGTATTCTATTGGATATAGAGTTCGGGATACAAATTAACTCTTGAACAAAGTTGCATGTACAAATTTACATTTTTCTCATAAGAAAGTTTGATGGTACTTTATGTGAATGTAGGCATGATTTTGCTGAACCTGACAAGTCATAGTGTGCTGTTGTGATTGCTCATTTTCGTCTAATTACCTTGATCAATTTTATGTTTCCATCATTATTATTTGTACAAGAGAAGTTTATTCCCAACACAACAAACATGTTACCATTACAAGGAACTGTTTTCATAATGTAGAAGCATCTCCACTACTTGACTCATGGTTGGTCTTGCATCTTTGTCTTCCTCTAAACAATGAAGAGCTACCTCAACAAGAATTTCCCGTTGACCCCTTTCATATTCATCTCCCATTTGGGTCACTGCATTTTCTAATGCTGCATTCATTTTCTCCCTCACCCATTTAACCACCATCTTTTGCTGTCCTCCACCTTCTACAGCTTGAACACTTTCTATTGGGTTCTTTCCAGTGAGCATCTCCAAGACAACAATCCCATAACTGTAAACGTCCACTTTAGAGGTGATGGGAAAGTTGTGAACCCACTCTGGAGCCATGTAACCTCTGGTTCCTCTTATCCTTGAGAAGTTGGAATTGCTATGCTCACTTCTATTCAATAGCTTGGACAGGCCAAAATCTGCAACATTTGGCTGATAATTAGAGTCCAAGAGTATGTTCTGAGGCTTCACATCACAATGTAAAACCCATTCCAAGCATTCTTCATGTAAATAAGCCAGGCCCTTTGCTGTGCCCACAGCAATTTCAAACTTTTTCTTCCAATCAAGCACATTGGAAGACAAATTTTCAGCCAAGGAACCATGTTCCATATACTCATAAACTAGAAGTCTATGGTTTCCTTCAACACAATATCCCCACATCTCTATCAAATTCATGTGGTACAATTTCCCAAGAAGGCTCACTTCTGCAAGAAACTCTGCTTCACCTGGGCTTGCAGCACTCAGTTTCTTGATTGCTGCAACTCGCTGATCAGACAATAAGCCTTTGTATACAATTCCTCCCCCTCCCCTTCCAATCTCTTGTTTAAAACCTCTCGTGGCCTTTTTTAACTCCGAGTAACTAAATCTTCTGAATCCAGTGGCAGCATGAATGTAGCCTTGCGTGACCAAATCTGGATCTTCTTGTCCTCGGCCTGTTCTTCGAGTCAGACAAAACCACACAACAAAGACACAAACAATCTCAATTCCTCCCAGCCCAGAAGCGAATCTCAGCATGAACTGGACAGACCCATTTGTATTGCCTTTTCCGTATGTTTTGTTCAACTGTCTTGGAAGTTTGTCTGTGCACATATTAACGGATTGTTCTGAGGGAACTTTATAAGAAGAAAGGGTCGCCTTGGGTAGTTTCAAGTAGAGGTCTCCGTCAAAACCAGGCGAACGGTATCCATTTCGCAATTGGGACTTGGGAAAACATTTATAAAAACCAACACCAAAGTCATATTTGTACTGGAATCCTTTACAGTTGCACAATTCCAGGCACACAGTTTTGCAACCTTCCAAGGTGTAATTAAAATAGACCCAATAATCATATCCGAAGAATTCAATGCGAGGAAGATGCATAAAACCAAACTGATCACGAGCAACAGTAGTATTGCAGGAGTAGGAGACATTGAAATCTGGTTCGCACCCAAAAGACCAATCATATTGATTTCTCACCTTAAAGCCTGGAACACATGAACATTTCCTGCCCAAACTAGGAACATGGGTGCACCAACTATTATCCCCACAAATGCCATGAATTTTACAGGGTTGCGAAAGGGCTTGCCACGAAACAACCCACTTGTCTCCCGGCTTTGCCCGACTGTACAATCGGGCATTGCCATCAACATCGGTCTTCAAAATTCTCTGCAACTTTGCACCATAATCCGCTGACAAAACGGTGAGGTCATCGGATGCACTGAAATTGCCCAAGCTATCAAACAAAGCAAATCTGCTGTTGTTGTATATGTACCTTCCAGCTTTCCAAATGAGAACCCATGGGTCGGGCCAGTAAATGCTTGAATCCTCCTGGCCATCGTAGAGAAGGCGGAGAGTGTTGTCGTTGTCGAAAAAAAGGGAGTAGAAGCCAGAGGCATAGTTGGTGAGGCTTCTCGAGGAGACAAGCTTTGTGTTTCTGGTAAGTGGTTGCTGAGGCAAAAGAGTGTCTGTAGGTGAAGCAAAACTTTCCCACAAAGCGACACCGTTTCGGTTGAGCAGAACAAGATTGCCACTGTCGTAGAGTTGCAATTTGTCTAGTGAATTTGAAACGGTGTTGGAGGACCAAATGGTGGCTCGCCCGGCATCAGTGAGGACAAGGTTACCATTCTTTTGGAGGGAGAGCTTGGAGTGCCTGCCGTTGACCGGCTGGTCACGGTTGGCTATCCAAACCACCGTGAGGTTTTGGATGGGTGATGGCTCGGTGAACCAAATGCCAAAGCAATATGCATTTTCACCCACTGAAAACAAGCCAGCGGAAAATCTGCCATTTGGGGAGATTAAGGTATGAGCTGGATTTTCCACCGACAGAGATGACCCCATGCTCATAATATTGGATGCTGAGGATTTTAGTGAAGAATATAGCGTCAGAAAAACAAGGGCGAGGAACAAAATTTGGAGCTCCATGATTTACAAATTCGTATGATCAAAAGTATTGCCACATTAATTAATGTGATATCCCAAACAAGCAAACTTCATTCCATATGGAATGTATAAAGGAAAGGAAGGTTGCAACTTCCGTGAAATTTAAACGTTTGCGAATAATTAAGTTGAACAGTCTTTGAAGACATGTAGTGTCAACTGTCAATTGTCTTCATCTTCCTTCGTGGCAGATCATTTTTTTCGTGGAAGATACTATTTGTCCCAATTTTTTCTCCTAACTATTATTTATATATTAACTTACATAACATTCATTGACAAAAAAAAAACTTACATAATATTCATAGAACTCTACAAAAATAGTGAAATTAATAGGAATAAGTGTCCATTTATAGTTAATCCATATGAATTCTCTAAGTTAGAAGACACCTTCGTCTTCTTCCTTAAATACAAATGAATCTAATCATTTAACCTATCCAATTTAATTTTATGCATCAAATGAGCCTTTATAAAAAAATAAATTGTTTATCAAGTGACTTTCAATTTAGCATGGCAGCACCTCAGGAAAACAAAATTTCCAAATATCACTTATCATGCAACTTAACACGTGATGATCGAAAGAGATAAATATGTATATGAATTTTATGAATTTTGTTATATAAAATATTACTGGTAATGAAAAAAACATTTCGTAGAAAAAATAGAATATTCTATTTTTTCTATGAATATGTATATACTGCCAATTTGACTTCTTATTTTCCAAGTAGACATGACTATGTATATAGTGCCAATTCTAAGAAAACACATGAGTACATGACTATGTATATAATGCCAATTCTAAGAAAACACATGCATGACTTTGTATATACTGCCAATTGAACTTCTGTTTTTCCATCTTATTTTCCTAGCAGACATGACTATGTATATAGTGCCAATTCTAAGAAAACATATGACTATGTATATAATGCCAATTCTAAGAAAACACATGCATGAGTATGTATATACTGCCAATTGAACTTCTGTTTTTCCAAGTGGAGGATTGGGGAGGCAAGTATTGGGAAACTGCCTTTGAGAGTCTCTTTCATGTATAATCGATGGTTAAGGGTGTTGCTGAATAGTATCCAACTTAACTGTTTTTTTTTTTTTTATTAATTTAAAAAATTTATAATTGACATTGAGCAAATACTATATCGTCAATCTTCCAGATACTGTGGCAATCTTCATATAATATGCAGCTCTCCACGTAAGCTTTGATCTTGGTCTATCTACATTAATATAGCGTTTACATATCATGTATCTTGACTTGGTCAGAACTTGTAAGTTGGTTCTGGTTTTAACTTCATGTGCATGATATTGGTAATTTAGCATGTAGTTGAATGAATCGTTCTAACAGTTGAAGAAGATATATAAATGCTATTCTCTATATATGCTATATATAAAACTTATTTGCTTTGGTGCATCCCTCCCTTCTTATTATTATTTTTTTTCCAGCCCAATACAATCAAACGCAACCAGAACAAAATAACTTGGCCCAAACAGAAAATACAGACGGAAAAACATATAAAAACACAGAGGCCCAAACTAAACGCCATACCAACAAAAATCTAAACTCTAAGGTTAGCACATGGAGAAATGATTAATGCATGGACAGTGGCCGGAGTTATTTCCTATACATCTGGCTGGTTCATGTATGGCTTAATTATGACTCTAATTTTAGCCATTATCAGAGACTCTAAAAGGATGAGGAGTCCCTATCCACTTTGCAACCAAGCAAGGGGGTTCTACTTTGTAGAATGTTCTTCTTGGGTTTCTGGAGAGAGTGTACAAGGAAGTATTCTATTGGATACAGAGTTCGGGATACAAATGAATTCTTGAACAAAGTTTCATGTACAAATTTGCATTTTTCTCATAAGGGAAGCTGATGTTACTTTACGTGAACGTAGGCATGATTTTGCTGAACCTGGCAAGTCATAGTGTGCTGTTGTGAACTTGTGATTACTGATTGCTCATTGTCGTCTAATTACCTTTATCAATATTATGCATGTTTCCATCATTATTATTTGTACAAGAGAATTTTATTCCCAACACAACAAACATGTCTACCATAACAATGAATTGTTTTCATGATGTAGAAGCATCTCAACTACTTGACTCATGGTGGGTCTTGCATCTTTGTCTTCCTCTAAACATTGAAGAGCTACCTTAACAAGAATTTCCAGTTGATCCCTTTCATATTCATCTCCCATTTGGGTCACTGCATTTTCTATTGCTGCATTCATTTTCTCCCTCACCCATTTAACCATCTTTTGCTGTGTCTCCCCTCCACCTTCTACAGCTTGAACACTTTCTATTGGGTTCTTTCCAGTGAGCATCTCCAAGACAACAATCCCATAACTGTAAACGTCCACTTTAGAGGTGATGGGCAAGTTGTGAACCCACTCTGGAGCCATGTAACCTCTGGTTCCTCTTATCCTTGAGAAGTTGGAATTGCTAAGCTCACTTCTATTCAATAGCTTGGACAGGCCAAAATCTGCAACCTTTGGATGATAATTAGAGTCCAAGAGTATGTTCTGAGGCTTCACATCACAATGTAAAACCCATTCCAGGCATTCTTCATGTAAATAAGCCAGGCCTTTTGCGGTGCCCACAGCAATTTCGAACCTTTTCTTCCAATCAAGCACATTGGAAGACAAATTTTCAGCCAAGGAACCATGTTCCATATACTCATAAACTAGAAGCCTATGGTTTCCTTCAACACAATATCCCCACATCTCGATCAAATTCATGTGGTACAACTTCCCAAGAAGGCTCACTTCTGCAAGGAAGTCTGCTTCTCCTTGGTTTGCAGCACTCAATTTCTTGATTGCTGCAACTCGCTGATCAGACAATAAGCCTTTGTATACAATTCCTCCCCCTCCCCTTCCAATCTCTTGTTTAAAACCTCCTGTGGCCTTTCTTAACTCCGAGTAACTAAACCTTCTGAATCCAGTGGCAGCATGAATGTAGCCTTGAGTCACTAAATCTGGATCTTCTCGTCCTCGGCCTTTTCTTCGACTCACACAAAACCACACAACAAAGACACAAACAATCTCAAGTCCTCCAAGCCCGGAAGCGAATCTCAGCATAATCTTGACGGAACCATTTGTGTTGCCTTTTTCGTATATTCTATCTAACTGTCTTGCAAGTTTGTCTGTGCACATGTTGATGGATTGTTCTGAGGTAATATTATAAGAAGAAAGGGTCGCCTTGGGTAGTTTCAAGTAGAGGTCTCCATCAAAACCAGGCGAACGGTATCCATTTCTCAATTGGGACTTGGGATAACAATTATAAAAACCAACACCAAAGTCATATTTGTAGTGGAACCCTGTACAGTTGCAAAATCCCAAGCACAAAGCTTTGCAACCTTCTAAGGTGTAATTATGATATATCCCAAAATCAAACCCATAGATTTCAACGCGAGGAACAAGCATAAAACCAAACTGATCACGAGCAATACTACTATTGCAGGAGTAGGAGACATTGAAATCTGGTTCACACCCAAAAGACCAATCATATTGATTTCTCACCTTATAGCCTGGAACACATGAACACTTCCTGCCCAAACTAGGATCATAGCTGCACCAACTATTTGCCCCACAAATGCCATGAATTTTACATGGTTGCGAAACGGCTTGCCACGATATAACCCACTTGTCTCCCGGCTTTGCTCGACTGTACAATCGGGCATTGCCATCAATATCGGTCTTCAAAATTCTCTGCAACTTTGCACCATAATCCCCAGACAAAACGGTGAAGTCATCGGATGCACTCAAATTTCCCAAGCTATCAAACATTGCAATTCTGCTGTTGTTGTAGCTGGACCTCCCAGCTTGGAAACTTAGGAGCCACGGGTTAGGCCAGTAAATGCTCGAAATCTCAGGGCCATCGTAGAGAAGGCGAAGAGTGTTGTCATTGTCGAAAAAAAGAGAGTAGAAGCCAGAGGAATAGTTGGTGAGGCTTCTTGAAGAGACAAGCCTTGTGTTCCTTGTGAGTGGTTGATGAGGCAAAAGGGTGTCTGTTGGTGAAGCAAAGCTTTCCCACAAAGCAACACCGTCTAGAGTGAGCAAAACTAGATTGCCAGAGTCAAACAGTCGCAATTCGTCTAATGAATTTGAGACGGTATTGGAGGACCAAATGGTGTATCGTCCAGCATCGACCAAAATAAGATTACCATTTCGTTGGAGGGAGAGTTTGGAGCGTTTGCCGTTGACTGGCTGGTCACGGTTAGCCATCCACACCACAGTCAGATTGTCGGTGGGGGATGGCTCGGTGAACCATATGGCCAAGGAATATGCATTTTCGCCAACGGGAAAAAAGCCGGCGGTGAATATGCCATTTGGTGACAACAATGTGTCAGACTGATTTTCGACTGAGAGAGATGAGCCTATGCTCAAACTATTCGATGATGTTGATGATGATGCCAATGGAGAAAGTAGTAGTGACAAGTGAAGAAATAAAAGTGTAGCAACCATATTGGATTGAATTGAAATCAAATCAAGCACCATGTAGAGGCCTCAATGAAATCAAAAACATGTGCATGTGAAATTATTGTGACACCAAAGAAGCTAGCAAAGAGGTTTACATATATATAGAAGGAAGGTCAACCAGCACGTATATATGTATATTATATGATAACGCATATCACGATGTACGTGTTGGACTCGTTCCGGAACTGTATTATTGAATCTGTTAATTAAATTAGACAAAACTGTGATATCATGCATAATGGTTCTTGAGTACCCTCTTTGCCATTGTAGCTTAATTCCGTGGTCTTCCAGACGCCAAGACTAGTTCTCTGTTTTTTTTTTAGTTTAATAGAATCAAAATTTAAAATGCAACTGGATAGTTTTTAATCATAAACGTGGCGGTAAGTTTCCCAACATCACCCTTTCTATAGTTTTTAATCATAAACATGGCGGTAAGTTTCCCAACATCACCCTTTCTACTGCGGCTGCAACGACCAGATGAAAAGGAATGCTCAAAGAAAGACAATATGATATCAACATTTGAAGAAGTCGAATTATTATATCTTAGTTTTGGGCATCATTCATCAAGGACTTGCTTCTTTCTGTTAAACAAAATAAATAAATAAAATAAAATAAGTCCTTTAGATATACTCCATTTTCAATACTCTATTTTAGAGTAGGCCTAATAGGTAAATAACGTGTGAATTGGTTTAATTGATGCTTTAGATATACTCTATTGTCCTTTAGATATACTCTATTGATGCTTGTTGTTTAATTGGTTTGAATTTTCTGCCTTTGTGGCTTCTTAATGGAATGGTTTCCAATTGGTCAAAAAAATAAATAAATAAATACGTGTGAGAGTTTTTTTTTTTCCACGCGAAATAATGGTTTAGGCATGAATTTGTAAATATTTACAAAATATGTCATTGCTTCAATTTGAGTAATATTTAAAGATTCATGATTTAAGGCATTTATTACTCCTAATTTTGAATCTTTTTATTGATGAAATTTCATGATTCATGCATCCAATTCCAAAAACATTTGTTACCAATTCATATCAACATATAAACACTTAAATACAAAAAAATTAAACACCCAATATACATATAATATAGATTAAAAAAATGAATACAATAAGCCTCAACTTTGGGTTAAAAAAAAAAAAAAAGGAATATTTAATAAAAATATAACAAATCTATCATAATACAAATATAACACTAAAATATATAAATACAAATACCGATACATTGGACTTAGGTACATTAAACAAAAGAAGAAAAAGAAGGAGATACTTATTACTCAGGTCAAGAAGAAGATACATATCCCCCCAAATCCAACATCTTTTTAAGGTATATATACCAATGATTTCATCACCTCTTACTCAAGTAGAAAAATGTAGAAGAAAAATAAAACTAACAATAATGGAGGGTTTGATGTTTTAAAAAAAAAAGATTAAATAAAAAGATGGGAGGAAGAAGAAGAAGATCGAAGATTGATGATGAAGAAAAATCAAAGAAAAGGAAAATCAAAGAAGAAGAAAATAAAAGAAGAAAAGAAGATCGGAGAAACCACAAATACAACCAAAGCAAAATAATCAAATGTAAACTATTTAAAACCCCCTAATTAGAGTTTAGTTATTTCAAAACCTCCACCTTTAATTAAATTAATTCAAAACCCCCTATTAAAGATTTAAACTCTCCCAAAACCCCCTAGTCAACTACACCCAGCTAAGTTTGACCCTTTTTTTTCCAATTATAACCCTCGAAAAAATATCAAGCCCACATTTCTGAAATTTCTCTCTCTGTGCGTGCTCTCTCTCTCTTTCTCTCTCTCCCCTGCGGTTGTCGTCGACGCGTGCGCCGCTGTTCGGCGACGGTTGCCGGCGATACCAGTCCCATCACGCTCACCTCTCCCCCCTCATCCTCTCCCTGCCCTCCACTCTCCGCGAAACTGAACGTCGACACCGGATCGGGTCTAGGCAGACCCGAGCTCCCTCGCCGGCGATCCACCGATTCCGGCGACGACAAGGTGCCGGACCACCATGGATGGCTTCCTTTCGTCGTCCCGAGTCCATTGGTGCCATCAGAAGATATTGACGACCCCTAGGCCCGCCGTTTCGAAGGAGAGAAGCCGGCGACATTCTCGCCGGCGTTCTCTGTTTTCCGACAGCCATTTTCATCGAGTCAGGTACCCATCTTCTTCTCTTCATTGTGCTGTTCAGTTCTATGTATTTGGTTTGGTGCAATTGTTAATGAATCGGAAAACCCCAAATCGATCAGATTGACATCCTCGCCGGCGATCTCTGTGTTCCGGCAGCTAGTGGGTTTTGGAGTTGGTACTCTGCTTCTCTGCGCCACCATTGCTGCCCCAAAGGTCGACGATTTCATCTCTGCCTCTCAGCGCAGGTAATACCCATTTTGAGAGAGATTAGCTGATTTCATTTTGCTATTTGGGGATTTCATTTGGCTACATATATTTATATATATATATAGATTGAGGCTGTTTATTGCTGGATTTGTGGGTTTTTGACACGTATCAGTGGGGTTGAATGGGTACAAGATATATATTACATTGCAGAGGTTGGTATTAAGATTAAACAGTTTCAGCTCGTGAAACATGAGTTTTAAATAAATTTTGAATGAAATTATGGTTCTGAAATATGATGAATCAAATTTGCAAGTAGAAATAGATCGATGCAATGGCGACTGTCGTGTACTCGTCGCGCGTGAGGTGATCGGACGACGTTGTATTGTTGGCTACTCCTCTCATCTCAATGGCTTATTGTATTGTTGTTGTTTTTTTTGTTAAGGTTGCTGTGTTCTTTTTAGTGAAACGAAATTCAGTAAAGGTGTAACTGTTTCAGTGAAGTGTAATTGTTTTAGTAAAGGTATAATTGTTTTTTAATTAAGGTGTAATTGCATTTTAGTCAAGGTGTAATTGCATTTTAGTAAATGTGTAATTGTTGCATCACTTAATTCAGTTTCAGTAAGTGAATTCATAACTGAATTCTTCAATTTAGTGTAACTGAATTTCTGAAATTCAGTTTCAGTGTAACTGAATTTTTGAAATTCAGTTTCAGTGTAACTGAATTTTTGAAATTCAGTTTTAGTGTAATGAAATTCAATTTCAGTGTTTGATTTTAGTTTTAGTGAAATATTGAGTTTTAGCAAAAACTTCAATTCAAAAAAAAAAAAAAAACAGTTTCACCAAAATACAGTTACAGTGACGTCAGCATGTGTCAGCATGCGTCAGCGCGCGTCAGCATGCGTCAGAAGGGTAATTTAGGATTATAAGTTTTAGGGGGTTTTGAAAGAGTTTCTAGATGGGTGGGGGTTTAGACAAATTTTTTTGGTGAGTAGGGTGTTTAAAATTAGGCACTAAATAATAAATTACTTACCTAGAGAAAAAAGTGGAACAACTATTGTCTTTTGGCTGAGATGACATCTTACAATGATTGCACCCTCCATTGAATTTTAGAATATTGCAACCTAGAGAATAGGTGAGAAGGAAGGTTAATGATGTTTGTAATAAGTAAAAGACGTTTCTTCTATATGGTAATACACTAAATTGGACAAAATCAGACTTATTTTGAAATTTAAAAACGAAAACCAAAAATGGAAAATCTTAATATTCAACTTTATAAATTAATGACAATTAATTACAAAAAAAAATTATGACAATATCTTGAAATAAGACATTAATTGACAAAAACAAAATTTACCTTTTTTTAACTCTGTAAAAGAGGAAATTACAAAATAAATTTTTTACAGAAAATATATAATCTTACGTGACAAATTTAAAAATGAGTATATATTAAAAGGATTGGGTGATATCAAATTGGGCCCAAAAAATGGGTGTATCTCTAATTAACTCAAATAAAAAAAGCGAACCGTTTATCTAGTTGGTCAGTATGAGGAGAACAAAACTTCTGTTTGGAATATAGTTGGACTCTCAGGCAGAATCTTTTGATTTGGGCTTCTCTGTTTGATTTTGTTGGGCCTTCTTTTGCTTGTGCTTATTGTATGTGTGTAGGCCTCTCTGCTATGTTTGTACTGGGGCACATTTGGGCTGTTTAATGAAGTTTTGTTTCAACCCAGAAAAAGGTCAAATAAATCCAAGGATTTGGGCCTGGATAATATAAGTAACACCCAGAAGTTGGCCTGGTATTGACTCGCTCCAAAATGCTTAACCAAGAGACATTTGATTGGCATGCAAGTGTATTTGTAGAAAGAAATAGAAAAGAAATACATGCTTTATACTTGTGCAAAGGCATCCATAACTGCTTAACAACCCTAATGATCTTGGCGGTTTTTTCAGTTACAATAAAATAGATTGAACTGTTCTACCTATCTTAATTCTAATATATTTCTCCTACTTGATGATCTTTGCCTTTGTCAAGCTGCAAAAGCATCTCAACAACATGGCTCATAGAAGGTCTTGCGTCTCTGTCTTCTTCTACGCAATGTAAAGCAACTGCCAACAGAATTTCCATCTTTTTCACATCATATTCACCTTCAAACGAGGGGTCTATGATCTCTCCCATCCTTGATGCAATAGCAGTAGTTCCATTTATCTTCTCCCTCACCCACATGATCAGTCTTCTCTGCTCACCATCAATTGCATCCACACCCATTGTCGGGTTCTTTCCGGTCACCATCTCCAACACAACAATCCCATAGCTGTACACATCCACTTTGGATGTAATGGGCAGATTATACACCCACTCAGGAGCAATGTAGCCTCTGGTTCCTCTTATTCTCGAAAAGCTTGAATTCTTAAGCTCACCTCTGTTAAATAGCTTGGAGAGGCCAAAATCTGCCACCTTTGGTTGATAATTGGAGTCCAAGAGTATGTTTTGAGGCTTAACATCGCAGTGTAAAAACCCACTCCAAGCACTCTTCATGCAAATAAGCAAGGCCTTTTGCAGTGCCCAGAGCAATCTGAAACCTCTTTTCCCAATCAAGCAACACATTGCAAGATAAATTTTGTGCCAAAGATCCATGCTCCATGTACTCATAAACAAGAAGCCTATGCTTTCCCTCTGCGCAGTATCCCCACATTTCTATCAGGTGCATATGGTTCAGCCTCCCAATTGTACTAGCTTCTGCTAGAAATTCAGCTTCTCCTTGGTTTGCTCCATTAAGCAGCTTAATCGCTGCAACTCGATGATCAGCCAAGACACCTCTGTACACAATTCCTGCTGCCCCTCTACCAATTTCTTCACTAAAACCCCGTGTCGCCTTCTTGAGCTCGGCATAGCTGAATCTTTTGAATCCAGTAGCAGCAAGAAGGTAGCCCTGCATATCCTCCTCATTAGAGTTTCTCCTTGTTCTACTTAACAAACCCAAAACCAAAAGGATACAAATGATCTCAAACCCTCCAACTCCACAGACAAACCATAGCAAGAATTTCAGAGTCTTACTAACCCGGCTTTTTACATACTTCCTGTCGAGATCAATAACTCTGTTTGTGCAATTAAACCCAAATTCTTTCAAGGGTTTGAATTCTGAGTCGGAGAAGAGGTAAGTTTTAGGCAGTCTCAGATAGAAGTATCCTTGAGAGTTGGATCTGTGCCCACTTCGCAATTGGGTCTTGGGGTAACAATTATAAACACCAGTTACACCACTGACAAATGTGTATTGGAACCCCTTGCAATTGTACAGTTCCAAGCATATTTTCTCACAAATCCCACAAATCCCATAGTTACAGACACTGTTAACCCCACAAGTTCCATGAATCATACATGGGTCTGCAAAGGCCTGCCATGAAACTACCCATTTCTCTCCTGACCTTTCCCGACTATACAATCGAACATTACCGTCAAAATCAATCGTCAATCTTCTCTGAAACTTTGCACCATAATCGGCTGAAAAAAAACGTCAAATTATCCGATGAGTTGAAACTGCCCAACTCATCCAGCATCGCAGTTCTATTGTTGTCGTGAGTTGTCCTGCCATTATACTAACCCGCAAGGGAAGGGTTGGGCCAATAGACGCTTGAAATCTCAGGACCGTCAAAAAGGAGACGCAGATAATTATCGTTGTTGAAGCTCAGCTTGTAGAAACCAGAGGAGAAGTTGCTCTGGCTTCTCGCGGAGACAAGTATTGCATTTCTGGTAAAGGGTTGGAGTGGAAGAAGAGTATCAGTTAGCAAATGAAAGCTTTCCCATAAAATGATTCTCCGAGTTGAGTAAAACCAGATTACCGGAGTTGTGGATGGTTAAGTTGGCCGGTGAGAATGAAGTGACGGTTGTGGCCCATACGATGTTGTGACGACCAGCGTCAGTTAAGATGAGAATGCCAGATTTTTGGAGAGAGAGCTTTGAGCGTTTCCCATTCACTGGTAGGTCCCGATTGGCCATCCACACTATGGTACGATTTGGGTAATAGTCGGATGGTTCAGTGAACCAAATTGCGAAGCAATATGAATTGTTGCCCACTCTATGAAACCCAGCAGTGAAAACACCATTAGATGAAATTAGAACATCTTCTGGTTTCTCTACAGAGAGGGAGGAGCCTTTGCTCAGAGTGTCGGAGGTTGAAGATGAAGGTGAAGAGTTCATGGCCAGAGAGAGAAGAAGAATGAGAAAAAGAGTAGCCATGAGATGAAATGAATCCCAATGAGAGTTGAAAGAGAGAATCGGAGTATGGGCATGGTCGACAGAGGCATGTGTAGTGCTAAAATAGACCATAACAACAAGGTCATTGACTATTCAAATAGACCATAACAACAAGGTCATTGACTATTCTATTTCTACGTACCAGTAGGACCACACCTGCCTGAAGGTCATGCAGCAGTCAGTACTAGTTTATTACACAATTTACACCAAGTTATCTGCACAAATGATCCTGTCATAGGATGGAATTGAATAATAATAATAACAATAAATGAATAATATTCTCTATCCACAATAAACCATTGGATATTAAGTACCTAATCGCATATCGCAACCCAAAGACATGCAGCTAGTCGGATATATTTTCTGTCACATTAAGAATTTTACAACGTCATCGTTTGTTCCTTTCGTAAATTAGCTAGCCAAGGTTGTCAGATCTCAAACAAAAGGGTACAACCTCGACCCCGTAGACATTTTACAAGGCATCAGGCATGTCCTACTAGGGAAGTTACATATTGTTACATATTGTAAACTTTTTTGGAAATATTTGTTACATGAACATGGTGGATTGTAATACCTGCAACACAAACACATTAATCTTCAACAGCTTTTGGAGCACAGGAAAAGTTCAAAATGGTGCCAAGGAATCAAACAGCTGTAGTTCAATGGTATTATTATGTACAAATTGTTGCATGTATGCCCCCCTCTTAGTCATCTTGTTTGTTGGTGCTGGTTTCAGTATCTTCTGGTACATGGTAGGTAGAGAGGAAGAATGCACTCTGATTCTTCTGTAGGAACCTTCATGACAGGGTAAAAATGATGTCGAAAAAGAAACAACTCGTGAGGTTATTAGAACCTGCCTACTTAATGGAAAATAGATAGATTGAAAACTTAATTAGAAGAACAAGTAGAAGTCAGTACTTGAGCAAGTCAACCAATTTTGGCTGTAACTCTTTCAAGGTCTCCTCTTCAATGTTAGCATCCACCAATAACTCCGGTAGCTTAACTGCAAATACAAAAAATTACATCGCAAGGGAAAATTTTATGATGGCTGGCACCCAAGCAATATTAAGCATGATGGATCCTAGTAGGCAACCATCCACACATTCTGATGAATGGCAGTATCACCACTATGTACATAATTTCATTATTGTATAGAAAAGCAATCAGCATTAGTAATTTAGTAGTAAATAGGCATGAAGAAACCAAAAAAATGAATACCACACCAAAAATGGTGAAAACACGGATTTTTTTTTTTTTAAATTAAAAAAAATAAAATTCTACTTAGGTATACACTTTTCCAAATACAAATTACGGACTTGGTTAAGTATTAAAGTATGTTCATACCGAAGAGGCGTAATAGATGCTCAGCACCATATACAAATGAAGGAGAGACACCATCTGCGATTGCTTTCTCATACTGCTGACGCTCATTTTTGTACAGAAGCATCACTGGCAGTGCTTTGTCAAAATAACAACATAGTCCTTTCAAGATTTCTTCAAGTGAAGGAGCTTTCCTAGATACACATTAAGAAAAGTCCACCAACCAGAATGAAGATGCTAAGGCATAAATTTGAAGAACACTATACAAAGAATGAAGTGGATATATGAAAATTGGATTCTAAATAGATACATAAGTTGAAAGTTATATGTCATCACCAAAGGTGTCAAATGGCAACGTTGTTTTATATAGAATCCAAATGTAAAATCAAGATAGGATGCCAAGAGAGACAGGAACCAACGTTGTTAAAAAAAGCAGGAAGGAAACTTACAAACCATCCTTCTTTGATCTGTAATCTAGATACTTCTTCATTATGTCATCCACATTTGGAGTACGTGGAAGTTTAACAAGCTGCAAGAATGGATATTATACTGAATATATGGATATCACACTAAGTGGAAATTCATAACAAATGAATAGAGGATATAAATTCATCTTTGTTTGGAAATTTACAATGCAATGAGTGGAAGCATCAGAATTCGACACATCCCACCATATGACAACTATATGCCAGAAAGTCTCTAGTCCTACTGTAAATTCTCAAGACATCTTAGTAGGATTCCATATGCAACATTAATCTCTACATCAACATAACCAAACAAGTAATAATAATTAAAACAATGCCATTGACCATTCCATAATACAGTCTAAAGACAATATTCCAATTTTTCAATGTACTATTATTAGCACAAGTATGTAATCTACATAGTACTTTATATTAGAGGTGTGATATGTGGTGCAAAACTAAGACAGACAACAAAATTGGCCAAGTGTCTTACTCATGTCGCCATTAGAGGTATGATAGTTTTCCACAAGAGATTTGACAGTTAAAACAATGTTATTGCTTTTAGAAATTAATGAGTACACTATGCATCAAAACTGCTTGTACAAACTGCCACAAGTTCATAGTTTTAGTTGAAATGCACACTGCCTGCCTGAGACTTTTTGGTGATCACATAATCATTATGCCAAGGGAACAAGAAAATAATACAAGTTTTAGATCTACCTTTCCCAGATGAGTAATGAATTCACAATCATCAACTAGTTGTTTCCTTAGTGTGGGTGGAATTTGTATCACAAGATCTTCCATAGGTATGGCACCTCTGTCCTAATATTTGACAAACAAAAAAAGAATTCAAAACCTGCAACTTAAGATATTATGACAAAAGGAAGAGATAATCATGTTGGTATCTAAATAATATAACAAACTTCTGTATAGTGACCAAACAAATAATATAACAAACTTCTGTATAGAGGCAAGCATGGATAGGCATACTAAGGATGCTTTAGGTAACATTTGATCAGAGCATACCTTAATGACAGAGTCATTCTTTCGCTTCTTGCCTCTTGCAACTGCACATAATTTCATATCAAAAGTAAGAGCAATGAATATAATATCAAATAGCAAGGGAAGTAACAATAAAGAATAGATATTCAAGAATCTAACCTCTTATCAACCTAATTCCTTGGACAACCCTAGAACAATGACCAACTTACTTGGAATACTCAACCATCCATGTTAAATCTTTTCGTGAATGTAGTCTGACATAAATTCCTCCAGAGAATAGAATTCGGTAACCATATTACTTTGCAAATTCCCTTAACTTAGTATTTCTTTCCATCTCTCTAAAGGGTAATGCTTATGGTCCTTAAACCTCATAGCTCGCCAATAAATACTAGGCTTTAGGTCACATGCCAGAATTTCTGCTTTATTAGGCTAACCATTCCTGTTCTTCATTCAAAACTTAATGAATAAAAAAGATACATGTTCTGCCACTACATCTAATAAAATTAAAGAAGAAAAAAAATATTTGTAATGCATACTTACATGGATAGAACAATGTATAGATTTCAGAATGAAAAGAAAAGGAAATATAAGGATTATAAACCCAACCATTATAAATTTTTGGTTTAGTTTGTGACGTGCGTGTTAGCCTTGCATTCTTGTCTGTTCCCTGTTTCTTGATCCAGAGCTGCTTTTTTTTCTGCACATTCTCTTCCGTGTGTTTCATCAAACGATCCATGCATACCCACTCATCCCAACTGTTGGGGGAAAATAAGTTAAAGAGATAAATGAACCAAAGGATTCAAGAGATTGTAACTATATGAATAAATTTAAGAAGCTTAAGCATAATTCTTCATCTCTGATGTAACTCCCAACCAATCAAAATATTCCATTATGATGTAATGTCTCACAATACCATGGTTAATAAACATATATTTCAAAAGCCAAAAAATGAAAAAAAAAAAAAAATGAAAGTATGATATGATGCAATAATTAAGATGAAAATACCACTTAACATGAAGGCTATGAAGCGAAATGAAACGATAACCAAAAAATAAAAAGAAGACCATGCTTCCAACAACCACCAGCTAGCTTGGTTCATCGAATATGAAATCAAAATTCAGAAATGTTCTCGAATCTTAAGTATGTGAGCAGGAATGTGGGCTCACTTTTTGTTCCAGCCCTGCAGGACAGAAGAGTATACAATCAAGATGCAATTACAGGGAGTAACTATATCACCTAAGTAATGCAGCCACACAAATGGAGGAAATGCCTAAAATAAACACTATGAAAACTTGAAATCATACGAAGTGGTTGATACTTACAAGGTAATGAACAAAAAACCTCCATTCACCCATCTTAAATTGGATTTTGATCACCTTGCAAACAAAACGTCAAGAACAGTGAGATTTACTGAATATTCATCTGTGATCAATTAGCCAAACGCTCTATTACATTCAAATCGACTAGCATTCAGATATACTAGCATCACCTAAAGCTTGGGCTCAAGAAGTTGCAAATTAATGTTATCTTAGGGCAAAGAACATAATACAGAACTCAATTGCAGAGAGAGAGAGGGTACCTTGGCTTCGTAAATTCGAGTTGAATGATAAGCGAGGACCTTCTCTCCTTCGGCAAAGGGGCTTGAACGAGGGGAAGGAGGTGATACGTCGTCGTTTTCATGGTCGATGTCGGAATCAGTCTTGGTGGCAGAGCTGTCCGACTCGGTGGCGGAGGAGTCAGTAACCTCAGTCTTGGAGCCTCCCATTTGGTTTGGGTGCTGCAATGCTGCTGCTTAATAATTGATCAGCATTCACTGTTTGGCTGATCGTCTCCGAAACTTCGATTGCGTCGCGCGACAGGTTTTGTGGTTATGGCGGTAAAGTGCTCCTTCTTCTTCTTCCTTAGAGTTGCTTTATAGACAGACCATTAGTTACAGAAATGCACGAGAACCCCCGACTAGGGGTCGCCAATGGGCCGGGCCGAGCCAGCCCAGCCCAAATTTTTCGGGTTCGCGCCAGGCTTGGGTTTGAATTATAGAAGTCCAATAGGGCTTTCAGGCCGGGCCGGGCCGGGTTTGGGCTTTAATACTCAGGCCCAAGGCCATCCCATCGGGCTTTGGCTTGCGAACTTGGAAGGCCGGGTCAGGCTAGGCCCGAACGAGCAGCCCAAAGCCTGTTTAGACACTAGGGGTTGGCAATGGGCCGAGCCAGCCCAGCCCAAATTTTTCAAGTTTGGGTTTGAATTATAGAAGTCCAATAGGGCTTTCAGGCCGGGCCGGGCCGGGTTTGGGCTTTAATACTCAAGCCCAAGGCCAGCCCATCGGGCTTTGGCTTGCGGACTTGGAAGGCCGAGTCGGGCTAGGCCCGAACGGGCGGCCCAAAATGGGCCCAAAGCCTATTTAGACACATATATATCTTCAAAAATAAATATAGGATTTTGGTTATGTTGTGATTTGAACATGAGATTTCACATAACAAGTTTCAACTCTCAACCAACTGAGCTGACTAGTTTACTTGTTCAGTTTGTGAATCATAACATATTTAATAGCTCTTTCGTTTATTTACTTCAATAAATTATTAATATGCTTATTAAGCTATTATATAATAATAATATTATGTTAGTAATAGTGTAATACCATAAATAATAAACTTTTAAAATTATATACAACATTACAACTAGAATAAAACATAAATGTACATATGTTTTATTATATATTTTATTACATATTTTTATAAACAAATGATGCAATTGTGTTGTCAACGATCCGAACTGTTCAAATTTTAGTTCTTCACTCAAAGATAATTCGTGCAAAAAATTAACTCAATCGAAGATGTAAAAGTGACATAATGGTGGTCAAATTAATGAACGATCATGGTTTTTCTAATGATGATCGAATGGGTAGATGAATTTCGATTTAGTCGATTTTTTGTACGGATGATCTTTGACTATAAACATAGAAAATGAACGGGTCAGATTGTTGAAATTACGTTGTGGTCTTCATAATTATGGAAACAACAAGGTTTCAACGGGAAAGTTATTAGAATTATACTCTTCAAGTGTATTTATATGTAGAAGCTCACATATCGATCGTGTTTTCAACGATCCGAACCGTTCAAATTTTAGTTCCCCACTTAAAGAGAATTCTTGCAAAAAATTAGCTTAATTGGAGATGTAAAAGTGACGTAACAGTGGTCGAATTAATGAACGATCATGATTTTTCTAATGATAATCGAATGGGTAGATGAATTCCGATTTAGCCGATTTTTTGTAAAGATGATCTTTGACTATGAAAATAGAAAATGAACGGTTCAGATTGTTGAATTAATGAATTGACGATCGTGATTTAATAACTTTAATTATAGTTGTATTATAAAAGTTGTATATACACATATACATTTATATTTTATTATAGTTATAATGTTGTATATAATTTTAAAAGTTTATTACTTTATTATTTATGGTATTACATAGTTTACACTATTACTATTTACTAACATTATAGTATTATATAATAACTTAATAAGCATATTAATAATTTATTAGAGTAAACAAACAAAAAATCTATTAAATATGTTATGATTTCCAAATTAAGCTTTGGGCGGGCCTAAACGGGCCGGGCTTCGGGCGGCCCATGGGCTTCAAGAGGATGGTCTAAGCCCAACCCAAGAGACTTTCAGGCCAAATCAAGCTCTGGGCCTAATGGGCCAGGCGGCTTCGAGCCTAATGGGCCACACGGGCCTTGGGATTTTTGGTGAGGCCTACCCCCGACCGACGGAGTAACTGACAATTGGGGTTTTACTGCGTTGTGATAGATGGCTTGCCACTTTGGGCCTTATGGTAGATTTGGGCTTTAAAGTCTGGACCTACATACAAGACACCTTAATCTATGAAATGAAGAAAATGAATCATAAATTGCTAAAAGAGAAGGAAAGAAGCACTAGTGGTGTGGCAATGAATGCAGATAATTAATTAACCACTTAATTAGTTTCCACTCCCGCCATGGCTTGGACCAGAAACCTTGATCCCTCCTAGAGTTTGAGAATTGGTGAAGCCATGATCCTTTCCTCTTGAGCTTGGACCTTCATTCTTCGTTGCTTCAATATGCAACCCATCAAACACACTCTCCACTTCTTTGTTTATGGAGCTCCATGAACTGCCCAAATTCAGAGGACGAGCTTCTGACATGTTGGTCATCAAAACCCAAGAGCTCATTACAAGGAGAAGAACAAGGAAGGAGCCGAGAGACTTGAAACTTTTGGCCATCTGGACTATAATTGTGAATGCTCTGATGATCAGAATATGAGACTAATTTGTTGTTGTTGGTGCAGATCAAAGTTTTGAATTGAAATATTTGATTTGGAAGATGGTGTAGATTACTAGGTTTGTGTGGTATATATAGTGGTGTGTATGGGTGTGCAACAAGGTGGGCATAACTAGGCATGCATGTGAGATTAAGATTCTTCATATTTGACCGGGGAGGAAAATAGAGGGAAAGTGCATCCATATATGGTTTGTTCAAATTAACACGAGGGTGGGCTTGAAATTGAGGACGTAATCGATGGACTCAGATGCGAAAAACCGAAGTTTAGACTAATTTTGCCATTTTAGAATTGGGAGAAAAGAAACGAAGGTGTGGAATTATTAAATTTGTATGACAGACACAAAAAGTGCTGTTACTAATTAAACTTTACTATTAATCTATCATTCTATCCCTCCCTCCTTTTTTTCTTTTGATTCTACCATCCATGACCTATTCACAATTTCACATGCCCCGCGTAATGGCCTACGTAAGATTGCAAAAAGCACAAGCACTATAAAGGTTAGAGATCCAAGCCCACAAATCAAGAATGTATGTGCTTCAGTTTGAACCTAGCTCGTGTGGTCTATCTCGGCCCAACCCAGTTCGCACAATTTAAAACTTTTTTTTTCCTTTTAATATAAATTCTTTTACATAATTGTAACATATTATAAATTTATAACTAATTATAAGTGTTATAAGAGCACGTAATTGATATACGAATTTCCAAGGGAAATGATAAAACCCATAATTGAGTGATCTAAAAATGTGGACCTAGCAACGGATCGGGTTTTTTCGGGTTCCGGTCAAACACGACACAACCGGTTAAGTTAACGGGTGAACATGACACGACCCGTGAGCCAATAGATGAAAAAAATGTCAACACGAACACGGCACGAAAAAATAATAGGTGAACACAACACGACTCGTTTCACATGTTAAAAAAAAAAATACATTTTTTCAACAAAAAATTTAAATTAAATATATTACATTACATAAGTAAATACATTTTAATACATAACGGGTTGTATATACAAATTTGTGTTTTTCTTTTGTTGGTATATACAGTAAGTGGTAAGTCGCCATAAGCCTAGTTTTCCAAATGAGCACATTGGTTCAATTGTTCAAATGAGCAGTCAAATAAGTCACAAACATGAATGTATCAAATGAAGTCTTGAAAATCTTGGTCCTAATGGAAAATTTTCATTTGAAAGGAATGACTTTCACTTTCCAACCGGGCCAACCAGATGACCAAATGCGAAATCAAATAAAAAAAAAGGAAATGGGAAAAGAAGAGAATGTGAGAAAATTAATTTCAAGGAAGGACCAAATTCATGCATGATTTCAGCACATTTAGCCATATACTCTTGGATTGTAGTGTTTCTATTTGGAAGGAAGCTTTTCGATCTGGTGCAGAGTTGAGTAAATTTTTGAAAATCTGATCACTACTCATTAATTGTTTAGTATTTAGAAAATAATTTTAAAGTTAAATCCTAACTTCTAAAATGACGAATTTATGCCGCAATGCAATTAATATTGTTGGAAGTGGTATTAAAAACTAAAAAAAAAGCATCAATCAATTTGAGTTTCAAACTTAAAACATGTCGTTTGATCATTGTTAATTGATACGAACTTCAAAAGTATAACGTGTCAATCGACCAGATCAAGGATTTTCCCAACTTCTCCACAAGTGTGGGAAGGGCTTTCTCATATTCTGAGAAATATTATGTCTATAAAAGCACTAACTTCTCCTAAATTAATTAATATTGTCGGAAGTGGTATAAAAAAACTAAAGAAAAGCACCAATTGATTTGAGCTTCAAACTTAAAACGTGTCGATTTATCACTATCAATCAATTTGAACTTCAAAAGTATAACTTGTTGATCGACCGTTCAAGGATCTTCCCAATTCTCCGCAAGTGTGGGAATGACTTTCTCATATTCCAAGAAAAATTATGTCTAGAAAAGCACCAACGTCTACTCAATTAATTAATAGTGTCGGAAGTGGTACAAAAAACTAAAGAAAAGCACCAATCAATTTGAGCTTCAAATTTAAAACGTGTCAGTTGATCACTGTCAATCAATCTGAACTTCAAAAATATAACGTGTCGATTGACCAGTTCAAGAATGTTTCCAACTTCCTTGCAAGTGTGGAAAAGCTTTCTCATATTTCGAGAAAGATTATGTCTAGAAAAACACCAAATTTTCCTCAATTGATTAATATTGTCAGAAGGTATAAAATACTAAAGAAAAGCACTAATCAATTTAAGCTTCAAACTTAAACGTGTTAGTTGATCACTGTTCTTCTTTTTGAACTTTAAAAGTATAACGTATCGATCGACTGGTTTAATGATCTTCCCAACTTCTTTGCAAATGTGAGAAAGACTCTCATATTTCGAAAAAGATTATGTCTAAAAAAGTATCAACTTCTCCTCAATTAATTCATATCGTGGGAAGTGTATAAAAAACTAAAGAAAAGCACCGATCAATTTAAGTTTCAAATTTGAAAGGAGTGGATTAATCATTGTCCATTGATCTGAACTTCAAAATTATAATGCGTCGATTGACCGTTTAGGGCTCTTCCCAACTTCTTCGCAAATGTGGAAAAGGCTCTGTTCCGAGAAATACTAGACACAGATGTTGCTATAGTGCGAACACCTATAAGGCTATAACATATTGACACAAATGTGACTCTGAAATGGACCTTTAAGGTGCTATGCTATGATTGAATTTCCACCGTTAGATAGTGATTGTACGTGGTCTCCATATAATCCATTGACAAAACGTATAAATGAGTAAATGACTAGAATTTGGTCTTCCTTTTGAAGTGATGCATGATGTTGTTGTTTGCATTCGAAGATGGAAATGTCATCCAACTATCCAAGTCTGTACCTGGCATAAATTCGGGGAGAAGAGAGCCAAAAAACAAGTTTAACGATGCAATACAGTCAAAAGTGCGAAGATGGCAGGCTGGCAGGCCTGTTTGGCCCTATCCAATACGTCCAAGAAAATGAGACTTGCAAATACGACAATTTGGCCCTCTCCGGTCCTGGGGAGTCACTCCCTTTGGATATAATCCATAAAGCACTCATCTCTGTGTCGCTCTTTGCAATTAACACCATTATTAAAACCAGACATTTAGTACAACTGGACAGTCTGGACCCTTAGGTTTTGTTAGCTTCTGTTTGGGTGTATTCCCCAAACGCATCCTTAGTCCCCAAACACGATTTTCAAGCAAACCCAATAGATAGATAGATCAATGAGAAAAGCAAACCGATGCTAATAGTAAAATTACGGTACATCATTCAGCAATAATTCCATTTCAATTTACACAAGAAGCTTACAAGTCAACAAGAAACCAGATTACAGATCCAATTACGAAAACACAAATTAGGAAGAAAATTAAAATCCCAAATCTAAAACATAAAATCCAAGAGAAATTAGGAAACATATATATATATATATATAAATTTAGCGGAATTATCATCCTCATCATCATCACCTGCCCCTGTTAGAGTAATTCATCTTCTCGTAAAACCGAATGGAGAGAAGTGAGAGTGACAGATTCACCTCGTCTTTTCCCCAACGCGCGTGCGGCTTCGAGCCGAGCGCCATCGGCTTGAGCGGAGCCCAAGCCGAAGCCGAAGAAGAGGAGGCGGAGGAGGACGAAGATTGGGGCTTTCTGAGAGGCCAGATATAGAGGGAGTGGAGACGGCGAAAGCCACCGAGAGCGAGGACCACAGATCTCAGCTGCTGGTTGCCGCAGCCGATGTTAGCCCAGTGCCTGGTGCAGATGAGCTCCCAGAGCCGCTCGTCCTGCGCCGTTTTATGCCACTGCTTGTTCACGCACGAAGCCATCCCCAGCGTTCGATCGTCCACATGCTTGAACACCTCGAATATCAAATTGTCATCCAGATTCGAGAACCCAGAACCCCCTTGAACTTGAACAACCTCCTCTTGCTCTTCCTCGTCTTCTTCAACCTTTATCTTCTTCTTCATTTTCTGATCAGCTGCGGCCTTCATCGTCGTACGATCGTCGCCGGAAGAGGCACGCTTCATCGATGAATAACAAGTGTGAGCTGAGAATCGAACACCCTTGTCTTCGCTTTTGATCACTCGCTCTCTACAAAAAGGAATTGGGAATCTGACTATCTGAGACAGACAGGGTGCCTGCCTTTTGGGTTTTAAAGTAAGCGTGTGGTTGGCGATGAGAAGGCAAAATTGGGAGAGGGGTTGATTGTAAATTGGTAAATAAGTATGAAAAAATAGGTAATAAGGAAGGAGGTGGGGGTGGTTATAGTCTTATAGACTTATGGGGGAAGGTGGGGGGCCCGTTTTCTTGCGTTTTCGAAGACGACAACAGCAGAAATGAATGCACTTTGTTTCTTCTGTGTCTTGATTTTGACTAATATGCCCTGCTGCACTCAAGCTTCTTGCCTCTTTTTCTTTGTTTACCAGCTTTATTTTTGTTTTGTTTACTTCGTTGTCTGCTTGCTTATATTCTTTTGTTTACTTTATTGTATTTTTTCATGAATGTTGTAAATTCATGTCCTTAAACTTAAGGTTTTTCTTAAATGCCAAAAGTAAAAATAGGTTAAAATGCGGTGATAAGTTGGCCATTTTTAATGAGCATTGATCATTTTTTTTTTTTAAGTTCAACCGTTTAGATTCTAAAATAATATAAAATGATACCAACACAAAAGTATAATTATTTGTAATCACATGGACCTTAATTTTGTGATTTACTGTTACAATGTGTAATTGTGTGATAGTTTCAATCACACTAGTAAAAATAAAGAAGCACGCCAATTGATCGACAAATAGAAGTGTCAAACAGGCCAGCATAGCACGAGCACAACATGGGCACTGCACAATTAAAATAACTACAACACGACAATGAACGAGTAAATGGGTCAAGCTTACATAAGATTTTAGTTTATTAGGTGTGGCACAACACGAGCACGAACATGATACGGACCAAGCACATCACGAACACGAAATGAGCCCGAATTAGGCACGACTCATTTAACATTTTTTTTTTTCATTTTTAAATAACTTTTCAACAAGGAAATTCAACTTTTTTAAGTAAAAAAATATTAATATTTAATTATAAGAAAAAAAATCTCATAAGTTTCGTTTTTTCATTCTAAATAATAAAAAATAAAAAAAAAAGATATGTGGGCTGACTTGTTAAAGCACGGAACGAACACAACATGAGTATGAATGGGCCGTGCCAGGTCTAGATCTTAACTATATGGAATAGCACGAGCACATCACAAAAGCATGAATTAGTCTTAGTTAAACGCCAACACAACTCGTTTGACACCTCTATCGATAAGGAGGTCGATCAATCAACAACATGGTCGATCGATTGAACTAGTAAAACACATATAGTGGCACAACAAATTTCCATTCATATTGAGACATAGATAATTTTTTGATGACTTTATAACATAGTCGGTTAACTTTTAAAAATAATAAATGGTCTTTTTAACAATCAATACATTAAATAAATTATTTTCTCTAAGACACCTTTAGAAATGAACTTAATGAAGATTCCCTTTTTTCTTTAAAAAAAATGACGATTCTCTTTTAAATTTATTATTCTTCTTACAAAGACTTGACATATTGGTCTTATTTGGTTATATTCCTTCCAAAAATGCTATTATGTTTGTTAATAGTGATAAGACACTAGAACAAGGGTTTTCTCAGACCAAAAAGAACAAGGGTTTTCAGGCTGGTTTATGTTGTTTTTAACTTAATTGGGAAAATATGATTAATATCTATTAATAGGACAAATTGTTATTGACCTTTTTATCACGAGTGATGTAATACCAAGAATTAATGGGACATTTTTGTATTATTAGCAATCGATTAGCATAGTTATTATGGCAAAAACATTTTTAATTATTATTATCATAATCATCATTATTAGTGTTTGGTATTATTTTCTAAAATATACAAAGAGCTACTGCAACTTGTCATTGGAATGTTCTTTCCATAAGTATAGAGTTAGAGGATCAAGAATCTAAGTATTTTTATATTTAGAGGACCTGACTTAAAATTAATTGATAAATGCATAATTAATATAAGTGCGTAAAATTTTATACATTTGATGCAATTTTGCAAAGATTTTGAATACCCAGTGTAAACATGAACGCACTCAAATATTATGCTTAAGTTGCGGAAAAGCTGAAGGAGCATTAGTAAAGAGGGAAGCCAATGCGTTTGGCACACACAATTTGTTCTGTTGTATTTGGTTGGACTTGGTCGAATGAGTAAAAAAGTCTTCTCGAAAAGGCAAAGAAAAGAACACAGGGAAAAAGGAAGAATGGGTTAAACAAAGATGAGTGGTTGGCACTAAACCACGTTCTCTTCTTCTTTTGAAGCTATCCGAATTGTTTGTTTTGTTTCAAATATTCCAAGCAATATATTGTTGAGAATCCCCAATGAAATTGACGTTTTTGGCACCACCCAACTTTCTTGCTCAAGATATATATCCGGTTTCTATTTTTTTTTTCTTTTTAAACAAAAATTCTAATTCAACTTGATAATCTCTATCTATCGAAGAAAGGTTCTACGATACTGTATAAACATATTTTATTATATGTAACATTTATTTTTGACGGAATTATGTTTCTATACTAGGGTATAAATTTTTAAACCATTAAATTTGTTTGCCATATGATACTTGTACTATGGACAAACTTCTCTATTGAATTTAGGGAGACTAGAGTCCAGTTCATTTTATGAGCTTTTTTTAGATTAAAACTGGTAGTGATTTAGGGTTTTTAATTAAGTCCTTTTATTTTTCTTTTTTAACGGCTTTATGTTAGGTTTTAACTTTGAGATTTTGGGCGGACGAGACCCACTCTACACCCTAAGAGGGGAAATACCCTTCAAATCGATGAATGACTTTATTATGAATTAAAAGAATTTTCTTATAAATTATTATGAATTAAAAATTTTTTTTATAAATTTTAAAACACCCCCCCGCCTTCATCTAAAATTTTTTTTTCTAAATAATCTAAGTCTAATTATTTCTTGAATTTATTATACTAATACACATTAACTATTTTTGGCTAAAAGATTAAATATAACAAATTTTTTACGTCATTTGTCATGATTATGTAAGTTTTGTATCGTTAACAGACCTAATTGTTACCATGGGCAACACATCTTCCTTTAGCACGTTTTTTCTTGTGGGTTTAGTCACTAAGATTCTATAAAGAAATGTTAAGGGCAATCGTGAATAAGTGATTTCTAATAATTTACCTCATTAAATATAACTAGCTTATGATGTCAAATGTCTCGATTGTGTAACTTGTGTATCATTAAGGGCCAGTTTGATATTACTGTAAGAAAAAACAACTGTGAAGTAAAACAGCTGTGAAGTAAAATTAGCTGTAAAGTAAAGCAGTTAAGTGTTTGGTAAACTATGTTTTCAAAAGTGTTGTGAGTGCAAAAAACAATATCAAAGTGTTTGGTAAATATTAATATAAAAATATTGTGACTGAGTATAATTACTAAAATGGACATGATGCTGAAAGTGCATTTCACTTATTTGTTTGGTAAAAATAATGTTTTTTTACTTGTTTTTGAAATTTTTTACTACAAATTTTTATTAGCATTAATTTTTCTAAGAACAACATTATTAAATAAATATGCCTATTATTTTTTTAGGTATATTATAATTTTAATCCTATAAATAAAATATCATAATTAATTATCATAATATAAATGTAACTAACAATCAAGGATTTAAATTTCGAAAATTTCGGCGAAATTTCGGCGAAATTTTCGATTTTTTGAGGTATGGAAATTTTAATCCTAAACCAACAAAATTTCGTTTCAATTTCGATGATTTCGCCGAAATTTCGAAAATTTCGTCGAAATTATCGAAATTTCGGCGAAATTTTCGACTGGGTGGATTTCTGGGTTTTGGGTGGCTGGATTTTGGGGAGGTTGGGTTTTGGGAGGAGCTGAAGCCGTGGAGGAAGAGAGGAGGGGCTGGTTTTGGTGGGTTTCGGCGGCAAGGGGCGGCGACAGAGGGCGAGAGGAGGGAGAAAGAGAGGAGAGAGAAAGAGATGAGAGTGGGCTAGTGGCCGGCGCCGGTGAGGGGATGGAGATGCCGAGAGAGAGAGAGAGAGAGAGAGAGAGAGAGAGAGAGAGAGATGAATGAGAGAGAGAGAGAGCACGAACAGGAGTCCTGGACTTATTGATGGAGGAAATGAGAGAAAGGAGAAGAACAGAAAAAATAAAGAGGAAAGAGAAGAAAAGAAAGAGAAAAGAGGGAGGTGAGAGAAGAGATAGAATGAGAGTTGGGTTGCGTGAATGATGAAATGAGGAAAGAGAACGAGAGTAGTGGGTTGCGTGAATGATGTAATGAGGAGAGAGAAATTAACATAAAAAATTTAATTTTGAGTTTTTAAAATTATGTTTATAAATTTACAAAAATATCCCTCGTTTCAAATGCTTATATCTCTTAAATTATAGCTTTGATGGATGCACAGTTTGCACCTACGTGTTCGTGTGTTCGAGACCTTTCCAACAAGCCACAAATCGAAGTTAAAAGCCTAATAATTCAAAAAGTAAAAAAAGGGGTCAAACTAATTCAAAACAAAAATTATAAAATTAACTCAAAATATTTTATTTCTCAAATAAATTTTTAAAATAAAACTTGAAAAAATACGGGGTCTCACAATCTATCCCTCTTATAAGAATTTCGTCCTTGAAATTCCCAAAAAAAGTAATAATTGAACAACTTCAAACAAGCACAACAACAATAATCCAAAGCTCTGAAAAGTTCTTTTCATTTATAAAAAACTAAAAATAAATTACACAACCTCTGAGTTGTTTGTTCAATCAAATTTATGTAATTATTAATTAGTGAAATATTTTTTTAACAGTATTTGTCTCCAGCGCACATTATATTTATCTTATATTACATGAAATCTATTATATAATTTGGTTTTTTCAATGTTTTTTATCAATGTAGTAGATAATATGTTAAATAAACATATGGTAAAGTTTCATTCAAAATTTTCGTATTTTGATAGCAATTTCCGTCGTTTCCGTCTAATTTCTGTCGAAATTTAAAAATTTTCGAAATTTCCGTCGAAATTTCCATCGAAATTTCCATCGAAATTTCCTCGAAACCCGAAATTTTATTCCTTGCTAACAATAGACATATTTTTTAATTTAAAATAAACAAATAAAAATCATAGAAATCAATGAGGGTATTATGGGTAAAATAAAATATTCATTGTTCCTGTGAGTCACTGTAGCTTTCAAAAGCACCTAGAAACCTGCTTTATGTTTTTGTTATGGGGAGTTGAGAATTGTGGGGAAAAACCGTTTTTTATTTTTTTACCAAACACCAAAACTGCTGTAGGTGATTGAGAATTGTCATCCACAATAGCTTTTAGGTCTTCCACCGCAATCTCAAACGGGGCCTAACAAACCTAACGATCACCAGAGGAGGCACAATTATCTTTAGCATGTTAGTACTTGTCGTTCACTAAAATTCTATAAAGAGATGCTAAGGACAAATTGCGAGTGAGTGATTTCCAATCATTTATTCCATTAAATATAACTAGCTTATGACATTATATGTCTCAGTTATGTAAATTATGTATCATCAATAGACCTAACCGTCACCAGGGACGACATAGCTACCTTTAGCACGCCAGTACTTGTGGATTAGGTTGCTAACAGTGGCGGATCTACAGTGGGATCAATGGGGTCACTTGACTCCATGAACTCAGAAAAGCTGGGCTTGATGAAAAATCTTGACCCCATGAAATCTTGGTTGCAGCCATGGCTGGCAGGGGCAAGATTGCAGAGCAGGGGCAAGAACCAGAACAGGGAAAAGAACCAGAGCCTATCGCCGTCGCCCGTCGCCCCTGCTCCCTCGCTGTCGCCGTCGCCCCTTGCTCCCTCGCCGTCACCGTCGCCCCTTGCTCCCTCACCGTCGCCCATGCTTCCTCGCTTCCGCCCCTGCTGGGTTTATCTTACCCCTATACCAGTGGATGTCTAGATCCGCCACTGGTTGCTAAGATACTATAAAGAAATGTTATGGACAATCGCAAGCGAGTGATTTCCAATCATTTATCCCATTAAATATACTAGCTTTTGATGTCATCTATCCCGATTGTGTAACTTATGTATCGTTAAAAGACTTAACCGTCACTAAAGATGATGCAATTATCTTTAGCACGTTAGTACTTGTGGATTAGGTTGCTAAAATTTATAAAGAAATGTGGAGAGCCAATTACGTGTAAGTGATTTCCAATCATTTATCTCATTAAAAACCCACATACATCTACAACTAGGAGTCACTTGCACATGTGAAAAATTCCCGGAAGCAATCTCACCTTCCATATTGTTATAAATTATTATAGTATAATTGAAACTAAAACAAATAATAATTCCTAAAGAAAAAAAATCAAACAAATAATTAGTGTTCTTTTTTTGTGGGTCGAAAATAGTTAGTGTTCAAAACTTTACTAGTTCAAAAGCTGCAATTATTGCATTCCAAAAACCACAACCTCTAAACTTTACAAGTTCTGCCACTTTAACCACTCCCACTGGCGCAAAATGTTTCAATAAATCAAGCAAACTGCTTCAAGTATTAATTTTGTGTCTTTACCATCTATCTTCCTTCCTATTAGTAATGCTACACTTACTACATTTTTATACCACAATTTCATATTATCTTATATGGCATTCATACATTGGACACTACAAATTAAAAAAAAAAAAACTTAAAAAAAAAAAAAACCTTCCAATAAAGTAATGACACATCAAATAATATAAAATTGTGGGACAACTAACATTATTGATCTTCCCATAAATGTTCGTTTTTAAGGATTTTTTTTTTCCCATCAGCTGCACAATCATTGGCACAATGGCCGCATAGCTGACCTTAACGGGCCCGGGGTGCAACTACCAAACCCAATTGGGAGCAACTGGATACACTGCCCAACCCAAATTCTTAAGCCCAGCGCCTCTAAGATTTACTATTATTTTCTTCCAAGTTTGAGAATAGAGAGGACAATTTTTTCCACAAATCAAACTCGTTAGTATTTTAAATGGTTAATGGCTGTAGCTTTTTTCCTTCATCATCAAGATCCAAATGACACTATATGCTAAGAACTGTTCTCTATTTATGTGTGTGTGTATATATATATATATATATATATATTATTTTTTTTTATATTAGGAGGTGAAAAGGAAATCTCAATGAAAAGATTCAAGTACTCTACCATTTAAGAGTTACAAGTCCACTCAAAGCGGTTAAGTAGTCGACATCACAATAACTTTCATAATTCATAAAGACATATGTATTATTAATAAGTTGAATAAAAGTATCAGAAAATATTAAAAAAAAGAAGACATATTGTCTCTTCATGAGCTGCAAAGACCAAAGTATAGTCAACATGTGAGATATTTATATGCTAAAATAAAAGTGTGAAGTGATAATTTTCATATAACATTCCCGGTATTCTTCACTTTTTTTTTTTTTAAATTTTCTAACAATTACAACCTCACTTTTGCCATCACATTTCTTGTTTCCCGGATACAACTTCCACTTCATGTCCCCCTCCTCTCATTTTGAGAGCAAAACGTAATTAAAACATGAACATATTAAAAGAAGAAAGTTGAAGTTTCATTCTTCAAGCACCTCTTTCGCATAAGAAACTGGAGGGGTACAATCTAAAAAAAAAGGATTCCACATAAAAGAGAACCGACCAATTTCCCTCTTGAGTAATGAGAAGTGGGCTAGTCCCAAAAATGCTCTTAAAACATGAACATATTAACACAATGCTTGCCTTCCCCAACGTGATATTATGAGAAGTTGAGAACAAAGAATAAGAAAACATATACTAAATACACTAATTGTGTTATCTCACTTCAGTAAATTACAATGCACTTCTGCACAAACAACTGTGAGATGTTTCTCATGAGCAAAGCAATGAATAACTTGCATTGTCAGAAAAGGTGGAAAAAAAACTCCTATGATGATGAGAATAAGCATGTTGGCTTGCTCAATTGGAGCCTTTTGGAGAAAAATATGCATTAAAATCTCCTATAATCCACCACAAACAAGGTCATGAGTCTCTAGTGGCCAGTCCCACCTTTACCAGGACCAGAATAAGCTTCAGCTTTGGTCAACCTCTTGAATATTGTAGGAGCAGGAGAAAGATTATTATGCATAATAGTGTGGCCAACTCCTCTCTTACTGGGACCAGAATATGCTTGAACTATCTTCAACCTGCTGCTACTGATTGAAATACTAGAAGACAGCTTATGATCATGCACAAGAGGCCTGGAACCACCTTCAACTTCCATAGCAGATGAGACCAGGATCATGAGCACAAAGATGAAGACAGAGATGCAGTTCATAGCAAGGACTATGATGCCATGCTGCTTCATTTTTATTTATATTCTGATATTTTTCTGCTTGTGATGCACTTTGAAATTAAGGCTGCAACACCTGTTTCTACATGTATATATAGGAGGGAAAAATAATAAATATGAAGAGTACTACTAGTCTCTTGGACTGTTGTGGAACATGATCTGTTTGTTTATTGTATTATCTTTCTCTCCCTCCAACCCAATCTAGTAACAACCCAAATCTAATTATTAATGGTTTGTAGAACCAAAACATGGGAAGCCATCTGCCATTGAATTGACTAATTAATTACTTCCCAAGTTTCTTTTTTGGGTGGTTGTACATGATTTCTTCTTTAACTATTGGAGCAATGTCCCACATCGGAAAACTAAGGCTTAACATATGTGCTTATAAGTCTTGGGCCTCTCCACCCATTGCCAATTAGTTTTGGGTTGGATGCTCTAATTCTATCATGGTATCAGAGCTTGGTTATTCGCGTGTAAGGCCCAACGGCCACACGTGCTCCCACGTCACCCAATACAATTTGTTCACGTGTAAGGCTCAAAAATATCGCCACACGTGCGGGGGCGTGTTGAGAGTAATGTGGAGCAATGTCCCACATCGGAAAACTAAGGCTTAACATATGTGCTTATAAGTCTTGGGCCTCTCCACCCATTGCCAATTGGTTTTGGGTTGGATGCTCTAATTCTATCATGGTATCAGAGCTTGGTTATTCGCGTGTAAGGCCCAACGGCCACACGTGCTCCCACGTCACCCAATACAATTTGTTCACGTGTAAGGCTCAAAAATATCGCCACACGTGCGGGGGCGTGTTGAGAGTAATGTGGAGCAATGTCCCACATCGGAAAACTAAGGCTTAACATATGTGCTTATAAGTCTTGGGCCTCTCCACCCATTGCCAATTGGTTTTGGGTTGGATGCTCTAATTCTATCATGGTATCAGAGCTTGGTTATTCGCGTGTAAGGCCCAACGGCCACACGTGCTCCCACGTCACCCAATACAATTTGTTCACGTGTAAGGCTCAAAAATATCGCCACACGTGCGGGGGCGTGTTGAGAGTAATGTGGAGGGGCGTGTTGAGAGTAATGTGGAGCAATTGGTTTTGGGTTGGATGCTCTAATTCTATCAATATGCAATAGGCATAGATTTTCAACCAACAAAAAATAATCAGACCAAAAAAAAAAAAAAAAAACCAACAAAAAAAAAAAGGCATCTTTTCAATTGACAAGATCGAATTAAAAAAAAAAAGGCATCTTAATTTTTCAATTTACAATATTCTAATCCACCACATTTTTAGAAATTTCTATTAGCTTCAGTACAACCTGCTTATTTCGAGCTCATAACTCTAGCAAAGTGGCAGAGTTTGAACTTTAATTTGAAGTTCATTCACTCTTAGTTTGGAAATTCTTCTGACCAACATCCCTCCCCAAAAAAAGAAAAGAAGAAGAAAGAAAGTGGCGTGAGGTATGCTTAAACTGGGGTCAATTCATTTCTATAACTAAATGAATGTAATCAATAATTGCCCAACTCAGAGGCTATAATTATTGCTAATAATATAATAAGAGCCACAAATTTTTGTCCAATTAGAGATTAAATTAACGTTTCATACGTGTATTTGGTTTGTCATTATTATATAGCATGTAAATTAACATGCATTCTGGGTTCACAATAAAATATGAATAAGGAATTTGATGAGATTTCAGATTTGTTTGGATGTTTACATCGAAAATCTCAGTTAATCATAATGGTATTAGTTATATAACTTATATCTGAGCCCGTGAATGATAAAAAATGTCAACGGGCATGTATGGGTTTGGTTTAGGCAAGCAGCAGCACACCATGAAATATATGGTAGCTTGTCCAACTGGGAAATGTCTTATATTCTTAGGCTGCCGGATGATGGCCCCTAGTCCTCAATTGCGGTGGCCGTCCTTGCTTGACATATTTATCACATACTAGACCATCGTGTTGGTTGTGTTGAGAATAAAATCTAATTCATAGCCTTGCATAATGATACATAAGATATTGGTTCGGTCACTCTACTCATCGTCATTTGGTTTTGAATTAAATTCTCTAACTTTTACATTTTATCAAAACAGATAATTCACATGTATTAACTCTTCGTCATATATGCTCTAACTTCTACCTCACCATTCAATATTGATGTACAATTAATGGAAGATAGAAGCTCGATTACGAGCCATATTTAATATGTTGATGTTTATAATATGCTATATTCCTATATTTGGCATCTAACAAGTCGTTATTATTATTATTATTTTTTTTTGGAAAACAAGTCAAGTCAGTATTTTATGTTGCATATGATACACATTGCATTGACACTCGCAATAAGTAGCAATATTTAAGATTTCAAAGTCCACTTTTATATCAACCTCATGAGTCACGAGTGGGATTGCCAGGCAATTTGCCATGGCCATTATATATATTGCAAGCTAATAGCTATATAAATCACTAAGATGGCAAGATGCACAAAGGCTCATGTGATTAGGGTACACGTGATATATGCGAGAAGTAGGGTGCAAGTTAATAACATTTTATATGCATTTTTTTGTCTGATCTGCCTTGTTAAGAAATTAAACAAAGATTTTGTGATCCAATTATCCCCAATTTAGTGAACCATGCAAGGATGTGTAATTCCTCTTATGCTCTGCATATCTTGCCAAGTTGATATCTTGGCAAGTTGGTGGAGTTTGACACATAAGCAGCTGGGGAAGAAAGGAGTTTGGATTATTTGCTAATCTTTTTTTAGGTTGATCTTGTGCTTAAACTAAAAAATGACGTATAATTTTGAATATAAGCACAAGATCAACACTAAAAAGATCAATAGAGATTCTATTTCGGATGAAAAATAGATATTGGAAATGCATTTTTAATCAAAATCAAGCTGATTAGGTCATTAGGAATAAGTTTGATATCAACATGAACCCCAAAACCAGACGCAAGCTATATATATATAAGATGTGTTTGTCACGCTATCTGTGTCCACTGCAAAGCCTTTTTCTGCCCAACTAGTAGCATTCTCTTAATTTCTTTTTGCTGATATGTACATGTGAATGGGAAATATTGATTAGTGTAGGTAGCACAATTTCTCAACTAGTTCGTATTTTGTGCCCTATTGACACTATGCAATTGTCATAATTAATTGTCGCGCAAGGCAATAGATACTGATACACGACTCAGCAAACGATCTGCATTTTATGTATAAAGCAATTGGGTATGCGTGGCATATTATAATAGTGACAGCTACCTAACATCTGGTGTCATGGCTTGGAAGATCAAAATTGTCCAAGTTTGCTATATGCGCTCAATGGTAGACCTGGTCACGGTTTCATATATACCCACTCCTCATTCTTTTTTGTCTGTGAAATGGGAACTGGAAAATCTCCATGTGGTCTTCCACACTGAAAGGATATAAGAGCATGCTCTTGAAAAGGGATTGTTGAAATTCTTGCACATACTAGTGCCTCCCTTTGAACGCCCTGCTTTGAAAAGCACCCAAAACAAGACTGAAGTAAAGATAGGCATATCCCTGTTTTTTAAGAGCTCAAATCCATTTCTATTTAATTATCTTTTTAATATAAATTTTAAATATTAAACCCAAAATCCAAAATATTTAGTCTTAAGTTCTTAACATTTTAAAAGGACGTACTCTTGAATGTAACATAATATTAACACTTTAGTGGAGAATTAAGTTTAAGAAAAAATTACAGATTTGGTCCACTTATTTTATGTAATTCAATTTTGGTCCACGATCTTTTTTAAGTTCTGTTTTGGTCCACTAATTGTTCTATTTGTTCAATAAAAGTCTAAATTTTTTTCTCAAATTTGTCTCGCTTTTTACCCTATCAAATCTTAGCCAAATTATGCAAATATATACTTGTTTTAAAGCTATGTATCTCTTTTTTACAACCATATAAAGATCATTCAAATCGGAGTTCTAAAACTTAAGATAATTGGCCTCAAAGCAGAGTACCTGAAACTACCAATTTTTCTTAAAAAAATTTTCAAACTTCACCAAACTTCAATTATCTTTGATTATAATACTCTAAATTGGTTCCTATGACTAAGAAATGATGATACATAACTTATAATTCAATTATAATTGAAGAAAACACAACAAAAAAGATTTAAAATCATAACTTAAAAGATCGTTGACAAAAATTGAACTATGTATAAAATAAGTTGACCAAATTTGTAATTTCTTCTTTTAAGTTTAATTTTGAAAATCTATGTTCCTTCCTCTGCCCCACTTTTCACCGTCTGATTTATATACTTCAGATAGGGACAGTTGAACAAAGAAAATGTTTCATTTCAAAAAAAGTACATGTATGTCATACATGCCATGTCTGAACAAATACTGTGTTTTATAATTTGATTGTCCCCTCATATTGGCTGTCATTCATTTTCATGAAAATAAATACTGTGTTTTATAATTTGATTGTCCCCTCATATTGGCTGTCATTCATTTTCATGAAAATAAGAATAAAGAGATGGAGCACACCGCGTGACAGATGGTAACACGTACGCACGCGTTAGATCACAGACGGTGTGAACCCATTTGGAAATTGGCGGGGAACGTGATCGACCATGCAAAAAGCTCATACTCATAACCCTTTAATTAGATTTTGGAGAGACACACATACACATACATAGCTACTTTCCTCTTCTTTTTCCTCTGCGACTTCATGTAGTGTATATGAAGACGTACTTGGGTTTGGTTATAAAGTCAAATTCCAACAGCACAAACAATTTCAAAGTAAAAGCTCACCTCCCCTCCTCCAAAAGGCTAAGTCAAACATCCTGTAATGACCCAACTACACCGTCATCATCAGCAACCAAATGCCTTGTAGTACCACTACTATATATACAAGTGGGTAGTCCTCTGGCTTTTGACACACAGAACCCAAGTCAGAAAAAACCCAAATCAGAAAAAGAAAGATTGCGTTAATCAAACATGTCGGTCATGAAGAGGAGCTCAACAACATCAACCAATTGCGTGTGGTTTGTGTTGGGACTAACGATTCTGATTTTGTCAACAGAGTTTGTTCAAGTTGATTGCAGAGCCCTTAGATCAACGTCAAGCAGTGACAGTAGTGGTGGTGGTGGTTGCAAACAGGGTGATGGGGCTGAGGAGGTAGCTGCAGGAATGGCTAGCTTTGCAGTTTCTTCTAATTACAACTCCAGCAGTAGTACCACTCGTCATCCAGTGAGGAGCTTGGCGTTTAGATTGGCCTCTGGACCCAGCAAAAAAGGCCCTGGCCATTAGTCTAGTTCGGTCTCTCTCATTCTTTTGTTCTTAGTTTGATTTTTCATGTTCATGATGCACAAAGGTGTGACTTGGATCTTGTTTTTAGGATTTGTATACTTAGATATGGTCACAAACATGTAATTTTTCAGTGTTAGCTGATACAATGACAAAATTAGACAGTTTCCAATACAGATTTAGGCTTTAGGCTTGTTGTTAGTTTAAGCTCCAATTGGGGTATCATTGCTTATTGCTCATGAACTTGTAAGGTTGGCTGTTCATATATTCATGGAAAGAAGACCTTTTTCTTTTTCTTTTCATATATTCATGAAGAAAAAAAAATTTATGGGTTTGGTAAGACTGAAGAAAATGCCACTAGCTAATTACAATTATTATCAGCAACTCCTTCACTTGAAGTCAAATACGATCAAAAAGGACAGAGGCACAGATTTTCACATTTAATACAACCATCATTAATTGTTGACCTCGTTTTTCATTTGGGGTTCGAGTTCGAGGTTTGCAGTTTAGGATTTCAAATTTGGCTTGGGATTTATGAGCGAGTTGGACATTCCAGAAATGGAAATAGATGTACCATAAAGGAGTTCCATATTTTCTACTTTTTCAGTGCAGAAATTGGGAAATATATAAAATAAAAATAAAAATTCCATGTTTCTTAATTGCTAAAGTTATTGCTTTGAATTGGTGTGAATAAAACAAGCTTCAATCAGCCTCAAAGACACTTGTTGCAGGGTTCCTTCTATGTTCCGTCAAAGACTAGTATATATGGTCATCACCATTCACAAGCATATGAATGAAAGTCATGGAAAGTTTAAAAAAGTTGGAGTCACCAAAGTTGAATTCTCAAGAAGACTACCTCTCGCAGTAGCCCAAACCCGAAGATCAATGAAGGAATCAAACCATGGTGTTTATATGTCTCAAGTTAACACCTACCCCCACCCACCTACGAGATAACGACAAGTGTTCCAACTTTGACACTCATCAAAATGCAGGAAGAGAATAAAAGATCTACTGTTAAACTAATTATTGGTCTATTAGTATTTCTTTTCACAGCGTTAAAAATATTTTCTATGTTAATAAATTTTTGTTTAGGACATGTGAACATTATATATATATATATATATTTTATTATTTTCTGTATTGTATGGACCATGAGAAACGTTCTGCAGAAATTCTTTAAGAACTGATACTTGAAGTATAATTGTATAAATTTGGCAGGTCCCCTGGCTTGCTCTAATTACCAACTCCCATAATTAGGAGCAAATGAAAGTACCAACGGTTCTACCAATTTTTCCAAAAGAGAACATTCATTACAAGAAATGAGGGAAGACAAAAAAATCATTTCACTGACAGAATTTAATCATCTATCTAATATTTAAAACAATTAATATTGCAGCAAGTAACATCTATTGCATCACCTAATTTATGGGGTGGACAAGATCTCAAATTCAGATCACCTTGTGAAAATTACATCTCAAATTCTATTTCATGAAAATTCATTAGGCAGCATAATCCACATACTATAAGTCCAAAGGCCATTCAAAAGTAATTCAAAAACATGTGTGCTGGGAGGAACACATACTAGCCAAAAAGAAGTACTAGCAATGATGAGGGCAAAGGTTGTAGCATAGATGACCAGAGTAGCACACACAACAGGACCTCAAATCACCAGCAATATCCTTAATGCTAGTAGAGATATCCTCATAAGGTTTCCTGATAATGCCTCAAGCCTATCTTTCAGAGCAAAATGCCCAATGTATTTGTTCAAAAATGAAATCAGTTCTCAAAAACATTAGTAATGTTCCGCCACAGATGAACGAAGATAATGCATGACAAAGAAGGGGTGAATAAGGGAGAGCTAGGTCTAACCACTAAACACATCATGGAGAGCATTTCAAATTTCAAGATGTAGTTGTCTTGGGGATGGAGGATGAAAATACCTATACCAAAATGCACAAAGAAATAATTAAGGAGGTATAGAATAATCAGGAAATGAGCGAGGCATTTTCTTCACATAATACATCTTTAAAGCTTTGATGCAGAACCGCATAAACCATGTAGCACATGTTTAATCATTGTACTCTCAAGAGAACGAAAAATAAAAAAAAGAGCAAGTTACAATGCAGAAACTTACAAGTGATCATCAAGGCCAACAAAATCCTTTTAGCTAATAGAAAAAACTATACACAATATCAATCCAAGAGACAAACTGGAGCTAGTCCAAAGATTAGATGCATTAAAGAATCACCTATTTTCATTACTTCCTCAACCTAATTCACAAAAATGCAAAAAACTCAAATTTACAGGGCAACAAATTGCCTATTCTCTCTGGGGTGTGAACATTAGAAAGATTTCTAGCAATGACAAGACCTTCTAGCCATCCAACTTCTTAGTCTTTTTCACCTTCTCCCAGTAGCTAATTTTTCTTGGATTTATTGAAACTAGCTAGTGCATGTTAGTGTTTAGTGTGAAAATGTAGGGATATTTGTTGCCCTATAAAGATTAGATGCACTAAGGAATCACCTATTTTCATTACTTCTTCATCATAGTTAACAAAATAAGTAGATGAGCAACATTAGCCAATATTACTTACTCTGAGAGCTCAACTTGACCCCCCAAAGAAAAGAAGAGGAACCTTGGTCCTTTTGAAAAAGATATCCTATACATTTATTTGAATAGAAATTTCAGTCCTGTAAAATAAGGGGTTTTCCAGGCCAAAGGAAAAAAGTTCTTCAAATTGTGAGGAATATCAACTTGGTTTGCGAAAATGAAACATAAAAAACTACAAAATGACTACTTCTGATCCTAAGGAAAAATTCAACAAAGAAAGGTTCTGATGAACTCTCAAGCATACCACTGCAATCCTATCATATTGACAATCGTCTCACAAGATTATGATGCATTAATCAAATTCATCATAGTAGGAAACACCCCTACCTCACATATTTAAAATGGTCAAATACATGCTTCATGATGCAATAACATTACACACAAAACAAATATTAGGTGCAGAGTAACTCTTCTCTACTCGGTTTTCTCCCTAATATGCACAGAATATAACCACAATAAAACAGACAATTTGAGTCGCGCATTGTAATTTAGGCTCAACTACTGAAATAAGGACGAAAAGCACAAGCAAGCTAGAAAAAGAAAATAGCAGTAAAGAAGGAAAATCTTCATGAATTTCTCAATTCAAAATGCATCCACTTCTTCATAACTTTTAGCATGAACATCTCCCAACAAAGCAGATCAATACTCAACAGAAACCCACATGATATAAAACAGAGAAAATCGAAGCGCATTGCGATAATACCACCTAAATATTTTTAAATGAGAAGGTTATTATAATATAGGCATCACAAGAAATCCATATTTAATACGAAATAGATCTCGATATATAGAAGCCCTAGATATAAAACCCTAAAAGTGCCCTAGCAGACATGGAGAGATCAATCAGAGGACGTTTCGGTCTTATCTTCCTCACTGTGGGAAGTAGTGGCAGAGTCCTCGGCGGGGCTCGGAGTCCCGGCGGTCTCCTCCGACGCTCCGTTTTCAGCAGCGGAACCAGAGGCGGCGTTGGCGGCGGTCCTGGTCTTGACGGTGTCGAGCATGCGCTTACTGATTTCCTTGGAGTAGACCTGCAGGATCTGAATCCCGTCCTCCTCGGTGGCGGCGGAGCCACCGGCCGCGGCGAAGGCGTCGTCCTCGATAAGGCGGGCGGCGGAGAAGGCCTCGTCGGCCGACATGGTACCGTAGCGCTTCGAGAGAGGGGAGGGCGTGGTCAGCGTCTCGATCAAACGGTTCACGACGGCGTCGCGGGTGCGCTGTGTCGGCGGCCATATGCTGAAGGACGTGAGCGAGCTCGGCGGCTTGTGAGTCTGTGGGTCTTGGTGGTGGAGCTGCTGTTGGGGTTCGGGCTCCATGGCTGAGCTCTGGTCTGGTGGTGGTGGCGGTGCGGTGTTTTCTGAGTCGGACATTTTGAAACGCAACGGAGAAGGAATTTAATTAGGACTTCGAAAATTGAAGAAATGAGAAAATCTTGGTGTGAATTCAAATGTGAGGGTGGAGGAATCCAGTGTGTGTGGGCCTACTTATATATAGATGGGTAAGATTAAAATTTTAAAGTTAAAAGGATGGGTTACCTTAGAAGTTATACTTCTCTCTGATGGTGGACACTGGACACACTGGACAGCGAGAGCTGATATTGAAATGTTTGACGGTTCACCTTTTTGTTCTTATTTATTTAATTTTCGGGCTGTCGGTTGGTTGGGCTCTTGGATTTGGACTGGGCCCTTTGAATATATATTGGGTCGCTCTTTTTGTCAATTGGGCTCCTCTCCCTTCCATAACGTTTATAATACCGTTTTATAATTTAGCAAATTCTATAGTCCTGGTCCTTGGGATTGCCGACCACCCATGATGGTCCCGTGAGGAAAGGAGAAAGAGAAAAAAAAAAAAAGTAAGGAAAAAGAGAGTGAAAATATGGAGTGTTATCCCACATTAAAAAAACATAATCTTACATAGTAGTTTATAAGGGTTTGAGTTACTACTCTCATTGTTAATTAGTTTTCAGTTAGTTGGATTTTATCAGAGAGGAAGAGAGAGCGCCAACGATGGCAATGATGGTGTGGTTGCTTACTGGGTGGGGTGGTTTTTTATTTTAATTATTTTTTTCAACTTTCACAGTACGTGTAATTGGAATTTTCAAAAAGAGTGGTTAACAAAGCAAAAGAGAATAGAATTACTCAAACCCAAATGGCGGTTTGAAAGTTTAGTCAGATTATAGCTGATAGAGAATCATAATTTCATTTGAGGAATTGGATTTTTTTTCTTAGGGTGAGGAATTAAATTTTGGTGTTGGACATGTAAACAATAGGGATATATTAGTGCTATTATTTAAGTAAGGTTTGTCATTTTCAAAATTTATTGTGATGATGTTAGCATCTTATTAACAAATATTTGACAGAAGGGGATTATGTGCAAAAAAAATTAAACTTGAGATAGTTACGGTGTAAAATTAGAAGATGTAAGAGACTATGATTAAACACATTCAACTTTAAGGGGTATTTGTGTAATTCACCCTTTCAAGCTTTAATACTTTTAAAAATTCAAAACGGGTAAGACGGACACAATAGGCCCAACATACCGGGTTCCATAGTTTTGTTGGTGAAATACACATTCTGAAACGTATAGTTCAAACTCATAGTCTTTACATTTGGATTCAAATAAAAGATTTCAAACAATATTAATCCCGATAAGGATATCATTCATGCATGACTCTTAGAAATTGCTAGCCTCAGAATTGCCTCAAAATGTGGAGAGGAAATTGATGGTGGCTTGATGTGGTTTGCACAAAGCCTTGAAGGGCTCAGCTTTTGCCAAGGCAAGCCCTGGTGCTTCTGTTAAGTTCTTCACCATCAATCTTCTCCCATTGAAAGCATTGTATCAAAGCTCCTAATACTAGCCCCATCACTTTTTTGCCTAAAGCAGCTCCAGGACAAGCTCGTCTGCCAATGCCAAAAGAAATCATCCTAAACCCTTCGCTAAACTTCACACTTTGAAATCGCTCTGGCATAAATTTTGTTGGATTTTCCCAAACCTCAGGATCTCTATGAATGCTCCAGGCATTGGTCAATAACATTGTGCCTTGAGGAATATGAAAACCACGAACCGTGCAGTCCTCAGATGATGCGTGTGGCACAAGAAATGGGGCAAGTGGGAATAATCGTAATGCCTCAGTAATTGTGTTTTGTAAGTATTCTAATTTGGGAAGGTCTGATTCATCCAACAATCGGTCTTGTCCAACAATAGCTTTTATCTCTGCCCGAGCCGTCTTCATTACTTCTGGATGATTAAGAAGAAGTGACATTGCCCATTCCAAGGCTGTTGAAGAAGATTCAGTCCCAGCACGTATTATTGTCTGCAAACATTAATTTGCCAAAGTATGTATTTAAGTAAACACAAACATCAATAATATATTTATAAACAAATATATACATAGAGGTTTGGGATACTTACTAGTATAACACCTTTGATGGTTTCGCCTGTGTAAAATTCAAGATCTTTCTGTTGCAACGATAACATTAAATCTATCAACGTTGCCTTCTTCTCGTTGCATGCTTCATCATCAGAAGTACACCTCATTCTACGATGCGCGTCGATGAGGTTTTGGAAGAATTTATCCATCTTCTTCATCAATGACACCATCTTTTTCTCCACCCCTTGAAAATCCACCCACTGAAGAATCGGGAAAAAATCGTTCACATTTGAAATCCCATGAATCGCCAACATCTCCTTCATCAGATCCCTAAATTGCTTCGCTTCTTCTTCATGGCTATCCGCTGGCACGTTATCTTCCCCATAATACCTCTTGCCTGCTATCATCATCATCATCATGATGTTGAAAGCGAGCTTCTTGAGCCTTGGTCTCATCTCCACCTCTGCCCAATTTCCATTACTACAACTAGTACTACAGTCGCCAAACAACTCCTTTAGCAATACGCCAATACATGAAGCTCCTCCTTCCGAAAATCGATAAGCATGTTACGAATCTTGCGGAGAAGAGCTCCTCCTTCAGTTGCTTTGAGGAGAAGAGCTCTAAGGTTGTGAGACGCCAAAGGGTACGCCAGTAGTCCCCATAAGGAGCGAATCCGATTGATTTGTAGTGTAATTCAAATGTTTCCCGGCGAGTGATCGCGGGCGGTTTGCAAAGATGGCATCGTTGTTCTTTGTAAAGCATTCTTCAACTAGAGCTGGGGAGGAGATAACGACGACGTTACGAATCCCCAATCGAAGAAAAAAGATGTGACCGTATTTTTGAGAGAGTTTGTGGAAAGTTTGGTGAAGTGGTTCTTTTTTGTTTTTGAGGAGATGGAGATGGCCTATAATTGGTATGGCAGGTGGGCTTGGTGGGAAGGTTAGAGGGTTGCCACGTTTTCGTATGATGTATCTGGAGAACAACAGAAAGAAGAAGAATAGCAAAATGAACCAGAAATATTGAACTTCATCCATTGAAGATTGATTGAGGTTGAGTTATGACTTGTGAGAGATATATGTTGGTATTGACTTTCAAACTAATACCAAATATATATATTGGTGAAAAGTTTACAAACTTGATCCCCCAGTCTCACACTCAAAAGAAAAAAAAAAAAAAAAAAAAAGAAGGAACAATTTATTTTAGGCTTAATTACAAAGGCACCCATCAATTATAGGGGGTATTTCAGATTGATCCACGAACAACAAAATGTTTCAAATTAGTACACTAACTAATAGAAAGTTACAAATTAGCACATACGTTACAAATTTCATCAAGAAAGACAGTTAAATGCCACTTTGGACAACGATAACATGAATTTTTTTAATGATGTGGACACCAAATTTGCTCTATATAGATTTATTAGACTGAATGATCAAGTTTGATTTGCTTGATTGAAACTTACAAACACATATCCCTTATATAGGGAGTTTTCATCACAAAGGTCGATCAACAAACCCATTTATTACTTTTTTTTTAGAATAAAACATATCATTGTATTAAAACAGCCAAAAAGGCAGAGAGAATACAAAATATGAGCCCAAAGGCTTACAAGAAAATAAAAACTCACAAAAATGGAGCATAAAAGCCCACAGAAATTCCGAGATCTCATAACATCGGCATCGAGCAGATACTATAGCCACCAAATGGAGCCAGAGAGGCATCATAGGAATTAGCGAACTAGTCGCGTTTGGGTTCATGATCTTACCAACATCTCTAAGTCGAGGCTGACAATAGCGCAAAGTGGTGGATTGGGCAGTAGTAACCGGTGGAAATATGACTAGTACCGGCTAAAATAGTGACTTCCTAACACCTTGTGATGAGCGTCAGAGAAAACCTGAAAGCATCAAAACACAAAACAAACTAAAACAAACCAAATCGGAAAAACTCTCACGAAGGGAGGTGGAGAAACTCTCGCAATGAGAGATGAATATGCTCTCACTTATTGGGAGAAGAGTATCCGAAATGATAAAAATAAAAACACAAAAAAAAGAAAAAAAAAACAAAAGAGAGAGGGGCGAGAGGAGGAGCAGTCTATGAGAAACACAAGGGCTGCCCCTCCCCCATGGATCGGTTGAGGAGAAGAAAAAGTTTTTGCTTTTGGGGTGGCGGCTAGGGTTTTTCTAACAAACCCATTTATTACAAGTTGGTGAAATAGTAGAGCAAGTTGGTGAAATAGTAGAGCTATCCTATATACCTATATATCTATATATCTAGATGCATAAAACAAGTATGAAAAGATGTGGTGTGCTGGAAAACCAGTAAAGTTACCCACCCATGTTTTTTAATCACTTATTTGATTTGCATATGTGACTTCCAACAAGATAGACCACTGTATGTTGCAACAAGAGCTTGATCCACTTAGCCTATTTAAACTATATCTCTGTATATATGCAACATGCTTAATTTGTAATTAATTACAATTTGGATTTTAATTTTTGTAGTTATTGATGAGTTCAAACGGCCGGCGGGAAAGTTCTTATATGCATTCACTTAAAACAGAGCAAGTGAATTTAAAAGATGCTACATATACAAGAAATGGGCGGAGGCATCTATTCACAACCATAAAATTTTCCTTATTGTACAAAAGCATGAAAGTTAATTACATAGCTTGCGCGCATTGTTTTGAGATGAAGTGAATAGCTTTAGCTTATCAATATACATTCTGAAACATACCTTTCGTACTTGACGACTTTAATTACATTATGCATGCCATTGCTACCTTCAGTATTACACTATTACCTCATAATTAATGTAGAGAAAAAATCGATTATGAGTTGTCGTGGTTTGCACAAACCCTTCAAGGGCTCAGCTTTTGTCATGGTAAGCCCTGTAGCTTAATTCTGTCATGTTGATTTCTTCTCCATCTATCTTCTCCCACTGAAAGCACTGAATCAAGTAATCAACGCCTTCCTATTCGACAACAAAAAAAAAAAAAAAAAAAAACGCCCCCACCACTGCTTGTCCCATCACTTTTTTGCCTAAAGAGCGCAGTTCCAGAAGTCTCCCTAGTCATAATAAATAAATAGACAAGCAATCCTAATGGGGATTAGTCATACTTGATGTGACATTTTTGTGATGGAATCCGAGTAATCCAGGATTTATAAACACCTAATTAAAGGTGGATCAATTGACTAAAGGTTGTCTCTTCTTTTATTTAATCAGAAATTCTTTCATAGAAACCTAAAACAGGCAAAGACAGACCAAACCCCCAACATGCATGCATAGTTGTTCAGATACTAGTTCCAATCAAGGATTTCATTTCATCCATGACCTTTAGAAATTGCTAGCTTCAGTATTACGTCTAATAATGAGGTGAGGACATTGATTGTAGCTTGATGTGGTTTGCACAAAGCCTTAAAGGGCTCAAGTTTTGCCATTGCAAGCCCTGCAGCTTCTGTCATATTAATTTCTTTCCCTTCCATCTTGTCCCATTGAAAGCACTGGAGCAAGGCTCCCAATACTAGCCCCACCACATTTTAGTATCTGTCTTCTGTATTGAGTTTATCTGTAGCATCTGGTTAGATATTATGTTTTAGGGAAAAAGTCCAAGTATTTTGAGGTATAGCCATTTATCATGGGATTAAGAGAGTTGACAGATGCGCATTCAAGGCTTGGTATGAGATATGTGAAAAAGGAAAGTGAAAAGGCGTGAAATATTAAGTTTTTAGGATGCCAAATTTACTTTGTGTGGCCCAAGCAGACATATGAAATTACTAATTCAAAAGCACTAGTAGTGTAATATATGGAACCATGTTTGTGAATACTAATATGAAGTGGTTATGAGTTATGATGTGTTATTTACTTAATTGTCTGTTATATGTAACTAAAATTACAATGTTGAGTTGGATAACAGAAGTACAACTATACGATGACATGACAGGGTGTTGTACTTCCAAGACTATAGCCATTGCATTTATGATAAAGTAGAAATATGGTATACTGTACGTATATGGTATTCAAATATTGATAAATGAGAAATATGGTATACTGTACGTATATGGTATTCAAATATTGATCAAAACAAATTTTATGGGTATAAAAATTCCTTCCAGTATAAAAATATATAAAGTTTTCAATTGTGTTAATTGGACCATGTATTAAAATTGATGAGAATATGTGCAATACAGTATATTTCAATAATACAATATAAATCAATAATATAATATATATGAAATTGGTTTATTGGTTTGGATTGAGGGACTGATAGTATATATCAAAAGCTAAAAATTGTCAGAGAAAAGTGATGGATTATTGGTTTGGATTGAGGGGAGTATTAATTCCCCTGCAACATGAGACATGCATGCTGGCCCAAATGGAATCGCAAAGCCATCAATAGATGCCGACAAGAGCTGACTGCTGCCTGACAAATTGGCAGCCCAGTTAATAGATAAAACAAACTTTCTGGAAATAAAGGAAGGACTGATGCTCTGATAGTTGAGATAGTGCTACACCGACCTCATCCTGCTAGACTGTCAAGCTAAAAGTCGTTGTACAGTGGCTATTGGATTAGTATGATTGATAACAGGCCAGTATTATGGAGAAAGATGACGGTTATATATCAATTGCAATATTATGTCATTGTAGTATTCAGGAGATGCATATATATTCTTATCGAATATATCTCAGAAGGAGATGCATGATCGAGCAAGTTAGTTCCAATATACAACATACAATATGCTCGGTGTGTATTCACATATGAACAAATCATAAATTCTTTTTCATTCTCTGAATGAGTCATGTATAAAATCCACCATATATATATATAAATATAAATACTTTCATATATAGATTACATAATATATGAACGGAGTTGAATTTATATAAAGTGGAGCAAATAGAGACAATTATTATCACTTAAGGAACAACATAATGTTCTTTGTGGCATATTCTATATATATAAATTAATTATAGGGTCATTGGTTTGCCTCGACTAATTGTCGGCCTTATTGTATGTATAACCGACAGTTTATATGCTGGTTTTAGGGCCATTGTTAGTAATAATCTACATATACAAAACTATGAAACTTATATACGTACAGTAATAATCCCCTAGGGAATGTTAGTTTAATACATCACCAATGAGCTGTCATTTATTACTGAGAAATTATTAGCTCGATCTATATATTATTAATTCATAGTGTACGTGGAGAGGAAACTGACTGTGGCTTTGTGTGGTTTGCATAAAGCCTTGAAGGGCTCAGCTTTTGCCATGGCAAGACTTGGGGCTTCTGCCATGTTAATTTCTTTCCCATCTATCTTCTCCCATTCAAAGCACTGAATCAAAGCTCCCAATACCAACTCCACCACTCTTTTGCCTAAAGCAGCTCCAGAACAAGCTCGTCTCCCAACGCCGAAAGGTATCATCTTAAACCCTTCGTTACTCCTCCCACTTTCAAATCGCTCTGGCATAAATTTTGTTGGATTTTCCCACAGCTCTGGATCTCTATGAATGCTCCAAGCATTGACCAATAACATTGTGCCACGTGGCACATGAAATCCACTAATCGTGCAGTCATCAGATGATTCGTGTGGCACTAGAAGCGGCGCGGGTGGAAATAATCGTAGTGCCTCGGTAAATATATTTTGCAGGTATTCTAACTTGGGGAGGTCTGCTTCATCCAACAATCGGTCGTGTCCAACTTTAGCTTCTATTTCTGCTTGAGCCTTTTTCATTGCTTCTGGATGATTGAGAAGAAGTGACATCGCCCATTCTATAGCCGTTGATGAAGATTCAGTCCCAGCACGTATTATTGCCTGCATGCATTTGGCAAAGTATGTGTAACAAATAGTAATGTTATTAATTAACTATCACATCAAATCGATCCTACAAGTTAAAGTTTCAATGTAGGAGAACGTCTTAGGTACACGTGAGACCCACATCATATAATATGGGTCTGACTAACAAATCAATGATTTATCTCATTATTGGTTTATTGTAGGACATCAAAAAGTTAATTGATCGATAGGGTGCAATCATCCCAAAAAAGGAAACTACAATCTCAAGTGAAACTACATAAAATTTTGTGATGTATGACTCAAATTTTGAAAAAAGTAAAAAGTTAGTTGACATTATAGGGCCGTTTGGTTTAGATTTTGAGAATAGAAAAATAATTTTATTCTTTTGTTTGGTAAGTGCGGGAATGAGAAATCATTTCTTAGTTTATGGGAATCTCATACCTCTAAAATGGGGAAAATGAACCATTCCTTCTCAGCTTGGATATGATTTTCCTTCCCACAGTAAAAATATTAATAATTAATGATGCTTTTTCAAGACCATTTTATCTAATTTTATATTATATTCCTACACAAATAAAACATGAGACTAAATTAAAAAAGTACTTCATGGTTTACTTTTTCAACATTATCAAACACATAAATGAAAATCTTTTTCCATTCCTAAGCATGCAAGCAACTTCCCCCTAACCCAAAGCCCGATGGTGGATCAAAGGCAATTCGACTAGGGCCTTGATTGGGCCATCCGGACTAACGCTAGATTCGACCCGTCAAGCATGATTTATAAATATATTTTAAAAAGGGTTTTTTTTTTCATATTTAGTACCTAAACTTTGACCCTTGTCTTAATGTGGTACCTAAACTTTTAATTGTCCCAATTGAGTACCTAAACTTTTATTTTGTGTCTAATAGGTACCAAAATGAATTTCTGTTAAAATTGTCAACAAAAGTTAGGGGCAATATAATCACTAAAAAAATTATATTTTAATTATTTTCTTTATATGTTTAAAATTATAAAAAAAAAAAACACAACAAACAAAAAAAAACAAAAAATTATAATTAAAATATAATTTTTTTGAAGTGACCATATTGTCTCTAGCTTCTGTTAACAATTTTAACAGAAACTCACATAGGTATCTATTAGACACAAAATAAAAGTTTAGATATTCAATTGGGACAAATAAAAGTTTAGGTACCACATTAAGACAATGGTCAAAATTTAAGTACTAAATATATAAAAAAAAAAAAAAAAAAAACCCTTTTAAAAATTGATTATATGTACAATTTTTACATAATCTATTCAAAAATAGAAAAATAGAAACCAAAAAAACACGCCATGGGTATGAAAGAGGAGTTTCCTTACCAGAATAACACCTTTGATGGTTTCATCTGTATAAAATTGAGGATCCGTCTGTTGCAGTGACAACATCAAATTGATCAACGTGGATTCCCTCTCGCTACAACCTTCATCGTTCTTGATTCTTCGATGTTCGTCGACGAGGTTTTGGAGAAATCTATCCATCTTGTTCATGACGGCCACCATCCTCTTCTCCACCCCTCGAAAATCCACCCACTGCAGAATTGGGATATAATCATTGACATTCGAAATCCCATGTATGAGCAACACCTCCTTCATCAGATCCCGAAACCGCTTGGTCTCTTCGTCCGCCACGTCAACGCCATAATACCTCTTCCCCACTATCATCTTCAAGATGACGTTGAAGCTGAGCTTCTTCAGCTTCTGCCTCAACTCCACCTCCGCCCAATCTCCACCACAGTCGTCACAGAGCTCATTTAACAAGACATGAAGCTCCTCCTTCCGAAACTTCATCAGCACGGTGACCTGCTTAGAGGAGAAGAGCTCCAGAGTGGTCAAGCGGCGGAGGGTGCGCCAGTAGTCGCCGTACGGAGCGAAGAGGAGCGACTTGTAGTTGTAGTTGAGATGCTTCCCTGCGAGCGAATGCGGCCGGTTGGCAAAGACGACGTCGTTTTTGGTGAAGCATTCTTCGACCAGAGACGGAGAGGACACGACGAGGAGGTTTCGAATCCCCAACCGGAGAAGAAAGATGGGGCCATGTTTTTGAGAGAGTTTGTAGAAAGTTCGGTGGAGGGGTTCGGTTTTGTTTTTGAGGAGGAGATGGAGATGGCCTATGATTGGAATGGAAGGTGGGGATGGTGGCAAGTTTCTGGGGTTGGCATGTCTTTGTATCATGTACTTGGAGACCAAGAGAATGAAGAAGAATATTAACAAACTGAACCAAAAATATTCGTCTTCCATTAGAGCTTGTAGTGCTCTATTGTTAGAGAAAGAATATTATGTGTCAGTGTGTGACCTTGATATATGGATCCACCCTATATATTTAAAGAATCTTAAGTTGGTCAAAGAAGAGAGCTTTCTAGAAATATATGCTTACTGCAGGGAGCTGTCGTCTTACTATTTGTAGAGATATGCTCAATTAATTGATATTGAGTTCGGCGGGCTAGCAAGTGCTTTATTAATTGAAGAAAGATTTTAGTGAATTAAAAAGAGGCAAGTGGGTAAGATCGATAAAATCAATAGAAAGTGATTGAGAAATCCTAGTGGGAAATAGTCTTGTATACTGTGTCATTCTTACCCCAAAAAAAAAAGAGGGTCAAGCTGGGTCGGTGGATCAATTGTTGAAAAATGAATTCTTTTTTTCTTTTATTGTCTGATCGAGTTGAAAAATTAAAGAGCTAGACAGAAAAAGCAGATGAGGGGCCGGGGTCGGTGGGGGTGGGGGTGAGGTTTCAAAGGGCCTTAATTAGCATGGCGTGGGATGCTGGGCTAGCTGGGTTGCCCTTCTGGTGATCCAGTCTGATTTCTTCTGAGAGTGGCCAAAAACAAAAACAAGTAACTAGCATCAGCCATCAGGTGCATCACCCTTTGCATAGTCTGATATCAATTGCCAGTTGCGTCTTTGCAAGAAGTAGACTTGCGTGGTGAACCATATATATCTATAGACTATATATAGAAAGCAGAATTCGGTGGTTCTATCTAGTTTGACGGGATTTGGGCTCTCTCTGGGTTAATTAGGTCATGCTATTTTTTTTTTTGGGTACAAAGGTCATGCTAGTTATACATTAATTTAAGGGAAAGACTTTTGTGCCGTAGAAGGTCACAAGAATCATATGCCTAATATGATGATGTGGCAAAATTATTTTTAACACATCACTATTTATTTGCCACATCAAATTAATATTATTATTGTTAAAAAACTATTTTACCCAATTCAAATCTAATTAATGACTACAATTACTATTTATAATTCAATGGTCTTTTCAACAATTACATTGTATTTAAAGAAATTAAACAGTCATATGCCTTTCACAGTCGATCTTCTTCTTCCATCTGAAGTTTTTCTCTTCATTTTACACTAGCTGTAGCCTCTCTCTCTCTTTCTCTCTCTCTCTCTCTCTCTCTCTCTCTCTCTCTCTCTCTCTCTCTCTCTCTCTCCATTACTCTCTATTCTTTATCATGACTGAGAAAGAGATAGTGGTCGATAAAAAACCCCTTTAAATTTGATTTATAAACATGGAGGCAAGTTGGACTCTGAGAAGTTGAGCCTATTCCCTGTACCCAAATATTATATATATGTATATATATATATATATAGTAAACAAATGAAAGATTTGAGAATAAGGTTTTCAGTGTTTGTTAGGCTAGGTTTAATGGGTTCTCTATATTTTCTTAAGAAATTCTATGATCTCTAAATACGTACAATACCTTTGCAAAAACTTTCTATCTTACCTTTGATAAAAATAATCTGGGTTACTATTGGTTTTCTTATAAAATTCAAAGAAACCATGAAAGAGCACAAATTAAATTAATATTATATGTAAATTTGCTCCATTTAAACTGAGGATCGAGCTAGCACAATATTGGAAAACTCCTATATATCTAAATGTCTAATAGAATAGAACGGCGGCTTGGAGTTTTGTTGATGATGGCATTCCATTGGATTAGCTGTTGAATTTCTGTTTCTAGTTTTTAAGATTCTCTGCAGGTTTGGTTTTAGTTGTTGTTGCTTGTTTTGTTTATTTAGGTGACTTTGTTTCTCTACCTTTGTGGCTTTTGTTTTAATGGAAAGCATTGCTGGCCAAAAAAATGAATGCCAGCAATTGCCACCATGAAAGAGATTATGATGTGATGAGTTTTTAGGGGTTAGAACGATTTTTGGCTTAGATTTTTTTTTGTTTAATTTAAATTTTGTAAAATTTATAATGAAGGTTAAAACAGTTATTTTAATTGACATGTCATTAGGGCAAGTACCCTGTTAGCTAGGGCACTCTAGCATTGCCCTAATTTTAATTGTAAATGAATTTACTTGACTTTGATACGTGGTACTGACTTGGATTCGACTAGACGAAACTATATTTAATTCTATTGTATTAGGCTAAAATTATTACTGAAACAAGAATCTAAAAAATTATTTGTAACTTAAGTACGTTGTTTAAAAGAGTTCTAAGAATTTTGCATACTAAAATAAAGCTCGATAAATTAATTATCAAGATTAAGAATTATCACGCATAAAACAAGATAAATAAATAAAGTAAAAATACAATATAAGCAATGTACTTAAAGAAATGCCTAAAATAAATTATCAAAAGAAAAAACCTAAATAAAGTATTTAAAGAAAAAGAAAAGGTCGATAGAGAAAGTGAATTGAAAAAAGTGAATTCCTCGATCTCCTGTCATTTTAAGCATAGTAGCAACATGCTTACCATTTTGAAAAAGAAATTTTGTAAGTTAGGCTTTGATGAGTTCAAAGGGACAAGCAAGGAGTGTAATTTCGATTTCGAGGAAATTTTCGATGGAAATTTCGACGGAAATTTTCGCAGAAATTTCGATTAAAATTTCGATTTCGATAAAATTAGACAAAAACGACGGAAATTACTATCAAAATACGGAAATTTTGAATGAAACTTGACCATATGTTTATTTAACATATTATCTACTACATAGATAAAAAATATTGAAAAAACCAAATTATATAGTAGGTTTCATATGATATAAGGTGAATATAATGTGCGCTGGATGCAAATACTATTAGAAAAATGGGTCACTGATTAATAATTATATAAATAACACTTCATACCCTAAACCCTAAACTATATACCATATATCATGTAAGGCTATAGCCATCCATATACCTTATACCATGTAAGGCTATACCCTCTATATATATACCCTATAAGGCTATACTCTCTATATACCCTATACCGTATATTATTAAATTTACTCAACCCTATCTCCTAAACCATAAACCATCAACAATAAACCACTCCCTAAACCCTAAATTATATTAAACTTATATACTTACAAACTTATATAAAATTATAAACTTAAATACTTCATAGTGATATTTAGTTTATAAACTTATATAAAATTACTAAACCCATATTATAGTTTTTCTATAAAAAAAAAACCATATTATAGTTTATATTGTTTTAAACTTTTAATTAGGTTTTATTACATTTTTAATACCCTAATGTCTGACAAAAAAACATATTGAAATATGTAATGTATATAGTTTTAGTACAAAGTTTTTAATTAAATTAGTTAATACCCATAAATTATGTAATTATGTTTTTTTTGGTACAAAAATTATATAATTATGTTTATATAGTTGTTTAGTTTATATATATTTTATTATTAAATTTTTCATACCGGATATTTCTAAAACTCTAGAACTCTAAAAAATTATAAAACCTATTTGGCTATTATATTATCTTAGTATTAAGAACAAAGCAGAGCAAAACTGAAACTCTCAACATTAATTCCAAGTTTCCAACTTTTCACTCCCACTACTAAATGCTTTTGCATGCCAAGTTCTTCTCGTAACTTTAACTTATTGGTGCCAGTGCCACAACTCTTAAAACCCAGACAAAGATATTTATTTTTTGGTCATCCCCAGCCAAAGATATTTGGGTGGTTGCGCATTTATATAATTCCTTGGTTCCACCAATTTGTAATACTAATACAGTAATACAGTAATAGACTAATACCCAATATGCTGATGGCCAAAAAAAAAAAGTAAAACCCACCCGCTTAAAGGCTTACAGCTAAAGCCTTTCCCAAAATAAAAAAGCTAAAGGCTAAAGCCTTTGAATAAGCTTATAAGCTTTTGAGTATATCTTAACCCTAGTCATCCTGTTGTGCCGCCGCTCCTCTCTCTCTCTCTCTCTCTTTCTCTCTCTCTCTCTCTCTCTCTCTCTCTCTCTCTCCCTCCCTCCCCCTCCCCTCCCTCTCCCTCTCCCTCTCCCTCTCCCTCTTCCTCATCTTTGTTTCTCAGTTCTCTATCTCCCCTCTCTCTCTCTTGCATCTCCGTCACCTCAGTCTCTTTCGCCGTCGATCTCGGTCACGGGGAGAAGCCGGTCGGGAGGGGAGCTAGGAAATGCAGAGAAGTCGGAGGAGGAGGGCTGAGAAATGTAGAAAAGTCGCCGGGGAGGGGCTGGGAAGTGTAGATAAATCACTTGGGAGGGTTGGGAAATATTGAAAATGCCAGATGGGTTCGAAATTTCGACGAAATTTGGGTGAAATTTTGCCAAATTTCGCCGAAAGTTTACAAAAATACACGTGTGGCAGCTTCGAAATTTAAGCGAAATTTCGAAAATTTCGCCGAAAAATTATCGAAAATTAATGGGTATGTTATAAAATTTCGGACCTCTCCAAAAACGAAAATTTCGGCGAAATTTTCGAAATTACACTCCTTGGGGACAAGTGATCCATTAAAGAATTGAGTGGAAATTAATTAATTCGATATATATAGCATACATTTTTTACAGGATTGGTCTACTTAGAATTAAAGAATTAATGTCTAGAATGCGGTCAGCCCTGATGCTCAATAAATCACATAGAATAAAAGTAGACAAATTTCCAAAATGCCATTTCAGCTTATCACATTTCAACAACATCCAGTTTTTAAAATTTAATTAAAAGAAGGTATTGGAATTGCGGTTTAATGTGGGCACCAAAACGACACCCACGTTATTCAAGTTTGAAGTTAGGTCATGCATTATGATTCATTTATGAAATAACAAGTAGCAAACCCTCCTTACAAATGGGACATTAGGCGTTTGGTGTTTGGGCTTAGGGACATTAAAAGTCGTGTGTTTACATTAAGGCTTGCATAAATGGGCGTGGTTTACACATAGCCTCCAAAGGCTTGACCCTAGGCATGGAAAGGCCCAAACCTTCACTCATGTCCACTATCTCTTCCCCAATCCTGTCCCACTCAAATGACTGAATCAAAGTTCCCAGAGTGAGTCCAACGAACCGGTTGGCTAGGCCAGCCCCTAGACACCCTCGCCGTCCAGCCCCAAATGGGATTAGCTTATACCCTTCACCACCTTCACAACTCCATCCTTCAAATCTCTCTGGCTTAAATCTTGTAGGGTCTTCCCAAATCTCTGGGTCTCTGTGAATGGCCCATGAATTAATCACTAGCATTGTTCCACGTGGCACATCAAACCCCCCAACCACACAATCCTCAGAAGCTTCATGAGGCACTAGAAGTGGAACAGGTGGGTACAATCGGAGGGTCTCATTGATCACATTTTGCAAGTAATTCAGCTTTGGCAAGTCTTGCTCATCCAATAGATGGTCTTGTCCAACCTTGGTGTCTATCTCAGCTCTCACTTGCTCCATGGATTCTGGATGGTTTAGCAACAGCGCCATTGCCCAGTCCATGGTTGCTGATGAAGTGTCGGTCCCAGCTACCAGCAACACCTACAATTAGCAATTACAAATTAGTAGACATCAGCCTGCAGCTACAGTTTATTGTTTTGTCTATTTCTCCTTGTAGCATAAAATTTGATTAAAGTTCTAACAGGTGCTGGGCCTGCTGGCACATGCATATGCCTAACCTTTATCTCAATCATTCAATGCTATGTGTGCAGCTGTGTAGCTGTGCAACTGTGCAACGTACCAAGCAAGACATTTGATCCACAATTCGTTGACAAAAACTTCCGACGACGCGTCAACCAAACCCTGCAAGAATTTGTCCATCTTCCCCATCAATCTGACCAACAAGCTAGATAGACCACTGTATGTTGCAACAAGAGCTTGATGCACTTGTCCTATTTGAACTATATCTCTGTATATATGCTTAATTGGTAATTACGATTTGGATTTTAATTTTTGTAGTTATTGATGAGTTCAAACGGCCGGCGGGAAAGTTCTTGTTTGCATTCACTTAAAAACAGAGCAAGTGAATTAAAAAGATGCTACATATACAAGAAATGGACGGAGGCATCTATTCACAACCATAAAATTTTCCTTATTATACAAAAGCATGAAAGTTACACTAGTACAATAAACACCTAATTAAAGGTGGATCAATTGACACAAGGCTGTCTCTTTTTTTATTTAATCAGAAATTGTTTCATAGAAACCTAAAACAGGCAAAGACAGACCAAACCCCCAACATGCATGCATACTTGTTCACATATTAGTTCCAATTAATCAAGGATTTCATTTCATCCATGACCTTTAGAAATTGCTCGCTTCAGTATTATGTCTCATAATGAGTAGAGGACATTGATTGTGGCTTGATGTGGTTTGCACAAAGCCTTAAAGGGCTCAAGTTTTTCCATTGCAAGCCCTGCAGCTTCTGTCATATTAATTTCTTTCCCTTCCATCTTGTCCCATTGAAAGCACTGGAGCAAGGCTCCCAACACCAGCCCCACCACCGTTTTGCCTAAAGCAGAACCGGAGCAAGATCGTCTGCCAACACCAAAAGGAATCATCTTAAACCCTTCATTCCTTTTCTCACTTTCGAACCGCTCCGGCATAAATTTTTCTGGATTTTCCCACAACTCAGGATCCCTCTGAATACTCCAAGCATTGGCCAATAACATTGTGCCTCGAGGAACATGAAAACCATTAACCATGCAGTCATCAGATGATTCGTGTGGAGCTAGAAGTGGGGCAGGTGGGAATAACCGTAATGTCTCAGTAATTATGTTTTGTAGGTATTCTAACTTGGGAAGGTCTGCTTCATCCAACAATCGGTCTTGTCCAACATTAACTTCTATTTCAGCTCGAGCCTTCTTCATTACTTCTGGATGGTTGAGAAGAAGTGACATTGCCCATTCTACTGCCGTTGAAGATGATTCAGTCGCAGCGTTTATTATTGTCTGTATAACATTTGGTTAAGTATATATATATGTATAGCAAAAAGTAATGTTATTAACATTATAATAAATCCCAAAAGGTATATATACATCTTGGCATATACTTACAAGTATAACACCTTTGATGGTTTCGTCTGTATAAAATTCAGGTTCCGTTTGTTGCAGCGATAACATCAAATCTATCAATGTCGCCTTCTTCTCTTTAGATGCTTCATCATGATCCGAAGAACTCCTCGATAATCTCCGATGTTCATCAATGAGGTTTTGGAAGAATTCATCCGTCTTCTTCATGAATGATATCATCCTCTTCTCCACCCCTTGAAAATCCACCCACTGAAGCACTGGGAAAAACTCGTTCACATTTGATGAAATCCCTTGAATCGCCAACATCTCCCACATAATATCCCTAAACTGCTTCGCTTCTGCTTCATGCTCCGCCAGCGCCACGTCGTTATCTTCCCCATAATACCTCTTACCTGCTATCATTTTCATCATGATGTTGAAAGCGAGCTTCTTAAGCCTGGGCCTGAGCTCCACCTCTGCCCATTTTTCATTACTACTACTACCACAGTCGCCAAACAGCTCCTTTAGCAACACATGAAGCTCCTCCTTCCGAAAGTTCATGAGCACAGTGAGGTGCTTTGAGGAGAAGAGCTCTAGCGTTGTGAGGCGGCGGAGGGTACGATAGTAGTCACCATACGGAGCGTACCCTAGCGATTTGTAGTTGTAATTCATATGCTTCCCGACAAGTGAGTGTGGACGATTTGCGAAGACGACATCATTACTCTTTGTGAAGCATTCTTCAACTAGAGAAGGTGAGGAGATGACGAGCAAGTTACGAAACCCCAATCGGAGAAACAAGATTTTATGACCGTATAATTGAGAGAGTTTCTGGAAAGTTCGGTGAAGTGGTTCGTTTTTGTTTTTGAGGAGATGGAGATGGCCTATGATAGGTATGGCAGGTGGGCTTGGTGGGAGGTTTTTAGGGTTTTTGGCACGTATTTTCCGTATCACGTAGGTGGAGACCAACAGAGAGAAGATGAAGAACATTGCCAAAGTACTGAACTCCATTGAAGCCAGTGGATTAATATACTTGAGAGATGAGGTTTTTGGCGAGGTGGATATATATGTTGCGAGATAGATAGAGAGATCGATGTGTGTATTTAAAGATCTATGTATGGTTGGACTGATCCTGAGTCCAAATTGCAAGTACAATGAAACTCTAGATATGCAGATCTGGCCACGTACATGGCATGCCTGATATTGGTGTGAACAAAAAAAAAAAAAAACGAAAAATTAGGGTTATGATTTCATTAATAGAAAATTAGGATTAAATACCAAATATCAATAGTTTTTTAATAAAGCAGCAAGACACTAATTTTTTTTAGTTTAGATACTAACCTAGAGTAAAATATTTTGGATTAGGTCACAAATCAGTTTGTTATACAGTTGTGACTGTCGAACAGTTACAGTTGTAATTGTCGAACAGTCACAGTTGTGACTATTTAAAATTTATAAAAAATCAAAATTTTTAAGGGTTTCGTACTTTTGATTTAGGTTTGGGGGATGAAGTCCTATAACCTAAAGACTAAATATTAAAGTTTAAACCTTGCAAATATTGAAAAAACAATAAATTAATAAAAAAGTTATGACTGTTAGACAGTTACAGTTCGATATAATCATGTTTTTTAAAGTTGGTACCTAAACTGAAATTTAGTATCTAAAGTGAAATGACATAAATGTTTTAGTAGTTGAAATGAAAAAACATTATAATTTGGTACCTAAAATCAATTGACCTTTTCATTAATAATAAAAACAGCAAAATTTGGTCACATGATATATATAGCTCGCCTCAGGGGTTATCTGGGTCAAAACATTTGAATGAAACGTACGTCTGCAGGAGATGCATATATATTCTTATCGAATAGATCCCAGAAGGAGATGCTCGGAGTGTATTCATATATATGAACAAATCATAAATTCTTTTTCATGCTCTGAACAAATCATAAAAGCCACAATATATATATATATATATTACTTTCATATATATAGATTAAATAATGAACGGAGTTGAATTTATATAAAGTGGAGCAAATAGAGATAATTATTATCAATTAAGGAACAACATAATGTTCTTTGTGGCATACTACATAAATTATAGGGTCATTGGTTTGCCTTGACTAACTGTCGGCCTTATTGTATGTATAACCGACATATTTATATGCTGGTTTTAGGGCTATTGTTAGCTAGTCCTACATATACAAAACTATGAAACTCATATAGTAATAATCCCCCTAGGGAATGTTAGTTTAATACGTACATCACCAATCAGCTGTCATTTATTACTGAGAAATTATTAGCTCGATCTATTAATATTAATTCATAGTATGGAGGAGAAACTGACTGTGGCTTTGTGTGGTTTGCATAAAGCCTTGAAGGGAGTGGTGGATCTAGAGATCGAACGTCAAAGGATCAAAATTAAGAATTTTACGAATATTTATTTTAAGTAGAAAAAAACTCTTCAACATTAATGAACAAAAACTTCATTTATAAAAAATAAGACAAATAGATAACACAATATTACAAAATAATTGCAAAAATCTAATTACCCAACAGCTCCAAATCCAATTAACAAAATAATTGCAAAAATGAGACTAATTACCCAACAGTCCCAATTAACCCAAAATCCCAAAATCCAATTAACAAAATAATTGCAAAAATCTAAGTACCCAACAACCCCAATAAATCCAAAATCCCCAAATCCAATTAACAAAAAAATTGCAAAAATGAAAAATCTAATTACCCGACAACCCCAATTAACCCAAAATCCCCAAATCCAATTAACAAAATAATTGCAAAAATGAAAAAATCTAATTACCCAACACTTCAACAGCCATTAACCCAGACTCCACAAATCTAATTAACAAAATAATTGCAAAAATGAAAAATCTAATTACCCAACAGTCCCAATTAATCCAAAATCTCTAAATCCAATTAACAAAATAATTGCAAAAATCTAATTACCCAACAGCCCCAATTAACCCAAAATCCCCAAATCCAAACAAGAAATAAGACTATAAGACAAACCTGTGAGGGTACGTGGCAGCGAGCAGAGTCGGTGAGCTGCAAGTCGTCCCGGCGAGTCAGTGAGCTGCAAGCTGCCTTCTCCTTTTAGTCTTCGTGTTTTTTTTCTGTCGATCTTTGTGTTTTTTCTGTCTTCATGTTTTCCAAGTACATGATAGTTGTTAGAAAAATTAAGAATATTAGGTGTGACCGTGATATATGGATCCACACTATATATTTAAAGAATCTTAAGTTGGTCAAACAAGAGAGCTGTCTAGAAATATATGCTTTCATTGATGAGTTTAAAACCTCCACAGGACCACTAGCTGCATGCAGGGAGCTGTCGTCTTACTATTAGTAGAGATATGCTTAATTAATTGATAATGAGTTCAAACGGCGGTATTCTAGTGGGAAATAGACTTGTATGCTGGGTCATTCTTACCCAAAAAAAAAAAAAAAAAAGGTTCAAGCTGGGTCGGTGGATCAATTGTTGAAAAAAAAAAAAAAAAAATTCTTTTTTTCTTTTATTGTTTGATCGAGTTGAAAAATTAAAGGGTTAGATGAGTGGCTGGGGTCGGTGGGCCGGGGCGTGGGATGCTGGGCTAGCTGGGTACGTTGCACTACTTAATGAGATTAAGTAAGCAGCATCAGGTGCATCATCACCCTTTGCATAGTCTGATATCAATTGCCAGTTGCGTCTTAGCAAGAAGTAGACTTGCGTGGTGAACCCTATCTATAGATTATATACAGAAAGCAGAATTCGGTGGCTCTATCTAGTTTGACGGGATTTGGGCTCTTTCTGGGTTAATTAGGTCATGCTAGTTTTTTTACAGTACAAAGGTCATGCTAGTTATACATTAATTTAAGGGAAAGACTTTTGTGCCCTAGAAGGTCACAAGATTCATATGCCTAATATGATGATGTGGCAAAATTATTTTTAACACATCACTATTTATTTGCCACATCAAATTAATATTATTATTGTTAAAAAACTATTTTACCTAATTCAAATCTAATGGCTACAATTACTATTTATAATCAAATGTTCTTTTCAACAACGTACCACATCATATTTAAAGAAACAGTAGTGCTAAACATCCCATATTTTTATACCATAATTTCATACCACCTTATGTGGTAATTTACATGGCATTTATGCATTGGACACTAAAAAATAATAAATAAAAAAAAAACTTTATCCAGTAAAATAATGACACGTAAGATGGTATAAAAATATGGTATAAAAATGTGATAAATATAGCATTATTCTTAAAGAAATTAAATACTTATATGTCTTTCACAGTCTTCTTCTTCCATCCGAAGTCTTTCTCTTCATTTTATACTCTATTCTTTATCATGATAGAGAAAGAGATAAAAAATCCCTTTTGATTTATAAATATGGAGGCAAGTTGGACTCTTAGAAGTTGAGCCCTATTCCCTGTACCCAAATTTCATATATAAACAAATGAAAGATTTGAGAATAAGGTTTAATTTCAGTGTTTGTTAGGCTGGGTTGAATGGGTTCTTTATATTTTCTTAAGAAATTCTATGATCTCGAAATATGTATAATACCTCTGTAGAAAATTTTTATTTTACCTTTGATAAAAATAATCTGGGTTACTATTGGTTTTCTTATAAAATTCAAAGAAATCATGAAAGAGCACAAATTAAATTAATATTATATGTAAATTTGCTCCATTATAAACTGAGGAGCTTGCACAATATTGGAAAAACTCCTATATATCTAAATATCTAATAAAATAGAACGGCGGCTTGGGGTTTTGTTGCTGATGGCATTCCATTGGATTAGTTGTTGAATTTATGTTTCTGGTTTTTAAGTTTCTCCGCAGGTTTGGTTTTAGTTGTTGTTGCTTGTTTGGTTTATTAAGGTGACTTTTGACTTGTTTGGTAGTGCTTTTAAAAGACTTAAAAGAGCTTTCAAATAGTAAAAAACGCTTTTATTTATGTTTGGAAAAAAAAAAATAAGAAGCACTTTTGGGTTCTAAAAGCACTTAGAAGCATTTCCGGGTGAAGCACCACCAGGTGCTTCCTTAGGAAGCGCTTCTTATATTAACAAGAAGTACTTGAATTTTTTTTTAAAAAAAATCTATGAATTTCTAACAAAAGCGATTTTAGTGAAAGCAATACTGCAAAAGCGTTTTCTACAGAAGCACTCCTAAACAAGCTAGCCATTTGTTTCTCTACCTCTGTGGCTTTTGTTTTAATGGAAAGCATTACTGGCCAGAAAAAAGAATGTTAACAATTGCCACCATGGAAGAGATTATGATGTGATGAGTTTTTAGGGGTTAGAACGATTTTTGGCTTGGAAATTTTTTTTTTTGTTTAATTTAAATTTTGTAAAATTTATAATGAAGGTTAAAACAGTTATTTTAATTGACATGTCATTAAAACACTCTAGCATTGCCCTAATTTTAAATGTAAATAAAATCACTTGACTTTGATACGTGGTACTGACTTGGATTCGACTAGACGGAACTATATTTAATCCTATTGTATTAGGCTAAAATTATTACTGAAACAAGAATCTAAAAAATTATTTGTAACTTAGGTTGTTTTAAAGAGTTCTAAGAATTTTGCAAATTAAAATAAAGTTTGATAAATTAATTATCAAGATTTAGATTTATCATGCATAAAACGAGAGAAATAAATAAAGTAAAAATACAATATAAGCAATGTACTTAAAGAAAATGCCTAAAATAAAATATCGAAAGAAAAAACCTAAATAAAGTGAAGAAAGTGAATCAGAGAAGGTGGATTCCTCGATCTTCTGTCAGTTTAAGCATAGTAGCAACATGCTTACTATTGGAAAAGAAATTTTGTAAGTTAGGCTATGATGAGTTCAAAGGGACAAGTGATCCATTACAGAATTGAGTGAAAATTAATTAATTCGATATAGCATACATTTTTTCAAGGATTGGTCTACTTAGAATTAAAGAATTAATGTCTAGAATGCAGTTAGTCCTGATAGTCAATAAATCACATAGAATAAAAGTAGACAAATTTCCAAAATCCCATTTCAGCTTATCACATTTCAACAACATCTAGTTTTTAAAATTTTATTAAAAGAAGGTATTGGAATTGCGATTTAATGTGGGCACCAAAACGACACCCACGTTATTCAAGTTTGAAGTTAGGTCATGCATTATTGAATAACAAGTAGCAAAATTAATGTGACTTAATTTATATATAATTAATATATGAGATCCCGGACCCAACCCTCCTTACCAATGAGACATTAAAAGTCGTGTGTTTTCATTAATGACATGTTTACTAATCCGTAATTGGATTAGGAGGAATTGAATTGATGATGAATTAGATTGAGGAGGAATTGGATTCTCATTGAAGCTGTTTACTAAACTATCTAGAATCAAAGTATGAATGATATCATGCGGGCATTTGATTACTAAAATGCTCTTATTCTAAATAAATTATTTTATATGCTAGTTGATAATGTGAGGGTATAATGAGAAAACAATAAGGAATTGAATTCCTCCAAAATAAGGAATTGGATTTCTATCTCCCACCCAATAATCCAATTCCTCCAAAATAAGGAATTGAATTCCTAATTTCATGTGGGCCTCACTTATGTTTTTATTCCCATATGATTAATAAACAAAGGAGTATCAGTAATCGGAATCTAATTCCTTATTTTGATTCCGATTATGGATTAGTAAACATGTCGATCATAAAGCTTGCATAAATGGGCGTGGTTTACACATAGCCTCCAAAGGCTTGATCCTTGGCATGGTAAGGCCCAAACCTTCACTCATGTCCACCATCTCTTCCCCAATCCTGTCCCACTCAAATGACTGAATCAAAGTTCCCAGAGTGAGTCCAACGAACCGGTTGGCTAGGCCAGCCCCTGGACACCCTCGCCGTCCAGCCCCAAATGGGATTAGCTTATACCCTTCACCACCTTCACCACCTTCACCACTCCATCCTTCAAATCTCTCTGGCTTAAATCTTGTAGGGTCTTCCCAAATCTCTGGATCTCTGTGAATGGCCCATGAATTAATCACTAGCATTGTTCCACGTGGCACATCAAATCCCCCAACCACACAATCCTCAGAAGCTTCATGAGGCACTAGAAGTGGAACAGGTGGGTACAATCGGAGGGTCTCATTGATCACATTTTGCAAGTAATTCAGCTTTGGCAAGTCTTGCTCATGCAATAGATGGTCTTGTCCAACCTTGGTGTCTATCTCAGCTCTCACTTGCTCCATTGATTCTGGATGGTTTAGCAACAGCGCCATTGCCCATTCCATGGTTGCTGATGAAGTGTCGGTCCCAGCTACCAGCAACACCTACAATTAGCAATTACAAATTAATTAGAAGACATCAATTGATGATTATGATATTATTGATAGTGAGTAAAACTTTTTGTCTATGTTTTTTTTATTGTTAGTAACTTAGTAGACATCAGCCGGCAGCTACAGTTGATTGTTTTGTCTATTTCTCCTTGTAGCTATATATTTTATAATTTTTAAGCATAAAATTTGATTAAAGTTCAAACAGGTGCTGGCACATATGCCTAACCTTATCTCAATCATTCAATGCTATGTGTGCAACTGTGCAACATGCCAAGCAAGACATAGAAACTTCAACTCCAAACCAAAAATAGTAAAACAGAAATTTCTCTTTTTAATTTCAGTAATTGAGTTGGGCAACTAATTAATGAAGAAATGTAAAAAAGAATCAATAAATTTCTCAAAATTAAGTGCACATTAACTTGTCACACCCAGTAAAGAAAAACAAATAAAAGGGATTCGAATTGCAGGAAGATTCGCGAATTACCAATATGATTCCCTTGATTATTTCGTCGGTGTAGAACATGGGGTCTGTTTGTTGCATCGACAACAAGTTATCAATGATCAACTTGTTAACCTCTCTTCCATTTGATCCACAATTCGCAGACAAAAATTTCCGACGCTGGTCAAGCAAACCCTGCAAGAATTTGTCCATCTTCGCCATCAAGCTCACCATCTTCTTCTCCGTCCCCGATATATCCATCCACTGCAAGAATGGCAAAAAGTCTCCGAAATTTGTTGCTCCGGACAAGTCCACTGCGTCTCTAATGACCTCCTGGATGTTCTTAGCTTCCTCAACATCCTCAACATCGTCGCCGTAGAAGCGCTTCCCCACGAGCATCATCGTCATGACATTGAAAGAAATCTCGATAAACTTGGACTTGAGCTCGATCTTCGATGATGATCTGGTGTTCCCCATTTGGGTGGCGATTTGATCGAGTAACAGCCGGACTTCTCCTTGTCTGACAACTGCAAACGCGGCCAGGCGAGAGGAGGAGAAGATCTGGAGGGTCATGATGCGGCGGAGGTTGCGCCAGAGGTCGCCGTAGGGGGCCAGAGAGACGGTTGTGTAGTTGTAGTGGAAGTGTTTTGCGGCGAGCATGTGTGGACGGTTGGCGAAGACGATGTCGTTTTTGGTGAGACATTCTTCCGCGGCGGAAGGGGAGGAGACCAAGAGAACTCTCCGTGAACCCCAGCGGAGGAGTAGGATTTTGCCCAAGTTTTCGGAAAGATCTTGGAGGGTTCGGTGAATTGGTTGTTTTAGGAGATGGAGGTGGCCGATAATGGGAAGAGATGGTGGGCTTGGAGGCAGGTTTTTGTATTTTTGTTTGTTTGTTATCAAGTGTTTGAAAAGCAGAGTGAAGATGATGAGAGCTAAAGTGGTAGTGTACCACATGGGAGAGACCATTTTATGTTCTGTTTGATTTTCTCTATCAATGTGAAATATTGGTCTATGAACTTGGATTACCTATATATAAAAACATGACACATCTAGCTAGCTATTTGTTAACATAAAAAAAGTGAGGGTCATATATCTCAATTATAACCGTCCCTCCTCTCTTGTTTCTGATGTCACGTCAATATCGATCCCTATTACATAAAAGTTCTTTTAGCCAGGACTCCAGGTAAACAAACAAAGTGCCGCATGTTGTTTGTATTGGGCTTTGGGACCCAAATTATGTCTTGCATCTACAATATCCATTTCAAGTTTGCATGAATGGGCGTGGTTTGCACATAACCTCCAAGGGCTTGACCCTGGGCATGCTAAGGCCCAAACCTTCACTCATGTCCACCATCTCTTCACCAATCCTCTCCCACTCAAACGACTGAATCAAAGTTCCAAGAGTCAATCCAATCAACCGGTTGGCTATGCCAGCCCCTGGACATCCTCGCCGTCCAGCCCCAAATGGGATTAGCCTATACCCTTCACCACCTTCACCACTCCATCCCTCAAACCTCTCTGGCTTAAATCTTGTAGGATCCTCCCACAGCTCAGGGTCTCTGTGAATAGCCCATGCATTGATCACCAGCATTGTGCCACGAGGCACATCAAACCCCCCTACCACACAATCCTCAGAGGCTTCATGAGGCAGCAGAAGCGGGACTGGTGGGTACAAGCGAAGGGTCTCATTGATCACATTTTGTAAGTAATTCAGCTTTGGTAAGTCTTCCTCTTCCAATACATGGTTTTGTCCAACCTTGGTGTCTATCTCAGTTCTCACTTGCTCCATTGATTCTGGATGGTTTAGCAACAGTGACATTGCCCAATCCTGTTGATGAAGTGTCGGTCCCAGCTACCAGCAACACCTACATTTAGTAATTAGTATTATTTCTATAATGATCAACGTGCAGCTACAATTTATTATTATGTCTCTTTTTTCTTGCAGCTATTTTTATAGGCAGAAATTTAATAGTATACCATGTACCCATGTCAACATGCTAACGCATGACAATGAAACTTGAACCCCAAATCTAAAAAAATTGAACATAATTAATTGAAATCGGAAGAACTATCAACAAGAATTAACGAACCTCCAAATTTATGAGAATTAAGTACCCTTTATTTTCACAATTACAGGAATGAAAAAAAAAAAAAAGAAAGATAAAAAAACTAATTGAAGAAGTGTAGGATTTATGAATTACCAAAATGATTCCCTTGATTATTTCGTCAGTGTACAACTCGGGCTCTGTTTCTTGCATGAATCATTAACTTGTTAACCTTTCTTCCATTTGATCGACAATTCGTTGACAAAAATTTCCGACGACGCTCGTCAACCAAACCCTGCAAGAATTTGTCCATCTTCCCCATCAATCTGACCATCTTCTTCTCCATCCCAGATATGTCCATCCACTGCAAGAATGGCAAAAGTCCCCCAAATTCGCTACTCCGGACAAGTCCACTGCCTCCCTAATAACCTCCCGGAAATTCTTAGCCTCTTCAACATCGCCAACATCGTCACCGAAGTACCGTTTTCCCATTACCATCATCGTCATGGCATTGAACGAAAGGTCGATGAACTTGGACTAGAGCTCAATCTTCGATCTCGTCCCCAACTGGGTACTACTGCAACTCTTCATGATCTGATTGAGTAACAACCGGACTTCTCCTTGTCTGCCAATTGCGAACACGGCCACGCGGGAGGAGGAGAAGATTTCGAGGGTCATGATGCGGCGGAGGTTGCGCCAGAGGTCGCCGTAGGGTGCTACAGAGACGGTTTTGAAGTTGTACGAGAAGTTTTTCAGGGCAAGCAAGTGCGGGCGGTAGGCGAAGACGATGTCGTTTTTGGTTAAACATTCTTCTGCGGCAGAAGGGGAGGAGACCAAGAGCACTCTACGTGAACCCCACCGGAGTAATAGAATTTTGCCCACGTTTTGGGAAAGAGCTTGGAGGGTTTGGTGAATTGGTTGTTTTAGAAGATGGAGGTGGCCGATAATGGGAAGAGACGGTGGGCTTGGGGGCAGGTTTTTGTGTTTTTGTGTATTCAAATTTACGAGCTTGAGAAGCAGGGTGAAGATGATGATAGCTAAACTGTACCACAAGGGATTTTCCATTCTTTGATCAATACATGAAATAATTATTGGTCCTTTTTCTCTTTTCTTTCTGCTCATCCTCAACATATATAAACAAAGAAAATTTGACTTTTCAGATGCTTCCACCAGGGGACGAGATTGAGGGACAATATAGTTGATCTGCGTACAATTAAATCATAAATAACCATTTATATTATGTAATTAAACTATGCATTAAAGGTATGGCCGTGCTAAATGCTTGTCTAAAGGCAAGATTTAGCTCAAAAATTAAAAAAATCTCTACATAACTAACTAGGCCAAATGCAAAATAAAATTTGACTTTTCAGATGCTTCCACCAGGGGACGAGATCGAGGGACAATACAGTTGACCTGCGTACAATTAAATCATAAATAACCATTTATATTATGTAATTAAACTATGCATTAAAGGTATGGCCGTGCTAAATGCTTGTCTAAAGGCAAGATTTAGCTCAAAAATTAAAAAAATCTCTATATAATTAGGCCAAATACAAAATTATTTTTTGTCATGGCAAGATTTTAGACTAAATTTATCCTAAAATTTTTTTATTGCCATTTGCAAAGCCAAGATAAGTGGAGCCCACAAGATAGAAAAAACAGCTATGCTAGGTAGTGAATTCCATGTGGAGGCCCAATCAGAGAGAAGAAAAAAAAATTGTGACCGTTGCTAGCCAAGCTACCAATGCGTTCTTGATATATCCAATGGTTACACTTTTTTCCCAGCTGCCACTAAATTGCCATAGCCAATGGCATGTTAAATATAATTAAATATATTCAATAATATATTATGTATTTCCTTTTCAATAATAATATTTAAATATCAAGTAAATATCTTATTAAAATAAGAGATAATTAGGCTTATGTTATTTATAAAAACAGTTTTTAGATGAATACCGGAGATATTTTAAAATTTATAAGAAAATTTTTTTAATTCATAATAAAGTCATTTTCCGATTTGAAGGGTATTTCCCCTCTTAGGGTGTGGAGAGGGCGTTGTAGAGGCTGCCATATTATGTTTTAACTCTAAGGGGCCAAAAATATTATTATTGAAAAGGAAATACATAATATATTATTGAAAAGAAGCCAAAAATCTTGGAGTTAAAACCTAACATGCAGCCTCTACAAAAACCTCTCCACACCCTTAGAGGAGCCCAAAATCTCGGAGTTAAAACTTAACATAAAGCCGTTAAAAAATAAAAATAAAAGGACTTAATTAAAAATCTTAAATCACTACTGATCTTAGTCTAAGAAAGACTCATAAAATGGACTGGACTCTAAGTCTCTCTTAAAATAATTACAATGGTATAATTATTAAACTATATTAATTTATAAGAGTATATATGAATACACTTAATAAATTAATAGAAAATTAGGATTAAATACTAAATATTAATTGTTTTTTAATAAAGCAGTAAGACACTAATTTTTTTTAGTTTAGGTACTAACCTAGAGTAAAACATTTTGGATTAGGTCACAAATCAGTTTGTTATATAGTTGTGACTGTCGAACAGTTACAGTTGTAATTGTCGAACAGTCACAGTTGTGACTATTTAAAATTTATAAAAAATCAAAATTTTTAAGGGTTTCATACTTTTAATTTAGGTTTGAGGGATAAAGTCCTATAACCCAAAGACTAAATATTAAAGTTTAAGCCTTGCAAATATTGAAAAAACAATAAATCAATAAAAAAGTTATGACTGTTAGACAGTCACAGTTCGATATAACCATATTTTTTAAAGTTGGTACCTAAACTGAAATTTAGTACTTAAAGTGAAATGACATAAATGTTTTAGTAGTTGAAATGAAAAAATATTATAATTTGGTATCTAAAGTCAATGGACCTATAAATTAAATATGTGGGTTTTTGTCTTTCACCTCTAGCAATGTATAAATTTGTGCATTTGGTTAAAAGTAAAAGCTAAATTTTGCATTTAGTCTTGCATCTTGCCTTTTGCAATGTACATGCATGTGCATTGGTTTTAGCTATACCTATAGCTTTTAGCTAAAACTACAAACTTATATATTGATAAATGCTATAGCCAAAACTCACTTAAAGTGCATTTATATATACTCTTATAAATTAAAATGTATTAATTAATATAATTTAATAATTATACCATTGTAATTATTTTAATGAGATTTTTAATATGAGTATAATATTGAATATATTTAAATATTATTATTTTAATATATATTTAAAAGAAATATATAATAACGGAATACATAATACATATTATTTAAAAGAAATACATAATACATATTTTAATACACTGATTAACCCAAAAAAAAAAAAAAACAAATGGGCCCAGCCAGCTTGTTCACATGTGCATGTCACAATTTCAAACTGTCCAAAGTGAAAAGCAGGTCACATGTTGACAGATGGGACCCAGCCATAGAGAGTTCTTCCAATCAGCGTGCGCCACCACATCGTTTTCTCTCTTTTTACTGACAGCTCCTGTGCACAATAGGTCTAGCCTTTTCTTAACTTTTGAGCTTGCAATAGCTAAATTTTTAGCTAAACTATTTTAACTTGGTTAAATACTAACCAATGTAGAGGATTTTTGTGACTTTTAACTAAATTTTAGCTTTAGCTATTGTTTATACCTAACCAATGCACATGGTCTTACTGTGCAATATGCATTATGTAAGTGAGCAGTCCATCGTAGTTACCACATGGTCGCGTTACACTCGAAACACTATCAAGGCTTAAGAATGATAATCAATTTTTTGCTCAACATTACGTGGCAAAAGGAAGTAATGATTAAAATGATTCATTATATGAGGATTCCCTAAGTTTTTCCTTACAATTAAAAGCAATGAGCAAAATCGTTCTCTGTAGTCTACATAGAATGCAAAGTAGGGCATCTGTAGTTAGTATTTAGCTTTTGGTTTCTACAACATTGAAGCTTGCATGAATGGGAGGAGTTTACACATAGCCTCCAAGGGCTTGACCCTAGGCATGGTAAGGCCCAAACCTTCACTCATGTCCACCATCTCTTCACTAATCCTGTCCCACTCAAATGATTGAATCAAAGTTCCAAGAGTCAAACCAATCAACCGATTGGCTAGCCCAGTCCCCGGACACCCTCGCCGTCCAGCCCCAAATGGAATCAGCCTATACCCTTCACCACCTTCACTACTCTATCCTTCAAACCTTTCCGGTCTAAATATTGTAGGGTCCTCCCACAGCTGAGGGTCCTTATGAATGGCCCATGCATTGATCACCAACATTGTCCCACGAGGCACATCAAACCCCCCAACCACACAATCCTCGGAGGCTTCCCGAACCCCTAGAAGTGGAATAGGTGGGTACAACCGGAGTGTCTCATTGATCACATTTTGCAAGTAACTCAGCTTTGGCAAGTCTTGCTCTTCCAGCAAACGCTCTTGTCCCACCTTGGTTTCCATCTCAGCTCTCACTTGCTCCATTGCATCTGGATGGTTTAGCAACAGCGACATTGCCCATTCCAGGGTTGTTGATGAAGTGTCTGTCCCAGCAACCAGCAACGCCTACAATTCGTAAATAGCAGAGATTGCTTATGCTTATTTTATTTTGGTTTCTACAATTCGTCAATGGTCAAGAAATATCCAAATCACGAATTAATGAACCTATAAAGTGCAGGATTTATGACTTATGAGTTAATTACCAGAATGATTCCCTTGATTATTTCGTCGGTGTACAAGTTGGGCTCTGTTTCTTGCATCAACAACAAGTTATGAATCAATAACTTGTTGGCCTCCTCCTTTCCATTAGATTCACAATTCATCGACAACAAAATTTGACGACGCTCATCTACCTTACTCTGCAAAAAGCCGTCCATCTTCCCCATCAAGCTCACCATCTTCTTCTCCATCCCCGTAATATCCATCCACTGCAAGAAGGGCAAAAAGTCCCCCAAATTTGTCGCTCCGGATAAGTCCACCGCGTCCCTGAAAACCTCCCGGAAATTCTTAGCCTCATCAACATCTCCGGCGTCTTCGCCGTAGTACCGCTTCCCCACAACCATCATCGTCATGACATTGAAAGAAATCTCGATGAACTTGGACTTGAACTTGTAAGACCAAATTAAAAAGGACCAACAAAAAATAAAAATTGGGGCCATCCTCATCGTGATATTGCACATCAAAAGGGCGAACATGTACTTGGACCCCCCTTATCTGAGACCTTAAAGAAATAGGCCCAGTCTGTAGAAACAACGAGCAATTACGTAGAGGAAATGTCCAACAAATTAATTGAAGAGTTACCCATTTGGGTCGTATTCGGTGAGCTCCAATGCTAAGCCCAAAAATGCAAGTATCATGTCCCGTTTGTCACAAACGGTTTGTGTTTAGCATTGAGTGATCCATTGACTAGCTATGCTCTACACCTGACTAACTAGCATGGCAATTTACAAGATGATACTAAAAGAAGCCCAATTCATGATTTGAATGGTGAGAGTAGAAGGCATGGAAATATGCTAGTTTTGTATTTGGAATCTCAAAGTCTGAGGTCCTAATTCACTCTGGCTTGTCTAGGTGCTATCTTATACATGAAAATTGAGAACATAGAAGCTAATACTGAACATATATATTGAAAAGAAAAAAAGAAGCTTTCTCAATTTTCAATTCTCTAGAGACTAGAATGGTTAAGTAATCCATTGTAGAGAATTGAAAATTGAGAAAGCTTCTTTTTTTATGACGTTGTATGTTTTCTTGGTTGACATGGGCCACATGGCAAGATGTAAGTGATAATTAAAAAAACTATATAAAGCTTGTTGTACAACTTTTTGTGCACAAAGAAAAACAAAAATCAGACAAAAGAAGCATTGAGAGTTCTGTAACATACAAAATTTCAGAAGCAGAAGACTAGATCGAAGACAATTCATTTCAGATTTAGACAGAGTTTTTTTTTTTGGACTAATTAACATATTCAATTTACATATTAATTTTGGTATAGAAACTACAACATAGATTCAAAGAACCATCTAAAGCGAAAGCTTGATGCAATTGACGGTGGAAATTAATAGTACCCACAACCCCAAAACATTAATTGTAGACAAAATGCAAAAACCAAGCCTACAGAAGTTTAATCATATGATCGATCCACAGCATGATTTGAGCTTCAACGATTATGGAGAGGGTCTGAAGCGTTTGGAACTTTCCTCTTGCTGGAAAAGAAGGCGTCAAATGAGTGCTTCAAACGCTGCCGTTTCTGCTTCTCTACTTGTAATTGCTTGGCTTGCATATTTGGTACTGATGGGTACTGCAACTGGTTGTCCACACCTACTGCCATTGTCTCTTCTTTGTTGCCGGAGACTAGCATGGAGAGAAACACCAAGACCACCATTAGCTTCTGCAACAACCCCACTTGCACAACGTAGTACTGCATATTAGTTTGTTGGATATATGGGTTTGAGGTTGAGAACAGTTAAAGCTAGCTCTATGAAGGAGAAGTAGGAGTGGGTGTAATTAGAAAGGGACTACGCATATATTGGGTGGAAATCAAAAAGCTATATGGCTTTGTTTGGCTTGGCAGGACTGTGGGGGAAGCTATGAAAAAGGGGATGTGGTGCCATTGAGTACACCCTGCAAACAAGGGACACTTCACACGAGAATATCAGAACATTTTTCTTAATTTGCTTTTATATAATATTCTTTGTGCTTCACGAGAACTCTCTTTCATATTTTGCTTTTTCCTCTCTGGCTTTCAGTCCCCTAAAGTACACAAGGAGAAGGAGTCATTCCACTCCAGTCCAAAGGCAATAATATATGGGGCATAGCCATAGTATACACATCTTGGCTCATGTGCTTTTTTCTTTGTCTGGGTTGTGCTTGTCGGCTTTGGAAGAGAGTCAGTGCTGTTCAGCCTGTTCCTCTACAGCTACTAAATGTATAGGCTGAGAAAAATCAAAAAATGTGTTGCTTTTAAGTTTTTAACACCTAAAAAAGAGTGAAAATCAAATCATACGCTTCTCAGGTCTTTTCCTTCTTCATGCAAAAGGTTGGGATACAAAAATGGGAATAATACAATAATCCAAATCTTTTTAATTAAGGACGAGACCACACATTAAATGTTTGCTTAAAGTAGACGATTTCAGTGGTCAAATCATGCGTGAGCAGAGCGTGAGCATGAGCCTTTCCCAATGTTTTTTTCTTTTTTAACTTTTTAACTTTTTTTTTCTTAAATAAATGAGCCAATGATCTTTAAAGAAATGGCATCCACTTATTGAATATCCAAGCTGCAGAGTGACCTTTTGATCATTGTCGTATGCGCCACCGTGACTGGTGGTTCGTTTCTCTTTTTTCCATAATGTATATGAACCATGCAAGAAAAGCGTACGTCCTGAAATTCTGGGCTGGACGACTTGGAGCCAAGTGATTAATATGTTCGGTTCTTGACGTTGAAAGATGAGAAAGCGAATATGATCCGGAAATCTATGAAGGTTTGGCAATAATTTTGCACTGCAAATTTGCAATCTAATTATAAGTAGTTGTTGCATTGGATATTTACTCAAGAAAAATATTTGGGTATTCATCTTTAACTACCAATTTTATATTTATCATTAATCACATAGATTCACATTTTCTCTCTAACAGTGAACCTTATCATAAGTTAATGCAATTAATAATAAATATATAGTGGTACTCAAAATTGAATACCCACACAGTGTCCTTTACTTAACACCTCCCATCATAAGCAATGTTACTTAAATTAATTAGGTAAACAATTACGAGGAGTACATTTAGTCGTTAAAACCTGATACTGTGTATTACATGTTTGGATATTATAAAAGAATTAAAGCATTCAACTCAATATCATAATGTAATAACCCCCAATTACAAAAAAAAAAAAAAAGTAATTTTAAATAAAACAAACCTTTTGTTATTTGGGTAGAAGAAACAAAGTATTTGTGTTAAATAACAATAATGGTAGAGATTCTAAATTTATATTCTAATTTAGATCTCAAATACACGTATCAATGTTTTACTTATTATAAAATTAATAATTATTTAGGTAGACTATGTATAAATTAATAAAGTACCAACACAACATTTAAGATATAAAATTATGATACAAATTTGAGATCGCACAATAATTGCCTATTTTATTGGGTACAGAAATTTCACTACACTAATGATCAGTAAGAGAAAATTGTAGTCATGTTATGTCAACAATCGATGATTACGTAAAAAAAAAAAAAAAAAAAAAAAAAAATGGAAAAGCGGATGTTTGGGCCAATAGCTAAAACCAAGTACTAGTATCCCGTGCTCAGCCCATATAGCTGTGATGAGCTTCCTTTGTTTAAAAGTTTGGGAGAGGTTGAAATTAATCGTTACTCAGATTTAGCCCAATCTGAAAAATATACTCAGAAGTAATTCGGGTCGAAAAGTGGGTATCGCCACCAAGTTCCAACCCAAATTAAATCACCTGCCGGCTGCCGCCACTCAACTATAACAAAACTAACAAGAACCCAACCGCGCCAGATACGCTCCAATTTTTTAATTACAGTTAAAAACGTCACACCTTTCAAATGGGCCCAACCGCCGACGTCTCTCTCAGAAGGCGGTGGTTTTAGTCTGTTAGCTCCGCCATAGTAGACACCTGAACCCTAGGGTTTCAACTCCGACGACGATGATCTCTCTCACCTCCACCGAACTGAACTACATAGTTTTCCGATACCTCCACGAATCAGGTCCGCTCATGCTTGCAATTAGTGCTTTGGCTACAAATTGTTCTTAAAAGGAACAATTAACTGCTAATTAGTTGCTTAATTTCTTCAGGATTTACACATTCAGCTTATGCTTTTGGATACGAGGCGGGGATTAACAAGAGCACGATTGATGGCAATCTTGTTCCACCAGGTGCACTTGTTACGTTTCTACAGAAAGGGCTTCAATATCTTGAGCTGGAGGCAGACTTGAACGGCAGTGTAAGCAGCATAGCATGTTCAATTTCTTAATTAATTAATTAATTAATACACGCTTTGAATTTTGAACTTTGGGCTCTGCTGATTCGTGTCTGTGTTAGGTTTCCAGAGTGATGCGGACATGGACGATGACTTTTCGTTTCTGCAACCCGTGGATCTTATCACAAAAGACGCCAGTCAGTTGCAGAAAATCGTCAGGGAAAAGAAGGATAGGATGTACGCCGCGAACAACGAGAAAAATGAGTGCAAGAAGCAGGAAAGTGAAAAGGAAAATGCAAGAGAAGTAGAGGAGGAGAGGAAGGACAAGGAAAAACAAGAAGAGGAGCAGGTTCAAGACGACAAGTCGGAGAAGGATATGGAACCAGAAATTGATAAAGATAAGGAAAAGGCGCACCAAGATGACAATGAGATGGAAAAGTTGGAACCTGAAGAACCTGAAGAAAATGTAACTTCTGGAGGTAATTTACACTTTCCTTGTTTCCATCTCTGCCTAAAAAATGTTATCTTGCCTCTGCTTCATGCATAGGTATAACTCTATCTTTTACATAGGGCTTGCAAGCTTACCATTTGTTACCAAACAACATCATTTAGTATTTACATATATATATATATATATATAATATGTCGCATACAAGATCCTGGTTGTGATTGTTTTACTTGTAGCAGCTTCGGTAATACAATCATATTCGCATGCCATGAGCCTCGACTCTTAACTTTACGGTTCAAATGTTCAATCCAAGAATTTCACTACACATTTTCCATGCAATTAGTATCACATATGTTAGTTTCCTAATTGTCTGTAAATATGTCAAATAGGGCTGGAACCAATGGATGTCACCCCAAGCTCTACATCCTTGCCGTGTGAAATTCCTAGCCGTGACGTAACAATTCTAGAAGGCCATACCTCAGAGGTTTGCAAGTATCCCTGCATTGTACATGTGTCTCCCATTTTTAACTTTGTCAAGTATAATTGCATTAACTTGTTATTCCATTCCTGACAGGTTTTTGCCTGCGCATGGAGTCCATCAGGTTCACTTCTTGCATCTGGGTGAGTATATTGTCTTTCATCCCTGGGCAGAGATTAGCATCTGGTGGTTTATATCGTCTTTCATCCTGACTGCATCAATATCTCACAAAGTCGCTGGAATTGAGATATTGCTTTGTAAGATAATAGATAGTGGCGGAAACATGGAAGATCTGCTTAGTTTACACAGTTTATATCTGAACTTCCTTGTCTAGGTCTGGAGATTCAACAGCCCGAATTTGGACTATTGCAGATGGGAGTTGTGGATCTAGCATGCAAAATGGACCTGCAAATGTTGCGGTGTTAAAGCATTTCAAAGGTAGAACCAATGAGAAAAGCAAGGATGTGACAACACTCGATTGGAATGTGAGTTTTTATCACACTGTGTAGTTGAAAACTCTGGCATCTCTGTCAATATGTTTTTGCTAAAGCATTCACCATTTTGTAGGGTGATGGGACATTGCTTGCAACAGGTTCTTATGATGGACAAGCAAGAATATGGAGTAGCGATGGTGAGTTGTCATGATAACCTCCCTAACACGCTTGCAATTAAAGTCTAGGTACTAGTAATGTCAACAGGTTTTAAGTAGCATGGGTTTAGCCCTAGGTTCTTTTTTAGTTTTTTTTTTTAATTACTGGTGGGATTGTTTTATAGGGGAATTGAGGACTACATTAATCAAACATAAAGGTCCAATCTTTTCTCTAAAATGGAACAAGAAAGGAGATTATCTTCTGAGTGGCAGTGTGGATAAAACTGCAATTGTGTGGGACATAAAGAGTGGCGAATGGAAACAACAATTTGAATTTCATTCAGGTACTGCATTGTTTTGAGTTTGTCTTGGCCAATTTTAACTTCTGCAATATGTTGAGCAAGCCAAAATTATTTTTCAGCTCCAACTCTGGATGTTGATTGGCGAAACAATGTTTCTTTTGCAACATGCTCCACTGATAATTTGATACATGTTTGCAAAGTTGGAGAGAACCAACCAATCAAAACTTTCTCAGGGCATCAGGTTTGTTCTAGAATTCAACAAACCAATCTTCTGTTGTCTGCTTATTTAATTAGAAAAAAACATGATTAGTTATAATTATACAAAGACTATTTAGAATTCCGATTTTGTTCATTCTCTGGTTCAGGATATTATAAGTGAATGCTTTATGAGACATGATTCATTTAATCTGCCAATTTGGGAAACTGTGTAATAAATTTTTGAAGGGACATCAATCAATGTGCCTTGGTGGTGGCTGCCAGAGAGTGTTGAGAACTACATATGATTGCCTTATCTAATATGTGTATTCTCAATGCTTCCCCAAATTTCTAGTTGCATGCCCCTTGTCCTTTGGACCAGGTTGTAAAGGATGGGGTAGAGTTGGGTTAGGTCTTGGGTTTGGATCTTGCCTGGCCAAATAAATTGAAGAAATTAATAAAAATTTGGATTTTGAAGTGTAGTTTTGGTTCTTATGCCCAGCATTATCCACAGTATAATTTATAATCTCTTTACACTTTCTATCAAGGTCTGGCTAAAATTCATTATACTGGGTATCGATTTCTGAGTTCTGAACTGACAATAGACATCTTGCACACTTTGCTGCTCTCATAGTATAGATTATATCCAGTAAAATGCTTAAAGAAAAACAACTCGTGAGTTGGTGAATCTAATCAGGAGATTAATGATGCTGCATGATTTTTTTCAACTTTTCCAAAATTTTTATGTTTCAGGGTGAAGTTAATGCTATTAAGTGGGATCCAACTGGTTCATTGTTGGCTTCTTGCTCCGATGATTATACTGCAAAGGTGAAATTTAATTTATTATTTGCTCTTTTGGTGTAACAGTTAGGCATTTGTGCTTTTCATTTCAACTTTCCAATGTATATTGTACTTCTACTTCCTTATCATGGGCTCCTTGTCCCACATACTTTGATACCCTATGAATATCACTTTAATATCAGTTCATTTCATGCTTCTCTTGAATGGGATTGCAAAATTGAGTTGTTTTGACACAGATATGGAGTATGAAGCAGGACAAGTATTTGCATGATTTGAGGGAACATGTTAAGGTACTTGTTTGTTCCATTTGTGAGTTGGTCTGTATCTAACTCCCAGTTTGTAATTTGAGTGATGCATGACTTTGTAGGAGATTTATACCATCCGGTGGAGTCCTACAGGACCAGGCACAAATAATCCCAATCAACAGTTAGTGCTAGCAAGGTAATGAGCTGGTTCTTCTGATATGTATGGAAATGGGGCCAAAGTAAAGTATTTACCCTCTTGTTGGTTTAATCCACACCCATATTACATGATTTCGGGTGGTGAACATTACTTGCTCTATTTTCTATATGTGTTTGTTCTGTCATTGCCTTAAAGGGTACTGCAATACATTAAGTCAGAGAGCGCCCTCACAATTAGGCCAATAGGCCAGTGATTACTGTTTCCTCATTTATGCATTCCTTATGTTCCTATAAATTTTCTTTGGACCAGCGCTTCTTTTGACTCAACTGTTAAACTATGGGATGTGGAACTAGGGAAACTTCTCTACAGCTTCAATGGCCACAGGTAATTATTTAAGAATTTTGATGTTTTGCATCACGTTTTTCTAAAAAAAAAAAATCTTTATGAGATCTATGAGGTACAAATTACATTCTACAAAGAACAAAGAGTGCGCCTGGCTGATGGTGGACCTAATCATATGATATGGCTTCTATCATTCTTGACCTGTATCAAACCTGGCAAACAAAATGACTGCAATCAACCATGCCATAGCATTCTACTCCACTACATTATGAGCCTAGCCACCTATGTGCATTTGCACATGTCGAAATGAATTGACACCAACACACACTAGAGCTCTGTTATAATTTCTTTTGATATTTAAGCATGGCCTGGAGGCTTATGGTTACTTGTCTACCAAATGAAACTTATTTGTTTGCTTGAAGATGATGATGTAATGGTAGTTGTTATTTGTGATCTACTGACAAGAGTTTATTTTGCAAATCCTAGGGATCCGGTATACTCTGTTGCATTCAGCCCTGATGGTGAGTACTTAGCCAGTGGATCTATGGATAAATGCATGCACATATGGTCTGTGAAGGAAGGCAAAATTGTAAAAACGTACACAGGAAACGGTGGGATATTTGAAGTTTGTTGGGACAAGGAAGGTGATAAGGTCGCTGCTTGTTTTGCAAACAACATAGTATGTGTCGTAGATTTCCGAATGTAGAACTTTTTATCTTTTCTGTTCAATTTTATAGTTGCTCTAGCTTCCCATTCTTCTTTAAACATGAGAATGAAGGACCTTTTTTATATTATGTTATGATTGTGAAATTCGATTTGCCTCAAGTCTTTTGACATGTTAGGTTCCACGTTATCATAAATCTCTAAACCAATTAGTTTAGGCCAAGTCCAGTTCTGACAATTCTGCATTTTGACTGTAAACTTGTGTTGGATTAGGTAAGGGAAATAAAATAAGAAAAAAATAAATAGAGATGAGAAACGATGATTGATTTATAAACATGATTTCCCCATCTGAAAACAGGAGATATACATAGCCTTTCACAACTATTCAAAATCCTCAACGATTAACAGCTAGTGCACTCACAATGCTTTCTATCAACCTACTCAAACACCTTCTGGCCCAAAATTAACAAATCTACCAAGTGACAAATAAATAAATTCAAACACAATTAGTGCGACTATGGTAGCAACACCTTTGAAACCCTAGAAAATATATCCAAGCAAAGATCACAGCCGTTAGCATGAGTGGAACCAGAGCAGATCTTGACAAACAATGCAGTTCAGTGAAGCCCTCCCACATTCATCTTGCAGCTAAAACCTGATCTTGTGCTTGAACTAATCACTTTCCAGCCCTTTCAGGCATCATAGTTCTCTTTCCAAAATTTCCAAGTGTTCTGTCATTCTCTAAGATCTTCAAAATAGTAAGCTTGCACCTCCGGAGGGGAAGGCATGGTTGCCACGCATTTGAACTGTTTCCAAAAACAATACAATTCATATCATACCCTATGGTGTGGGAATTATAACCAAACTCAGTATATAAACAATTAACCTAAAATACCTTATGTTTTTTGTACTTCTCTCTTATAGACTGCAATGATCCTCCTCTTCTACCCAAGTACAAGTCGTGTATAATAAGAACGCATTCCTTCAAATCAGATGGTTTATATCCAGAATATTGTTGCAGGGACAAAGTCTGCAAAAATCAAATAACTCAATATTTGTCTTCAATACTTGTTAATTAATGTTATAAAGTCTGGAACAAGTTCTTACCCAAGGGTGACTCTTTGGCCGGATCATAAATCTTGCAAGAAATATAGCAGATGCAGCCACCAAAGAAGGCAAACATTTGACACAGCTGTAATCTAACAAACTTAATTCTGCAAGGTAGTAGCCCAAAAATTCTAACTGCAGATTAGGAGCCTGTAGAAAGCACAAGCAATTAATTAGCTTGTCAAATATCTTCCATCCTTAGCATATTCACAACTGAGAGAGAGAGAGAGTAGCTTACTTTGTAGCTCTCTTGAGCTACTCTAGTGAATCTCCTGCAAACCAAAATGAGAATAAGTAACACTAATCAGTCCAATGTGTTATCAAACTCAAGCATCAAAAGTACATATGACCGAGAATACCCAAGAAGGAAATAATAGTATGTAAGCATTTCCCTAACTCCTTACCTTAGAATTGTCTTTATTGTAGGATTGCCCAACTCAAACTTCAAGGCCTTGAGTATATCAGCCTCCATTTGCAACACCTTTTCAATCAACACAAGTATTAGTCTAAAGTGCTACAACTATAAAACCCACGGAGATATGGAAAAAATTAATCTAAGATGAGAAAAAAGGAACACGAAATCACCTCGTCCTTGGTGTATGTATTATCTGTTATGTAACAAAATTCTTCCACATGTGGAGGGCTGATCTCTTCGTACTTTCTATTTACCACATTAACAAGAAGATTTCTAAGTGGATCTATATTAATTGAAAAAATTCACATAAAAATTCTCAAAATAGTTCCATTGATTTGTGGACTTACGAGGCAATGAGCATTGAAGAAACACCCAGTAACTGAAGCATTTTCCGATTGAGAGATTTCGAGGACAAGAATCTATCAATATACAGAACAGTGAGGTAAAGAGTGTCTGAGAGGAGCTTATATTCCTCTGCAACTTCCACCAACCAGTCTACTAAGATTCCTCTCATATTCGCAGTGATATCCTTCTGAACCTTTACCAAGTAATCAGGTAAAGGTCTTCTATTTGGATCCACCTGAATATAAAAACCCGTCACCATCATTACCCCAATTGCTCAAAACCCATATTCCAATAATATATGTTACTAATTTGACTAATAACCAGGACCCAACGTCAACAACCATTATCAAATACCAATACCCATTATGTAAAAAAATAAACCCAAAATTCCAATTCAAACCAAATCAAAACGTATAGACAAGAAAAACTCCCAAATAAAGCTTAATATTGGCTAATGAGCTTCACTTTGTATCCTCAATTCAATTTTGAAGGTAACCCAGAACCCACTAGTAAATTAAAATCTAAAATCAACAATACCCATCTCCCATTTCTCCAATGAAATCCAATATCAGAAATGGTACATGCAATTTCACAAGTCCTTACCTCCAGCTTGTGAAGATAGTCATAAATGTCTCGGACATAAGGCCCACATATTTGGGGATCATCCGACGTCGCATCAATGTCCTGTGCCGCCGTCAGCGTCACGGGCAGTGCTGTCTTCGCCTTGGCTTTGGTTCCGCATCTCTGCCTCTGCGGCTCAACTCCGTCACCGTTATTCGCCGGAACGACAGCGTTTTGGATGATTTTGAGCTCTCCCAACACTACGCGTTTCTTGGTAGGCGTTTGCTCCTGACCCAAGGTAGCTTCGGCCCTTCTCTTCATTGACCGCGTGACGCGCACGCAGTTCTCCTTCTCCGCCATGGCCCTGCTGTACTGGCTCTGTGAATCTGAAGGTTTGGGTTAGAGAGATGCTATTGGAGTTGGAGGCGAGACACTTTTGTAGTGAGTGATTGAGAGCGCCATTTTAAAAACTCATTTTGGCGCTATTGGGTTTCGGTTTTTAACGTTTTGGGGGTCCATTTGGTTTCGCCTGCTCGAATAAGTTGAATTTTGGAGGTAATGGGAATTCGTTGAATTTTGAAAATTATAAATTTAATTTTTTTTGGTCCCAGAATTTCGCAAATTATAATATGTTTGCTAAAAGATTCACCGTGCATCTTTTCTCACGTCACACTTTTTTTTTTTTTTTTTTAATCTTTATCAACTTTTTTTAACTAAAGAGACAGATAAACTTCATAATATACATTTTAGGGGTTTTTTTTTTCAAGTCCAAAACAAAAAAAATACAATGATTGTCTGACCCATCTGCAAAAACACGGTGACTGCCCAATTCACTTTAATCAGTTAAGCGCTCGGCCCATCACCGAGCATTAGGTACAACCCACCAAACACTCGGTAAAATGTCATTGTGCGCTCTGAAATTGCCACTGTCAGACAGTGACAATCACTGTTACTGTGTGATAGTAGCTATTTAAATTGTAAAAACACCGAGCGCTAGATAGCTTACCAGGAGCTGGGCAGATGCATGTGCATATTTTTAGGTTATAGATACAATTTTTTATGTTGTAGATGACATATTTTTTGTTGTAAATGCATGTTTTAAATACAAATGCAAGGAAGCGGTCGCAGATGCAAGTTGCATATGCAACCACCGAGTGCTTAATAAGAACCACCTATAATTGTCGAGCACTTAACGAGCACTCGGTAGGAATTGTCGAGTGCTTGGTAGACAGTATGAATTTCTACTTAATTTTTTAGTCGGCTGGACTGTGGATTAAATTTCTTTATCATTTTGAGTTTGTACTTAAAGTACCCATAGTGGCAAAAAAAAAAAAAAAAACATTAACACTCCTATAATTGTTAGACAATTATATATTTATTTTAACATAATTCTTGGAGTATTAATAAGGGATTAATGTCATTTTGCTCCTTAAACTATTACACTTATATCAATTTGGTCACCAGACTTATAATTTAAAAAATTAAAGACTCTAACTTTTTAAATTTTGTCAATTGAGATTATTCTATCAATTTACACATTTTTCATCCAAATTTTTGTTTGCATAGCACCATGTGTCAATCACGTGAAATCTTTTTTTAGGAGAAAATGGTCTCTTCTATTTAGATCTTACCATTTTTCCCTCATGCACTATTTTTCTGTCCTTCATTTTCAGCTAAATTTGAATAGAAAATGTGTAAATTGATGAAATAACCTCAATTGGTAAATTAAAAAAGTCATAATTCTTAATTTTTCAAATTAAAAATTTGAATACCAAATAATATACAAGTGTAATAATCTGATGAGCAAAATAATATTAATCCCAATTAATAATGATATAGAGCATATTGCATAATGTGCATTTGAACACTTTATGGGAAATTGTATCCAAACACTTGAAATGGAAGACTCCGACCAAAATATTAAATGCAAAATAAAACTACCAAGCACAATCCATGCCACGTGTCGTAAGATGATAGGTGTGAAGAAGAGTCACAAGGATTGCCAACTCACCTAAAAGCTGTTAGACTGAAATAACAAACTACAGCTGTATTAGTTTAGTTTCAGCTAAACCAGGGTTTATTAGTTATAGTAATCTTCATATAAATACCAAAAGTTGTAATATTCTGATTCATTAAGCAAGTCTCTTTATCATCATGGTATCCAAGCCATGCGATCAAACCTGTTTGGCTGCCTAGAAAATTTCCTCTAAGTTTGTTTCTCATCAATTTCATCTTACCCTTTAACCAACTCTCAATTAGTTTCTTATTTTTAACTTTCTTCTTTCTACAAACTCATTCTAATGTCCTTACTAATTTAGTACTATTATTTTCTAAAAAAAAGACTATCTTTATTGTTGAACGTGAAATGTTCAATATATTTCAACCATTCAAATAATAAGAAAGCATTAGTTTCCAATTTGCAAAAAATTTGTTGTTACAAATTTACAATGTCTTGTATCTATCAAATTAGGGTTTTAATTCCAAATCTTGCTATAAACTTTATACCCAATTTCACCCTTGTTCTGTAGTTGTTCATCCAAACAAACAAAATGATAGTTGTATTGGACTTACTTTAAGTGGAATAGCACAATTTCACACAAACCAAATAGGCAAATATTGAGCATAACAGAAGCTAAATGTGTAAATAAAAGGCAATAAGATGGGGAAAAGGGGCATTGGACAGTGGAGAATGTAAGAATATATAATTTTCTATTCTAAATTCCACTGTATATACCAGGCTTAACCAGCAAAGCATACAAACTTGCAAAATTTGCATCAGCACACTTCATGTGAGCTTATTACATGCACACACCTATACCTACGAATACTATCTATCTTCTATTTTGTTCAGAAAAACACTACATATCAGTCACTTGAATCCAATTGAAACCATAAGTGATGAGCATTATTGTTCTTGGGAGATAATTGGTTTTATCAATAAGAGAAGGCCTGACAAGGGTGCCACTAGCTGTTTCAGTCTGGCAAGGGCAACAAATCAACCTAGCAGTTAAGGTGATCCGGTAATTTTGATCTGTTGGTGCACCACAATCAGATCCCATGCACCCACTGTCACACCACATTGGCTGGGAGTTGACAGCATCCTACTGCTTAAGTACAATCTTGTGGGTCAGTTCATTTGTTTCACAGCTAGACCATACGCTGCATCACAAAGTATTCAATGTTGATATGTATTAGTTAAATTGTAAATGTTGAATGATAACAGTATAGATTCAGCTCATAAGAAGTCCAAAGTAGAGAAAGTTCATCTGGTGCTAACCTGCAGGAATGTTTAGTGAAAGTGTGGAAACCTTCAAGATGGTCCCCAAGCAAATTGGAGTTGATACCACTTCCTCACCCAACAGCAATTGGCCACATTACCAGCCTTCACAGTGACCCTCCAATTGGTTGAGCTTACTCAATACAACCTGTAGCCAGATCTTCCTATCATATTGGACAAGCCCTTGCCACAGGGATCATTCTTATTCATTCAAAACACACCCAAGTATAAATGCCATCTTCCATAATCTCAAACTTCAAATAAAGATACTGGTAGCTCTGGAGGACAAGGAATGGTTGCCACACATTTGAACTGGATCAAAGGGAAAAAGACTTCATTTGAATGATGTTCAATACACAAATTTGGAATTGAGAAACAGTCAAAACAGACATTTGATAAAAATACCTTATGTTGCCTGTATTTCTCTCGTACCACATTCAAAGTTCCTCCTCTTCTACCCAAGTACAAGTCATGTATGGTCAGAACACATTCTATCAAATCAGCTGCTTTGTATTCAGTATATTGTTGCAGTGCTAAACTCTGTAATGCATACGATTTAGTAATTGCTTGCATACATGGAGATGAGCTTAATTAAGTAAGTTATCAAACTCTTACCCATGGTTGGATTTTTGCTCTAGTCATAAATCTTGCCAGAAAGACAACTGATGCAGCTACCAAAGAAGGCAGGAATTTCACAAGTTTGTAATCCAACAAACTTAGTTCTGCAAGGTAGTAAACCAAGAACTCCAACTGCAAGTTGGGGATCTGTAGACAGCACAAAACAGTCAAGCAGTCAATATCAGAAACTATCAACTTAGAAAATCCACATGTGTTTGTGAGCAAGAGAGAGTGGGAAACTTACTTTGTAATTCTCTTGAGCAACATCAGTGAATTTTCTGCCAAAACAACATGACAGAACAAGAACAATCAGTCAAGGTGGTCTAAACCTGGCAAGTAACTATAGTAACCAAAACTAAAAAGGGTTGTTTGATTGTCAGCACCATCCTTACCTTAAGAAGGTCCGAACAGTAGGACTGCCCATTTCAAATTTCAGAGATTTGAGTATATCAGCCTCCATTTTGATCACCTTCAAAACCAACAAAAAAAAGAAACTATTAGTATAAAGTGCATTTATCAATCTTGAGTAATTAAAACCCAAAGAACATATCAAATACCTCTTCTTTGCTGTATGTATGATCTGTTATGTAGCAAAGCTCATCCACATTTGGAGGATCAATCTCTTCATACTTTCTGTTAATTAAATAAATACAAAACCATAAGATTAATACTCATAGTAATCAGACAACAAACAGGGCATGCAAACTGACAAACAGATCCAACGTTTTGTGAGCTTACGCAGCAATGAACATCGAAGCAACTCCCAGTAGCTGAAGCCTCTGCCTATTGACCAGATTCAGGGAGAGATACTTATCAATGTAGGAAACGGAGAGATAAAGGGTGTCTGGAAGGAGCTTATACTCCTCAGCAACTTCCACCAACCAATCCACAAGGACCCCTCTCATATTAGCATTAGCATCCTTCTGAATCTTCTCCATGTAATCAGGTAATGGCCTTCTCTTTGGATCCACCTAAACAACAACAATCCATATTCATTTTAAGCCAAATCCCCAATTGACAAAACATAAAAACCCCAATTTAGATCAACCACAAAACCATTACGTCAACACCCATTATCAAACTAATCCCCAAATACCCAGAACCAAAATTAAACCAAAAGGCTACAGGATCTTATACCCAATTTCCATTATAAAAAATGAACCCATTAAAATCAAGATTGAATCAAATAGACCAACGCCATTCTGATTATCAAATCAAGAAATCAAAGAAAGAAGTAAAGGGACTATCTTTTTACCTCCATACTGCGGAGATAGGCATAAATGTCAGAAGCATAAGGCCCACAAAATTGCGGGTCGTCAGTGGCAGGCGCCGCCAAAGCTTTCTTCCCCTCCGCCTTGGTTTCACATTTCTGTTTCTGCGGCAGCACAAACCCAGAAGTGGGGTTCGCCGAAACGACGACGTTGGCCAAGTTGGTGAGATCTCCGAGCACAGCGCGCTTCTTGGTCGCCACGTGGTGCTCCTCAGACAAAGCCGCCAGCGCCCTCCTCTTCGCCGCCGCACGCGTGATGCGTGCGCAGTTCAGTTGCTCCGCCACAGTGGTAGAAGCCATTGCACTTGGTTGAGCTTCGGTCTTCACTCGCTGTGGTGGCTCGGGTTTGACTGTTTGAGAGAGAGAGCAGACTCAGAGTTAGCGGTGAGAGACTGAGAGCTGAGATGGGGATTTGTAGTGAGAGTTTGAGTTTGAAGTTTTGAGAGAGAAAAAGAGAGCGCCATGTTCAGGTGGCTTTCAAAAATTGTGTGTTTCGCGCTTTTTGAGTTTAATTGTGAGATTTGGTTTTCAGTTTTGGAGTTTGGAGCGTTTTATGTTTTTTATTAATTTTATTATTTCGGAGCGTTTTGTCGTTCGCTTGCTTGGGGTCGATTTGATAATTTAGAGAATGTTTTTTAATTTTGAAATTTGGTACTACAATTTTTACCAAAACCTCTTTCGCGGTCTTATTTATTTGCCTCAGGCTTCGGATTCCGCTGTGTGAAAGTTTAAAAACCTTTTAAAATATCAAATAGCGCCCATTATCTTTCATGCAAGTTTTCAATCTTTATTGGAAAATAAAATAAAATAATAATTCTTTTTATAGTTTAAATTCAACCAATGGTCCAATACCATTTTATCTTTTGATTACTAAAAATATGCTGTTATTGGAAAAAACAAAATCAAATTTATTAAGAATAAGTGAATAACATAACTTAAGTTACTTAAAATTCAAATTTAGAGCCCATTTCTTAATATTTCATTTTTTTTTCAGTTAAAGAGATCAAAGAAAAAAATATGGGAGAAAGGATAGAGAAATATTAGAGACTATAAATACGAGAATTAAATGAAGGGTTATTGGAACAAAAACTTGAAAAATTAACCATTTGAAAATTGAAATTGTTTTTAGTTTTTAGTTTTTATTTTATATATTATTTTACATACATTTTTATCCTATTCTCTTACATTTGTCATCTTTTACTCACTATCTTCTAATTTTTCCTTTTTAATACTGTTTTTGTTTTCTTTAATTCACACATGGACAATATCAAACATGTTTCATCCCATTAGTTATATATGTCAATATTGTTATGTATGCAACGCTTATGATCATAATTTGAGTTGAATTTTTGGAAATAATTCAATACATTGCAAAGAATATATACAATGTGATTGCACATTTGAATACAGACTACACATCTACACAACCATTACAAAGATAACACTAAACAAAATATAATTTATGGCCAATGATATACTAACGTATACGTGTGACACCAATTATTATGACCAACATTTTTTTGGTGATTATTATGACTAACATTTAATTATTACATCAACTTGCAATTATTGTTAAAATTAATCCTTTTGTTTCAAAAGGGTCTTTCTTGCAATTTCAAGTTTGTGAAGGGCATCCCTAAAGCTAATGCGCCCATCAGGAGAGTCAAGAGTGCAAGAGAGCCCAACCTCAATAATTGAGATGAGGCAATTACGTTGTCCTTCTGGGATGAAACTTGGGCCTTTATTGGGCTGATAGTCCATGAGGTCCAACAGCTCAGGGTCCAGTACTTGGACCAACTTGTGGGGGAAGGCTGACTGGACCCATCTGATTAGGTTTACATCTCCTGTGAAACTTTCATGGGTTGGGCTTTTCCCAGTGAAGAGCTCCAACAACATCACTCCGAAACTGTATGCATCTCCTGCTGTCGATGGCTTTTGTCCAAAATTATACTCTGCATCATAGTTCATTCTCAAAGTCAACAAATTTAAAACCAACCACATCTATTAAAATGATAGCTCTTTACGGTACTTCTAATAGTGGAATGCATATCATAGCATTCAAATTAAGAAATTACCCATTTGAACTTGAAAATTAGACAAAATTTGTTTTTCTAAAAACATTAGTCAAAATTTAGAATATTAGAAATATTCCTTTCAACTAATGCTCGAATCCCTTCTATCTAATGATATTTTTCTACAAAATGTTTGAGGGGTTATAAGTTCAAATCCCTACTCTAGATCAAAGAGGATCTCCCACGAGCACTACTTGATAAAGTCGAACATTACTCAAAGAGAGTTCGAGCACTATTTGAGAAGAACTCGAACACTTCCAGAATTATATTCTTAGAACTCTAACAATAAAGATTAATAAAAGGGTTAGTGTTCAACAATTATGATTAAAGCTAAGTAAGAATTATAATAATTTTAAGTTAACTCAAACCTGGGGGTATGTATCCTATGGAACCCTTTAGGACATTTGTGGAACTAAGAGAGTGTTGAGTGTCTGCAGTTCTCTCTATCAGCAACTTGGCCAGCCCAAAATCTCCAACCTTTGCAGTCATTTCTTTGTCCAAGAGAATGTTGCTGGGCTTTAAATCACAGTGCACCACTGGAACTTCACAATCATGGTGCAGATACTCCAATCCACAAGCTACATCAATGGCCACACTCAGCCTCTCCTCAATCTTCAACCCATTTCCATCTGCATTCTTTCTCTTACCCTTAATCCAATCTTCCAAGCTCCCATTACTCATATACTCATAAACCAAAGCCAGAAACTCCATGTTCTTATAGTCCAAGCTCGAGCACGATGTGACCAGCTTAACAAGATTCCGGTGCCTCACCCTCCTCAATGCCTCACACTCTGCAAAAAAACTCTTCCAAGATCCAGTCCTTTTTATATCAAGCACCTTCACTGCAACTTCAATGCCTTCTCTCAGATACCCTTTGTATACAGACCCAAAGCTCCCCTTTCCAATCAAATTTTCCGGGTTGAATATCTCCGTTGCCCCACGGAGCTCTTCATACGAGACCATTTGGTGCTGCCCTTTTAGTGGCAAGTCACAAGTTTGTGTAATCTTCGCTTTGCAGCCTTTTCTTTTCCTAAAGTAAAGCAACCAGAGAGCTATAATACATAATGTTAATGTTACCAAGACAGTAGCAATGACAAGAACTGTGACCAGTACTTTACTTGGATGACCTCGAGTCCTATTAACCACACATGGCAAATGCAGGCAAAGCTTTGGATTTCCTTGAAGATAGACTGAGGCATTTCTAAATACTCCACCACTGGGAATTACTCCTTCCAGGTGATTAAAGGAGAGGTTCAAGTACTGAAGGGCCACTAGCTCCTGAAGTTTATCAGGAATGGAGCCAGAGAGCTGGTTTGAGGAGAGGTCAAGAATCTCAAGGCCTCTCATTTCTCCTAGAGCATTGGGAAGAGGACCTGAGAGTGTATTTCTGGCCATGAACAATCTTTCTAAGCTTGTACACTTTTGAATTGAGCTGGGAATAGACTCAGACAAGTTATTGTCAGAGAGGTCTATAGTGACAACCCTTTCTAGGAGCCCAATTTCTGCAGGCAAAGGCCCACTTAGAAAGTTGTTAGACAGATTCAGAATTTTGCTCAAACTGGGGAGGTTCAGAATTTCCCTAGAAATGCTTCCATTGAGCAAGTTGTTGGATATGTCCATGGACAGCAATTTCTGAAAGTTAGCAAAAATAGGGGGTATATGGCCAACAAAGTAATTCCCAGATAAATCAATGTGGTTCAACTTCAGGAGATTACCTAAGGAATTTGGAATGTGACCAGACATTTTGTTTCCTGCTAAGCCAAGCATTTGTAGTTCTTCCAGTTGGCCTATTTCAGTGGGGATCTCACCAGAAATTGAATTGTAGCTTACATTCAGCAAAGTCAAGCTTCTGAGATGACCAATTGAGGTGGGTATGTGTCCGAAAATTCTATTCCCTCCCATGTACAACTTTGAGATGACCTTGGAGAGATTGCCTATGGATTCTGGAATCACACCCTCCAAACGATTGCCATCGATGGCAAGATATTGAAGGCGGGTGCTGTTTGTCAAAGAAGTAATGAAACTGAGACCATCACTGCCATGGCTAACGATCTGATTGAACCCAATGTTGTACATTTCAAGGAATGGCAGATTTCCCAGGCCTGGTGGAACTGTCCCTTCAAGAAAATTGTTAGACATTCGAATTGATCGAATCCCAGAGATATTGTGCAGAGAAAATGGAATCTTCCCTGTGAATTGGTTGAAACAATTCCGGTAGTATAAGAGATTTGGTAGCTTGTGACCAAAGTCAATGGGAATCTCACCCCACAGTTGGTTTGAAGCCACAGTGAACAGAACAAGGGATGATATGTTGTATATGGATGGGGCAATAGTCCCATTGAGATGATTTCCAGAAAGATCAAGTTCCTTAAGCTTTTGAAGGAGACCCAATTCAGATGGTATCACCCCACTGAGGCTATTTGTACCCAAATTCAAATTGGTGAGCAATGAAAGGTTGCTTATGGCAGGTGGGATTGAACCATAAATATTGTTCCTTCCCAGATTCAAGACCTGAAGCTTTTTCAAGTGGCCAAGCTCTTCTGGAAGCCTTCCTGTAATGTTGTTCGCCATCAAGTCGAGGACTTGGAGAGCAGCCAATTGGGTCATGTTTGAGGGCAGAGGACCTTCTATTGTGTTGAAGCTCACGTTCATAGCCTCCAAGCGGAAAAGATTGACAATTTGGGTAGGAATGGTTCCGGTCAATTTGTTGTTTTGGAGTTGAAGGGAGTGAAGAAATGAAAGGTTACCAATGTGGGGGCTTATGGACCCTGTGAATCCCAAGCCTGAAAGGTTCAGACCGACAACTCTCTGGCCAAGTTTATTGCTGCAAACGACACCAGTCCAGTTGCAGGGGGATGAATTATGGTCCCAGAAAGATGGTGAGAGACTTAGCCCTGACTTCAATGAGATCAAGGCCTCTTTGTCTGTGGCAATGCTTGGAATGGCCGACTCTACACTCAGAAACATGCATATGAGAACAGCTAATAATATGGCAAACTGAGGCAGGAGATTGAAGTGGGAATCCATTTCTCTTGGTTGTACAAGGTTTAACACTTCAACTGCAATATAATGATATATAAACCCGACATGAGTCAAATTTGGGGTTCTGGCCAACGTTGGACTTGGTTTTTGCTTTTGGCAATTTGGCATTTTTCATTTTTGATTTTTCTATATGTTGACTGTTGTGAATTGTGAACTGGGATTTCATTGCTATCCACCATAGTCCCATCGCCATCGCCATTAATCACATCCGTCAGTATCAAGACCAAACAATTAAGAAAATATCTACTCCTCGCATATCAACACCATTTAGTCATTAACCCATCTCATACTCTTTGTCTCCAACAAGAAAAGAAAGGGCAAAATTTGTAAGCAAATTCAAGCTTTGAAGGGGAAAAGAAAATATAATAATAAATAATAAAACAAAGAAAAACATATTTCTTAGCTTTGAAACAGTCATGCATGCGTTGCTCCAAAGAAAAGAATCTATGGTCAAGCCACTAATAGCAAATTTGACTGACCATAGATCAAGCATACAAGTCCAGTCCTGCTGATCGTCAAGTTCAGGTCTCTGGTTAGCACTTTTTTTTTTTTTTTCTTTCTTCTTTTCATCATATTTCCATCACGGCACGACATCTCTTCTAATTAAAACTATAGAACTTTTGCAAAAAAATTGGGGAGTTCATAGAAGATTAAAGGAAAATTCATTACTAATTATTAGTCTATTATTTGAGGATATATGACATATGAGTCCGATCGATTTTATATTTTTATGTGTCTATTTTTTTTTTTATTATATGACAAGTCATGTAGTAAGAGATCAAGTAAGCACAATTTACATATAAGACCGTCCCATAAAAAACTTTTGTTCCGGTTAGCATCACTGTTACTCTTTGGAATTAAAGCTTGCCCCTCAATGAGTCCAATCAACCTTGTTTCGTCAATTTTTCCTATACCAGTTTGACGGTACTTACACACGCATGATTTGATGGCACTAATGCTAAATAAACAAATATACATACAAGTCTTCAAAGTTGATCGTACTCTATGCATACATAGACTCTACTTTTCCATATGAATTAGGAGAAATTAGTAGAGTCTATACAGCCTAATATCTTACCCTACTCGCAAGAATTTAGATCACCAAAATGAAAAGTCAAGCATGTAATTATCTAAATGTTGTCCTATATATCACTAATATATAGGTTCAAGTGTACGTGTAGTCGTCGTGCAAAAACGTAAATTACAAGCATTAAGTATGCATATTTATTTAATTTTCTAGGATTTCAACATGGTAATTAATTAAAGACACGAATATTAAAAAAAATGTAAAATATAGTGACTAGCTATATATGGTATTTTGTTTTTGTTGGTATATATCTAATTTCATGTATGGTGTTGCATGATCATCAAGAGTAGTGGGTGTCAAGATGGTTGGTGAATTGAACTGAGATGACATATATAATTCCTGCAGTGCTCGTCCAGTGGACTGCGAAACAGGCAATCCTCCATCCCCTGTCGAAAAAAATTTATTTTATTAATTTTAAGGACTAGCTATTATACTATTACATGCAAAAGAAGTATATTTATACCTGTCAGATAGAAGTCATTCCACGGGGACAAGTTGACATCAATAACTTGTCCCAATTGATCTGAACGTTGTTGCACATTAGTATTATTAATGTTGTTGTCTTCCAATTCCAAACCACTTCCTCTTCCTGAACTCATGTGATGATCATCAAGATTCGTATTTTGTTGTCCATGAAGCAGTAGTGCTGACGACTGAGGTGGTACTATTTCAAGTACTCTACTTTGTGCTTGATCTCTGACCCCAGAAAAAAAGAAAAAGAAAAAAAGAAAGAAAGAATCATTTAACTAATTAGAAATTAAGTAATTAATTTCGAGAGCTAATAATTAAGATATATGTATTCTCTTAAGTATCACCTTAGGGGAAGAAGTCCATTTGCATTCAAAAAATTTAGGATCTGAACTTGTGGGTGGTCTCTTTGTGGAAACCAGTCCAGAATATTATTGTGCGGGCTAATTCCTGTAACAAGTACTTCATCTACATTTGCTGTACCATCTGGAGGTAGATGTACCTACTTACACAATTAGTTCAACATATCAATGAAATTAATTTATGTCCTTTCTTGACACATAAATACTTGAAATAATGTATCCCCTCCTTTTTTAACAGGTTAATTACCTGTGGCTGTGTAGCGGAAGAATCATACGTCTCCAGAACTATCTGTTTGATTTGCCATCAATATCATATTATAAGTTATGGGATAAAATTAATAGAGCAGATTTTAGCTTCAGGCACTAGATGATCGATCTGTAGCTCATATATAAATATACCTTGCGCATGTGCAAACGTTTTAGAGTTTCCTCAAGGATCTGCTCCCTGTACTCAACATCATGCAATGTCGTGACTTCAGAGAGGTCACCTTCAAATATCCTGCAGTGGACAATCATTAATAGTTAGAGGTATATCTATAAATGATGCTTGCTAATTGTACTTATTCAGAAATTAACATATTGCAGTAGAGTTTCATATATCTAGTTATATATATGTGTGTGTGTGTGGCACCTTAGTCGATTTTCCATTTCTTCCAATTGTGACTTGTAGCATAAGATTTCTTGTTGAATCTCCTGAAATTGTTATGAAATGATTTAAAATAATGGTGAGGATGAATATATGAAGCCATGTTGATCAATTATTCAACTTGCTTGTGCTTGATGGAAATATAATTCTCTTTCATAATTAAACTAGTACCTCTTGTTGATCAGAATCAGTACTCATTGGGCTGCATCCATCACATGACACGAACCAGTGTATATGAGTATATCCAATAATTCCATTAACGTAAACAAAATCAGTACTAACTAAAATCAGAGAGAATATATATTTATGACATATATATGTGGTAATTATATATGTTCATATCTAGCATGTTGCATTTGTTATACTATCAATTTGATCATATATTCAAATATAGCAATCCGCTTAATATATCACAAGTCTAAATATATATTTATTGACTAGCTGTATGAGAACATATATAACATGTTGTCTGGTATACATTGGTAAGATAAAATGCAGGGATCGACTTAGAAAAGGAAGGAACCTGGACCTGGTTGCTTGATGGCCGGTTTGATCAGCTTCAGTACTCCTTAACTTGGCAAGAACGCGCTGGAGAAACTGTACATTTGAAAATAATTTCAAAGAAAAAGAGGAAAAAGTATGATTATAAAAAACATAAATATTCACAATGGAAAACGGGGTGGTGTCTCTTTGAATTTGTGCCGCTTACCTCTTGATTATGCAGACTTTATAATTGCATGGTAAGTTGTCAGAAACGAAGAACAAGTACCATACCACCATACCAGAGGAGGAAAGAAAAGCGATATATTAACACAATTAAACACAATAAATATGGAGTACTATTACACTCATTAAATTTGTTAATTTATTCATCAAATCATCAAATAATGTAGTAGCTAGTATTTTATTTATTCTAATTTAATTTGATCCACTTTAAAATTCATGTACTTCTAACATATATGATGTTGACATGTGTCTTGATGCATTATTTGCTAAGCAAATTTAGTAAAGAAATTTGGTGACTCTAATATTAGACACCGACAATCTGTGTCACAACTCACAACAATTATCATATAATCTTCTTACCGTCCTCGCTCATGACCAGAAAGGTTAATATATCGCACCAGAATCTCTTCAATGCTTCAACAAAAACAATAAAGAATTCATTTTAAAATATTAAATTAAGCAGAATAGTAAAGAGAGAATGAAATGAAAATTGTAAAAGAATTTTTGTTCTGCTTTTAGTATATATTCAGCTTATAAAATGATCATATATAGAAGCAGATGCACACAGTAGTAGCGCCTATATATATATCGATCATTGTATATATATAAGCAGACATATCACCTTTTATTGCCAGAAAAGAGACTGAGTCTCCCAGATGAAGAAAACATGATGAGAGCAACATCAACATCACAGAGAACAGAGAGTTCATAGGCTTTCTTGATAAGCCCATTTCTTCTCTTTGAGAAAGTGACTTGTCTATTCGTCGTGTTCTCAATCTTCTTGATCTGAAGCTTCACTCTCCCCATTCCTTTCAATACGTATTCCTCTTCACTGGTCCTTTTATTTTTCTATTTTGGGAAGCCTAGCTACCTAGCTAGCTATATGGAAAGGTAGTCGTAATGATAGAGAAATAGGCTAAATGTTACGCTCTCACACATACCTCATAACCTCAAGATCATATGCAGTACATCGATATATATATATATATATAATGCAGAAGGTAGGAGAAGAAGCGGAAAGGTGGAAAACTAGAAGCAAATATGGACAACTTGTTTTGTCATTGTCAGGCCACTCATAGAAGCTGACGAGAGATAGAGATAGAGATAAAGAAAGAGAGAGAGAGATTGCGGTGCATGGTGAAATATACGTGTCTAATATCACTTAATATAAGTTATTCACGTGTCAAAAATAACTTTAAGCGATATGTCAAGTAACTGGTGAAATAAAATCATAAGTTTTTTCTATTATTAATTTGTGTTGAATAGAATTCTAAGTTTTCTTGTTATTAATTGGTATTGAATCTTTTTTTATCTAGAAAATGCATATTTGAAATTAGATCATCTCTTTGGCCACAAAAAAAAAAAAAAAATCTCTATACCAAAACTAGTTGGTCAATTAATTTGGATTAAATTCTTTAATTTAATCATTATAATTGATCAAATTCTTTTCATGATTTTTTTTTCCGTTACATTGGATGAAACTCTAAACTATCAAAATTAGGAGGAGATGGATACTTCAAAATCAATTTGTAATAGGTAATTTTGTGAAAGACATGGGTGCGTGAATGCTGAGCTAGCTAGTAGTTTTATGTTTGAAGCATTATGATAAATAGATAGGCATCCTTCTTCTGCCACGACGTGTCAATGTGTCATCGTTTCTTGCTGGCAAGACGGACCTTTGATTTTGCACTCACTCGCATGACGCCTGTACTCCGTAGTCCGCATCTATGTTGTGTGCGTGTGTCTATCTGTCTGTGACTGTGACCGCTCGACCATCCTTCTCTCGACCCGACTCGACTCTAGAGGACAATAATGCAACAGACCACATAGTACAGAACAGAGACCAGTCTGAGAGAACAGAGACCACAGAGACCACAGACTCCACAGACTATAGAGAACAGAGACTAGTCTGAGACCTTGTCCCTGGTTGGGCTAGCTTCAAACCCTTCCCTTGCGTACATTCAAATTTGAGGTTTCAATTCTCTACATGGAAATCGATCATTCTAGAATATTGTGGGCGTTCAATTTCATTTTACTCAAAAAAACAAACAAAGAATTGGGCTGCCAGGACTTTGGTAAGTAAGGCTGCTCTTGGGCTGAAACGAGCCCACAAACTCAACTTGGTGGATCCATTTTTGGCCTCTAAACTCTGAAAAATTGTTTGTTTTCTACTTTTCTCTACATGCCATACGTAAACACATAATTATGTTGATTGATATAAGTGCAATAAAGCACTATTTTTGCATGCATAATTTCTGCTCATTTCGTTGAGGTTTTGGGACATGTAGTCGTCACTCCCACTAAACCTGGAATTGGGAAATGAAGTCCTCAAAATATTATAAATGGTTCGTTTTGTTTTGTCCTCAACCAATTCTGACTCCATTGATAGCTCTCCATTGATAACTATAAATATAGTCCAAGTAGTGTTGAATTTGTCCATTCTTAGCTAGTATACATTTCATATGTTTGTAATCTTTGAAATTTGATTAATTTCCTTGGTATTTTACTTTGACAATGGTATTTCATTCAATCAGGACTTGAGAGTGCGATTTTGGCTTATGGGATATGTTTGTGGGAAAACCCACATCGACCCGAACAGCCAATCACAGCTCGACACGTGGCTGGTCAAACATCCACCTCGGAGTTGATTCCCAGTGGTCAAACTTTGACTTCCACGTCATCACTGATCAACACTTCCTCTACCAGCTCAGACCGGATCTCCACACCGCCCCTCCTTGTTCGGTCCGAGCCGAACCGATGATCTTCCATGGAGTCCAGTGTCCATCTTCCCACGATCATCCCGGCTCGGCTCGGCTCGGCACAAGAGATGGCTTCCTTCCGAGTTCTGGCGTCGACTAGTTAGGGCTCGGAAAGACTCCAATCTATGGACCGGCTCGGCCTGGATTCCCATGCCCGATCCGACCACACATGGACTTCGTGTCTTCACATGAAAACATGTGTTCGTATCGGCTCGGCTCGGCTCTCCGCCGCCATTCCCAGGAAGATCACGCTAGGACGAACCGCCACACTTGAATGCACCTGACACAATCCTCTGACAGATAGAATATCAGGCTTGCATTCATGACTGCTGGGCAGTTTACCTGGACCTTCCAACCTTGCATTTAATGGAGCATTCAATGCAGCATTGAATGCTGAGGAAGCAAGCAGCTGAGCATGCAACTAGGTCTAACCAGGTGCGTGGGTCTCTGGCAACCATTCATTCACAGGCAGGTAACTTAATCATTAAGTCTTCCTTTGCCTATATAAGACACCACATATGCATAAAATGAGGCACCTAGCAATCCACGAATATACACGCAAAAACACTTGCATTCCCTTCTACAAAAAAAGCCTACCCAACTTGCTGAGAATAACCCAGAACATTTGCCTTGTTCTTCCCATTCTCCCAAGTTCTTCCTTTGTTCTTCCTCACCCACCATCAAACACCATCACTGATTTCATCATCGGAGTGTGTTTGGCTGGTACCACACCGGTCCATCTCCTTTGATCTTGTTTTTGTCTACAGGAAGATCTCAACCAGCATCCACTTCATCATCCAACAAAGCACCTGATCAGCCAGGTCAACTTATCTAAGTTGTTGCATCTACCTTACGAGAATTTGCATCAACAGATTGGCGCCGTCTGTGGGAAGCTGACTTCAGCCGTTGTGTTCATCACTGCAAACGCTAAGCTCTTCCTCCACGCAAGTCATCATGACTACCATATTTCGGGACACCAGTTCTTCTTCAGGAGCGTCTCAGAATGATGAACAACATCAGCCTGAGACACCTGAGAAAACGAGGGGAGCACAACTCCCCAGGACGCCAAAGTCCAAAGGTTCCTCCAAGATCCGAGCCGCTCACAAACTCCTTAAGGAGAGTCAGCGACATCTGGCCGCTGAGAATGCACTCCTGAAGCAGAATAATGAGCTGCTCGCAAAACAGGCCGAGCTGGCCGGGGAACTTGCACGCCACCGTGCTCAACTTGAGAATAGTGGGGGATCGGGCTTCCGATCACGCCGGACCCGAACCGAGCAGGAGGTCCTTTCGCCGTCTCCTTCTCGGCAAAGCACTCCTGCCGAGCCGAACGACCAGACCGATCAGCAGGACTCGGATCACGTCTTCCCGGGCTTCGAGGACATGCCCCCGGCCGAACAGGCCGAATGCCTGAACGCCCACCGTCTTCTTCAGCAAAAACAGGCGGCTTTCGGGAAACGTGCCCCCAGGAATTCGGGCGGAGACCGTGCCGACCCGAATACAAATCGACGACCCCCGGCCCAATCAAGGTTGGGGGCCAACAGTCCTGCCGGTTCGGCCGAAACCAGGGGCCCGATTCGGAATAGACTCGGCCCTATCGCCAGTCAGGATCCTTCCCCATCAGGAACTTACTCGGGGAGGCGATCAGTGAGCGACCGACTGGGGTCCACCATGATCATGTCGGATCGACAACCGGCAAGCGAGAGGCTCACTCGTCAGCCGGTGAGTGAGAGACTCGGCAACCAGGCCGAGTGCTCAGGGGAAAATGCGGCCGAGCCGACCCCGCCCAATGTGGAAAATCTTGTTCGGACTTTGGTCCAGGACCAGATCCGAAGCGTCCACGATCGGCTCGGACATGTCGAGGTCTCCAGGGGGTATACCGGTAGAGCCGACCACGGGGAGGAACTTCCCCTCCCGTACACCAGCAGAATCATGGATGCTGAGGTCTCCCGCGACACCAAGCCCCCCAAGATGGATCAGTATGACGGGACCAAGGATCCCTACGACCATCTTGACAGCTTCAGATACGCCATGGAGGCCCGCCAGGCATCTGAAGCCACGAAGTGCAGAATCTTCCCTTCGACCTTGAAGGGCTCGGCTCGGGGTTGGTTCCGAACCCTCCAACCGAACTCCATCGACTCCTTCTCCGACCTCCGGAGGGCCTTCCTGGCGAGATATCGGGTTGTATCCGAACGACTCTACAACTTGAACGATATGTCGCTCATCAAGCAGCAGGAGGGGGAGAGCCTCAAGGCCTATCTGATCCGCTTCAACATCGAATATACGAAGTGCGACGATTGCGACGATAGGTCAGCTAAGAATGCCCTCATGCAAGGCCTGCACGCCGGGGGACTCCGTTCCCACTTGATGAGGAATCCTCCCTCCACTTACGATGAGCTTTCTGCCGAAGCCACTAAGTGGGCGCGGGCTGAGGAGTGGGATGCTCAGGTGGAGGCCCTGAATCCCAGGCCGACCTCGGCCAAAAGGAAGGAGGGAGAGGTTGCAACTCCCAAACCCCAGGTCCAATCCAAGAAGACCAGGACCGAGGAGCCACGCCAACTTCTGGGCAAGGGACCCAAGTTTGTCCAGTACACGGAGTACACTCCCCTCAACGCCGGTCTGGAGACAATCTACTCCAAGGTCAAGGACCAACTCCCAGTCGCAAGGGAGATCAAGGGACCACCCCCAGACAAAATCAAGGAGGGCGTCTTCTGCAAATACCATTCCAATCACGGCCACGTCACGGGTGATTGCTACGCCCTCCGCGACGGGATTGAGACTCTTGCCCGGGCGGGTAAGATCAATCAATTCCTGGCCGGTGGGCCTAGGGTACCCAAGGCCGCGCCGAAGAAGCCCACCAACACCATCGAGGTCCAGGATGCTGCCATCGGATCGATCGGGGGGGGACCAACCTTCGTGGGGAACTCGAACCGATCCCAGAAGGAGTATGTCAGACAGGCGGCTCAAGCACACGAGTCCCTGTCGATCCAGGCGGGTCAGCCCAGCACTTCCAAAAGACAGCGGAAGGACTGGGCACCGGTCACCTTTGAGCCAAACGAGGCAAACGAGATCATCTTCCCCCACTATGATCCGGTCGTCATAGTGGCTGAGGTGGCCGGGACAACCATCGCGCGCTCCTTCGTCGACGGAGGGAGCTCAGTCAACATCCTCTACCACTCTGCGTTCGCGCAGATGGGCGTCGGCGAGGATAAGCTGGAGACCGATACACCTGCCTTGGTCGGGTTCGGGGGAGAAGTGGTTCAGCCCCTCGGACACATCTACCTTCCCCTTTCGCTCGGGAAGGGGCCGATCAAGAAGACCTGCATGACGTACTTCATTGTCGTCAAGCGGCCGTCAGCCTACAACATCATTCTGGGCAGACCGGCTCTGGTCGACCTTGACTGCATCGTCCATTACGCCAACCTCCTCATCAAATGTCCGGTGGGCGACGACTGCATCGTCATTCAGGGGGACCAGTGCTCGGCTCGGTCGTGCTACGCCGCTTCAATCAAGCAGAAGGGTCAGCTGCCGAACTCGCAGGAGCTTGACTCCATCGCCGATTCGGGCAGGTGGCCGAGGGCGGAGACATTCGACTTCACTTCCGAGCCGATCTCAGATTCTCGACCCCTTCCCGCCGAGGCTTGGGAGGAAGTGCCGATCTCTGACGAGGCACCGGATCGGCTCGTCCGAGTGGGGACTCAGATCAGCCCCGAGCAGCGCTCCGCCATAATTGACTTCCTCCGTGCCAACGCGGAAGTGTTCGCCTGGTCTTACGATGACATGCCAGGCATATCGTCTGACGTGATCACCCACAGGCTGAATACTGACCCGGGATGCAAACCGGTCCGTCAGAAGAGGAGGTCATACGATCCGGTCCGATACGCCGCCATGGCTGAAGAGGTAACCAAGTTGCAAAACAACGGGTTCATCCGGGAGGTCAACTACCCCGACTGGCTCGCCAACGTGGTCATGGTAAAAAAGAACAACGGGAAGTGGAGGATGTGCGTGGACTTCACCGATCTGAACAGGGCTTGTCCCAAGGATAGTTTTCCCTTGCCCAGAATAGATCAGCTCGTCGATGCAACAGCAGGACATCAGCTCCTCAGTTTCATGGACGCCTACTCTGGATACAATCAGATCCTGATGCACAAGTCCGACCAGGAAGGCACATCTTTCATAACGGATCGCGGCATGTACTGTTACAAGGTCATGCCCTTCGGCCTCAAGAATGCCGGAGCCACCTACCAAAGGCTGGTCAACCACATGTTCAGATCTTCCATCGGCAAATCCGTAGAGGTTTACGTGGATGACATGCTGGTCAAAAGCGTCAGGGCGGACGATCACGTCAAGGACCTCTCAGACATGTTCGGAGTCCTGAAGGAGTATCAGATGCGGCTGAACCCAGCCAAATGTGTCTTTGGGGTTCGGTCAGGAAAGTTCCTGGGCTACCTGGTCAGCCAACGGGGGATTGAAGCCAATCCGGAGAAGATCCAGGCTTTGATCAACATGAAGTCCCCAAGGACACGCAAGGAAATCCAGAGTCTGACTGGAAGAGTCGCCGCCCTGAACCGGTTCATCTCGAAGTCCACTGACCGGTGCCTCCCTTTCTTCAAAGCCTTAAAGGGAGCAGGGAAGAGCATAGAATGGACCCCCCAATGCGAGCAGGCCTTTCAAGATCTGAAAAGGCACATGGGGGAACCTCCCATCTTATCCAAACCGGAGGAAGGTGAAGAACTTTTCCTCTACCTTTCTGTTTCGGACTCGGCTCTCAGCTCGGTCCTGGTGAGGAAGGTCGGCGGTGTACAACACCCCGTCTTCTATACGAGCCGAGCCCTCGCCGATGCCGAGACCAGGTATCCAAAATTCGAGAAGATGGCTCTCGCCCTGATCAGCTCGGCTCGGAAACTGAGACCCTACTTCCAGGCTCATTCTATCGTTGTCTTGACGGATCAGCCGCTCAGACAAATCCTAGCAAAACCTGAGACTTCAGGTCGGCTCATCAAGTGGTCAATCGAGCTCGGCGAATTTGACATCATCTACCGTCCCAGGACGGCCATCAAAGGTCAGGCCATGTCAGACTTCATCTGTGAGTCGACCACCTCGACGGAGGATCCACCGCGCGCCGACGCTATGCCAGCAGCAGCTGATCCGAACAAAATCGGCGAACGCGACCAGGTTGATCTCATCACCTGGACCCTCTATGTGGACGGATCTTCCAACGCCATGGGAAGCGGGGCCGGGCTTGTTCTGATCTCCCCAGAACAAGTTGTGATGGAGTATGCTCTTCGCTTCAGATTTCAAGCATCCAACAATGAAGCAGAGTATGAGGCACTCATCGCCGGGCTCAGATTAGCAAAAGAGCTCGGCGCGATCAAACTAAACATCTTCAGCGACTCCCAGCTAATCGTCAATCAGATTTTGGGAGAGTATGAGACTCGAGAGCCTAGCATGACTGCTTACCTCGAGAAGACTCGTCTGCTACTTGGAAACTTCCACGAATACAGAATATCCCAAATCCCGAGGGCAGAGAACTGCAGAGCCGACGCCTTGGCGCGCCTGGCTTCGGCCACAGACACCGGATCCGCCAGGCATGTTCCAGTCGAAATCCTGGACAGACCTAGCACCGCCGAAACCGAGGCCACGGTTATGCAAACCGAGGCCGAGCCGAACTGGATGACGCCGATCATCACCTACTTGGTCTCCGGGATCCTCCCCCCAGAGAGGGATAAAGCACGTCTCATCAAAACGAGGTCGGCTCGGTTCAGCATGATCGATGGTCAGCTCTACAAGAGGAGTTTCTCCCTGCCTTACTTGCGGTGTGTCACTCCCCAAGAAGGTCAGGATGTGCTGAGAGAAATCCACGAGGGGATATGCGGAAACCACTCGGGAGGAAGAGCCCTCGCCTACAAGACGATCAGACAGGGTTACTTCTGGCCAACGCTGAACAAGGACGCAGATCATCTGTCTCGCGCTTGTATCAAATGCCAGCAATTTGCCGCGGTTCCCCATCAACCTCCCCAATTGCTGACTTCCATATCCAGCCCCTGGCCGTTCGCGCAGTGGGGACTCGATCTGATCGGTCCTATGCCGAAGGCTAAAGGGCAAGTCACCATGGCGGTGGTAGCAGTCGACTACTTCACCAAATGGGCCGAGGCCGAGCCCCTGGCCACAACCACAGCCGAACGGATGGAGACCTTCGTCTGGAAGAACATCATTTGCCGGTTCGGCATGCCGCACACCATCATTGCGGACAATGGCAAGCAGTTCGACTGCAATAAGTTCAGGAGTTTTTGTTCACGTCTGAACATCAACTTGCGCTTCACCGCGCCATACCATCCGCAGTCGAACGGACAGGTCGAGGCCATCAACAAGATCATCAAGAAAACCCTCAAGACTAAACTAGATAAGGCTAAGGGAAATTGGCCTGAACTCCTGCCAGAGGCACTTTGGTCCTACCGAACTTCCTATCGCAACTCCACGAAGGAAACTCCCTATGCGTTGGCGTTCGGAACTGACGCCGTCGTCCCGGTCGAAATGGGGACTCCTTCATTCCGGACCGGCACGTACAATCCCGAGACCAATGACGCCGGACTTTGGCTCGGCCTGGACATGATCGAGGAGAGGCGAACCGACGCCGATCTCTGCCGAGCCGCCTACCAACAAAGGGTAGCCAAATATTACAATCAAAGGGTCAGACCCAGAAGCTTCGGATTGGGCAATCTCGTCATGAAAAAGAATCCCCTTGCCATCAAAGAGAGCTCATTCGATCCGAACTGGACCGGACCATATAGAATCACGGGCATAGTCAAGCCCGGCACTTACAACTTGGCCACTCTGGCTGGGAAGCCTCTCAAGCATAGCTGGAACGCTGAACACTTGAAGACTTATTACCAGTAAAAATGTAGTTAGGATCGGGGACTGTCCGACCTAACACCCATTCCAATCAATGAAAAGATGAACATTTTTTCTACTCATTTTTTTTTTTTTTTTTTTTTTTTTTTTTTTTTTTCGAAGCAAACACTGGGGACTCTACTCCTATACACTTCTAACAAAGAGGAAAGATCTAAGTGTTTCCTTCGAAAAAATTGTAAACCCATGTGCCGAGCCGAAGCGTCATTTCCGGCCCGATGCTCGGCATATTACAGACTCATCAGGTCTATAAACTCATGTGTCGAGCGGGCGCGCCATTTCCGGCCCGATGCTCGGCATATTACAGACTCATCAGGTCTATAAACTCATGTGTCGAGCGGGCGCGCCATTTCCGGCCCGATGCTCGGCATATTACAGACTCATCAGGTCTATAAACTCATGTGTCGAGCGGGCGCGCCATTTCCGGCCCGATGCTCGGCATATTACAGACTCATCAGGTCTATAAACTCATGTGTCGAGCGGGCGCGCCATTTCCGGCCCGATGCTCGGCATATTACAGACTCATCAGGTCTATAAACTCCCGTGCCGAACTAGCGCGCCACTTTCGGCCCAATGCTCGGCATGGTACAGACTTATCAGGTCTATAAAAATCCCTGTCTGAGCCGAAGCGACTTCCTACAGTCCTAACGTTCAACAGGATATTTCTAAAAGAAAAATATACACTCCAACCAAAACTTTCATCGTGCATGCCGAGCCGATCTGAAAGTAGGTTTGAATATTTTTCTCAAAAAACTGCATTCCTAAATATCTCAATGGGTATGCCGAGCCCATCCGAGATGACTAGGATTTTTTAAATTTTTACTTATCCTGGTTATGCTTATCAAGCTGATCCGAAGACAAGTTCTAATTTATCATCACCATTCATTTTCATTTTAATCGGCATGCCGAGCCGATCTCAAAATGTCTTGGTTCTTATTATGTTTTCACTTTTATCATTTTCTTTTCCATGTGTTATTAGTTTTTGTCGTTAGCTTAATTTCCGAGCCGAACTGACAGCAGCTTGTATCATATAAAGAAAATTCTGATAAAATTAAACAACATAAAACCAAATACAAATTGTTCCAAAAACAATTAAACCCGAGCCACACTTCGGCTCGGGAACAAAAAACAAAAACAAGACAACATAAAAGTTAAATAAAATCAGCCATCATGCAGATCGCTCGGCAGGGCCCTCCTGGATCGGCTCGGTAGACTCCTCGGGCGTCTCCTCGCCGAGCTGCACCACCTCAACCCCGCCGATCTGCATCTCAGCATTGGGATCGGATTCGGGGACCGGGGGAATCGGGGTCGGCTCATATGCAGGCAGTGGAGGATCTTCCGGAGTCGGCTCGACTTCGGCGCGGACTTGGCGATCGGGAGAAGGAAGCTCATCCTGTTGACTTCCCTGGGTGTCTTCATCGTCATCGGACTCGCCAAGGAATGAGACATCCCAGTCCGGCCTCTTCGATTTGATCGCCTCCAAGAGCTCCTGATACCCATCAAAATGGGCATCAGCCAGTGCCTGGGCGCTCGGCACTTCAGCTCGACGTCTGAGTTCGGCATTTTCGACCCTCCGTTCGGCAGCCTCGACGTCTCGCTGAAGATCGCCGACATAATGCCTCAAGTCCGCCACATTTTGCTCCGAGGAGGCAAGCTCCTTGCCGAGCCGACCGACCTCCTCCTCCTTCCTGGCCAGCCTGGATTGCAGACCCTCCGACCGTTCGCGCTCGGCATTGACCGTCCGCTCGGCCTCGGCCAACTTCTCTTTCAGCTCTACGACCCGTGCCCGAAACCTCTCCAGTTTCGCCTCGGCATCGACGGCGGCCTTAGCAGCTTCGAACTGCCTCATGGCGAGCTGCAAGAGAAACAAATTCATCATTAGTCCGAACCGAGCGAATAGACGAAATCCGAAGTAAAAGAGACTTACCAACATGGCCTGGCGGGATGCGATCAGAGCCTGGTGGCTGAAGCCCGGCTCGCCATGATCGGCCCACAGCCCCTCCTGCACCCTCGCGGTCATCACGCGCTTGAGGCCCATGACGAACGGCTCGAGGCCGGGGTCTACCTCCACCGCCTTCAGGGGCGCCGAACCGGATGCTCCGGCACCAGAACCGCCGGGCTCGGCCCGAGCCCTCTTCTCCACCGGGGCCTCAGCCTGGGGAGCCTTCCTCTTCTCTGCTTGCCGAACCGGTCTCGGCGCAGGAGATCTAGGCTGGGCTGCCGCTGGGGCAGGAGCCTGTACCGGCTCGGCAGGGGGCCGCCCCGCTGCTTTCTTCTGGACGCTCCGGGCCGCCCTCCTCCTAAGGCGAGTCTCCAATTCGGTGGGCGCCATTCCCCTCTCGGCTCGTGGATTCCACCTGGGCACAAACCAGGAGATCCCGCTCGATCGGATCTGAGTCTCCCCGAGCAGAAACTTGGTTGACAAATACTCTGCTGGTGAGTCCCTGATCGTGGCGATCTGATCCTTAAGCTCGCCTCGGAGCTTGAACTTGCCCCAGCTAACTGCAAAGACGAAGCCAAAAAGAGTTAGACAAAGAAAAAATGTAATTATTAACAAGACGTAAACGAATTGTCCTCGGATCGGCCCCAAATTCCCAGTACCCACCTGGAATTCTAAAAGCTCTGGGGACCCGAGCCGAGGTGGTTCTGTTCGGATCGGCGAACTCCCAATCCCCAGAAACAAAGAAGTATCTTTTCTTCCATGTCTTCTGGGAGGAGGGATTCCCACCGAAAAGTGGCCCCGAGTACGCCTGGAGGTTGTAGAATCCAAGCTCGCTCTGCTTCGACCTCAACGCGTAATTGCAGAACAGGATATCTTTATCCGGCTCGCATTTGTGCACCTTGTACCACAAAATGTGCATGGACAGGATGATCCTGTACACGTTGGGATTCAACTGATGTGGCGCCGCGCCGATCATGGCCAACCAGTCCTGCAGGAATGGATGCAGGGGAAGCCGAACCCCGTTCTCAAACATTTCCGGGTACATGGTCACCCATCCCTTAGGAGGTCGGCTCGGCTTCTCCCCTTCCATCGGCAGTCTCATCCGCACGGCCTCGGGAACGGAGTACCGAGCCCTCAGATCCTCGAGATGAAACTCGGTCATCTCGTTTTGGATCTGATCGGCCTTCCACGCCAACTCCTCGTAAAAGTCCGGGTCGATCGGACTCCCTGTCACTTGCCGCGCCGAGGTCGACGCGTCGTGACCCCTGTCCCTTTCACTTGGGCCCGAGGTTAACCTGCTCGGGACAGTCACGATCGGCTCGACGTCAAGGGGCTCCTCGTCGTCGCCCTCGGCCGCCTCTTGTTCCCGGTCGGAACTCGGCGCTTCGAGGTTTTCCCGATCCTCTCGGGCTCGGCGCTCCTCGCCTGGGTTGCGATGCAATGCCGAGATGACCTCGTCCAACTCTTCGGACAACCCATCCCAACTTGCCTGGCCCGCGGGAGGACTTCGGCTCTGATCGGCATCACTGTCTCCATCAAACGCCTCCCCAGAGCCGAGCCGATCACTCGAATCGGATTCAGACATTGCTAAAACACCTTTTTTCCGTTTTTCTCTCACTTTTTGGATTGAAAAGTGTCTTTTTCAAGAACACTAAGAACAAACCCAGAAAAACCCGAAAAACACAAAAAACTCAAAAGTGGACAGAATCACTTACTGGTTTTGTCCGGCCAAATCCCTCCGCCCCAAACACCCTCGGAATCACCTCGCCTATCGCCGTACCCGGTCGATGTTGGGATCGGACTACCACTCCAACGACGGTGAGAGAGAAGATTTCACGGTGAGAGAGAGAGTTTTTGCAGGAGAGAGAGTGAGCTTCAGGAAAATGAAAGGGAAGATAGAGAAATTGCCAATTTATATCCTCATGCAGACCGATCTCAGCCCTTCATTTCTGGCGCTTCAAATGCCAGATCTTGACACCTGTCAAGCATTCAAAAATACCCATAATGAGGTGACCCTTACGTTCCCCCATGCAGAAATCAAACGTCCCTTCACCTGTCCCAGAGATTTTCTGACCAATCACAAGTCGTCATGTGCTCGGATCTTCGGGAACATGGGCTTGTAGGGTTCGGCTCGGACCAAGCGAACACGCCATCTTTGGGATTACACTTCAACTTCCAATCCACCACTGCCCGCTCGGATCGGAAGCTGGGGGACTCCTGTTTGTGGGAAAACCCACATCGACCCGAACAGCCAATCACAGCTCGACACGTGGCTGGTCAAACATCCACCTCGGAGTTGATTCCCAGTGGTCAAACTTTGACTTCCACGTCATCACTGATCAACACTTCCTCTACCAGCTCAGACCGGATCTCCACACCGCCCCTCCTTGTTCGGTCCGAGCCGAACCGATGATCTTCCATGGAGTCCAGTGTCCATCTTCCCACGATCATCCCGGCTCGGCTCGGCTCGGCACAAGAGATGGCTTCCTTCCGAGTTCTGGCGTCGACTAGTTAGGGCTCGGAAAGACTCCAATCTATGGACCGGCTCGGCCTGGATTCCCATGCCCGATCCGACCACACATGGACTTCGTGTCTTCACATGAAAACATGTGTTCGTATCGGCTCGGCTCGGCTCTCCGCCGCCATTCCCAGGAAGATCACGCTAGGACGAACCGCCACACTTGAATGCACCTGACACAATCCTCTGACAGATAGAATATCAGGCTTGCATTCATGACTGCTGGGCAGTTTACCTGGACCTTCCAACCTTGCATTTAATGGAGCATTCAATGCAGCATTGAATGCTGAGGAAGCAAGCAGCTGAGCATGCAACTAGGTCTAACCAGGTGCGTGGGTCTCTGGCAACCATTCATTCACAGGCAGGTAACTTAATCATTAAGTCTTCCTTTGCCTATATAAGACACCACATATGCATAAAATGAGGCACCTAGCAATCCACGAATATACACGCAAAAACACTTGCATTCCCTTCTACAAAAAAAGCCTACCCAACTTGCTGAGAATAACCCAGAACATTTGCCTTGTTCTTCCCATTCTCCCAAGTTCTTCCTTTGTTCTTCCTCACCCACCATCAAACACCATCACTGATTTCATCATCGGAGTGTGTTTGGCTGGTACCACACCGGTCCATCTCCTTTGATCTTGTTTTTGTCTACAGGAAGATCTCAACCAGCATCCACTTCATCATCCAACAAAGCACCTGATCAGCCAGGTCAACTTATCTAAGTTGTTGCATCTACCTTACGAGAATTTGCATCAACAGGATACTAGCAGCTTCTACAGGTCTGCATCGCAAGCCATCAGATTGAATCAACATAGAAAGCTATTATACAACAGAACAGATGCCAACTCCTGAAGACATCTTCAGGTATATGATAAAAAGCCTGACTTAATATTGTGCTATATATGCTTATTATAACTTCTTCAGCTCTTGACTGTCTCTAATATATTGAGCATTTAGAAACGTGACAAGCTAGCTGACAATCACCAATACAGCACCAAACTTGAAAATCATATCTAATTTCATTTGAAGAAAATGTGATATATGACTGAAAATGACAAACCCAAAAAAGCAAACAGATATTCTTAGAGTTGAGAAAGTAGGGTCAGCATAATTGGGCGTGGCCTGCACTTTGCTAGTAAAGGTTGCGCTTTTGGCATGGTGAGCCCATTCCCTTCACTCATGTCCACCGTCTCCTCACCACTTCTCTCCCACTCAAAACACTGAATCAGTGACCCCAAGGCCAGCCCAACCATCCTTATTGCTAACCCTTCCCCAGGGCACCCCCTCCTCCCTGCACCAAATGGCAGCCACTTGAAACCATCTCTTTCCCCTTGTAGATTTTGGAACCTCTCTGGCTGAAACTGTTCAGGCTGTGCCAACAAGTTAGGATCATTTTGTATTGCCCAGATGTTCACCAACAGCATTGTGCCACGTGGAACATGGAAACCTCCCACGGTGCAGTCCTCCGATGACTCGTGGGGGCCCAGCAGTGGGCCTGCTGGGTACATTCGGAGGGTCTCATTTATGATGCCATGGAGATAGGGAAGCTTGGCGAGGTCTGATTCCTCAATTAGCTTGCTTTGCCCAATGTGGATGTCAATTTCAGTTTGGGCTTTTGCAAGGGCTTCTGGGTTGTTGAGCAAAAGTGATAGAGCCCATTCCATCGTTCCAGCTGAGGTGTCTGTCCCTGCTGATAACATCACCTGTGTGCAATTGTACAAGTAGCCTTGAACAAACCGGTTTGTTTCATATTGTGAAGTGTAAATTTGCAGATGTTTAACTAGTTTGCTAGAGCAGTCTGATTTGGGGTTGGGCACAATTAGAAACAAAGGAAACCGAGGGCCTAAGACACCATTTTAATTCATCCAGTTAGGTTGAAAATTGTTTTTTTCTCTAAACCAACTAAAGAAATAGTAATCATTAAGCAGAAAATTATTGCAGTTGTTCTTGGTTGAGAGGCTTACATGCATCATGCCTCCTATGATCTCATCAGTATAATATTCAGGTTCAGTTTCTTGCAGCGCTAAAAGGACGTCCACCATGGTCTTGCTCCCCTGTTCAGAAGGAGAATCACTCTGCATTTTTCTACGTTTCTCAATCAAATCTTGCATGAATTTATTTCTCTTCCTTTGCAATATCATCAATCTCTTCTCAAGCCCACTTATTCCCACTTACTTTAAAATTGGTATGAAATCACCAATATTAGTAGCTCCACTCAGTTGAAAGTTCTCTGTCACAATTTGTTCAAACTGTTTAGCTTCCTCCAATTCTGCCATATTTTCTCATTAATATCGTTTTTCAGCAATCATCCTCATCATAACATTAATAGTTAGTTCAAAAAACGTCGACTTCATGTCTAAATTTTGAAATTCACCACCATTAGAACCTCGAAAAAGCCGGCAAATCAAGGACCTGACTTCATCTACACGTATGTCATAAGACATCTGAAGGAGGTTGGATGACAGTAATTCAATGGAAGCTATTCGTCTCAAGTTGAGCCAGTGGGAGCCATAAGAGGCCCAGGTAAGGGTGGTATAGTTATAACCGAGGTGCTTGCCGGCAAGCAGTTGGGGCGGTTTGCGAAAGCGATGTCATTCTTGGTGAAGCATTCTTCAGCTGCTGAAGGGGAGGATACCAGAATGACAGGGCGGGAGCCAAATTGGATGTATACCATTGGACCATATTTGTTGGATAGTTTGCCAAGTGTTCTGTAAAGGGGTTTCTTGAAGAGGTAGAGATGGCCTATGATGGGCAGGGAGAGAGCAGGGCTTGGTGGGAGCCTTTTGTTAATTTTCTGCAAATGATTCTTGAGGAAACGAAAGATAATGAAGAGCAAAATGTAGTGGAAGATTGAAGTTTCCATGGCTATGTTCAGGTCTGCAACGCTCCTGTATTTTATATATAAGCTCAAAAGGTCAACCTTTCATTGTTGGGTTGTTTCATTTGTTAATGAAAATTACTAGTATAAAAGGAAAATGGACAAAGTAGTGATGCTATCTAACAAGACAGACTCTTGAGTAATTCGAAAATGTAGCCCATCCAAATCGTTAGACAAACACTAAACTCCAACAACTAAACTTTGAGACAATATTAAACAGGTAAGCCTATTCAAATGAACTGCAGCTAGCAGGTTCCTATTTGAAAAACCAATCGAGAAGTGAGAACTATGCGTTGGTAACAGGTACTCCTGAAAAATTAGGAACAAAAGGTTTGGAATACAAAACAGTATGTATACCTGACTACATATATGGGAACTTGAAACCCTTCTTATTTTCTTTCTGAATTTTAAAGGGTTTTGAGTTGCCATATCAATCTCAATGAACCTTCCATTTTCCTTCATGCCTTCTCTTTTATTGAGTCTCTTGCGCCTGCTGTTTTTAGAAGCTTCTTAATTGTAAATGGAATTTGTTTTGCTTCAGTCTCTGTTTTCTACTTTAAACATCGTTTGTTTTCTACTTTTCTCTGCATGTCATACACAGATTTTTATGCTGATTGATAAGTGCAATAAAGCCCTCTTTCGCATGCATAATGTCTGCTATTCATTGAGGTTTTAGGACATGGAGTCATTCCCACTAAACCTGGAGTGGGGACTGTTGAAATTTGTTTAATTTTTCATTGGTATTTCATTCAATCAGGACTTGAGAGGGGAGTATTGGCTTATGGGATGCTCGCTCTACAGGTCCGGGGATCACAATCTGCATGGCAAGCCATCAGGTCACAAAGCAACATTGAAAGCTACAGTAATTACAAGATGCCAACATACGTAGACATCATCGCAAGGTATATGCTAAAAAGCCTGATATAATATTATGCTATGTCTCTAGTATATGTATCATTTAACGTGACAACGTGACAATCACCAATACAGAACCAAACTTGAAAATCATATCTAATACCATTTCAAGAACATGGATATGAATGACATGAAATAACAAAACCCAAAAACCAAACAGATATACTTATAATTGAGAAAGTAGGGTGAGCATTATTGGGCGTGGCCTGCACTTTGCTAGTAAAGGTTGAGCTTTAGGTGTGCTGAGCCCAGTCCCTTCACTCATGTCCACCATCTCCACACTAGTTCTCTCCCACTCAAAACACTGAATCAGTGATCCTAAGGCAAGCCCAACCATCCGAATTGCTAAGCGTTCTCCAGGACACCCCCTCCTCCCTGCCCCAAATGGCAAGAACATGAAACCATCTCTTTCCCCTTGTGGATTTTGGAACCTCTGTGGCTTAAATTGTTCAGGCTGTGCCCACAAGTTAGGATCATTTTGTATGGCCCATATGTTCACCAACAGCATTGTTCCACGTGGAACATGGAAACCTCCCACGGTACAGTCCTCTGATGACTGGTGGGGTACCAGAAATGGGCCTGCTGGGTGCATTCGGAGGGTCTCATTTATGATGCCACTGAGATAGGGAAGCTTGGCAAGGTCTGATTCCTCAATTAGCCTGCTTTGCCCAATGTGGGTATCAATTTCAGTCTGGGCTTTAGCAAGGGATTCTGGGTTGTTGAGCAAAAGTGATAGTGCCCATTCCATGGTTCCAGCTGAGGTGTCTGTCCCTGCTGATAACATCACCTGTTTCATATTGTGAATTGTGAATGTGCATATATGTAACTGGTTTGCTAGAAGTCTCTAATTTGGAGTTGGGCACAGTTAGAAACAAAGGACACACGGCCTAAAAACCATTTTAATTGTTTCAGTTAGGTTGAACATTGTTTTCTCCTTAACCAATTGAAAATAGAATAATCTTTAGGCAGAAAAATTATTTGCATTTGTTCTTGGATTTCACAGATTATGGTTGAGAGAGCTTACTTGCATCATGCCTCTTATGATCTCATCAGTATAATACTCAGGTTCAGTTTCTTGCAAGGATAACAGCACGTCCACCATGGTCTTGTTGCTCCTCAGTTCAGAAGCAGAACCACTCTGCAATTTTCTATGTTCTTCAATCAAATCTTGCATGAAATGATCCCTCTTCCTCTGCAATATCACCAACCTCTTCTCAAGCCCATTTACACCCACATATTTCAAAACTGGTACGAAATCACCAATATTAGTAGCCCCACTCAACTGAACACTCTCTCTCACAATTTCTTTGAACTGATTAGCTTCCTCCAACTCTTCCACTTGTTCCCCCCAGTACCGTTTTCCAGCAATCATCCTCATCATAACATTAAGAGTTAGCTCAAAAAGCGTTGACTTCATGTCTAAACTCCGGAATTCACCACCACTAGAACCTCGAAAAATCCGGCAAATCAACGACCTAACTTCATCTATACGTATGTCATAAAACATCTGAAGGCGGTTGGATGACAGTAATTCAATGGAAGCTATGCGTCTCAAGTTGCTCCAGTGGGAGCCATAAGGGGCCCAGGCAAGGCTGGTATAGTTATATCCAAGGTGTTTTCCGGCAAGCAGCGTGGGACGATTGGCAAAAGCGACATCGTTCTTGGTGAAGCATTCCTTAGCTGCGGAAGGGGAGGATACATGAAGGACCGGGCGGGAGCCAAATTGGATGTATACAATTGGACCGTGTTTGTTAGATAGTTTGGCAAGTGTTTTGTGGAGGGGTTTCTTGAAGAGGTAGAGATGGCCTATGATGGGCAGGCAGAGCGCAGGGCTTGGTGGGAGTCTTTTGTTAACTCTCTGCAAATGGTTCTTTAGGAATCGAATGATGATGAAGAGCAAAATGTAGTAGAAGATTGAAGTTTCCATGGATATGTTCATCTCTGCAACGCTCAAGCTGATGGATAAAGTCAAATAGTCTGGTTCTTTGCGTTGCGTTGTTGGGTTATTTTATAGGTCTGTTGATGTTGATTTACTACCAAATTTTAATAGTTTTTTGTTTAGATATCAAAATTTAATAATATTTTAAATTAAATATTAATTAAAAAGTCAACCATAATAATATAATAAAGAATACTATAATTTACAAATATTATAACAAATGCCATTATAATAAAAAAAAGGATTAATTTCAGTTCAGTATCTCAAGTTTGCTTCAAATTTCAATTTAGTACCTCATGTTTAAAATCTTGCAATGTCATACCTCATCTTTCCAATTTGTTGCAATGTCATACCTGTGTCAGTATGATTGTTAAGAGATATATTAAAAGCTGATGTGGCACTTACATGACATTCCCACAATGATGACTAGATGCCACGTGATTTGATAACAGGCTATGTCATGCCACGTGGCATAAAAATAATTAAAAATCTAGAAACATGGCACATCATACCACATAATTATTTTTAAATTTTTAGATTTTAAATTATTTTTTATACCACTTGGCATGATGTGTCATGTTGTCAGACCACGTGACATCTAGTCAGCATTGTGGGAGTGCCACGTAAGTGTCACATCATCATTTAACAGATCTCTTAACAGTCATATTGACGGAGGTATGACATTGCAACAAATTGGAAAGATGAGATATGACATTGCAAGATTTTAAACATGAGGTACTAAATTGAAATTTGAAGCAAACTTGAGGTACTGAACTGAAATTAACCCTAAAAAAATATGGTCAATTACAAATAAATCAATAAAAAAGATATTAGATTTGTGTTTGACTGCTACACAGCAAAATGATTTAGGGTTTAGCTCCCGGGTTTTTGGCAGAGCTCAAGAACCCTAATTTTAAACTCTAAACCTCCTTTATATACCATGCACTCTATTTTTATACCCTATGTCATATTTTTATACCATAAACTAAATTAAGGGCAACGTTGTAATTTTATGCTTACAAGTATAATTATATTACATTAGCCAACTTTCAAGACAATATAAAAGCTTCAAGGACAAAAATGTCAAATAGAAAGGCCCAAAATAAAGGGCCAACATGTTTCTGACCAATCTAAAAAACTACATTTAAATTTGGTAGTCTAATTGAAATATTATATAATTTTTATGCTATTCTAAAAAATTAAATTATTATAATTTGATATTTAATCTTAATTTTTTATAGTGCCTAATTTTAAACCCCCTAACTACATACAAAATTTGCCTAAACCCCCACCCATTTAAAAACTCTTTTAAAACCCCCTAATACTTACAATTTCCTTTTTAACCCCTACAACATAATGCCAAATTGACCTTACCCATCTGACACACGCGCGGGCCTAACTGATGCAACCCACCCACCCACTATTTTAATTCAGTAAAAAGTAAATATTTGGCTTCAAAGGGGATTCGAACCCAAGACACAAAGGTTTCAAGAGATTACCCAAACACCTTACTACCTGGACCGAAGACATTGATGTGCCAAGATAGGTATTTAATGATATTTATACACATTTTAAAAGATAAGAAATCTTTCTTATTTCTATTTTAATTTTAAAAAATTGTGTGATTATTTTTTTATTGCTAATTTAGTGTAATTTTTTTTGTTTCAAATATAGTTTAATTAATTTTTTATTGAAAATTTAATGTAACTATTTTTTATTGCAAATTAGTGTAATTAATTTTTTATTGAAAATTAGTGTAACTATTTTTTGCTTGTGCTTGACTTGGGTTTGAGTCACCTTAATTGTGTGCAAATTATTATAATTTTTTTTCACATATAAAGGCATGTTATATAGTAGTGTGATCAATTCAGTTTCAGTGTGATCGATTCCGTTTCAGTGTGAGATTCAGTTTCAGTGTGATCGATTCAGTTTTAGTGTCATTAATTCAATCTCAGTGTGACCGATTCAGTTTCAGTGTGATCGATTCAGTTTCAGTATCATCAATTCAATCTCAATGTGACCGATTCAGTTTCAGTGTTAGCGATTCAGTTTCAGTGTGATCAATTCAGTTTCAGTGTGAGATTCAGTTTCAGTGTGAACGATTCAGTCTCAGTATGATCGATTCAGTTTCAGTGTGATTGTTTCAATCTCAATGTGATCGATTTCGTTTCAGTGTCATCAATTCAATGTTAGTGTGGTCGATTCAGTTTCAGTGTGATTGATTCAATCTCAGTGTGATCGATTTTATTTCAGTGTGAGATTCAGTTTCAATGTGATCGATTCAATTTCAGTGTCATCAATTCAATCTCAGTGTGACCGATTCGGTTTCAGTGTGATTGATTCAGTTTCAGTGTCATCAATTCAATCTCAATGTGATTGATTCAGTTTCAGTGTAATCGATTCAGTTTCAGTGTGATCGATTCAGTTTCAGTGTGATTGATTCAATCTCAGTGTGATCGATTCAATCTCAATGTTATCGATTCCGTTTTAGTGTGATTAATTCAATGTCAGTGTGGTCGATTCAGTTTCAGTATAATTGATTTAATCTCAGTGTGATCGATTTCGTTTCAGTGTGAGATTCAGTTTCAATGTGATTGATTCAGTTTCATTGTGATCAATCCATTTCATTATTATTGATTCTGATATGTGTGAAATTGAAATTTGGGAAAGTGAAAATGTTGAAATTTTAAAAATCGTAATTGTTTTGTAACAAGCTTGTATATTGTATGTTCGGCCTTTTCGTTTTGTTTCTTTTCTTTTCTTTTTTCTGAATTTTAGTTTTAGATTTTATTGGGCTTATGGGATTTAATTGCATGTTATTGTTTAGTAATTGTGTACAATATCTATTATAAATAGATGATAGTATATAGACTTTTTTTATTGTAATTATTTAATATTTGTTAAACTCTATATATTAAACTAATCCATTTAGTTTTACAACTTGTTGTGTAGATGGGTTGGTTGGGAGTTGTATGTTTATTCCACTTGTCTTGTGTTCGATTCTCTATGGCTGCTTTATTTTTCTTTAGTTAATTTTTACTGTAATGTAGGCTATGTAGCATGTGGGCCAGGATAGAGAAGTAACGCATGGGACAGTGAGCAGCGCGTGGACCAAGGCACGCTGGAGGTTTTGAAATAACTCTACTACTAATTGGGGGTTATTAATTATTTACTAAATTTTTTATTATTTTATTACTCGATAAAATTTTTTTTTTTTTTTTTTTTTGTGAATTAGTGAAATCAATATCTTACCAAAGACATGTGTAAGAGTCAAAAGTAGTGATGCAAACCACTTGAATGATTTAATATGAAACCCATCCAAGTCACATACATTATTTATATACACACATAATCCACTTCTAGAGCTAACGTTGTCACATGGCTCAGTTCCATTATCACCAATCGATTGGCCAGACCAAATTTTGAAAATTGTTCCAACTACCCGATCCGGTCATGCTTATCGCTTAAGTGAATCGGAGTGAATCAACATATATAGAAAGCCTCAAAGCTATGGTAAATAAAAGAAGTCAACAAGGAAGACATCATCAGCTAAATGCTAAAAAGCATAATATAATAGTATTATACTATTATGTTATGAATACTGCTACACATATCAAATTATGCTCACAAAATAACGACGATATTTCATATATTTACATTCAAACACGCTTTAGACTTCATACCTGCTTTCGCCAATGTGGGTATCAATTTCAATCTGGGCTTTTTCAAGGGCTTCTGGGTTGTTGAACAATAGTGTTAGAGCCCATTCCATGGTTCCAGCTGTGGTGTCTGACCCTGCTGATGACATCACCTGTGTGCAATTGTGCAAACAGCAGCCTTAAACCAACAAGTCTGTTTCATATTGGTGAAGTGTGAATTTGCATATTTGTAACCTTTAAGCAGAATTAAGCCATTAAAAAAACCCAAAATCTTGGATTACACAGATTTAGGTTGAGAGGCTTACATGCATCATGCCCCTTATGATCTCATCAGTATAATATTCAGGTTGAGTTCCTTGCAGTGATAACAAGACATCTATCATGGTCTTGCTGCTCTGTTCCGAAGTAGAGCAATCACTCTGCATTTTTCTATGTTCTTCAATCAAATCCTGCATGAATTTATTCCTCTTCTCCTGCAATATAATTATATAACCAACCTCTTCTCAAGCCCATTTTCTCCCCCCACATATTTCAAAACTGGTAGGAAATCAGCAATATTAGAAGCCCCAATTGGATGATACATTTGGACCGTATTGGTTGGATAGTTTAGCGAGTGCTCTGTAGATGGGTTTCTTGAAGAGGTAGAGATGACCTATGATAGGCAGATTAAAAGCAGGGCTTGGTGGGAGTCTTTTTTTGTTAGTTTTCTGCAAATGGTTTTTGAGGAAAAGAAAGACAATGAAGAGCAAAATGTAGTAGTAGATTGAAGTTTCCATGACATATGTTGTAATGTTCATGTGATCTACAATGCTCAAGCTGGCTGATAAGCTTCATAATATAACATCAAATACTCTGGCATGTAGTCCTTTTCATTGTTGGGTTCTTTTATTAGTTTAGTCAACTAGTGTCTACTGAAAATCGATAATATATGAAGGAAATGTGCAAAAGGTCAAAAGTAGTGATGGCATTAGCATCTTGACTTTTCACTGGAACGCATTCAATATACAGTATAACTAAATCTTTGAGTGTTCAATTTTAAATTCTGAACTTTAACACGGCAAATCTACACCTAATTAACAGTTTAAATGATAAATTTAAAAAAATTTAAAAATTAATAGAACTCCTTTGTCAATAAATTTGGGTGGCAGAATTTCATAACAAATTATAATAGGTCAATCGATCAGCAAAGCATTCATTTGCATTTGAAAGAATTTGACAACTTATATAGGACTTCAAGTATAATCAACTTAAGGTTTCGGTTAAATAGATAAATCCTCACTACCACGATTGAAAGAAGTGATCAAGAAACTAAATATTGTTTTTTTAGAAATATATAATTATTTAATCTCTCAATATAAGTGAGAAATTAAGGGTGCTGCTATTTGCACACCCCAAAATTTCTTTTTGCACACCATTTTCCTACTTTTTCTCATTTCACACCCTCACACCCTTCCCATAATTAAATTTTCTCATACACACACCCCTCCCAATTACCATAATATCCTCATTTTATCCAACACACCCCATCAACTCAGAAAAAAAAAAAAAAAAAAACACACCCCTTCCCTCCTCACCGGACCACCTCTCTCCCTCCCCCTCCCCCTCCCCCTCCCTCTCTCTCTTCCCCAGCCCACCCCAACCCAGCCTCAACCACCCCAGCCCCGTCACAGCCCACCCCAGCCCCGACCCACCCACCCAGCCTCTCACCCGACCACCTCATTCCCTCCCGCACCCTCCCCGCACCACCCTCCTCTCTCTCTCTCCTCCCCCGCAGCACCACCTCCTCTCTCTCTTCTCCCACGCGCAGCTGCGCATCCGCTCGACACTGGTCTGTCGAAAATGTCACACTCGTTCGGCAGTCATCCGCCGAACGATGTGAGTGTTGTTCGGCAGGTACCCACCGAACATCAAGGACCCGTTCGGCAAGTACTCGCCGAACCAGCTACTCGGAGAGAGAGAGAGAGAGAGAGAGAGAGAGAGAGAGAGAGAAAAGGGCACGCCGGGAGAGAGAGCTTCGACGGTGGCTGGAAGGCGCTGCGCGCGGTGGTGCTGCAAGCAAAGGGGCGGGGCTGGGGTGGGGTGGGCTGGGGCGGGGCTGGGGTGGTCGGGGCTGGGTTGGGCTGTGACGGGGAGAGATGGTAGAGAGAGGGAAGGAGAGATAGAGGGGATGGGGTTTTGGGTAATTTTGTTTTAGATGTTTTTTGTCATTTCACAAATTAAAATTTTGGGGTGTGCAAATAGCAGCCCTCGAAGTTAATTATTGCATAGCCTTGAATTTGTACACCCTATAATAAATCCAAATGAATTGCAGCTTGCATGTTCCAACGGTCCAACCTATACCCCAAAATAACTAACACCTAACATTCAAAAAAAACTTGCCATTCAAATTTTGCGCCAACCACAATAAAAACGGTTAGTTGAGTTGAGTTGAGCTGATGGAAAAACCCTACCAAACTCCCAAACCAAAAGCTACTAGTCTTCCACTCTTCTTCAACCTTCAGTAGACCAATTAGCTCTTCTAACAACTCTCCACTCTCTCTACCTCTCTGTGTGTCATCACCATCCTTCTGCCGGAGCCATGTACCGGCCGACGTGGGTCCACCCGACTCTTCCGACCGGCCCTCAGCGGTGGCAAGAGACTTGGGCTCGCCTGCTAACTCCTCTGACCCTTTGGATATGTGGCATGTATATAAATTTTTCTTTTTTTTTTTGCCAATTTTCTCTTCCACTGACCCTTCCATCTGAAACAAAGCATTTTGCTTTTTGTTTTTGCAGTCTCGGTGAGCCTCCGATATGGGTATTATGGGGACCATCGAATGGAGCTTGGCCCGAGCTCCTCGCGCTTGATGAAGGCAAGTTCTGTTTTTGTGCAACAAATCGAAGTGAGAGATGTTGATAGGAAAGGAGTTTCTCTCTATGCTTTCTCTGAAGAGCCAGAGTTGAACCACCAAACCAATTGGAGTGTGTCCAACTACTTGATTATTGGGTCTTATAGTCGCAAGGTAGCAAATGAAAATTTTGTTTTTTATTTTTGTGTTTGTAGTTTAATCTTCAGTTCCCACATTTCACATTCCTCCAAATTATTGATTTAGATCTCTAGAGAGGTTGAAATTTTCTTTTCAGGGATTTTCATTCTGGTTAAACAAGGGTTCAAGGATAAACATGAAATTGGAAGCTCATGCTACTATCTTAAATCAACTTGAAGTTGTTATGCTTAAAGGTAATTTTCAATTTGCAATTTGTTCCTCTTTTTTTTTCTTTGTGGCTGCATCTTATAACAAAAGTATGCATGTTTTGACAGGGGAACAAAAACTTGAAATACTGCAGCCAAAAGAAACAAGTACTCTGACTGGCCTTGCCTTTAATGAACCCATAATCGGTAACCAATTCTACTTTTTCAAAACTTTTGCAATATAATTAGATTATATTGGTGCACAAATTTTCCAGGGGCCTGAAAACACTTGGATCACAAAATATATGTGCAAATGCTCATATGCATGTTTGTTCAGGTAAAGAAGTTGGATACAATATTGAGGAAGATGACAGGTACTACCTTGAAATCATAAACACAAATCCTAGAAGCATAATTATAACAATGAATGTAAACATTTCGTCGAAGATGTATGATATTACCAAAGCTAAGGCCATCTGCTCAACAGAAAAGGGTTCATGCCGGCTCAGACTTGTATTCCCCAATACTCATTATGTCATACTAACCACGCCTAACAATGTAAGGCCTGATTCCATACAACTGTCTCACCTGGTTACTAATTCGGGCCAATATAACCAACAAAGTCATTGCAGGGGGATCTTGGTGAGTGGTACGTTGAGCTTTCTTTTGTGGCTCGCGTGATAACCTACATTGCAATTTTAGGTACAGACATCAGAAACAAACATAATTTTTGTTGATCTTCCCGCACTCTTTCAATAATCTTGTAATTTCATCATTGGTATCATTAATTTATGTCCAACTTTCTGCAGGGTTTATTGTGGTGATTATATTTCTAATATTGAAATACCTTGGCGCCTGTGATAGTGAGAATATTACTGTAGTAGAAAGAGCAGTGGAAGAAGTTAATGAGACTTACCCTATAGTGCCACAGAAGACAATACAATCCACATATGGGACGAATGAAGAAGATGAAGATTCGGGGAATTCTAGTAGCTCCTCAGAGGAGTTATATGATGAAAAATTGTGTGTAATTTGTTATGATGAGCAGCGCAACAGCTTCTTCGTTCCTTGTGGTCACTGTGCAACCTGTTATGACTGTGCTCAGAGGTATGTATACAAAGAGTTTCACATTCTCTTTTCCACATGTAAATTTTCTTAGAGATTTTAACTAAAATGAATCTTGCAGGATCATGGATGGGGAGAATAAGGTGTGCCCAATATGTAGAAGGCTCATTCACAAAGTAAGAAAATTGTTTCACTCTTAAAGCTAGGGTGTAGATAGTGAATTTATGTGATTATTATAGTTGAGAGGAAAGCTCTTTGTCTGTGGAAAGAGAAGAATTGTATCCGTAGAGAATGAGTGCCCTGAAACTCTTTGTACCCAAATCCACTTCCTAATTGCTCAATTTTCCACATGAATTCGTCTTTCCCAGACCAAGCTGCACAGAAGTGAGTGATACTGGTTTGGTTTATTTATCTGCAAACACTTGAGTGTGGAGAGAAGCTCTGTTTACAGAACTCTAATGCTTGAGAAAGACATCAATGAAAATTTCAGATGGTCCTGTTTTGTGCTTTTGTTAGATTCTTGTTCATTGAGAGAACAGGGATTGCCTCAAGTCTTTGGAAATTTCAATCACTTGCAAAAATTTGTATATACTTTATTCTGTCTTTCTTGATAAGCATAAAGAAAGAGCCTACAGAAGGGTGGGCTATTCAACAGTAATTCTATTGAAAATTCAGTTACAAATTCAGTTGAACATGCTTGATATCTGATTGGACAACATCAAATGATAACAATCCAATCAGTCTCACCTGGGTTAGCAGACCCTAAGTTTATTATACTTGAAGTCCTTAAGGTGATAAATTGTGAGATTGTGCTCAGCTGCTGTTACTTGGGATTTTCAGCATCTCCATATATATATCTGATCTGGATGGGCTACATATAGGAATCTCAAGCGGCTGTCTTTCTAGATACCATCACTATTTTTGTACATTTCCCATGTATATTATAAGCTTTCATTAACTAATAAAATAACCCAACTACCAGACTATGTGATCTTACATTATGAAGTACATCAGTTTTGCAGACATGAACATAACCATGGAAAGTTCAATCTACTACTACATTTTGCTCTTCATTTTCTTTCTTTTCCTCAAATACCATTTGCAGAAAATTAACAAAAGACTCCTACCAAGCCCTGCTCTTAATCTGCCTATCATAGGCCATCTCTACCTCTTCAACAAACCCCTCCACAGAACACTCGCCAAACTATCCAACAAATAGGGTCCAATTGTATACATCCAATTTGGCTCCCGCCCTGTCAATCTTGTATCCTCTCCCTCTGTAGCCGAAGAATGCTTCACCAAGAACGACGTCGCTTTTGCCAACCGTCCCGGGCTGCTTGCTGGAAAACACCTCGGATACAACTATAGCACCCTTGTCTGGGCCTCTTATGGCTCCCACTGGTGCAGCTTGAGACGCATAGCTTCCATTGAATTATTGCCATCCAACCGCCTTCACATGTTTTATGGCATACGTATAGATGAAGTCAGGTCATTGATTCGCTGGCTTTTTCAAAGGTTCTAATTGTTGGTGTGAGTCAACACGTGTGATTATTGTGTAATTATTAGAATTAATTAGGTGATTTATTAATTCCTGTATTTTAGTTATAGGCCCATGTATATAAACCACTTTTAGTGGTCTTATTCATTAATCAGAAAATATATTGAAAACCCTAAACCTAAGCCTCCTCTGAACATGGTATCAGAGCATGGTTCTCTATCCTACTGGTTTTTTTAAAGAGTTTTTCCAAAAAAAAATTCTACTGTTCATTGGTCTTCTCTGACAAAATTCTACTGTAGTTCTTTGTAGAGTTGAAAAATTCTACTGTTCCTTGGCAAGCTCCTCTGCTATCTGACTTCAGCAGCGACGCCACCGGACGCCTGCCACCGTCGCTCGCGGGCCGGACCCCTGCCACCGTCGCGTGCGGCTCACTCTCTGCTGCTGCTCCTTGTCGGTCCCGCGTCCACCATCTCTGTCTCCCTCGTGCGCCTCCGCCCCTGCCTGCGCGCCTCTGTCACACGCAGACCAGCTGTGACGTCTACCTGCGCGCCCCTGTCACAAGCCGATCCACAGAGACGTCAGCCTGCGCGCCTCCGCCACACATCAGCAGCCTTCGCCTGGCGATCACGGTGGGACCCGAACCCATAATCTCCCGCTCCGCCTGCTCCGTCGCTCGGGTCAACCACCAGCGAGTCGCTCCGCCTCTGCCTGCGCTCCGCCGACCAACCTTGCCCCCTCCCGCCGTCGACCAACCTTGCGACGCCGACCTGGCCTGTTGCTTGTAGTGGCGGCGCTGTTTTGTTTTTTTGTTTTTTGTTGATTTTCTGTGTTGCTTTGTACTGTAGCAGTGCAGTGGACTGTTCCTCTTTGTGATTTTTTGGCTGTTTGCTCCACGTGCCATCATGTCTCAAACACAAACACCTCCCTCTAGTCCTGGAGGCTCGAACGGAAATAAGAACAAAGATGTGGTTAACTCCAAACTGCCGTTGCCTGCTCTTCCTCCGTTAAGCTCTCAGGATGTGTCATCACTTGTCTCACCCGAGAAACTTGATGGCTCGAATTATATTGATTGGGCTCTCATTGTGCAAAATAAAATTAGAGGTCGAAAACGGTGGGGTTTTATCACAGGAACACGAGCAGCTCCAGAAGATGTGAATTCGGATGAGTTTGAAACATGGGAGGATGAGAATTGCATGGTCAAGTCTTGGCTTCTTGATGCTATGACCAAAGAAGTCCGTTCTCTCTTTATTCGACTACCGACGGCGAAGGACATCTGGGACGCGGCCAAACAGACTTATACAGTGAGCCAAGATGCTTCCAAAGCCTATCAACTCCATTGTGAGGTAATCTCTGTACGTCAAAATGGTGGATCTATTATTTCCTATTTTGGCAAGCTACAAAAACTTTGGCAGGATATTGATGCAATTGAACCTTGCATTATGGATTATGCGAGTGATGTTGAAAAATATACCACTATGATTAACTCTCAGAGATTATACATGTTTCTAGCTGGTTTGGATTCTCATCTAGATGGAGTTCGGGGTCGTATTCTTGCCATGTCTCCTCTGCCTAAATTACAGGCGGCTTATGCAATTGTGTGCTCCGAGGCTAATCGGCAAGAAGCTATGATGGGGGGTACTGATGGAGCGGTCGCTATGGCGGCCCGAAAATTCTCCAATAAAGATGCTAAGAAACCTGACCGGAAGTGCACTCACTGTGGGGGTACAACTCATATGGTCGAAAAATGCTTTAAGCTTCATGGCTATCCAGAGTGGCATCCGAAGGGAATGAAAGCTTCTTCTTCTTCTAATCCGAAGGTTGATAACTCAAGCTCCAGGGTGAACTCTGTTAGTTCCTCCAGCTTTGTTGCCAAGTCAGGTATCTCTAACTCTGTTTTGAGTACTTCTGCTTGTACTAGTAATGGTGCATGGATAATTGATACAGGTGCTACGGATCATATGACTTCTGATCGTTATGTTTTTAGTCATTTTTCATCTGTCTGTCCTAAACCAGTTATTGTTAATGCTAATGGGGTGTCATCTCCTGTTCTAGGGGGCGGCACGGTCTCCTTCTCCTCTGTTTTATCCTTGCATAATGTGCTGTTTGTTCCTTCCCTAAATTGTAATCTTATTTCTGTTAGTCAACTAACCAAAACTCATAATTGTGTGGCCACATTCTTTCCTACTCATTGTGTTTTCCAGGACATTCATACCAAGGAGAAGATTGGCAGTGGTAGAAAGAGTGGTGGTTTGTACTATCTGGATAGTGGGGTTTCCGCTTCAGACAGTAGTGGCATTGTGCGTTTAGTTCGTGATGGTTCCTCAGAAAATAAGAAGAAGATCTGGTTGTGGCATCGCCGACTTGGTCATCCTTCCTTTAGTTATCTTCGACGTTTATTTCCCTCGTTATTTCTTGGTGTAAACATTTCCGATTTTAATTGTGAAGTTTGTGTGTTGGCCAAAAGCCATCGTTCCGTGTTTCCTTCTTGTGATAAACGTATGGATGTTCCTTTTGCTTTGGTACACTCGGATGTTTGGGGTCCTGCCCCATGTGTTACACATAAAGGAATGAGATGGTTTGTGACTTTTATTGATGATTGTACTCGAATGACTTGGGTTTATCTTCTGAAACATAAAAGTGATGTGTGTGCTGTTTTTCGCCTTTTTCATAAAATGGTTCTCACCCAGTTTGCCTGTCCTATTAAAGTTTTGCGCTCTGATAATGGCGGTGAGTTCGTTAATACTGAGTTGACTCAGTATTTTGCTTCTACGGGGATTCTTCATCAGACTTCTTGTGCTCATTCTCCACAACAGAATGGGGTTGCTGAACGCAAAAATCGGCATTTATTGGAAGTCACTCGGTCCCTTCTTCTGGGTGGTCACGTGCCATCTTTACTCTGGGGTGATGCTTTGAGTTCGGCTGTCTATCTGATTAATCGGACCCCGTCTAGTGTTCTTGACTTTCGACGACCGTTGGATGTTCTCTCGGATTTTGTCTCTTTACCAGGTATCCTTCATTTGGAACCCAGGGTTTTTGGGTGTGTTGCTTTTGTCCATTTACATTCTCATCAGCGATCTAAGCTCGCATCTCGGGCCTTGGAGTGTGTATTTGTTGGTTATGGTCCATCCCAGAAGGGGTATCGGTGCTATCATCCCTCTACTCAGCGCTTCTATGTCTCTATGGATGTCACTTTTCATGAACATCAACCTTTTTATTCTCCACGTCCACTGGATTCTACCCTTCAGGGGGAGGTTTCTAGTGAAGTGCAGAATCGAGATGATGTGTTGTTTTTTGATAAGTTTGGTTATGGGAGTAGTAGTGAGGAAGAGTCAGAACAGACTGCTGATCACCCAGTGTCTGAGGATGAGACTGAGAATGCGGAAATTACTGCGGATGATACTGAGGATGCAGAAATTACTGAAGATGATACTGAGGATATGGTAGGACAAGAACCTACAAATTCTGAGCCTGAGGAGTCACCACTCCATGATAGTACCGCCATCTCTCCTACTCCATTGAATCAATCTTCTTCATCTATTGAGGTAACAAACAATACTCTTGATTCACATTCTGGTTCAGATCTTGTTTCTAATGCTTCTAAATTTACACTCCCTCCTCGGTCTAACCGAGGACAACCACCAGCTAAATATGAGCCAGATCCAAATGCCAAAGTTAGGTACTCAATTAATAACCATGTGTCATCTGTTAGGCTGTCAAAGTCATATGAATCGTATGTTCTGCAATTATCTTCTGTTTCTATTCCTAGTAGATTGCAGGATGCTCTTGCAGATTCTAGATGGACCAAAGCTATGGCTGAAGAAATGGCGGCATTACAGAAGAATTCAACCTGGGAGTTGGTTTCTCTACCTAAGGGGAAGAAGACAGTTGGATGCAGATGGGTGTTTGCAGTCAAACACAAAGCTGATGGATCAGTTGAAAGGTATAAGGCAAGGTTGGTAGCAAAGGGGTATACACAGTCTTATGGCATAGACTACTTGGAGACGTTTGCTCCAGTGGCCAAGTTAAACACAGTACGGGTTCTGTTGTCTTTGGCTGCTAACAAAGATTGGCCACTTCTTCAGTTTGATGTAAAGAATGCTTTTCTCCATGGTGATTTGACTGAAGAAGTATACATGGATCCTCCTCCAGGTATACCAGAGTTTGATAATACAAGATTGGTGTGTAGACTGAAAAAGTCTTTATATGGTCTTAAACAATCTCCGAGAGCCTGGTTTGGGAGATTCACCCGTGCGATGAAGAACTATGGTTATCGGCAGAGTAATTTTGATCATACTTTGTTCCTAAAGAAAAGGGGAAAGAAGATTACTGCTCTTATTATTTACGTTGATGATATGGTTCTGATTGGAGATGATTATGAGGAAATCTCTAATTTGCAGAGGTACTTGTCTCAAGAGTTTGAAATGAAACAGCTGGGGGACTTGAAGTTCTTTCTTGGGATAGAAGTGGCTCGGTCTAAACATGGCATATTCCTATCTCAAAGGAAATATGTTTTAGACTTGTTGTCTGAAACTGGTATGCTTGGGTGTAAGCCAGCTGTCACTCCTATGGAGCAAAATCATAGACTTTTTGAGTGTTTGGGGGCTTTGCCTGCAGATAAGGGGCGATATCAGAGACTTGTTGGAAGATTGATATATTTGTCTCACACTAGACCTGACATTGCTTATGCGGTTAGTGTAGTAAGCCAGTTTATGCATGCCCCGTGCAAACCTCATATGGATGCTGTGGAGCGAATTTTACAGTATCTAAAATCTGCACCTGGTAAAGGATTGTTGTTTGCTAATCATGGTCATGTAAATGTTGAAGGTTTTTCTGATGCAGACTGGGGAGGTTCAGCAGATGATAGAAGGTCTACCTCAGGCTATTTTACCTTTGTAGGAGGAAATTTGGTGACTTGGAGAAGTAAGAAGCAATCAGTTGTATCTAGGTCGAGTGCAGAGGCTGAATACAGAGGTATGGCACTTGGAGTAGTCGAACTTTTGTGGTTGAGACATTTATTGACTGATTTAGGATGTCCACCCACCAAACCTATGGACTTGTTTTGTGATAACAAATCTGCTATTGATATAGCACATAATCTTGTTCAGCATGATAGAACAAAACACATTGAGATTGATCGACACTTCATCAAAGAGAAACTTGAAGCGAAGATTATTAACTTTCCATTTGTGAAGTCCGAAGATCAGCTTGCAGATGTGTTGACCAAGGCTGTGGCAAATCGGGTGTTTTTGGACTCACTAGACAAGTTGGGCATGTGCGATATATATGCACCAACTTGAGGGGGAGTGTTGGTGTGAGTCAACACGTGTGATTATTGTGTAATTATTAGAATTAATTAGGTGATTTATTAATTCCTGTATTTTAGTTATAGGCCCATGTATATAAACCACTTTTAGTGGTCTTATTCATTAATCAGAAAATATATTGAAAACCCTAAACCTAAGCCTCCTCTGAACACTAATGGCGGTGAGTCTCAGATATTGGAAATGAAGTCAACGTTTTTTGAGCTAACTCTTAATGTTATGATGAGGATGATTGCTGGAAAACGATATTATGGGGAAAATGTGGCAGAATTGGAGGAAGCTAAGCGGTTTGAACAAATTGTGGTAGAGACCTTTCAACTGAGTGGGGCTACTAATATTGGTGATTTCATACCAGTTTTGAAGTATGTGGGAGTAAATGGGCTTGAGAAGAGGTTGGTGGTATTGCAGAGGAAGAGGAATAAATTCATTGAAGATTTGGTTGAAGAACATAGAAAAATGCAGAGTGACTCTGTTTCTGAACAGAGGAGCAAGACCATGGTGGATGTCTTGCTTTCCCTGCAAGAAACTGAACCTGAATATTATACCGATGAAATCATAAGAGGCTTGATGCAACTATGCAAGTAAGCTCTCTCACTCTCTCAATATCAAATAAAATTTAAAACTGTTCTAGTTCCAGTATTAAGGTTATACAGAATAATTATTCCTAATTACATATATGATTCACACTTCACAAATAACAATTGTCTTCAGGTGATGTTATCAGCAGGGACAGGTACCTCAGCTGGAACCATGGAATGGGCTCTATCGCTTTTGCTCAACAACCCAGAAGCCCTTCTAAAAGCCCAGACTGAAATTGATACCCACATTGGGCAAAGCAAGCTAATTGAGGAATCAGACCTTGCCAAGCTTCCCTATCTGGCATAGTGGCATCATAAATGAGACCCTTCGAATATACCCAGCAGACCCATTGCTGGTACCCACGAATCATCAGAGGACTGCACCCTAGGAGGCTTCCATGTGCCACGTGGAACAATGCTGTTGGTGAACATGTGGGCCATACAAAATGATCCTAACTTGTGGGCACAGCCTGAACAATATAAGCCAGAGAGGTTCCAAAAAGGGAAAAGAGATGGTTACATGTTGTTGCCATTTGGGGCAGGTAGGAGGGATGTCCTGGGGAAGGGTTGGCAATAAGGATTGTTGGGCTGGCCTTGGGATCACTGATTCAGTGTTTGGAGTGGGAGAGAATTGGTGAGGAGATGGTGGACATGAGTGAAGGGACTTGGCTCACCATGCCTAAAGCTCACCCTTTACTAGCAAAGGGCAGGCCACGCCCAACAATGCTGACCCTTCTTTCTCAACTCTAAGAATACCTGTTGGGCCGTTTGGGTTTGTCATTCCAAGTCATACACATTGTCTTCAAATGATATTAGATGTCAGACCTTATTGAACAAAATAAAGTGAGGCATTTATATTTGTGAGAATCTCATCTCTAGGTCTAGCAGGGATGACAACAATATTTCAAAGCTCAGAGGCAGTAGTGCTTGATCTGCAGGGCCTTTTCTTATTCTTTAAGACCAAAAAAGGAAACAGACATTGAAATCCATTTGGAATGAAAGAACCTAAAAACGCACAGCAGGAGCAAGAGAATCAACAAAAGAGAAGGCATGTGTTGTAGCATATTAACTTTATTAATCCTGTGGTTGTGGTGTGATATTCGACAACCTAGCTTAGGAAAGCAAGATGCAAGATGATCAATATTTTCCCTTGTTTGAATATGAGAGATCAATATGTTAGGGGACTCTAGGTTGTGTAGCTCTTTAATATTCGGGCCAACCATCAATACCATCTTTGACAATGTAACCTAGCTCATATCAGTTACAATGTTTCAAAACAAGTGCAAAAATATATTCATCGGATCCCTGCTTATCTAAAAAAGGAAAATGAAAGATTTGTTGATATGGCACCTCACAATTCACATCACCCTTTTTTATTCAGTAAGAGAATTATTAAGAGTATATTCCATAGTGTAAAGCCCTCGTTATTTATTGTCCATTAATTTTAGATGGAATGTCATAATTTTTCAATGGGAAAAAAAACATTTTTAGTCCATGTGTTTTACTCCGAAAACATATTTGGTTGTAGCTTCAAAATTCCACATTTAGTTGTTGTGTTTTATGTTTTTGCAATATGAGGACAATTTTAACAAACTCAAAATTTAAATTTTTGTTTAAAAATTAAATTGAATGTTACATACATGATTGTTTGTCATTTTTTAGTAAACTTCGCGAGTTTATTAGTTTAAATTTGAGAAAAAAATTTCATTTTGATTATAAAATTTCCTTAAATTACAAACAAATAAACAATATAAAACACAAAAATCAAATGCGGAATTTTGAAATCACAGAGACCAAATTTGTTTTTGGGGTAAAACACATAGACCAAAATTATTTTTGTTCTCTTTTTCAAAAATAAAAAAGGTTTCCATGTACTTATACTTCAGATATATGGTAAGTTGGATAAGATCGTTTGGTGCATAAGATATGATTGGATATGATAAACAGTTAAATTTATGTATATTCAAAGAAGAACATAAATAGTGTCTTATAACTTAGAAAGAAAAATATGGAAAGAAGAGAAATTATTTAATCCACCATTTTTGGGGAAATTGGAAGGAATAAGTCTCCTCTTATGATTAGTACATTTTAATACACCTTATTCATTTAAGTTAAAAAATTTTTCTTTAAATACACATAAATTTAGTCTTTTATCATATTCAATCATATTTTATATACCAAACCAAACGAGGCATAAAACCTCATGAATGTGTAAATTGAACAGTTGAACAGTGCGTGTCAATGTTTTGGCAAAAGGCACTAGTTTGCAGCTAAATTGAACAGTGCCTGTCAATGTTTTACTGGTGCATGAATGTGGCTGCGTGCCAAATGGCATGTGTTATCACCCATGACGAAAAGAATGGTGCTAATCCTCCTCATAGTCAACATACAGACTAAATGCTTTCTTAAGATGCCCAAAAGATAAATATTGATCTTTTTTTTTTTTCAAATAATTTCATCAGTAATATATTATTGGATATATAGATGTTGTGCACGTAAATACTAAATACCATCAACTGACGTAAAAGAAAGAAAGCGTCAGATTTACTTATTTCTAATTATGAACAACCATGATATATTGATATATATATATATATATATATATGGCGTGCGTGTCTTTTATTTCACTTTTATCACACAAGCTCCATCCGAGATAGTAGTACATTGACGATCAAGTCATGTTGTGTTGTGTTGGAGTCTGTATGATACCAAACAACTTTGATCATACATATTTAGTTAATCACATCTTAACTAATCATGTTGTGTTCAGGTCCATATACATTTATTATCACAACAAAAAAAAAAAAAGTTACATTTATCATGCACTATAATTCTAAGACGTGCAAAACCCGTCATCGGTGTACCAGACAGGTATACAATATTAAAATCTACTTGATTCATATATTAGGGGGAGAAACTTTAATTTCATAAGAATTTATACAAAACTAAATTTAAAAAAAAAAACAAAAATTTGTACATTTTTTATAGAACATTTGGTTATTTAAATGAGTTATTTACAGATAAATCAATAAAACTTTTAAAATTATAGAATCCTCAATATACTTTTTTATAATTTTATTTTATTCACAATTGACCAAAATAAAAATTGATAAATTGTAATAGATCAACAAACATATATTATCCTACATATTTAAATTTGTATCAGATTTATTTTTGGCTGCTACACGTCAAAATGGCTTAAGCTTTAGTTTTTAGATATTGAGCAATATGAGACTTAAATTTTAAGTCATAAGTTCTATAACTCAAATTCTAAACCCTAAATCAAAGCAATGACAACATACACATAAGTAATGAAAGAAATGAAATTGACAAATTGGTATTTTTCGATTTACTAAAATACATCATATCACCAAATGAATAGGATTAATCTTTTTGGGAAAAAAAGACCTACATGAGCTACTATGTAATTTTGAAATATTTTATTAATTTAAAATTACATTAAATTTAGATATTACCTGGCTTCTTTGTTATTGATGCGAATTGTTGTCTCCTAATTTCTTATTGAAATCAAGTAAAACTTTTTTTTCTTATTAAAGTGGTCGGTTTCGTTGTGTTTAGTGTTAATTTTGTATGCAAGCAAAAAAAATGGCTGATCATTAATATGAAAAATTAACAAATTAAAAATTAAAAGCTCTTTTTTAATTTTTCATACTAATTGACCGGCCATCCGCCATTTTTTCGCTTACGAAACAAAATTAACACGAAACCGATCAAGCCTAACTTTAATATTAATTTTTTCAAATTAACAAGAGTTTCCAAGTAAAAAATTCCAAAAAAATTGAACAAAAGGTAAACACCCATTTCATGACGTGGCAGCCTTTTATTCGCCAGAAGTTTATTACTGACGCAAGACCGCAACTAATATTATTTTCCTCGCCGACAAAAAACGACTATAAACAATAGCGCGAGCCTCAAAGGACACAAACAAGACGACGCAGCGCGGTTGGTCCGTCTATCCTCTAACGTCACTGACAGGCCGTAGTAGCTCACAATCCAACACTATCTCTACAGACAGTCCACCCCAAAACCAAAATAAACATAAATTTAAAAACGGCGGTACCGACCGATACGGAGTATATCGATACGACGATATCGACCATCACCAAACGATGAGCGCTCAATTGCGCGAAGACGACGTGTCGTCGGCGAAGCAAGATAGCGGCAAAGACGAAGAAGAGAACCGCTTGTTACAGCCGCAACAGTCGCTATCATTGTCGTCGTCGTCTCACGGGGACGACGACGATGAGGTGGCGTTCGAGGCGCGAGAGAAGATCCTGATCTTCGGCGACGGTGACGTGGACTCGGTCGACGATTCCGATGCCAGGGCGGTCCCGCCTTTTTCGTGGAAGAAGCTGTGGCTGTTTACCGGGCCGGGTTTCCTGATGAGCATTGCGTTCTTGGATCCGGGCAATTTGGAAGGGGATCTCCAGTCGGGCGCGATCGCCGGGTACTCGCTGCTCTGGCTCTTAATGTGGGCCACCGTAATGGGCCTGCTGGTCCAGCTGCTCTCGGCCCGGCTCGGGGTCGCCACGGGCCGACACCTGGCCGAGCTTTGCAGGGAGGAGTATCCCAAATGGGCCGGGCTGGTGCTGTGGTTCATGGCTGAGCTGGCACTGATTGGGGCGGATATTCAGGAGGTGATTGGGAGTGCCATTGCTATTCAGATTCTTAGCCATGGGGTTTTGCCGCTCTGGGCTGGAGTCCTCATTACGGCGTCGGATTGGTTGGTATTTTCTTTTTTAAGTCTTGATTCTGGGTTTGCTCTGCTGCTTCTCAATGCTTGTCCATTTGTTCTTGAATTCCTTGCCATAGTTTTGTTGATTTCAGTGCCTCATCAAGTGGAGGAGTGATTTTGCTTTTTATGAAGCTTGACTTTTTGGTTGGAAATTGTAATCCTTTGATTTTAGCTAGTTTTCTATTGATTGCAACTTTTTAGGCTATTTATTGGCACATGAGCTTAGTTCAAGTGGTATCTGATTGGGTTTAATTTCTGTGGGTTGACTTTAATCCTCAACTGAAGTAACCACCTTTTTTCTTTGGAGTGGGGCAGCAGGGGTCAATTGCATGAATTGATGCTAGTGTGCTGAGTTTCAATTTAAACTAAACTCCATTAAGTCTTAATTACAATGATCCAATGAATTGTGGTTGCCTGGTTGGTGATTCATGGTTCTGAATAACTTTTAGAAATCTATTCATTATCCTTGATTTGAAAAAATAAAAAGACTTCAAATTGCTTCACGTTAATTTTTTCGTCTTATAGACAATTTTCTCTTCTCTTCCATGGTGGATGGGCATGGGAAGTAGCTGGTCAAATTGGCCATTTTTGGAATAATTTGTTAACTAGGGATTTCTGTTCTCTCTTTCGTGTAACAGTTTCATCTTTTTATTTCTTGAGAACTATGGGGTGAGGAAGTTGGAAGCTGTTTTTGCGGTTCTCATAGCAACTATGGGTTTATCGTTTGCCTGGATGTTTGTTGACACAAAACCGAGTGGAAAAGAACTTTTAATGGGTAAAAATTGTACTTATTGTGCAAAGTAAATGTTGAATATAAGTAAACTGTATAATCCTTGGCTGTACTGATATGTATTTATGAACTTCCTCCTCCTTGCAGGTATTCTGGTTCCAAGACTTAGCTCAAGAACAATTCGGCAGGCTGTGGGAGTCGTGGGTTGTGTCATTATGCCACACAATGTATTTTTGCATTCTGCTTTGGTACAGTCAAGAAATATTGATCCCCACAAGAAAGGGCGGGTTCAAGAGGCACTAAACTACTACTCGATTGAGTCATCAGTTGCACTTTTAATCTCCTTCATGATCAATTTGTTTGTGACCTCTGTTTTTGCCAAGGGATTTTATGGTACTAAACAAGCTGAGAATATAGGACTAGTAAATGCAGGTCAGTTTCTTCAGGAGAAGTATGGAGGAGGGCTTTATCCAATTCTTTATATCTGGGGTGTTGGGTTACTGGCAGCTGGACAAAGTAGCACGATAACTGGGACATATGCCGGGCAGTTTATCATGGGAGGCTTCCTTAATCTTCGTTTGAAGAAGTGGCTAAGGGCATTGATCACACGGAGTTTTGCAATTGTGCCAACTATAATTGTAGCAATTGTTTTCAATACGTCTGAGGCTTCGTTGGATGTTCTGAATGAGTGGCTTAATGTGCTTCAGTCGATTCAGATTCCTTTTGCTCTTATACCACTTCTTACCTTGGTGTCTAAGGAGGAGGTCATGGGGGTCTTTAAGATTGGACCTGTTCTCGAGGTAAGTTAACTTCATTATTCTCTCTTTTTGGGCATACTGTTTTTGGCTTTCTGTAAACAGCCATAAATTTAGTTTCTTTTGTTGAATAACTTCAATCTATTGAATAATAACTAGTCATGGTTGATACTGATCTTGGATCGGTTCAAACTAAACAAATTCAAGTTTCATATCTGGAAGGACTGTTTTGGGGGGGGGGGGGGTGGTGGTGTTGTTAGGACCGTAGGAAAGGGGGGAGAGAACAAATACCCATTTCACTTTCAACTTCTGGTAAAACAGGTTTTTTATCTACAAGTATCCATTAGCAACTCATTTTGCATATTAAAAAAGAAAGATATTCAAGTATTGGAATCTAGAAAAGTAGAACCTATCACTGACAAGATCTGCTGCTCCATTTGGTATGTGGGTGGGGTAGGCCCGTGGTTCAGATGAGTTGACTTTCAAATAATTGAAAATATAAAATAGTAAGAAGCATAGCATTTTAGCTAACTTTCTTTTTTGAAAAAAATTATGTTGCAGAGAGTGGCATGGACTGTGGCTGCTTTGGTGATGGTGATCAATGGTTACCTGTTGCTGGATTTCTTCATATCTGAAGTTAATGGACTGCTGTTTGGTCTTGCAGTGTGCAGTGGCACGGCTGCATATGTAGCATTTATTATATATCTTGTTTCACGTAGTGGTGCCCTTCCTTCTACATTTTTGAGTTCACTGTCCAAGAGGTTTGCTGACACAGGTAATTGAATAAAAAAATCCATGTAATTTCAAGAAACTCTGAATATCAGAATTATACTGGTGTGGACCAAAGCAAGCCAGTTGGGCGCGATGGTTTTTTATCTGCTCTTTCATCAGTGAAGCATTCTTTCGACATAACTGTCTCTAACCTGGGTGCATATGTTAAAGTGAGTATACAAATTTAGACAAGTGAAAGCATTTGCTTTTTAACTGCACGCCTTTGCATTATGGAGCCACACAGAGTTATGATACATGGTTTGGTTTTTGATAACATAATGTATTCTTTTCTCCATTTTAGAGGTGAGGGACAAAGCATGGTTGCAACATGCAGATGAATTACTGTACTGTAAAGGATGTAGTTTACCCCTTCAAATTTTAGAAAATTAGAATAAATTGCTTTGTTATTCTTGAGGTAACAGTTTTATCATGTACCATAGTGAAACTGGTAAATGTTTACTCCTCTGAGAGGATCTGTTAATACAAAAAGAGGAAGTGAAGCTTGCAGAACTGTTTTGTTATGGCCTTTTATTTTTCTTATTTTTCAAATAATCTTTGTAGTTACTATTTATGGGTCCTTTTTCTTGGCATCCTTGTATTCTGAATTTCTGATATTGCAAACTTAATGATTTATTTAAAGTTGAATTTCATTAAGTTTCTTCAGTTTCATTAGTCACTGGCTGTAAGATTGATGCAGAACATGAGACCCAGTCATTGATGATTTGAGTAGCCAGGGCAGCCTACAAAGACAAGGAACATGATTGAATGAAGGCCTAGAATATCCTCACCAAGTACTTTGCACTGTAGGTGCACTTGGTTGGACCCACAAACGGTATTTGAATTGTTAGTACAAATGAGAATTAACTCAAGAGAAACCCATTGTTTTGGTGTCTGATCATAATGTAACCAGAGATAGAATGAAGCTGGACCTTTAAAAGGTTCACTAATCAATTTGATTATTTTCTTAACCATATCTTACAGGTCCTGTGTCTCACGAAGGGAGAAGTGAGAAGATAGGACACGTGAAACTAGGAAGAGACCCAGGTCAAAAAAAAAAAAAAAAAAAGGACCAAAAGCATTGGAGAGAAAAAAAATAAAAACATTTCCCTACGACTTAGATGAAGTAATTAATGCTATTTAAAAAATATTGGAATTTAAGAAGTGACAATTGTTAATTTACTTGTTTAGTATGAGTGTGTGACAATATAGAAGTCTTAGAATTTTGTATGAAAAAATGTGAACTTTGGGGTCGTAAATTTAAATTTTCAATTTCACTAAAATATGTGTTATTTTTAAAATTTCAATACAATAAAATATTGAGAGAAATGTGACCACCTTTGCCACCGCTACCACCACCCTATCTCCATCACCGGTCACCACTACAATCACTACCGTTGATGTTGTCGTCACCACCTTGCCATTAGCATCATTGCCAAAATTCATATCTCACCATTTCCAATTTTCCACCACCATCAAAGTTATTGGAACCATCACTCGCAGCATTCACCTTGCTCCCACTATTATGACACCCATCACCATCAACACTACCACCTCGCTCCCATAGCTACATCATATAGGAGGTACAAAAACACAATTGAAATTATGGAGACCAATATAATATTTGATTCAAACCACAAGGCTAAAACATAATTTCGGCTAAAATTATTGATATTTTAAAATTCCTCATGCAAACCCACCGTTAAGAAAATGAGAATAACTTACTTGTTTTTATCGTGGTATCATATTTATGACATGTTTATTAATTCGTAATCGGAATCAAATTCTTTCAAAATAAGAAGTTGAATTCTAATTATGAATTACTCATATGTTTACTAATTATATGGGAATAAAAACACAAGTGGGGCCTACATGATATTAGGAATTCAATTCCTTATTTTAGAGGAATTGAATTCTTGGGTGGAGGATGGTATTATGATTCCTTATTTTGGAGGAATTCAATTACTTATTTTTTTTTTTTCCATTATACCTTCACATTATTAACTAATTTATTTAGAACAATGGCATTTTAGTAATCAAATGCCCACATGATATCATTCATATTATGATTTTAGATAGTTTAATAAACATCTTTAATGAGAATCTAATTTCTCCTTAATCCAATTCTTCATCAATTCAATTCCTCATCAATTCAATTTCTGTTAACCCAATTACGAATTAGTAAACATGCCATTAGAAAGAGAGAAAGTGTGAGACAAATAGAGAGAGAGAGAAGATGCCACATGTTTCTATTACGGGAATAGATAAGTTATTCTCTAAGAAAATAATAAAATGAAATTTATATGAATAAAATTATTTGGACAATCTCAACTTATTAGATGTGGACCCACCCATGTGGGTCTCAAATTCTCAAGTTAATTACACTTACATTCCTTGAGATTTATCATCTTTTCACATACACTCCTGAGGTTCAATAATTACACATAAACCCCCTGAGGTTTTAAAACTATTACATATAACCCCCTATAGTGAGACAAAAATGATGAGAAATTATGTAAAAAAGCATGCTAAGGGATTAAATAGCCTAATAAGATTATTCAGGGTGTAAGGTCCAACCTGAATACAAATATTTTTTTTTATTTATTTTTTTTTCTTGTAAGGGGTTATATGCAACAGTTTTAAAATTTCAGAGGGTGTATGCGTAATTATTGAAACCCCAGGAGGTATATGTAAAAAAATAATAAATCTCAGGGATAAATCTCAAAGAGTGTAAGTGTAATTAACTCCAAATTCTAATTCCATAAACTAAGACCGTCAATTGACTCAATTCAATATGAGCCAATTGGTCAACGAGGGCCCATTCTTTTAGGTGACAGACATACGCCGCGTACACACAAAGGCCATTTCTTTTCTTCTCGCTTTAGTCGCATGAAAAGTTTCCATAAATTGCATGCAAAACTCAAAGCCCGAATGGAACTCTCTCTGTCCTCAGCCTCACTACCCATCTAAGACTCTCTCAGTCAAGTCTTTTCCAATCACATTCGAATTTCGAAGTCTTCCAAATAAACAAATTCCCCAAATTTACACCAAAACATAAATTTCTTCATCGATATAAAAATTAAAACCCCAGGCTCTCAGTCTCTCGTAAGCTCAAAACCCATTTATATACCTCCTCTCGCACACTCTCAGTATCCGTTTCTTGAGCAAGAATGGAGGGTTTCCGATATTTTCCAGACACGACGACGTCGCTTCGGATTCCTCAATCTCCATTGCCGGAACCTTATGCTCGAAGCTCCGTTCATTACCCTGTTGGAGAATCCCATTTTGATAAAACCCTAGAAGCTGCTTTTTCACTCCTCAATGTCTCGGACGGTAATGGGTCAGCGCTGAAATACCCATCAAACTGTCATGGGCTTGGTGGCGATGATTTTCTGCCATTTTCTTATCTGCCAAGAAACGACGAGTCGCAGAGTCTCAATGGGGTTCTTTGGCATATGGGTCTGCAAGATTGCTGGGTTGACTCTAATCCTGACGGCTCGGATGGCTTTCTGTCTAATTTGTATAAGCCTCTGAATTGCTTGTCTGTGGCTGATTTGCGTGGGAGGATAGCTTCTTTGGCCAAGGACCAAAATGGTTGTCGTTTTTTGCAGAAAGCAATGGAGGTTATGCCAAATGAGAAGTCAATTGATATAATATTCTTGGAGGTTATAGAACATGTGGCCCTTTTGATGCTTGACCCTTATGGGAATTATGTTATTCAGAAGCTTGTGGAAGTGTGCAGTGAGGAGCAGAGGACCCAAATTCTCTTAACGTTGACCAAGAATGATTTTCAGCTTGTTAGTATTTGCCTTGACACTCGTGGGTATGGTCGGTGCCTTACTGTTGTTTGTATATATGTGAAGAAATAGTAAAGTTCTAAGATTGCTGACCAAATTTTGATTTAATGGCTTATATTATTGTATTTCTTGTGTCAGGACTCGCTCTGTACAGAAATTGTTGAAGCATGTTACCACCAAACAGCAAATCTCTCTGATTATGAGAGCTCTAAGCCCGGGTGCTGTTGCATTGAGTAAGAACAGTAATGGTCAACATGTCATCGAGCATTGCTTAAAGAATTTCTCTGTTGAAGACAATAAGGTAATGGAAGCTCTAAGCCCTGTCCTGTTTTGGCGATTTGCAATTATCATTGTATTTTGTTATGCTACTCTTACACGTTGCATTTCGAGTTGATGTTTTGTCAATTCTGTTAATGTCATTTACATTATCAGTTATAATTTGTAACAGTTACTTCCTTGTAGCGCATGCTTTCAAATGATTGTGTGTCTTCATGCTAGTTACCGAGGCCCGTACTCATTCAGATTAGCACTTGAATTTAATTGTTGAATTTGGCACTAACTTTCTCTCTTGATAGTGTAACACATTGTGAATTTCTTTTAGTGGTTATTGTTGACTTTGTATCTCTTTTGACATGGAAATTGATTGAAGTCTCTGGAGTATACATATCACAATATGCTATATGGTTAACAAACATGAATCTTGGCAAGGAATTGCGTAAGCATTTCCAGTTCATACACTATTATGCCATATGTTGAGTTTAATGAAATTAAAGCTGCTATATGCTCTACATGTGTAGGTTTTTTTGTTGTCCTGACAGCTATAGGAGGCTCTATAATTCCTGATTTGTAGCTCTATCCCTGACGGATGGTGCCCAGCAAGACCCCATTCAGTACTTTCTCTTGGTCTATAAATTTATGATTTTAAGACGATCCACAGCTTGAGTGAAAAGCTGGAACTTTAGCCTATTAGCCTTTGAAAGCTGGAAACATATCATCCATGCAACTGAAATTAATCGGCTATTGCACCATGTCCTGTTGATTAGTGTGTCTTGTCTTTGTAGTCATTGTACAGGTAAACTGTTGATAACATAGTTTGGAGTTTTTCTTTGTAGTCATTGTTGGAATTTATTTTTCACTGCAGACCAGGACTAGTTTGGAACCTGGCTTCCATCCTACTAGAACAACCAAACTTTTAGGCTTATTCTTTCTAAAGTTTTCTATAAGGCATGTGGATTTTCATTTCCAAGAATCATATAATGAGTTATTGCAATTGAAAGTTGTTTTGATTATTATTTTCAATGTCTTTTCAATTTTCACATTTATTCTCTCATCAATGGTCTTCATCTATAAGATCTGGACAAAAACATAAGGTCTTTGTCTTCCACATCATACTTTCTGATGTATAAACAGAAATAGTGTACCTTTAATTGGTTTGACTTGTACTTGTAAGTAATATTTGACTGACATCAAGTTCAGAAGTGTCTTCATTATAAAAACTTCAATGGAACCACTAGCTTTATGATTTGTAAGCTCTTCCCAGTCTTTTCAATTTAAAATATCCTCACTACGACATCATTTATAACCTGGCATGAATAATGAAGAGATCATACTAGCTGATAAAAGACCTATCTTTCTATGTTACAACATCATTTTAGAAGCTTTTGTTAACTAGTTCTTGAATTCACTTTCCCTCAATACAATGTATTGGTTCTTGATGTTCTGACTGAATTTTTCGTTGGCAGTATCTTCTGAATGTGGTGGCTGACAATTGTTTTGGAATTGCAAAGGATAAAAGCGGTTGCTGTGTGCTACAGCAGTGTGTTGAATACTCTCAGGGAGAAACCAGAGATCGTCTGGTTGCTGAGATAATAGCAAAAGCATTAGTCCTATCAGTAGATCGTTATGGGTTTGTTCCTAAGAAACTTTATCCATGCTTTTCTTGCATCTTGGTCATGATCTTTACTCGATGTTCTTTTTTCTATTTTTCCTTATACCCTAGCAACTATGTGGTGCAACATTTGTTGGGATTGAGGATACCACAAATCACCGCAAATCTTCAGAGACAGCTTGAAGGGAGTTATATGTCTCTCTCCTGCAATAAGTATGGTAGTAATGTTGTGGAGAAGTGCTTGTTAGAGTCAGGAGAAGAACAGTCTATGCAAATCATTTTAGAGTTGCTTAAAAGTCCAAGCATTCCAATGCTTCTTTTGCATCCATTCGGAAACTATGTCATCCAGACAGCATTGTCGGTTTCTAAGGTTAGATATTCTGGAACCTCTATATTAGATACACAAGTTATAAAACTCCCTAAACCATTGAGATGCTTAGGTTGAATGGTCTCTGGGTTTGGATCTTTGACTAACCAATTTGATCATCTGATCATTGTATATATGTGTTGATCTATTTGGTATACGTACCATTATTTTCAAACGAATTTGTAACTTATGCTGTGTCAGTAAGGTGGACCTGTGTTCGGATGTTTTCACTAGCCCATATTATTTCAAATTACCTGAGGTCATGATTACCCAAGCTCTCTGTCTGTAAACTTTGGGGGTATATGGTCATCAAGTGAAGGCAGCGTTTATATACATATATATGTGTTTTCAACATAATAGCGTTTGGTGAAAATTTAAAATGATAAGATTTTATATATTTTTTAAGTTATCATCTAACATTTTGATGTTGTAAGTGGACTGAAGATTAAAATATTGAACTGCCTCTGTAGCTGTGAAATCGTCTTTTGATATGTCCTCTTGTCTCTCAGGCGTGGATTTCGAGTAAGCTCCAATGGATTGGTTTTGATTTCTCATTTATTGCACAAGAGCAGTTTAGCATCCATCAAATTCTACTAACTCTTGTTAAAAAACACTCCCCAATCATGCACAACAATTATTATGGGAAAAAGGTACTAGATTGGCGTAACAGGAACTTGCAACATTGATAGACATGTCCAAATACAAGGTATTTTGTTGTTTCTGTTTTTCTGTCTCATTTGAAATTTGGATGATTTCATTTACTCACTGTTCTATTCTGCCAGTACTTTGTAGGATTTTCTCCCCTCTACTTTTCATGCCACTTTTCTAGGGATGTAAGGATTTGCTTAATGAACCAAGTGGATAATCTGCAGCTGGATAGGAGCTAACTTCACTATTGGTTTCGTTCTAGTGTACCCGAATTGTATGGTACCAAGATGATATTGAATTGGATTCATAACACTTTTTGCATGTGCTCGTGCACAAAAGTGTTGGTGGGTAAAAAACTCCTGTATTGGTGGGTATGGTAGAAGAATCCTCACTTTTGTTGTATTAATTTTTGTCAAGGGGATCAGAAAGGGATGGTACAATGTTTGTTGTTAAACTGTAGAGTTTTGTGATATTCCCCTGCCGATTGTTATACTCAGTGTTGCATTAACCAGAAAGGCAATAACTATGTTGAAATCGTTTCTGAATTTTCTTCTCTGCTGTAATTTTGTTTGTTCTTATGACAAAGGGGTTACGACTTACGACCATTAAAGAAATGGTGGAAACCAGAAAGGGTAACTCTATCCTGTATGAATTACTTTCTTGATGCTGCTGAAATTTAAATCCAATTGTTTAGCATTGAGGGAATTTTCCATTCACAAATTCTAAATAAAATATTTAGTAAGGTTTAACTTTGAAATTTTGTTTGCCCTTTGGTGAATAATTGTTTCTAGATATATTGATCAAGAGTTCAACTCTACATAAGGGCTGGATAAGGCTTTTCTGTCTTCTCCCAAGAAAACATTTTCTAACAAAAACTATAAAATTCTTCTTCTCTTTTTTGTTTAAACAATAAACTAATAAAATCCTTTTAAGTCCGAAATAACGGATGTTTTTCCCTTTAAGCATAAATTAATTTCTAAAACTAGCAAAAAAATAAAAGATCTTGAACTAAAATTGTTTTCTGCCCTAATTATTTTTTATTGCTGAGCATCTAAAAGCTTTAAAAAAATCTATTAATTTTGATATTCGACAAAAGTGAGTATATAGCAAAAATTCTAAGATTTTTTTCTCACTCTTCCTGTTTCAAGTCATTCAACCATTGACTTGACGTGTACTACCTGGCCAAAAAAAAAAAACCATTGACTTGACGTGTCGCTTTCCAATTAGCTAGTTTTAGCGCCTGTTAATCCAATAGCCGCAAATCGATGCGCGAAAGGCCGAAAATCGAAATCTATATAAACGTTAAAAAAAAAAAGAAAAAAAAAAAGAAAGGACAATTCATTATTCAATCGTGGAGCACTGCACAGAGGACTTTTCTCAGGTCCTCTGGTCCTCTGCGGAGTCGCGAACGTCAAACCTCACCACCTCCTCCTCCGCGCAGTAGGCACCCATGGCTCGGACCTTGGTCTTTCTCATTTACTCCATCGCATTCAATCTCTGTGGCGCGTTTGCTTCAGCCTCCGACGATCACCGCCGTCCGATGATCCTTCCTCTCCATCTCTCATCCCCTAACGCTCCGAACCACCGGCGAGCCTTCGACGGCCGGCGTCTCCAGAGATCGGACCCAAACGCTCGCATGAGACTCTACGACGACCTCCTTGCCAACGGGTTTTAGTTTTATTCTCTTCCCCAACTTTCCCTAATTGTCCAGCTTTGATGTTTCGAATTGTACTGAATGGAAGGTTCTGGAACTTGGAATTTGAAACAGGTACTACACGACGCGGCTGTGGATTGGGACACCGCCTCAGAAATTCGCTCTGATTGTGGATACGGGAAGTACAGTGACTTATGTGCCTTGCTCCGACTGTGAACAGTGCGGTACGCATCAGGTTCGGCTTTGTTTCCATGCATACTTATGAAGTTATACGCCTAAATTTTGTTCAGTGAGCTTTTACTGGTTTATCATACATTCATGTTTTTTCTTTCAATTTTTTGTCCATCTAGTTTTTGCAGTTAACTTCACAATTAAATATAATTACATCGAGGAATTTGTCGAGTGCCATTTAGGATTGGCGTGAGCCGATGCGTGATAAAAGCTCAATAATTGTCTACTGCACTTGATTCAAATTCTGTATTAAGTTTTGCTTTCTTTTTAAGAACTAGAAGGTAGGGACTAAAGAATTCGAAATCACATTCAGTAGTTCTGCTGTTGTTTGGTAATAGTTTAATTAAAAAAAAATAGAACAAAGGAAACCTGTTTTTTTTTTTTTTTTTTTTATGGGAAAGAAAAACTTAAAACATAAAACCTTTTGGTATGAAAAAGAAAATCTATCGAATGGGTTCTTAGTTCTTTCTTTGTTTGAGCTGCAAAAATCCTGTTTTTCTTCTTCTTTTATTAATCATTCGGCCATCAGAGGGTGGAGGGATTATTCGACTTGTGTGTAAAGGTTTTAACTTTTTTCATTTCAGATCCTTCCTCTACCTTGACGTTATTAGTAGTAGCTCATTTGTCTGGGAAACTGTTGTTGTTATGCAGGACCCTAGGTTCCAACCTGATTTATCCAGCACGTACCAACCGGTAAAGTGCAATATTAATTGTAACTGTGACGAGAAAGGAGCTCAATGCACTTACGAGCGGCGGTATGCTGAGATGAGCTCTAGCAGTGGCGTGCTTGGTGAGGACATCATTTCTTTTGGCAATGAAAGTGAACTTGTGCCTCAGCGTGCTGTTTTTGGTTGTGAAAATATTGAAACTGGTGATCTTTACAGCCAACGTGCTGATGGCATAATGGGCTTGGGTCGCGGTCGGCTTAGTGTGATGGATCAACTTGTTGACAAGGGTGTCATTAGTGATTCATTCTCACTATGTTATGGAGGGATGGGTGTAGGTGGGGGTGCGATGGTTTTGGGTGGGATGAAATCTCCCCCTGATATGGTATTTACACGTTCAGATCCTTTTCGCAGGTGCATACTTCTATAATACCATTAACTGCAAGTTTGTTTTTTCTGAATAATGTATTTTGGGCATCTCACACACATACTTTAGTTTTGGGATGGCAACAGTCCATATTACAATATTGAGCTGAAGGAAATACATGTGGCTGGGAAGCCTTTGAAGTTAAACCCGAAGATCTTTGATGGAAAGCATGGAACTGTCTTGGATAGTGGAACTACATATGCTTACCTTCCAAAGGATGCTTTTCTTGCATTTAAGGATGCTGTAAGACTTCATATTTTGAGTTTCATCCTCTCTTTGTTTTAACTTTTAATACATTTAAAGTCAAGCTTAATTTGATACCTATCGAAAAGTTCAATTGGTCAAGTTCATATGTTTTAATAAGAAAGGTAAAAGTAAAAGGTGGTTTTATTTTTTTACAAGGAAAATAAAAATGCAGCTGTTTATTTGAGGAACAAATTTTTTAAGTGAGCTTAGTTCAGTTTGCAATCCTTCTATATTACTGTATACCCAAATTGAACAATCAAGTGATGGTAAGTTATTCTTTTGGATAATGTGCAGATTATGGGGAAAATCCAATCCCTCAAACAAATTCATGGTCCTGACCCGAATTATAAAGATATTTGTTTTTCAGGTGCTGGAAGGTAATTCCTGTGGAAAACTTGCTTAACTTGATTTTTACGTGTCTTGATTTACTTTTGGCTTGGTTTTTCATCAGAAAGTTTAACTTGGGATTGTGCTTTAGGGATGTCACCCAACTATCAAAAGTTTTTCCACAGGTTGATATGGTATTCAGCAATGGACAAAAATTATCACTGTCTCCAGAGAACTACTTGTTCCCGGTAATTTGATTATTTATTGTTCTTGAATATGTCTTCTTGAAATCATTAAGGACCCTTTATATGGTTGCAAATTTTCAAAATGGTTTTGAGGCCTATAATTCAAATTTTTTTAAATCTATAATATTGTTAAGAGAATTCTCTTTTCAATTGTCATATAGGAAATGTGAAATATACTCAATTATTTAAAATAACTTTAATAATATATTTGAAAGTTAAGAATAGTTATTCGAGTATGGTTATTAACCATAACTTCATTTCTAATCTATTTCAACTCTCCCTCTCATTTTCTTTTTCCAAAGAACCCACTTCCATCTCGCATACATCTCTCTCTTTCTACTCTAACTCCCATCACATTGCAAACACAACACATGTGTGTGATCCTTGTAGTCTTTGTTAAACATGCACATGTTGATGCATTGTTTTCTTCTCTGTTTTGTTGGTGCCCTTGTTCCTCTAAAAAGCATACAAAGGTTAGCGGTGCTTATTGCCTGGGAATTTTTGCAAATGGGGATGCGACTACTCTTTTAGGAGGTATGTGACATTTTCAAACTCTCTCTCTCTCTCTCTCTCTCTCTCTCTCTCTCTCATGTTGTTATGTTTTCCTACAATTTCTTATGTACAATCATGGCTTGTGTACAAATTGAAAGTAACAAATCCCTCGCCATTCTATGCCCCAAACATGTCCATGCATTTGCACAATTGCAAAGGGGGTTTAGCTCACTTTATGTTTGTTGGATTGTACAGGAATTGTTGTACGCAATACCCTTGTGACATATGATCGGGCAAACAGTAAGATTGGCTTTTGGAAAACCAATTGTTCTGAACTATGGAAGAGATTGAATTATGGTGATGCTCAGCCCCCACCACCATTAGCTTCCAACAGCCAGAATACAAGTGCACGTTCTCCTAACATTTCCCCAGCTGGATTGCCTCAAACTGTTCTTCCAGGTTGAGTGAGTTGCAAGTGTTCAATGTCCCTTTATGATGCTTTCAGATTCAAAAACATAGTTATCAGACCATATTGGACATTGATCCAAAATAAGGGACAGGTCATTAGTTCATTGGTACAATATCAGGTTGATGGATGAAGAGCTGGATTTTATGAAAAATGGACAAAATAATAGCATCTGTGAATGTAAAAAAGGAAGACTCTTCTGTTAATGTTATGTCTATTCAAACTTAATCATGTGTGTACTAAATTCATGAGTGCAATATGGTAGTAAGTAAACGTGGTTCTGCAAAACATAGTGGGTTCAAGTCATGGTTGTGACTAATATTTTTTTAAAGGCTCTGCTCAGACCTTCACTTGTCTTTTTTCTCAAAACTGCCACTTTAGCTGATCCTTTTTATAACCCCCTTTTTGTCTATATCCATTCTGTTAAAATATACTAAACCAGATTACGATCTGGATCATGTTTTGGTCTGACTGCCAATCAGTCTGACTCTGGTAGCTATGATTTAAACCACTATTGTTTCTTAGGTTGTTAGTGCTGGACATATAATTTTTCAGTTAGTGAATTTCTTACACAAGCATTGTGCTTTTAGGTTGACTCATTTATAATTAAGTTATTCAAGTCAACATTTTTCTCAATACACTCAAGTAGTTATAATGAAACAAAAGGCTTAAAAATGATGCATAGGAATATAGGTTAACCTCATGCTCTTGCCATGCATTTCAAACTTTCTTTCCCTCTTCAACTTTGGCAATTGTCTTTGATAACCGTCTCAAACATTTGATATGCAGGTGAACTTCAAATAGGACTAATAAGTTTTGATATGATGCTCAACATCAACACCTCTGTGAAACCCAACTTAACAGAACTCACAGAATCTATTGCCCATGAGCTGGAAGTTGATATTTCACAGGTATAGTTGAACTATTTTATCTTGGAGTTTAGGTTTACTGAGCACTACTATACTGGAAGAATATTCTAGTTCATAGGTTGGGTCTGTGTTGCCCTAACCATGTAGCATCTTCTTGTATGGTAGTGTTCAATTACGCATAAGCTCAAGTATGGCATCAAGAATTTAACATCTAGCTCTAACTAATGAATCGAGAGAAAAGTACTCTAACCTCCGCTAGGTATCACGATATTAAAAAATAGTAAAGGCTATCAAGTCTTTCTTTGTGCTGTGGATTTGGGTTGGTTGGCTCTCTTTGACTTACCCTTTTGTGGGTTAAAAGAGGTTCTCACGAGTATTAAAGGCTTGAACTTGGGGTCATTTTTCTTGGTCCTTAACCTGCTCTAACCCAACCAATTGCCACCTTTAGTGAGCTTTAATACCTCCCCTTCCTGTGTGCCATTATTGCTTAATATTACTTGCTTTTGTATATCTTGGATTAAATTAACATCCCAACACCAATTCTTTTTCAGGTCCGCTTAATGAACTACACCCATACAGGAAATGATTTTCTCGTTAGATGGGTCATCTTCCCTGCCGAATCTGCCAATTGCTTTTCTAATACCCAAGCAATGGTAATAGGACTTCTGGTGCCAGAGTACTTGTACTTGTAATTGGAGCCTTTTCCACATGCTGACTACAGTGTTAACCTAGTTCTTATGTAATATTGCAGGGCATAATCCATCGCTTAAGGGAACATCATATGCAGCTTCCAAAGAAATTTGGAAGTTATCAGCTGGTCGAATTGAAAGTTGAGCCTCAAAGGAAGCAGTACGTTATTTTACCTTTATTTGTCCTTTTGTTTTCTCACTCTTTGGAACTGCTTCTCATTTCTTGCAATCTTATTCTGATCACTGGAATCAAGCATAGTCACAGGCTAGTTAGAAACATAAATGACCGGAAAGTTGATTATATTGATTTTTTTATTTTTTTTATTTTGGGGTGGGGGGTTTAACCAGTTTAACTTTGGAATTTTGCTGCAATCTTCTATGCAAATGATTTTCATTTTTAAATCGAGTTGTTTTGGAGAATTTCAGGTCGTGGTGGGAGCAACACTCTTGGGCGGTGGCAGTTGGAGTCATAGTTACCTCGGTTCTCGGATTATTAACATTAGGGACATGGTTACTTTGGAGATATAGATGGCGAGAGATCATTCCTTATGAGCCTGTTGGTGCCATTGTTCCTGAGCAAGAGCTTCAGCCACTTTAAATAAAATAATTTATGTGGCTGTGTAGTTAGACTTTCTTTGACTTGCTGTGGAGATACTGTTTTAGACAGCTCCAAAACTGTACACATATGGGTGCATTGAAGCTGAACATTAAGAGGAGATAGAAATCTGACCTCTGATAGCCAGTTACTGTACAATGAGAGTGCAGTATAGGAAAGTGGACAGACAAATAGGTGACAAATACACATGATTTGTTCAACATACTGTATAAGGTCTGTAGATCAAGTGATATACGGTGTGTTCTTGTATGGAGAATTTTTTTTATTGGCGTTCGCAGGCTTAATTTAATGGCTTCCCATCAACCAAAAGAAGATGGAAAATTTCAATACCATATGTCAGTTTACACCAGCTAATATCTGATTTGCATATTATATTTTCTTTGTTTTCTTTTAGGGACGGTTCAGGTCCTTTAGGGTTATCGATACTTGGGTTTATGTCCAAGTCTTCGTTTATTAAATTTTAATGATTTTATCACCTCTGACTGTTTCATGAAGTGAAGTCAACACATTGGATCCGGCGTAAATGAACAGCACTAGTTCTTAATTCATACCACGTTAACTGGGAAAATTATAATGTAACCAAAAAATTTATGAATGCAAATAACATAATCTAAATGACAACGTAAATGATATGGGTCCTATTAATAAATGATAAGAGCTCGAACAATAATTACATGTTGTACCCTATCGTATTTGATGATGTGATACACTCCCGCCTCCGGTTTGGAATTGTAATTACTTTTTTTTTTAACTGTAATTGATATGTAGTGAGAATTTGTTGTGAGAGTTATATTTCGTCCTTGGAGGGTAAATCCCAGACTTTGCTTTGCGTTTAAAAGTGGCAGCCAGATAGATGGTGTCCTACACACCTACAGTCCAAAGAGGGCAACTGCAGCAGTAGATCTGATCATGGTTTAATGTTGAACAAGGCAACTGGATCCCCTATACGTACGCAATTTTTAAGGCTGACTCGGTGGGACATCTATGCTGCATGCAAAGTGGAACCAAGGGAGAAAAATAGGGGCAGAGAGTGTGCTTAAATTACTCAAAACAAGGTAAATGAAATTATTTCTCACCATATAAGTATATAACACGCAATGTCTGAAACACGGAGAAAAGCAGTGAGAGCAGAAATTATTTGTTCCAAAGACTTGAAACTTGAGAGTTGAGAGGGGGAAGAAAAGCGAAATGTTTGAGATCGAGATGTTGCAAGGGGAGTGACGTGGCATGTATGTGGCAATGAGTCATGGGACTGTCAAGTGGGTCTCATATGTGCTTGGGGACCGCATGACAAACATAGTGATAGTGCCTGTGAAGACGACGTACAAATGTGCAATGCATGTGAATATATATAACCCCCTGCATTAAAATTAAGAAACCATTTCATTTCGACCACACGCGTTGTTCGTCCTCCCTCGTCCATCCACCAACCCACAAGCCCACAACCTAATTATGCACCTCCAACCCCTAATTAAATTAATAAATTACAAAAAAAAAAAATGTTTATCTATAATTAACTAAGAGAAACATTATTTGTGCTTTCTTAAAGTAACAAAAACGTTAGTACGTTGGCGTTGTCCTTTTTGTTTTGTTGCTTTGTTGTGTAATAGTCGCTAGTGTTTTTTCTTTGTAAACTTGTTCTTTGCTTTTGGGTTTGTTTAATGAATTGATGTTTTCTTGGCCAAAAAAAAAGTAACAGAATTTTACTGAAATTTCAATCTTTTTTGCTTATTGAAATGCGGAAGAATAAGTGGAGTATGAATAGCGTTTTCCTTGACCAATTCTCAAAAGATTTTCCTTAAATTGGAAGTTCATGAGAAGCCATTACTTAGGATCTACCGCCATTTATGGAAAAATAAAGCACATTTACACATAATTAAGACATAAATCGAATTAATTAATAAGAAATACCACAGTACAAGACGGACCTTCGCTTATTCACTTGATATTTCAACTTGTATGATCGAAACAACGAACCAGCTGTATACATATATATATGAAATACGACATATCAACTTCTGTTAATATGTTTTATGTCCGAGACAAGACTGATCAAATACACAAATACTGAAATACCAAGACGTACAAGGGATTAAAGGAACCAGTACGTAGTAGCACAGGTAGCTGCAGTATGAATTAATTGAGTAATTAATTAAGGGCACTTGGGCTTGCCCTTAGAGTTTTTGAGGTCTGCGTAGCAAGGGCACTCGTGCTTGTTTCCATAAGTCCCTGATGGAACACACTGGCATTTCTCGCAGCAGATTCCGCAGTACTTTAGGCACCGATCCTGCACACTTGCTTTTGAACATCTCACCGCGCACTTTGAGTCGCACAAAGCTGCAACCAAACCGAACCGAACCTTAATGAAGACAATAGTTGATAATACTAGAAACAAAAAAGCGAGAAAAACAAAACAATTAACATGGCGAACCCAATTACACACAGATCAGTTAATTAATTAGTCGTCATGGAAATTATAACTTTTTTTTAGGGTATGTGTATCGTACGTGAACCAGCCATTGTGGGCTCCAAGACAGAGGCGCTGAGAACAAGGCAAACGAGCACGAATGTTGCAAAGACGAGCTTCATTTTCGTTGGCAGGAAGAGAGATTGAAGACGATGATCATGAAATTAAGAAAAAAATGATGTGTGTTTTGTGTGGATTGTGTATTGTAATAGCAAAGGGAAACGTTTTGTGGGTTATTGAGATGGAGAGTAGTGAGGGGTATTTATAGCGAGCCCGGTAGGTGAAGGGTTAGGAATGCGTTATTAGTGTGCAGATTAAATTACTATCAACACGTAGATTAGAAGCATTAAAAAATTGGAGATTATTAGAAAAATAAAACTTAAATATCATATTACAGACTGTAATTAAGCCTGTAAGGTACGTGGTTTTGGTGGTGGCAAACTTGGGAATGGCTTTAGCTTTGGATCCACATACAAAGACTGTGTATGAAAACTTGAATTGGATCGATATATAGTAACCCTTTTTTGTTGGCTTTGGCTTGGATAGTACATTTTTAGAAACTCTTCCAACAAAAATACATAAGTGAGAAGAACGCACAAATTGAAATAGCCGGGCTCCACACGGCAAAACCAAATAAATGAAAGAATGCTATTACATGTATATATTTATGTGGAAAAGCTACTTTAGTCTATTTGATGACCATGGCCAAAAAAAGTCTATTTGATGAGTGTCATTCATACTGCTTTATTAGCTATATCCTATATAGAGGGCCCTTCCAATAAGGGATCTCTCATTTAGTGTTAAATGAGGGATCCCCTTGTGTGGCTCACATGGGTCGTTTTGTGTTAATCCGAACCGTGCATTTTTTACATCTTCATTGATAGATCATCCCTGCAAAAAATCAGCCAAATTGGAAATCGTTTACTCGTTCTTTTAAGTGGTCAAAGTTTAAAATAAATGGACGAACAACAAATTCCTCTATAAACACCTAAACTTTGACCGCTTAATCGAACGGGTAAACGATTTCCGATTTGGCTGATTTTTTGCAGGGATGATCTATCAATGAAGATGTAAAAAATGGACGGTTCAGATTAACACAAAACGACTCGTGTGGGCCCCACAAGGTGATCCCTCATTTAACACTAAATGAGGGATCCCTTATTGGAAGGGCCCTCATCCTATATATATGTTCGAAAAGCTCTCTCATACAAGAAAGTCTTTGATGATTCGTTTGCCATACTATATGGTATATGCTACCAACATTAAAAAGAGTTTATTCCAATTGATTTCGTGTTAATTTGGACGATAACATAAACTGTAATATTCTTCTTTCTTACTTTCTTGGTTGGTGTATATGGACACCTAAGAAGCAAAGTCACCTAACCTATAATCCTAAGCATGCACCTTGTTAATGAGTAGGAAGCTAGTTTAATTCCCACTATGAATTTAAATAGATGGTTCCAGAAGACCCTCCAAACCCCAAGGGCAATGTAGAAAGGAAAAAGGGAGGCATAGCTTTAGGCCTTTAGGTAATTAGGTGCACTGTGCTTGGCGCATTGCCATCAAAGGAGGATGGTCGGCCCCGTCTTTTGCCACTTTTGGTATGCCTTGTCACGTGACCTGTCGGTTTAAAACTTGCCTGTTACCAACACAAGTCAAATACAGTCAAAACCCTCCCTGCATCTTCTTGCCAACCCTATTTGGGTTTTTCTGTTTTTTAAAAATAAAAAAGATAATATCGATCTCTTTAACAAAAATGGAAAAACCATTAAATTATAAATCAATTTGAAATTAACAAAAAGGGCCAACCTGAAAACTCCATCTACGTATGACTGGTTAAATCTGGAGTACTGCCATTAGTGGTCCTTATATTGTTGATTAATAGGGTAGGTAGTTGACTACTTAATTAAATCTTAATGGATCGAGTAGTGTTTCCAACCTTGCAACACTTAGCTGGCCTGAGGCTGACTCCAAGTACTTGAGCTTAAATGCAATGTAAAAGCCTACCTGAAATTTGAAAACGTACAAGTTTTCCGGCCAGCCATATTGGTATGTTTCTATTTTCTAGGGATGAATCACATTCCACAATAATAATAACACATATATTACGTTGTTAAATTGTTCATGAATTGCAAATTGAAACAAAAATCTATCTTAGTAATAGTCGAAATTAGCCGGTACTTTAATAACATATCAGATTATTTGACAAATTTGTTTTCCTCAAATGATTGGATATTTTTACTTCTAAGAAAGATATATGTATGGCAGTCCCTTCCCACAAGGTACTATACAATTGCGTGTGGGCTAAGTGGTCCATGCCCATAAGGCAAGGAATCAATATTATCAAATACTGGTGTAGCAAGGTTCCAAGCAGACAAGGGCTCTCCTGGGAAAAGAGTTTATTCTTGCACACTGGCATCTAGCTAGTACTGGGGCTGGAGCCCAGGTAGGGTCGGCTCTAGAATGGTCACAGAATGTGGCAATTGGCCCAACAGCTACATCAGTACATGCATATATATCATATGCCAGAGCAGCAAGTATTGACCTATTCACTACCAAATATATATATTGTGTTTCTAGTTTGGATGTATAGTTAATAACAACATACAATTGGATATATATATATATATGTTGATATCTAGCATTTCCAGCTAATTAAGTCTGTCTTTTCATGACAACAACCAAAAAAGAAAAAAAAGGAAGCAAAAAATTAGAAAATTGGTCTTCCAACTTGGGCTTGAACTGTGGGAACTGAAGAGTACTGGTTAGCACAAACTAGCTAGCTATATGGAATCACAATCACCACCTGAACAGTGAACACTGTTTAAAAAACAGCACAAAATTCGGGGAATTGTTGCTTTCTTGCCAATTTATTAGAGATGAATGACCACCCAAATAAGGACATTAAACTGTGGTGGTCCGAACATGTGTTTTAGCATAGTAATTAGTGCCAAGCTTTAGGACTCTAATTAGGAGTTGGGACAAATTGTATACACTTCTATAATCCTAGAGATCATGGACTGATTAAATGGGTCATGACCCTTAACCCATAATGATTTGGGCCCTACTCATATCACGTTTGGGCTTCCGTGATTGTAAGACTTTGAGAAGGCCCATTAATGTTCGCGTGGTTCTAATACATGATTGCTTGTGCAATTTGCCCTTGTTAATGCACCAATAAAAGAGTTGTGTTCTTCAGAGGTGCCACAAAGAATTTTCAACAGAAAAGAAACAAAAAAGTGTACGTGTCTGTTAGAATAATTGGTAAACGTCTGTACCAACTACCTAGCTTGGAATAACTTTTGAAAATTATAGATTTATAGTATAGATTGACTAATAATAATTCTTTGAGTCCCAAATTTTCAGCAGCATGCAGGCCTTAATTAACATAATTTCTTTAATCATATAAATAATTCAACTAGCATTACTCATTTAAAATAGAGTCAATGAAAATTTATGAATTCTCTTCAATGTACAAGGACGATTTGAGAGTGGGCAAATTAGGCAATTGCTTTGGACTTTTAAATATTTTAGAGCCAGTGGTGCACTAGTCAAACTCTAACAACACTATTGGATTCTCAGTTTCTCACTTAATTTGCAGTTCAACTTTCAAGTTTCAATCAATGCCGTTTTAAACGGGAATGTCAAAATCAGGGTTCTCAGTTTTCAGTTTCTCACCCACTCCATGGTTCATGGAAAAAACAAAAACGGAAATTAAATAAACTTATTTCCGTGATTAGCGTGGTGATTGAGAGATGTAGTGGTCGCGAAGCATGGCTAGTGGGTACCTTTTACAATAATTAGGTGGCTGTGGGGGACAACACACATTAGTTTTATTTTATATTTGTTTTTGCTATTGGTCTCTATCAATTGAAGAATTTCACCTATCAATGAATCTATGTATAAATATGACTATATGAGATAAAGTCGTCAAACGTTTGATCAGTCAAATCTGTGCAATTAAAAAAGAAATGTGTGAAATTAAGGGTCCCATCCCATTTCGTGTGAATATGGGAACTTAATTGGTCATTGACATTAAATTTGAGTTTTGTGTATCACATTTATTATGGGGATGAGAAGATCACTTCATAGTGTTATCTAATTCTTCATGTTTGCAGGTTGTATAAGTTCATTAAAGATTAAGGATTGGGACATTAACTGCCTTGGATGTCTTCCATAAAAGTTTACTTTATTACCAACATCACATTAGTGTTATTTAATTCCATTGGGGACCTATTACCCCAACTATTTATGCTTCATTTTTCAGTTTATTTTGTCATAATGCCCCAACTATTTGTGGCATAAATAAGAACTCACTCATTTCCAACGTAGATGTATCATTACATTTTATTATTTTTGTGAGTAAGAGTGTAAGACCAGTTCTGATGTGGTGCAAGTGATGGTTTCACTTTCACTCACCGCATGCACATAATCTCAAATTTTATATAATTCTTAAATTTTGAGTCGAATTATACATATTTAAAGTATAATTAAATATAACAATGACAACAGAAAAGATGTGTAGATCAATTAGCAAGCAATGCTTCTCAGAGCCTGCCTGTTTGTGAGTGTCATTTTTTTTATTTTAATTCTTTTTTAAATTGGGTAGCCTGGCAACTTGACCAAATTTGGAGGTCCATATATATAATTGCACAGGACAAATAAACCCTCATGTACAAAGATTTGTGTCTTGGCTTGCCCAATTTATTAATGTTCATCTCCACATGCTGAGAAAATCTATTAAACGGCCGGCCCACGAATTGAACCACAAAGACTTCTTTTGGGGTCTCAGTTCTCTAACAACTAGGATTTCCCCTTCCCCTTGCTGATGTCTCAACGCCCATGGTAGGTGTCTAGGTGGTGATCCTTCAACGCATGGGTCTTTTACTCTTGTGAAGAGCAAGTAGGTACTAAGGTAGGCAAAAAAAAAAAAAAAAATATAAATGAGAAAAAAAATAATTTTGATGTCTCAGGCATCTTACAATACAAAACGCAAAATATTATAAATTCATCAATCTCGTATTTGTAAATACATTATTCAATAGTTATGATGGCTAATTATTTTAAAAAGTTAACACCAATACAAACTCTTTTGCATTGTACACTAAAACACCCCTACTAAATCTATATTAATGGCAATAACATGATTAATCATACATTCGTTATGACTCTTACTAATGGCAAGATTGAAGTCAATGTTAGGCTGACAATGAGTCATTTATTAATGAGAGAGACAATAACTGAGATTCATTAACTTTATATACATTCTTCAAACTCCTACAAAAATAAAAAAATATACATTATTCAAATTTAAGAGCATAAATTGTTTCATATTGTTTACAAATCATTCTAACCTCAACCTCGAATATATTGTAACCCACATTACATCAATTTGACTTCAATAATCACTTATGTTTTGCAGGGTTTAAAGAGGCAGAAGTATTTGGCTTTGTTCTTTGGAGCATGCTTAGCAATAGCACGCTGATATTAAAATAGGAGACCCCATCAATTCACTTCAATCAGTACATCTGTACATGCAACATTATCCCCTTTATTAATTGCCAATAACAAGTAGCCAACAACTACCAAAAAAAAAATCCAATTAATTGCCGTTTGACCGTACCACACGACACTTGACCGTTGCTAACGGCGCCAAACCCCCAGAGCCTCCTCTGCCATATCACATAAGGTCACGAGAAAGATCTCATTTCCCCCCAAATTTCCAATTTCCATAATCAGAAAAAACAAGAAAAAAAGAAAAAGAAAAAGTTTGTCAGTCAGGGCGTCGTCGTATTGTAGCAGTCCTAGTAATACAGGGCTATGGGACTATTGTCAATTTGTCCTATACCCTGAAACAGTGAAACCCCAAAACAAGGGCACGAAACGAGAAATGGGAAATGACCAATCCACTCCCTACGGCCCTACCTAAACAATGAAAAAGTGAAAAAAGTGCGACTCAGATACATCCCATTATCAGAATCAGAATTCAGAATATTATGTAACAAACGAACAGTCTAATACACGGCTACAGAGTGTGCTTGTCTCTCCCGGCAATATCTTTCATTTCTTTGATCATTACTCGTACTACCCTTTATTACCTTTTATCTTCTCTTCTCCTTCCTCAAAAATCAAAACCCAGAGTTGCTTTCAATAAAGCTTTCTTCTGTTCTCACTGTCTCAGCTCTTTGGTCTTCTACTGTTTTGGAATTCTCCTTTTCTTGTTTGAGGGGCAGAGTTGTAAAATGGAGAGAAAACAGGGGTTCTTCTCGGCGCTCAAGGAGGAGGTGGTGAGGAGAGGGTTGTCTCCGGGGAGGTCGAGGGCCGACAAGAGTCCGGCCAGGAGTGGGTCCCCAATGTCGAGTCTGCTGAGGCGGAGGAGGAACCACAACCACCACGTGGCGCAGCCGGAGCCGTTGATGATTGCGAGATCCGGGAGCTTGAGGCCCGCCGAGGCCTTGTCACCGTTGAAGGAAGGCCCAGATGGGACGGACGGCGGAGATACGAGGATGGAGGGCAGGTGGGGCCACTGGATGATGGGCCAGCTCTGCAGAGCTCCTTCCGTGTCGTGCTCGGCCTACAAAAATTCGGATCTTAGATTGTTGCTGGGGGTTCTGGGTGCGCCGCTGGCCCCGGTGCACGTTAGCACCACCGACCCTATGCCTCACCTTAGCATCAAAGACACACCCATTGTTAGTCTCTCTCTCTCTCACCATTCTACATCTTTGTGTGAAATATAATAATTTCTGGCTGACTACTAGGAATAGTCCAACTCCTACTGCAACTCTGATTAAGCTTCTGCATGTTGAAAAGTTAAATGGTCCAAATTCGGGTATAAATTTAGTGACTTTGCCAGTTATATATTAGTTTAGGTTGATTTTTATGAAGATTAATGCCACTTATGGAATTTTTCTTTTTTTGGGTTGGTTTAGTGAGAGTTAGTATTCTATTTATTCATTTTTAAGTTCCTGAAAAAAAAAAAAAAAAGATTCATCTATGAATTTCCTGTGCATGCTTGATTTTTATTTTTATTTTTAATAAAAGTTGGTAAGACATTGATTATTCCTTGAAATTTTTTTCCTTTGAAAAGAATTATTCCCTTGAAATTTTATTCAAAATAAGTTACTTTTATTTCACGCATGCTGATTTGATTAACATAGTGGAAAATAAAAGAAATAGATGGTAAAAGAAGGAAACCTTCTTGGAATTGAGCACTGTACCTCCCCTTTTTTCTATATTGTGCACAAGCACAAATGCACAACTGTTCTGTTGGCCACTGTGTAGAAGCCAATACACACTCTGTGCAGCACTTTACTTTTTCGTTTTACCTCGCATATATACCCCCTTGGTAAAATCTGTATCAAATATTGAACCCATATGAAGTTATCAATTTCTTAGTACATTTAATAATCTATAAAATGTATGTGAAGAAGGTTTCTGCTGGTATTGTTGAATATGAAACATTATACATGAATGCACAGAAGTGTTGAATCTGAGACAGATGTGATATTTGAGGCTGTGGGAATAGATTTCATTTCAGCATTTACTGGATAAGGTCATGACCTTCATTCCTCTTCATTTCAGTTTACAGAGACCCAGACCCTCTTAACATGATTTTGTGGGTATCTTTTGTAGGAAACTTCATCTGCTCAGTATATATTGCAGCAGTATACAGCAGCGTCGGGAGGGCAAAAGCTTCATAACTCGATCCATAATGCTTATGCTATGGGAAAGGTGAGAATGATAGCTTCCGAGTTTGAGACAGCTAACAGGGTTGTAAGGAACCGAAACTCCTCCAAAGCAGCAGAGTCGGGTGGCTTTGTCCTGTGGCAGATGCATCCAGACATGTGGTATGTGGAGCTTGCACTTGGTGGCAGCAAGGTTCATGCTGGTTGCAACGGAAATCTTGTGTGGAGGCACACACCTTGGGCTGGTGCACATGCTGCAAAAGGGCCTGTTAGACCCTTGCGGCGTGCACTTCAGGTAAAGTGCCTTTTCCTCCATCATCCGGTGTTCGTTTGGCTTAGTTTGCTCTTGACATGGACAATTTAAATACTTTGCTCATTTTATTTCTTTTCCAGGGACTTGACCCAAGAACCACTGCTAGCATGTTTACCAATTCAAGATGCATCGGTGAGAAGAAGATCAATGGGGAGGATTGTTTCATCCTCAAGCTTTGTGCAGATCCTTTGACTCTAAAAGCCAGGAGTGAAGGGCCTGCTGAGATCATAAGGCATGTCTTATTTGGCTACTTCAGCCAAAAAACAGGGCTTCTTGTACACTTGGAAGATTCCCATTTGACCCGTATTCAGAGCAACGGAGGTGATGCTGTCTACTGGGAGACCACAATTAATTCATTCCTTGATGATTACAGGCCTGTTGAGGGAATAATGATCGCTCACTCCGGACGTTCAGTAGTAACCCTTTTCAGGTTTGGGGAAACTGCAATGAGCCACACTAAGACCCGGATGGAAGAAGCTTGGACAATTGAGGAAGTGGCGTTTAATGTCCCTGGCTTGTCAATAGACTGTTTCATCCCCCCTGCTGAGCTAAGATTCGCCTCTATGAGTGAAACCTGTGAGCTCCCTCAGGGTCAGACTGTTAAGAGCACCATGACAGCATCTGCATATCGAGCCAAAATTGCTTCACTTGAGAAGTCTCATGACGGCACTGTCAATAATATTATGTGGAAGATGGATGTTTAGAAGGAGAGGTATTGCACAAGGCAAAGGTCTCTAGTTGTAATGGACTGACAATATCAAAGGTAGGTTGGTAAGATAGGAGCGAACTTCTGCGTTGGATCAATGCATTTTCAAACTTGTACATAGGACAATTCTCCGCAGATTTTCTCAGGTGCCTGAACTTTTTTTGTATTTATCGTTAAGTCATGGCAGAAGATTGAGCTGTCTAACTGAGGTCTCTTTCCTCATTTAGAATCAATACACTGAAATGAGGATTCCAAGGAACACTTATCTTAAGATTCTTGTATACTTAAAACTCGGAAGGTCTTCAACATGGTACCTGAAGGTCAATTACGACTTATGTAAAATTCCTTTTGTGAAGGCATTGATGCAAAATTGCATTTTAATCTTGACTTCAAGTTTTGGCATTGTGTTTTTCTGGTATGCAGGCAAATGTGACAATGCAGTTTAATTAATACACAAGTTGTATTTTCTTCGAGGAATTGAAGTTACGGTGCCAAATCCAAACTAAAAGAGAAGAAAAGTATGAGAAGAACACTTCTCTATAACAGGGATATTGATGTGGCATCACAAAATAGAGAGGAGGGTGGGTTCCAATCTCAATGTCTCAAACCTTCGTTGTCTCTATCTGTGATGCCACCACATCCATAGCTGTGAAGTTCTCCTAAAGTAAAGGCAAATATTGAAGGTAGTCCGAACAAATAAGGTAGAATTGAAGCTAAAAAGTTCAGACCACGAACTATCGAGTTTTGTGTTTCGGGCCAGTACTTTGGCCCAAAGGAATCAGGACTGCTTTTCGATGACCCGAAAAGTACCCGAATTCAATTTGGGCTAGACCAGTGTTGACATCATTGAAACTCGAAGTCTATCCCTTGCCCAACCCACAAAACCTGAACCCCATACATCAGTACACCAGCACCCAAAAAAATTCTCCAAATAGTCCCACAAATGCGACCAGTCTTCATCATCATGAGCTTAGAAACAAATGCTGCTATTGTCCACGCCAATCGTACGAACAAGCAATAAACTAAACAACAATGAATATACATATGTATGCATCCCAATACCAAGTCATGCACCAATCGCGAGTCTTAGAAGCATATTTTTTAATCCCTAATTACCCATTCAAGAGAAGATTAAACTCTATAAATCTAGTCTTTTCAAGCTTTCATGCCATGCATCCATATATAGTATGTTTATATAGTAGTCGCATACTCTTGAGACCTCCACCATTTGTACTAACTCTGTTTTTTAATCTGTATATCACTTCGTAGTCGCATACTCTTGAGACCTCCACCATTTGTACTAACTCTGTTTTTTAATCTGTATATCACTTCTGTATCACAGCATTAAGGCTTTTGCTAGTTATGGATTTAATAATATTTGTATGCAGGTTGAAGTTGAGGAATTTGAAGGGACCACAAGTCCACAACCACATTCTGGTTCTGCTTTCTGCAGATTGAAGAGGAGCTCATACCATTTTCATGCTGTGGTCCCTCATCTTCATTTAGCAATAAACCCATCTGTAATCGCATTAATACAAGCATTTTGTATTAATATTATAATTAAGTTACTTAGAAGTAGAACAACACATAATTAAAGAGATAAATTTTGGCTTTTAGAGCAGCTTTTGAAGAGGAGTAGAGTAGCATTAGAGTTTAGGCCTGTTGACAAGGGAGTTTAAACGCAAATCTAGGTTCCAGACAACATCATGTCTAATGTGCAATGAAAAGCAGATATTTTTATTTTTAGTTTTTGGTTTTAACATGTGGTTTATTGGTTGGATAATACTAGGTAGATTTTTATGGATTTGCTATCGTGCTTACGTGATCATCCTTTGTTTATATAAAGACAAATTAGGCTTTGTACAAGAAAAATCATGTACTATGAAGAGAGTAAAAAACTAAAAGAAATATAAAGGCCTTCACATCCACAATTAATGTTAACCCTGTCGGCTGTCACCCTGTGTGGCCTTCACTTCCTAATGTCATGTTTACTAATTTGTAAAAAAAATTTTGTGCAATTTTAATAAAAGAACAATATTTGGATTACTCCTTGGGGTATCTCAAGGTCATCTTATTTTTTTAAATTTTAATTTCAGCAATGTCGATGTATGATCAGAATCGTTCACTTTTTAAATAATATATAAAAGATTATTTTTGCAAAAAATCAAATCAATCAGAAATTATTTGATTATATAACTGTTGTTAATTAAATAGAAAAAAATAGATGATTTTCAATCAAAGAGTGATTTTTTTATAAAACTGTTGATTTTTTTTATTTAATCGACAACAGTTATATAACCAAATGATTTCCGATTGAGTTAATTTTTTATAGAGAAGATCTATAATAGGTGATCTAAAAAGTGAACGGTTCTAATTATGCGCCGGCATTGCCAAAATCAGAACTTGAAGAGATGAGGTGACCTTGAGGTACCTCTAAGAGGTGACCCAAGTATTATTCTTAATAAAATCACTCTAAAAGAGTAAATTACGGAATCACTCCCAATTATAGAGGAAAAATTATGGACATCATTTGCGTCACCCCTTGGGGTCACCCTATCCCCCCTTCAAATTTTGATTTTGGCAATACCAGTAAATGATCGAAACTGTTCAATTTTTAAATAACTTATTAAAGATCATCTCTTTAAAAAATAAAATCAATAATATCCACACATATTATAACACATAAATTAATTATACTATATGACAGTGTATCGGTTATATAAAATAATTTCTCTAATTAAAAATAAAATAAAATTATTGTCTATTGGTATTTCTTTTCGCATTAGCAGATATGTCTAAGTTCAAATCCCCTCACCAGTTTTAAAGTAAAAGATGCTTTAAAACATTAATAAACTTTTTTTTTTATTTTTTTGGCCAGGAGAACATTAATAAACTTTTAAATACTGTAAATGCACCGTTAACATCACTACATTAACACTCAGCTAGTACTCCTCTCACCTTTTTAACATTTTCCTTCCACTTAATATTTTTCTCCAAAAAGTCCAACCCTAATCAAAATCCAGAATCCTGAAGTGCTCAATCCTTTAGCTTTGTCCTTGAGTCATGGATTCCCGGAAGAAAAAGGAGAAGACCTCCACCACCACTAACCTTCCCACTAATATTTCAAAGGAGCAATCTTGCATTAGCAATCCATCATGTTTCTTCTGCTCTATGAAAGAACCAGACTCCTTTAAGAGGAGAGCTGGAATAGCAACCTGTTTCAAGGAAATACCTCTCAGAGATTGCGACCAGGGACATGTTCTGGTGCTGAGTGGTCTATGGAACATTGCCATGACTCATCCGGACGACCCGGAGTTCCCATCCCTTGGCATCTTTGAGTGCATGGCCAGATTGATCCACAAAGGCATCAACGACAAGACTTGGCTTCAAAGAGACCAGAACATATACATACCTTACTACGCGGCTCACGTCATTGGTTCTTACACAATGAACAAAGCCGCCTTCTCAGAAAAAGCTGTGGAATCAGGTGTGATTCCACCGCTTTTGGAGCTTCTGAGAGGAAAGATGAGTTGGGTCGAGCAGAGGGTTGCCGTCCGAGCGCTCGGACACCTCGCCAGCTACGAAAGGACCTTTGAAGCCGTGGCACAATATGAACGAGAGGTGGTAAGATTGGCCATGATATTAGCTTCTACATGTGTTCATGTGGTGTATACTAGTTTTGTAGGGGTAAAGGATAAGAGGAAAAGACCAAAATACCACTGTGATTTGGTTACAAGAGGTATTGGAGGGTTCGAGATGGAGAATTGCAAGGCTGAGGAATGGGCTAGCCAACTCCAGTGCTGGTCTCTCTACATCTTGAATTGTTTTGCTTGCAAAGGAAGGTGTTTGAATCTCATTTGCAAGCAAGAATTTTTGAGCGGATTGTGTGGAATGTGGGGTGGATTGATGGCCAATCACACATCGCCCGCTGGGGTTGGACTCATTAGAATTTTGTGTTACAATAAATATGGGAGGAAAAGCATTGCTGAATCAAAAGAGGTTGTAGAGAACCTCTGTAATCTCTCGAGGTCTTCAGATGATTGGCAGTACATGGGAGTCGATTGCCTTTTACTTCTTCTCAAAGACCCAGATACGAGGTACAAAGTTATTGATATTGCCGCCTTGTTTCTTGTTGATTTGGTTGAGCTCAGAAGCCTTGGAGATAGATCAAATTTAGGTGACAAAATCACAAAAACACTACTTCTTGTAAATTGTAATAAGCAAAGAAAATCAAACAAGAATAGAGTTGTTGAAAATACATTAGAAGAGGTAAGGGATTTAAAGGTGGAGAGGAGGAAGAAAGAGAGAGTATTGCCTGAAGAAAAACTTGAAGAGATAAGAGTTTTGGTGAATTTACTAAAAAACCAGGCAAACCATATGTTTTGTTTAGGAGAAATAGAGGAGGCTATAATTAAGTATTCTGAAGCAATAGCATTGTGCCCATTAAGGTTGCGAGAAGAGAGAATGGTGCTTTATAGCAATAGGGGTCAGTGTCAATTGCTGCTGAGGGACCCAGATTCTGCTATTAGGGACACAACAAGAGCTCTTTGCTTGTCAACTCCACCAAATTCTCATGGTAAAAGTCTTTGGAGAAGATCACAGGCCTATGACATGAAAGGGTTGGCTAGAGAAAGCTTGATGGATTGCGTAATGTTCATCAATGGGTGCATTAAGTCTGAGAGTAGTAAACGTGTGAAGATTCCATATTATGCGGCACGTATGATCAGCAAACAGATGGACGCCACGGGGATTTTCGCCGCTGCCCGGTCAAAGATGACAACCGGTCAAGACTTTCAAGTGAAAGAAGAAGTACAAGAATCAGAAGGAGATGGTGGCAATGGCAAGCAAGATTGTAATTTCCATGATGAAATTATGATGAGAATTATGATGGAGAACAAAGGCAAGTAGTGTAAATTTAGTATTCATATATAATGAGACGCAGTACACATTAAAGACCTACGATAAGTTTTTGAAATTCAAATGTTGGCCGGGTTTCTTTCTTTCTTTCATTTTTCCGACATGGCTTGCGTAAGTCTATGCAACTTTTTAGGGTTATCTCTGTGCAAGTGTCAATTACTCTTAATTTGGCTGTATCTTTTTCAGGTCTGCCCACCATTTTAGAAGAACCCTTCATTCATGTAAAGGAAGAGAGTAGGAGAAAGCTGGAAAGGAGTACAAGAAAGATGTAAGCTGTCGTGGGTGGCTCGATCAATGTAAGTGATCAACTGGGTTACCACATGTTCTTCGAGCATAGTACTGAGTCATGGCATCAGATTGTGGTGGCTCTACCTTATGTCCACAAGCTGTTATGCATGTGCTTGTTGAAGTTAGGGTTGCAGTTATGTGCTTGTACGTTGAAGTAATATATAACTGCTGTTCAGAAAAAGTTGCATAACGTACTGGAACTATAATATTGGATAAATGCTATATGCATATGTTAATTTGATCCTCACTTAGCTTTTATTTTGGTTATATCATTTACGGAAATCTTCTCTTAATTTACACAAATCCTTAGTTGACAATCCAACAAATCCTGCAGTTTTTAGTTGAAAAACTAAGTTCGATCCTCTAAATATAAGATCTCATAGCCTAACAATATATGTGTAACATACTAATATATAGCTGATAATTAAGATAGTAGTATTACTATATATATGTATAATGTATGTGTGTGTACTGTTCAATCAGAAAATTTAGTTAGAGAGGACCACTGCAGCATATTGATTAAACAATTTTTGAAATGAAGAGCGGGACAAAATAATGAACAGAAAAAGGTGACCTTCCATAACTTGACTTTCGGGTGCACATGCCTTTCTCTTCTAAGTTCAGTCAGCTTTAAAGATATTGAATTTGTTTATGATCAGGGATTCAGGGGGTTAATTTTACTTTGAAAAGCAAGCATAAGTTTTTTTTGGCCATGAGAAGAGCTAGCAAGCATAAGTTAATCAGGAGCATATATATATAAAGCTTAATCAATGGTCTTATGAGAAGACTCTAAACTACAAAGTATCTCCTAATTACAATTTGGATGGGTTAGGCAGATCTACACCCAATGCAAGTACTAGAGACAAAATATCTACAACAACATACTAGGCTTACTAGCTCCTTTTGTTTTTTTAGTTAGCTGTACATTTTTGACTTTTAGATTTCACACCATATATATAATATGGAGAGGGATTGCAATAAAAAATTAGAAATACACAAATGTTTAAACTAAGATTAATTAGAGGTGATGAGGTACTGGATCCAAAAATCTCCTATACGTACAGGACATGCAGATGAAGTCATTTCATGCATCTAGAAACATTTTGATGTGACTGTAACACCATCAAATGATGTTGTTAGTTTATGTATTAAAATATAAATAAATGATAAAATTTATATTTGTAAAATATAATATTAATAAATATATATTCACCTACAATTGCTCGGTAACAAGTGACAATATCGTAGCCATTTGCCATTTTTGGTTCTAATACTTCTGGAAAAATCTACTGGGTTGGGCCTGGGATGGGTTAATTGCAACCTGGTGTAACGAAGCCCACAGCACAACAGCCTGTAAATGACTTGAGTGCAGACAAAAGTCCGTTTAGGATAACATCAGTCATTCAAAATGTTCTCATTCGACTATGTAAGAGACCCACATGCATGAGGTGTACATATTCCAGAATAATCTGCAACTACCAGTCGGTCATGCCCAGCCCACTATGGCAATTAAGATACATGTCATGGCTTGCGTCAATTGCAAAAGACGTACTGCTCATGATCATGAATGAAGACACGTACACTATATATATAATTTTATATGTCCCCTATTAAAATTGAAAGCATATATTATGCAGAGGAAGAAATAGTAAAAGCTGCACAACTCGTACTACCAAATTAATATCAATCTTTGTTATTTGATTTGAACCCGAAGAAATGAGCTGGTGGTGGGCTGGAGCTGTTGGCGATGCTAGGGCAAGATTAACTACTGATTCTCCTTGATTCTAACATTATAATTCTATACGTGCTCTTATAAAAAAATAATATATATATTTTCTAATTGCCAATATTGTCATAACTTTTTCAGAAGAAATTCGAAGAAGCTGACATGTCAGCATCACCAAGTAGCCATCAAGGCGTGGCGCTAGTGATTGGCGTGACGGGCATAGTGGGCAACAGCCTGGCTGAGATCCTCCCACTCCCAGACACCCCCGGTGGTCCCTGGAAGGTCTACGGCGTGGCGCGCCGCCCACGCCCGAATTGGAGCTCCGACAACCCGGTTGAGTACATCCAGTGCGACATCTCGGACCCCCAAGACACCAACACCAAGCTCTCGCGATTAACCGACGTAACCCACATCTTCTACGTGACGTGGACAAGCAAAGCCACTGAGATTGAGAATTGCGAGGCCAACGGCGCGATGTTCCGCCACGTGTTGCGTGCAGTTATCCCGGTGGCGGCGAATCTTCGCCACATCAGCCTCCAGACTGGCGCCAAACACTATGTTGGGCCGTTCGAGTCATTTGGCAAGATCCAGGCCCATGATCCACCATTCACGGAGGATATGCCCAGGCTTGACGTGCCCAATTTCTACTACACGCTGGAGGATATACTGTTTGAGGAGGTCCAGAAGAAGGTGGGCCTGACTTGGTCGGTGCACCGGCCCACTCACATATTCGGGTTTTCCCCGTATAGCTTGATGAACGTAATCGGTATGCTTTGTGTTTACGCCGCTATATGCAAGCACGAGGGGAGACCATTGAAATTTCCCGGGAGCAAAGCGGCTTGGGAGTGTTATGCGGTGGGTTCGGATGCGGATCTGATTGCGGAGCAACATATATGGGCGGCGGTGGACCCGAATGCCAAAAACGAAGCGTTCAATATCAACAATGGGGATGTGTTTAGGTGGAAGCAGTTTTGGAAGGTGTTGGCGGAGCAATTTGGGATTAAGGAGTATGGGTTTGATGAGGAGGAGGGTGAGCAGTTGAGGTTGGTGGAGATTATGAAGGGGAAAGGTGGTGTGTGGGAAGAGATAGTGAGGGAGAATGAGCTGCAGCACACAAAGTTGGAGGAGGTGGGGGTGTGGTGGTTTGCTGACTTTGTGTTGAGTAATGAGGCTATGTTGGACAGTATGAATAAGAGCAAGGAGCATGGCTTTTTGGGCTTCAGGAATTCCAAAAACTCTTTTGTTTCATGGATTCAGAAGATGAAAGCTTACAAGATTGTGCCATGAGCTGTATGACCAACCTAGAGTTTGGTACATATATGATATATATAATGCTTTTTTTTTTTTTTTGGACTAATGTGATATATAATGTTTGAGAAGAGCTTGTAAATTTAGTTCAATTTATAGAAAGAAATAAAAAAAGTTCTTAGAAATTAAGTGTTTACAAATAATTACAAAAGAGTGTTTTTATTACACAATTTTAGGATGTCTTAATTTTTATGCTGTATTTTTTAGGGTCTTTTTTTTTTAAGTCCATTTTTTAAAATTTACTATTCATCCGGCCCAACCGTTACAATAAACTACTGTAGCAGCCCACTTTTTAAAAAAACCATTACTGTAGCGCTACAGTGTTTTAAAAATGCAATTTTCTTCTTTATTTCAGTGCCATTTAGTACATAAATTACTCAAAAAAAAAAAAATCATAATTTAGGTATTTTTTTTTTCATAAACATGTTAAATAATAACCAACATAAAACACAAAAAATCAAGATGAGACATCCATAATCTTTTGCATTTTATTAGTAAATATAATTGTTACTATTGAAAAGTAACAATCACCTATTACTACTATCGAAAAGTAACAATCACCTATTGCTACTGCCCGACAATAACAATCACATATTGCTACTGCCCAACAGTAACAATCACATATTGCTACTGCCCGACAGTAACAATCTTCTATTGCTACTGTTTGATAGTAACAATAATAATAAATTAAATAATATAATTTAAACATAATATAATTCTTATGAAAGCATAAACAACAAAATGAATTATAAACTTATGATACAATTACAACAAACTAAAACAGAAATAAACCCAAATCAATTACTACTTGGCAGTAACAATTATAGCCTCATTTACATATTGTTACTGATAAATATAATTGCTACTGTCGAATAGTAACAATTTATAACATTAATATTATTGTTACTATAGAATAGTAACAATTACAAATCAATAAAAATAGTTGTAAATGTAGCAGTAACATGTTAAATACTAATAAAAATCAAAATAAATCAAACATAAAAATTACAATAATAAGTTGTCACTAACAGCTAGTAACAACTAAACAACTAAAAAAATTCTCTCCACAACCAAATAAACATTTACTCAAAGATTTCAACTACTTTATCTATCTGTCCTACTTGAGCATAACCAGTAATCATAGTATTCCAAGAAACAATATCCTTGTTAATCATTTTTTCTGAAAAGAAATAGAGCTTCAACCATTCTCACCCTTCTGCAAACACAAACATCAACCAAAAGAATAAAACCCAATTGAGCAATTTTCCAAAGAAACAAACAAGATTAACAATCCGAAAACTCACAATCAAAACCAACCCATTACGCTATGCCATAAAAATTGTATTTCACTGTTCCTACTACTGTGTTTTTTTTTCCCCTCAATTTTTCTGGATAATATGTTAGGTATCAGGTTTCACTGATATCATGGGCCTCTTACACATCATAGAAGCTTGATGGCATTCAAAGTGTCTAAAGTTTCACGTACACATGGTCTTATCATCAGAGGTGTAATTCATTTCAGTGACAACCACAAGTTTTATTTTTGAAAAAGAAAAAGGTAAAGCTACTGAGCTAGGGAGGAAACCTAGAAAGAAGAATCTTGAATCTAAAGATTAGAAGCCAGAAATCAATCAACCTTTAATCTGTCAATTAGCAAATTAATTTAAATGTTCAGCATTCTCGTTTTCCTCTACAACACAACAGTACCTTCCAATTCAAAAATTAGGCTAAGGCAAACCCAAAAATTTCACAAAAAGTTTGCAATGAAATTTCAATAGCTCCAACCCCCATTTCTTAACTATCTCTTCTTTGCCTACACCATCATTACTGTATTCTTCCACAAGAAGATGAAATATTGAAAGAACAAAGACATCCACTGAGTGTTGAAATAAACACAGCTAAATCAAAAACTAAAAAATAAACTAAATATTGAGACTGAGATTCACAAGCAAAAGATATAAACAACAAATGAGTCCTACCTTAGCTTGTTGTGCATATAAAGTGGAGCCGATGGTGGGTCGTACACCGGAAGTGACAAAACAACGCTGGAAAGTCCCACTCTCAGGGAAGGCGCGTGGTACGCGTTCGCCGGAGTCTGGTGGTGGCGCGACTCGAAACCTTGGGGGAACGGTAGATCGAAGTCCCCTAAACCCAATGGTGGTCGCGATGATCTGGTTGCCAGAGGTTTTGGGTTTCTGATCTTTGTAGATCTGCTGAGCGAGCCACCGAGCTCGCGCGAGAGAGAGACAGAGAGAACGAGCCTAACAGGTCCGTACAGTTCCTCTAGATCTCAGAGATCCATTTCGCTTCGCCATGGCTCAGCCTCTCGTAAAGAAGGACGACGATCATGACGACGAAGGTGAGTGTGTGTCCCCGTCACTTGCAGAGAAACAGAAAAGGAGGGAGACAGAGAGAGAGAAACAGAGAAGGAGGGAGACGGAGAGAGAGAGAGAGAGAGAGAGAGAGAGAGAGAGAGAGAGAGAGAGGGAGACGGCGAAGCCTACTCTGCTGAAAACGATTCGATTCCCAAGGCCTGCATTAGGACCATCTTCGCCATCGTGAAGAAGCTCTGCGAGTTCCAGGGCATCAGCACATCCATTCAACAACGAGCTCTGAGCCAACGAGGTGAGACAGAGTGAGGTCAGAGAGAGACGGAGAAAACAAGACGGAGAAGAGAAAAATGTTAAAATGTGGACCGGTTTAGGTGTTATTGGACCTCCTTCAAAACTAAAAAAAACACAGGATCTTAAAGGTATAAAGAGTCCAAATTTGAGTTTTATAATCATTTACTTTATTTTTTTATCTTAAGTGCATGAAATTTAATGTTAATTAAAATATTTATGGACATCATCTTTACAAAAAGTTAAAGACACATTATCATTAGGACACACAATAATAACGTACAAACATTTTCTTTCTTAGTTTAAAAAACGTTACCACAAAGAAGAAAAAATGGTTAAAACAAAAGACCCAAAATTTTGGTCATACTAAACAAAACAGTTACCAGAAAGAAGTGTTTTATTGACTAGTCAAAAGATAAGATCAAATACAAGTCTTATTATTTGCTACCTCAACGAAGTGTTTTATGGTTGCCGACAATGAATGCTACCTCTTTGCTAGAAGATAGCAACTACTAATTTGAGCCAACTCAGGGCAGTAGGGCACAATCTTGAAATCTTTTGTTTTCTGAATCCAATAGAGGAAGGAATTCTTGGAGTTTCTGAACCCTAAAAATCCATGCTCCTTACTCTTGTTCATACTCGTCAAATGACCGTCTATTCCAGTGAACGCAAGATCCACAATCCCCCACATCCCCACTTCCTCCAACTTTGAGGGCAGCAGCTGATTCTCCCTCACAATCTCTTCCCACACATCACTTTTGTCCTTCATAAACTCCTCCAACCTCAACTTCTCATCAAACCCATACTCCTCGATCCCAAACTGCTCCGCCAACACCTTCCAAAAATGCTTCCACTTAAATACATCCCCATTGTTGATATTAAACGCTTCGTTTTTGGCATTCGGATCTACCGCCGCCCATATTTGCTGCTCCGCTATCAGATCCGCATCTGAAGCGTCCCAGTAACAATTCCAAGCTACTTTGCTTCCAGGAAATTTCAACGCCAACCCCTCGTGCTTGCATATGGCCGCGTACACACACAGCATGCCACTGAGGTTCACCAAGCTATAAGGCGAAAACCCGAAAATAATGTGGGGCCGGTGAACCGACCAAGTGATCAACTCGTCTTTCCTCTCCACCTCTTCAACCAACACATCTTCGAGGGTGTAATAGCAATTCGAGACTTCCAATCGGGGCATATCCTCCGTAAAAGGTGGGTCGTGGAGCTCCATCTTTACGAACGCCTCATGAGGTCCGAGATAGTGCTTGGTCCCAGTCTGTAGGCACACGTGGCGGAGGTTAGGCGCGTTTGGGATGACAGAGCTCAAAACGTTGCGTAGCATAGCGGCATTGGCCTCGCAATTCTCGGCCTCGGTGGGTCGACAGGTCCAGGTGACGTAGAAGATGTCGGTGACGTCGGTCAATGGGGAGAGCTTGGTTCTGGCGTCATCGGGGTCGGAGATGTCGCACTGGATGTAGTCCATGGGGTGGTCAGCGTTCCAGTTTGGACGGGGACGGCGTGCGACGCCATAGACCTTCCATGGACCGCCGGGTGTGTCTGAGCGTGGGAGGATTTCGGCTAAGCTGTTGCCGACTATGCCCGTTACGCCGATAACCAGCGCTACGCTTTTGGGGCTTCGTAGTCTTTCATCATCTCCTTCCAATTTTTTCTGCAAAGTTCAAAATGAAAAATGTTTTAGGCGTGCAAAGTAGGTATGGAGTATTAATTAATTTTTGTTATTCCTAATTAATTACCTTTGCACCGCCAATAGCTCTGCCCACCACCAGCTCATGATCGATGATAGTGAAAACTGAAAAGGAAGATATAAAACTGAGCTAGAGACTGATCGAGATATTGGGAGTTGCAACCTCTGAAGAGGAAGACCAGTAGCGAGTAGAATATGAAATTAATCTACTTACTAACTATCACGATCGACTTTGAGCGTTGCAGCTAATCTTAATATATGGTTTCGCTTGGAATAAAAAATAGTTGTTTCATTGCCGTGCGATGTGGATCTTTAATTTTTTTTTGGGCAATTGTGCGATGTGGATCTTTAATTTTTTTTGGCCAATTGTGCGATGTGGATCTTTGTTGTTAAATTGTTATTTTAACAGCTCATGTTACTCATGTAATCATAAATCCTAATATATAATTCATTGCAGGCTAGCTAGCTATTCAGGAATGAAAGCCAATTAACCTCCTCTCATCGAATACAAAATTAATTATTGGCTTATTCGCACAAATGCTGTTTAAAATAATTTTCATTCTCACTTTATTATTTTAAAAATTTTCTCATTTTGCCCCTTAAACTTTACAACCCTTTCAGTAAATCATATTTCGTCAAGTTCATCAATGACTTCGTAAAAAAAACTGACGTGTCACTCATTCACATAAGCAACACATCAAATTTTTTAACGAAGCCATTGACGGACTTGACGAAATATAAGATTTATAATGTTTGGGAGGCAAAATAAGAAGATTAAAGTTTAAATGGGTAAAGTGAGAATAAAAGATACTTACAAGGAGCATTTGCATAAATAAGCCTTAATTAATAACCTTAACGAACCACTCATTTGGAAGTTGAAGCATCCCTATTCCCCAACTGAGCTGTAATGTTGTCTCTTTGTATGTGTGTGTGGCATGTTGTTTATGCTGTTGATTGTAATTTATTGGGTTGCTCACTGCCTTGTTTGGCACCTACTTTGACAGGGTTTTTCTTTTAAAATTTAGGGCCGTTTGGATTCTTGAATTTGGATTGGATTTCAAATCTATGCATTTGAAATTCTATTGTTTGGTCCGTGTCCGTGCGGATACAAAATTTAAAGGTCAAGATTTAAGAATTTTTTACAGTTTAAGAATTTAAACATATAATTAACAATAAAAATAAGAAATATGATTTTAATTTTCATATATTTAACAATATATGATAAATATTTTTAATAGACAATCAAACATATATATAGATTTAGCTTAGTTGGTTGAAAATTTTATTTGAGTGCATAAGGTTGGGGGTTCAAACCCTAGCTACCACACTTTCTTTTTACTTTTTAGAAAATAAAACATAAACGTGATAAGATTTTAAATAACTAGTTAGAAATGGCATAAATTTAAAATCCATGAATTTGGGCCTCTAAAATTCATCATAAATTTTCATTCTTTAAATTGTATATATACTAAACGGGGAGAAAGGCTGTACTGTTCATAGACTGTTCACTGAAAAGTCTGTTTTGCTCCTCTGTTTTTTTATTTCAGTTGCTTTCCCTTGTAATTTGTGGGATAAGTTGGGCCCGTTTTGGTCATTCACCGTCTGTATATTTTTTTCCATTGCCTTTTTTGTTTTTTTACGATTGTGCCATCTCTTTGGTTTTGCCTCACATGAATTTTTTTTTTTGATCTGTTGCCATTGTGAAATTATGGGATTGGGTGTGCCCTTTTTGGTCATTCACCCTGATTATTGTTAGAAAGCCCAAAACAAACACTCTCATCTCACGCGCCTCTCTCACTCTATCTCTATGTTCTCTATGTTCTCTCCGTTTTCTCTCATTCCGCCCCCTTTATTCGGCCGTATTTCCACTGTCCGGCGATGTATGCCGGCGATATGGGTCCCGATTTCTTCCTCTTCTCTTCCTCTTCATTTCTATGGTATTTGATTATCCCAGAAATTATGCAAAAACTCGAAAAGACACCCAAACCCAATCGAGTCTTCCGACGGCGATCCGTCAATTCCGGCTGAGTTGGCATGTCGGACCGGGTGGGTTTTGTTCCTCCCATCGTTCTGAGGATGATGGTGTCTTCAAATTGCTCAACCTACCATGGTGCACGGAGTTTCGAGGCGGAGAAGTCCGGCGGCCTCCCGCCGCCGATGTTGGCGATTCCGGCGGCGGATGGTGATGATTTTGGTCAGGTTTTGCTCCTCTCTTCCAGGCGTGGTGTGCTTGATCTAAGTCAATTGGGTCCCGAAATGAAAGCTCCAATTCGAACCCTAGCTCCACCGCTGCCACCGTCACCCGCGACGGCTCCGGTGACTTCACGGCTCAGGTTTTGTGTGAGTTTTACTCCTCTTTGTCTACTCTGTCTGATTGTTGGATCGAATTGTTCAATTAGTTGTGAAATTTCTATTTCTAGGTTTTGTACCCACTGCCACCACGATTCCCGCCGCGTGTGGCGGCGCCGGTGACTTGATTTCTGTGTTTTAATTTCAGGTTCCTATACTTTCTTGGATTTGAAGATTGGTTTCTTTTTTGGGGTAAGGTATGTTTTTTTTGCTGGTTTTAGCTTTGGTATGTTTCTGTTCAACTTTTAACTCTCAAGGTTTTGGTTGATTTCTATAAAAAAACATTTGAATCGTGCCTTAGTGAGTATCATCAAATTCACAAAATTTTGGGGTACTATAATGACTGAGTTTTGCTTATTCCCTTTTTCACTGCAGATATATGACACTAATGCAGATTTGCTTCACCAGGCTTCATTCTATTCTGAAGAAGACTCATTTGGTAAGCAATTTCATACGTTATTATTCGAATTGTTTTTATTTTTAGTACAAATGGTTTTTCAGTCTTTTAAAATAGGCAGTTTGATTTGGTTAGATACAAGTTAGGAATTGTAATTAGATTGGTTGATATTAGTGGTATATAGTTTTATTTTCGTTTATTTGACAGGTGGTTTTGAAGTGCTTAATTAATATTTATTTTTTTGTTGCATTGAGATCTCTCATAGATATCAACAAAAGTGAAAGGATAATATATATTATTGCAACAATGCATGTATACTTAGCTGCCTAGCTAGCTGATCTTTTTTATATAGTTGCATTGGTTGAGAAAAACTGTTGGTAATGAACAAGTATGCATTAAGCACGTAATCAAATGCGTAGTTTGCTGCTAACCTCTGTTTTCTAATCGTCTCTTGAACTCAAACTGAACTTTAGTTTATATCTAATAATGATTGAGCGATGTCAATAATTAGTTTATGTTTGAGAGAGAGAGAGAGATAGAGAGAGAGAGAGAGAGTTTTGGCTCTAAAAACATTTATGTTGAATCAATGAATTGGAATTTTTCCGTGCAAGTTCAAAACATAACAACTCCTTACTTATAGAAAAAAAAATAAAAAAAGGTATGATATAAATGGGATGATGCCATTTTATGATGTGGTTGTTTTGTATGTGCGCCATTTTTTTTTTTGGGTGAATATTTTGTATGTGCCATTTCATTTCATGATTACATGGCTAAGATTGAAGAGATATTGTGCCAGTGCATGCTTTGAGTGTATGTGTGTACGTGTTATTTTAAATTTTAATTTATTTTCTCTAAAAAAAATTATCTGAGAATGAAAACATTATTTTTAATCAGAAACAGAGAGGTTGTTTCAGTTAATTAGTATTGTAGTACCTTAATTTTATGCTTTGGGTTAGGAATTGATTGGGGTCCTGAATCCGGATTATGGGTTGTGATTGACATATATTCACTCAATGTAGCACTATTGAAACAATTTATCTTCCATTTGTCTTGATGGGTGAAAAAATGAGATAAAATATTGTGATAACTAAGGCAAAACTCAAATAACATACTATTATTTGAGTGGTTATTATTTTGCTTGGTTTTGGTTTATGAGTCAGTGCATTTGGTGCAAAAAATATTGGCTTCTGGTGTTTTAGAGAACTGGGTTTTTGGCTGAGTTAGGCTCGAATCACTATGAGTTGGCTCTGATTGCATAGTTGGAATAGTAGGGTCTATTGTCATCCTATGTTTATATTATTGCTTTATGTTATTACTTTTCAGTTTTGCAAAATTTAGTTTGCATGAATGTACATCTGTCCAAGTTTTATGTTATAATAGCAACGTGTGTTGAAGAATTGCAGAAGTTGAAGAAAGGGACCAGAGAGACAAGCTTCAAATGGTTGAAGAAGCTGCATAAGTTGAACAGTTCAAACCCACCATGGCATTCCCTATTGTTCAATCACTGAAAGACAAGAAAAAGAAGGGGTGCCCCTGAAAGAATAGGCTTAAGTGGATAGAACTCTTATAAATGTTTCACTTAATATGAACTCTTAAGTGTTTTACTTCTCTGTTATAAGCTTTGACAAGTTTTCAATTTTGGTGCTTAAATATTATGATAATAATATGAAAAATATAATTGTATCCACTTTCATAACATTTTTAGCTTTAGTGGATACAAAACACTTATCTATCCACTTAAATTTTATAAGCTTTAACCACATTTTATAAGCTTTCCACACCCGCAGCACCGCGGGCACGATTACTAGTTCAATTGGAAGATTTGGATTTGAAGAATCGAAATCCTCTCAATAAAATCCCTAAATGCAAAAGGGCCCTTAAATGTTGGGCCTAGACTTCGGCCCCTTGGTGCTTTTGTTTTGGACGTACAATATGAATAGGAGCATGGTTTTTTGGGGTTCAGGAATTCCTACTAGTCTTTTGTTTCATGGATTGAGAAGACGAAAGCTTACAAGATTGTGCCATGAGCTGTATGATGAACTTGTAAGTTTAGCTCAAATTATAGAAAAAAAAAAAAAATGCTTTTGACGTGTAGTACAAATAATTACAAGAGAGAAATCATTAGGATTTGAATTTGGGTTTGAGTTTATATATGCAAATGTATTTATATCCAAAGAGTGTTATGAATCTATTTCATTTTTATCTCTTATTCTTGAAAAATAATTAATAATAAAGTCAAGTATATAAACAAACATATGATCTTTATCTAAATTATTATGTATAACTGCAATATCATTACATTATATAACTAGTGGATTGGTAAACCATATAACCTTCGTATAAGTATACAAAATGACTTTTTTACAACAAAAAAGGAAAAAATGATAAAAATAAACCAAATAGCCAAAGCTCTGATCATACTAGTCAAAAGATGAGATGAAATAGAAGTCTTATTATCTGCTGCAATATATGATCTGTTATTATATGGTTGCGGACAATGCATGGAACCCATGCTCCCGCTTTGCTAGAAGATAATAACTACTAATTAACTTAAAAATGGATTTAACCAGCTCAAATTTGAGCCAACTCAAGGCACAATCTTGAAATGTTTTGTTTTCTGAATCCAAGAGAGAAAGGAATTCTTGGAGTTTCTGAACCCTAAAAACCCATGCTCCTTACTCTTGTTCATACTCGTCAAATGACCTTCTATTCCAGCGAATCCAAGATCCACAATCCCCCACATCCCCACTTCCTCCAACTTTGTAGGCTGCAGCTGATTCGCCCTCACTATCTCTTCCCACACATCACTTTTGTCCTTCATAAACTCCGCCAATCTCAACTTCTCACCCTCCTCCTCATCAAACGCATACTCCTCAATCCCAAACTGCTCCGCCAACACCTTCCAAAAATGCTTCCACTTAAACACATCCCCATTGTTGATATTAAACGCTTCGTTTTTGGCATTCGGATCCACCGCCGCCCATATTTGCTGCTCCGCTATCAGATCCGCATCTGAAGCGTCCCAGTAACAATTCCAAGCCGCTTTGCTTCCAGGAAATTTCAAGGGCACCCCTTGGTGCTTGCATATAGCCGCGTACACACACAGCATGCCAATGAGGTTCGCCAAGCTATAAGGCGAAAACCCGAGAATAATGTGGGGCCGGTGAACCGACCAAGTGATCAACCCCTCTTTCCTCTTCACCTCTTCAACCAACACATCTTCGAGGGCGTAATAGAAATTCGAGACGTCCAATCGGGGCATATCCTCCGTAAAAGGTGGGTCGTGGAGCTCCATCTTTACGAACGCCTCATGAGGTCCGAGATAGTGCTTGGTCCCAGTCTGTAGGCACACGTGGCGGAGGTTAGGCGCGTTTGGGATGACGGAGCTCAAAACGTTGCGCAGCATAGCGGCATTGGCCTCGCAATTCTCGGCCTCGGTGGGTCGGTAGGTCCAGGTGACGTAGAAGATGTGGGTGACGTCGGTCAATGGAGAGAGCTTGGTTCTGGCGTCGTCGGGGTCGGAGATATCGCACTGGATGTAGTCCATTGGGTGGTCAGAGTTCCAGTTTGGACGGGGACGGCGTGCGACGCCATAGACCTTCCATGGACCGCCGGGTGTGTCTGAGCGTGGGAGGATTTCGGCTAAGCTGTTGCCCACTATTCCCGTCGCGCCGATAACCAGTCCTACGCTCTGGGGACTTCTTGCTGCTTCTTCTTCTTCTGATTTTTTCTGCAAAATTATTCATCTTTAATTAAAATGTTAATTGGGAAAGAAAGACAAAAGGTACGTACAGATCACTAATAAATGAGTGTGCATAAAATTTTTGAGTAAAATCATGCATAGAGTTGTTGTGATTGTTGCCTTGGCAGTGTCGATAGCTCCAGCCCACCACCAGCTCATGGTTTTGATGTTGGATTTAATTTCAAATCACCTACACTCAAACACTCAAGAACAACAATAATAGATTGAACAAGAGTTGCAGGAAAGAGAAAAAAAATAGACAGTTTCTTGGGGCTAGCTGTAACCACTAACCACACAAGATATTGTTGAAATATTAACCACACACAAAGCTTAATATAGGGGTATATTCGACTGAGATTTTAATGAATTTTAAATGAGTTATAGAATCTTTGAGATTTCATGGATTTTATGAATTCTTATTGATTTTATGAAATCTATAAAAATCTATGAGCGAAATGTTAGAATTTTTATGGCCTTTTTGTTTTTCTATTAAAATCCACAAAAATCCACTATTTAATGAAATTCTTTAAATCAATGAATTTTTTAATACATCTAGATTTTTATCTTTAAAATTCTGAATTGAATACATCTGAATTTTTATGAAATTTTTAAAATTCTAAATTGAATACACATAAATTTTTATGAATTTTCAATTTCCATTAAAATCCATTAACTTGGACTACCTAACCTAGGCCGAGGAGGATAGGGAAGAATATGGATTTACTTTTATTTTTGGGTTAATTAAAGATACCATCCAAAACTATGTTCTATTTGACACTTAATTTGGCCCCCAAACTAAATTTTTTTGATATTTTACCTTCAAATCCGGCCAATTTCATTAAACACTTTACCCCATGTTAAAATCAATCTCTTCATTAGTTTTGCACACATGAAGACACTTTCGTGTTAATCATGAATTCAAGCAAAAAAAGTAGAAGACAAAAGTATCCTTAATATATTTGCGCATCCTTAGTTCCTTACTGATCAGCTGAAATGTAGTCTCTTTGTGTTGCTGGGTTGTGCATGCGCTGCTTACTTCTGCTGGCTTTGTGTTGTTTATGCCGTTGACTTTTACTTTTGTTAGTCGATCGATGCTTTGTTACTTTCGCGGGCTTTTTCTTTTAAAACTTAAAAGTTGGGCCTGGCTTCGGCCTCTTTGTTCTCTTATTTTGGGCTTTTTCATGGCCTCACTGTTTTGGGCCCGGTTGGACCTTGTTGTGTTTGTGCCTTTAGCCTAGCCCATTGAATTTGTGTGGAATCTTGCGTTTTTGTTAATAAATTCTTCTAGTTTCTTGCCATGCTGGGAAAAAAGGATAAATGATGAAATAAAAGACTTGTTGGAAAGGACTTGTGGCTTTGTAAACTTGATTAGTTGATTGGTAGCTGGGCTTTCATATTAAAAAATAACAGTTATTACAAACAAGTGTTCTGTTGCCTACTCAACCAAAAGATGAGATGAACTAGAACTCTTATTTGCTCCAGCAATCTAAAATCCAAGTTCATTATATTGGATGCAGAGGATGGGACCCCATGTGTTTCTTTTTCCAATAAACTAGCAGGTTAACTTAATTAAAGATGGATTTTGACCAGCAAAAATGTTATAAGTGAATCAAATTTGAGCCAGTTCTACAATGTCAATCTCTAGCAATTTATATAATGTTATCTCTCACCAAAAGAGAGATAATAACTGTTGTCAATGCTGCTGCATAAATAGCACAAATGCAAAACTCAGAGATAATCAAGCTCAATATTTTGTGCACATTTCATTATTTCCTTGCACTTTTACATTTCTCACACTTAGAACATTAGGATCCCAAATATCTGGTATATACGTCTGGCATATTGATGAAGTATCCCTTATATTCATGTAGCACAAGAACTAGAAAACCACAACAAACATTCCCCATTTGGCAACACCATGACCAAACTTGGAACAACAATAATCCAAGACAACTTAAGGCACAATCTTGTAGGCTTTGACGAGAAGCATTCTCCAGTGCCAACACCATCATCAAACTGATGAGAACATGGAGTGTCAAGTCAAGGCACAATCTTGTAAGTTTTGATTTTATCAATCCAAGTAACCAAGGAATTCCTGGAGTTTCTGAACCCCACAAACCCATGCTCCTTACTTTTGTTCATACTAGACAACAAAGCCTCCCCACCCAACACAAGATCCACAAACCACCACACTCCCACCTCCTCCAACTTTGTCACCTGCAGCTGATTCTGCCTCACAATCTCGTCCCACACACCGTCTTTGCCCTTCATAATCTCCACCAACCCCAACTTCTCACCCTCCTTCTCATCAAACCCATAATCCTCAATGTCAAATTGATCAGCCAACACCTTCCAAAAATGCTTCCATTTAAAGACATCCCCATTGTTGATGTTAAACGCTTCGTTTTTGGCATACGGGTCCACCGCCGCCCATATGTGCTGCTCCGCTATCAGATCCGCATCGGAAGCCACCGAGTAACACTCCCAAGCCGCTTTGCTTCCGGGAAATCTCAACCGCACCCCCTCGTGCTTACATATAGCCGCGTACACACACAGCGTGCCAATAACATTCATCAAGCTATACGGCGAAAACCCGAATATCATATCGGGTCGGTGAATGGACCAAGTCAGGTCCTCTTTTTTCTCCACCTCTTCAAACAACAAGTCTTCCAGGGCGTAGTAGAAATTCGGGGCGTCCAATCGGGGCAGATCCTCCGTGAAAGGCGGGTCGTGGGGCTGGATCTTTCCGAACGACTCGAAGGGTCCGATGTAGTGTTTGCCTCCGGTCTGGAGGCAGATGTGGCGGAGATTGGGCGCGTTCGGGATGACGGAGCTCAAAACGTTGCGTAGCATGGCGGCGTTGGCCTCGCAATTCTCAGCCTCGGTGGATCGGTTGGTCCAGGTGACGTAGAAGATGTGGGTGACGTCGGTTAACGGCGATAGCTTGTCTCTGGCGTCGTCAGGATCGGAGATGTCGCACTGGACGTACTCGATGGGGTGGTCGACGTTCCAGTTCGGGCGGGGACGACGTGCGACTCCATAGACCTTCCATGGACCGCCGGGTGTGTCCGAGAGCGGGAGGATTTCGGCCAAGCTGTTGCCCACTATGCCCGTCACTCCGACCACGAGGCCTACGCTCTGGGGGGTTCGTGGTGCTTCGTCATCGTCTAACTTCTTCTGCAAATTTCATCGTTAAAATGTTAATTAGGAAGAAACCAAAAATAATTATGCATAGAAATTTTGAATGGAAAGATGGAGTGGTTGTGATTGTTGCCTTGGCAGCGCCGATAGCTCCAGCCCACCACCAGCTCATGGTTTTCGGTAGTCGGAGGAGAAAATCGAAGAAAGGAAAATATATAGTGGAGAGAGAGAGAGAGGCTGAGAATTGAGAGAAGGCCAGTAGATGAGAGATGAAATTAGAATCCAACTGTCGGTCTTTAAATTCTTATTAAGCGAATTCCTGATTATTGAATTTTCTTTTAGCTCTTCACTCTTCTGCTAATACTTAGCTTTACAAAATCCATGACCTTCTGGATTGAGACTACTCTGCCCACTGGCCGTTACGGGTAAAATCGTCTTTGCCGCGGGAATAAACAATTCTGTTATGTCATCACTGATGATCTGGTAGCCTTATCATCTTTGTCTCTTTTTGCCTCTTTGGTTAATTGTTAATTAAATAACACCTTAATGATGCTTTGGCCAATATGATTGTCATAATAAAAAAAGGAATTATAAGATATAGTTCTAGACTTCTAGTCCAACAAGGCAACGACTAGAGATTTTTTTTATCTTTGATTTTTTTATTAAGATAATTTTTTTAAATATTATTAAGATATTAAAAAATAAATGATATTTTCGGTCCAGATACTTGCATGAAATTTTTATTTTTGTCTTGTTCTTTTAATATTAAAAAATAAGATCTATTGATTTTAACTACTAAATTTCAATAACTTTTGGTACTAGTTGAAAAGTCAAACAAATTAATACATTAAAAGATATTAGAATTTACATATATTACATCACATGCCACTACAATAAAAAAAAAAAAAAAATATTACATCACAAATATTACATTAATTTATACTATATTGTATTAAAAAAAAATCAATCCAGTCATAACTTAACTGTGACTGTCTTGGTAAATTGAAAGAGACAACTCACACCACTATATTATATATTATTTTGAATAAAAGTATTGTTTTGACTTCTATTTATACTATATTGTAGTATAATTTCTCTATAAAAAAATTCAATTAAGTCACAACTTAACTGTGACTGTTTCACAACTTAGATGTGATTGTCGTTCAGTCACAACTAAATTTGAAGTTGTGAGTGTCGTACAGTCACAACTAAATGTGAAGTTGAGACTACATTAGCAAATTTCAAGATAATATAAAAGTCTCAAGGGCAATTTTGTCAAAACTTTATAAATTTTAACTAACACTCATCATATGTGAGCCAAATGATCAAAATGTCAAATAGAAAAGGCTCAAATCAAAGGGGCCAATATATTTGTGACTTAATCAAAAAAATTATATTTAAATTTGGTAGTTCAATTAAAAAATTATATGGTCTCATGCTATATCAAAAAATTATTGAGATTTAATATTTAACCCTAATTTTCTATAAAAAATATGATGGCCCGAGCCCTGCCATCATATATAATTACAAAGGTACGGCCTAGTTGGCTTGGTCCATTAGACAGTCTTGTTGAAAGAATGGCCACGGCCCATGGGCTACGGGTATTTCCGTAAATGCACCATTTAGTTGATAGTTCAGCTGTTTAATAAAGAACTGGGGAGCTTGGCCAAAAAAAAAAATAATAAAGAACTGGGGAGAGCTCACCGCAATCCATTCGAACCCCGTTGTTGTTAAAGGTATTTTCCGTTATCCGTGATTAATTATGAATTTGGTACACAAAAATTTCCCATCTATTTTATTATTATTCACTTAAATTCACACTGCATATGTAAATGTTGAAGGGTGGCATAATTGGCATTTGGCAATTGCAGCAATGGTGCTTACCAACTTCAATGGAGCTGGCGTCGGATTTGGTATGATTTCAAATAGCTTTTTGGGTTTTCATCTTTGTGTATTCTATGATCCCATTGACCAACTCAGTTTTTTTCTTTAGGATTCGGTGTTGGCTGCGGTTTTGGCGTTGGATGGGGGTTCGGAGGTTGGTTCCCTCTCCTCTATTATTTGATTGTTGATTTTTTTTACTTTCATCTCTTGTTGATTTCATGTTTTATTTGCTCATTATGCTTGAAACATGTTTAATTCTTAACAATTGGGTTGTTGCACAACTGGGCTTATCTGATCAGTAAGATTTTTTGCCTATGATTCAGTCCATTAAGGACTTATAATGGTCATGTAACTAAAATTTGGAGCAAATCACAGTTATTCACAAGAATTACAAACAGTTCAGTGTTCAATATTATTGCAGATTTTTTGTTTAATTAGGCATTTTTACAGTGTGACTCAGGAAGAGTAGTACAATGTTCTTCTCTATGGACTAGATTAATGAAGTTCAAGTTTTCAAGAGGGATCAGTCTCTCAGTTGAGATTCATAAATACAGCAGCTGATGGCCCATTGAGCTTCCTTCTTCATCATGTTTCTGAACTAATGATTGATTAGAACCTAAAGCATCTTTACTAGGAGGGTTTATTGGCAGGGTTTTGGTGTTCGACTTACACATGCTTTAGCAATTGAACACAAGGTATCCCCCCCTACCCCTACCAGTGCAAAAACCCCATGGTTTTTTTCCTATCTTGCTTGACCAGAAGTTAGATACCTTGTCAATCCTGTCATGTGTTTGGATCAAATATTTACTTTCTCATATTCCGTGGAAAGTATTGAACCGGTTGAAATTCTCAAAAGTTTGAGGCTACAAAGCCTACAATTAAGCTTCACATCAGATATGGGATTATTGTTCTTTATCATTTCTTGTCACTTGTCACCCTATTTTAACAGAGGAATATCAGACTAGCATTAAGGAGTTATTGGGGTTGTGCATATAAATGATTAGGGTAAATATGTATCAACTATAATGTAGAAGTTGATAAGACTGAGAAAAAGAAGACACTTGGCATGTACTGATGATATTGAGATTTGGCAAGAGACAGCAAACAACAACAGGAAGAATGGCATTAGGACAAGTTGAATCTAATATGTGTTGGTATGTTATATATGATTTGAAACAATAACTGCTACCAGTGCTGTATAAATAGCATAAATTTTGTAATTTTGTCTCTCTCAACACGCATAGATAAACATGCTCACTATTTTTCTGCACATTTCATACATTGCTCATATTTAGAACTTTAGAACCGTATGGAGCATGTTAAGTTTTGGGACTTCTGGAGGTGAATCTGAATTGCTTGTCTCACGCTTAAATTTGGACAAATAGTACTTTTATTATTCTTGGAGTTCATTGTGAAATTATTCTTGTTTACTTAAATGCCTTTGTTATTTGTCCCGATGTAGTGTTTATAACCTGCTTGTTTGCTAATATCCAATGTTTTATTTTTCTCTTTTTCTACAGGCTCACCTTTGAATATATTGGGTCTTGGTGTAGGTATAACCTTTCCCTTTTAGTCAAACCGGAATCTGTAATTTATATTTTCAGAATGCATCAGATCTATCTCAAGCACATTATGGTGTGTATGTCATTAACTTGCAATGTTGTTTTACAGGTGGAGGCTGTGGGGTTGGGCTAGGTCTTGGATGGGGCTTTGGCACTGCCTTTGGTAGTCAGTATCATTCATCTGGGGTCACATTTCATGGCATAGACTTGGGTAAAAAAGATCATGAACAGAAAAGCAGCCAGGACATTCGTGCTTCGCGATAGCTCAAGCATTGCTGTAACTGGATTCACAACCTCAGCCCAGTTAGTGTTGCCATGCAAGCCACTCTGAATTGGAAGACTATCAACTAGTATGTATTTAAAGCCATCTGGACTTCGTTTGTAAACGTAGAGAAAGGAAAAAGGTGGAGATTGTTTTGATACATTTGGAAATTGGAATCCAAAATAATTTAGAAGTTATGAGGATGCAAATGAAAATTAGAATTTGTCTCCGTCTTGAAAATAAACCGGAATGCCATTGTCTTTATTCCAACTGAATATAATAGGATAAAGATATGGGTAATTCTAAAAAAACAAAAAAAAATAAGGCCCCAATGTTCACTTTCTATACCCAACAATTTTTTTTCTCAAATATTTGCATTGGGGTACCCTTCCTCTCCCTCCTCTCTTTCTCGCTTTTGTTAGGCTGGTGAAGAGATCAATTAGAAATTTAGAATGCACTGCGATTGCCTTCCCTGTCTGTACAAGTGATTAAGTCAAATGGAAGCAACTTCCATAAAGCTGAAATAATATAAGCAGGGACGAGAGTTAAAACTCAACATCAGATATACCTCCATTTCAGACCACAAATTGCCAATAAGATTTTTCCACAAGCCCATATATATTTTAAAAGCCATTCACAGAAAGCTACTTCAACTTCTCTGGGTTTGTGTCTTCCCTCGATCAAAATTTGAAATAAAACTTTCTCAACCATAAAATACCACTATCAAATATCACATATATATGAGGGGAGAGAGAGAGAGAGTCAACAAGTCTTATTTTTTTTTTTAATGCCAATAACAAGTCTATATGAAGGCTAAGAAAATCTGAATGTTTATACACTACACAAACAGTACAAGTACAGAACAAGCAGCTACACGAGAGAAAAAAAAATTATATTACAAGATCCAGTATAGCACAGAGCAAAGATTTAGCTTACAACCCTGGCCCAACTTTCTCTGATATTGATTGAACTATAATACAACAGAATTTACCCTCCACAAAAAATGTCAAAACTGAAAAAGGATATAGGAAAACAACAAAACAACAGAGGGAACTTTTGAAGGCTCTAGGTTGTGTTCACCGCCTGGCACTTCAAATGTGTTAACAAAGTACAGTGTTCAAGAGAACATAATATTTCCTACCTCTATCTCCATCAGTTGACAGCATAAATATTGATGTTTTCAATGAACCGAGACCACTTTCTCCTCATCCTTCCATGAACTACCAAAAACTGAGGGCAGGGTCACAGTTCAGATAGCACAGAATGCGATTAAAACTGCAAAGAGAGCCAATTATCACAAAAATAAGAAACTCATGAATACAAAGGCATCCCTGAAAGTAAATGGCAGAAAAACCCAGGGGAGGAAGGGGGGAAGATGAATTAGCTGGATAAGCAACATATCTAAGCTGCCCAGACTACATTCATCTTTAAGAGCAAGACTGACTTTTCAAAGTATTGTATCTCAAAGTGCAGGCAAGATGTGACAGGGCTCAGTGAAGCTTACCAATCAAGCAAAGGAGAAGAGCAATCAGAAAAGCTACTTGAGGAGGCCAACTATACTGCATATAGTACTGAGACCTTTGAAGTTGTCTCTGAATAGCTCCATACCACCCATGTAATTGTTTATCATAACAATCATCGCAACTATCCAAACAACTCTTACTTTTTTCATAGCACGCATTGATGCCCTTAATGGAAAACAATAATTTCAATCATTAGCAACACAAAACAGGGAGTGGAAAGTTCCAGTAGTAAATTAATCATAAGACTAAAGCATACATACCCTAGTCAACTGAGAAGTTGGTAATAATGCAGCATCAGCATCTTCATGACGGTCCACTGCCTTCAACTTCCTAAATCCATTCTTTGACCACTTCAAATTTGATGCGGATTCCATAGAACCAAGAAACCCAGATAAACTGGGTATCTTTCGTACAGGTTGCTGAACCATCATACTAGAAGAACTTGGTAAGTAACCATCGTCAAAAACCGCAATTTTCCAGGAACCAATGTCAGCACTAGCACTAGCTGTCCTCCTATGTCCATGTGGCTTCTCCTCCCTAGTTTCCCGGGAACCCCACTCAGCTGAACCACATGAGTTCTTTGAACAATCTGGTGCTGATTCTATACCTGTCACTTGTTGGTTTTCACTATCCCTGGGATTACTCTTAGAACTAACTTTCCGTTCAGATGCTGATGGTCCTGAAAGAAAACATGCTAGTTCATTGCACTCTCCTTCATCCAAACGCACCCAAGGAGGCAGAGAAGCCTTGCCCTCAGAAAGAGCAGATTCCTGTAATGAAATCTCAACTTTAGAAACCTGGTCCTCGATGGCATTGATAAATTCAAGGTGCCTGTCTCTGGCATCTTCACATGAGCTTCCAGCATAACTTGACCTGACTGCTCGTGCAAACTCCTCTAACTGCATGGCCCACACAAAATTCAATAAATTACTCACTACACTGATATTGGCATAATACCAATTAATAAAGTTCGCTCTGCGTTCATGGCCACATCCATAGCAGAGAGAGAGAGAGAGAGAGAGAGAGAGAGAGAGAGAGAGAGAGAGAGAGAGAGAGAGAGAGAACACCTGCCATTTGGTAGTTCCAAGGGTTGTACGGAGATCCCTGCCGAGTTCATCGGGATCCCACGTACTGGAAGTATCTTTCTTGGCATGAATCCATGTTCTATACGTAGATTCCATCCTTCAGAACCATACAAACATAAAAACTAACGAATTAATGACAATCAAAGCCAAACGAAATATCATTCTCAGCTGTCAATGCACATTGCATCGCAGACCAAAAAAACCCCTAATTCTGTTTTTACTGGCAAACACATTGCAGATAAAACCAATAACTCAACGAGCACTTAAAACAAATTGCAGATGTTGAGAAAACGTAGGTAAAACAATAGAATATTAACCTGTAAATCATGAATTTTCAATTAATTAAGGCCCAAAAAAAAAAATCTGCTGAACGTTGCATAAGCTGGTATTTGATTCAAATTAGCTTGAAGCGACCGAATATATGTAATTCAAAGTTGCAATAAAAAAATTGAAAAGAAATTTCAAAGCCAAATGGAAATATTTAAGATTGGAGCCCAAAAGAAAACACAAATTAAGAAATGCTACCTGTCCGCGGATTCTTGAACTTCCTCCGCAGCCGAGAAAAATGGATCCTTCTCCCACCGATCAAAACTCGATGCCATTTATGAATCAAATATACCAACAACTTAACAATTTTCTAATTAAGAAGAAAACGAAACCCTAGCTGAAAAAATCTGCAATTCGATTTCGAAATGAATTTGAAACAATAAAATTGACCGTACAAGCAGAATCACAAATGTGAAACAGGCAATGAGATAATTTAAGAAATGAGAGGAAGATGAGAGATTTCGTTGATTCGACGAGGCAGGAGAAAGCAGGTGATGCCAAAAATGTCAAAAACTTTTTTTTTCTTTTTTTCTCTTTTGTGTTAATTTAAGAGAGTTTCTAGACCTCGGCCAAAAAAAAAAAAAGAAGAGAGTTTCTAGAAATCCAGAGACGATGTCGTTTCGCCGTCAATGGGGCAGATATTATATAGGAGATGGAGATGGTGATGGTGATGCCCCTCCCTCCGCGTCAATAAATTGTGGTCCATTGACTGCTGGATTAACATGGCGATTGGCATTATGGACAACTCTTTCGAAGCTTAAACAAGTGCCGCCAATCTAGTTTTCTTGACTTCTTTGGGACTTGTTGTTTGCTTATGTTTTTCTTCGTCAATAAAACTTGCTTACAATGTACACCTGATTTACAGTTGGCTAGTTGGATTGGCTCTGTTCCATTATAGCTAAGCAGCCATTATTAAAGATTTTAATTATCAAATCTAAGATTCACAATATCTTGTTTAACAATAACTAATAAAAAACCCATAACTTGCCTAATTTTGATAAGAAAACAAATAGAATATGCTGATAAGAAAAGAATATCAATAGGATAATTATAAGGGTTTGTTTTTTTAAGTATAAAAAAAAAACAAAAAAACAAAAAAAAACAATTTTAGTCCCTATATTTTATCCCAAAAACAAATTTGGTCACCATGATTTTAAAATTTCAAATTTGGTCCATGTGTTTTATGTTATTTGCAATATGAGGACAATTTTAACAAATTCAAAATTTCAATTTTTGTTTAAAAATTAAATTGAAGGTTGCATATAAGATTTTTTTGTCATTATTTAGTAAAACTTGTGAGTCTAAATAAGTTATTAGTTTTAATTTGAGAAAAATTTAAAATTGATTATAAAATGTCCTAAAACTGTAAACAATATAAAAAATAAGAATCAATTATGAAATTTTAAAACCACAAAAACCAAACACGTTTTAAAAGTAAAACACAAGGACCAAAATTGTTTTTTCCCTAATAATAAACCGATCAACTTTTAAGTTTCGAATACACTTAGAATTGATTTTTTGGTAAAAGGGAATGTAAGATTCTCATTTCCCCATTTGGTGATGTTGGGAAAGTAAATCAATAATTTCCTTGTTTGGTTTGTGCAAAAATAAGAAATAAAATTGGTCTAGTTTTTCAATTATACCCTTATTTATTAAACAAAAACAATATATTTTTTAATTAATTTAATAAAATATTAGAATTAGTTTCATCTACAAAATAAGTAATAAATGTTTTTCTAAAATGAGAGAAAATAAAACTCAAGCTCCAGTAAAGGTTTCATTTTTCCCTCGATAAGGGAAATCATTTCTCTTAGACTAGAAAATGATTTCTCTTCTATATACTTATCAACCATGAAAATGAAATTGATTTTTCATTAAAATCTCTAAAACTTGAACCAAATGGACCCAATGTAACACTTCAGACTATGAATCATAAATTACTTAAAACAATCTAAGTACGAGCTAATGCTGTTCGTTAGTTATAATGTGGATCCAATCATTATAAAGAAGTGTGCAATGGGTGTTTTTGATCTTTATCCCTAATTAAAATATAGTTGGCGTAATTTTAGAAACCTCAGGGAGGTAAATCCAATTTATCCTTTATTGATAAACCTTTGACCAGGGTTTGGCAGACACTACGACAGACATGGAGGGAGGCGAGCAACTATGCGAGGCGGCGAGGAACGGCGACACCGAAAAGGTGAAGACTTTGATAGAGTCCGGAGCTGATGTGTCGTACTTCGACGGCGACGGCCTCAGTCCGCTGTTGCACGCGGCCAAGTTGGGCCACGCCGACGCCGTGAAGAGCCTTCTGGAAGCTGGTGCGCCCTGGAACGCCCTCTCTCCCTCCAACCTCTCCGCCGGCGATTTGGCCATGGAGGCGGGTCACGAGGACGCCTATGAAATCCTCCTCAATGCCGGTTCGTGTTTGAAATTTTTACCTTTTGTTATTTTTACATTGAAAGTTATAGAAAAGTAGTCTAATTTGGGTTTGTATGTTGAACAGGGATTCAAGCTGAGTTGGTACTGGGAACGATTGCAAGGAAAGAGAATAAGAATGGGGATGGTAATGGTAATGGGGATTACTTGGAAGACAGAGTGAGCTTCAGTGAGGACAAGTTGATGGACTCTGAAAGTAAGGCTGTGATGATGGCTTGGGAGAAGCCATTGATGGAGGCACATGCGAAAGCTGTTTGCTCAGGAGGTGGTCATGTATTGAACATTGGGTTTGGAATGGGTCTTGTTGATACAGCTATTCAACAATACTCCCCTGCTTCGCATACTATCATTGAGGCTCACCCAGAGGTTTATGAGCGTATGCTTAAAACTGGGTGGGGTCAGAAGGATAATGTGAACATCATATTCGGCCGCTGGCAGGATGTTGTTTCTCAACTTCAATCTTATGATGGTATGTGTTTGTGGAAATAGCTGTGTAAAGCTTCAATTTTATGAGTATGGAAATGTTTATTCTCAATTCCAATAGGACAGGTTTTGAAGTGTTGGGTTCATTTGTTTGTTCAGGGATTTTCTTTGACACCTATGGAGAGTACTATGAAGACCTGAGGGAGTTCCACCAACATCTTCCTGTGTTGTTGAAGCCCGGGGGAATCTACTCATTCTTCAATGGCCTTTGTGGAGGTAATGCATTCTTCCATGTTGTTTACTGTCACTTGGTTCAGCTAGAGCTCCAGAATTTGGGTTACTCCACACAGTTCATTCCCTTGCCTGTTAAGGATTGTTTAGGAGAAAAAGTTTGGGAAGGTGTCAAACAAAAGTATTGGCAGCTCGATACATATTACCTCCCTGTTTGTCAGTCCATGGAGGATTCGGAATGATGCTCGGATTTTTATATTCATTTTTTAGCTTTTTCTTGTTGTAACTTCAAAGTATTTCATTTTGATTGATTTCTTGATGTTGGCATTGTAGACTGCTATACGACTTTATACAATGTTATTGCAAATCTCTCTCTCTCTCTCTCTCTCTCTCTCTCTCTCTCTCTCTCTCTCTCTCTCTCTCTCTCTCTCTCTCTCTCTCTCTCTCTCTCTCTCTCTCTCTCTCTCTCTCTCTCTCTCTAATGCTAAATGTATGTCATTATAGCTTGTTCTCATAAATCTTGTTCTCAGTGGAACCTGAAATTATTGGCCTAGTGTTTGCAGCTTGTAAGGAATGTGTTAAAGACCATTAGCAGTAAAATATGAGTTTCTTGTCTATGTTCTGGGTAACCATGCGGCTTGTAGAAGCTGCTGTCCACCTGTGGAGATTGGATTGGGAAACAGTCTCCAGATCAACAAGGTTTTCCGTTTCTAAGATTAAAAGGCTTTGTTTGAGAGTGTAGCCTTGAGGTTAGGAACTATTGACTAGTAAGGAATGTCCATAAACATTTGACAGAGTTATCTCCTGCAAAGCTACTGTTTATCATGTTCAGGGGACACACCAGATAATTATATTTTGAAAAGTGTATAGAAATCTTCTCTTTCAACTGAATAATATATGGGAATAATGACATGTAATTGCTATTAAAGAAACCACAGCCACTGCCCAGTCCTGGGAACCAATTCAGGTTCACCTACTAATTTAGTCTAATTCTTATTTGGGATCCATTTTTATGTGATGTCGCTTTTGTGAGGATTGAAGGTGTGGTAAGAATGTCTGACAAGTCTGTTTTATCTCTGTCTATGGTGAGTGTAATTGTTTGTTACCTTATATTAGTTTTGAGTAATTCTGTTCCGACTCCCCCAAACCTCTTTTTTGACCTCATATTTTAAATTTTACATAAATAAAACACTTTAAAAAAATAATAAAAAGAAAAAACCCAACCAGCCACCCCAACTCAAGCCTACTGTCTGCGGCCCCTTCCACCGCCGGTGGTCAATGTGGGGTGGGGTAGCTGGTTGGGTTTTTGGTTTTTTTTTTTTTTTTTGACTTTCATTAAGGGTACAATTGAAAAGTGAGGGGAAAAATAAATAGGGGGTCAAGAAAGTAGTTTAGGGTAGTCAAAATAGAACCACTATTTAGTTTTTCTATTTGTTGGTGTTAAGAAAATGCCTCAGCAAATTTGGTGTATATGAAAGAGATAGCTCCATTATAGGGAAATTTAATGTATCTAAATTGTTACCATGGTTCATCAAATGATGCCAAATTGTAGTAGTACTTGATGGAAAATTAGTAAATTGAGTCATGACTTTCATAGATGTGATGATCAAGATTGGTTTTCCCTAGTTGTGCGTAACTGTAGTTTGCCAAGTTGCCAACTAGGTGCTTGATGGAAGTACGCAAAAAGGATGGACGTGGTTGCTTGGACATTGATCAACGGGTATGTTAAAGGTGGTCATGCTGTGGCAGCAATAAAGTGTTTTGTGGAGATGAGATTGATGGGAGACAACTAAAACAGAAAGTGATATGCATAACAAAATTCTCTACTTGTTTTTCTAGAAAAACAAAGTTGATTTGTTATGGGAGACAACTACAACAAAAATAAAAGAGAAACAAATAACAATCAGCACCAGCATCTAAGGATGAGAAGGGACCAGCTTCACTCTTGATCTGGAGATAGATCAGTTCATCCAGAGGAAGGCAATAGGACTACCTACTATGTGCTTTCCATCGGACCATTCCAAGCGAGCAAATCTGGTTGTATGATATGGCAAAACACTGGCCACAAAAGTCACAGTATAAGTCTTCTTCTCATATGCTTTACTGAAACTCAGTGATTTTGGTTCGACCAAGATCTTCACTGATGGTGTCTGTGTAGTCACTGAGATATTGTATGTTGCTGGGGTACCCACATTGGTCAGAGTTCTTGTGTATTTTATAGTGGTTGAAGTGGACCATATGGCAGCAGAAAAAGATGGGTAATTCAAATCTTCAACCCTGTAATTCTTTTCGCAGGTGAAGTTTATGTGAGTGGTTTTCTTGATATCTTCTGGTGGATAATTCATGGCACAGAGGAAGCCTAGGTAGTCCTCAACAGCAAGATCATAAACAAGGCCAGGGTCAAGGGCTGCCACTGGGTCCACATGCCCAGCGCCATAATCGTATGGTGTCGCAGGCTTTCCAGTAGCAACATCTTTGATTGGTTTTCCCTTTTTGTATGTCGCATAAGATGTGGTCATGAGGGCAGACTTAATGGCTGCAGGGCTCCATTTTGGGTGAGCCGCCTTGAGAAGGGCGGCGAGTCCACTCACATGGGGACAGGACATGGATGTGCCCGAAAGGATGTTGAAGCTGACCCGCCTTGTGTCTTCATCTAGTCCACTTGGTCCAACTGCACCAGTCCACCCAGCGAGGATATTCACTCCTGGTGCTATTAGGTCTGGTTTGAGTATATCAGTAACTACTGGATTTGGTCCTCTAGAGCTGAGTGCAGCCACCAGTGGTGAGGGTTGGACACCCAACTCTGTCTTTCCAAAACCAAATGTGGCTTTCGGGTTAGCATGTGAGGCAATGTATCGCTTAATTGCATCACCGGCTTTCTGGCCAACCACTGCTGTAGGCAAGAGGTATGAGTCGGCCACAAGTTCTTCTCCAGAAGTTTTAGTGTTTGCCAAAATCATCCCTACACCACCAGCCTTTTTGACCGCCACACCCTTTTGGACCTTTGCAGTCCCTCCTTGATCACACACCACAATTTTCCCAGCAACCTTTGCAGGAATCAAACTGTCAGGAGTACATGGATCATCACTTGTGGAGTTGGTTGCATTGCCAGCATAAACAAGCGGAAGTAATCCACTAGATAATGGTTTTCCCCTGTAGACTGAAATGCCTCTGTATTTTTGTCCATCTCCCAGGCTAACATAAGCCGGGAAATCCCGGTCTAATGTTCCAGCACCCACGGTGGTTATCCAAGGTGCATTATTGGTCGTGCTGCCCCATTCTGGTCCACCATTTCCGGCTGAACATGACACGAAGATTCCCTTGGCAACAGCAGAGAAAGCTCCGACAGCAATTAAGTCTTCGTACAAATCCTGGTACTGGGATCTCCCAATAGACAAAGACAAAATGTTGACTCCATCTTCAATAGCCTTTTCCATTGCTGCTAAAATATCAGAGCTGAAACACCCCTGGAGCCAGCACGCCTTATAGGTGGCTATGCGAGCTTGCGTGGCAATCCCCCGTGCTGTTCCTGAAGCATAACCAAAGAGGCTGGCTCCGGGAACTGGGGACCCGGCTGCAGTGGTCGAGGCATGAGTTCCATGGCCGTCATCATCTCTTGGTGATCTTGATTCTACTTTTTCATTCATGGGTCCAAGTGCTGCTTCGTACCCTTTTGAGAAAAACCTGGCACCAATGAGTTTTTCAATTGCAGCTTGATGAGTTGAAGTTCTTTCCCTCCTCGCATTTCCCTTTCCATCTTTTTGGCACTGGCCCAAGACCTTTGTCATTATAGCTTTTGATCTCAGGCCATACACGGTGTCTACTACTCCAATAACCACCTTACTATTTTTATTACCCAATGCAGGGAAGACGGCATCGGTTTTTCCCAATCCAAGGAACTCGGGGTCCGAGTTGTGTGAAGCTCATATCTCAACTCAGGAAGAACAGAGAGAATTCCTGATTGCTTTTCAAGCAGCTCAGCTTCCTCAGCAGTTAGCCTTGTTGAGTAGCCGTGAATTGCATTTTTGTAGGTGTAAAGCATGTCTGCTGAATTCGACACCGATTTCAAAGATGAGTGGTACCATTGGAAATGGTCATCCTCAAAACTTGCTTGCATTTTGGACTTGTCTATGCGAATGATGTAAGTCTTTTTCATTTGCTGTTGTCTTTCTTCTGCTACCACGCAGATTTGAGAGATAACCAGAAGCATGAGCATTAGTAGAAGCATGAAAATGGGTATCTTCATCTTTTCAGTGTTTGCAAGCTTGAGCTTCTAAGTTTCTGGACAATAGGGGAGTTCAGGGCAATCGTTATAATCTTTTTGTTTTGGAAATGCTGCGACAAAATGATTAAAATTCACATGGCATTGACTGACTCTTTTGGGACTTCGCTACTTAAGCATTCTCCACGTAAGTGCTGATTGTGAAAAATTATGTGATATTGGTACTTATCTATCTAAATATTTTCCACTTGAGCTTTTCTTTTCTTTTTTATTGTGCTCCTCATAGCAGCTTTTCTCTTTCTGGCATGCAGCAATGGAATTGAAATTCCCATGGCACTGAGAGACTCTTTTGGTACTTTGTTACTTAAATATTCTCTACTTGAGTGCTGACGGTGGAAAGTTTATATTATCCACTCGACAACGATTTCAAAGATGAGTCCTACCATTGAAAATGATCATCCTCAAAATTTGTGGCATTTTGGACTTGTCCATGTGAATGATGCAAGTCTTTTTCATTTTCTGTTGCCTCTCTTCTGCTACCATGCAGATTTGAGAGATAACCAGAAGCATGAGCGTTCGTAAGAGTATGAAAATGGGTATCTTCATCTTCTTACTGTTTGCAAGCCTGAACTTCTGAGCTTCAGGGCAATAGGGGAGTTTTTCTTTTACTACTTTATTTCTTAGTAATATATAATCTTTGTATTTGGGAAATGCAGCGACAACAATGGAATTCCAATTCACATGGACTAGAAGCTCTTTTGGTACTGCTTTGCTATTTAAATATTCTTCATGTGAGTGCTGATGGTGGAACACGTACTATATTATATGAACCTTTTGGTACTTCGTTATCTAAATATTCTCCACGTGAGTTTTTCTCTTCTCTTTTTTTAATGAGCTCTCCTCATAGCAGACTTGATTACTTTGCCAATCTGTTTTTTTCACAGTTTCCTATATGAACTTAAAAGAAAATGTTATGAAGCAGATATTGTGGATCAATAGCAAATGGGAAATGAATTTCATGCATGTAGTGTCGTATACTACTATATGTATTGTGAGTGTTTCTATTGTATTGCTTTTACAATCATTTTACCGTAAAAAAAAAAAAAATCAATATAGGATTTTTGGTTTTTAAGAAACAAGGAGAGCGCAAGTTGAACTATTTCTTTACTTTCTGCATCAATATATGAATTTGGGTTTTAATGGACTTGAGTAGTTAACATATCTTAGTTTATAGGTTGAATTTTGATTGAATCACTTGGTCTTTTCATTCATCTCTTTGTGTGAGTACGTTAAAAATGGTTCATTTTTTAATTGTCGTACAGGCCCATAAATCTTAGAGACGAGCATGGTTATATCTTATGTATTGTTTCATTAGCTTTATTCAAATGGCTCTGGAGGCTGACTTCTAGAAAGTTATGGTGGAAAGCCATGTTATGGATATTATACAACTGGTGGTAAAAGAGAATCAGGAATGCTTGGCCTCCAGGGGTAATTTGGTAGAGGATGTAAAGCTTTTGTTCAGGAACTTACAAGTGGTCAGCTTTCAGTATAGGCTGAGAGAAACAAAAGTTGTAGGAGATTTCTTGGCTAAGTATGAATTGTTTTTTGATGAAGTGACTTAAGATTGTTGGCTTAAGTTGTAGCAGATGATTATATTTTGAAAAGTATGTAGAAAACTAATCTTTCAACTTAATAAAATCTGGTGATATTGTACTGAAAAATGCAGGACATATGACATGTAATTTCTATTAAAGTAACCATAGCCACTGCCCAGTCTTAGGAACGTGAACGTCTAATTCAGTCTAATACTCTTTTGGGATTATGGTGAACGTGATTGTTTGTTCAATTCTTCTCTAGAGATTCCAAGTGCCATGCATTTGGCAGTGCAATTTGTTTTCTCTAAGTAATCTTTTTGTTTGGGAAATGCAGCGACAAAATAATTAAAATTCACATGGCATTCTTTTGGGACTTCGCTACTTAAGCATTCTCCAAGTAAGATGGTGAAAAATTATATGATATGAGCCTTTTGGTACTTTTCTATCTAAATGTTTTCCACGTGAATTTTCTTTTCTTTCTTTAATGTGCTCCTCATAGCAGCTTTGATTCTTACCCTCCCACTAAGTTATTGATATATATATATATATTTTTTGCTTTTATATTTCCCCGTAAACCAGAATCCTATATGTATTTAAAAGACAATGTTATGAAGCAGATATTGTGCATAAATAGCAAATTGGGGAACTGCACTTTCGTGTGGTAGTATAGTATATGTATTGTATGTAGTCTTTATATCATTACTATTGCAATGGAGGTGGGGTAAAGTGTTTTACAACTGGAGCTATCAGCTTGTGCATCAGTGTATATATATATATATATATATATATGAATATGGGTTTGAATGGACTTGAGTATTTAAATTATCTCAATTTTCAGGTTGAATTGCTTTGTCTTTTTATTTATGTTTAAAATGGTGCATTATTTTAATTTTAGCACAAGCCCATCCATAAATCTCAGAGATGACCATAACTGTATTGTTTCATTACGGTTATTCAATTGGTTCTTCTATAAAGTTATGGTGGAACGTAATGCTATGGATATTATACAGCTGCTGGTAGATAAGGATAAGGAATGCTTTGCTTACGACTTACAAGGATAATTTAGTAGAGGATGTAAAGCTTTTGTTCAGGACTCTACAAGTGGTCAGCTTTCGGCATAGGCTGTGAGAAACAAATGTTGTAGCACATTCCCTGGCAGTAGCATAGGCTTAAGATTGTTTGCATTAGCAGAATAATAGACAAGCTTCTGCCCATGTTGTTGGTACCACACACAGCATATAGAAGCTACTTTTTACCCTTCAAGATTAGATTGGGTACAGCCTCCATGTCAACAAGGTTTGCCATTTCTTGAGATTCAAATACCATTGTTGAGTTTAACCCAAAAGGGATTAGAAACTATTGATTAGCTGTCTAGTAAGGAATGAGCCCATAACATTTGACAGAGTAATCTCTTCCAAAGCTACTGTTTATCATGTTCAAGGGACACTGGATGATCCTATATTGAAAAATAGTAGAATTCTTCTCTTTCAACTTAAATATCTGGTGATGTTGTACTAAGAACTGCAGGGATATGGCCTGTAATTACTATTAAAGAAACCACAGCCATTGCCTAGTCCTGTGAACCTGAGTGTCTTTCTTCACCTTCTAATTCTCATTTGAGATTCACTTTTATGAGGATTTAAGTGTGGTAAGAATAACTGACAAGATCATAGATGTGATGATCCAGTTATGGACTCCTTCAGTTTTCTTGGGCCAAAAAAAGAAAAAGAAAAGAAAGGCCCAATTATTAGTGCCTCTTACTATGCTTCACAAAAAAAAAAAAAAAAATGAGCCAAGAAATTGAAGATGATCGAGGGCGTCTAGCTTTAATTCTATGAATACAATATGGAATCCTTTTCAAATCCCCATGTCAATTCCTTATACAGTTTCCTGTACAATCAATTTTCCATCATTTCTTTCCCCTTTTAATTTCAATAGTGCAATAAGAAATACATCAACTGGCTATATTTGCTCAGTTTCTGGAGAACAAGAGAGGTACAAGACAAGTTCACAACATAGAATGAAATATACAGTTGGTTTTTAGCAGGAACCTCCCAGCCCTGATCAGGAGGTAGATCAATTCTTCAAATATTGTTAAAATTATACCCAGCTGAAAGCAATAGGACTGCCTACTTTGTGTTTCCCATCAGACCATTCCAAGCGAGCAAAGCTGGTTGTACCGGATGGCGAAGAAGTGGCAACAAAAGTCACAGTATAAGTCTTCTTCTCATATCCTTCACTGAAACTCAGTGATTCTGGTTGAACCAAGATCTTCACTGATGGTGCCTGTGAAGACACTGAGACCTTGTATGTTCCGGGGGCACCCACATTGGTCAGAGTCCTTGTGTATTTCACAGTGCTTGATGCACCAGTACCACCCCCTTTACCTGCAGATGTTTCTAGAGGCACAGCAAAAGATGGGTAATTAAAATCTCCAAGGCTGTATATCTTGCTTGTACTGCAAGTGAAGTCTCTGTGAGTGGTTTGCTTGATCATACTTGTGCTATAATTCAAAGCACAGAGGAAGCCTAGGTAGTCCTCAACAGCAGCATCATAAACAAGGCCAGGATCAAGGGCTGCCACTGGATCCACATGCCCGGCACCATAATCGAACGGTGTTGCAGGATTTCCAGTATCAACATCCATGATTGTTCCTCCATCTTTGTATGATGTATAGGATGTGGTCATGAGGGCAGACTTAATGGCTGCAGGGCTCCATTCCGGGTGAGCTGCCTTGACCAGGGCGGCTAAGCCACTCACATGGGGGCACGACATGGAAGTACCCGAAATGATGTTGAAGCTGACCCTCCTTTTGTCTTCATCTAGCCCAGTTGGTCCAACTGCACCACTCCACCCAGCTAGGATATTCACCCCTGGTGCGATTAGGTCTGGTTTGAGTATTTCCGGAGTGACTAAATTTGGTCCTCTGGAGCTGAATGCTGCAACCACTGGTGAGGGTTGGACCCCCAACTCTGTATCTCCAAGAGCAATTGTGGCCGTGGGATTCGCATTCGATGCAATATAACTTTTGATTGCATCCCCAGCTTTCTGGCCAACCGCTGCTGTAGTCAAGAGATATGCATCAGCAACAAGTTCTTCTCCATAAGCTTGAGTGTTTGCCAAAATCATCCCAACCCCACCAGCCTTCTTCACCACCAAACTCTTTTGGACCCTCGGAGTCCCCCCTCGATCACACACCACGATTTTCCCGGCAACTTTCCCGGGAATCAAACTGTCTGGAGCGCATAGTTCACCACTTGAGGAGTTACTTGCAGTTTTAGCATAAACAAGTTGAATCAATCCACCGGACAAGGATGTTCCCCTGTAGAGTGATATTCCTCTGTATTTCTTTGCATTTCCAAGGCTAACAAAAGCTGGGAAATCCCGGTCTAATGTTCCAGCACCCACAGTGGTTATCCAGGGTGCAACATTGGACAAGCTCCCGGACTCCGGTCCAGCATTTCCGGCGGAACACGACACAAGGATCCCCTGTGCCGCGGCAGAGAAAGCTCCGATTGCAACTGTATCTCTGTAATAATCAGACAAGGATCCCCCAATTGACAAAGACAAAACATTGACCCCATCTTCAACAGCCTTCTCCATTGCAGCTATGATATCAGACCCGAAACACCCCCCAAGCCAACACGCCTTGTACGTGGCTACACGAGCTTGTGGAGCCATGCCCCGCGCTGTCCCTGGAGCGTAGCCAAATAAGCTTGCTCCAGAGACTGCGGACCCGGCTGCAGTGCTCGAGGTGTGTGTTCCATGCCCATCATCATCTCTTGGAGATTTTGATTCTGCTTTTTCGTCGATGGGTCCAAAGGCTGCTTCATACCCTTTTGAAAAAAACCTCGCACCAATGAGTTTCTTATTGCAGCTTGAGGAATTGAAGTTTTTTCCCACATCACACTGCCCTTTCCAGCCACTTGGCACTGCCCCAAGACCTGTGTCGTCGTAGCTTTTGATCTCGGGCCACACACCGGTGTCTACTACTCCCACAACCACGTCACTCAATTTATCTGACGTGGGTAACACTGCGTCGGATTTTCCCAGCCCGAGGAACTCGGGGGTACGAGTTGTGTGGAGCTCGTACCTCCTTTCGGCCAAAACAGAGAGAATTCCTGACTGTTTTTCGAGCAGCTCGGCTTCCTCGGGAGTTAGCCTCGTGGAGAAGCCGTGGATTAAGGTTTTGTAGGTGTAGAGCATGTCTGCTGAGTTGGACACTGATTTCAAAGATGAGTCGTACCATTGGAAATGGTCATCTTCTTCGAAACTTGCTGGCATTTGGGACTTGTCCATGTGGATGATGTAAGTCTTTTTCACTTGCTGCTGTCTCTCTTCTGCGACCACGCACAAGTGAGAGATGGCCAGCAGCATAAGCGTTACTAGAAGCATGAAAATGGGTATGATCTTCATCTTCATCTTCAATTCTGAGTTTCAGGCAATAGCAGAGCTCTCTGTTTTTTTTTGTTCTTTCTTTTTGGTCCTGAGTTTGGGAGATGCACTGCCAATGGAAGTGAAATTCACATAGCACTGAGAGAGATTCTCTTGATACTTCTCTATTTAAAGTATTCTCCACTTGAGTGCTGTGGTGGGACAATGATATGATATGAGCCTCTCTTTTTTTTTTTCTCTTTCTTTTTAACAGCCTCTTTCTCATTGCAAATTTGATTCTTATTCTCCCATTCTGCATAATTGGTGGTATTATGTGGGCCAACCCAACCAACCAAAGGAAAAAAGAAAAAAAAAATTAAGCATACTAAAACGATGGAGTGACGCAATTCTTTTAAAGTCTTTTAAAGTCTTTAAGCTTTGGCCAAAAAAAAAAAGAAGTCTTTAAGCTGGGTTTAATGATTAACGATGGAGTGACGCAATTCTCTTCTGGGTGGTCTTTGTAACAAACACGCACTGAAATCCAAATATTTTACAGGGTTATGTATGCTAGCCAATATAATGTTAACAGGCATAAAATCCTTGCAAAAAAGATAAGGTACTGCTGCAGAGCATTTGCCTGCCTAGTGAGATTTGAGATGGATGGGTAAAAATGGCCAAATCTGTCACCATGCTATTACTTTACAGGTCCTTGTCCACATTTGCCAGATGCGAAATGCCTTTAGTTTGCGTAATCATTCAGTGATACTCATTGCAAGGGACTTGTTCCCTCGCTTTAATTGTGAAAATTGAAATTTTGAGCATGACAATCCATCCATCATTAATTGTGGTTCACAAGGGAAAAACTTATGTTTACCTAGAAACAAACAAGGTCTAAGGAGAGAAGTTAAGGGTAATTAAAGAACTACAATTATAGAACTTGTATGTGGTAATATTTACATGTCAAATATTTATTATATTACGGTATCGGATTAAATGTGAACGGTAGAAATTAACAATTTAACGACAAGACATGCATATAAGACTGTTCAAAAATAGAATATTTTTTCAGTTGGACTGAGAACATCATTCCTCATCCGAAGGTTTTAGTGGAAGTCCCACTAACATTAAGATTCATTAGGATGCTGATTGGTGACTGTATGTGATGATGGTTTCAACTTTCAGCTCTTACCAGCAATCAGCATAACATAATGGAATGATATTGGCCATCTAATGTGAGCCTGCATGGACATGATCGTACAAACCATTTGTAATCTTATACCATCAGAGAGAGATAGCGTATATCAGATCACGTTATCTTGTATGAATGATCATGAACTCATTGAAGTTCCTTAAAAAAATTGCATTTGTTTTAGATAATGCTTATATAGTTATATTGTATGTTTCAATATCAGCTCATGAAAGAAAAAGACAAGCAATACATGCATTTTATGTTTCTCCTTGGACTTCCTCCCACTCTATTTGCTACTTTGTTGAAATTTGCCCCAAAGGGACCCTACCACTAATAATTGTTGAGTGGAAGCTCTTTTTCTTTTTTCTATTGCTAATTTGCTTAGTGCTTATAATTAGAAGAGTTTGGGTGCAGAGCATTGGCATTTGTAAGTGTTTCATAGTGGTAAACATGGATTAAGGCTTTGGATTATCAATTTAAATATATTAATACAATACTTTTTACCTTCCAATATAAACATTGAGCTTAATTTAAGTAGTCGTCTTCTTCTTGAACCTCCTCTCATATTGTTTTTTTGTTACATTGAAAGAAATTTAACTCTTCCCTTATTTTAAATTTTAAATTCTTAACTCATCTTCTCACTACTCCTCTCATATTTTTTATTTTTCAATTTTAACTTATAAGGTACATGGCATCATATCAAAATCTTATTGTACCATTGACAACCAAATACAAGTGGAGCTTATGGGAGTCAAATATAGAGACTACAATCAAAATTTAAGAATTACGACCTTTAATCTAAATTATTAAGCTAACTTCTAATTTGAATAATGCGAACCTGCTCAGCTTCTAACAAGGAACTTTTGTATTAATCAAAAATATCAGATTAAGCCTACATCATTTCATGTTGGCCAAAATAATTAACATGTGAAAGCGATGTGAATTTTGTTTTATCAGTTTCAGAGGTATCATGATTCCAAGTTGGTGATTGGCAAAGAAAAAGAAAAGAGAGCAAGCAATGGTGTATGAGTGATTGAAGAATCACCTCTCTAAGCTGTTTATGGAATCTTGCTTTTGTGACCCCTCAATTGTTTGCCTGCTTATAATTGTCCCCATCACATCTTTATCACTCAATTGGCATGTTGTTTCAGCTAATTTAGGAGAAACCAAAAACTAATGTTATGGACTGCTTCAATATAAAATCGTCTACATGCATTCTATTATTTATAATTAGAAGTTGTTTATGAAAGTTTATCAAGAAAGAAATTAATTAGATGATAATCTTATTCATAACCCATATAATAATGATAGAAAAGCTTCCTATAAATCGGGTGGCTGATGCATGAATCAACTGCCACATGCATAACAATTATGATATTTGTAGCTCAAATGTCATTTTCTCCCACCCAAAGACTGAAGATGGTCACAACAAGTCAATTCTCAGTTTGATTGCTTATGTGTGTTGAATTGTCTTTTCCGATTAGAACGGACAACCATCAATAATTATAGATGTAATTTAGAACTCACTCTCAATAATTAGGAGCATTTGATGATCACCATCTGTTTAATGTTTATGAATCGGCTAGGGCAAAAGCTGTAGAAGTAGTCTTTTCATATAGTGTAATTTTGTTCATACGCTCTCTCATATCTATGCATGCGAACGTTTTGCCCTTAAAATCGATTGGTGGTTTATATATGTAAAATATAAAGTATTTTATTCATGAATATACTTTTTCTATAAAAATTTTACCCATTAAATGATAAGATATATATATTTTGGTCAATATATGATAGTATTCTATTTAGCAAGATACGGCCGGGCCTGTACTAACACAATATTTAGTGAACCAATTTGATGATTGATTGTGAATGCCACCACCTCCCATTAATGATTGACATGTACTAAGCTTTAGAAGCATAGACAGTTATAATCGTTGTCGCTATGAGGCAGCTCAACATTAGATGGTCCCATCACCTCGTTTATTGGCATTCTTACTGGATTTTCAGACCAACCAAGAAAAATGGAAACCATGGAGAGACCTAAATATCGGTCCCCATAATTTCCTTTTGCCTATTAGCTCAAAAAATAAAAATAAAATCTCTCTGTTGTCAATTGCAGGCTTTACTTGAGGAAAAATTATTAGGTGTATTCTCTGATTTGAGACCATTCAAATAAAATCTTAACGAACTACTACAGGACAGAACGGTGGCTTAAAGCTTAAGCACCACACAAACTTTGGAAACCCATACGTTCACCTACCAATACCATAGGGTCCACCAATAAGATTGTCAATTTGCGTTTTAATTCAACGCGACCTTAAGGACAGTCGGTCATGACCCATGTCTTACTTTATACAAAGAAAGAAAGAAACAATAAAAAAAAGTACATAATTCTTGATTATTATTTTAAGAACATTATCTAATAATTTATCATCTTAGCCCGGCCCATATTCTCTTTAGCCCTTTATTTCGTTGAATTTGGACCGATTGAAGTAGGAACTTAATGGCCAAGAAAAAGAAGAGAAGTAGAACTTGTTTTGTTATTAACGGAATGACCAGAAGCCCATAGCCCACAGGCCAGTAAGATGACCAAAATCATCATTACGATATAGTACTCGCAACCTCAGGCAACAACTTTGCACCATCGTGTCATGCAAATCGCCCTCAGCACCAGAATCAGCTCGCACGCAGACCCTGCTGCAAGTTATGCTTTCCTGCCAATCTGCTCAGCAGCTCTTACAAACCCAAACCCTAACAAAGAAGAACCACCTCCATATAAATCTAAGGGACCCCTATTTCTACGTACTCAACCTCAACCTCAACCTCATTTTTGTGCCACCATTTTAGGCTGCTTTCTTTCTAGTTCTCTCTCTGGCTTGAATTCGGTTAAAGCTCTCAGCTCTCAGCTACAGAAAATTGTAGAGGAAAGCTAAAAGACATTACAGAACATAGTGGTGAGACTTCTCTCTCTCTCTCTCTCTCTCTCTCTCTCTCTCTCTCTCTCTCTCTCTCTCTCTCTCTCTCTCTCTCTCTCTCTTGAATAGTGACCTTAAGTATGTATGTCTTCTGTTTTGAAGCTACAGTTGCAATTTGGAGGAGAAGTCATGGGAAGGAGTAATGTGGTTTCTTGGAGTCTTATTTTCTTGGCCATGGGGCTGTTTAGTTATATAGCTGTTGAAGCCACCAGAGAAGGGAGGTCCCTGAGAGAGAAGAGAAATGATTTGGACAAAGGGCTCCAGAATTGGCATGGTGAAGAGGCTACCTATCGAGGGCATCTGACAGCTGGTGGTTACGGGGGAGGGTCTGGTTACGGTTCTGGTGGTTTTGGACAGGGAGGTGGTAGGGGCGGAGGCTTTGGTGGTGAAGTTGGCGGTGGCTTTGGAAGCGGGTATGGCTTGGGCAGTGGTAATGGTGGTGGATTTAGCAATGGCGGAGGAGGAGGTGGTGGCTTCGGGTCAGGATCAGGATCTGGATCTGGATCTGGTTGGGGCAGCAATGGTGGAGGAAGTGGATATGGGGCAGGCTCGGGCTCAGGCGGTCCAGGTTATGGCGGTGGGGGTGGTGGAGGATATGATCATGATGGGAGGATGAACTAAGTCAAGGGGAAACACTTCACTAATTTAACTAGAATAAGATGACGCTTTTACAGCTTATAGTGTAAGGGGAAAGGAACAGCAAATAAAAAGTCTTACTTCTGTGTTCTGTAGCTCTTTAATTTGCTATCTGTGAAGCTGTAACTCTGTTATGAAACAAATCAAAGTATTGCCCCTTGCATCAGTAGGATCAAATGCCCCCTACTTAGCCATGAAACCCTGACTATACAAAATGATGATAAAATATTTCTTGTAGGCTTATTCATACCACTGCCCCCTGTAAGATACACTTTTTTTCACTTTGCCTCCTGAAACTTAAATCCTCTCAGTTTGCCACCTGAACTTCAAACAGTTGTTGCAAAAAACCCTATGCCGTCAACTCTGTCAATTTTTCCGTTAAAAAAGATGACGTGACACCTATATGGCATAAGTGAGACCCTTTTCTAGTTATGTAACATCCATACAGACACTAAAAATTATAAAAAATTGACATTAAGCTCGAAATTTGCAACGTCCCCTACTCATATAATCATATTTTTTATAATTTTTAATGTCTGCATGGATGTTACATAACTAGAAAAGGGTTCCACCCATGTCATATAGGTGCCACATCAGCTTTTTTAACAGAAAAATTGACAGAGTTGACGGTATAGAGTTTTTTGCAACAATTGTTTGAAGTTCAGGTGGCAAACTGAGAGAATTTAAGTTTCAGGGGGCAAAGTGAAAAAAAGTGTATCTTACAGGGGGCAATGGTATGAATAAGCCTTTCTTGTATAATGCACAAATTAAAATCCTGGCCCAAACATGCATCCCCTTTATGTACTAAAAATACAAAGTAGAAATAAGTAGCATGTATCCTCCTCTGTGATCTGACTCAAAATTGAGTTAAAGATTTGAGTTTCTTTCAGAACTACAAGACAGTTGTAATTAGCCAACATTTAATAATATATGGGCACTTTTATCAGTGAGAGTCATTCATAATTAGCGAACATTTAGGTGATTAAATCATCCACCAACATTCAAATCATTTGTAAAGTCAGCAAGAACCACATCAATACATGCATATATGCACAACAGAATTTATAACCACACAACATTTACACCGAGCAATAAGAATAATGATCCTGGTCCAAACTAGTGGGTTATGCCTAGCTCAATTAGAGATTTCTTATGGGCATCGAGGGGTAATGGAGTTAGCAGCTATTTATACCTTGTGTATATGGTGTATATATGGGAGAAAAGAAATAATAAATGTTTTAAAAGTGTGGAGGTCCAACGTGTGTCCTTAAACATACCACTTTCCATACCCAGCTTTTATAGATCACAATGAGCTTTTCTTTTGATTCTTTTACAGAGTTTCAGAACAGCTTTACACTTTAACTTTACTGCCTCTAATTTTGTTCTTTTGGTTTGTTTGTTTCTTTTTTGAATAAAACTGACTGAAAAGAAAAGGGGTTAATCAAACACAGAGGAATAGCACATGTGGTTGGGAGGATCAGTGTAAGCAATGTTGTCATCTGGTGGCCTGAAAAAGCTCTGCACCAAACCGAATTATATGTATAATCTGTTCATGCTATTGTAGTACTAAAATAACTCCAAGTATTACATGCCAAGGAAAACACACAAAAATTGGTGTACATAGGGTGACGACTGGAGACTCTTTCAATGCCATGTTGAGTAAATAAAGCTTCAACAGATGCTAGATGGAGGCATGATTTTCAAAGAACTGGCAAGACAAGGTATAAGTCAACAAGATTATAAAGAAGCAATTAGCCATAGCATTTTAATTTATCATTTGGTGCAGTAATTACTAGGTTAATTCTTCTTACGCTAGTTCGACTAACTATCAGTCAAGACTGCAGAACACAACAGAGTTTCAGAAAAACACCGCAGACTAATAAAATGTATGTTGCCATTATGACTATAGTTTTTGCCATACACATTGCCAACATAAGAAGCAACAACAGCATGAAGAGGCCCTCTAAGGCTCTAATTATTTCAAACCCTACATAAAACCGATATTATATCGGATCCTTTTCGTAATGGTGTTAGTCTGTTAGACATATTGCCAGAAAATTACATTTTGTTTTCTAATGGTGTTAGTCTGTTAGACATATTGGTTGAAATTACTTTTTTTTTCTGTTTTCACCAGCTTGTATCTCTATCATTTCAGAGTTGGGACAAGTAAACAAGCATAAAGACATGGATACCTAATTAGCCACACAAATTAATTATATAAACAGAGAAAGATTAACGGGAAGTCTAGTACCACTTGCCACAGTCTGAAAGGTTGAGACCCATAAGCTGAAGTTCACCTGCACATCGATCACCACCAACATTTGTGATTTTCCAAAGCTAAAATTGTCCTTCAGATTTCACAGCCGCAGCAAATTCATCATCTAATTCACTCTTCTCAATCCCTTCCCAATCATCCTCATCGCTGTAATTCTCCAATTTAACCTCCTTCGTTTCGCTCTTTCCCTTTGGTTCAAAGCTAGTTACAACCCTAATCTCCTCAGATTGTGCAGCAACGACGTCGTTCGGTGCTGATTCTTCCCCAATTTCTTCAACTCCTCTGTTCTCAGAATTCTGCTGAGCTTCATAACGGTCAAGAGCAAAGTAGGTCGCTTTCTCAACCGACGCCTCCTCCTCCTCGCCGTCCGATGACTTCTTCGGCAATCCAACGGCCACCGACTCCGTTAATTCACGAGCTTCTTCTTGACGATGCTGCAGTGGTTCAACAATTTCTTCGACCCGATGAACCGGTTTCACTTCAAACTGATCAACCTCTTTCACTACTCCGACGAACTCAACCCTCCTCTGCGCTTCAAAACCCTCCTTTTTCAGTCTCTCTTCGAAGCGCACCTCCTCCATAACCAGTCCTTCACCAGCATTCTTCTCACTCACTTTGAACTCCGCCGCTTCCGGTTCACGCCCACCGATAGCGACGGCGACGAGTTTGGCGACGAGGAAAGAGAGAATCAGCGCCACAGATGCCGTGAAAAACAGGTCCTGAACAAGCTCCATAGTATTGATGACTACAAGTCCAAATCCCAAAACAGCGCGACGAATTATTGAATTAACGAATTTGAAGAATGAAAACAAAGAAAATTGAAGCGGTGGCGATGAGTTTAACAGTTTATAGACAAAATAGAAAGAATGATTATTAATTTATTATAATAATCAAAGGTAAGCAGAGAGAAAGGGATATTTGCAGAGCAGAGCGAAGCATATTCTGATGTTTAATTATGCTCTTCTTTCTTAGCTTTGCCTCTGCGTCACTTTTGGCGACGGACACGTTTTGATAGCGGATTGGTTAACGGTCAATTCGTCATGCATTTACTGTGCTTGCTTGGGGAACTCATTTAGCTTAAGGCACAAGCTTTTGTTTTTGGTCAATTTGCATTTTCGTCCTTATCCTGTACATGCAAATATGAAGACGGCGGTGATTGATAGGTCTTTGTGCTTTAATAACGGTAGATGATGGTGGGATAAGCCCTTAAATTTTAGTCATGTGCATTGTGGCTTTTTGTTTTGGCAAGTCTATTAGTCAGCTACCCGGACTTTTAAAACTTTTTGTGCATATAGTAATATCGTAGCACGCTGAGAAAATGTTATTTACTTAGTTATGTATATTATTATTAAAGATAAATACTTAAAATTTAAATATTAATAATTATATCCATATTTTTATTTTAATAAATATATAACACCATATCAATAAGTCATGTTATTATCACATACAACTATTGTTTATCGAGGAGTTCAGATCTAAGCGGTCTATTTCTTTGGAGGACGCCCACTCAAAGAATCATGTCTACCTTTCCTTTTTGAAACTTTAATGTTGGACTCAAGGAATCAGCCAATCAGGTGACAAATTTTTCTGGCTGTCAATGCCAATTTTATTTGACCTAAAAAATAATCCAATTTTATTACAGTTTTTTACTTGTTTTGAAGGTTTGTGTGGTTCAATTTATTGCTGTAGCTTTCCAAACTACCACCCAAAAACGACTCAAGAAAAAGAGACATTGTGCAGGCAACAAAGGATTAAGAATGTGCGTGGTGTTGCGCGCGCCATATTTATTTTTTATTTTTTTGGGTAAGCGTTGGGACATATTTATTGCCGCTTCACTGTATGGAGTGGTGTGGGTCCACCACATAGTATGCTAGTTTATCTAGTACCAGTACACATTATACAATATACAGGCACCACAAAATTGTTGTGAGCTCCAGCTGTATGAGCATGTCACTAATAAGCTTTAGCACTATGTGTGGTATAGATTTATTAGACTCGATCTAAACGAAACATGTTATAGAGCTAGGTAGGTCGAAAAAAAATGTTTGTTTCACATTGGTGTGGGTGGGTGAGTGGTGTTGGTTATATGGAGCCCAATGTCTCAGTCAGTGGTGAATGTGCAAGTGTGAATAAGTTTAGCTAGGCCTCAAACTCAAGGAAGTTTCTTAGTCCAATGCATTCATTGATGAGAGGTCTATATATGTCCCTCTCATTATCTCACTTTCTTGGCCATTCTTAACCCCTCTGCTTCTAGTAGTAGCAAATTAAGCTTTCCTTTAGAAACGTTCAAAGAATAAGGAGGAGGAGAAGCTAGCAATGGGAGGAGGCAACGGTCAGAAGTCCAAGACGGCTCGTCTGAGGAACATGGAGAAGCAAAAGGCTGCTGCTAAAGGTACTTTCAGTCTTTCATCTCTCCTATCTTTCAATTTCAATTTAGCTTTTTTCAGAAGCTAAATTGATATAGATGATGAATTCATCTGACTCAAGTTGAGTACTGCAGGTCCCCAACTCAATATTTTTTCTAAGCAACCAAACAGAAATATAGTCTAATAATTAGTTTGTGCATCTTTGGGCCCGCAGGAAGCCAGCTTGATTCAAACAAGAAAGCAATGACAATCCAGGTAAAAGTCTCTTTGGCCCTCTCCTTATAACATAAGCTATGTAAAGGTGATTGCCTTGAGAGAAAGCACTTGTAAATAAAGCTAGACTTAGCACAAAATTGTGTGGCATTTTCATCTTCTGGTTTATTTCTGATGCAAGGTGGTGGTTGATGATTGCAGTGCAAGGTGTGCATGCAGGCATTTATTTGCACCACAACTGAAGTGAAGTGCAGGGAACATGCAGAAGCAAAACATCCCAAATCCGATATCTATGCATGTTTCCCTCATCTTCAAAAATGATATATAATCCAAGAGGGAAAAGAACATGTAGAATTTATGTGTTTGAAGCTTCATCTCTCATCCTATCTTATTTCTGAAGACCACTACCACTACGGAAGTTCTGTATAAAGATCGTTCCAGACTGTTGGACGTTAATAAGCTTTAAAGCTCTTTGTGGAACATGTTATGTATGTGCATGTTTGTTAAATTGAAGATGTATTTGGAATTTGGAACTCCCAATCCTAAATCTAAAACAATGCAAACCAAAGCAAATAGATCTTTGAGACAATCAAATACTGACACTTTACAATGCATTTTGAGTAAGTACCAAGTGCAATGTCAATTTTCAAAGTAAAAGGCCAAGGCTTCGTCCAGCCTTTACCGTACTAACATAGATCTGAACCCAAAAATACTTCATATAATAAATGAGTAATACTGTAATACAATATGCACTTTGAAAAGTACGAATACCAGCAGCATTAACAAATAAATAAATCTAGGAGCAATCAACAACCTAAGCTAGGCAACTATTATCATTTAGCGACCATACACAGGCTACACCCAACACAAAGAGGATATAAGTTTGTTTACCCAAGAATTCTATAGGAGTCTAGTGTTACTGCATCCGCATCTGGCTATTTTCTGCACTTCTCACTTCCACGAAATATGAATGAGCCTGAAACATGGAACATATGAATCTATTATCTTTAAAAAAAAATCATACCTTAGAAATGACCAGCCCTGTGCAACTACACAAGACCTTCAATGGTAAAGGCACCAGAAATTTATTTTTATAAATATAGACCCAACAGTAACAATTCCTTTTTCTTGTACAGGAATGTATTTTATAAAATACTAAATGTTATGCACTAAAAAATTTGTGTGTGGGGTATTAAACACACATGAAGGAAAAAGAAACGAAATGAAAAAAAAAAAAAAAAAAAACATCCAATCTTAAATAATACCATTGCTTCTCTTGCTGTAAGCCTGTCCTGATGGTCATATCGAAGAAGCTTATCCAGAAAATCAATGGCCTGGATGTCACAAAAAAGACCAAAGAATCACTAGTAAGGAAAAGAAAATTAAAAATAGATGAATATAAGGTATCTTCTAATAGTTGGAGGAAAAAAGAAAAGAAAATTACCTCTGGAGAAACAAGATGCTGATTATCCGAATTAATAAATCTTGACATGGCTTCCTGCTGTGCCTGAATTAGAATTTCAGCAAAATGCCGTGTGAGTATCACGCCAGAGACAACTGCTTTTTGTTCATTTGACTCCTTGAACTATTTGTTCAACTATTTACTTATTAGGGCATACTACAAAAAACTACCTCAAGTTTGGGGTCTATTGCAAGTCGATACCCCAATTTCAAAAATTGGCGTTAAGCTACCACAACTCAAGAACGTTGGCTCTAAGGTACCTCCGTTAGGTTTTCCATCCATTTTTCCGTTAAGTGATGACGTGGCAAACCATTGGATGCCAAATGGCCTAAAAAATGCCACGTGGCCTGACACCATGCAATATAAAATGGAAAGCCTAACGGAGGTACCTTAGAGCCAACGTTCTTTAGTTGTGGTAGCTTAAAGCCAGTTTTTGAAATTGGGGTATCGACTTGCAATAGACCCCAAACTTGAGGTAGTTCTTTGCAGTTTGCCCTACTTATTATTTATTTATCCACGTAGAGGAGTAGGAAAATGGAAAGAAGAGGAAGAATCTTTCACTTTCTATACCTTTCTGAATAAAGCTGCAAAGTTTAATCATTATCTAATGAAAAGACGGATGAAGCACTGTTTTTTCTTTTCTGGTTACATGGGGGCCAGAGGCCAAAACCACTGTTTTTTCTTTCAACCATAACTATTGATACCCCCAAACCCTTCCAAGCCCTGTCTGTATATCTTTATTACAGTGTTATGCTGGTGGAAGGTTCACGCAAAAATAAATATCATTTATTTAAGTTTAAATTCCAGTTGCATGCTAAAGATGAGAATACATACCTTCCAACAAGAGCATCAAGATGAGGATCAAGCACAAGATGATATTTATTCAAATATGCATTTAATTCGTCCGTTCCAAGAACCTGAAGAAGAATTCATCTACATAAGATCACAAATTAAATGAGCATTTGCAACCTTATGCCACAGCCATATAACTTTGTCAACTTTTGTGACTGCAAGGCCAGGAGCAGTTGGGTTTTCCCACCAGCTTAGTTATCACAAGAACAGGGCAGTCAAAACTCCACACCTTATCTAGCAAGCACTCTGCCAAAAGTTTAGAGTGTTGCAATTGCATGTTCTAAACCCACCCAAGTTTCTATTCAATGTTTCATAAGGCATGATCAACTCACACAAAAAGGGGAAAACTAAACAATATTCAGGCAACTTTTGAATAATGCGACGGAGAACCAGTTTTGGCTGGTTGAAATAGATTAAGCACATATATGGGAACGATTGCCTATAACTGTAAGATCTTTGAGCCAAGTACGAAACCAAAATTACCCTAGCAATTTTCACAAGCTGGTCATGATTGTCATGACCATAGAAGAATTGTTCCTTGCGAAAGATCTGCAGGGCAAGAGAACACCTTGTTCAGAGAGGTTCTTCATGGTGAACAATAATATAGCATTTTAAAAAACTTGGATACACAGTACCAACAGGGAAACATAACCCTCACCATTCCTGCAAACATACAGCCCAGGCTCCACAAGTCTAATGAATAGTCATAGTCTTGCAAATCAACCAGTAGTTCAGGTCCCTTATAGTGCCTGATAAACAACATTTAAATTTGTCAACTTCCTGCAAAGTAAACAAAGAATTTGCATGTTGACAATGTAAGAGGTCAGCGTTGAACTAAATATAAAACTCTTTTGTCACGAGACAACATTGAATCTGTTGGTTATAAGCTTACTTTCACTGCAACTGCTACCTGATAACTGTTAAGTGAAAACTGCAGATGGCACCATCTTAAGCAATCCCTACAACTATTATTCAACTATCAAATCCTTAGTTTATCCCAGTACCTACAACTATTATTCGAGTTGAGAAATTATGTCCATATTTACTCAACTTATCAAAGATTCATGCCCGAGTTGTCCATAGTTTGGGTTGATTGGGTTGATCTAACCCAAGTCCTACTCCTAGAGGAAACAAAGAATGAAAAGATGAGTCATCATGTCTTTCAAAAATCTAGAGGAAAACTAACAATTAATGGATTGGTTAGAAGGATAAAGGATCAAAGAAATTCTACCTTGAAGCTACTCGGACATTGTATTCTTTTCCAGGATGATAGAATTCAGCAAGACCCCAATCAATCAAGCGAAGTTTTCGCAGTTCATGATCAATCATAACATTGTGAGGCTTGACATCTCGATGCATTATGCCCTGCGAATGGCAGTAATCCAATGCCTGCAATTACGGGATCAGTCTTGAATTATTCAAGCATGCCACAGTTAATCCAGTAAAACACAGCATGGCATTCTTTCACTCAATAAAAGACAGAATGCGGCCGGAAAAGAATATGTATCTCTAGGTGGGAAGCAGCATGAAGCCACCAGAATAGAACTTAGAAACCAATGTTTAGCAAGAGGAACAGAGAAAAATAACCTTGAGAAGTTCATATAAATAGTAGCGAATGTCATAATCCGTCAGTGTGGGGTACAACACTTTGAAATCTGTGCTGTTCACATATTCAAAGATCAAGCTAGGAGTTTTTGAGTGGTCATCCCGGACGATATCAAACAGCTTCACAACATTTGGGCCTCCAGAAAGATTCTGTAGTATTTTTATCTTCCTTTTAATCTGCATGAATACCAAAAAAAAAATTACTATTCAGTTAAAATAGAGAAGGAAATGTAAACCAAAACAAGTTCTGACACACACTCACTCACAGCACACATACGGCACAAATATAAGGTCACCTCTATATTAGGGGCTGCTAAGCAAGCTAATGGTGTTTATTGGAGTTAGAGGGGCCAAAGGCACGACAATGTATATCCTAAAGTGCAGGGACAACTTAAAAAATCACAGACCTTCTTTTTTTTTACGGGTTTAAGGATCTTGATAACACACTTTTCATTGTTGGTTACATTTACACCTTCAAAGACTTCACTGTATTTTCCTCTTTCAACCTTCCGAACAACTTCATAGTCATCTTGACCACTTGGCAGAATAAAACAAAAGAAATAAATAACAGAGTTAGGAAAAGGCACCTGAAAAATGTCATCACAAATAACTCAAAAACTTTAAAATCACTGATTTATGGGACACTGTCTGGTTAACATGAGTAATCCTAAAACTACTTTGGCTATCAAATACAGTCCAAAACCATTACAATCAAATAATCACTCAGTAGCTAATGGTTAGCCTCAAAAATCAGCACAACTAACAATTGTAAGTTATAGCTACATTCATAAACCAAATGAACACCATACACAAGTTTATCTGATTCAATAATTCAAACTGATTAAGCACATTGACCATGGAACCTTCAATGGCAGCACACATAAAACATTGCAGCACAAATAGTAAAAACAATGGTTTTCCTTTTCCCTTCCAATTGGGATGTTGCTAAAACTCCAACCATGTAACCAAGCTATAATCTATCAACCCTAGGTCCCCAATTAATATAAGCAGGTGTAATTAAAGATATATTAAAAAAAAAAACAAACAAACAGAAAAAACATGAAATACTCAAGGTTGTTATGGTTACCCCCATTGAAGGGTGAGCGATTCGTAATCCCAGTAATCTCTAGGGCGCTGAACGTTGACGTCGGCGTAGACTCGAGCCCTAGACATGGCTACCGGGCTGCCCTTTTCCGTTTTTTATTTCATCTTTTACTATTTGGTCTTATTTTCTCGCTCCCAAATGTTCAAACGGACTGGTTTATCAAGGCGGAAGATTTTACCGGAAGATGACAGAGCCACAGAGGTTTTCTGTAATTTACTGTACTAAAAAGGAAAAGCCACGTGACATATTTAGTTTGTTTTTTTGGTCAAATGTGACATTTTTAGTTTGCTATGGTTTTCATTTACGTCCAGTTTTAATTCTAGCAATAATATTCATGTACTTATCGGATATTGCAATTAGATGACAATTTTAGAGTTATATCTATTTTTTGGTTCATTTGGGTAATTTTCACTTTATTTTAGTCACTCATACTAGTGTATTCAATTAGAATTCTAAATAATTTTAGTGGAATTGAAATATGTATAATGACGCAATTTCAACTAACAACTAATTTAATCTCTCACAATGATGTAAGAGCTTCAACAAATATACAATACATGCTATATAAAACTAGATGATAGACAAAACTTTAAAATTGTCCTAAAATTGCAACATAATGGACATACATGACTGTTATTACTCAAATTAAAACTAAACAAACAAAAATGAAAACTCTAGCAAACTAAGAGTTAATTACATTTACACCCCCTGAGGTTTATCGTCTTTTCACATACACTTCTGGAGTTTCAATAATTACACATACACTCCTTGAGGTTTCAAAACTGTTGCATAAAACCTCCTATAGTGAGATAAAAAATGATGAGAAATTATGCAAAAAGGCATGCTAAGGGGTAAACGGCCTAAGAAGATTACTTAAGGTGTAAAGTCCAACCTCAATACAAATATTTTCTTTTTTGTTTATTTATTTTGTTCTCTTGTAGGGGGTTATATACAATAGTTTTGAAACCTCAGGGAGTATATGTGTAATTATTGAAACCTCAGGGGGTGTATGTGAAAAGACGATAAACCTCAGGGGGTGTAAATGTAATTAACTCAGCAAACTAAATAAAACCAAATTTGTTATTAGGCCTAAAGATTATCCAATAACATAAAAACATGAAATAAAAACAACAATTGAAACAATAGCTAAAATTTGAAACAGTTTGGACCATGTTTATCCTAGTAGTGTTTTTGTTAAAAGTAAATAAATTTTTTATGAAGAAACAAAGTGCTTATAAATGTACATAGAAGCGATTTTTGAGTAAACACATATTTTAAGAGAAATTTTTTTTTTTTTGTCAATTACTTAATAAATTTGAATGAATTTTAGACTCTTGCAGATTTCATGGATTCTATATGAATTTTTATTTTTCATAGAATCCATCAAAATTCAAGTGAAAAATGATAGAATTGTCATAGCCTTTATTATTTGAAAAAAAACTCATCAAACTCCACTACTTAATGAAATCTTTTAAAATTAATAAGTTTTTTAATACAACTAAATTTATATAAAATCTTTAAAATTCTAAATTGAATATACCTAGATTTCTCTAAACTTTCAAATTCTTTTAAAATCCATTAAAATCTCAATTGAATACACCCCTAAGAAAAGTTGAGCACTATAAGAAAGGATCTCAAACACAACTTGTAATTCTAAAACTCTAAAAAAGAAGTGTTAAAAGTATTAAGTCTTTAATAAAAAAATGGTTAATTCTCCAAATTATCTAAATAATAATTAATAAGTATTTGGGTTGCACAATTTCACACAAGGGAACTGAAGTGGAAAGGCCCATATCTTTGCTAGGCGGATCCTTAAAACCCTTTACTCAAGTCAACCTGGAGTTGAAAAGAAGTCCTTCGTGGCCTTCATGTCCATGTACTTCGTGGCCCATTAAAACATCGACACAAGATTCCAACGGATAACCGCCAATAAAACCTTCCCCACGAACCCAACGACTTTTTGTTGCCCAGAAAAAGAAGCCACGTCGCAATCAACGCGAGCATCGGATCCGGACACACCCCAAACGGTAAACCGCCACGTGGCGACCGCGGAAGACGTGATCGCGTCATCCGAGTAGGTGAGGCGCTAACGATTAATTGAGGAAGGAAATCAGAAAATCAGAGAACCCCTGACAGCCGGACATAGACGAAAGAAAACAGAAGAAGAAGAAGAAGCTTCTCTCCGAAAGGAGAGAGAGAGGAAGGAGAAGAGTGAGTTCATAATTAGTTGGTCATCACCACCTGCACGCCCTCTATTTCCTTAATTCCTTCAATTTGCGAATCTTTGAATCTGATTCTGGGAATCATTTGGATTCTTCTTCGTCGTTGGTTCAGTCTCTAATGGAGTGGTGCCATAAGATGAGGTTCCCAGTGCGAAGAGTTTGGTCCCGAGTCGCCACCCGCCTGCGCATTCGCAAATCAGGTACGTAATTAATCATGTAATTTTGGTTACGTAATTAGAGGCTCTTGAATTAGTTTAATTACTCAGTTATTATGGGATTAATCTTTGATGATCATGAATGAATGTTGTTGTGTAATTGGGAACTGAACAGGGCTTCCGAAGCTGCGGAATGATATTAGATCTTGTCAATACGACGATGTGCATGTGATGTGGGCGATGCTCAACAGAAACGAGGGAAGCCAAACCATTCGATTGGGGGGCAAGAACAAGAAGAGATCGGGGTTTAGGAATCTGTTCAATTGGGCCAAATGCGATCCTCTTTGCCGTGGCTTTTGAACTTTGATCCTGCCTGCCATTTGCGAAACGCACCGTTTTGCCTCTTCTCTGGAAATTATTATAGTGGAAGGTGTGCATGGATTTTGGATGTGAAAAGGAGAAAAAGAGGGCTCTTCTCCCCTGTCACTATCATCAACGGTCAGCCGTCCGTCTGTAGATATCAACGGTCTGTGTCGTCCGTCGTCTCTTCTTCTCCTCCTGACAAATAAAGTTAGTTATTCATTGTATGTGAATATGTACGTCTCGGAATATTATGGTCCAAAGCTTTGGGTGGTGATATCTTTGGCCCTCGCCTTTCAACTTTAAGCATCCATGGTTGTATGTGTAATCTAATGCTTGAAATAAAAGGGGTTTTCGTATTAAAATACTTCAAAGGATGTCATACATTTGTGTCTTTATGGGGTTGTTTATCTTTCTAAGATGCTAGCTTTTCAATATTCCTAACAAAAACAATGATGGATGGATAATATATACAAGTCAAAGAATAATGTTATATTTACCACATTCTTGTATCATATTTTTATACCATCTTACGTGTCATTATTTTACTGGACAAAGTTTTTCTTTTTCTTTTTAGATTTTTGTTTTTATTTTTTAGTGTCCAATGCATGAATGTCATGTAAGTTGCTATATAAAGTGATATGAAATTATGGTATAAAAATATGGGATGTCTAGCACTACTGTAATAATATTCATAAAAAGAAAATGTTTAAATCGATTTAGTGACACCCACCTATTTATTTAGGTAATTTGTGGCGATCAAATTTGTGGGAGTAATTTGAATGTAAACACCGATCAACCAATAATCATATTATCATATACCAATTATCGACCATGAGCATATTATCCATCGGGGGTTTACAATCCGCATTACTCATGCCAAACTTATTATATATTAGAGCATTTTCCTAGCTTCCTAGTCTCAATTCTTAACGTGTTCCAAACGGTAAGATGGAAACACCAAAACCATCTATTACAAGATAGGCAGGAAAAAAGAAATATATTTCCTATTTCTTTTCTTACATTACCGTCAAAAAAACGTGGCCTAATATTGCTCTTCTTTTTAGTTTGGCTAACAATGTTATAAGGCTTTTATTTACCAATTTTTCAATTTGTTTGTCACTCGAAAAAAAAATTCAATTTTTTTTTTTTAGAAACTTTTAACAATTTATAATGAGTTAATTACACGTACACCCTCTGAGGTTTATCGTCTTTTCACATGCATTCCCTGGGATTTCAATAATTACACATACACCCCCTGAAGTTTTAAAACTATTATATATAAGCCCCTATAATGAGACGAAAATGATGAGAAATTATGTAAAAAAGCATGTTAAGGGATTAAATAGCCTAATAAGATTATTTAAGGTATAAGGTTCAACCTGAATACAAATATTTTTTTTTCTATTTATTTATTTTTTTTCTTGTAGGGGTTATATGTAACAGTTTTAAAACCTCAGAGGGTATAAGTGTAATTAACTCAATTTATAATATGTTTGGGTTGGGCGCCGCGGCTGGTTACTTTATAACTCAGACCCAGTCCAACATAAATATGGGTTGAAAATTTTAAGCCCAAGGCTCGAAGGATCTAACCTCGACTTGCCTTGCCCAATGATGGGAGGATGAAACGCAGCGTTTTACGGAGGCGGCAAGAATAGCGTGTCGTCCATTGACCTATAAAAGCTACTATGTTTCGCAAATGGCAGCCAAAAGGATTAGGGTTTAAGAGATCCATCATCTTCTGGCTGCTGCAGAGGCGTTTCACTGAGTCGAAGACCTTGTAAGAGAGCTGAGCAAGAATCAAAATGGGGCATTCGAACGTCTGGAATTCGCATCCTAAGAGCTACGGCCCTGGTTCTCGTACTTGGTATGAATTTCATCGCCGTATCCGAGTCTTATTCTTTCTTATGTCCTGAAAGTGCTTGATCTGATGTATATATGCTGTTCTGATGGTCCTTTTTTTTTTTTTTTTTTCGAATTTCAAATAATTGATGCTTTAATTTAGTTGGGCATGATCTCTTAGTATTTTGCAAATAACCAATATTTTCCAATGTGACGTTTAGATTATGTATAAATTACTTTATTGAGATTATGGTTGTGTACCTTAATGGTAAAATATTAGCTGTATTTTGAATTTTCGATCAACTATATGAGTCTATGACCAAGCATTTCAGTTTTACTAGAACTCCTCAGCCCATCATGGAAGCTGAGTGTGAATTTTTTTTTTGTCTTCTATACCCTAAGGTTTATCTTTGATTCGATGAGGGTTGCATATCTCCCAGTTTATCTGTTCCTCTACTTCGTTGTTTATTGTTTATGAATTCTTTTACTCAAGCATTTGCCGTGTAACCATATCATACCAATTAACTTGCTGCCAGTGTTTGTGTTTTTGTGGCTTTTGTAAAGTATTCAGTTAGCGACATCTTTAATGTAAAGAACATATTTTGTTGCTTTGGACAGCCGAGTATGTGGGAACCCTCACGGGTTGATCCGGAAATACGCACTGATGTGCTGTAGGCAGTGCTTCCGCAGCAACGCAAAGGAAATTGGCTTCATCAAGGTAAAAATTCCTTTTGTCATTTATTTTGTTTATTTTCTCGTTGGATTGTATGATATGTAGCTTTTGCATTTGATTCCGTCCCACTAACCTATTTCAAGTCATATTTTCCACACTTCATAACAAAATCCACACCTGCAGTGGAATTGCAGCTTCATTATTCTTAGTATTAATTTTGTAATTTCTAGTATCTGCTTTGGATGCCATTGTTCTGTATCCAATGTAGGGTATCTAATGGAAAGACAAAATATACCGGATAGCAGATACATTTCCTGATCAAATATTCTCATCTTTAATTTAATCAATTACCATCTATATTTCTATACGGCTTTTGATTGTTATTAGTGTGTGTATGCTTATTTCATGTGTTTTTTTTTGGCCTGGTTGTGTTTCATGTGTTTAATTGGATGGAAAGTCATGCTTTGTTTTGTTTCTTCATTGCAGTACCGCTAAAGAATTACATTGGCCATCAAGTTGTTCGAAGCATGGAGCTGGAGAGCTTTTTTCTTAATGTTTTTCCTCATCTTTTTTTTTTTTTTTTTCAATGCTCATGATGTAGAATATCTGAAGATTTTGCAACTAGTTGCTGACTGGGCCAATGTTGAGCCTATTTGTTGGAACTGAATTTTGATTTTAGTGTGTTCCTCATCTTTGGTTTATCAATTGCCTACTCCCATTAATTAAATGCCAATGCTCTCTTTTGCAACACCTAGGTGGCTAGGTACAATAAGTGGCTGCGGGTTTGGATTAGAGTTGGCAGTTTAGTCCAACCCCAGCTAGACCCCCAGTTTCTTGAATCAATATTTGAACCCTTCTTTGATTCAGTGGATTGATTCTGTTTGACGCCTATTGAAAATTCCGCCTGGTATGGAATTTCATTTAGCCTTATCATGTTAGCATTTGGTCCACTCCTCTAACATGTGATGTTTCATTGGCTTCACAGGACATAAAAGTTTCATTTCTAAAGGATTGGTCCCTTGCACTCTTTGGATATTTCCAAATGATCATATGGGTGGTCTGTTTCATCCAGACTAGAGCTAATGATTTGGTTTGGTTGAAGATGCAAAAGCTCCAATGGTTTTTTTTTTGTTTTTGGACCACCAAAGCTCCATTGGTTTTAAATGATTGCTGTCTTTCATTTAATGCAAGAAGAATAACAAAATAATGAATGGTATTCAGATACATCTTAATCTACTTTAATACTAGTACATACCCGCTTGTCGGGTTGAGCTCCATACTCTAGTAGCTCTTCCAGAAGGCGAAGAAGATTTAAAAGCAGTGTATGACAAGGTTGTGCCCATAATAATTAAGGTATAGTCAATAGTGGGTGTCTATGTACATCATCTTTCATTTCAGTCCAGCCCGTATAAATTTCCATTAGTAGGATTCCGTTTAGCAAGACTATTGGCGATTCGGCTTCCTGTTGAGTACACAATTAAGACTTGAAAGACAATTATGAAACCAAAACCCTAATGTTAGTCTAGGATCTCTCTCCTCATCTACCCCTTCGGCCTTCCAATGTCACTGTCCGAGTTCATAGGCCATATAAAATGAGTTGACAGCTTGCATGAGCTGAGAGCTGTGAGATTCAAGAATGCCTTGGTGCATCCTTGGATTGTGGTGGTTCAAGAATATTAATTTCTATTATTATTAGAGTTTAACCTAGTACTAGGAGTGTTGGACTAGAAGATGAACCCAAAAAGAAAAAAGTAGGACTAGGATTGATTTTGGGCTTTTCTTATTGAAAATACAAAACATCAGTTTTTAGAAACACTCAAAACCATAACAATGGTAAACTAGTGGATTGGAGGTGCGGGGAATCGAACCCCGTGCCTCTCGCATGCGAAGCGAGCGCTCTACCATATGAGCTACACCCCCTGGTTGTTTTATATCTTCCACGACAATATTAATAATTAAAAAATAGTGTTTGTGTCGCGTGGCAATAGGCGCGCTTCCATATGCCAGAGACGTGCCAAAAGGGCTCACATTCCACTGCAACCCTTAGCACTAAAGAAGGACCTCTTCATTCCCCACTGTTTCTGCAACACTTAATGAAGCACTAATTACTCTCGATGAGAAGCAGTAAATGAAGGGTCAGTGAAACCCACATGCTTTCTTTTATTGTTCAATGACCACAAAAAAAAAAAACAAACCAATAATTTTTATTTTTCACATATCTAAATGAAAGACATGGGTTCTTCTTAACTTCTTAGTCACTCTTGTTATCTCCCCAGAAATCCTGGTAGACTTTGTTGTCCTCTAAAATCGTGGTGTGACGGAAGGTCAGCGATTCTCTAATTTCCTGGTCCATGCTTGTGAAAAATCTCTCATGGGTTGAGCTGCTTAAAGGGGATTTCTGAGACTTTTTTAGAGAGTGAAGTTCAAATTCACTCTTCCTGGAGGACATTCTCATTTTGAGGTTGTGGGGCTTGGTGTGATTACTGATATTTCTACATTATGAAGGTTTCTGGATTTTGGGTTTTGCTTTTCGTGCTTGGGACAGTTCTAGTGTTCCTTGGTGTTTCTAGCAGCAAAAATGGCTCCTTATTTCCAGGTAATTTATTTCCCCTGATTTTATTTGGTTTTTTGTTGGTGAGAGATTTCATATATAATAAATATATAACCATGGGTGCTAATGAAAGGAACCTATAGTATACTTACGTGATTCTCTTGATGGGATTGTTTTGCTTTTTCTTTCTTGCTGTTGTCAACTTATATATATATGGTTTTCACCTTTAATAATAAGTAAATAAAATGGCTTTTGCCTTTTGTTTTAGTTGGTTTCTTATTTGGGTTTTTGATCTTGAGTAAGCTTCGGTTCATTTTGGTTTCCCAAATTTTATTGGGCCATATTTGTGTGGGACTATGCAAAAATGGCTCGGCTTATCTGTTATTTGTATGCCAATTGGTCCACTTTGGTGTTAACAAATTTATTATTTCTGAAATTGCATGGGCAACCTTCATTCATTTTAAGCATAAGTGCATAACCACCTGAAATTCTTCACTTTGAAGATAACAACTTTATTAATTTCTGTTTTAACTTATGTCAGTGATGGTAAATTTTGACTTGTTGTTTGGTGGTCATGACTCATGCCAATGTAATTTTTATTTATTTATTTATTTTTTATCTTGGGGAGGGGGGCTAGAACTGAGTTACTGCTTCAAAGTGGAGTTTAGATTAATGGCAGACCAATATATACATACGGACATACCCCATTTTTCTTATGGTAGAAATGCCAAATTTCTTTCAATTAAAGCACTTCTAGATTAATGTTTCCAATTAATACATACGATTGAATTTCATTGAATTTTGTTCTTGGAGTTGATCTCTCATACTGAGGCATATCTATGAAATGAAAAGGTTCATATATCAGGTTAAACTAGGATTCCAAATTATATGTGATTGTCTAGAAGACTAGAATCAAACAACATTATGACATGCTGAAACTACAACTTCCTTAATGTTTTCCAGATAGTAATTACTTCAACCACCATGGTGATGGTTCAGAAATGAAAGCTATAAGCAGGAAGCTCAAGGTACATGCCCTGTAACTGATGGTCATTGTGGCAAGAAGGGTCCCAATTACTCAATCAGAAATCTCTGTCAAACGCTATATATATCAAAACAGTTGTTAACTTGTTATCCATTTAATCAATTCACTGATCATAACATTTCTTCGTGATGTTGAAATTGGATTTGTTTCTCACACTACAGGAGATTGGCTACAGTCCAAGCACATCGAAGAAGAGTAATGCAGGCACTGTAAATCTGGATGATTATCACCCCATTGATCCTTCTCCAAGTTCAAAAGCTTCCATAAAACCTGGTCCTATTGAGCATGGCACACCTATAGGTCCATACATTCCAAAGCCTTCACCTCCTGGTCCTGGTCATCCCATTATTCGCGGTGGTTCTCCGTAGGCAGCTCAAGACTCTGTTCTCGATCTGTTCCTCCATTGTGGCTGTGCATGCTGTGATTTTGATGTTAATTACAACTTGGTGGTCTATTTAACGAGTTTCAGCACATATTTTGTGTATAATGCTCATGTCATGCAGCCAATTCAGACTACTATGCCTGACACGCATTTGTGTGTGTTTTTAATTGTCACCATATGAACTTCTTGTGCATGCCTTCTTTAACAAACATATTTGGCAGTTTCTTATGCAAGTTGACTATTTTAATAGTTTAAGATATTTTATAATGTACATGTAATTGGCATGTTAAATGTTAAAGTTTGACAATGTGGCAGGGAAGGTTGACATGTTGTGATTACAATAACATCCTTTTACTTTATGATTATTTAGTATTGTCAAGTGAGACCTTTTCGTTACTAAAAACGTGTTAGAATGGTGATGGTAAAATTTAACGACTAAATCTAGACCACTAATGTTCATTTCAGAATATGCACAGGGAGGTCCCACACCTTGTCTCTTAACTCTCAAGAACAGGTCCCAAACCTTTTCTCTCAGACTCTTTGTACATCATACTTTATACTTTTCCCTACTTCTGAAACAGAATGATTAGTTTTTAGTAATAATCATATTAGATATGGTTAATAATACAATTTTTATAAAGTTTCTTTTATATTTTTATAAGGTAAATGTTACTTATCCAAACTCATTTTCTCAAACCCAACATTACAAATGTATGATTCCCTGACTTCTGCATCCCCACCTTTCTTAATCAATTAATTATTTATTTTTTAGCAAAAAGAATTTGGCTGAACATTTATGTGTTAGGTCAGTCAATCACCACACCAGGCAAGTTGCAGAAAACAGTGTTAGGTCAGTCAATCACCACACCAGGCAAGTTGCAGAAAACATTGAGGGTCATGATCATAAGAGTAGCAAAAGAAAACTCAGCCTTTGGGTTGGGTTGTCCCTAACTGCACAGTCACACTCCCTCTTTTTCTGGCTTTGCCTTTGCCAGTGGAAAGAAGCATATATGGTAGTGATTAAAGAAGCAACGGGACCATGAAAAATATGAAAATATCATTTCGCCTAAGCACTTTCAACGTGGGCTACCAATACCTTGGTCCTCAATCAAGTTTGGAAGCATTTCCTAATCAGCTGCTCAATTTTGTAATTAACTTTAACATCAATTATGCTCGAAGCACTTTCAACGTGGGCTACCAATACCTTGGTCCTCAATCAAGTTTGGAAGCATTTCCTAATCAGCTGCTCAATTTTGTAATTAACTTTAACATCAATTATGCTCGAAATGAGTGATTTCCCAAGTCATTACGCTTTCGATCTAGCTATCCTAAGCTGTACTTTAACCTAATTAATGTCATCTCTAGAGTATGTTAATCATCAGCCTTTGGTAGGTTTCTGATAATTACTTGAATTGCATGGTATATGGTAGGTGTGCATGTCCAAGATTAAAATTGGTGTGGTAGGTTCAACGTTTCATGTTTTATTTCAATAAATATGATGGTTTTGTTCACCAATCAGCAAATTCAAGTGACAATTGAACAAGGACCACAATCCGTTTCATTTAATTGCAACAATGCTCTGTTTTTCCCTTGCGACTAAATGTTGAGAGTAATTAATATGACTGATAATGACAAGTTTATGATCTTATTAATGTGTAGATATTCAATCATTGTAGGGAGATTTAATTATGATGGAATTTTCAATCTAAAAAAATATTATGATGGAATTAATCTCATAGAAATATTGCATTAATAATAGCAAAGCACCATCGTTTGTCCTAATTCCTCTTTTACGTTATGTTAGAGGCTACAGGAGAGCCAGATTGCAGCCCATAACTATGTCCACTCCACATAGAGCTGTCATACACGGTTCGTCCTTTTACCAAAGCGACACAAAAGAATTAGTAGGCCAAATGTCTTTGATAAACTTCATGCCTCCATCATTTAAAGTATTTTCACGAGTATTATTCGTGTTTGAACCATCTTAATTGATTATATTGCTAATTATCTCTATTATTAGAGGGAGTATTGTTGTATAGACCATCTCAATTCAACTCAACTCAATATCACATCACATCACATTATTGATCATATTTCCAATAGAGGTGATACTGACCACCCATGTAAATTTCATCTCTATTAAAAAAATGATCAGCAAAATAATCAGTTAAAATAGTCCAAATATTTTTATTCAAATTTCAAATACATGTGAGCATAACAGGTGAGTCTAATTGATAGACATGAGATTTACAAGTCAATTGTATTTGAAATTACTTTAACATCTTGTATACCCAAGGAGTAAAATTTCGGTTTCGAGGAAATTTTCGATGGAAATTTCGACGGAAATTTTCGTGGAAATTTCGATTAAAATTTCGATTTCGACAAAATTAGATAAAAACGACGGAAATTGTTATCAAAATATGGAAATTTTGAATGAAACTTGACCATATGCTTATTTAACATATTATCTACTATATTGATAAAAAACATTGAAGAAACCAAATTATATAGTAAGTTTTATGTAATATAAGATGAATATAATGGGCGCTGGTGGTAAATACTGTTACAAAAATGGGTGACTAATTAATAATTATATAAATAACACCTCAAATTTATTTATATTACAATTTTAAATCTCTTTGTATTTGGTAATCTCTTTATAGGACCAAGAATCTTTAAGAATGTTAATTATAATCTTCTGTTGCCTTCATTTGAATGTAATTTAATTCTAAATTTCATATTAGCATGTACTCTAGCTTTTTCTTCATTAAATGGTCCCATTACTCCTTTAATCAATTAATCTTATATATATTCTTTTTTATTTTAATAGACTTTAGGGCCTTAGGCTGTCATATTTCATGGTGATCTGATTGAAATGGGTAATCAAGAGAAGATATATTCAAAGCATAGTATTTAATGTGGAAAAGTGGAAAAAAAAAATTAATAATTTCTTGCAGCTTTGTACTAATTAGCAAATGCAAGACATGTGAATAATTCAGCTACACAGTCTAAATCTAAACTAATAAAAACAATACCCGGAATATGATCCAATAGGAATGCAGCCTACTAAAAGAACTGGCTTTCTCTGCTTATATAAATAACCAACAAACAACAAATTTTAATCGTGAAGCATAACTGCAGAAGAAAGCATAACACTAGCTTAGAACCAAGGGACAAACAAAAAGGCCAACCATTGCTAAAACTATATGATATATTTGACGGTGGCCTCTTTGCTGTAGCGACGCTGGCCATAGGCCTTTCCTCTGTTTGCCTTCTGTTGCCTTGTTGGGCTTTAATGAATCACGTTGACCAAAAAAAAAAAATATGATATATTTGACATCCAGGCTATCCAGCATAAACCCAGGCTACCCAGCACAAAAATCGAGCAGCAACCCAGGCTAATTGACATCCAGCATAAACCCAGGCATATACAGATATACTTGACATCCAGCATAAACCCAGGCTACCCAGCACAAAAATCGAGCAGCAAAACCAAGAAATAGACATATATGATATATTTCATCCAAAATCGAGCAGCAAATTGAACAACCACTAGGAGTACCGAGTACCCACCCGCCGTTTCTCCAAAATCGATCACCCACCCAGTTGAGATTCTGCGAAATTTCGGCAAATTTCGTCGAAATTTCAGCAAATTTCGTCGAAATTTCGGCAAATTTCGTCGAAATTTTACAAAAATGCATGTGAGGGGGATCGAAATTTCGGCGAAATTTTCGAAATTTCGCCGAAAAATTACCGAAAATTAAGGGTAGTGTGATAAAATTTCGGGATCCCTAAAAAACGAAAATTTCGGCGAAATTTCGGCGAAATTTTCGAAATTTCACTCCTTGTGTATACCCAACAAGAATATGAAAGGTTGTGCATGCCTATAAAAATAAGTAGAGAGATAAAACATATATTATTTATAAAAAAAAACTACTTTTATCACATTTCTCATGTACCTATAATCTATATAGGTGAGTTTTCACCTCTATTAGATATATAATACAAAATGTAATATCAAAACCCGAATAATATCATACAAACTCAAACTCATAACTTCGAAATCTTGACAAGTTCATATTTTGGCATTTTGCACTATTAAAATATAAATTTTATATCATTAGATGCGTTTGTATGCTCTACAAGCACTGTATATGGACTAACACTAACTCGTTAAAATGTGGTTCTTAGTTTCTTACGGCATTAGGAGAGACGTGGGACCCTTAAAAAGATAAACACATATCACACATAGAAAGCAAAGTGAAGCTAAAATTGAGGGACTGGGACAGAAGCCAGAAGCCAGAAGCCAGAAGCCAGAGGCAGACAGTAAAGATCGATCGAGGCCAGGGGGGGACGGAGCATCCTAGAAAGATGCTTTTTCTTAAAGCAGCTTGTAGCTGAATTGTAGATCATAACCATGTACTAGTGTTGCTAATGCCTTGCCTCTCTTTGTGTTCATAAGTAGTGGGGGCCCTTAAGCCCTAGCCTACTAGCTTCATCTCCACTCTCCAGCAATGGTAATAAAACAGTAATCGTGCATATTAGCAAATATATATATATATATATATATATATATATATTCCTAGCTTAACAACGAACTTGGAGTACTACGTGGGTCGATTTTAGTTTTTGTTTTTTCATCCACTTAGGCAGGTATTTATTTCTCTCTTCTCTAGTGAAACTCTTGCTTGCCACAATTTTAATTAGTATTCTATATATAGCTACTTGTTCATCATTATGCATCTCTGCATTAAGTTTATATTACATTCTTCCATTAATTTTTCTCATTATATTCTCGACAAAAGAGATATATCATGAACAAGTACTTGTACACATGTGCATATATAGCTGGGAATGTATATTCATATAATCATATATATATATATATATATGATTCATTCTAAAATATAGTTACAGTAAGACTGTAAGAGGCATAAAGTTGTGTGAAATTGAGTGCAAGAGAACTAAGGAAAGGGCTTTCAGAAATTAGAAGTGGTCCTGCTTATAGGCCTTAATCATGTTTCGCATGCATGTGTTACTGTCCACACATATTCCACAATATGCTTAATTTAGACCGATGCCTAGCTCTCATCATATGAATATCAATGTGGTCTCAGCATTTTTTCTTTTTGTATTAGATACCAACAAATGTATATATGTAGTGTTCGAGAAGGAACAAAAAAGAAAGACTGATGGAACCAATTCCTTGAATAAAGAATTTAGCACAAATGAAAATTATGAAGGAAGAAGATTGAATCAATTAAATTTAGTTTTTTGTGATTAATTACAGCAGCGAATAATGCAGTAGTAATTAAACTTCCATACTGGGTTTAGAGTGGAAGTGAAGGCCAAGTTTAAATAGGATGCAATTCTGAGACAAAAAGCAAGGTATATAAGTCTGGTAAGAAACCTCCTTCTTTTTCAAGTAGCTAGGCAGGCACTATAAGTTAAGGCATATATTTAACTGATTAAAATAAAAAATTAATTTTTTTTCGTAGATGTGATCTTATATTCAACTGAATCATTGAGATATATGATTTGTAAGTGATTTCGTCACAGTTTATCTTCAGAAAATACGTAAATTAAACTATATATTTACTACTTAAAAATGTTATATATGTTGACTGCCACATAAAAAAACGTATATATGCACTTATATAAATGTTAGTGAATGGTGATGACACCAAAGTTATTAATTTAAATTAGTGGCACAAAAAACATAAGTAAATAAAAAAAAGTAGGGATTGGGGTGGAAGGGAAGGAATATATATTAACAAAGTTAGGATTTATGTGACTTTAAGATCAACTTAAGGAGATGAGTGGAGTTACTAAAACACAAAGAAGTGTGATTGTCCTTTTCACTTTTATAGGATTCAAAGTTAAAAAGACGTTTGCTACTATAGCAAGCCTACATACATAGCTTTTGGCTTGTGACTTAAAAAAGTAAAATATTATTGGTGACTTATCCTTCATAATACATCATATTTTCGGATTACTGTAAAACTAATTTTGGCAATGGCTTAAACATGGTAAAATAAAGCAGAACAAGTAGCTAGCAAGCTTATGATAACACCCACCCTGTAACCCAATAAAAGAAAAAGAAAAGAAAACCTTTAATAAGTGGCAAAGTGTTGAAAGCTATATATACACTCAAGCTTTGTCAATTGTCATTATACTTAGTTATTTCGTTCAGCAAAAGAAAGACAAAAAAGATGTGATATTAATCCCAACAAATGTTCTTTTCGTATGATTGCTGATTGCATGTAAACACAATTATTTTTTGTTAAAATCTATTGAACATCCGTCAGAATGAATATTCATTATGTTTCAATTAATTTATATATAAATAATTTTAAAATTATCAAAGTCTTCATTATGTTTTTTTATATATTTTTATTTTTTGCAATAAAGAATAGATAGAACCTAGAAGCTCTACAAATACAATTCCTATGGTTTGGTCAACTAAACATCTAATTAATTCTAAATACCAGTTTTGAAGAAAAGATTTAACGTAACGTCTCTTCGAAGATTCATATACCCCTGCATTGGTATCTCCTTTTTTTGTTTCCTTGGTAAAACACAGCTCAGCTCATGCCTTGTGGCGTGCAAAGTAATCCCACAAACTCGCCGCCACGTGTAACGCCTCACTACAAGGCCACCAACGCAATTCACTGACTCACTAGTGACCAGTCTCATCGTATTACCAAAATACCCCTACCTACATAACCTCACGGGTATTAATACTATTAATAGTATTTATGAATCTAATACGGTCCCCATTCCGCAAAACCCAGCGTGTCCCAATAACATTACTACATTAGAAAAGGGTTTAAATGTTTAATAAGAAAACATTAAAAAAGGGACAAAAAAACAAAATAGAAAATAGAAAATTTATATTTAAATGGTTTGAGCCAACGGTGCCTAGTACGACAGTTATGCTCCCAAATCTCGGCTAAAACTACTTCTTCTCTCGCCGGTTCACTCGTAACGGTCATATATCCGAAATCCGAATCCGATCACTTACTCCTTCCCTCTCTCTCTCTAACACTCCGTGAATTCACTCTCTCTGTCTAATTCTGCTTTTAATTAATTTATTAATTTAGTGTTTAAATACTTTCTCAGACAAGTGAGAGAGAGGTAAACTCGCAGTGGCAGTTTTTGATTTTGCTTCGTGGAATTTCGAATTTTCGAGGGTTAGGGTTTTGGAGGATGAGATTTGAAGAGTTTCAGCGATGGTAGCTGCTGTGTCGACGACACTGAACCCCAAAACCGCGTCTTCAGCGCGTGCTCAGAACGCTACGACAAGGCCACCTCTGCTACCCTCCGACCCCGACAATGGCCTCCCTCCTCCTCGCCGCCTCAAAGCCCGAGAAGTCACTTCTCGGTACATGTCCTCCTCCTCCTCCTCGTCATCTTCTTCCTCTGCTTGCTCGAATTCAAGACGATTCCCCTCGCCGACGCCGTTGGTTTCGAGAACTACCGCTTCGACGCCGATGCCGACGCCGCAGTCTCTGAAGCGGTCGCAATCGGTGGAGAGGAGGAGAGCGGTCACTCCTCGCCCTAATAATTCTTTGGATTTGAGGACTGGGAATGGTGGTGGCGAAATGTCTGCGGCTCAGAAGCTGCTGTTCACTTCGACGAGGAGCTTATCGGTTTCGTTTCAGGGCGAGTCGTTCTCGCTCCAGGTGAGTAAAGCGAAGCCGTCGCCGAGTACCAGGAAAGGCACGCCGGAGAAGAAAAAGGCGGCGTCGACGCCGGCGAGACCGGATCAGAGTGAGAATTCAAAGCCGGTAGAGCAGCAGAGGTGGCCTGGGAGGTTGCGGCAGGCAGATTGTATGAGTAGGAGCTTGGATTGTACGGCTGAGAGGAAGAAGATGAGTGGATCTGGTGGTTCCAATGTGGTTAGGGCATTGCAAAGCGCGATGGGGGATGATGTTAGTGGAAGAATGAGGTCTAATTCGTGTAATCTGGGTTTAGAGAAAGCTACTGAGCCTGTTGATGAAGGCAATTGCCGCAATTCAGCTACACAGCCAGAACCTGTGGCTTCCTCTGATTCTGATAGTGTGTCTTCTGGTGGTTCCACTTCAGGACCACACGAGCTCGGTGGTGGTGTTGGACAAGCGCCACGGGCTAGAGGGATAGTGGTGCCGGCGAGGTTTTGGCCAGAGACTAACAATAGGCTGCGCCGGCAATCGGAGTCTAATAAGGGTAGTGGAGCCAAAACTATGGGCTCTCCTAAGCTTATTGAGTCCAATAATAAGTTCTCCATTGAGTCATCTCCTAAAGGTGTGGTGAATAGCAGGGGCCAGTTATCCCCTATTCGAGGAGCGGCGCGGCCTGCCTCGCCGAGTAAGCTCAGCAGGTCATTGGCGTCGTCTCCGATGAGGGGAGTGAGCCCTTCTCGAGTAAGGAATGGAGTGGCGGCGGCGGCGGCTCCACCTGGAAGTAATTTGAACAACATGCCTTCAGTTTTAAGTTTCGTTGCTCATGTCCGGAGAGGGAAGGTTGGAGAGAATCGGGTATTCGATGCACATGTGTTGAGGCTCTTGCATAACCGCCTCTTGCAGTGGCGTTTCGTAAATGCTAGAGCTAATATTGCTTTAGCTGCACAGAGGTCCAATGCAGAGGTATGGCTCCTGGACTTAATCCTCACTGTCTTCAATATGTGGCTAATTTTGTTTGGGTTTCTCGCATGGCATAAATTTGTTTTGTTAAATATTTCTAATTTTCTCTGAGCTTTTTGAGCCTTTGATTTATAGTGGAATCTTTGACTTGCTTTTCTGCTTCTTTTTCTTAATTGGTCACCTTTACACTTCTTTTGGTTTCAGAGTTTATCATCATAAATTTAAGTTGCAATTCAGTTTTTTGGTCACTTATATTATGCTATGGCATCCCTTTCAGTTTTGTTATTACAATACTGTCGTTTTATTGATTTGTAAAGGAAATGAGGATAGCATGTCAATGTTGAGGTCATTTAAGGCGATTCAGAGAATCTGATCTTAAAGAGTGCTTGGGGTGGATGATGATGCAAAAGAGTAGTTGTAACTTGTAAGAGAGAATAAAAGGGATAAAGATATTTTATTAATGAGATAAAAATCGATTCCTATTTCGTCTTTTTAAGCCAATAAATGATAGGTTATTAGGTTATCATGTGATGCATATTTGTGCATACTGGAGTATTTAAGATATGTTGTGGCTAGGAAAAGTTTGAATGCATCTATTTCCTTTTTGTCCCCCTCTGAAGGTTCTGATCCTTTGAATGTATCAGGCTGCATGTATAAGAGATGATAAACTGTAGGGCAGTTTACTAGATAGCTTGGTTACATGAAAGTACGTCGATATAAGTTTGACTTGCAGTTTGGTGGTGAGATGTTGCATTGAATTTTTGCAGTATTTCCATAGGAGAGCTATAGTCTTTATTTAGGACTCTGGCTGTGGGCACATGCTAAATTAATTTTTTTCCCTTTTGACAATCAACATAGCACTCATTGCTGTGCAAGCATCTTATTCTGTTCACTTTGGTTTCTTCACAAAAGAAAAAATAAAAGCAATCTTATTGTGTCCACTTCCAGGGCTCGTGGGTGCTGAATGGTTCTCCAAATTGCCTCTTATTACCATAGTTTTTACAAATGGATGCTTCCATGCACTTATTAGAATAATATTGACTTTGCTCCTGATTTACATGTTCCTTTTTAATTATGCTAGCCTCCTGCATGTGCTACGTACATGGACGCTCTTATTTTGTAAGAATGGGATGAAGAGAATCTTAAATAGTTGTGGGTAGTTACCACCCATTAAATTTTTTGGGTTAAAAAAGATTTTATAGTATGGATGGTTGCCACCATAAAACTTGTGTTTGTGAATACACTTCAAATAAAGACTGAGTAAGTGAGGGACACATGAGTTCAGGATGCAATTACTCCCTTTACATAATAATATAGGTGAGGCTCAATCTTCAAGCCATTTCAGGTTTCCCAGTGGATTATGTGGATATCGGAATTTAGTGGTGCAGTTAGTATGAGAGAGAGAGAGAGAGAGAGAGAGAGAGTTCTGATTTATTAGTACTGTTTGCAACTTACTTTGTTATAGGTGTTAAAGTATTTTCATTTCAACTATTCAATTTCTTGAGTGGAAATTTTGTTTTCTAAAGTCTATTCTTTCCATCAGAGAAGCCTCTATAATGCGTGGGTAACAACTTCAGTACTTCGGGAATCTGTTAGAGCCAAAAGTACTGAGTTACAACTGCTGAGGCAAAATTTAAAGCTAACTTCCATCCTCAAGGGGCAAGTAAGATCTCTGACTACATTCTGCTTCTATTGCCCATGAATCTTTGGCCTGATTTTGCTTGATTTTTTTCATATTCATTGTCATGTGGGTGAATTATAGAAATTTTATTTTATGTTTCTTAAAATTTCAACCTTTATCTGCTCTATCTCTCTCTCTCTCTCCCACTTCCGTGGCCCCTTATTTTTCTGAACTTGAGGGACTGAGCTTACAACTGGAATTTGAAATTACTAGATTATTTAGAGGAAGAAGCTCTGTCGTCGTGACCTTTTTGTACTCCCCAATTTCTCTCATTGACTTGAAAGTTGATTTCCAATTGCTTTGCTGTGCTCTTCTTGATGTTTGTACCAGAAGGCATGCATACCTTTTGCAGAAAGAGGTTCTTGGCAATGTATTTAATTGACTTATGAGTTTAATCCTATATTCCTTGATGAGTGCAGATGATATATCTGGAAGAGTGGTCACTTCTGGATCGGGATTACTCTAGTTCTTTGTCAGGGGCAATCGAAGCTTTGAGGGCTAGCATACTCCGCCTTCCAGTTGTTGCTGGAGCAAGGGTATGTGCCTCCCTTATACCTCTTTCTTTAACTGATTTGTAGGCAGTGACAGCTCGTTGCATAGCAGTTTTTCATATCTGGTTCTTCATTGCTGCAGGCAGATGTCTACAATGTGAAGGACGCTATTTCTTCAGCAGTTGATGTGATGCAGGCAATGGCATCATCGATATGCTTATTGTTATCGAAGGTGATTTTTCTATTTAAATCTCTGGAATCCCTGCCATCTGTTATGGTTGTTGCATCTCTACTTGCTGTTACCATGAGTACATGTCTATCGTTTGGAATTTAATTATTATCTTAGAAAAGAGGAACTGGTCATCTGCAAATTGTGAGACTCACAAGTACCTTGCTTAAAATCCTTCTTGGGGGAGGGAGATGGGGGTTGGGGGGTGGTGTGGTGTGGTGTGGTGTTCCTGACTAAAAAATACAAATAAAGGTTATGTTATTTAGGTTGTTGTAGTGGTAGATAATACATGTGGGTTCCAGAGAGAGATGGTCGACCAGTGGTGTACTTCGGAATATGCTCAGCCTGTATTGGCTTTTTGAGTAGAATGCATCACAGTTCTAAGGATACATGTGACATGACAACAGCTTCCCTTGGGATGACAAAGGGATTCCGTAGGTTTTCATTTATTAATACTTTTCCAGCAGTGGGCGTGATCTTATAAGGACACATGACAACTGAGCAATACCTTGGAATCACAAAAGGCGTCCCTAGGTTTTAATTATTAATATTTTTCTAGTGGTGGGAATAGATCTTGTAAACATGGAGCTTTGTATATGTAAATGTTTTATATCACTCGTAGTGCATCATCCTCCTTGAATGTGAGAACACCCAAAAATTGCATCCACTACAAGACCTTTGGAATGTTCTATATGACCACCTATTGAACTTCCTGATTGAAGTTTCTTTTCTTTTGCCATTGGTCTGAAACCATTTGTAACTGATAGGTTGGGGAGGTGAACTCTTTGGTGGCTGAGCTTGCAAATGTAACCACGAAGGAGCATGCTTTGCTTGGTCAGTGCAGAGATCTATTATCAACGGTTGCAGCCATGCAGGTAAATGTTTTATCTGGTTTAAGATTCAAAATCTAATTACTCAATATATGGGACCTACAGAACAGTTTAGCAGTAATATATGTGAATTTTGCCTAGCATTTTATTATGGGTATACTGATCCTTACACAAATTCTGCACAGTGCGATCTGTACTGTTGAGATGGACATTTAAGGGTGCAGATACAGTTGTGTATGATTTATGCTTATTGAGTTGAGCAAGAATCATTATTGTTTTTTGGCCTCCAGATTCTCCCTGACATCATTTCTATCCACTTGATATAAACTATCAGATAGAAGAATATAATCAGGATTATCAGCATTATTACCAATCATGACACCTACTGAAAACACATATTTGCAAAATTATTCCTTATAGTTTAACTTATCTGCAAAATTTGCTTTTTTTGACCAGGTGGAGGAATGTAGCCTGAGAACACATATTTTACAACAAAAACGGCTTCCTTCGAGCCTCACATCGGAAGTGTAAAGCCTCGTATAACTGCCTAAACAGCTAACATCATCACAACAAATTCTTTCTCCTTTTTCATTATAACCGGAGAGATTAAATGGTTGGTCGTGGGTGGCTTGCGAAAGCTCTGCTAAATTGGACCTTTGTTTCAGACACTACGCAAAATTGAGATCGTACGTGCATAGATAGCAGGAAATTGTGTTGTGAATATCCAAATTAATTGTATACCTGTACTTTCTCTACAAGTCAGAGGAATATATATGTAAATATGTGTAGTGATGCTTTTAATTTTGATTAATTTAATAGTTTTTGTAATTTATATTTATATGTTGGTGGTGTATTTAATCTATTGATACAATTCGCAATCTATTTACCATCTATCTTCCTAGTATCAAAGGCTGAACGTAAAAGGGACTATAAGAGGGGCCATGGCCATTGGCCCCTACAAACTTTTGAAAAAAATCAAAATCAAAATATGTTGTAATACCAATGTGTTGGGCATATTTGTTGCTTGTTTTATTTTCTAACCGCAAAGAGCATATTTGTTGTTTGTAATTATATTTTTTCTTCTTTTCTATTTTATTATTTTCGTGAACATTATAGTTAAATCAAATGTCACCAAACTTAAATCTCACATTTTGATATTTATTCTCTTTGGTTATTGGTAATATGAGTTTATTATTATTATTTTTTTTTGTATTCAATTGATCATATTGCTTCTTCTTCTTTTTTTTTTATTAAGATTGGGTCTATTTGAACCCAATTATTTTGTATCTTATTCTTGGCCCAACTTTTTGTATGTAATTTTTTCTCCCACATTTGTACTTGCAAAAAACTACAACCATTGATAATTTATTCTTGAAGTTTCCTTTATTTTAAGAACCATACATGTTCAAAGCCCAATTTCTTAAATAAAACTTCTGTATTAAATCAAACAAAAAAAAATTCATATTTAAGAACTAGGAATTTCACAAAGAGTCAAAGACAATTGATGATGATGATAATTAGTGCAACACGTGTAAAACATAGTATTCCAACAATAATTTTTTAGCATGCTCATAATAAATAAACTCTAATTGTAAATATCTATATGAATTCACAAAATTTTTAAGAATATATTTTGGATGTAACGTCATTCAAGGAATATGTCATACACTCATACCATTCATATTAATAATATAAGTATTTAATATATGTATATGTATACAACTTAACAATTTCATCCAGTTGTTGAGTAGTTCAGTTGAAATGATCATGGATTGTCCAGCACCCAAATTCAATTACCCTCCTCCCAAATTTATTTTTTTAAAAAATTAACAATTTCATGCTACTTTTGTTAATAATGAAACGAGTTATTAAAAAAAAAAAAAAACACTTGTAGACAATTATTGGACCGAATTACGTATCTCTCATACTAGACCAACTCAATTCTAATTTTCATTTTTTCGACTATAAATTTTATTATTCAATCGTTCAACTCAACAAATTAGACTTTAATTTCGACACTATCAACTCTTTGAATAATTTGATCATTTTACAAGAAAGAGAAAAACAATAAAGAAAATTATCAACCTTTCAAAACATATCTAAATTATTGGAGAAGCAAAGGATTACAAGAAAGTTTAAAAATTTGAATGGATGGGTTGGGACAAATTTATGAAAACATGGGTCAAAAAAATGATCTAGTAAGACACTAGTATTGAAAACATAGGAAGTTTGTCCTTGAAATTGTATTTATTTATGCATAATCATGGCATCTTCCTTGGTAGGGACCACAGCATCTCCATCTCGTGAGACGCGGCGAAGCGAATGGATTAGAACGAGCGTTTGCGTTTTTGATGGATAGTTGTACGCTTGTATGTCCTTTTCCTATGAAGAAGCTATGTTGCCTACTTGCCTTTTACAAAATGAAGAGAAATGAGAAAAATGGGTGGTGATGCCGTGGAACCCACTTCCAATGGAGGAGGACTGTGTCCGCAGATGGAGGCTGACACCCACTGCACCATCTATTTCTACCTTTCTCAATTCTACAAAGAAATAAGCGGATTTTAGGGACCCACTCATTCACTCAACTCAACTCACTCTTCCACTTCATGTCCATCGATCCCTTACTTCAATTACTTCCCATATTGCCTGCTTGGCAACCACGAGACAATGAGTCAAGTATCTTCCCACTTCATGTGCCTGGAATTTGGTTCCATTTTCAGTCTATTCAATATATTAGCTTTTACTATATATATAAACTTGTTCGATGGACTGGATTTTAATCCAAATTTGATATAATTAATAAGATATGAATTTATAATTTTAATTCGATAATTCCATCCATTAAAAGATTTACCCATACCTAAAGAAATAGTCCTAAAAAAATTGCTATCAAGGTGAAGATATAATGTCTAAATTTTAAGGGGTATTAATACTTGGGTCACTATTCGTCCAATAATATTATTATATTGCTACCTTTTAAAATTTTTGGGCACCAACCTTTATGTTTATGATAATGTTAAACACAAAGGAGGTGTAGCATTATGTGGAACATATATCAACTAATATGAAAGAGTGTAAAATGACTTAATTAATTACCACCCTTTGCACGGTTATTAATTAGATGGTTCAATCAAGTTGAAGTGGGAGTATATCAATGATGCATATACGACTTATTATTAATCCTGCTGGTAACAGTTGAGCAGTTCAATATAAGCTTAATTGATAAATAAATGCATCACATAAGGCAAGGCGTATGCAACTACGCATTTCCCATTCTTGGTATTACCATGGATGCTAGGACGATCAGCCAGTCCATCATTATATAATTACACATTTACACCCAACTCGACCACAACAATCCCTGACAGCTATTAAACCAATACATGCACATAAACACATTAGATTATCAATAATGTTTTTTTTAGTATATTGCAAATTAAGGTTGTTACCACATGCTTTCCAAGTGAAAATTATGTCCAGCCGCCAACCCCATCACCCATTCAAAGGAGGATGGCCATGTATTACATGTCGAAAAGAAAACTATCAGAAGAGTGACTACACCAAGAGTACTGAAGAGTCTTCCATGTATTACAACGATGAACGTTTGAAAAGAAAAAGAAAAAAAAGGTCAATGAGCCAACCTGTTTAAGGCACAACATGAGCACAAATAGGCTACGGGCTGTGTCAAACTTAGGTCTTAACTATATGAGCTGACACGAGTACAACACAAAAGCACAATAAGCCTAACTTAAACAAGTTAGACCGACCCTCTTGACACCTTTGATTAAACGTTCCTCTATTTTGAAATATTATAATAATGAACATTTGAATATTACGTTATTTTGTTTGAATATTATAACAATGAATGTTTGAACATTTCATTATTTTGAATAATACCATGAACATTACGCTATTTTGAAATAATACTATAAACGTTTCAATATTTTACTATTTTAAATAATATTATGAATGTTTGAGCCCAAACGAAAACACGATGAGTCAAACTTAAACAAATTAGACCAAATTTTTTAACACTTTTAATTAAACGTTACTCTATTTTAAAATATTATAATTATGAACGTTTAAATATTAAGTTATTTTATTTGAATATTATAACAATGACTGTTTAAATGTTTTACTATTTTGAATAATACTATAAACGCGTTTCAACGTTTTCCTATTTTGAATAATACTATGAATGTTTGAGCCTTACGCTATTTCACACCCACATTCAGCACATAAATTTAAAACTATGGATAGCCCAAGATCATGAAATCAATCAAACATATCCTCTAACTTTTCAACATGATCAGCATGATTAATTAAGACGGATAAAGTTAGCAGGTGCATGTAAATATCAAACAGTGGGTCTCAAGTCTCAAGTCTCAAGTCTCAAGTCTCAAGTCTCAACATACAAGTATACAACTACTGATGAAACTCGTGTGTAATTTCCAGATGCCCTAAACTGGAGATGTACGGCCAGGAGTACAAAGTTACAAACCCATGGAAAAGCTGAGCAAGTACTGAGTAGGTGACAAACACTTTCATAAAACCGACATTTATCATACGTCATCATTATCATTATCAACAACTCCGCAACTCCCAACCAAAATATAAAATTGAAAAAAGTAAAATTAAATTAAATTAAAAACAAAAAGCTTCACCGGAAAATTTAACCCAAAACTGAACCGGCTCCGATTAACATTTTCCTCTTCATACATTATTCAGTCAGTACTTCTACACTTCTACTCCTTACCACTTACCCCTCTCATAATTTAACAAAATCTCTCTCTCTCTCACAGAATCGCACTCAGACAAAAAGGTTCAAAAGCTTGCGATCATCCTTCGGATCACCGCCGCGTTCGAAGCTCGTCGTCGTCATCACCGACTCCTCGGAATTGAACGACACAGTATCCCTCTGTCGCTTCTCCATCGAACTCGCGCAGCTCCTTCCTCTCTCTCTCGCTCTCCCTCCCGCCGCGAGATTCGGCATGAGAGAGAGTCCGACTCCGACATCGAACGGTTGGCTTCGCTCCGCGTCGTTGCAGTACACGGACGGAACGGATGATGGATAGTAGAGGTTTCGCAGTGTGCATGCGTCTCTAGTGAACGTCTCGGAGGATTCGTCGAGGCTCGGCGTCAAGATCGCCGGTAACGACCTCAAAACGCCGCCGGCCAACACCGTTTCGACCGCCGCCTGGCAGACGTGCCAGTTCCCGCTCGATAGAAGTCCGACCGCTCCGTTCACCGGATTCACCGTACGACCGCACGCTTCGAACAGTAGAGACTGAAACAGAGCTGAGAAAAAGGAAGAAATTAAAAACAAATTTATTGCTAATATTATTCTAAATGTTTATTTACTGAAATTAATTGTTTAAAATGGATGAAATACCAACCGGGGCGTTGATTTTCAGGTACGGCGGAGATGAAGGACAGGAGGTCGCTGCGGCCGAAGAACTTGGCGAGGAACAAGGTGGCGTTGCCTTGGGCTTCGGGAGAGTCGATCCAGTGCAGGCACGACCTCAGTATGCATGTCTCGCTGCACCCCTTTCGGAGAACTCGGCAACCGTTGCAGCTCATCTCCACCGTCCGATCAATCTCTCTCCCCCCCTCCGAAAAAAGAAAGGTCAGTGATATGATCAAATCTCTCTCGTAATTCTCAGTTTCAGTCAGTTGCAACGATATTGATCTAGTTAATTGGTTTGGTTAATTTGAGGGGAGTGAGTGAGAGAGAGAGAGAGAGAGAGAGAGAGAGAGAGAGAGAGAGAGAGAGAGAGTGTGGTTCTCACTTCTCAGGAGCCTTTGATTTGGTATTTAGGGAAGGATTGAGAAGAAACTAGAGGACTATAGAGACTTTTAAGTTAAGTTAAAAGGCTATAGAGACTATTATAACTATGGTTGAGTTTAAGCAAGCGTTTGTGGTTTTTGACGGTGGGTGTGGGTGTGGGTGTGGTGGGGTCCACGATGGGTGGGGTTTGTCTTGTCGAGGGAATATCTTCCAAACTCTGGGCAAGACAGAGCGGCTCCGTGTTTCCGCGACTCTTTGTTAATCGACCTCGCCGTTGGATCGTGGGCTTTACGTGGGTTTCAGCCGTTGGATTCGTTTGCTTTGCATTTTCAAGACCTGGGTCCTGGGCTTTGTTTACGAACTTCGATCTTGGGGAGGATGCGAATTACGAACTCGGCGCAGCTTTGAGAGTTGGGGTTGGGTGGGCTGTGAACAGGGAAGGACAACCCGACTTCCCATGAGTGGACTGTCAAGTGTGAACCGTGAACAACACCGTCATTACAACTTGCAAGAATAAACGCACGTCTTTTATATTATAATTTAGTCCTCAGGTTTAGGCCTCATTGCACACAAGGAATGAAATTTCGAAATTTTCGGCGAAATTTTGCCGAAAATTTCGTTTTTTTGGGTCACCGAAATTTTATCACATACCCAATTATTTCGGCGAAATTTCGTCGAAATTTGGGGGCTGGTTTCGGGAAAATTGGCAAAATCTTCGATCCGCCGCCGTGCGGGGTCGTCGGAGCCAGGGAAGCACATGGGCAGACTCACCGTGACGAGAGGAAGACAACCCAAGTGATGGGAGGTCACGTCGTCGCCGGAAAAGTGAGATCGCCGCCGGAGCTCCAAGGATCGGCCTCAGCTGGTTCGCGACTCGGGGGAGGTTTCTGGGCTGCGCCGCCACCAGGGGGAGGAAGAAGGAAGAACGGCGAGGAGATCTGGGCCGGTCCCGTTGCCAGCCATGGCTGGACGCGCCGCCACGCGCCGGTGGCAGGCGCGGCGAAGGTGAGGCACGCGAGAGAGAGAGAGAGAGAGAGAGAGAGAGAGAGAGAGAGAGAGAGAGCTAGAACCAGGAGAGAGGAGAGAGAATGGGATAAAAATCTGGTTTTTGGGTTTTAAAACCCCTTTTGTAAAAATTACAAAATTGCCCTTTACTTCAAATGTCCGTAACTTTCAAACCATAACTCCGATCGACGCGTGCTACGTGTCTATGAACTCGTGAACTCGAGACCTATCCAACGTGCCCAAAGTCCGAATCAAAAGTCTACTAAATTTAAAAGTTAACTTTGGGTCAAGCCTAATTTAAAACAAAAATAATTAAATAATTAAAATTAAATTAAAACCTTTTTAAATTCCAAATAAATTCTCAAAATCCTTAAAATAAATTCTCAAAATATTTAAAATAATTATTTGGAAAATACAGGGTCTCACAGAAAAGGGGCTGGGAGGGGCTGGGTGAGGGGGGGTGTGTCGGGGATGGACTGGGTTGGGGGGAGAGAGGCAGGGGGCTGGTGCTTGGTGGGGAAGAATACCCTAAAGGGCCTAAATCATAATATCTTATACCATATGGTCCATATCTTAAAGAACATACAGTATATAGAGTTTAGTGCATAGATTATAGAGTATAAGGAGTATTAAAATATATAGAGTATATAGGGTTTAGTATTAGGGTTAGTGTATAAATTATAGAGTATAAAGAATATACTGATTTCATTATTCATTATACTAATTTTGTTTAACAGTTTTTGCCTCCAACGCGCATTATATTCATCTTATATCACATGAAACCTATTATATAATTTGGTTTCTTCAATGTTTTTTATTAATATAGTAGATAATATGTTAAATAAACATATGGTCAAGTTTCATTCAAAATTTCCATATTTTGATAACAATTTCCGTCGTTTTTATCTAATTTTATCGAAATCGAAATTTTAATCGAAATTTCCACGAAAATTTCCGTCGAAATTTCCATCGAAAATTTTCTCGAAACCGAAATTTTACTCCTTGATTGCACAACAATAATAATTAAAACAATAGATTTGGGTTGAACCGTTGAACTGATTAAAAATGATTATTTATTTTTTTGGTACATAATACTGGGGCCATTTCCTAAGATTTTGTGGTGGCTAAAGACGAGTCGTTAGCTCACAAACTTTTTCTTTTTGGTAGTAGGGGGCGCTTGGCCCAAGAAACAAAAGGCTACACAGGCACAAGCCTGGGCCTAGCAACCCTAAGCTCTGGTCCTTGACTAGCAAGCAACCTATCAACTCTCACAAACTTGTGCCTGCTTAGTGTTAGACAATTAAAGTATAGAAAAGTACAATCTCTACTCAGTCCTTTGAGGCTTGGACTGTACATTGCTGGACCAGAATCGTGTTTGAGCACGCACCTTTCCCAAACAGATTTAACATTAAAATTATATATAATCTTTTAGTGAAGGTGGGTTTAGTATGAGTTGGAATTAGGATAGATTTAGCATTTTGATTTCTTCGCATGTAAATGGAAAAATGTCCTATGGTATTTGTATGGTAGAATTTTCCATGTTCCAAACATAGATATGGAATGAGCAAAAATATGTAAGATGAAGAATTAGTGAAAATATCTTTTAGATTGTGCCATGTACTGATCCTGTTTCAGGGTCGTCAAGAAGCAGTTTAGCCTAATTTGGAAGGTGCAGTCCAGCCCAGACTAACCAAGGATCTGGGCCAGCCTAGCTCTCATAAAAGAAGGTTTGGGCTTAGGAATTGTTTTCAGCCCGTATCATTCTTGAGGGTTGGCCTGTTTGGCCTATCTGAGATGGGTCATGGGAACACCCTCTAATTACTTAATAAGTATACTTACTTTCAGAACTCTGATTATGTGCAGGACATATTAGGTGATTATAAGACGGCTTTTTTACCCAAATAGCACCTGAACTACAGGGGGTGTGCTCAAATACCACCCAAACTTTTTTTCTTGCCAATTTACCATCTGAAATTATTAATATGTGCTAATTTGCCACCTAACATCCATTTTTCTGTTAAATCATCAAAAAATTTCTTAAACTTCCCATTTTACCCTTGAATACAATAAAAAAATATTATTATTTTAAAAACTTTTTTTAAAATATAATTAGAAAAAAAATTAAAAACTAAAAAAATAGAAAATGGAAATATCCTTTTTTTTTAGGGGGTTTAATTAGATTTTTTTTTTAATATTTAAAATGCTTTTTTTATATAAATGACGAAAATACCCTTGAAATAAACAGAAAATTTAACTAAAATGACGGTAGGTGGTAAATTAGTCAATATGTGAAAGTTCAGGTGGTAAATTGGCAAGAAAAAAAGTTTGGGTGGTATTTGAGCACACCCTTTATAGTTCAGGTGGTATTTGAGTAAAAAAGCCATTATAAGACCTTTCTTCTTACTCGTTTTAGGTGTGATCAATTTTTGTCAATCCCTTTTGCAATCTGGGCATGTCCGGATGTCGTTTTATATACAATTTGTCCGATTCTGCCCAAAAACCCTAAATTTAACCGTTATTTATATAAATATTTTTTATTACTTCTTTTTTAGTCTTCATTAAACTTTTTTTTAACACTTATATCCAATACTGACTATTACTACATTTCAATCAATAAGAAAATTTTAAATTTTTTCTCCTTCAACAAATAATGTTTCTTTTATTGTATATATTATTAAAGTAAGAGCAAATTACAATTTAGTACATCAACTTTACATGTTGTTTCAACTTAGTACCCCAACTTTGAAAACTTATAAAAAATTACCACAACTTTCATTTTGTATCAACTTAGTACCCTAACTTTGAAAACTTGCAAAAAAGTACCTCAACTTTCATTTTTTGTCAAAATAGTACCTCCGTTAGTTTTTCTGTCAAAGTGGCAGGGGTATTTTCGTCTTTTCCTTAAATTTAAAAAATAATAAATTTTTTTTAAATTTTATGAAATTTTTTCGTAAAATTAAATTTAAAAAATAATAATTTTTTTTAATAAAAAATTTTCTTAAAATTTCATAAAATTTTTTTAAAATTTTATGAAATTTTTTTTAATGAAATTTTTTATTAATTTAAGAATTTTTTTGTAAAATTAAATTTAAAAAATAATAATTTTTTTTAATAAAAAAATTTCTTTAAAATTTCTTTAAAATTTTTTTAAAAATTTTATGAAATTTTTTATTATTTTAAGAAATTTTTTTATTTAAAAAAAATTATTATTTTTTAAATTTAAGAAAAAGACGAAAATACCCCTGCCACTTTGACAGAAAAACTAACGGAGGTACTATTTTGACACAAAATGAAAGTTGAGGTACTTTTTTGCAAGTTTTCAAAGTTAGGGTACTAAGTTGATACAAAATGAAAGTTGAGGTACTTTTTTGCAAGTTTTCAAAGTTGGGGTACTAAGTTGAAACAACATGTAAAGTTGAGGTACTAAATTGTAATTTGCTCTTTAAGTAAAATACACTTAACAAAAAAAAAAGTTTTTTTTACTATTATTATTAAAGTTAGCGGATCAATTTGGCCAAAATAAAATAAATTAGCGGATCAATGGACCAACTCGTGACCTGCGGTGTATGGCCCATGACCCGGTCCACTACTTATTCACGGCTCGTGACCACCTTATATTTTGTCAAGGAATTAATCCCACTCGGCAAACCGATCAATTGTACTTGTAGCTCCATTTGAATGGCGTTGATCCTGTTAATGTCTCCATGTTCAAATATATATAAAAGAATTGCAGCCAACCCGTTTCATGTTTTCATTGCGGCCGACAGTAATACTTGGGGCAGAGCAGACCTAATTCACCTTACTAGACTACAACTACCCCACCATATGGTCTTCCCTAGCTATTACATAAAGAAAACAATAAGATTTCGACTTTTGATCCTCTTCATCTCTCTCTACCCTTTCATACTAGATGATTATGGATAAACAGTAGGATCAGTTCGTATTATGTTCATGATTTTTTGCTTTCTTTATTGCTTGTTATTCCGAATAAGAGTATTGGAGCTACCTAATTCATAAGTGGGGAAGTCTTTTTGGTGGTGGCTACAGAAGCCATGTGTCGACTCAAAGGTGAAAGTTCTAATTCCATCCGATGTGGGCAACAATATTGAAGGACATTCTCGCTGCTTCTGAAATGATCGCAATTCACAACCCACTACATCAGTGGTCCTGTGAACAATCTCGAATTTTATAAACTCTTTATAAATATACTATGCTAAATAGCCTAAATCTAAATAATATACATAAAAATCGATGACTCCTTTTTAATTTTTCTGGACCTCTAAAATCTTTAGGGCCAACCATGTGTGCGTAGAGGCAAGAGTTTCCTTTCCAACTTGCAAGAAACGGTGTATTCTGCCTACCAAACAAGAACGCCATCCCAATAAGTCTAACCGTACAGTCAAATAATACAATACAAAGAACTTGGCCAAAGAAGCTTCTTGGAAGAATCCATGGTTTGGCAGCACTTTGAATATTTGGGTGTACAATTAAACTCGGATAATTTATTTCCAAATATTTGACCCAGGTACCACAGATATGTCAAAAATTTGGTCATCTAGAACTGTTAGAAGCCCATCTATGAACACGTTTTTGAAGAAGGTAAATAAAAGTGATCAAACCCCATTAATTAAGAAACTGACTGTTGCGAGGTGTGGATCGAACTTTATTCAGACTTGATAAGTTGGATCGATCCCCACTGTTGATAGCACTATTTGATTAGGTAGGCAGTGTTAAATTGTTACACAAAATTAGATTCAGGTAGGCTATCTTATAGTCAGCCCAGGCCAAGGTGTCTACCTCCCTATCTTGTTGCCTAATTGGTTAGCCGACCAACTAACAAATCATTTAATTGGTGTATAAGTAGAGGTGATGAGAGCCACAAGCGTAGGGCTTTTTGAGGTGGGGTACTTTGCTGAGTGAGTTGATAGATAGATATTAACTTATTGGTACTGATCAATGCGCATCATAATCATCATAAATAAGCTAGAACTTAAGGAGAAGTAGTTTATATTTTAGTGTGGCGTGAACTGCGGCGACATATACATTACCAAACACACTGTTAAGAAGAAGTAGTTTATCATAATCATCGTAATCATTTAATTGTTGTTATTGATGGCGTGAACTGTGGTGACATATACAAATGCGTTTGTCCCCAGCAGTATGGGCCATGGACTAGAGTTGTGAAAGTAGACTCTTTGCAATTTACGCGGTTTAACAACCGGTTCAAAAATAATTCCACTATACTAATATGTATCAGACACAATTTTAATGGATATATTTTTTCTATTATTAGGATATTTATCTTTCCACTGTTAAATTTAATTATATATCATAGATCACTAATGGTGCGTTTGGATGAAGTAATTTGAAACTACTAAGGAATTCACAAATGACGGTATTAAAAATGACGTGATTTAAAATTCTAGAATTTGTAAATTCTCTTGTTTGGATAAATGTAATCATAATGGAATTTAAATACGAAAGTTATAGTAGTTTTATAAAAGAGTGATGGTGATGGTGGCAACAATAAAAATGATGTTTGTGGTAAGTTGATGATGGTAGTAGGGGTGATGGCCCACGGGCGAGGGGAGAAATGGTGGTGGAAAAAATTGGGGTATTGGAGGTGTTGGCAACGGCGACATTGGCAGTGATGGTGATGGTGGTGGTGACGGTAACAGCGATGGTGGTGGTGATGGCACTGGTGATGGAGGCGGCGATGGTAATGGTAATAGTGGCGGCAATGGTAATGGTAATAGTGGCGGCTGTGGTGGTGTTGGTGGTGGTGGCAGCGGGTAGTGGTAGTGGTAGTGATGGTGGCAGTGTCGGTGGTAACAGTGGCGGCAGTGGTGGTCGTAGTGGTGGTGGCAAAGGTGGCGGCGGTGGTGGCAAAGGTGGTGATGGCGGTGGAGGTGGTGTCGGTGGTTGCGGTGGTGATGGTGGCGGCAGAGGTGGCGGTGGCGGTGGCAGTGGTGGTGACGATGGTGGTGGTGGTAGCGGCGACATGGTGATAGTGGTGGTGGTATTGTAATTAATTGGCAAGGTGATGGGTGGACACGGCTTTTTTTATTTTATAAAAATTAGAATTTTGAAAATGACACCAATTTAGGTGGAATTTAAACTTGGAATTTACAGCCTTTAAATCCCAAGTTTTTTTCCATATAGAATTTACGAAATTCTATATTTATGGACCCAAACAAGGAAATTAGAGTATGTAATTTCTTAAATGCTGAGTTTTGTTTAAATTTCAAGTTTTTTTTCTCCATCCAAACACACCATAACTCTTTTAAGTGCACATACACTTGCTTATTAGTAATTAATTAATTAAATTTTCAAATGACTTGAAAATAAACGAGGAGAAGGGGCTGGTATTAATAATGCTTGGATGATATTCAAATATGTCGCCTCCTACTACACGCAAATGCTACTTTATTAAGTTTGCCTTGGTCAGTTCCTCAAGTAACCTTTACTATATACCGTATATTAATACTCTAATTTGGTTGAAATAGTACTTTGGGTCTTTCGTGTACATTTCGCAATATTGATTAATTTGTCAAACAGACTTCGCTTAATGCAAGGATTTTGCCTAATTAGGCCACTATTGTACGCAATTTGTGTTGCATCCAGGACCATAAATTAGAGGCTCTCTTTATTCTGGGTTGGTACCACCAACTGTTTTATTCGTGGCTAGGACTGGACTGTGTTAGTTTTGCATTCGCTTCAGTTCTAGAAAAAGTCAGCCATATCCAGTTGTATCTAGGCTAGCTAGTCCTACTTGTAGGATAGTGGACACTATTAGAATATGCGCCAGATCGCCACAGCGAGGAAGTGCTGGCTATATATATATATATGGCTGCAAATAAAGTGCAGTAAATAAATAAGACGTGGCAAATTGGCAACGCGGCAAAGCTACCTAGTTCACTTTTTACACATGGTAAACGCCTGGTGGTCGTGGCATTTTGGACGGCTTTGCCACAACAGGTGTCACTCTATGATAAAAGTAAAAACAAGCATCTTAAAATTGGGAGGAAAATTTGAAGAGAGATACCGAGACTGAAGCTCAAGTAAGGACACCTGTCATCCAAATCTATTCATGTGTATTCCTACAAGTTCCACACGCGAACACAACCAAATTCAAGAGCTATCTTCTTATCCAATCCACAGTTCATCCCATACTAAACAAAACATCCCCCTATTCCCTTCTGGCCATGGCTTCGATGTCATCCTCCTCGTCACTCGCCACCTTCCCATAATTATTAATACATTCCTTTTTTTTTTGTTTAAATAAAAAATTGCCGACATGCCATTGCGCGTGAACCTCATGTACTGTAGCTACAGTGAGCATTTAGTAGTAGTAGACTAGTGGCACTGTGGCAGTGTACAATTTACAGTTAAAAACCGTCAACGTCAACATGCGTAAGTGGCATCTTACTCAACAAACTCTGCTGCACAACTCACGCGGTTGCGCTGCTCATCATGGCGATGATGGCAAATTGGCAATCCCTCAAAAACGTTGAGGACGAGGCTAATTAAAATTGAATTGAATAATCTTCAGCAAGAATATATAAATTTTTGGGGAAAAAAAATTAATTGAATTCATTGATTTCACATCGAGAGAGATCTAGTCTAGTACTAGTACTACTTCAACAGCTTGTATATACACAAACAATTAAGTAAAAATGAAGATATTTCAACTAGAAAAAAAAAATTAATAAAAGAAATACATGCCCATCAAATTCGATATTAATTCCTAATTAATGCCTAAGGCAACTCTCCGAGAGTTGGAGTCCTAATTTTGGTGGTATTGGGAAATCTCAACTTTCGGTGTCACGAACAACAGCCGGGGCTTTTTCGCCGGGTGAGGGCTCTCCACCTCGTCCTCGCCGGACACGAAGAAATCGCGCGAGAACTCGGGCAAGGCGGGCAGGTTCAGGTCAAACTCCCGCTGGCTCTGGCTGACGGTGTGGGTGGTGGAGCCCACTCCCTCTGAGGAAGTTAGAGCACTTGTGGCGGCTGTGGCGGAGGTGGTGGCAGCGTGGGCTCCACCAGCACCGCCTTCGTAGTGGCAGCGCTTGTGTCCGCCCAAGGCCTGCCCGGTCGGAAAAGACTTGTGGCAGATGGAGCATTCGTGGGACCTACCAGAAGCGTTGGAAACTGTGGCGGCGGCGGAAGTGGTGGTGGTGGATGACGTGGACTGGTCTTCGACGCCTGATGCGGTGGAGCCTTTCCTGTGGCTGGCCTTGTGTCCGCCGAGTGCCTGGTAAGAAGGGAAGGCCTTGTTGCAAACAGAGCACTTGTAACTGAGCTTCAGAGTAGCTGATGACGTGGACGGTTCGGCCAATACTGGAGGCTGAGGAGTGGGCGATGATTGAATTTGAGTCCAATTTGAGGCGGCGGCGGTGTATTTTTCTCCGCCGGTGCCGCCACGAGCGAGCATGATGAGGCAGAGAGCGAGGTACTCTTCCTCGGTGGGAGCTGGGTGGTCAAGGCGTGGACGCTTGGAACGCTTGTTGCGCTTGGTCCAGGCCTCAGCCACGTAGCGGAGATTGGCGGCCTCCTCGTAGTTGAAACTGGGGGCTGCCGCCGTTGGAGAGTTGAGAGCTTCCAGAGCCATCTGGGAGATATGCTTTGCTTCTCTTGTTTGCTTACTTGAGAAAATTGAGTCTGTATTCGGTGAATGACTGAAGGAATGTGAGGATGAGTTTGAGTGTTTGAGAGTGTGAGAGTGATGAGAAGGAAAAGGGGGCGTGATGGGGTTTATATAGGGGACGTGGGAATTGAAAAGAGGGAAGTTGCGTGACAAGTGGTGGGAAAGTAGTAGTGCCTTGGCCAAGTGTCCTATTAAAAAATTAAATGGAAATTGCGAATTAGGAAAGCAAAGGGAGAGAGAGGGAGTGGAGCACGTTTAGTTTTAGACTTTTAGTCTGAGACTTGGTTTTTCCTACTTTTCTTGGTGGCCAAGGATGACCCAAAGTCGGTCAAAGATCAGGAAGAGAGTGGAACAAGTGCCTGGGTTAGGCCTTTCTGGGCCGGGGCAATCACTGTTTCTTTTTTTTTTTACTTTTTAACTCCAAAGACTGGTGTGGGGGCCCAGCCCAAGAAAGCTTCAAAGTCAAAACTATAGACACTTTCTAAATAAACGCGGTCCGGCGGACCTGTCCAATCTAACCCAAAATGCCGTCTCTGATTCTAATTAGCAGCCGGCGTCTTATGTAATCGGTGATCACATTCACAGAAATTATCACAGCGACTTTTCCTTCGTTCACGCTGTATAGTATTAGTATTAGTGGAGTTGAGTTGGCAATTTAGGCACTGAACACAGTAAACACGCACCGCCACACTCAACATCAAGTGATTAAAGAGCAAGATCACATGCATGGCCAAAAAAAAAAAAATCACATGGGGGGGAGTTTGCTTAGTGTGGTGGAGATCGAAACTGTGCTTGACACGAGTGGTGGAGAGGCTGTGGGGTCTCTATTGCAGCCTAAATTTAGGCACCCCATTTGTAATGTCCTCCAAACATTGTTTTTAAATTTTATTAATTGGGTTTTTAAATCAGAATATCTAGTCTTTAAAATTAATTACAATCCCTTGAATTCGGTTGTGAATATATTGCAAGATAATTGCAAGCATATGCTATGCTAGTCACTTGCTCCTGTCTTATATGCTAGTTAGTTAATATTAAAGGTGAACCAATCAATAAAGGCGCGCTTAATTTAATTTAATGCACACGTTTTTGCAGCCATCATATCCTTAAAGAGGACCCATAAATCGTTTGTACTCTTAGAGTATTTCAGTATATATAATTTGTTTGACTTGACCTATATATTATCACATAGTTCACACCCATATAGCCATATTCTAGAAGGATGGAGGAGTGATTGTTTGAAGAGGAGTTCAGTACTTTGACCAATAAAAGAAGAAGAAGAGGAGTTCAGTACTACTAGTAATCAGGTAAATAGTCATAGTGTTCAAGTTGGGTTCTTCTCTCATCTGTTTGAACTTTTGACTCCTCCATTGAGATGGCTTTAATTTATTGGATGGTTGGCTCTCGTAGTAGCTAGCTAGAAGGTAAAGGGAACATATGCGAAGCATCTTGGTAATGACACGTGCACCACCCCGCCGACTAATCACTGAAGTAATCAATGGGAAAGTTTGGAGGCCGGTATGCTGATTAATTGCTGACTCGTGGCTTCTATCATCACCAAGATAATTTCCTTTAAATTTCCTTTCGCATATTAATGAGTTATCTCGTGGGTTAATTTTAATGTTATTTATATCGTACGTACATGCACGGTGGTCAACATAATAAATAAAAAGTTAATTATAATGAAGAGTAAGTGTATTAGTGTATATATAGTGAACCTTGATAAACTAATTAAAAAGAACTCAATGCCTTATCTCCTAAGAATTGCGTACGTGGACATGTCTAGGATTGAACTCCAACTCAAAACTCACACAGTCACACTCCACCTCTCTCTTGTTCAAAACGACAAGGTGAATTAACGAGCTTAGGAGCTGCCAAACTCAAAAGGATGTGGCCTAAAGCTAAAAGGTCACCATCAGCTGATTCTCTCTCTCATTGTTGGAAACGTTTGCTGCCTTTGGCCACTGAAATTAAAAACACTCAAAAGTGTGAGGCACTGAGGCCTACCTTTTGAGTTTAAACTACATTTTGCGCTAAATTCAAATTAAAAAAAACAATTAATGGGAAGGTTTAACGAATAAGTTGCTTTTTTCTGTGGCTACGAAGGCCAAAAAGGAAATGGAAAAGCAAAGCATGCAGCCCATAACATTCCCTGAATTGGAAGCAAAATTGACAATTGGCTTTCAAATCTTGTTTTTGCAATTTGCGTGCATACAGTGACACCCAAAAAGTAGATGCCATTTAGCAACTGCTTCATAATTTTTTTATTTTTTTTAAGCCAAATAATTAAGAACATATCAGCATGCAATTACTTATCTAAACGACAAGTTAAAACAAAAAGGAAAAAGAAGAGGCATGCAAGATAAGTGCAAAGAGAGAATAGGTTATAGATAGAAGTATAGAATTGGCAAGGTAAAGGTAGACGTACGTGTGAAGTCATTGCTTACATATGGTCAGGTAACTCATGTCGCTTAGTTTAGCACGTAGCTCAAACTGAGTACTAATTTCAAATAATCAGCCTTCCATATATAACACATGGCTTTCATCTTTCAAACCCAATTAAAATAATACAACCCCCTAAGAAAAGCTAAAATGAAAATGAAAAACATGTGAGCTAATTTTAGTCCTTGGATTATATATGTGGTAATTAAGTAAGTCCATTATATGCAATTAAATAAATAAATAAATATATATATATACATATTCGATCAGGTGTGAACGTGTGAACATGCAAACGTGTCACCGACCGTTCCGTAGGTTTGCTGAGCGCTCAACAATAATTTTTTAAAACACTTTCACCAAATCCATTTTATACTCTAGGAGGGGTTTGAGTGAACCCATCAGTGAGTACCCTCAAAACTCGGCTGAGGAAGCATCGCTCACTTGTTTTAAAAATTATTGTTGAGCGCTCAGCAAACCTACGGAACGGTTAGTGACACGTTTGCATGCAGTAGTGCTAGATATCTCACATTTTTATACCATAATTATACACCACCTTATGTGGCAACTTACATGGCATTCATTCATTGGACACTAAAAAAAAAAAAAAAAAACCCAAAAAGGAAAAGAAAAACTTTGTCCAATAAAGTAATGACACATAAGATGATATAAAAATGTATAATAAGAATGTGGTAAGTATAACATTATTCTTTCCCAAATTTTAGAACTAAACCATAACATAAACGACGATAAACCAGCACCGAACACTCGACGTTAAGTGGTGGTCACAGAGCGCTCAACGTTAAGTGTGAACGTGCACACCTAAATGAGACTATTTATTTATGGTATATGCTAAGAAGCAAATAAATTAAAGAAAGAAAAATGTGACAAGAAAAGTGGTGGAAGTAGTATTTGAAAGTATGCGAAAATGAGATGATGTTGGCTTTGCATTTGGAAGAAGATAGGAGGAAGGATCCGTTTGGATAGGTTGACACGTGATATCGTGATTCATACAATATTACAACTAACAATGGTGGCATATGCTGTCACCGTAATTTCATCCTTGCGTTCGTCAGTGAGTTTGGGCCTAGTGGGCCAAGTGGACCTTCACAAGTTGCCTGGGTGACATCAGCGAGTTGCTATGTCTACAATTAAGTCAAAATTTTGTTGATGGGTGATCCACCATTTTAATGTGAAACCTAATATTTTGACGGAAACCCATTGCTCACAAGCCCAAGGCCCATTCAGTTTAATTTCAAATTACAATGTTTTGAATTCTTTTTTCCGTAGCGAAAAAGAAAAAAAAAAAAAAAAAGGCTTTTTCATTATCATTTTCTTCTGTGCTCTTTATATTCAACACAAAAATTCATAAACTCCACCGGAAGAAAATTCATAATTGTTCTCCATCATGAATCATGAGGTTTGGAGGGGACCAAAAAAAAAAAAAAGAGACATGACACATCAATAGACCAATTGCATCGATTAATATTTGTTTTTTTCTGAAAAAAGTACTAAATAAAGACCGCTCAACTTGTGTAATGTATCCAAGGAATAAAATTTCGAGTTTCGAGGAAATTTCGATGAAAATTTCGACGGAAATTTCAAAGATTTTTAAATTTCGACAGAAATTAGATGGAAATGACGGAAATTGCTATCAAAATACGGAAATTTTGAATGAAACTTTACCATATGTTTATTTAATATATTATCTACTAAATTGATAAAAAAAACATTGAAGAAATCAAATTATATAGTAGGTTTCATGTGATATAAGGTGAATATAATGCGCGCTGGAGCAAATACTGTTAAATAAAATTAATATAATGAATAAATAAAATTAGTATATTCTTTATACTGTATAATTTAATTATACACTAAAATCTAAAATCTAAACCCTAATACTCTATATATTCTATATACCCTAATACTCTTTATACTCTATAATCTATACATTAAATCCTATATACTCTATATTTTTTAGAATATTAGGTTTTAAACTCTTTAGGATATTTTTAATTATTTTTTTATATAGAAATGTATTAAAGTTTAAGGTTTAAAAAAACTAAAAGAAATCTCAAATTTTTTTTTTTCCAATTGCCCAAAGGCCCAAACCCCCCTCATTTTTTTTTTCTTTCCTTACTTTTTTTCCTCGTGCCTCTTTCTTCAGCCTTTTTTTATTTTTTTATCTTTCCTTCCTTTTTTCTCGTGTCTCTTACCTAGCCAAGCTTTGTCTTCACTAAGTGTAACAACCCAAATTTTGGCTTATGGTAATTTTGTTACTTAAATTTTTTAAATTTGTTTTAAGGTTTGTTTAAAGGAATTAGAAATTTCTTTAAATTTATTTTAACTAATTTAGACATTTGGTTGTGGTTCTAGAGCTTAGTTGTGTGGAAATGAATTTTAGAAAATGAAAATTCAATAATTTGACGATTATTATTTTTTTCAAAATTAAATTATAAGAGTAGGATTTTTCATAATTTTTTTGAAAGCAATTTGACTATTTTGAGGTTATAGGAAATTAGTACTCATCAATACGAGTCCGTAGAATTTTTCGGTGAATTATTTGAAGTCTTGAGCTATTTTTGGTGAATTTCTGAAGTTAAAAAAAATAGAAGATATGAAAATTTCGATAAATTTCGGTAAATTTCGATAAATTTCGCCGAAATTTCGGCAAAATCTTCCCGAAAAATTATTAAACATGTGTTTCGATTTCGACATCCATAAAAAAACGAAATTTAATTCCTTGAATGTATCCAATTTGCTTATTTTCCAGCTCACATATTCCAAACTCTTTCCGGAGAAACATTGTATATGCCTATAAACTCTTGCTGATGTAAACATGGTGTGTTTTCCCACTTGTCCTATAAATGTTAATACCATCAACTATTTATTTGAACTTTCAATTATCAGCTAAAGTGGTACATTATATGGCAATATCTTATAACTTTTTTTTTTTTTTTAATATTTAGGGTGAGGAGGAATTGAACTTGAATTTAAAGAGGCAAACTCTACCTCTCTTTTAATTGAACTGTCCACCAACTACATCTTCTAACATTCTAAAATACAAGTAATGCTATTTTAAGTTTTTAACTATATTTTTGGATCCCCTTACTCATTATCAAGGAATAAAATTTCGAGCTTCGAGGAAATTTCGATGGAAATTTCGACGGAAATTTCGAAGATTTTTAAATTTCGACAAAAATTCGACGGAAACGATGGAAATTATTATCAAAATACGGAAATTTTGATTGAAACTTCACAATATGTTTATTTAACATATTATCTACTACATTGATAAAAAACATTGAAAAAAACCAAATTATATGGTAGGTTTCATGTGATATGTGATGAATATAATGCGCGCTGGAGGCAAATACTGTTAAAAAAATGCTTCACTAATTAATAATTACTTTAATAACACCTCAATTTTATTTTTACTATAATATTGCCACATGAATTACAAAAGTAATCAATACCACATAGAGTTTCTAGGAGGTTCAAAATTTCCGCTGTCTTCAGTATCATCATGTCCAGAGTAGGTGTAATGTGAAGAATAATCATCCCAAGATACTTCTCCAGCATAATTTTGCATGTAATTGCCAACATGCCAACCATATGGATCAGGAACCTGTTGTGGTTGAATTTGCCCATAAGCATACTCATTTGAAGAGTTTGTCTCTTGTTGTGCCAATGAGTTACAAAATCAACCCAAAATCATATAATTATACAAATCAAAATCAACCCAAAATTATACAATTAATTCCAAATCTATATAAATCAACCCAAGATCAATATAATTTATCTTATATAAATCAACCCAAGATCAATATAATTTACATATAAACCCAAAATATGATATTGATCAATTGATGTTAGATAATATTTAAAAGTGGGTAAATCAGTAAATGATATACTTAGATATACTCAGATCAATTTAGATATACATCATATATCAGATCAATTTAGATATACATCATATACTTAGATATAAATCATATAATCATATAGATCAATTATTCAATTTACACATTTTGACTGTCTAATGTCTATTACTAAATCCAAGACAGATATACATATACTCGAAATTGAGACTTAGCCTGAATATCCAAGACAGATATACTCCAAGACAGATATACTCACAAATAGACTGAATAGTCAATACTCACACACTTACACTTGCAGATCGCACAAAGCTGTCAAAGACAAAGACTTGAGACTTAGCCACAAGCCCACAAACTGATTTCAGAAATTTCAGGGGGGCTAAGCTTCGAGAAACGCCGGGGCTTCGAGGTGGCCGGAGGCTTCGAGGGGGCCGGATGAGTCGAGAACGGCGCTGCAAGCCGAGAGCCCGAGACGACGCCGCTGCAACCCGAGAGCCCGAGACGACGCCGCTGCAACCCGAGACGACGGAGGAGAGAGGCGAGAGAGAGAGAAGAGAGAGAGGCGAGAGAGAGAGCCGAGAAGACGGAGGATGCGGCAGATCGGGTTTGAGATCGGGTTTGAGATCGACTGTGCAGGTGAGACCGATTGTGAATTTGTGATTTCACTGATTTGTGAGAATGTGAGGCAGTGAGGGACTTAGGGTTGGGCTGGGTATTTGAGCGAGGGTTAGACTGGGTATTTCATATTTGAGATTTTGAGCTCGGGTTAGTGTTAGTCTGTTACAGTGTTCTGGGTATTTGAACGAAATTTCGGCGAAATTTCGCTCAAATTCAAAAAAATTGCTATTGGGTCATTCGAAATTTCGAATATTTCGGCGAAATTTTTCGAAATTTAGTCGAATCCGTGATAAAATTTCGGAACCCCTAAAAAACGAAATTTTCGGCGAAATTTCGCCGAAAACTTCGAAATTTAAACCCTTGCTCATTATAGATGTGAGATTTACTTAAAAGTAAATTCCCTCTATTAAGAAGATAATTAGTAGTGTGGTTCTAAATAGACATAATGTGAAATTTACTATAGTGCATGTTAGCAGCTTCACGAGAACAATGTCAATCGTTCGTATGGTTGTGCATTAGGCTCGTGAGCTCATTCACATGAAACATCAATATTGTTTTTTATTTGTTAAAGGCAACTCCAACTGATTTATCGCGGAATATGAATTGCTTTTTAAAAATGTAACCGTTGGTTAACAAAATTATTTTGTACTCCAAATAGAATCTTCCCAAACAACTTTGAAAAAAGTTTAATATTAATACTATGGAACTAAATGAGGTATCAAACATGATATTATTACTTAAAAGTAAAACTTTTATGTAATGAATATATATGCTTATTATTGCTATTCACATAATAAGAGTGATAAATATATAGATATATATACACACGATAGATAAGTTTTTCGCTAGTACCTAAATATCACATTGTTCACGTTGAAGATGAAATATTGCCCCATTGGCGGCTGAAGAATACAGTTTAATTTGCTATATAGCCTATATATATTAATAAAAAAATACAGCTTAATTTATACTTAATATTATTTTGTGTTATAGTTCCACACTTCCACTTGTTGGTTGGTGGATGCCCAAGTAGACCAAAATGCCCCCATATGACCCTCACGTCAAAAAGCGTAAGAGCACCCGCGATCGGTTCTTACACTGCCAGTCTCTTTAATGATGAGTGGATGACTATCATTCTATGATGCAAAGCACTTCGTTTATTTTCTCGTCAAATTCATTCACTTTCTCACCCGCCGTCACCACCGACACTACCGCCACTAAAGCTCTGTTTCAAAGGTCCGCCGCTAAAGCTTCAAAGTCTCGCAGCTCTGCACTACCCTCGATTCGATTGCCAAATTACCGATTCGCCCTCCCTCCTCCTCGCTGCACTGGTAAGCTGTAAACCCTGTAAATGCAATCCTCAGTTTTGATATAGATCATGGATTTCTAATGAGATTTAGAGGGAAATTGTCTAGATGAAGAAATGCAATCCTGGAAGACTTCTAAGTTCTAAGCAATGGGCAATTTGGTCATAAAATAGTTTTTCTGAGTTGGTGGGTATAATAAAAGTATAAAACAAAAACGATCTAAAAGAGTAATAATTTGTCTCTCAAAAAAAAAAAAAAAAGAGTAATAATTTGTAGGCCTCTCTCTTTTTATTTCCCTGTGTCTGTGTGTGGTTAGTGAGTGAGAGCGACTCAGTGCAAGTTCAAAGAATGGCGGCGGAAGATGGCCAAGACCCTCGCATAGCAAGAATTGCCTCTGCAATCAGAGTCATACCGGATTTCCCCAAGCCAGGTACTCTTTCTCTGTTTCAAGCTTTTTCTGATAATTTTTTTTTTTTACATTGATTTTAGTTTTATTTTCTGATAAGCAAGTAGAGACCTGCCTTTTCTTTAGTGGGTTTGATCTTTTTTTGGTTAAAAGATTCATACTTTTACTTACAAGTGAATAAGTGATCCCATTTGTTATCTGGGTAGTGGGTTGTTATGTGTTTTTGGCTTTTACTTGATTTATGGTCTTTATATGAGCTTCTTTGAGTTTGAGGACGCGTATGCCCAACTCTCTATGGCAGGGATTATGTTCCAAGATATTACCACGTTGCTTCTCGATACCCAGGCTTTCAAGGATACTATTGATTTGTTTGTTGAGAGGTACAAAGACAAAGAAATCTCTGTTGTTGCAGGTAATTTAATTGTAAAACTTACTCATTCACTTTTTTTTGTTTTGTTAATTCAATCAGTTTTAGTGGCAGTTCAGTTGTGCACGACTTATGAGTTATGATATGTCATTTATGAGATATTTTATTTTATTTTTCTGATAAGTATGCCGTCTATGAGAAAATTTAGTTGGTGTTTGGAATTAAGCCATATCCAAAGCCTAGTCTTCAGCATTCTGGCATTGGAGTTATCTCGATTCCTAGTTTAGGTGGTTCTTACTGTTTTAATGGCTGTGTTTGTTGCATATACTGGATGTTGGTTAATGTTTATAATCTGAAGTTTTATTGATGACATAATGTAGGTATTGAAGCTAGAGGTTTTATATTTGGCCCTCCCATTGCATTGGCCATTGGGGCAAAATTTGTACCTATGAGGAAACCGAAAAAATTGCCTGGTATGTTGTTCACACCTTTTTTTTCACTCTCCTCTTAAACTGTGTAGTTTTCTGAGCTTTGAGAAATTCCTGCATAGGAGGGAATCCTTGATTAGTTACTGACTTATGTTACAGTATAGATGTTGTTTAAATCACAGGCTGGCTTGATCATCTATAATTAGATCTTTTGTTTAATGCAATATGATTAACTTATCCAATTACAGTTTTGTTTTGACTTTTGAGACAGAAATGGTAGAAAGGAGTGAAGGGGTCACCTGGGGGTAACAAATAAATAGACACCAAAACTAGTTTCTTCTTGTTTTACAAATAACACAATGAATATATGTCAAGAACGTTTTTATCTTTATTAGAACGTTTGCTTCTTTGCACAAGTAAGTATCAATACTATATACTGTGGGTTTTTTAACCACCATGTGTTAAAGAAATCACAAACAGTGTGATTCTTAATGTGCTAAGTTTATTTCACATTTTATTTACCCAGTAAGTATCTGGTGCTTTCAATAAATGTAGTTCTCAAGATTGCATATAGTGCTTATTCTTTTATGGTTCTGCAGGGAAGGTTATTTCTGAAGAGTACTCTTTGGAGTATGGAACAGACACGATGGAGATGCATGTGGGTGCTGTAGAAGCAGGAGAGCGTGCCTTGATCATAGATGATCTCATTGCAACAGGGGGAACCTTGGGTGCTGCAATGAGGCTACTTGGTAGTTTATCAAAACCATGAATTTATGTTGAAGTGTTTGTGGCCGGAATTTTTTCTTTAAAATTTGTTTTCTCTCATTTTGGGGGGAATCCAGATGTATAGCATAAATAGAGGGCCATATCTTGATGTGGGGAAGGGGTGTCTTTTGCATAGTTGGGCATACGGGCAATTCAAATATAAATTGTCAACCAATTAACACAAAAGTTTGCCTCATTACGTGCATGTTCCAGCAGACAGACACTGGAAGTTAAACAAAGGCTTTGCAAGTTAGAATTAGGCTCACTTTTGACTGGTGAAATAATTGAACTATATTTTGATTCAACAGCCTTCACGTGTTTTGATTACTTTTCCTAACAAGAGATAAGGGTGTAGCAACATGGTGACAATGGGAATTCTTGCACTAGTTTAATGTATTGTTCCATTAGGTCTACTGCTGTACCCTATAGGTGGTTTCTGTTAAAAAGCATTGTGGTTGTATTTTCGGTATCATATTTAGCTCAGGGGACCTTTCTTGTTTGCAAGACTCACTTTTTTGGTTTTTTGTTGCAGAGCGTGTTGGGGTGGATGTGGTTGAGTGTGCCTGTGTAATTGAATTGGAAGGGCTAAAGGTATGACATGGCACATATGAAACACCCTTGATTGGTTGTGGGATAATTGAGGCTTCCTCACTATTGAGCATTTAGTTGCAAACAAATTATTATGGCTTCGATTAATTATTCGCTTGTATAGTTATTGAAACCTCATGTCTGGTCAGTGTCATACACAATGTAGTGTATAGAAGACTGAACCTGGATCAGTAATTATCACCATCTTAAGAGCTGATGGTGTTTGCTATCAAGCTATTATTTTCCCCTGCACATCATTTCACAAGTCAAAATAAAACATTTTTCTTGCTTTTTTCCATTAATGCATTGCTGATGTGCTTTTGTGGCTTGTTTCAGGGCCGGGAACGAATGGGAGACAAACCCTTATTTGTTCTAGTTAATGCAGCAGCATGAGCATCGTTCATTTGTTATGTCGTTGAACTTAATGTTCTCTGTCAATTGAGTTCTTGATTTTTGGAGCTTCTGTTGGAGCTGCATATTTTCAAAAGCCAACTTGATTTTTAGTAGGGCCACCCGAATGGTTGATCATAAACTTTGAAAGGGTTTGTTTACATTCGATGCTTGAAGAGCTGAAAAAACTTGTTAGATGTATGTACTATGTACTAAGCAGAAATAAGCTGATGTTTTTCTGTTTTTGCTTGTAAGTTACCATGGTTGAGTCTTTTGCTTCCTAAACGTTCAATAATCACACCGGCTATTGCCAAAGTAAATCTATGTCGATTATCTCGTATATGCCCTCCCTTCTTGGAAAATGCTCTTCCTGTTCTTAACTTACCTTAATATGATAATATCAATGCAAATTAAAATGAGTGAGATATAAAGACCAAGAAACTTCATCAGAAAACAACGATAAAGATACTCTGTTGCTAGATTTCTTAGGTAGTGTTTGTTTTGTAGGAATGAAAGTTTGAGCTTGAGTAAGAAATTTCAGTTCTATGTTTGGTATATGCGTTCTTGGGAGCCTATTTCAAGAATGTGTTACATTTTAAATGAGTATATATGAAACCCACAAATTAAGCCATTTATAATATTCTATTTTTCTTATCGTAACCGACATACAATGCTTGGACCTGTACATAACATATGTTTAATTATGTGGGTGATTCAAGGTAGTCAACCATCCCCATTAAAATATTGTTTTTTGGCATTTTGTTTGGAATTGGTCAGTCTGTACCCTCCTTTTAATGATAGAAACCAATGAAATGAAATTTATTTCTTGCTTTCCATGAAACTATATAATATGTTTAATATTGAAAAAAAAAAAAACAATTTAAATTTGGACAGTTCATTAATACATAAATATACTAACGCACAATTTCTATGAATAAAATATGAAAAGGTCAGTAGAGTGTTTGACTTCGAAGAAGTTCGATAATCTGGGAAAGGTTATCATAAACATAATAATCAAAGACAAAAAGCTTATCCTTGTTTGATTAATTTAGAAGGATTAGTGCATCCTTATAATTGTATTAGGTGTTGGGTGTCAGTCTCCAATTCTCCATTAATTGTTGTTGAGGTCTCTAACTCTCTATTATGCTATAAAGGCATTGGACCTTTGGCCTTTAATTACACGATTAGTGCGAAATGATAAAATATACAAGCTAGTCCTGACATTACACATCGATCACCAGAACTTCTGTATGACTTAAAATTTTGCCAACCCAACCTTTGAATTTATTAATATTAAGTGGCCAAAAAAAAAAAAAGAATTTATTAATATTTTATGCTTAATTCTTTTTTTTTTTTTGGGTATAAATTTATTACTTAATTTATGTTTATCGATCATATATATACAAATTTTCAAGTCAATTGGGTATGTGTCACCTAGGAAAGTGATGTACTAAAACTTGCATGTATACATATATAATTAACTTGGAGGTTAGGGTTTGTTAGAACAAGAGACATATTTGCATATTCAATTCGTAGGCTAGTAGTAGGGGGAAATAGTACCTTCAAAAAGCATTATTCTTGTTACAATATACCTTTGAAACATGAACTCTCTTATTAGCCATAATCTACACAAGGTCTTTGATTAAACTGACTTGCGTTGCTTAAAAATGATAGATATAAGTGCTCTTCAAATATCAAAATCCTTGAAGACGAAAAATCTTGAGCTGCAATCTTAGTCTCGAAAATGTGTTTATCCTTAATTCTCAGGGATTGAAATCCATTAGAAGATGAAGATTTTGGGTTTAGCTTAGCAAAGTGGTGAGAGAGAATAGAGTAATGAGTTAGGATTATAATAGGTTTTGAGTTCAATTCCCTTCAATGTAATGAGAAATTCATTAAAAATGAAAAATAATTTGAATAGAATCTGTCGATATGGGAGGAGTTTGTACTGGATCGGGATTTAGACAAATGAACTTCTCAACATAGTTTTTCAAAAAAAAAAGAAAAGATAGAACTTCTCAACATAGAGTTGCTATGGTTAGTGTTGGTTATTCAAGATCGGAGAGTTAGATTTTGAATGTTGATATGCGTTGATCCAGCCTAAACTAGCTTCATGGATCTAGTTATATATGTTAGACCATAATTTGTATTGAAGTGCTAATGTGATTGATTTTCTCTCTTATCAAACGTTATTGAGAAAAAAATATTCAAACCCGTAACGTCGGGTCTAGGAACTAACCACTAAAGTTACAAGTCCGATGACCCTAAAGAGTTATTTGATTGAACTGTCAACTGTACTAACGTAGCAGATTTGTTTTGCTCTAAATTGCAGAGTTGCATTGCTTAGTTGATGTGGTTAATGCAGCTCATGTTGTGCTGCACTGCTGACTGGTGTAAGGAATATATATTGTCTTTCAAGCCGTCCAATTGTACACGTGGCAAGATAAGGTATTGTTTATACTCGTGTACAGTTTCCACCTTTTGACTCTCCTCTCATCTAAAGACGTGGATATATATATTGTTATACAATTACAATTTTTTTTTGGTCGAATTATACAATTACAATTACAATTCACGTTGACATTTTTTGAACAAAATTAGAGAGATCATTCTTTGTTATCACATTCTATCTCACTAATAATAGTAAAACCTATTTATATTAGTAGACCCGCCTTTATTAAAAAGGTGGTCACAATGTAATACCAAAAATGCTGCCGTTGATGGTAATTTGGAAATCCAACGGCAGCGAATTTACTAATAAGATCAAGCCAATAAAAACACAAAAAAATGAAATTATGGTTATGAAAAGAGTCACGTGGCCTGAGTTAGGTGTGAATAGTTTAGTTTGGTTGTTGATAATTTGATATATGGCCTTTGTTAATGCCGAAAGGGTTCAAACTGAGACACAATTAAAATGGCCAAGCAAGGCTAACCTAACCCAAAACCCCTCAAATCGTGCGAGGAGGCGAATGCGTTATAGGCTTATAGCCAGAGTTTCTTTTCTCATATTAAGGAATAAAATCAGATTTTAGGGAGTTCCATATATTGTCTGTATAGATTTTATTCCCTTTATTGTTATTATGGCTTTTAGGGTTTAATTTTGTGTCTTCCAAGGGTGGGTCGTGCAATGGCCGGTGCAATATTTTCCAAACAATTACGAAGACCTCATCGAACTTTCGTCGAACACGTAAGCGGCATTAGAAAATTGGCGAAAATGGTCTCTTTCTGACGCGTGGGAATGGGACTGAAGCGCAAGACTCGGCGCAATGCAGAGTAAGGGACAGTTGGGTACGTGCTTGTTGGCTATAGAGGCCAGAGGGCTTGCATCAAACTACACAGAACCAATATTGCAGCCACCACAATACAAAGTCGAATCCCAACAGATCATTACCTGTAAAAACAAGTGTATTAATTCGATCGTTATTATCAATTCAATGAAAAAAGAGTTCATTTTTTGCCTTGCTCTACCTCATCATATATAACAGGGTATTACCCTTCTCAATTTTCCATCAACTTTAGCAAATGTTATAATATATAAGCTCTTGAATACACTACCATTGCTTACAATCAAAGATAAATATAAGTAGTCGATAAAGTAAAAGGATAATGCTATGAATCATATTTTCTAACCACATTAGCTAATCACATTATCACAATATGTTTGCTAACATATGTATTTATTACATTAATTATCATAACTGATTGTTAACTAACATGTAAACTACTAGATTATGTGATAAAAAGATGTGCTCACTATAATATTGGGAATGACGAGTCATTCCAGTATATTTAGAGCATATAATCAAAAGCATAATAAATTTGTAACACTTCTTGTGCGCGTTTAGCACAAATATGAGTGAAATAAAATCCCGATATCTTAGTGGGCAATAACCCTAAGAAATGGCAAGTACATATGATTCATATATATTATATGTAAACTACAAGTATATTATATATCACATTATCACGATATGTTTGCTAACATATGCATTTATTACATTAATTATCATAACTGATTGTTAACTAACATGTAAACTACTAGATTATGTGATAAAAAGATGTGCTCACTATAATATTGGGAATGGCGAGTCATTCAAGTATATTTAGAGCATATAATAAAAAGCATAATAAATTTGTAACACTTCTTGTGCGCGTTTAGCACAAATATGAGTGGAATAAAATCCCGATATCTTAGTGGGCAATAACCCTAAGAAATGGCAAGTATATATGATTCATATATATTATATGGTGCTGACTTTTTCAGTACTTAGGATGTGAGACAGATGAGTTGTAAACAGCACCAAACAGATCGATACGAGATATTAACCTTAGGATTTGTACTATGGTTGATGGTAGATAATGTGAGTTTAAGCGTGGCTGAGGAACACAACACTAGTTAGGTTTAAGGCCTCAAAAAGAAGACAAAGAACGAGTTATGCGGTTACCTTGTCGAGGGGTTTCGAGTAGTTTATAGAATGTCAGACTCAGCCCCACGATGTGGCCGTCCTTTGCTGCATTTTCTTTATTCATCCAAAAGAATTCTGCAGCCTTTATTATATTGAAGAAGGCCATCCACGTTCTCACAATTTCAAATCATGCTATAAGTTTTAATTTGTCTCCACGCGCATGCTCCAACTCTAATTCAGTCTTTAAAACATTATCACAAGTTTAGAGGGACTAATTATAATTAATCACTCTTACTGACCTGTGATCTCTCAATGATTACAATTTGGACCCTTTTTTGTCACAATGATGTGCATCTTTCAGCAGGGTCTTAACTCTTAAGGTCTGTTAAACCCCATTGAAGCATTTTCTTATTTTAGTCCATCATTGCATGAACTTGGCCCCCTCTGAGTTGTACTTTGCCTGGTTATAGGGCCCCACAGTGGACTCCTGAAATCAGTTACAGAGAATTAGGACCTACCCCGGCCCATCAACAATGATTAGGAATTAAGAATTTGCATATACAGAGTGAAGTCAAATGCTTACTAACATTCTTTTGTATGGGACTTCTGGGGTTGGGTATATAAATGTACAAGTAGTCCTTGCTTGTCCTAAGTGCAATTGAGCTAATAATTCTAATAGCTTCACCACTACTAGTACACAAATACAATAGTACTATACCCTTTTCTCCATACACTTACAGAGATGGAGTCTCTTGGTGTTTTTCCTGATGGAGAATGGGACTCCTTTAGCAGATTGTTCTCTACTGATCAAGATCAGCTTGAGTTCACCCCACATTTTCTTGCTCAGGGTTCATTCAATCCTTTCCAACACACTGAGGGGTTCAACTTTGAAACTCCATCTACCTTTTGCCCCAATCCTGAAGCTGATGAAAGCTTATTCCACCCTTTAGATACTCATGTCAACTCTAATATGCAGCACTATCTTCCTCCTCAAGAAAGTAGTTGTTATGGTAGTCATGGTAGTAGTAGTGCAGGCATCTTTGCAGCCATTCTGAACCAGGAGAATTACTACTTTGGTAATTATAATGATATCTCTGCATCCATGGATGGTTGTATGACTCATGGTGAAAAGAATTTTGGGTCATTCATCCCAGCATTCACTGACATTGTGATGGAAGGAGCTGTGTGTAACAATGAAGATTCTGGCAGTGACAAATTGGAGCTCAAAAGGGTTCATGATGATGTGCCAGAATTGCTTGCAGGAGCAGAAGAAAAATCCAATACCAATGTGACTCCTGAGAATAATCTGAAGAAGAAACCCCGTTTGGCAAAAGATGTAAGTATCATTTAATTGAAGTTTTATGTAATGACTCGTTTCTGTTTCTGTAGCATTGTTTCTAATTGTCATTTTCACAAACGCTTCAGGTACAGAAAAGTAAGAAAAATGAAAAGTCAAAGAAGGGCCAGAAGGCTAACTCAAATGTCAAAGTCAAAGATGAAGAGGAGAGTAACACAGGAGTCGATAGACAGAGCTCTAGTTCTTACAACAGCTCTGAGGATGATAATGCTTCTCAGGAGACCAATGGAGGAGAAACTTCAGACCCCAAAGCATCATCAGCTCTCAACTTGAATGGGAAGACAAGAGCCAATAGAGGGTCAGCAACTGATCCCCAGAGCCTCTATGCAAGGGTATGTAATAACACATATCTCTTAAATCTTGCAAAAACAAACACATAATGTGATTTCGTTTAATCAACTGTTCAAAATCATAGTCTGACAATATAATACGCTACATATATATGATTTCTTACCATCTCTTCCATTCAATCTTGCAGAAAAGAAGGGAGAGAATAAATGAGAGACTGAGAATTTTACAGAATCTTGTCCCTAATGGAACAAAGGTGAGTGGTGTACTAGTATATAGTATAGTTCATGGTTTTGTATATAATATTAAGCCTAAGTTGATCAAGAAAGATATAGAATCCTAATATGTTCATGGATGGTCTGACAGGTTGATATCAGCACAATGCTGGAAGAGGCAGTCCATTATGTGAAGTTTTTGCAGCTCCAAATCAAGGTGAGATTTTGCAGTACTTTTCACAAAATTGCCAAGTTTCTTGCTCAAAATAAAGTGGTGACATGAACATATATATAAAATCACTGATTATTGATTGTATTTTTTGTATATACAGCTTTTGAGCTCTGATGACATGTGGATGTATGCTCCTATTGCTTATAATGGAATGGATATTCTCAACCTGCAGAAGATTTCTCCACTTCTATGACACAGCATGAAGCTGTTGTATTTTTTTTTTCCTTCCCTTTTCTAATTAATTGATAATTATATATTATCAATATATATAATATATAACTGATAAAACAAAATTAAGGTATATTAATTAATTAATTTCCTAACTTGTAATGGGTTAAGCTAAATAAATCCCAGTTTCAATCACGAGGAGAATGCTCAGTATTGTCTTGCCTCTGATTCAAGGATTCATGTGCTTGAAAACACCGAATAACTTTCCACAGCACACAGATATTGATTTAAGGAAGCATCTGGTGGCATCTTTCTAAGTTCACTGGATGTAATCTGGCCACAAAATAGAAATAAATTAATAACGATCGTGCATAAGTTGCATAAATCTATATCTATATATCGAGCATCTAATAGCATATAATCTTTGACCTGGTTTAAGGATCCAGAGACATTTGTGAACAGTTCATTGGATATATGTTTATTATCAGTTGCAAGGCTTTGTAGTCATCATCCGCATTGTTTATTTCAAGGTTATAGAAAATATATGTGCCAGCCCAACAACATGCTTCTTTCGAGTTTTACAATGGTTGGTCATCAGAGCATAAAACATGCCTATGAATTGATAATTAGGAATCTTTGTTTATATAACAATAATAATTAATAATAATTTGGATTTAATCAGTGTTTTATTTAAAATGTTATGTATCCCAATTTTAAAGACTTTTTTCCAAACCGTGTGTCATATGCTCATAACATCATTTCATTAGAAAAACATATGGTATAATTTAATGTAAAATGTCCAGTAAGTTGGGAATAAAAAGTTTAGAAAAAATAGTAAGACAATATTGTACTGTTCATTGGAAGAACATAATGAATGTTTAGAAGCATGATGTACAGTAGGATGCAGCATGGATTTTATTCCTCTGCTCTTAGAGGGTGTGCTGTTGCATGCCTTTCAACAATATCTTGTCCACTGGAAAAATCCAAGGGTTTAAAACATGCTACATCATCTTTTATTTAAAAGATTTAAAAAAACTGAAAAAACAATAAATAAATAAACCCACCCCCACCCGTTGCAACCCATCCCCACCTTCTCCTTCTCCACTCGCCAGCTGCCGGCCACCACTTCTCTCTCACTCACTCTCTCTCTATCATTCTCTTTTTCATTTTTGCACGGAGAACAAGTGGGTGTTGGGTGAGAAGAGAAGCAAAGGGAGCTCATCGTTTTTGTTCGTCGTCGGCGGCGATCTGGAGTTGCAGAAAGGAAAAGGAAAGACAGAGAGAGGGGTCATCGACTGCCGGGGAGGGGAGGAGGTGGGGTTGGGTTGGGTTTATGTTTTTATTTATTCTTTTTCTAGTTTTTTAAAATCTTCTAAATGAGAGATAATTTTAAACCATTGGATTTTTCCAATACAAGATATGTTGAAAAAAAAAAAGTTAGATAGACTATTTCTTTGTACAATAATGCTAGTTGTTCCACATTTTTTTTCCCACATTTGTATCCCACCTGATGTGTCATTACTTTACTGGAAGGGTATTTCCTTTTTCTTTTTTAGGTTTTATTTTTTAATTTTTAGTGTCCAATGTATGGATGCCATGTAAGATGGTATGAAATTGTGGTATAAAAATGTGGTAAATGTAGCATTACTGTTCTTTGTATTGTACAATTTCTCGAGTGGGTAGTACTACCCATATCGAAAGGCATGCAACAACACACTTCAGTAGAGGATTATAATCAATCTAGGTGTTGATCCGAATTTTATTTGCGCATCCGCAAGTCAAGTTCTTAGTTTGAGGCATTTCAATTATTTATACCTTGATACATTCTAAATTGTTCTTAAAAATATCTCAAATTATGTATTACGCTTCTCAAGTCGTTCATTAGAGAATTTCAAGTCGTGCATTAAAAATTTCAATTCATAACTTGAGTCGTTTTAATTATTTTTATATTTATTCATTTTAAATTGTTCTTACGAACATCTCAAGTTAAGCATTGATGCTTGCTAAATATTTCCTAGAGGATCTCAAGCCGTGCCTAATAGCATCTTAAGTTGTTACTTAAAGCATCTTAAATCGTTACTTAAAAATTTCAATTTGTAACTTGAATGATTTTAATTCTTTTACATTTATTCATTCGAAATTCTCACTAATAACATTCTAAGTTATGCATAGTTTGCATCCCAAATAAACTACAAGCCTCCAAAGCAAGAAATTTCTAGTTTTGATACTTGGATTCTAAAATTTACCACTCATAGAGAAACGTTGGGCTTTAACCCTGATGATCTTTATTTAATTTGTTGGGAAATATGGAAAGCTAGTGATTATGAAAATTCGTACGGAAGAATACCAACTGAATTGAATAAAACCAACTCTTCAATATTATAGATAATTTGTGTAATCTTAAAAAACATTAGATACAATTGATGAGCCAAATAAAAAGCATTGCAGTCCTGATATCCCTAAAAAGAAAAAAAATTATACTGTTAACCACTCTATAGTAGGATTGCTTAAGTTTAAACCTCTCTTGATCTACTTTTTGAAAAAGTTCAAATAATTTGAGTGAAGAGAAATTTTTCTGCAACAAGAATATAATTTATTTAGAATTTCAATATAATAACATAATGACACCTATACTCTTATAATTCAAATACATAAAAAAATTTATAATTTTTAAACAGACTATATATTGGGATGTCAAATCAGTCTCTATCTATGACATAGGTAAATTTTTCTCATTTGATTTGAGTGACCTTATTAAGGGCCAATTTAGTATTGCTGTGAGAAAAAACAGATGTGAAGTAAAACAGCTGTGAAGTAAAGTCAGCTGTAAAGTAAAACAGTTGAGTGTTAGGTAAACTATGTTTTCAAAAGTGTTGTGAGTGCAAAAAACAGTATCAAAGTGTTTGGTAAATATTAATATAAAAATGTTGTGACTGTGTATAATTACTAAAATGGACATAATACTGAAAGTGGATTTCACTTATTTGTTTAGTAAAAATAATATGTTTTTTTACTTGTTTTTGAAATTTTTTACTACAAATTTTTATTAGCATTAATTTTTCTAAGAACAACATTATTAAATAAGTATGCCTATTATTTTTTTAGGTATATTATAATTTTAATCCTATAAATAAAATATTATAATTAATTATCACAATATAAATATAACTAACAATGGACATATTTTTTTATTTAAAATAAACAAATAAAAATCATAGAAATCAATGAGGGTATTATGGGTAAAATAAAATATTCATTGTTGTTGTGAGTCACTGCAGCTTTCCAAAGCACCTAGAAACTTGCTTTCTATTTTTGTTGTGTGGAGTTGAGAATTGTGGGGAAAAACAGTTTTTTATTTTTTTACTAAATACCAAAACTGCTGTAAGTGATTGAGAATTGTCATCTACAGCAGCTTTTGGGTCCTCCACTACAATCCCAAACGGGGCCTAATTATAAAACAATTTACTCATACTATGATTACTATCCCACTATTAAATTTATAAATATGATTTTTTTCAAATTTGGTATTTGAATTATTACCTGTGTCTTAATTAAATACTTGAACTTTTATTTGTCCATATTAAGTACCTGAACTTTTATTTTGTACCAATGTAGTACCTAAGTTGATTTCCGTTAATAAAATTAACGGAAGTTGTGAAATTCAAGGCTTTTTTAGTCAATTCAAGCGGGATTGTTTACCCATCATCTTTCTTCCTCAGCATGTCCTTTTTCTCACCATTGCCACCTTCTTTCCTGCGTTGATGCCTTCTTCCCCACCATAACTAAGCTCTCATCCACCAAATTTCACCTATTTATGACATAAATTGCATAAAAAAGAGAGGAAAAGAAGCTCATTTTATTCCAACTTAACTACCAACTGATTATCCATTGATGGAAGAAGAAATTTCAAAGATTTGAACCTGGGTAAATGTGTTATGACTATTTCTAGTTTATCTAGGGTGATGATATTCTTGATGTGGTTAATTGGGAAAAAAGAATAAGCCAAATGTAGATTACAAATTTTGTGAGCGATGGGGTTTAGGATATGGGTAGTGTATGGTTGTGGCAATGCTATGTTTTTTTTTTTTTTTACTATTTTGTAACAAATGTTTGGTGGCTTTATGGTAGATAGAAGACTATGTTTATTGAAATATGTGATAGAGGGCCATGCCTGGTTGTGGTATGCAAATGTATATTTGGATATGCATCATCTAGTTAGTTGCGCGAACCCTAAGTTCTCCTCTTTCTCATTGACCTCAATTGACCACAAATGAAAGTACAGTGACTAAGAAGATATTAAAGTAGTCATATGAAATGACTAAATTGACCTTGGATATGTGGTCACCTACAAAGCACATGACTCACTTTCGTCAATTTTATTAACGGAACTCAATTTAGGTACTACATTGGTACAAAATAAAGTTCAGGTACTTAATAGAGACAAATAAAAATTCAGGTACTTAATTGAGACACAGTTAATAGTTCAGGTAACAAATTTGAAAAAAAAAAACCCCTTATAAATTTATCCAAATCAAAGAAACACGCCAAAAGTGAATTTCCTTATTTCCCCCCAATTTACGCCATATTATTTTATGTCGTCGCAGAAATAAAACCGCCAAAAACGCTTGGGCCACCTCCGCGCGCATGAGCAACAGCTGTACAAAAACTAGAAAGCCGCGTAGGATGAGTCTGGAGGGACCCTCCTCATAAGGGAGAACGGAGTCACATTGAGTCTAAGACTCGAACTTCGAACCCACCACCGGCCACCCGAGAGAGCCACCGCCGTCCCCAATCCCCATGGCCTCGGGAGAGCAACCTCCGAAGAAGCGAAAGCTCAAAGAACCTCAACCCGAACCACCGCCACCGCCATTGTCATCGCCACCACTATCACAGCCACAGCCACAGCCACCACCACAAACCCTACCTCAACCTCAGACCGCCGGAGCTCAAGAGGAAATTCTCCAGAAACGTAGAAACAGGGATGAGATTCGAATCGTTTACGAGTGCTATAAGCGGCTTAAGTTTTGCCTTTCGAAGAAGGACTCTGCTCTCACGCCTGAACTGGAGCAAGCTTATCTCTCTCTCATTACTGCTTCGAGAGGTCAGTGTGGCTTTTACTCTTTCACCCTTTTGCCCCTGCCTGTTTCAATTTGTTTGTTTTCAAGCAACTGTGGAAGTGTTAAACAAAACTGTTACTCTGTTTGATTAGAGTGGAGTTGATTTTAGAGAAGAGAGGTTTGTTAAGCTCTGTTAATGCTCCGTTTGGTTGCTGATAAGCCTTTAGAAAATTTGATATTGTGAATTATACTGGATTGGATGCTAAGCCTTTGGTACTGAGACTTTAGAGAACCGAGAGTGGGTGATTATTGTTGGCATTATGTTAATTTTAGTAAAGAATCAAGGAAATTTTCATAGTTAGGGTTTTTCTTTTTGGCAATTTATGCAGCCCCTGGTTTGTGATATAGAGCTTAGATTGAAAGTCAAGCATTTTCCCCCTCAAAATAGGAAAAAGAAAATTTTGGGAATATCTATTGAGTTTGTTTAAGCGAAATGAAACTTTTATCGTTTCAGTAGAGAAGAAAATGTTGTTCCCAAATACAAGTCTTTAGCCACTCGATGCAGCTGGATCCCCCATAATGAGCAGCTATATTTACGCGCTCTCCCATGTGTCGCTGGTTATGTTTTTGTCTGTTATAAGCTTATAGATTCTGCATAAATTTGCATTGCATGAGATCAAATAAGTAGCATAGAAATATTGTGCGAAGCAGCAGGTGCTGATTAGCCTATTAGTCCCATCTTTGACCATTACTTTGCCTATGTTCAACTGTTTTGCTGTCAAGCTACCAGTTGGATTATATTTGGCCTTGCACAAGTGCGTGAATGACTAAAAAAAAGAGAGAATGGTTTGCGAAGAGTGAGATGTTTCACTCAAACCCTCATAAGCAACATACATACTGTAGATTATAAATTGCTCCCTTCAATGTGGTAATCCTCAGGCTAACTTCACAGGTTGTACGAGTGTACAACGTATTGTGGCTGATCTCATTCCTCGATATGCTTCAAACTTTCCAACTGCTCTTGAAGCTGCCGCAAAAGTTGTTATCAATATGCATAACTGTAGCATGGCAGTGATAAATAGAGGAGAGGATGATAACGGTGTTGCATTTCAGACTGCTAAGTCCTGTATTCTTGGTCTATCTGATATTTGTTGCACTGCTTCTTCGGTGGCGTCAACATCATCTGTCATCCGGGGTATCTGCTCTGCAGTTTTCCAGAACGTGCTCACCTTCTTTATATCCTCTCTTGAGGGAAAGGATGTCTTTCTGATTGTTGGCAAAGAAACTGTGAGAATGCAAGATTCTGCTGAGATTTTTTCTGAGCTAAAAGAAAAGTTTTCAGATGAAAATGAATCTTCAGTGATTAAATTATCAAAGTTAAATGCTCTTATTTTACTCTGGGTTTTCTTTTGTTATCCTAAAAACTTACTTGCAGCCTGGTTTGAGCTCATCAAATCCACTGCATCAGAAGGAGTTCTTAAAGGGCAGTATTTTCTAAGTCAAATGATTAGCAGGCTTGATAATGATGGTGCGAATCCTTTGGGTAAAACTGGTGATGAACCTAAATCAAGTACAGGTTCTGTTGAAACAAGCACCAGATGCAATGAGGTTAGCCTTGAGAAGCTGACATTAGATGACAACCATGTATTTGGAGATGCATTTTCAGTTTCAAAGAGCTGCTTGTTAGGACTGGTAATTTTTTAGATTTCCCCTCAATTTTGAATGGGTATCAATGTATCATGCTATATATTTTCTGTTGTATTTGATTATGAACTGTAGTAGTTTGATAGTTTTTTGGTGTATAAGTTCTTGATTTAGGAGAATATATAAGCAATTCCTAACATTTGCAAGAGAATGAAGAAAATATCAGTTACTGCCTCATGTTTTTCTTAGAAGAAATGGGAAAATCCGTTTGTCATGTATTATAATATGTAATTTTCTTGTGTGATAGTAGCATACTGATATGCATCACATGCATACTTCTTTTCCATGTCTTTCTAGGATTGCAATTCAGCTTAAGTTGAATAAGCAAAATTTCTGTAGGAAAGGGTTTGTTAAGTTCAATGAGTTTTAGAAAATTAGTTACTGTATTGGCAACGAAATTAAATATGTTGAGGGGTTGGTAACTTGGGAGTATACACCACTAAATGGGGGGGTTTTTCACATTCGCATAAAGTTTATCCTTGTTCTTCTAGCCGGTCGTTAGAAATTAGTGGGATATTCTAAAAAATCCGATTTGAAGATAAGGCATTCAAATCATTTTTGTTTTCCTGTTGATTTGTGCTTTGATGTATGATTATAGTTATTCCTTTTTTGATTTCACTGACAGTCTCTTGCACTGGGGTTTTTTCTTTTTCTTTTCCCTTTTTTTTTTACATGCAGGTCCTTAGCAAAGATCCATCATTGCTAAGTTGGATGTTCTCAAAGTATAAGAAGTTATGTAAATTGTCATCTTCTAAAGATTTATCAGATATTAAATCTATTTTGGAGGGTGTCTTTAAATCATTTATAGAACTAATGGAGGTAGAAGACAATCAAGTAGATAGTGATGATGATGATTCTGATCCATCCAGATTTATTAATCGACCATATATGGTGCCTAGGTTCTCTAACCAACACGAAACCTGTGGTGAACTATTTGGAAAAGATAGTAATTCACGACTTAATTATGGTGATGTTTATTCTGACAGAGTTTCAGGTCAACGTCTGAAACCTCGCAGCTCTGTAAACCCTCTTGAAACTAATAGCCACTCGGCTGCGGGTTCCAGTCAAGATAGTGGCGGTGCAAGGTCCACAGACAGTGAGACTAGGGAGTGTGGAGATATGTCACACAGCAGGTTATCCATGCCCAGGGACCTAATGAACCACCAGAGGCTTTCACCTGTTGCAAGATCTCCATTAGACTTTAGGAGTAATTCATTTGATGGGAGAAACCATGCTCATATTGAGAGGAACCCAGATGCAAATTTGGATTTTGGCTCACCTTCCTTAAGATCTTCAAGTGGAGGTGCAAACAGTTCTTTTGAATCTCCTAAATGTCATTTGGTGTCATCATACACTTCCACACCAAGTCAAATTGTTTGGTATTCTGACGGGGATGTTGCAGCCATGGATATTTGCTCGGCTTCTAAACAGCTCTGGTTAGGATTTTTGGGATCTGATGCATCTGAATCTCACGTAAGGTTTCAGTTAGAGAGGTTTGGTGCAATAGAACAATTTTGTTTCTTCCCAATTAAAGGATTTGCCTTGGTTGAGTATAGAAACATTCTGGATGCCATAAAGGCTCGGGAATATATGCGTGGACATTTTCCTTGGCACATAAAGTTTATGGATGTAGGACTGGGAACTAGAGGTGCTATGAATGGTGTTGCAGTTGGTTCTAGTTGCCATGTTTATGTTGGAAATGTTTTAAGTCATTGGGCCAAGGATGAGATTCTGCATGAATCAAGGAAAGTGCTTTGCAAGGGTCCTTACATGGTCACTGATCTTAGCAATGAAGGTGCATTACTTATGGAATTTGATACTCCTGAAGAAGCTGCTGCTGTGATGGCACATCTCAGGCAACATCGCAAGGAAAGGAGTAACTACAGGCCACCATATGGTGCGGGGCCAACAAATGTTGTAATATCCCACATTGATGGTGTGAGATCTATGCCTACCCCTACACATGCTGACATCAGAAGCAACAACCCTGGAAACATGTCTAATATTCATGTTACTGTACCATTTTCAGTTAAACATGAGAGCCACTCCATGGAGCTTGTATCCCCTAAAATAAAATCTGAGAATCAGGGGAATGCAGTACAGAGTGGATATTTGTTTCAGTCAAACAGAGCTGTTACTGGCTGTACAGAGATGGTTGAAGCTGGCACCCGAAAAGTTGATTGTTATGACAATAACTTAGCTGTGGATCCTTCACAAGGAGGTGATCAACTTTAGAAATTTATTTGAAACTGTCTCCCTCCCCCCCTATTTTTTCCCCCTTTGATACTAAAGGAATTGTATGTTAAATGATTTTACTTTAGGTAGTCATGTTGTTTCTCGTGCAACTGAACAAAAGTGGATGTATACAAAACCTGGAATGGAGCTGCATTCTGCACCAGGGAGCATTCCATGCATTCCTGTACCAACACAGGGGCACTCTGTCCCACCTCCACCGCAAATTCATTCATCTCCTTTTATGAGACCTATTTACCACCCTCCAAATAGTTCTTGGGATCCACGGGGTTTAAATCATAATCCTCCTTTGAACCCAATTTCACCAGGTGTAATGCCCAACAATTTTCATGGTAATGCTATTGTAGCTCCCTTCATTCCTGCTTCTGTGACTCCACTTGCACAAATACAAGGAGCTCCAGTGCAGCAATTTGATCAAATGTTTTCAGTGCCCATAGCACCACCACCATTGTCATCTTTACCACCTCCTCTGCCTGAAATGCCACCTCCATTGCCCCCATCCCCACCACCTTTGCCTCAATCGCAGCCACCTTTTGTTCCTCCTCCACCTCGTTCACCCCCTCCACCCCTGCCTGTCTCAGAATCATATAATTTGGAAAGTTCTGGACAAACCACGCAATATCAATGGCAGGGAGCGTTATGTAAAAGTGGTGTTCATTACTGTACAGTTTATGCATATAGAGTGGATTCAGATATTTGCAAATATTCCAATGCCATTTCTGAACCTATAGAGTAAGAACTTACCACTTTTCTTTTCCATAGTTTCCTTTCTAGAATCTCATTAAAGTTTACAAATACAAACTAATGTCTATTAATAATTTTATGGCTAATTGGTTCAGATGGCCTGCTAAATTAGACATGACCAAGCGTACAGATTTTCGGCATGTGAAGTCAACATTTACAAGCACCCCACCACATAAGGTATGTCCCTGAATATTCCTATGCTGAACTCCCAACTCTCTCTCTCTATCTTGGGGCGGGGACGGTACTCGGTTTGGGCATTAGAAATTATCTAACTCAGCCCAAATTACTAAAGCAACAATTAAAACTTAAAAGGCCCAATATTTTTATGAGCCATTTGATCCCAGAAGAGCCCAAGCGGTCAGCTTTCAAGAGCTTCCGTTGTGCGGGATTGGATGGAAATGTGGAAGTTTATGTAAGGAAAAAAGCGAAGCCGGGATCCTTTCCCTAGCGATGTGGGATAACTCCCATACGCAAAGAGATGAATGAAGTTTTGGTGGCTGGTCATCAAGTTGATACCTATTAAACTTTGTTAAATTTTGTTAAGTTTTGGTGGCTAGGTTTGATAATCAAGTTGATATCTATTAAATTTTGTTAAATGTTGCTGTGGTTTTCCATATTCAAGTTGCTTTTACTTTTCCTTAAAAGTATAAATACATAAGTGCTTAATAGCTAAGCATTCAAATTAATTGTGAAGTTACTAATAAGAGATGCGATTACTTAAGCGTTATTGTCATGTATGAGACAAATATAATTATTAATTGTTTAATCTTTAATTGAATAAACAATTAAAGGTAAATAATGTAAGAACATTAGTTAATCATCATAGGTGAGACAGACTAACAATATAAGACTGATAATTAAGTCTATGTTTATATGTGAAAGTTATAAGACCCTAAATAAAATGGATAACTTACCATGTTAATTTATTATTCATTACAAGTATAAGACTGATAATTAAAGATTAGTTAATTAAATAGAAATTCTATATGCTTATTCAGTATTTGAAAATGATTCAACTCATTTGAAAATGAACCATATATGTTTATCCTTGGCCTTTTCTAGTTTCCCTTTTGTATTTCTAACACTACAAAAAGAGAAATCTCCGTAAATAATAAATTGGAACTAACTTTAATGATAAAAAAACAAATAAAAAAAAAAAAAATTTCTCAGTAAAACTTTCAAATTTCCTTAAAATTACAAATAAATAATTAAAGGATGTGCTAATGGAATTATAAAATCTTTTTTATCTGAAATTATTAATACATTAATGGAATAACCCTTTAACTGATATATAATAATTAATGAGATAATTGAGAGTGAGAGTTTGGTGGAAATTACATGCATGGCTGCTGGAATAATATATAATTATTGCATTCAGTCTAATATCAAAAGTTGCAAGTGTGGCGTGGTGGTTGCTGGTATGCTCTATCTGTGTTGTGTTCAAGTGGTCCATTGTTCGAGTGGTGTTGGATGCATCCCATGCTTGGAATTTTTCTTAATAAATTGGATCTTCGGTTTAGGTTGGTTTTCTCCGGTTCCAGATTCTCTAACCCACTAAACGCACCGAATATGGTCGGGTAGTTCGGGTTAGGACTTAGATTGAGTGAAATTCAGACAGAAAACCGAACCAACCCAATCCGACTGGGTTGGGTGGTCAGGTTGGTAGGTTTTCAGTAAATTCCCCCCCCCCCCCCCCTCACACACACGCGCGTGTATTTGAGTGCCTAATATATCTTTTTCCAAATTCTGTTTTATGAGTTTTTCAGAATCAAATAAGCATAATGTAGAATATTGTTTGCTTTTATAAGATGATCTACATTATACAATTGACAACACATAGAGAATGTAAGGTAATAGAATTTTTACTAGTTAACATCAATTATGGATCATAAATTGGCATGTGGTGAATCCATGTTAAATTGACCGTCATTGTTGCTATAGATGATACCAAAGATTCTGATAAAGATGTTTATGTTTGGTCAAACTGAAAGAAAACGACACAGTACATGTGTTAAATTTGTGTGATACATGGACTTATAGGGCCTACTATGGTACTAACCTTTCAGTAATGTACCGTAAACTTTTGTGTTACAAACTGAGAACATTGATCCCAGGTCTACCTACTGAGTTCTGTCTTAATTGCTGAACAGACTGAATTTCTACATATTAACATCAAATTAATTTTCTTCTTTTCCTTTTTCCAAATTTATTTATTTTTAGTCTTTTCTTTAACGTGTGATGCAGAGGGAAGTATGTCGATTGATCCCATCTTCTGCAGGCGACCATAAAGGCGTAAGTTATCCCTTTTTACTTTGCTATTGAATAGTCCTAGTCTATTGGGATGGCAGCTGATTTTGTCTCTTTGTCAGTAGAAGAATAAAAATCTGCTCTGTTCTTGTCCCGCAGAAAAATTTCAGATTTGAATTCTTTGTGAAATCCAGTTTTTTGAAGTGTTTCCATGAAAGCATGTTTGTTAGAGATTGTGTAAATTATTTCTTGTAGAGGCCTTGAGTATAATTTACCAAGATTTGTAAATAAGGAAGCAAAAATTAATGTATTCAGTCCTTGTCTAATCAAAGTTCATAAACATCCCAAGTATGACATCATATTGTGACTCATTCAATTCCTAACTTCCTAACCTGCCTTCCTAATATGTCTGTTCTTCAGCTATGTGAATGTGAGCATTGAATGACAAATGTTGTAAGATGAAGATCTTTGAGCTGTATATTTGTACATATACTCTATCTACCACTTATATTAAGTCTTGCAATACTGTTCCCCAGTTTCAGGATTTTATATCATACTTGAAGCAGAGAGAATGCTCGGGAGTGATCAAGATCCCGGCTGTGAAATCCATATGGGCGAGGCTTCTCTTCATACTGCCATACTCGAATGACATCTGCTCTATGCTCTCTATTGCACCAACTCCACCTGATTCCCTCATTGCTTTAATATTACCTAAAGAAACAAACTTTGAGTGGGTATGATCTTAGTTTACGATATGGATGGATGTCTGGCCATGCATGTGCCTGTTATGATATCTTAATGGCTTGCAAAATTTTCCCATTTCTTTTTCTTTTATGATATTTTAAATTTTTAATGTCATTGACTGCTGTGTAGGTTTCGGAAAAAAAAAAAAAAAAAAGACTGCTGTGTAGGTTTTTCTTTTCATTGTGAAACAATGCTTTCATTGTGTTTGTATCTCCAGAAAGAAACCGTCTACTTTTTTGGTTTTGTGAAGTCTAGCTTCCAATCTGTGATCTGACCCCATTCCCTTAGCTTTTTGGTAATTCACATAATGAGTTAGGAAAAAGGAAGCCCATGGTTAGGCACCATGGCTTGATTGCTTGGAGCTTCTTTTCTTAATTCCCCAAGTGAAGTGGCTCGGAGCTAGTGGGCCCTAAAAGCAGCAAATGAAGAAATAGGTCTTGACTCTTGACATCCATTTACAGTTTCGTCCTAATCCTAAGATTTGGAAATAGGTGGCCACAGATCACACAACTACATAAGTTGGGCCTCAAGAACCTATACTGCTAAAGATTTGCACTGCTACGTCTTAATTTTTAAAAATTTGCAATGTCATGCTTTGTTCAATTCTATCAGTTTTTCCCGTTTAAGAAAATCACGCGAGACACACATGTTTCATTTTCACGAGGTTTTTTTGTCGTTTCAAGCCTAATCCTCTTTCCATTCCTTCTTTTTATTTCTCACTCTCTTTGTCTCTCCGACTCCATCTTCGGACCTTCATTTTCTTAAAATAAAAACTCTTTTTTTTTTTTCTTTTTTTTTTCTTGTTGCCTTGCATGCTCCAGGGAATCCAGTCTCATTCTCAATCACGTGCATCTCTCCGTCCCACACGCCACCGCATTACACCACCCCCAGGAGATTCCACCGCCCACCAAAACTTAGAAAAAGAAAAACAAATATATAGGCTTATTTATTAGTTTGTCCCTAAAAGTAACTTCAAATCTCACTTTACCCCTTAAAGTTTATTTTATAACACATTATTTCATGAAACTAATTCTCATGTATCACTTTATACACTTCTTATTTTTACAAACTTTGAAAACTAATTAAAAATAGTTCTGGATTCAGAAAAATACACGGAAAATTCTTACGGACTCGTCTTGACTAGTTCTAATTTACTATGATTTGAGAGTTTTCAGAAAATTTGGAAAGTCCAAATTTATTTCTAAAAAATTAAAATAAATTTCTCTCTATAAAAATTATAAAATTTTGGTAAAGTCTCGGATGAATTCTCAAAAATATTTTGGAAATGACCAAAAACCTATTTTAGAGAATTCTTCTTAGAGTTTACGGAAATTCTAGAATTTTTTTTATAAAGGGAAATTTATTTTCCTTTAAGACCGAGAGGTCTTTTGGATAGCAAGTGTTCACAAAAAAGGTAGTGTTATTATTTAGAAGACCAACGGTGCAAACCTCATATTTTTTTTGAGTTCGGAAGGTTATCCTATGAATTTCCAAATAGTCTAGAGTATTTTATTTTTTTGGAAACACTCGGATGAAAAATTGGTAATTTGACCTCATAGTAAATTAGTACTAGTCAAAACGAGTCCGTAAGAATTTTTCATGTATTTTTCTGAGTCCGGAGCTATTTTTAATTAATTTTCAAAGTTTGTAAAAATATAAAGTAGCCAAAGTGATATACGAAAATTAGTTTCAAAGGTTAATGTGATACAAAATAAACTTTAAGGGGTAAAGTGAGATTTGAAGTTACTTTCAGGGAGTGAAATAGTAAATAAGCCTATATATATAAAAGACCTCTTTTTTTTTTTTTTTTTAAGATTTGATAATAATAAATTTCGAGTAAAATTGGAAGCGGATAGACTTGTTCATTTGGTCAAGACACCTAATTGATGGCTGCCACTTCATTTGGTCAAAGAAATTTAGTCAATTATTTTGGGCCAAATAGCATTACTTTGATCTTATGATTATATTGGCATGGGGATAGGGATTTGGGTGGGTTGAAAATTGGGTCTATCACTTCTCTAAAATAATCAAATAAACAAATTGGGATTAGGTTTGGGAGAGGCTAGGCTTGTTCATCGGAAAATACCCATACCCAATTTTTTGATTATAAAAAGTAAAAGTTGTTTCTATTTTCTTTTATGTAGGTTTTCGACCATGAGTTGTAGAGAGAGAAGGATGATTAGGCTTGAAATGATGAAAAAATCTTTTAAAAAATAAAGTATGTGCGTCTTGTAGTCTTTTTTGATGGAATTGGATGGAAGAGTGGACAATATTTTTTTGTGTAACTAATATACCATTATGTAATATAATTAATTTAACGTATAAAGATATCATTGGACGGTATGTTTATCTTTCTTAGGATATAATATTAATAATATTCACTCATATTATAATATATATATTAATTACATTACACGATAATGTATCAGTTATATTAAAAAAAATTTGAAAACGTAAATTTTAAAAATTAAAGTGATAAATTGATTTAATTTTTAATTTGAATAATAAAGTATAAACGATGTTATAATCCAATTGGTGACTCCTAAAAAAAAAAAAAAAACCAAAAACAAAAGAGTGACCTGATGCAGATGCAGAGATTAACGGTTAAAGACAGATACGTAGAGAAGTGAGTGTAGGGTTGGCTGGTTTCTGTTGTCTGACAGAGTGTTCCCCAAGAAATAAATAAATAAAAACCGAACTCCGCCTCTTCCTACTAATTCAGGCTTGGCGCTGCAAGTAAACACCGACGGTCCAACTCTCTCTCTCTCTCTCTCTCACTCCCTTCTTGTCCTTAATTGAAAATTGGATCGGAGTGTCGTCAAAAGACAGCAGAACAACGAACATGTCGAACCGATACGCTGAGGGTAGTAGGCAAGCCGTAAACAAGGGTTTCACCAAAACCCAAAAGGTATTCGTCCCCAAAAATCAAGACCAGAATATTCCAAGCCCAATCCCCAAAGATCCAAACCCAAATCCCACCCTCTCCAGCTCTCTCAGGCAATCGCTTTCCAAGCAATCCAATGCCGGAACTGCCAGCGTTGCTTCTTCAGCGCCGCCGCCGTCGGCGAGTAGGGTTCGGATGGGAGAGAAAGGAGAGTGGGTGTCGACCAGAGCTCACGCGGGCAATTTCGTAAATTACTTGCCCCAAGATGAGGCGGTGGCAGCTGGCCTCGGCCCCGAGGAAGGTGGGTTGGATCCCCTGGAGTCTCAGAGAGTTGTGGATCTTCTCAACAGAGAGCTTTCTCGGTTGCTCAAGTTGAACCCTAAGGAGTTTTGGAGACAAGGTACGCACTGTTCTAATATTAGAGCTGGAGACTTAAGCTGCAACTTTTATTACTAAAATAAATAAATGAACTGTTTCATTTCTGTTTTTCTACTCTATAAATCATTAACCCAATACTCAAAATGAAAGGTTATGCTTTAAAAGTTTTCATTTTTTGTTATTATAGTTTTGTTTTGTTTTTTTTTTTTTTTTTGTGGGTAATATCATTAATCACTGGCTGTTGTTGTTTCTGGTGCCCATGGTTCTCAGTGGCAAGTGATACTTCCTTGCATGAATTTCTGGATAGCTTCCTACAGTTCAGGAGCAGATGGTATGATTTCCCTCATCGTGGAGCCAATGAAGTGGTGGCAGGGGTCATTGTCGGAGAGTTTGAATTAAGCCGCCGTGTTTTTATGGTATTGTATCGAATGTAAGTTTGGGCTTGCAGCTTTAGCTTCACACTTTATTAATGGGTTATCCTCTTTCGTATTCACTCTCTAACTTTGTCATCATATTGCAGATCTTCTAATAGGGATCCTGGTGCTCGGGCTGCTGATAGTCTCAGTCCAAAAGATCACGAAGGTGTGTTCTGTCTTCTCTGCAACTATATTCATACAGTTTTTTGGAATGGAATTGATGTTACCCCTAAATAATCTGATTATTACTATGTATTACCTTGTACCAATTTCCTCGGTTAAATTGTAGGATATGGTTCCTTTTCTTTTTCATCCCAAATTTGAGGAGTAACCAATGTAGTTGAACCATTTCGTCTCATTTATGTTGTATCCTATTAGCAGTTGTTCACTAATTCCACATGTAGTTCTTTTGCAGGATAAGAAGTTGCTCGACTTGCCTAAGTTGCTAGACATATGTGCTATATATGGCCATGAAAATGAAGATTTGACCAGAGTGTTGGTAGGAGTTTTTCATAAATAGCAGCCTATTGTTTTGACACACACACACACACACTCTCTCTCTCTCTCTCTCTCTCTCATATTTTATTATGTCTTTCAGGTTGGCAATGCAGTGAATGCCCATACTAGGATACATGACAATTTGACTGCAGTGGCATCACATTTCCTTAGCATTGTCCAAACAATGCATCAACGTAGCAGCTCAGCATTGGAGGTAGTCTTCCCAAATCTATTTAATTCCAAAGTGACCGATTCCACCTTTCTGTGCTATATTTGTTACCAAACTAGCTGGTATATTAATGGAATAATAGCATAGTATCATAAACTGCAAATCATTTTATTCCACCTTTGTCCTCATTCATCTTCTTGAGTAAGCATAAATTCCTGTCAGGGCTACAGTCCTCTCTTGGGCTATATTTTTTACCCAACCAGCTGGTTTATTAATGGGATAACAGCATAGTGCCTTATACTGCAAATCATCTGTTTCTAATTAAGGTTCCAAGATGGTTAATTGCTCCAAGCAATTGCAGCCTAAGAATAACAGTAAATTCTAAACTAGGTTTGCATGTCTTTATTAATTATTTATTTAATCTTTTTACAGGTAGAATTTATAAGCACATTTTCAGTAAAGTGGTCTGCTTGCCCTTCTTTTGCATGACAGAAAGGTTTCTTCTGATATCATGTACAGGCCCTTTTTTCCTCTGGAAACCCTGGAGACCATGGACCCAGCCGTCTTCTTGCTGATTTGTTGGAGGTGAGTTGCTTTCTATTCTTTTATTGATTGTAAATATTGGACAGCTAAGTCCTTCCTCCCTCTTCTCCCATTCATTACTTAGGGTCCTTGCAATTTGAATTAGTTTCTTCAAGAGATTCACAGTAAAGTGATGCATTAATCTGGATATGTTTTGCTTTATGGTTCATGCTTTGCAAAAGTTGCTTTTGCCAAAAACAATTTACAGTAACATGCGATATTTTTTCTGGAAGTTCTATTAAATTTTTACAGCAAAGGATACTCATTTAGTAAGGAATTTGGATGAATCATTTAGTTTCCTCTCAAAACTGAACCTTAGAATAGTAAAGTAATTGGAAATTATAAGGATTGGATCTCTGGTACTTCTATTGGATCCTTGCTATTTCTGTTGTCAACTTTTACAACACATTATGATGTTTGCATGCTTATGGTACTGTAATTAAGAATTGTTCTCCTTCCTTGGTAGGTTATGGACTTCATAAACGATGCAATTGTATCCATGGATGCGTTTCTAATTGCATACGAGCCATCCACTATGTTCTTTTTGTGCCCTGTTGAAATGAGGTACCTTTTTTAGCATTGGTGATCTGAGCATGAATGGTAGTAGCTGTATTCTGCAGTAAGAACATGTAGATGCATAAGGGGTTTGAGTTTTCCCATGGAATCGGCTGATTGAGTCAACAATCAGGTGTCTTAAAATCTAGTTTGGCTCTTCAAAATTGAGTATCTATAATCTGATGGACATTTTATCAGCATGTTTAGGTTTGCTGTCTAGGAGTGTTTGGTAAATTGTATGTTTTCAGCCAGAATGCTGTCAAAAGTTTCAATAGTAAGAAAATACTATATCTTTGCTTTTTCTGTCTATGCAGTTATGGGAACGAGGGATTACTAAGCACTCTAGCACGGTTGCATGATTTATTGCTTCCATCTTTTCAGCGTGGGTTTCGAAAAATTTTAACAGATGGAGAAGATAAAATGGTGACAAATATTGCTATAAGTTTGAAGATGTTATCAATGAGAATCGTCAAGTTTGGTTGGAAACTATTGGACTTATGCTATCTAAGTGATGAGGTCTTCAAAGATAACCTTGCCATTCCGGCTGCCGCAGAGATGCTTCCAGCCAAAGTAGAGGATCCTTTCATTAGGGCGGATATTTTGGTTCAAACTTTAAAAGAGATTAGTGGAATTTCCGTATGTGCTCAGGAGAACCAGAAAAGGGAAACATTTCTTCAAAATGTTGAAAAGAACTTCAATATTATGAGGAAAATGGAGAACTTACGTAATAATGGCGAGTGATTACATTCTATTACAGTTTGTTTTACTTGTTCTTGTTAATTATAATTTTCTAATTGCTAATAATTGGTTGGTGTTGGTGATAAATACAATGCTCCTTGTATGATTTTTCATAGAATGACTTACATGGATAAAGGATTCTTGTAGTTCTAACCTTGCAAAATATGCTAAACTTCTGTCCCTCAATTGGCTAACAGATCTTTTAGATATAACTTACCATACAGGATTTAGTTCATCTGTCAGCTTCAAGTGTAATTGTGCTTGAAGAGACACTTTATATTTAATCAGCTTTGTTCATGCAGGATGGATAATCATGGATGATGAGCAGCTGGGGTATGTATCTGGGATACTGATTTGTTCTCAGGAAGTCATTGTTAAGGAGCACCCCAATATAAAAACCCCTTTGATAAACAACAAGGTACAGATGGATGAAGATGTTGCAATTATGGAGTCCAGAATCAGTCAAATAAAGGACCTCTTCCCTGATTATGGAAAAGGGTTTTTAGCTGCCTGTCTTGAAGCCTACAACCAGAATCCTGAGGAGGTAATTCAAAGGATTCTTGAAGGAACTCTTCATGAAGATCTGCAGTCCTCAGACACTTCACTAGAGACAATGCCAATACCCAAGAGTGCTACCGTTAGTAGGAATGATAAAGGTAAAGGAAAACTAGTTGAATTTACAACGCCACCCACCACAAATACTAGTACAGTGGCTGTCAGTAGGGACCAGCAAAACGGGGGCACTTCAGTTTCATCTTCATCTTCACAGGGAAGGTTTGTTAGGAAGTCTAAAGCTGACTTGCCTGATTCTGATACCCTTGATGACAGAAATGAAAAATATTCAGCGAAAACTACTGCTCTTATTTCACAATTTGAGTACGAAGATGAGTATGATGACTCTTTTGATGATCTAGGTCTTAGTGTTGGGGATTCAGGAGCAGGAGACAGTGAGATATTGGGTGAAAAAATCAGCTCAAGTAAGGGGAGATCTTGGGAAGCACAAACTGAAAGTTCATCTCAGAATGCTCCTAGTTCAAAATGGGGCTCCAGACAGAAGCCCCAATATTATGTTAAGGATGGTAAGAATTACAGCTACAAAGTTGCAGGTTCAGTTGCAGCTGCAAATGCTGGTGAAGCATCATTACTTACACAAGCACAACAAGAATTGATTTATGGCCTTGGTCGTGGCGGCAATCTTCCTCTTGGTGCAGTTAAGAAGCTGACAGAGTACTCTGAGGTGCAAGATAAACAATTTGATATTTCTCAGATGGAAGGGAGAGAGGGAGGGGGAGGGAGAGGGTTTGATATTTCTCAGACGGAAGGGAGAGGGAGAGGGAGAGGGTTTGATATTTCTCAGATGGAAGGAAGAGGGAGAGGGAGAGGGAGAGGGTATATTGGGAATTCCAGGGGCAGGGGAAGAAGAGGGGAAGGAGGAGGGCAAAGGGACTCCAGTGAGGAGCAAGATAAGCAAATTGATGTTTCTGAAGTGGAAGGTGGAGAGAATACCCGGAATCACAGGGGAAGAGGAAGGAGAGGAGGCGGAGGGGGAAGGAATCAATACAGGAAGGACCGGGCCATGAATAAGCACTTTTCTGGTTTGGGTGGCTTTTAGGTATATACAACTTTGATATATCCCTCATTTTGTTTTTGGGAATGGTTTTAAGCATGATATCTATTTAGAGTTTTGAACCACTGTAAAGTTTGGTTCCTTGCTAAGTTGCCATTTGTCTAGAGCTACATTGATTATCATTATGAATTATACCCATCAGGGTGAAAACCAGTTATCATGCAAACACTCGTGCAGAATATCTCGCAGGATTCTTGTTTTTTTTTGGGTTTTTCTTCATGGAAAATTTACCATCTATGTAAATGTAATTAAAGCCTGAGCATGTAAACATAGCTCCTATTCCAGTTCCTACTCCCACTCGTTAAGAAGCCACCCACGACTGAAAATTTGGAATTCGGAAATCAAAGTACTACTAATATGAAGCTAATCAAAAATAAAAATATGGGAAAAAAAAAATCGCTAGAAGAAGGGTTCGAACCTTCGACCTTGTGGTTAACAGCCACACGCTCTAACCAACTGAGCTACTCCAGCAGTGACGATAATACTTTCTACAGGTTTCTTTTTGACCGTTTGGTTTCTCATGCATACGCTAGTTACAAACCATTCACTTATCCAAACCTGACTCGAACTTCTCCAAATTTTGAGTTCTGTTGATTTTAGTGGGACGGGAGGGGGGTGTGGAGGTGGAGGTGGAGGTGGAGGGAGGTAGGTGTTAGGAGTGCTTTAATTCAGAACTATTTTTTAAGGCAAATGTAGACTTTTGGTTTGTCAATGTCAAGGAGTCATGATAGGGGTCCTCACTGGTGAGGACTCAATTATTGCTCCTCGTATATGAACATATAGGATCAAAATTTCTTCTCTATTTTAGCTTCGTTATTGAGTACTGAATTGGTACCAAGCTTCACTATAAAGTAGACTGAACACAAACTGAGGAACATCTATGATAAATTCTCGGCAAAAAATACCGTATAAATATAGAAGATACATTTCTTCATTGATGCCTTTGTCAGACAAACTTTTTAATGTTACAAACTATGAAGTTGCCCCATCTGATGTGTATTTTAACCCACACAACTAAATTTCTATATGAAAAAATTAAGAAGTTTGAAATTTGACATCAGAAATCCAGCATGCGGGTCCATGAGTTGTGCAAGGCCTCAAAAAATAAGCTCGTCAAAAACTACGCATCATCCCCCATATTAGCTGCAAAGCGGCCAATATTTTTACCCTGGAAGCATACAAGAGAAAGAAGGTAAGAAGGAAAAACAATCATGGATCGATGAATGGATACCTGCAGCAAGTATAGATGAGAGCCTAAAAACATTACAGCTCATCATGTTCCAAGACTAGGGTATATCCATGCAAATGCAAAAATGAATGCAGGTCGAAAAGCAAGGATACATTCTTGCAATAATGAAGACATACCTCGGATAACATTCGCTGCTTGTTAAGATGCTGGGTCCTTGCTTTATTCAGAACTGAGTTTGGTGATCTATACATCCTCTGTAACAAAAAAAAATTGATCATAATTTTAATAAATAAATAAGATTACATAAAAACAAGTAAACTATTAACAAAAGAACTCCTGCAACAAAGCTTACGAATCTCAAATTAATAGGAGTCAGCAAGTACCATGCTCATCACCACAAAGCAAAAGCCAATACAACAAATGGTGAACTAAAGGAAAAACAAATTTGGTGTAGAGCAGTAAGAACCAACCTTTTCACTGCTGGATAGACGATTTTCAGGATCTGAAAGAATCTTTTTCTTTGGAGTGAACCCAAGGACATCCTGAAGCAATTCATTTTCCTGCATGTGCTTGATAAAACCTCCTCCAAGGAAATGCTTCAAAAAGTTCAACTGTAATATTTCCACATTGGAAAAGCACTGATGAGTACAACCTATCCACCAAATGAATATTTAGGAAAAAAAAAACAAATCGGAGTGTGAAGGGAAGGATGAGGAGAAGAGACCTGTATCAGCTGCGACCATGTTGATGTTTGTAGTGATTCATTACCAATCTTTATTGAAATTTCAGGAGAATAACCATCCTAAAATTGAAAAATAAGATCAATATACAGGACCAATACAATTAAACATCTATATTAATAAAAAGAATGTAGAAATACCTCAAAATATTCCAAGATATCCCGGAATGTGTTCCGCTGGTTGCTAAGATCTTTTTTAGCAGAACTTTTACCACCTGCCTCTGCGGAAAGGTTTCTGGCCTGATTAATAATTTTTGCTTTCAATCCTTGTATGTGTATATATTCACGAGGTTTATTTCCTTCTTGAGTTGAGTCATTGCTTGAACCTTTAGCTCCAGCAGAGAACTTCTCTAAACTTCCTATCTCAAAAATTAATGCCAGAGCTTCACCAGCAGCTATCCGTACAGAACGGTCATCCTTGTCTAGCAGAGTAGATAAATATGATATGCACCTGCATTATTGAGAAGAAAAGAATGGGGATTCAATCTAGGAACCATTATTAGTGCTATGCTGAAATAGTACCCACACCATGCAGGTCTTATATTCCACAAGGCTGTCGCACCAGGTTGGTGTCAAAATCTTAAAACATAAATTGGAAGTCGGTAAGGGAATGTGTCTTCTGAATCACACATTAGCACGTAGAAAAATCCTTATCGCATTAAAAAAGCACGAAACATAAAAATGAGGTGATAAAATGTACTTACTCTTGCCAGTCTTTGGGATTAAGCTTCCATCCATCCACAGTTGTAAGAAGAAAGGACCATGCAGACACCATCGTGGTTGTTACAGCTGCAGAGGGTTTGACTGCAACCACCTGAAATATTAAAAGAATGGAGAACATTCAGATCGTGAAACAATACCTTCAACCAACAGGCGGAAGAAAAATAGATAGGCTGAAAAATATTGGTGTGGACATGCACTTTCCTAATAAATAGCTGGAACATAAATACTTACATTAGAACCCAGTTTTGGAAGAACCACTTGCCACATAATTTGCATCGATTTTTCTGTTTGCTCTGGGTCACTACCACCAACAAAAGTGATAATAGCTAAACACTCCAGTAACTGCAATCATAAACCAGATAGTTTGTTCAGAAAAAGGAAAGCAGGTACAGCATCAGGATAAGCCCAACAACTAGAAAACCAATGAAGTTATGTCCTAAAAAAGCCAACGTCATACATACCGCTGAGACCTTTGTGGATTCAGATCCAGCTTTGAGAGCCTGTGAAAGCACAGGTAGAGAATCTTCCAGTATTTCATGAGCATTGTCCCCACATCCAACAGTGAAGGCCAATAATCCTGCAAACATAAATGAAAGTTTAAAAACTGATTTTGATACTGAGGGGTAAGTATGTAATGAGCCCAAAAAAGGACTAGAGGACTAACCAATCACATGAGATGCCAAGCATATCTCTTTGGACGAACCCTTTTTGATACAAGTCAGACACTGATGCAATAAAGTTGCAAATCTGAGGAACACCAAATTAATTGTATGAGAATCCCTATATAGAAAAAATACGACTGAACATTGTGTCAGCAAAATAATTAAAAAGCCCTTACTTCTTTTCCACAAACTGATACTGCAAGTTGCTATTAAACGCTTCAAGAATTGATGCCAAAGCTTTTTCTCTTGTGGAACCCCTTCATAAATCACCAAATAAACATACAAGCAAAATGGGCAACAATCAAACCAGCTTTTTCACCCCTTTTCTTTCATAATTATTATTGTTATCTTTAGCAAAAAGCACATAATATAAATGCAAGTAGTAAATGATGATTTTAAGAAAGAAACAATAAAATAGAGACCTCTTCTCGAATAAAGCATCTAGAGCTTGGTCCAGTAAACTATCCTTATCCACCTGCATTTCTTCAGTCACGGGCACCAACATAAGATCAGAGCGAATAGTCGAAGTCGAACTCACGCTACTATCATCGTCGTCGCTATCCAACATCGCCGCATTTTTACGCTGATTCTTACCTGCCAATTCATGCTAACCTCAAAACCAAACATTGTATATACATACAATTTATGTATTTTAAGCTCTAAGAAACATTAAAATCAGCAAATATATTACAATAATTGGGGAAAATTGAACTAATTGAACGCAGATCTCAAGCAATCAAAATTGATAGGCAAATAGAAGGAAAACCAATGAAAATGTTTTGGTTTAAATTACAGTTTGGTTGAGGAATTAATAAAAAATGAATAATCGAAGAAAACCCTAATTAGCCAGACACAAAACAAGCCACACGGTCAATGAAAGTGAAAGATAAGAGAAAGGCTTACGCTTCCCCATCTGAGAGTTGTGTGAGGGATCCCTACTTCGAAAATGTCAGAAAGAATAACAAGGCTGACTGAGAATCTGAGAAGGAGAAGGAGAGCGTTTCCAAAAAGAAAATATAATAAGATCGGCGGAATCGAATCGATTGGAGATGAGGTAAAACAGTGATTCAGAAAAACCCAGGGACAATTTAGCCATTAAAAGATTTGGTTTTCGATTTAAGATAAAATTAGAGAGAGAGAAAGGTGTTCCTTCTGGGAAACAAATTTGGGGGGTTATGTAAAAATGTTAAAAGAAAGAGAGGGCTTAAATGGCCGCGAGCTCGAGCCACATGTGATATCGTGTTCTTGAGAAGGGAGGGAGGGTTAAGGGAATTATTCAATTTGGTTGGTATGGAATATTCGGCCTACGTGTGGTATGCTACAGCAAAAGATCGTGTGGGTCCTTACGTGGCCGCTTCTGAGCCGTGGATTTGATGATGACGAATTGACGATGATGGAGTGGGAGTTGAAGTTGTCGGCACCACGCGCCAGTTGGAAGATTGGGAAGTGTAGGACGTGCCACGTGGAGTTTAAATGGGACACGTGATTCAGATTTCGTAGCTTTCCAGTGGAGGCGTGGTTCAATCGAAGTCTTCAAAGACAACGGTTTCTCCAGGAAACGGTATTTTTCTTAGATGCCAAGCTGATAGAAGTTGTGGCTGTGTGCGACTTGTTTGGTTTGAAAGAAAATCGGCTAGGTTGACTTGGGAATTCTGGCTTTGCCACATGTTATTAATATCTAGTTATGTATCTAAAACGAATTAAATATTATTTTAATGGTTTAAGTTATTTTTTTGTTACATTAATTTATTTTAATCTTAACTTATTACTTAATGACTTAAGTAATTATGATTTTCCAGAAAATAATTTGTTAATTGGGTGCTATTAAATAAGTCCAACTATATAAAAGCCCTTACTCTTGCCACTAATTAAGAATTTAAGATACATTGAAAGATACACTAGACAAAAGAGTCGATAATGAAATAACATTACAATTGGTGATTATTTGTGAACTTAAAATAATTAATTGGCTACATCATGTGAGTATGTGCACTAATTCTTAAACGAGGCATTCCCTTCATAGTAAGGTGGGTTGAATGCATTATGGGTGACAGATTCTTAAGTAGGGCAGTCCTCTCATGTCCTTTTATATACTAACATGTGTCTTTATTTCAAGTAAAGTTTAGTTTTTTGAGTCTATTAATTAGAAGTCCAAAATGAGAAATAAAGTTAAGTCAAATCTCAGCCAGTTGAAAATTTAAGTAGAAGCTTAAACTATCCACCGAGCGTTCAGCGGCTTACAGATGCACTCTTTATCTGTAAGCAAAACTCTACATCTACAAGCAAAAAAGATGCATATGCAAGCGAAAAAGAATGCATCTGCAAGCACTGAGCTCTCGGTAGGCTGCCGAGCGCTCGGTAGTATAAGTTTTCTTCTCCGCATCCACGTACATTGACATATTAAGTTGGAACTTAATTTTTTATTTGACTGGGTTTCCAGTTAAAAATCTTTCAAAAACTGAGTTTATAAGTAATTTATTATAGTTTTTTAAGCCCATGAAGTTAGCTTAAGTGGTGAATATGAAAAAGATAATGAATTAGGATTATAAACTAATACTGAAATATTTTGTAAACCGAACCGAACCGAACCAAACCACTCATAACCGGTTTGGTTAAGCGATTTTTGTGTTAAAAAAAACTTTGAATTCAACTAACACTAATCAAATAATTAATTATTAAATTTAAAATAACTTCATTAAAACATTCAAATGCATAATCTATACTAAGAAAACAATAAAACATGCAATAATATTAATATGAGAATATGTATCAAACAAACAAACAACTATGAAAGTCCAATCACAATATGGCACATATAAAAAAAAAATTTTAAAATATAATGAACGGTTCGATTCGGTTTTACCGTTTTGTAAAAATTTCAAACCGCAACCGAACCAATAATAATGGTTTGGTTCGGTTTGATTTGACTTCTTAATTTTTCATTGACCAAACCAATTTTTTGCAGTTTGGTCTGGCCGGTTTTTGAACACCCCTACATTCCACCAATGTAATGCGTTAGTGTTCAAGACTTATTCTATCGTATGTCATAGCTCATCGTGAAAGGATGCCAAAATCTCTCAAGTATGTGACTGCAGCCCACTTGAGAATTCCATCTTCTCGTGGTTCACTGGATCAAAAAGCCCAACCCACTCGCTCTTCCTGCCCTAAAAGAAAAGACCCGGCTTTCTCAGTCAAACTTTGGTCCTCAGTCCTTAACTCTTACTTCGAGTCTCTGACCAAGCTCGAAAACAATCCAGATTCATTTATAACAAACAAGCCCAATGTTGTCCACTCTTTAACCGCCAAAATGGTGTCACATTCTTACTAAGCTACACCCTCTTAATTTCGTCTCCATTTCCACCTCTCTATATTCACTATATACATCCTCATCACTAATATATAGTCTTTGGGTCAACTTTCTCTCTCCAAATCTTGGGTTCATTGGGTCAATACATCTGCCTCTGTTTCCACTCGATTTTTCTGCACCAGATGTTAAAACAGAGCAAATGAAGAGAAAAGCACCAGACGACGGTGATCACTACTCACCGGACCTTTCTTGCCCAGAAAGTCCGAGCTTTTTATTTGATATAGAACTTGAAGAAGATAAAGATAAAGACCAAGAAGAGGAGGTAGATGAAAACACAGTCAAGAATCATAATCTTTACGACTACTATGATCCTGCATTGGAAGAAGAGCAGATTCAAGTCTTAATTCAGAGAGAGATCAACTTTGGGTTCAACAAGAATCAATCTCTGTTCGAAATTCCCAACTGGGTTAAACATGCTCGCTCGGATGCTTTGGCATGGACTCTCAGAGTTGGTCTCAGCAACCCCATTTCTTGTATTTGATTGAACTACATTTATGAAACTTTCAATGGAAATTCAATGTTGTTTATGTTACTGTTCTTTTCATTGATTCAGAGAAGCCCAGCTCTACGATTTCATTCCCGAACAGCATATATGTCCATGACATACATTGATCGATCCTTTTGCAGGCAGTACCCCAATGTAATATTAATTTTCTTATTTGGGCTCTTATATATATATATGTGTGTGTGTGTGTGTGTGTGTGAAAACCATCAAGCCATTAATTAAAGTAGTTAATTCAAATTTGTTATTGTTAATGAATCCTTGATTAATCCATGGTTTGCAGATAGACAATATGCATCAATCAACTAGATTGATTGCAGTGGCATGTCTATCTTTGGCTGCAAAGATGGAGGAGGCAAAGAGGAAGGAGTCGAAAAGGCCACCACTACGAAAATTTGAAAACGAAGATTACATGTTTCCATCCCATTGGGTTAAGAGTGCAGAGCTTGCAGTAATGGAAGCATTGGAATGGAGGTTGGATTTGATTACTCCCTTTGCGTTTCTTGATTACTTCATCAGAAGGTTATGCCAAGCCTTACCAGATGTGAAGTCTAGGATTGAAGGATTCGTCATGTCTATAATAGAAGGTACTATTTAATTATTTATTCTATAAACATTAATGTTTGATAATAAACTTTGTTATTATGTATGCATTAAGTACGTTTAGTCTTTAATGCAGAGATCAATATAATGCATCATCGACCGTCTTCCATAGCAGCTGCTGCCACAATAATGGCATTGAATCAGGAGTTAACAAGAGACGGAATCGAATCGGTGATAAATTCCAATCCCAGTTTTGAATTTTTGGATATTGTGAGTCATTTTCATGATACTATAGATCCCATTTCCTCATTAGTTGATGCATCAAATAAGTTAAAGATTGGATTCTAATTAATGGGTTTTGGTCTTCTTGGACTTGTTGTTTGGCTAATGTTACAGGAAGATGTGTTTACATGCTACAATATAATGCAGCAGTAAGAGCTAAAAATAAGTTGGAACCCAAAGAACAATCCAAGTCTACTGCAAAACAACCGGATTCACCACCAACCCAATTGGACCCAGTAGATGATGTTGTAGATAATTCTTCAGTTACTTCAGAGAAGTGATTCTGCTGTAGTTACCACTTTACTAAATTCCATCTGTGGCTAATTAGTCATTTTGTCATTGGTTTCAAGAGAGTGTGTATAGTAATTACTTCACAGGCATGATTTGGAGTTGATCAGAGATAGATAGATACTTAGATAGCTTCCCCCAAAGAACATAGATACAGAAAGTTAATAACAGAGGAGGAAAAGAACCATAAAGGCAAAGCTTTTTGGGCTACATGTCAAAGCTGGTTGCTGATGTTACCACTTCAATTTTTGTTTCTAAATTTATTCATTCTTGGGTTCAAATATGATTTGATATGTTTGGAAAGGCTGAGAGCAATGTTAACTAAAGGGATGGGGTGGCCCTTTGTGTGATTTGATGTATGATGCATCTGTGCTGCATGTTGGGCATCAACAACAAAAAAGTTTTGCAAAGGTGAATGTGAGTGAGTATATGTGATTAGACAGATTGGTTTGAATGTTTGGGGAATGCCTTTTACCATAGTTACTATGTTGATATTTGTATAATGAGAATGGATCCTTTCTGACCTATTAGCCAAACATCCATATCATGAAAAGTATAGTAGTGTTAAGGGTGTTGCAGTTTAAGCCCACTTTTCACACTCCTGGCCAACCGGTACTCTTGCCATTGGACCAAGCCCAAAGGCCCCAAACTACTCACACTCCTGCCCTGAAACAAAAGACTGCCGCTTTCTCAGTCAAACTTTGGTCAAGGACCAACGGTAATACCCAACAAACAAACCCAATTTTGTTCACTCTGTAACCGTCAAAACGGTGTTACATTCTTTCTGAACCACACCCTCTTAATTTCGTCTTCATCAGTAATATTGAGTCTTTGGTGGTCAACTTAATCTCTCCAAATCTTGGGTTCATTTTTCTGTTTCCACTAGATTTCTCAAAATCAGAGCAAATGGAGAGAAACACAGGACGATGGTGATGCAGCAGCTGGAGCTAAAGGAATTGAAACCTGAAGAACCACCGGGTTTACCTCCAACCCAATTGGACCGAGTAGATTTTAGAAATAATTCTTAAGCTACCTAGGAGAAGTGATTCTGCTATACATAGGTACTAGATTGTTAAATACCATCTGTGACTAATTACTAATTAGTAATTAGTGATTGTCATTGGTTTAAAGTGTGTGTATAGTAATTAGTAATTACTACTTCACAGGCATGATTTTGGAGTTTATCAGAGATGCGTAGATAGCTCCCCCAAAGCAAGTAATGGCAAGGCTTTTTGGGATACATATAAAAGCTGGTTGCTGCTGTTACCTCTTCAATATTTTTGTCCTTTTCATAATTGGGTTCAAATATTTTGTTTGCTGTGTAGCCTATGTTTGAAAAGGTTGAGTGCAATGTGGACTAAAAGGGATGATGGGGTGCTCTGTTTGTATGATTTGATGCATATCTGTGTTGCATGTTGGACATCAACAACAACAAAGTTTTGTAAAGGGGAATGTGAATATATATCTGATTAATTAGACAGATTTGTTTGATTGTTTGGGGAATGCTCTTGGGTGTGAGTGAGTTGAGGGATCATGAAGGTTTGTCGATGGATGTTGATCCTAGGATACACTGGCTACATTTTTCGAACCCAGACTAGAGTTCCTATGTTGATTGTATATTGGGATAAATATGGTTCCTTTTCTGATTGAATGGTACATTGTGGTGTTGGCCCAACTTTGAAGCTAAATTCCATAAGTCGTAGGGTGCTGTAGGAATCCAAGTACAAGTAGGAAGGAGTCCAAAGCTTTGCTTAAGTTTCAATTTTGTGTTTCTTTAGGGTTTCAACGTTTTTCTTAAGTTTCAAATAAAGACTCACATTATATAAGGAATCCAAGTATAAGTAGGAAAGAATCAAACACTTTGTTTTAGGTTATTTTTTATGTTTTTTTAAGATTTAAAGGGTTGCTTAAGTTTCAAGTAAAGACACATTATATATATACACACATTACGTAGAAACAATTTCTTTCTTAGTAGACACTAATTTTGGCTATCACACTCTCCACTACACCATGACTTCAACTCTCATGTCGAAGCGCAGCAGCACAAAAATCAGCAGCCGCAGCCGCAGCAACTCCATCCCACAAACATCTCACGATTTGTGTCACGATCCTCTCACCAACCTTGCGGAGTTAGCCGCTGTCAAGGCCCGAGACGCCGCAGAATGCTATTTCACGCTTGGAAACTTGACCATGGCAATCATGCAGGCCATGGCAGCCAAACAATTCGACCCGGATGTGCTCGGCGTTGACAACTTCATCACCGCCTACAAAATCCACCAAGCCGTGTCCGACAAGAAAACCTGGTACCAAGTCCTCGGCATCCCCAAAACCAAGGCCGCTGCCGCCGCCGTGGACTTTGAAACCATCAGGAAACAATACAAGAGATTGGCGCTGGCTTTGCACCCCGACAAGAACACTTCTGTCGCTGCCGATGGTGCTTTCAAGCTTGTCAAAGCCGCTTGGGACGTTCTCTCCGACACTGCAAAAAGGGAGGCTTACGACAAGTCGTTGAGGACTCAGACTCGGACTCGCAGAGCTGCTTCTTCTTCTTCCTCTGCTACAAACAGTAGTACTACTCGCAAGAGAGCTGCAAGAGATGATGACCAAAGCTGTTACAAGAGAAGCTTTATGATAACAAGGACATCCAATCCAGGCCAAGGGACAAGTATTAAGATAGTATCACTACGTTGTCCTTGTGGTGCTTAATTCTTGTGTTAGATGTACGTGTTGTATTGTACCAACTTTCTTAAGCAATAAATAATGATTAATTGCTTATGTTATTGTTCTTTTCATTGATTCAGAGAAGCCCAGATGGATTTCATTCCCAAACAACATATTTGTGTGTGTCATACATACATATTTGCGTAGCAGCAGCAGTAGATATTGTACATAATTCTTGAGTTACTAATGAGGATAAAGAATTATCCTCATTAGTAGATAAAGATTGGATTTGATATGGTCCTCTTGGAATTGTTGTTGGCTTTATGTCACAGAAAGATGTGTGCACATGCCACAATCTAATATTGCAGCAGCAGCAGCAGGAGCTAAAGAAGTTGAAACCTGAAGAATCCAAGTCTGAAAATCTACCAGTTTTACCGCCAACCCAATTGGCCCAGTAGATGTTGGAGATATTCCTTCAGTTACCTGTGACTAATTAGTAATTTTCATTGGTTTGAAGAGAGTGTGTGTATAGTAATTACTTCAGTGTCATGATATGGAGTTTATCAGAGACTAGATAGCTTCCCCAATGAACATAAAGAGAGTAAAAAGCACAGGAGGAAAAAAACCATTAAGGCAAGGATTTTTGGGCTACATGTCAAAGCTGGTTGCTGCTGTTACTTCTTCAATTTTGTTCTTTAAATTTACTTATTCCTGGGTTCAAATATCTTTCTTGCTGTGTTTGAGAAGGCTGAGAGCAATGTGAACTAAGCAATGGGGTTGCTCTGTTTGTGTGATTTGAGGCATCTGTGTCATGTTGGCATCAACAACAACAAAAGTTCTGTAAAGGTGGGCCCTGCTCTTTTTTACCCTTTGAAGCATTGCTTGGCTGTGCAGTGAGTTGAGGAGGTCAGTTCCTATGTTGAATTGTATGAAGGGATAAGGATAACTGTTCCTTTTCTGATTGATGGTACTGTTGGTACATAGTGTTGGCCCATTATCCAAGCATCCATAGCATGAAAAAGTCTTGGGTGTTCTTGTTCATCTAATTAACTTTGAAGCTAGCTAAATTTATCACAAGTCTTAGGTATTGCAGTTTAAGCCCCTGCACTGGATGGAAAGGTCTTAGGTGTTCACTTTCACTTCTTGTTGCAGTCTTAGGTACTGAGGCACACAGCATGTTGATTACAATTTAGGGCAATTGACTGGATAATTTTATTGATTCGGAGAATGCCCGTGTCAATCATTTACGGAAATGCTTATATGTACATGGACAATTGACAATCATTAGTGGCGTAAGTCTTTATTGTGAATTTCACCAAATCAACACTTGTTTAGTATAAGTGTAGTAGATTGTAAGAGATAGGTATTTACCCTCTTCTTATAATCCGGTTATCTGTCTCGTACATCCTTATCACACACTTCATTTTAACTAATTTGATCATAATACTCATGATTTAGGGCTTATAATTAATTAAAACACTTAATACATGCTCTTTATTTTTCAAAACAAATGTCTGATAGCTTTTGCGGCACAAGTTAAGCGTTCATTAAGATTTTGTTATGAATCTAAAACAAATGAATTAAATCCTAATTTATTGGCGTAAGTAATTCTATTCTGCCACACAATTGTTTGTTAATTGCATCTTAACAACTAATTAAGATTTTCATTAATATATATATATATATACAGACTCCTCCTATTGAGGTATATCCTATTAGGGCCCACACAAGTCATTTTGTGTTGATCCGAACCGTTCATTTTTTACATCTCCATCGATCGATCATACTTGCAAAAATTTAGTCAAATTGGAAATCATTTGTCTATCTAACTTTGATCAAATAAATGGATGAACCAAATATTTTCGATGAAACCGTCCTTTGTTTTATCAAAATTAGATAGGCAAATGATTTCCGATTTGACTAATTTTTTGCAAGGATGATGTAGCAATGAAGATGTAAAAAATGAACGGTTTTGATCGATACAAAACGATTCGTGTGGGCCCCAACAAGGTTATACCTCAACATAAATAAGTTGAGATATACCTCAATAAAAGAAGCCTATATAAATATAAATATAAATATATATATACACACACACACATAGAAAGATGCAGTTTAAAAAGGCCAACTATAAAATAACATTATCATAAACCCTTTTTTTTCTGATAAGTTATAAACTTATAGCATTGGTGGTGATTTGTGAACTTAGATTAAAAAAACTCAACAAAAAAAAAGCCTTATAATTAATTAATGGGTTAGATCATCTGACTGACTGACTGCTTAGAAGACCCGTCCAATAATAGGTTGGGCCCAACCGTTACATCTATGCAGCCCCTTACCATTGGGCCGTGGTTTACTGGATCCAAGCCCACACTGCTCACTCCTGCCCCGAAACAAAAGACTTTGGTCTTCAACGGTAATACCTAACAAACTAACCCAATTCTTTTCGGTCTGCAACAGTCAAAACGGTGTCACATTCGCTATACTTCACCCTCTTTCGTCTCCATTCCCACCTTTCCCTCTCTGCATTCGCTATATAATATCCATCAGTAGATTCAGTACTAATCAGTCTTTGGTGGTCGACTTTCTCTCTCTCTCTCTCTCTCTCTCTCTCTCTCCAAATCTTGGGTTCGTTCAGTGGGTTTAATATATCTGAGTCTGACTCTGTTTCTACTAGATTTTCTTGCTGGATATTAAAACAGAGCAAATGGAGAGGGGAAGTCCCAGATTTCAGAATGAAGAAGAAGACCAAGAAGAGGTGGCAGATGAAAGCTTTCAGAATGAAGAAGACGACCAAGAAGAGGTGGAAGAGAATTACGATTTCACATTGGAAGCAGAGCACATCCAAGACTTAATTCAGAGAGATACCCGCTATGAAGTTAACAAAGATGTCCGCTTGGAAGCAATGGAATGGCTTCTCAGAGTTAGTACTCTCAACTCTCAACCCCATTAATTAATTTCTTGCATTCTTTTTATTCGATTCAACTTCTTCATTGGGAATTCAACGTTGTTTATGTTCTTGGGTTCTTTTCATTATTTCAGAGAGCACCATTTCTTGGACTCCAAACCCGAACATCATATTTGTCCATTGCATATCTTGATCGATTCATTTCCAGGAAGACCTTCGATGTAATATTTTATTTTCTTATTTGGGTTATTGTACTTCTTTCAAATGTGTTATTATTGTTAATGAATCTTTAATTAATTAAATCATGGTTTGCAGAAAAAAGATAAGAATCCAGCGTATATTAGATTGATTGCAGTGACATGTCTATCTTTGGCTGTAAAGATGGAGGAGCGGAAGAAAATGCGATCGCTACCATTATTTCAAATTCAAGAATTCGTGTTTCGAAGTGAATTGATTAAGAAGGTGGAGTTTGCGGTGTTGGAAACATTGGAATGGAGGATGAATGTGGACACTCCCTTTGCGTTTCTTGATTTCTTCAACATAAGGTTGTGCATTGACCCTCCAGTACCAGATGTCAAATCTAGGATTGAGGGATTGGTCATGTCTATAATAAATGGTATTTATTCCATTCCATCAACATTTATGTTTGATATCTGATTTAGTTAATTAACTTTGTTGGTGCTGATTTAGATGGTTAATTTTTATTATAATGTATTGTTTATGTTTGTTCTTTAATGCAGAGATCAATCTAAATCATCATCGACCATCTTCCATAGCAGCTGCCGCCACATTAATGGCATTGGATCAGGAATTGACAACAGAAGGAATCACATTGATCATAAAATCCGATCCCAGTTTTTACTTTGTGGAAATTGTGAGTCATTTTTATAATACTCTAGAAGCTAGACTAGCTAGAACCCATTTTCCTCATTAGTAGATGTATCAAATAAATTAAAGATTGGATTCTAATTAATGGGTCTTGGTCCTCTTGGACTTGTTGTTGGCTTTATGTCACAGGAAGATGTGTGTATATGCTACAATGTAATGCAGGAGCAGGAGCTAAAGAAGTGGATGGAGTTTTCGATATTCGAAGCATTGGAATGGAAGATTGATTTCATCCCTCCCGAGGCATTTCTTGATTACCTCATCATAAGGATGTTCAAACACTTACCACATGTCAAATGGATTGAAGAATTCGCCATGTCTGTAATAGGAGGTACATCAACATATATAATTTGATATCTTATTCAATTAATTAACTTTGTTTGGTGTACTGATTAAGATGGTTGTTATTATGTATTAATTGCTATTAATCTTTAATGCAGCGAATCCAGAGATCAGTGTAATGCATCATCGACCGTCTTCCATAGCTGCAGCCGCCACAATGATGGCATTCGATCACCCATTAACAAGATATGAAATCGAATGCGTGATAAAGTCCAATCCCGGTCTTGAATTTTTTGATATTGTGAGTCATTTTTATATTACTCTAGAAGCCATTTCCTCATTAGTAGATGTATCAAATAGGTTAAACGTTCGATTCTGATAAATGGGTTTTGGTCCTCTTGGACTTGTTGGCTTTATGTCACAGGAAGATGTGTGTACTTGCTACAATCTAATGCTGCAGCACCACCAACCCAATTGGACCCAGTAGATGTTGGAAATACTTCTTCAGCTACCTAGGAGAAGTGATTCTGCTAGTTACTAGATTGTGACTAATTAGTAATTGTCATTGGTTTAAAGAGAGTGTGTATAGAATTAGTAAGTACTACTTCACAGGCATGATTTTGGAGTTGATCAGAGATGCGTAGATAGCTCCCCCAAAGCAAGTAATGGCAAGGCTTTTTGGGATACATATCAAACCTGGTTGCTGCTGTTACCTCTTCAATTTTTTTTTTTTTTTTTCCTTTGATAATTGGGTTCAAATATCCTTTTGCTGTGTTTGAAAAGGCTGAGAGCAATGTGGACTAAAAGGGATGATGGGGTGGCTCTGTGTGATTTGATGCATATCTGTGTTGCATGTTGGACAACAACAACAAAGTTTTGTAAAGGTGAATGTTAATATACATGTGACCCTGCTTTTCTGTGCTGTGAATTGAGGAAGATTTTCTATGTTGATCCTATTTTGAAGGAAGAGATTTTTGCATACACTTATGCCTACATTTTTCTAAGCTAGAGTTCCTATGGTTATATTTGTCTAATGAGATAACTTTCTGCTTAATAGTACATGGTGTTAGCCCATTATTGAGAGCTCAAAAAAGAAGGGATTCTAAATTCATTATTCAACTAGAATAAATGCTTTTAACTAGTATAGCTATACGTTTTTTTAAAAACTTGACCTTGGACTCCCTCATACTTTAAACAAAATAGTTAAAAAAAGAATTGGCTAGGATAACTTGGAGGTCAAGTTATTAAGCTACGGCAAGCATTTTTAGCCTCCCAACATTTGTGTTGAACAGTGGAACTACAAGTCTATATCTCCATACTCCTTAGTTATTAATAAGGCGAATTGTTGCTTGTGACTTATCTGAGTGAAAAAAATTTTATTTGGAATTGATGACCTCTTCATGTGCTTCTAGTTATGTATCTAAAACAAATTAAATCCAAATTTAATGGCTTAAGCAATTCTGATCTTCATGACCAAAAACAGCATTTCTGATCTTCTAGTCAAGCTCTGCTGGCCGTTGGATTTAACGCATCTGAACGGCAGGCACGCGGGTCTCTGTAATAAAATAGGCGGGTCATTTAAGTGACACGACCCGGGTAAAAATACCCGTTAAGTTGACCCAGTTTTCCCAATCGGACCCTCTTCTTCCTCATATGCTTTCATTATCTGGTTGAGCTGCCCATTTGGGTCTTCGTCTTTCCCGCGAAATTCTATATTCCTGATCAATCTTGAAGACAACCCATATGGATTTTAAGCAGATTTTATTATATGGGTATTCGATTTTTAAGGGGTTTTTATCGATTGGGGTCGACCTTTTTGGATCTTTTGCTCAATGGGGGTGTGTGTGTGTCTTCGATTTTATTTGTGATTTTTGGCTCAACCGATTACAAAAGACTTGGGGTTTCTCAGTCAAACTTTGGTCCTCCTCAACGGTAATACCTAACAACCAAACCCCATTTTGTTCACTCTGTACCCGTCAAAACGGTGTCACATTCTTGCTAAACTACACCCTCTTTCGTCTCCATTCCCACGTTTCCCTCTCTGTAATACTCCGTCTTTGGTGGTCAACTTTCTCTCTCTTTCCAAATGGAGGAAGGAAGTCCGAGCTTTTGGAATGAAAAAGACCAAGAAGAGGTGGCAGATTATGAAAACGCATTCAACTCAGAGAGAGATGAAGAAGACCAAGAGGTGGCAAATCATATTTACAACTACTGTGATCCTACATTGGAAGAAGAGCATATTCAAGTCTTAGTTCAGAGAGAGATCAACTTTGGGTTCAACAAGAATCAATCTTCTCACTCTGAAATCTTGCTTTCCATGGTTAATAAAGATGCCCGCTTGGAAGCTCTAACATGGATTCTCACAGTAATTACTCTCGCACCCCCATTTCTTGTATTTGATTGAACTACATTTATCAAACTTTAAATAGGAAGTCAATGTTTATGTTGTTTTTCTTTTCATTGATTCAGACAAACCCAGTTCTTGGATTTCATTCCCGAACAGCCTATTTGTCCATGACATACATTGATCGATTATTTTCCAGGCGGTCCCCCAATGTAATATTTTCATATTTCAATGCAAATTAATCAATGTACTTCATTCATTCAATGTGTTCTTGTTAATTAATCATTGATTCTTGGTTTGCAGGTAGAACATAGACATCAGCAAACTAGATTGATTTCAGTGGCATGTCTATCTCTAGCTGCAAAGATGGAGGGCTCGAAATTGCCACCACTACGAGAATTTGAAGTTGAAGATTACATCTTTCCAAGCACATGGGTTGAGGATGCGGAGCTTTCGGTACTTGAAACATTGGAATGGAACATGAATTTGATCACTCCCTTTGCGTTTCTTGATTCCTTCATCAGAAGGTGGTGGAGTAACCCTCCACTACCAGATGAGAAATCTAGGATTACAGGATTCCTCATGTCTATAATAGGAGGTACTATTTATGGTTTATATCTCATTCAATTAACTTTGGTATAATATTATGTATTAATTACTGTGTATTAACTACGTTTATTATTTAATGAAGAGATCAATTTAATGCATCATCGACCATCTTCCATAGCAGCTGCTGCCACATTAATGGCATTGAATCGAAAATTTAGAAGAGAAGATATCGAATCCGGAATAAAATCTAATTCCAGTTTTCACTTTTTGGATATTGTGAGTCATTTTTATAATACTGTAGAACCCATTTGCTCATTAGTAGATGTATCAAATAAGATAAAGATTGGATTCTGGTAAATGGGTCTTTTACCTCTTGGACTTGTTGTTGGCTTTATGTCACAGGAAGATGTGTGTACATGCTACAATATAATGGAGGAGCAGGAGCTAAAGAAGGACAACTATTATTATGATCCCACATTGGAAGCAGAGCACATCGAAGGCCTAATTGAGGGAGATACCCGCTATGAAGTTTTTAAATATGCTCGCTTGGAAGCTATGGAATGGATTCTCATAGTATAGTCTCAACTCTCAACCCCATTTCTTGTATTCTATTCGATTGAACTTCTTCAAAGGAATTCATTGTTGTTGTTATTGTTCTTTTCATTAATTCAGAGCGCACCATTTCATAGACTCCAATCCAAAACAGCATATTTGTCCATGACATACCTTGATCGATGCCTTTCCAAGCGGACCCCCAATGTAATATTTTCTTATTTGGGCTATTATACTTCATTCAAATGTGTTAGTATTGTTAATGATTCATTAACTAGTTCATGGTTTGCAGAAAAAAAATTGTGCATCAACTATTAGATTGATTGCAGTGGCATGTCTATCTTTGGCCATAAAGATGGAGGAGCGGAAGAAAATGCCATCATTCCCAAAATTTTCAGCCTTTCCAAGCAGAGGGATTCAGAGTACTGAGCTTAGGGTGCTGGAAACATTGGAATTTAAGATGGATTTGGTCACTCCCTTTGCATTTCTTGAATACTTCATCAGAAGGCTGTGCAATGACCCTCCAGCACCAGATGTAAAATCTAGGATTGAAGGATTCGTCATGTCTATAATAAGTGGTATATATTAACATTTATGTTTGATATCTTATTCAGTTAATTAGCTTTGTTGGTACTACTACTGATTTAGATGGTTAATTATGTTTATTCTTTAATACAGAGATCAACTTAAATCATCACCGACCGTCTTCCATAGCAGCTGCCGCAACACTAATGGCATTGGATCAGGAATTAACAACAGAAGGAATCGAATTGAAGATAAAATCCAATCCCAGTTTTGACTTTTTGGAAATTGTAAGTCATTTTTATCATAATCTAGAACCCATATTCTCATTAGTAGATGCATCAAATATAATGCATTAGTAATTTTGTCCTCTTGGACTTGTTGTTGGCTATGTCACAGGAAGGTGTGTTTTTATGCTACAATATAATGAAGCAGAAGGAGCTAAAGAAGCTGAAACCTGAAGAACCCTAATCTGAAAAACCACCGGATTTTCCGCCACAACCCAATTGAACCCGGTAGATGTTACGAGTTTGCTAAATTCCGTACCTATTAGTAATTGAGTGTGTATAGTAATTAGTTTACAGTCATGATTTGGAACTGATCAGATATACATAGCTCCCCCAAAAGAACACAGGTACAGAAAGTAAAAGGCAGAGGAGGAAAAGAACCTTTAAACGCAAAGCTTTTTGGGCTACATGTCATAGCTGGTTGCTGCTGTTACCTCTTCAATTTTTGTTTTTAAAATTTTTTCATGCTTGGTTTCAAATATTTTGTTTGCTGTGTTTGAAATTTTGAATAGGCTGAGTGCAATGTGTGTGATTTGATGCGTATCTGTGTTAATTGCATGTTGGCCATCAACAACAACAAAGTTTTGTAAAGGTGATGATGTGAATATATATGGGAAAAGATTTTGTGCCTAATCTTAATTTGCACATGTCATATCAATTTGCCACATCATATTAATTTCATTATTATTATTAGAAGACTTTCTTATCCAACCCAAATCTAATGGCCCAAATCAATTATGCTCTTATTACTACTTAATTAGCCCAAAATCAGCCTTCATCTTTTCCCATTACTCCTTTTGTTTTGGCCATTTCCCATTACTCCTTTAAAATACAGCAACAACGTACTCTTTCTCAACAACAAATCTCTCTCTCTCTCTCTCTCTCTCTCTCTCTCATCCTTCTGAGTTTCATCCAATACCTTAATATGAAATGTCTCTGCCAATTACAGTAATATATTGTATGAAATTGATGTTGTACGTGTGATTTGATTATCAGCTTTGGCTATCTTCTTACCTTGATGAACAAAATAGTGAATGAGTAGAAAATATTTCTTCCAAAATAATAGATTTAATTGAAATACATGTTAGGGTCCTAAAAAGTAGATTTGGGAAAAAATGATACGTCATTTAAAATGGGTTTGTGAACAAGATACGTCATTGTATGTCACTATTTTATAATTACTTTTAGCTATGCTAATAGAAATTTAACAAAGAGGACTGCAATGAGCGAAGATATTTATAATTTATTTGCTAAGTAAAATATATTAATAAAATTACATATATATAGGAATCCAAGTAAGGAATCAAATATTTTGCTTTATGTTTTTTTAGGGTTTAACCTTTTACTTAAGTTTCAAGCAAACACAATATATATATACACACACATTCTGATTATGTAGAAACAATTTCTTTGTTGGTAGTGACTAATTTTGGCTATCACACTCTCGGCTCTCCACTCCACCATGACTTCAACTATCATGTCGAAGCGCAGCAGCAGAAAAACCCACAGCCGCAGCAACTCCATCCCACAAATATCTCACGATTCGTGTCACGATCCGCTCACCAACCTTGCGGAGTTAGCCGCCGTCAAGTCCCGAGGCGCCGCAGAATCCTATTTCATGCTTGGAAATTTGACCATGGCAATCATGCAGGCCATGGCAGCCAAACAATTCGACCCGGATGTGCTCGGCGTTGACAACTTCATCACCGCCTACAAAATCCACCAAGCCGTGTCCGACAAGAAAACCTGGTACCAAGTCCTCGGCATCCCCAAAACCAAGGCCGCTGCCGCCGCCGTGGACTTTGAAACCATCAGGAAACAATACAAGAGATTGGCGCTGGCTTTGCACCCCGACAAGAACACTTCTGTCGCTGCTGATGGTGCTTTCAAGCTTGTCAAAGCCGCTTGGGACGTTCTCTCCGACACTGCAAAAAGGGAGGCTTACGACAAGTCGTTGAGGACTCAGACTCGGACTCGCAGAGCTGCTTCTTCTTCTTCCTCTGCTACAAACAGTAGTGCTACTCGCAAGAGAGCTGCAAGAGATGATGACCAAAGCTGTTACAAGAGAAGCTTTATGATAACAAGGACATCAAATCCAGGCCAAGGGACAAGTATTAAGATAGTATCACTACGTTGTCCTTGTGGTGCTTAATTTTTGTGTTACATGTACGTTTTGTGAGTTTTGGGGTGCTTAATTCTAGTGCTGTATTAATTGTACCTACTTTTTTAAGCAATAAAAACTAATGCTTATGTTGTTGTTCTTTTCATTGGTTCCGTCTTTCATAGAAGCCCAGATCTTGGATTTCATTCTCAAACAACGTATTTTTGCACGACTTACATACATATTTGCGCAGCAGCAGTAGTAGATATTGTAGATAATTCTTGAATTACTTCGGAAAGAAAATTAATTCTGCTATGTATAGTTACTAGATTGCTAATTAAATACCATCTGTGACTAATTAGTAATTTTGTCATTGTTTTAAAGAGAGTGTGTATAGTGATTACTACACAGTCATGATTAGGAGTTGATCTGAGATAGATAGATAGCTCCCTCAAAGAACACAGATACAGAAAGTAAAGAGCAGAGGAGGAAAAGAACCAGAAAGGCAAAGCTTTTTGGGCTACATGTCATGTCAAAGCTAGTTGCTCATGTTACCTCTTCAATTTTGTTTTTTGAAATTTTTCATTCTTGGGTTCAAAATTTTTTTTGCTGTGTTTGAAAAGGTTGAGAGCAATGTGGACTAAAAGGGATGATGGGGTGGCTCTGTTTGTGTGATTTGATTCTTATCTGTGTTGCATGTTGGCCATTAACAACAGCAAAGTTTTGTAGACGTGAATGTTTGGGACAATGCTCCTTTTTCCCTTTCATTGTTTTTCTATGTTGATCCTGTTTTGAATGAAGAGACTTTTGGATACAATGTGGTCTGTGGCTACATTTTTCCAAGCCAGGGTTCCCTATGTTGTATAATGGGACAATGGTTCCTTCTCTGTTTAATGGTACATGGTGTTGGCCCATTAGCCAAACATCCATAGCATGTAAAAGTATACAAATCACGCAGCTTAAGCTTTCACTTGAAGCTAAATTTTGCACTTTCACTAATGTTGCACTTTTGCATATTATTTCAGGCAATAAAACTTGAATTAGATACAGCAAAAGTCAAAAGAAAAGGAAAAAAAACGTTTGGCTTGGCTGTGCCAGGGAGTTGAGGGGTGTTGAAGGTTTTTCTATGTTGATCCTATTTTGAAGAGATTTTTGGATACGCTGTGGCTACAATGTTCCAGGCCAGGTTCCTTTTCTAAAATAGTACATGGTGTTGGCCCATTAACCGAACATCCATAGAGGCATGTACAAGTAGAGTGGGGCTAGTGCCCAAAAAAAAAAGTAGAGTGAGGCTATTCTGACTACTCTTATGTGCTGAGTTGACTACCCTAAAGAGAAAAGAAAGAAAGAGGAGACAGTGGCAGACTGTGGAGGAGGGCTGGGGCTGGGTTGGGAGGGGCAACGCTGGGGATGGGTGGCTGGGTTGTTAATGGTAGGGATGGGTTTTTTTTTCCTTTAATGCAAGGATAAAATAGAAAAAAAAAAAAAAAAAAAGATAGAGTAGTCAACTCAGTAGTTTAGGGTGGTCGGAATAACCCTCAGTCCCACCATACAAGTATTCAAGTCTTAAGGGTGTAGCAGTTTAAGCCCCTTTCACTTTGAAGCTAAATTTTGCACTTTCACGTAATGTTGAACTCTTGCATATGTTTCAGGAAATAAAACTTGCATTAAGTACAGCAAACAATCAAAAGAAAAAGGAAAAATGATTAACCCTTGTGTTGTCCTTGTAAGACATTATGCTGAAAACCAAGATTTGGGCAGATTGTATGGCATATCCTATTATTTGTTGCATCATTGATGCTGACAATAGATAAAATCACTAAGTAACACCTTTCACCCTATGTGTTGCACCAGATCAGAGATAGGGATTAGACAATATAGTATTGGCTACGCTAATCTCTGAGTCTCAAAGACTCACTCTCTCTCTAGTCTTGTCGTTTGTGGAGGGGTAGGTACTGAGCCATAAGCATAAGGCAAAAAAGGCTTATTGGCTATTTGGCTTGAGCAACAAAATTTAGGCAAAAAAGCAAAAAAGAATTCTACGAAACTAGTCAACTACATTCACTAAATAAGATTAGTAAGTTTTTACAATCTCTTAAAGAGGCCAATCTCTTTTTTCTGCGCCTCTGCTGGCTTTAGTGTTAGAAGGTGAAGAATGACTGTTAAGCTTGAACGAAGGCTGACAATACTTGTAGCGAGTATGAGTTTCAGTATTATATTTATGTGGTTTAATTATCAACAAGAACAAGAGCAATTAAGAGAAAAAGGGATGAGCACTCAAGGAAAGACCTGCATGATGATCAAACAAAACAATCAATCTGTTAACACGAATTAAATCCTTGTCAAAGTCTAGCTAGTTAGAAGTTAGAACAGGTATAACACGTATTGCAAATACATGTTCACAAAAATTGACATCTTTTCGGAAGTGGAGAGTACATCTTTTAGGCTTTTAGCCTTAAAATTTGCTAGCCTTTCAGACTTTTATAGTATGAAAGAATGATCTTTGAAATGATACTCCCGCATCATAATCGATGTATTGATATGATAAAACCTCCATCCATAGGCAAGTCCAGTCAAAAAGTACCTATTCAGTTTTCGTTGGACTCAGTCTCATCACACAGGAATAAATTTCAAAGCTGCTGAAACTGGCATGCCAAGGAATCCAAGTGAAACACTAACAAACCATTGCTGCAAACTGAGAGGAGATGTGCTTGCAAATGTGCCCAGGAACTCAATGATTAAGATTTGAAAGAAGACGGTGCAAGAGAGGACAGTCACAAACACATAGTTCTTCAATATGCCTTTAAAGACGTTTATCTTCTCCATTTCCCTAGAGCTGATCTCGTTGAAAACCTGAAAGAAACCAGTATTCCAATGTAAGTTATTATATAGTAACAGAGCAAAAACTAAATAGTCCAAGAAAAACAATCAATCATATCCTTTGCCTCTGTTACTTTTTCTCCATATTTGCAAGATATTTACTATCATATCTACTGGATTTGAATTCTACTGTTTCCAATACTCGGAGACATTAATAAGCACAGTATCATTGAGTTCCTGGCTGATTCATAATTACCTGACAGAAGACAAATGAGTTGAAAATGAGGGTGTTCAATATCAAATCAGAATCTGGACCAACAAGCTGAAAAGCTTCCTTTCCTCTAGTCTGTAGATACCATATTATCACAAACTGATACAGAGACTGCCCTAGGATATTCCTCCACATCACATTACTGATGAAGTTTCCTTTCCTACCAACTGGCATTCTATTCATCAAATCATCGTTAGGAGGCTCTGTGGCTAATGCAAGGGCTCCTAGAGTGTCCATGATCATGTTGACCCAGAGAAGCTGAACAGCGGTAAGGGGAGCATTTCCTAGGAGCATTATAAAGCCCAAAACAAAAGTTAGACATTAAAGGATTGTCATGAGAAAGAAAAAGTAACATAAATAAGAAAGAAAAATATTGCAATCTTCTTACCGGTTAAACAGGCTGAAGTAAAGTTGACAACAAGGGCAACCACATTAACAGTTAACTGGAACTGAACAAATTTCTGTATGTTTAAGTAAACAGAACGCCCCCATTTGGCCACAGTCACAATTGTAGAGAAGTTATCATCCAGAATTATCACATCAGCACTCTCTTTTGCGACCTGATATATCATATATATAGAACATGCTAAATTTAGTAATAAGATCATGTTGCTCTGATTTGCAAGGACTATGGTTTCCAATCAAATCCTACATGAACTGAATATCATAAATAGGTTAACTGGAAGGAGAATATAAAAATTATTAAATTTTTTTGAGTATCGAAGAAATTAAATAAGTCCGCTGTATTTTACCATATTATATCTAGAAAAAAGAAAATGATCGTTAAAAATGTGCAACTTCACAACATGAGAGAGAGAGAGAGAGTCTTTTCTTAGACACAAGAAGGAACAGCATCTCTGTAAATACCTCGGTTCCAGCAATGCCCATTGCAAGTCCAATATCAGCTTCATGAAGAGCTGGAGCATCGTTTGTACCATCACCAGTCACAGCAACAACTTCTTGAAAAGTGGTGCGCAAGTGTTTTACAAGGGTATGCTTATCCATTGGTGAAGATCGAGCCATTACCTGCACATAAAATAATATCAAACTGTGGTCAGCAGAAAAGTCACTTCTCATCAAAGGGAACTGCAAAATTAGAATAGTAAAGCAAATGCACCTGAATTTTTGGAATAATTGTTTGTAATTCCTCTTCACTCTTTTCACGAAATACTGGGCCTTCAATTGCTAAACCCCCATCAGTCAAAATTCCACATTCTCTTGCAATTGCTTTTGCAGTGTTTATGTTGTCTCCAGTAACCATCCTGACTGTAATACCAGCAGACCTACAAATCTCAACAGACTCCCTGACACCAGGACGAACTGGATCCTTGATTCCCACAATTCCTATACATGTATATCCACTGGGGGGAATAGGACTTTCAGCAGAGAACTCCATTCCGATGTCCATGTACGCGAGGCATAGAGTTCTAAGGGCTTCATTAGCAAATCTTTCTATGATACCATTCAAAAGATCGATGGATGCTTTATCAAGGGGAACAACCTCACCATTTGGACCCAGGAATTTGTCACATGCAGCCAAAACTATCTCAGAAGCACCTTTACAGTGCACCCGGAATCCACCTTCAGGAAGCTGTAGAACAACACCCATTCGCTTCTTCTCAGAATTGAAGGGTTCAACTTTCACAACTTTTGCTGCTTGTCGTGCTGCCTCAAAATCTCCACCAAGCAACATCCCAAATTCCAAAATAGCAGCCTCAGTGGGTGAACCCAGTATTTCAATCTTGTTATCTTTGTTTTTAACAACTTCTCCTCCAGTGTTCTTGAATATAGATTGAAGTAGAATTGTCAAAGCATAATTATGAATTTCAGAGCTCAAGTTAGAAGCTTCCTTAGAGCTTCCCACATCTTTGATTTTCCCACCAACGCAAGCTTTCACAACAGTCATGTGGTTAGTAGTCAGTGTCCCAGTCTTGTCACTACAGATAGTTGTAGCAGATCCCATTGTCTCACAAGCAGCCAAATGCCGGACAAGTGCCTTATCGTTCATCATCTTCTTCATGGCAAAAGCAAGGCTCAATGTCACAGCCAAAGGCAAACCTTCAGGCACGGCAACAACAACAATTGTAACAGCTATAGCAAAAAATTCCAAGATTTCCAATGCATCATCGCCAGACCATATCAAGTGGGATCCTTCTTGAAGCTTGCGGCTGAACAATCCTTGAACCAGTACAGCAAATGTCACAACAGCGAAAAACAGGCCTATCTTTCCAATGATGGTTGCCACGCCATTTAGTTTGACCTGCAAGGGGGTTTCATCATCACCTCCTTCACTAAGAGTAGCCATCAGTTTACCCCACTGGGTTCTCATTCCAACAGTAGTCACCAGCATCTTGCATGATCCATCTTGAACTTTAGTTCCAGAGAGGAGAAAAGGATTCACACCATTGACGTTAACTGGTTCACTCTCTCCAGTTAAACTGGATTCATTTATCAGCACAGAAAACCCAGAAACAAAAAGTCCATCAGCTGGGACCAGATCTCCAATATTGAGATTAACAATGTCACCAGGAAGTAGTTCATATATTGAGAGCTTCTGCCTAAATCCATTTCTAGTAACCTGAATTGTAATTTTTTTCTTCTCCCTCTCCAAGTCCTTGAACTGCAGGGACTGTCTATAATCGCTAGTGGCAGTGACAAACACAACAAGCAAAATGCTAGCAACAATTCCGAGTCCATCATGGGCACCCTTTGGCCATCCTTCTGTCATTATCCCAACAAGCAGAGAGACAAAGGCACAAACTGCAAGTATCATGAGGGTAGTGTCTTGAAGGGCTTCCCACACATAAAGAAAAAATCCACGGGATGGGCTTTCAGTGAATTTATTAACTCCATAAATTTCTTTTCTTTGATTCAACAATTTCTCAGAAGTAGAAATGCCATTGATAGTTGATGTTCCAAGCTTTTGTGCAATATCCTCAACACCACCGTGAAGTTTCAGCTTCTTCAACTCGCGGCCTTCAACAATGGATGCCAACTCCTCAGCACAAATTTCAAATCCTGCAGCTTTGACTTCCTCAGGCACAGTATATTCACTGGATGAACTTAGGCCTGCAGACGATGATTGGTTGAATCAAATTTGAAAAAACAAATATTTAGATAAATAAAAGAGAATTTATGTTTTTTGTTTAAAAAATAGAACCAACTTTATTACTGAGTATGTTAAGGTTCTTACCATGGATAAACTGAAGTGCAGCTTGTGAAACCAAAACTGCAACTCTAAACTTCTCCTATTATTTCAACCGAAGAAGAAAGAAGGAAAAGATAAGTAAATACAAGTCCATAGTCAGAAATATAGTTTTTAATGACAGTAAGAAACATAATGTCTACATATGGTAGGATAAAGTTTATCTGTCCATTTTACTCTTTTATGAGAGAGCTTGCTTTCTTAGTTCATGATACAGCAACTACGGTTCTATGAACACCCATTCAACTACTGGATCTATGAAACGAATGGCTTATTCAGCATCTACTACATTTTCGTTCGCTTAGCTAAACTAACATCTCATAACGAAACCTTTTCAAATTTGGAGAGATGATCTTCGCTACATTTAAAGTACTATGTGCTCAAGATCTACTTTCCATACATTTAAAGACTTTGATTTTGTTAAGCATGTAAACAACTAAACGCAAATCTACAAGTACGCAGAGAATGAAAGTTAACTTAAATCAATCAGAAATTTGGACCAACTCTTCCTTCTGAAGAATAAAGATAATTTTTATCTATTCTAACATTCGTTTACAAGTAACCTTTTAACGGCAAACACGAAATTTTCTCAGGAACCAATCGGAAAAAAAAAATAAACCAAAAATAGAAAGCCATTAAAACCTGATTGGAGCGTCGAATAGCCTCAGCCTCGAAACGCTTGGAGAGATTCGCAGTGAAGCGGAACCTCCGTTTCCGATTCTTAACAAGCCAACAAGCCTGCCTCCATCTCTGAAGCGCTTCAGACGACGAGTTCTTGGGCTCCAAATCAAAGTCCTCGTTCAAAATAAAGCTCTCCATCTCCCCCAAACCAACAACCTCTCACGCTCTTCTACACTAAATACTTACACACAGAACCCTTCGCCTTTACTCATTCAAGCACCACAACCACGACCACCACCAAAAAAATTCAAAGGCTGCAGACGGCAGACCGAACCAAGTCTTGGAAAACTTTACTTACAGTGCCTGGGATCGAATTCCAGGACTTTGAATCCGGTCCCTGATTTGCTCAAATATTCCGCCGTACACTACCTAAGAACGGCTTTTTGACAAAGTAGCCACTAAATTAGAATAGGACCGGAAGTGACTTGAAAATCAGACCTGGTCTTCCAATCTCTCGCTCATTTACACTTGCTGGTTCTTTTGGTTATGGCTAAAAGCTGAAGAGACAGAGAGACTGTGCGTTGACTGTTTAGCTCTCATCAACGATCACATTTTCGAGAAGGTTTCGACGTTTCAAACTTCAAGTTTCAACTACCATTTCAGATTTTACTTCGGAGTGGTTGAAGGGAGAGAGAAAGATAGAGTGACGGAGTGGGTACAAATGTCATTTTTCATTTTTTGGTAGAGTAGGTGTAAATATCTTTGCCGCGTGAGATATAGGTTTATACCGCGTGCCGCGTGGTAATTGTGGAATTTCAGGAATTTCAATTTATTTAATGCTTTGTGATTGGCAGAATGGCAGGTAAACTTTGATTCCTGTTTTCCCATGTGGGGAAGTTTGATTGGAAGTTGCCGGCCAATTGGATACTGCCAGAGTGTACAGTATTAATTGGACGTCGGCCCCATTACTATGGATCTGGACGGCCTTGACCATGATGGATACCACATGGGAGTATGGAACGAACTGGCGTTTTATTTATGCAACTTTTCAATTTTCTATTGAACAAAGTCACCTCACCTTTTCAAAATTTTAATTTCAATAATGTTGACGTATAATTAGAATTATTTATTTTTTAAATAATATATTAAAGATCTTCTTTGAAAAAAAAATTAAATTAATCAAAAATAATTTAATTATATAACTGTTATCAATTAAATAAAAAATAGATAATTTTCAATTAAAGAGTAATTTTTTTACCAAATTTTTGATTTTTTTTATTTAATCGACAACAGATATTAACCAAACGATTCTAATTGAATTAATTTTTTGTATAAAATATTTATAATAGATTATTTAAAAAATAAACAGTTTCAATTATGCACCGACATTGTCGAAATCAGAATTTGTGAGGGTGAGATAACCTTGAGGTACCCCAAGGGGTGACCCAAGTATTGTTCTTTTCTATTTATATAAGATCTAAAAAAATCAATTTTCTAATAAAATATACACATTTAGTCCCATTCTACATTTCTACTTAACAAAGAAAAGAAAATTGTTTATGAGAAATGTTAGTTATCTTTTCTTATGTGTCTTATTTGTTCTTCTATCTATTATGCAATGTAGTCTTATAGTTTGTTTTATAGATAAGTTTTTAAATATTATCTTTGCAAAAAAATAATCGAGTTAAAAATCGTTTAGTTATTTAATTGTTATTTAAATCGTTCATTTATTTTATGACAATTAAAATATTAAATAATATTAAATTTAATTAATTTTTAAATATATAGTATTTAAATCATAATTTAAAAAATGAACAGTTCTAATGGTAAAACCTACACTACAAAATAGATAATAGAAGAAATAAAAACACAAAGAGGGGTCACAATTACTCACAAAAGAGAAAGCTACTATAATTCATAAATGTTTATTGTTTCCATTCATGCTATTTTAGCACTTAAAAGGGCTTGTTTGACTAAATGATTCAAAGTACAGTCAAAAACACATTTTTCTAATGCTGAAGCAGCTGAACATCATTTTAAATGTTCCCTCCTGTAAATTCAAACTTTGTTAGTTGGAAAACTGTTTACTGGCACGTTTTTATCAAATTTCAAGTTTTTCAAATCATAAGTTTGTTTTGGTAAAACTGTAAAAGGCAACGTTTTGCACAATTTTACTTTTTAAAAAATTTCGCTCAGCATGCCCATACCATCCCCACTAAATATTGTAGGGTCCAAATGTAAAAATATTGGTTAAGACTTAAGAGTAACATATAAATGTTACAAACTTTTTTTTTCTTTTTTACAAACATCTTTCATATTGTTGTAGTAGTATGCATGTAATTTCTCAAAAAAAGGAGAACATTTTTCCATGAAGAGACACAGTGATTATGTAGCCGGCTTTACGATGAAAGCGGAAGCCAAATTGGACAACATAAAATAAGATGGATGATATTTTCTATAATATATTTTGCACCCCTCAAATTATATACGTCCATTTTCACATATACTATTACATATACTTGAAATTTGGATGAAAGTGGACAACATATAACTATATAAGTATATGTCGCTTTTCACATATATTCTTTATTTTTATAATATAATAAGATAGTTATGTGATTGATTGAGTGGTCCTTCATGCTTTGTTGGTTGTGTGCAAGCATGTGCCCTGCAAATTGAGAGAGGATTCCTTACCCGGCATGATGGCACCATACTAGTATCAGACTTTGGATCTTAGCCCTTGAATGAATCTAATGGTTTCATATTTATTCTCATCCAAAAAAAATAATATATTTTTTTTTTGGTAACCCACCACCCACCCACCCACCCTCTCTTTCTCTGCTCTGTTTTTCCTACTCCTTCTCTTTCCCCTTTGTCGCCCAGCCCCAACTCGGCCCACCCGCACCCGAGCCTCACCAGGACCCTTCTCCGGCCGGCAACGATCCCCCTCCCGGCGCCGGCGACCGCCCTCCATTTCTCTTTACCCGTGACCCCCCTCCAAGTCTCCAAAACTTCAACCTTATCGGGATTTCGTTTTGGTGAGCGACGGTTTCGGGATCTTACGTCAACATATCAATGCATTCCACATATCAAATCAATCCATTTGTCAAATACAAATATATACACATTTGATTCCTTTCCAAATTCATCAAAAATTCTTTTACATCCTTATCCAATATCCAATCTTTAATTTGATACAAAAACTAATTCCCATTCCAACCTCAAAGAGCTCTGATATATAAGCAAGGCAGTGAAAGTTTCACTGTGGAAGAGCAAGACCAATCTTCTTCAACTTCATTTTGGATTGGTGGTGTTGCTGAAAGCAGCATAGTAGAATCAGTAAGAGTTGGGTTTTGCTTGTTCCAGTGGCAGATTACTCTCTCCCCCAGGATTCTTATTTTCTTGGATTTGACTGTTCTACTCAATAAGTTACAAATCCCTCACTCTTTTACACTGGTTTGCCTTTGATTCTCCTCAGAAAATCAGAAATACCCATATCACCAATTCACAATTTTGATTGGTTAATGGTTGTGAGGTTGTGGGTAATCATTGTTTTACTGCATTTGAAGAAGGGGGGTCACGGGTACAGAGAAATGGAGAGGGGTCGCCGGCGCCGGGAGGGGGATCATTGCCGGCCGGAGTGGGGTGCGGGTGGGCCGAGTTGGGGCTGGGCGACAAAGAGGAAAGAGAAGGAGAGGGGAAAAGAGAGCAGAGAAAGAGAGGGTGGGTGGTGGGTTACCAAAATAAAATAAAATAAAATAAAAATTTTTTTTATGAGAATAAATATGAAACCATTAGATTCATTCAAGGCTAAGATCCAAAGTCTGGTACCATCATGCCGGGTAAGGAATCCGCTCTCCTGCAAATTTCACAGTTCTCCTCCCTTGGAGTTGAGAATGATGATGGATAATCCTTCCATTTATAAAAAAAGTAAGATGGATCATAAGCCCAATGGCCCAAAAGAAATTTATAGTTTTCTTATTACATTCTAAATCAATGACCCTTAGGCCCAAAAGAAACAATGGATGGACTCAAATTTCCTTCTTCTTTTTTGTATGAGTTCAATTATTTTTATTTGACCAAAGAAAAAAAACACATGCGTATTTCAGAATTCAAACTTTGATAGGCATAATTGCATAAACATAAAATTAAGATGAGATTGTCACTTAAGAGATAGAACAGTAAGTGAAACACTAAGCAGACGACAAAATGGAAACCCCACAATCTTACGTGTGTGGACATAACATATGTATCTACCAATGCACGCGTGCAGGACATGCACAATCTAATCACATTCAAATTTTATAGCATTTCACATTAGAAAATATTAAGATTGTTGTCTTTTTATCCGTTTGTGTCTCTTCTCTACTTTATGATCATTCACTAAAGTTCTCTAGCCATGTAAATGACTCGGGAGATTTTATGTGCTTAATTAGGAGATGCCAAAATTACATATATACCCTGTTCAATAGGAGAAGACTATGTCAGGATACTGGCAACCCACCATAATAGAACTAAGATATGAAAGTTCCTCATTCAATCATGCCAAGTACAGATGTGAGTATGTGACCATGTACAGGTGACATACAATTGTATTTAATAGTTGAAAACTTAGATATTGATAGTAAAAAATTGAACCTGTCAACTTTTAATAGTCGAAAAATAGTCGTATATTATTTAATAATGATATATTAAATTTTTTCTCAATAACTAACAATAGACTACAACACAATACTTGAAATCATTTTGAGAGTTTACATATACATGAAATCATTTGCAAACATCATGTATTGATAATTTTTTGAAAATTTGGATTTGAGACTATAATATTTAGGGAGTGCCAATAATTTGAGACTATAATTTTAAAAAATAATTAGGTTTGGGTCATTTAGAAAAATAGTTTTTAAATGACGACTGGAGGTGTTTTAAAATTTATAAGAAAATCATTGTAATTCGTAATAAAGTCCTTTAATTTATATTTTTTTAATTCATAATAAAGTCTTTTTAATTTATAAAAAAATTATTTTAATTCATAATAAAGTTTTTCCCCGATTTGAAGGGTATTTCTCTTAATTTGAAGGGTATTTTCCCTCTTAAGGTGTAGAGGATGCATGTTAGATTTTAACTTTAAAATTTTAAGCGTCAAAGAAGAAAAAAAAAATTTATTAAAAATCTTAAATCACTACTCTAAGAAATACTCATAAAATATATTAGACTTTAAGTCTCCCTAATTTTAATAGTTAATTATTATCCTTAACATGTTAATTGGGAATTATGTACCATTGGTTATGGATGCCCCACAGGGCAACAACTACCATTAATTTGACATCCATGAGGAGTACCAAAAACAAATAATTTTCTGTTAGTTTCCACTTCTTTTAATACATTAAAGTCAAAAATGTACTATCATGTTATTTGTAATCTTCTTTAACAACTCGTTAAACACATCTTGTCCTATATATAGTAAATTGCCTAATAAGGACGAGAGTAATACACTACATTCCAAACATGAGGGAAACTTGTGTGTATCACAAAAAAACACTGAAATGTGCCGTATATACATGAGAAGAGAATTATGCAAACCGATAAATTCAGCCATTCAGGACCTTGAATATCTTGTTTATCGAAAAGAAATGATATTTAGAGTGAAATCAGATTTGAATCATTTGATAAATATAATATTTGTAAATAATATAGCAAATGCAGTAAATATAGCATTGCCATTTCTTTAAAAAAAAAATATGTAGTCTTAAATTAATTATAAGAGGAGGAAATTGGTTCGAATGTGCACCTTATCCAAGTACATCGAATCTAAGTGAAGGCGAAAAAAGCAACACAAAGTGACCTCATAGCTCATAGCTCATAGCTAGCGTGGAAAAGCATTGGAGTGGGAGGCAAAAGAGTGTACACGCGTGCTTTGAGAAAATAAATCTGACTGTCTGAGTGCATGAGATTTCTTTATCTCTTAATTAATACATGTTGGGGTGTGATGGAAAAGTGGAAGACGTGGCATGCGAATGGACTTGGAAGCAAGCTCAAAAGTTAAAAGTACAACTAATGGAATTATGTCGAAAATCGCTTCAACTAATTCTCTTATCTAATTAATGATACGAGGATTATTCAAGTTTATGTCTTTTTTATCTTGATTTTATGTTTACGTTTAAAATAACGTAGTTTTAAAATTTAAAAGTTAATATTTTGAATTAAAAATCTACTATTGATAATTTATGTTTAAAAGATAATTATATAAAAATTTAAAATGACATAATTTTAAATATAAACACAAAATTAATACCGAAAACATTAGTACATGAGTTGAACGACCCTGTTTTCTTTTTTCAGTTCAACAATAATTAGTAGTACACTTTTTTTTTGCCCTTTCTGAAATATAATGATGGACTTGGACCCTTAACTTAAAAAGAATATTAAGGATGTTGTTTGTACCATACAATATTTATCCGTTGGTTCATGCAACATGAAAAGCCACTTAGGAGATAGTGGAGAAGGAAAACAATTCAAGTGCTACATTATTCCACTCTAAATATATGAGTGGATATGGCTTTGACATAATCGGTCACTGAATGCCGAATCCAGACCTGCCCCGTAGCTTTTACCATGAGAAATTCATCATTTTCTTAAAGTTAAAGTCGTTTTCATAGAATCATAGCTAAAACAACCAATTAAATTGATATGAGTTTTAAGTTAAATTGTGAATCAAATTACACATTCTGAATTTGTATATTTAAGCCCAAACAGTAAAATGGCTATTACATTTAGCCTAAAGATTTTTTTTTTATTTAGGCCCATTTTTTAATTTTGTATGTCTATTTTACTGCTTAAGGTAAATAATGAAAATCAACTAAGAATCAATAAATTTATGCATTTATTACTTTTAATTTTGAATTTTAAAAATTTTTATTCCCTAATATTAATTTATGACGCACTTACATTTAATTCAAATACACAACTATCATGAGCATGTTAAACAAATATATACGTATAATTTATCTACTATATAGATAAAATTAAAGAAATGAACAAGTAAGCCTCCAAAATTTAAGAGAATAAAAAAATAATAAAATCAACACAAAAACGAACCTATTCCTAAGGTATATAATCACAATATTTTTTCATAGTCGTTCAATGTAACAGTATATCAGAAAATTAACATAACTATATTAATTTCAATACCTAATCTATAGGTAACAAAGCCTTTACTTGTGTAACATTCTCGTACACAAACTCACTCAATCTCATTGTTCTTTCCCAACGTCCCCATAAGGTATACAAATCGACAAAAAATTCATAACAACATTTCATCAAGAATCTAAACAACATCACCTAACACACTCCAAATAGTCATCTAAACTCTATAATCAACTCCACTAAAAATTCAAACTCCTCATGAAGTGTATAAACCAAAGGTATCCCCATCCAAAATAAGTATATATATAAACTCAAAAGCACAAAGTATATATCATCACTTCTAACTCAGGTAAAAAATAATAGAAGAATAAAAAACTTCTATATCAAGTCAAATAAATAAGAAGAATATAAATTTGGCTCATGTAAAGAAAAAGATGAAAGAAGGAGAAGATACTTTTTTGCTCAGGTTATAATTTAAAAAGGTTAAAACAAGATGGGGACGTAAAGAAGGAGAAAATTATACATCTAAATCATGACAAAAAAATAAAAAGAAGATGAAAGATGAAACAAGAGTAAAGAATACGAAGATGATTAAAGAAGAACGATGACAATTTTATTTTTCTTATTATCAGAAGTTTCAAGAAAAATATACAAACACGTTATGCATATATATATATATTTGAAAAATTATAACACACTGTCATTATGTAAGAACATTCAAAATTCAAACTTACAACTTTTTTTTTTTAGAATAAAGCATATTATTGCATTAAAACAGCCAAAAAGGCAGAGAGAATACAAAATATGAGCCCAAAGGCTTACAATAAAACAAAAACCCACAAAAATGGAGCAGAAAAGCCCATAGAAAATCTAAAATCTCATAACATCGGCATTGAGCAGATACTATAGCTACCAAACGGAGCCAGAGAGGCACCGTAGGAATTAGCGAACTAGTCACGTTTGGGTTCACGATTCTACCAACATCTCTAAGTCAAGGCTGACAATAGCGCAAAGTGGCAGATCGAGCAGTAGTAACCGGTAAAAAAAATTTAATTGTCAAAATCATAATTGTTAATTGACAATTGCTTAAAATATGGTATTCATTAATTCAACATTAAAATGCATATATATATTTTTAAATGATGACACACTGCCATTATGTAAGAACATATTCAAAATTCAAAATTACAACTTGAAATGGAAAAAATTTAATTGTCAAAATCATAATTGTTAATTAACAATTGTTTAAAATATGGTATTCATTAATTCAACATTAAAAGTTACTATTTGAAAACATATAGAAACAATATGGGGTTGTTGAGTAATAGAGTGACACATCAAAACCTATAGAAGGAAAGTAATCCAACGTGACATTAATCAAAATGAGTTTAAATTGAAAGTGAAAAACCCTTGGGTTTTAGTCATTTATAGCTTTTGGGTTTATTTCTAATTATTTCTATAAAAAATAGTATCAAATTCGGATTCACCATAGTTTAATTTGCTCATTCCCATGCATGTTCAAATACCATAAATTAGATACAAAGAACACATGCATTTATGTGTGTGCATGAAACACACAGCCCATAATGCCATATGCACGCGTGTCCCATATGAGTAGCTAGACCAGTCAAGAATACGAGATCGAAAGATGCTAAATACCAAACCAAACAAAGTATATAGAAAAGAAAGACCCAAAAAGCAAAGTAGATAAGATAAGCTTATGCCTTATTTATATATATATATATGTAGACTTCTTATGATGAGGTATATTCTATTGGAGCCCATACGAGTCGTTTTGTGTCAATCTGAACCATTCAATTTTTACATCTCCATAGATAGATCATCCTTGCAAAAAATTAGTCAAATCGGAAATCATTTGACTATCTAACTTTGATTAAATAAATAGACGAACCAAATATTTTCGATGAAACCGTCCATTTGTTTTATCAAAGTTAGATAGACAAATGATTTCTGATTTTGCTAATTTTTTACAAGAATGATCTATCAATGAAGATGATCCTTGCGAATGGTTCGAATCGACACAAAACCACTCGTGTGGGCCCCAACAAGGTCATACCTCAACAAAAAGAGATTTAAGCCATGAATTACTACATATATGCATACCATTCTTGACTCGGAGCTCTTCCCCTAGCTATATAACATGTGTCATTGTTAGGTATGACTGTATGAGATGGGGATTGGGGACCCAACTTTTATAATCCACCTGGAAAGCTTTATAGGTCGTGTCCTCACACGCCCTTATCCGATTAATGTTAAGCCTACTTTCTAATTAAGTAGGCTATAGCTAACTAGCTAATTTTTTTAGCTTTGCATATTCCAGAAATCATGACTTTGGATGAAGTCATTGGCTTAGTTTGTTTAGATTGTAACGGATGTTAGGTATGTCTTTGTTATTACTCACGTCTTACATTAATCTCTATTAAAAAAAGGTTCATTCATATTTAATGCGCCGTATATTACATACAAGAGTTTAACTTTGATTAAAATTAGTGGTTAAGAAAAATATTGTACAACTGTAAGAGAAAGATGTGTTAGTACGTTTGGCTTATTGGGATGAAGAGTCTTTGTCAAAGAATGTGAAATTTTGAAAAGAGACGTCGAAAAATGTAGGAGGATTTAATGGAGAATGTCAATTTTATAGCCAATTATGATCGAGCTGGATGCGGCAACGAGAAGAAGAGGGACCATATTGATAATATTCAGTATATTTCTTTATTTTTTGGGGGATTGATCGAAGGCTACGGCTACCCCACCATCCATTGAATCAGATTCCTCTGTACTTCTGTAGCCAACCCTACCCTACACTCATCTTCTAGTACATGGAGATATATTCTACGTTAAACCCTAGTCCATTGGTCTTAAACTATAGGGTGCGTTGGACTGATATCCACCGTTGATCCAAATGCTCAACGGCTGTGATCGACCTGAAGAGACAATCGTACCATTTCTGGGTAGCTTCTCTGACAGTAGTACTAGCATGTGCACATCGTCTTTTTATTCTGGTTCAGAATTGAGTTCCTGTGTTCCACACCGAGGTGTCGATCCTTATCATGCTACTGTACATTCTGTCAGCAATTGTACTAGAATAGCATATATAATCATCACGTACGTAGTGAACAAATCAGCGGTACAAGCAGCGCCGCGTGGCACAAGTAGCATTCTTATCCATGGATTGATTGAGCTTTTCAGGCTGTGCCAGTTTTTGATCTGCTAGAACAACTTTACTTCTTTTAATTTGAAGTTCTATATCCCTGTATATGAGCTTCATTGATTGTGAATGAGTTAATAAATTTCAAATATTATGAATGGTTTCTTTGAAAGGGTAAGTTTTGAGTAGAGTAGTGCAATAAATGCTATATACCATAAGGCAGCCTTTTAAAACAGACATTCCTCATAGTGATTGCAATTTCTGTATTAGTTGTGATTGAAGCATTTGCTTGCCTCTACACCTAAGGTTAGGTCTGTGTAGTGTGTACAATTCTTTTCTCATGTACAGCCTTTCCCTCAAAATCTACAACCCAATAAGCCAAGTTCTAACTGGATGTCTTTTTCTCCTTTTTGGTCTGAGTTCTAATGGGATGTTAAGCATGAACAGAAACCCCCAAATTGGAATCTCCATTACTAATTTTAGAATCCCAACAAGCCAACCATCCTACCCATTCAGGATGAATACCAGTGTAACTTTCAACAACACAAAAACAATTAATTTTAACAACCCATTTGCTTCCGTTATTATTTCAACCACCCCTCTTCGATCTCTCCTGCTTACCAATCCCAGAATTTAACACCTTGCTTATTTTATTTTCTTACATTGTTTTAATTTTTGAGTATTAATTATAAAAGAAAATTAAGAGGAGAAAAAAAGAGTTCAGCTAAGATGACATGGGGCCACAGCTTTTAAGGCCAAGACCGAAGGAGATCACACATGAAGGCCTATCTGGCTATCTCACACTCACACGATGATAAAAGCTAATTTGTCAAAAACGTGTAGCTCTGGACAAAACGCAAAGGAGTATTAAAACAAGGCTGTCACAATATCCATCACAATTCTCACTCACAGACTCACAGTCACAAGACTCACCAAAGCAAAATCCAAAGCAAATGCCAGTCTGCTTACTTCGCCATCAGATACTTGATAGTTCCGAAAGCAATATAAATACCACTCCACATATCAAAGTTTCCAGGCATCCAAACAAAACAAACAAACCCAAAAGCACCTGCTCACCACTCACCCACCTAATGCCCATTCATTTCCTCACGCCTCACCACCACATACAACTTTAGAAGCTCATACAACACAGTGGGCACTCAAAAAATTAACAAAAATTAAAAAAGGAAAAAGAAAATTAAAACGAAAATTAGAAAAAGATGGTGAACAACAACAGGCTGTTGGAAGGTCTGAACGTCCGAGTGGTCGGGACCGGCGAGAGGTTCCTGGTGCTGGCCCACGGGTTCGGCACCGACCAGTCGGCGTGGCAGCGCATTCTGCCGTACTTCACGCCCTACTACCGAGTCATCCTCTACGACCTGGTCTGCGCCGGCAGCGTCAACCCCGACTACTTCGACTTCCACCGCTACACCTCCCTCGACGCCTACGTCGACGACCTCCTCAACATTCTCGACGCCCTCCGCGTCACTCGCTGCGCCTACGTCGGCCACTCCGTCTCCGCCATGATCGGCATCCTCGCCTCCATTCGCCGCCCCGACCTCTTCTCCAAGCTCATCCTCATCGGCGCTTCCCCAAGGTAGTCCATATATTCTCTACTCAACTATTAGATTAGATTTTTAAAATAAAATAAAAAAGTTCAACGCGGCCCAAAAAGGGTTCATGCTAATTTGATCCAAACCCAATTACCCAATTGCCCAATTTCATGTTGTAGGTTCTTGAACGACCGAGATTACCATGGCGGGTTCGAGCAGGAGGAGATTGAGAGGGTGTTTTCGGCAATGGAGGCCAACTACGAGGCCTGGATCAACGGCTACGCGCCGTTGGCCGTCGGAGCCGATGTTCCGACGGTGGTCCGAGAGTTCAGTCGGACCCTGTTCAACATGCGACCCGACATCTCGCTGTTCGTCTCGCGCGCAGTGTTCAACAGCGACCTGAGGGGGGTTCTGGGCCTGGTCAGAGTACCCTGCTGCATAATCCAGACTGCAAAAGACGTTTCTGTCCCTGCTTCGGTGGCGAATTACCTTAAGGACCATTTGGGTGGCCGGAACACCGTGATGATGCTGGAGACGGAGGGTCACTTGCCTCATTTGAGCGCGCCGGGTCTGTTGGCCCGGAAGCTCCGCCATGCCCTCTCCTCATCGTAGTGGGCCCGAGTCCGAGTTCGGGTCGTGGTCCCCACTCGGGCCTTACCTGGGCCCCACTCGGCCCACTCTAGTCTTGTAGCTACTAAGCGGGGTCCAAAAGAGAAATTGACCCCTGTCCAATAACCTGTGGACGTTAGTCCTTTTGGGGTTCCATTTGGATTTGTATGATCTGTATAAGGATAAGAAATTAAGAATCTCCATGTGACTATCACGTGATGATAATATCCATTTTTGTCAACTGCCATCCTCCCTTTTCTTTTTGTTTTTTCTTCCATTTTTGTTTTTTAGCTTTTGGAATCTGCTTTAATTTGTAATGGTAGTTGCCTTTAAATTGCCCCAAAAATATGATTATTAATCATACGTATATTTACACTGATGACACTTTTTATTTATAGAAAATTAGGATTAAATATTAAATTCTAATAATTTTTTGGTATAAGTATAACATGAAAACCATATAATATTTCAACTGAACTATTAAATTTAAATGTAGTTTTTTAGATTAGCTAACAAATATGTTGGTTTTTTTTTATTTAAGTCTTTTTCATTTGACATTTTTGTCTTTTGACTCACATATAATGGATGTTAGTTAAAATTTATAGGGTTTTGAAAAAATTGCCTTTAAGGCTTTTATATTATCTTGAAAATTTGTTAATGTAGTTTCAACTTCACATTTAGTTTTAACTGTACAACACTCACAACTTCAAATTTAGTTGTGGCTGAACGACAGTCACATCTAAGTTGTGATTTTAGAGAAATTATACTATAATATAGTATAAATAGAGGTCAAAACAATACTTTTACTCAAAATAATACATAGTATAGTGGTGTGAGTTGTCTCTTTTAATTTATCAAGACAAGTTGTGACTGGATTAATAAATTTTTTAATACAATATAATATAATATAAATTAATGTAATGTTTGTGATGTAATATTATTTTTATTTTTTTATTGTAGTGACATATAATGTAATATTTGTAAATTCTAATACCTTTTACTTTATTATTTTATTTAACTTTTCAACTAGTACCTAATTTAAAATATTATTTAATTTTGATACATAAACTAAAAGGTTATTGAAATTTAGTAGTTAAAATCAATTGACCTTTTTATTTTTATGTAGTGTCCAATAAGTAATAAGCAAGATCTATAATATAAGTGGAACTTATAAAAAATACGTATGGGTGACCCCACTATTGATGGACCTCAGATCAATCTAGAGATTAGTTAATTTAGTCTATTTTGATATATATCTTTAAGCCTTTAATAGTATGCTTATACCACAGTTGGCCTACAATACATTAATTCTTTGAATTTGATTATATAATATATAAGAAAATTTTACACCATGAACTCATGTAGCAGTGTCATGTTAAGATGACATGCTATAATTTTGGAAAATTGTTGTCATATGAGTTTTTTAAAAATAAATAAATAAATAAAGGTTTTTTTGAAAATGAAATAAAAGTTATACAACTCCAAAATTTATGCAACTATGTTTTATGTGTGTTTTCATATATAAAATTTATTGAATGTAAGCAGTTTCTATGAATTTTTAATATGTAAGGTCTTGTGGGAGGGAAAACAATCTCATTCTTAAAATTTGTAGGTTGAAGAAATATATGGTAGCATTTGGGAGTAACACTAATTTATGCATGGGCTGGGAATTGGTAACATTTATTCATTACCTGCACCTCTAAAATTGATAAACCAAGCCCATCTCTGAAGGCTCCAACTTACAAGCCAACATTGGGCTTTCTTCAACACATAGGTGTTTCCAAAAGCCCAGTGGACTGCCCCACTCCCCCCCTAACCCTGTTGCCCCTGGCCCATGTTTACCAAGATCTGATCTATCAAACTCCTGAGATTTTTTATGATAAGAGCAAAATATCTACAAAACAAACTCATGCTTTATGACTACAATTAGAATCAAAACGATCAAAATTACAAACGGTCACCATGGTGAGCAAAAGGCAATGATTCCTCATTTGGTGAGAGGGCAAGGATTAATGCTTTAGAGAAGTTAAGACATGCAAAGAAATTAACTTTTCGAATCACATGCTGAAACGGAATCTCTTGAGGTGATCCTTATTTATAATAAACAATTATCCTAAACACAATTCTATTCATTCACATTGTCAAATTAAAGACTGTAGGCGTGAGGGACTATGGCTAATTCTATTGATTGAGAGCCTTTACCCCGACATCTAAGGCTATAGTTCAAATGCCCCCTCCCCTTTCGGCCTTCCTTATAATGAAAAAATTAAAGACTATAGGCACATTAAACATCAAAAAGTAACTTTACACATTTTAATTGAACCTAATTTCAGGTTATAAAAGCTAATCATGTTCCTATGGAACAGAAGCGCGCTTTAGGCAATGTTGATTAGACTCCTGATGATGATATGCCGCCTCCTTTTAGACAAACTAATGAACGCTCACAAAAGATCATATAGAGAGGTTCATGTAGCTAGTTAATTATTATCATCAATATTAACAACAAAGAAAGTATATATAATAATAATAATAATAATAACAATAATAATTCAAGACAAGTCGTTATGATGTAGCGTTGAACTTTTCTGTGGTCAAATTTGGGGGCTGGTTGGGTGTTGTCTCGTTGTCAATAATTTAATTACCGTGACAGACGCACTCCAACAACAAGAAAGTCAAGACTCAAGAGGTAAAAGACGAAATCGCTTGTGAAATATTACAGCTTAATTAGCTCGTGGCCAATGGAGGCCTTTTGGACTTTTGGAGTGCGTGGGTGTGTGGTTATGGAGCTTATGATATGGTCTATGCTATGCCTCTATGGTCATGGCCGCCACATGACTAAAGCAGACCTGGTCAGAATTTTAGCCACCCATGAGCTATTGATGCAAACCAATTAACCACCCCAAAGAGAAAATAACATCACACCCAATTTCATTTCTCAAATGTTGATGTTGCAAGTTGCAACTCTCTCTTATAGTATATGCAGATGATGAGCCCTTGAAAAAGAAATTGAATTATGTGAGTTGGCCAAACAGTACTATTCGGTGAAGTAGTTGTACTGATGTGGAGGCCTATTTATCACTAGTTTCAAAGTATGATTTATAAATATTGATTTTGATGTGTATTTTATTCCCACTTAATGCTTATTAATTGCTAGACCACAACCAAAACAAATTAAATAATGTATATAATGCAATCTTCTATTTGAACTCAGAATTGAATTTTGGAGCAAATTGGGAAAAGGCTTAACCCACATCAAGAAGATTTGGAAAGAAGCAAGAATTGGGCTTAGGACTTATCTGAGAAGGTTCGGCAAAGAACCCATATAAAGGGGATGTCGGTGAAGATCAAAACAAATAAAACTAAGTGAAAAATTTACAAATTGGACACATACTTTGATGACTGTTTCATTTCAGGACATTAATTTTGATTCGTGTTAATAAAGGACACATACTTTTATTTTGTGTCAATTAAGAACCCTGTTTTATCTCAACTTTGGCTCGACATTGGACTCATCAAAACTCTACCAAATTTAGCAAACTTATACTTGGTTTAAAGCTATGCATCTCTTCTTTACAACCATATAAAAATCACTTAAATCGGACATTTACAACTCCAGATAATTGGCTCAAAAGTAGGGTACCCGAAACTATCCAATCAGACCTCTGAAACAAAATTTGGAAAATCAAACAATTTCGGGTACCCTACTTTATGGCCGATTATCTGGAGTTGTAGATATCGATTTGGGTAATCTTTATATGGTTGTAAAGAAGAGATGCATATCTTTAAACCCAGTATAATTTTTTTGAATTTGGTGGAGTTTTGATGGGTCAAACGTCGGACCAAAGTTGAGATAAAACCTGAAAAAAAAAAAGTCCTTAATTAACACAAAATGAAAGTATGTGTCCTTCATTAACACAAAACAAAATTAATGTCCTGAAATGAAACAACCAACAAAGTATGTCATGTTTGTAAATTTTTCCCTAAAACTAATCAATATTTTGGCACATAACAACAAACACTCTGATTATATATTCCTTTGTTATCTTCAATAGCTAATGCTAGCTTTGTAGTTTTCTAGTTTCATACACTCTCTAGATTTATTTGGGTGGATTAAATAGCCAAAAGCATGTGAGATTTCAATTAAATTAAATTTATGGGATTATGGGATTATGATTTTATGCACACTCTATGCTCGTTCAATAAAATACTTACGTATTCACGTGGAATAGTAATTAGCACATGACTTTCATTACATGACTATCTGAGTGAAGGCATACTCAAAGATGTAGCTCGGAGACTAGTTAGTCCACGCTTCAAATAAAATTTAATCCTCTATTTGGTTGAACATGAAATAATCCGCTTGAAATGAGGTAGAACTATATATCCTATTGAATATTGATGTGTTCATAAATTTACCCTCTTTCTTCTTCCCCAAAACAATATCATATTTCTTCAATTAGTCTATCTTTATACAAATAACATGATTTTTCTGAAATTTTAAGCAGCAGTTGCAGTTTGAACTAAAAAGTTCCCAGACAAAGTAACTATCCAGTTAATTAGTACACTAAGAGCTCGTTTGATACTGCTTTTAGAATTGTCAAAAGTAATTTCAGATTAATAGAAGCATTTTTAGTAGTGTTTGACAAAAATAAATGAAAGTGCTTTTGGGATATAAAAGCACTTTTAATGGGTTTTTTGAGAAGCACTTGTCAGGTGCCTTTTTCAGAAAGCACTTTCAAGTGCTTTTGCATGAACCACTTAGAATTTTTATAAAAATATGTTTGTGTTTCTTAGCAGAAGTGCTTCCAGTAAAAGCGCTACTAAGTAAAAGTGCTTCCAAGAAGTAGTATCAAACAAGCTCTAATGGTGTGTTTGGATGGAGGAAAAAAACTTGGAATTTAAACAAAACTCAGCATTTAAAAAATTATATGCTCTAATTTCCTTGTTTGGGTCAATAAATACGGAATTTTGTAAATTCTAGCTGGAAAAAAACTTGGGATTTGAAGGCTATAAATTTCAACTTTAAATTCCACCTAAATTGGTGTCATTTTCAAAATTCCAATTTTTACAAAAAAAAAATAAGTCGTGTCGGCATACTACCACCGCCACCAACATCACCACCACTAACACCACCGCCCCCTCTACCCCTGCCACCACCGCCACCGAGATCGCCACCACCCCCGTTGCTGCTGCCACCGCCACCACTGCCACCATCACCGCCGCCACCACCATCACCACCATTGCCAACACCCCCACCACCGCCACCGCCACCGCCAACACCCCCACCGCCACCACCGCCACCGCCAACACCCCAATTTTCGCCGCCACTATTTCTCCCACCGCTTGTGGGCCATCACCACTACCAACATCGTCAACTCACCACAAGCATCATTTTTATTGTTACCACCATCACCATCACTTCTTTTAATTAATGCATAAAAAATTAAAACTACCATAAATTCCGTATTTAAACTCCATTATGTTTACATGTTATCCAAATAAGAAAATTTACATATTCTAGAATTTCAAATCACATCATTTTAAATTCCTTCATTTGTGAATTCCTTAGTAATTTTAAAATACTTCATCCAAACGCATCATAAGTGTTTGAGCAAAAAATCGCAGCGACACATGGCAATTTATCATTTGCTATGGAAATTTAAAGACCCAATAAAAAATAATGTATAATTTACATTTATGGGAGATTTATTAAATTAATCATAGAGATATAATTTGAGAAGGATTCTTATCTAAATTCAATCATCAATTATCCTATTTATTGTTATTTATATAGGAAATTAATTAAGGGATAATAATGAAGAAAAATAAGGAGCAAAACTAGGAGTGAAACACTTTTAACGTGTTTACCATGCTCCAGCCGAATTTGGCTGTTGGAGAAAATCTCAGGATTCTCTCTAATAAAGCCATGATCAAAGAAGGGCTATTAATAAGGATGAAATCAAGGGAATCAGTTATGGAAGCTCCTATAAATTTATTGGTATCACTTGAAAAGGTACGTTCAATTCATATCAGAGAAATACAGGCATCATAGGGTTTTTTACAGGTAACCCCATCCATCTTCGAGGAGAAGAGGTTTTGACAAGTCAGACTGAAGAACCAAGCCGTTCAATTCGCTTCACGTCAAACGTTCAAACTCCAAATAATTTTATTGTTAATTTAATTTTTCTTTAAAAAATTTTGGGTTCAACACTAAGCTAGCTTTTATGGATGATCTATATATATACTTGGAAGACCGACATGACAACATCTAGTACGTGGGTGGCAAGTACTGTTCGCGAAGATGCGAAGATGCCAATATGCCATATGTTTTGATTAATTGATTGTTGATATAAATTTAAAATTTCCCTCTAAACGTGGATATATTGGATTATGATATGCATGATACATGTGATGGAGACTCAAGGATGCATATCTCACAAGTCACACCCAGAAAGCCCGCCTCAATTCTCGCAAATTTCTCACTCTATTTGTCACTCCAAAATTTTGAATTTATCACCACTTCTCAAAAGTCAAAACATCTCAATTCTCATAACAATATTGGAAAAAAAGAAAAGAAAAAAAAAGCTTATAAATGGTCTTAAAATTGGCAAGAACGTGTCAACAATATATCAGCCAACCCGAAGTTTCTCAAGATAAAAGCCGTCAAGAGCGGGACCAGGAAAAAGACGCGTCATCGATGATGGGACCCAGCGACCAACCGCTACAAATAACTGAAATCCCACACGTGGCAAGCACTTGGATGCCATGAGCTTCGAAAAATCGGAGGTTTCTTTGAAAACAAAAGCTGCTTACGACTGCCGACTGTTCTGTTCTCCTATAACCCATTTGATTTTTGGGCCATCATTTTCCCATCGTACTCGTGCATGCGAACCTCGTGGGTTTTAAAAAACAAAACAAAAACATTGATTTTTCAAAGAGAGAGGCTATTCTGACCACCATAAAATATTGAGTCAACCGCTCTAAAATTTTTTTCCCCATTTTTTTTATTTTACCCCTACATTAAAGAAAAAAAAACACATTCCCATTAAAAACCCACCCACTGCCACCACCAGACCTCACCACTGCCACCACCACCCTTCCCCATAATTGGTTCAAACCAATCTAACCAACAACAAGAACACAACGAAGAGATCGAAAATCATACATGGATCAACCCAATTCGCCGCCGGAATCTGTCGAAATCGGCAACGAAAGCTGCGGAGCTTCATAACATCGATTAGCCGAGCACGGTGGTCGAATGAGCAAGGGAAGACCAAGGTTGGACTCGCCGTGACCTGGGGAACAAAACCCAAGTGGTCCGTCGTCTCAACTCCGCCGAAAAAGGAAGATCACCGGCGAAGGGGCCGATCGGGTCTTCGCCTAGGTTCGAGTTTTCTGGGCTTTCCTGGTTTGAAGGCTACCATGGGGAGAGAGAGGAGAGGCAGGCGAGTTGACTGGTGGTTGTCTCATCACCACTGATCGCCAAACGATGACACACCGAAGAGAGAGAGAAAGAGTGACTGGTCGGGTGGGTGGGTGGGTGGGTGGGAGGGATGGGATTTTGTGGTTTTTTTTTTTAATAAATTTTTTTATTTACATTAAGAGTAAATTAGAAATATTTGTAAAATAAATAAAAAGGGTGGTCAATTCATTTTGAGTGGTATACATAGTCTCCCCCTTTTTCAAATCAAAAGACACTCCCACCACTACCACCAAACCTGCAGAGTTTAGACTAGAGTTCAGACTGCTTTTTCTTCCATTTGATTAATCATTCTTTTTTGTGGTTAGTAGAGCTTACCATTCTCTTCTTTATCATCTATTCTCTCTAAATAACTTTGAACAAACTGACACAAAGCTAATGAATAATACACACTAGTGGTGGGCTAAGGGGCACCATTTCCTTTCAATGAATTAAAAAAAAAACTCTAAAAAGGCAAACCAAACCAAGCTCATTTTGATTTAATACTTTTATCACAAATTTTACAAGCTCCTCCCGCTACATAGATATTTACAACTTTTTTGGTTTTTTTTTTTTTTTTTGTGTTTTCTTTTTTCTTTTATGGTTTTCTCTTTTCACTCTTTCACTGTTCGATTGTGTGGTTACATCTTACATGGCATGGGAATTGATGTGGGGCCCAATTTATACTGACACATCTGACGCTCGTGCAGCGACGTTGCCGGATCTCGGTTGCCGTAGAAGTTCTGTCAGTGTCTCCGCCTGTCCATGAGCACACAAAACGACAAACAAAACCACTCCCCCATCAGACACAATTTTAAATAAAAGATAAAAAAAAAAAAAAAATCCAACTAAAGCAAATAATTTCTCCCACCAAAAAAAAAAAACTAATAATTTCAAACAAAAAAACCAAAGTGACCAATCCCCCGCTGGACGAAAAGACATTTCTAGCCCTCAACTATATATGCAATTATGCATAATGCCATAATTAGAATAAGAATTTAAGATCAGAAAAATATAACGCGTCCAAGACAATTGGTATTTTCCATTTTTTTTTTTGGCCATTGTATTTTCCAATTTTAGTTTCTAATTTACCCAAAACTATATCGAAATGAAAAAAACTTAAAAAAAACAAAGTTGAAAAGAAGAATGGCAGCAGCCGACTGACGTGGCCATCCCCTCAACCAAAAACGCCAATTAAATTGGGGAATATTTTTAAAAAAGCCAATGCCACGTCAGCCAGCGCGGGTCGTCGACCAGTGGACCGCCTTGACCAAAACAAGGAAGTGATTTTAATTTATATATTTTTTTGGCAGCAGCCGGAAAATGCTCTCTCACCTTTTGCTTGGCGCGATTAGTGCCGGACTGAGACAAAGCAACGAGGGGAGGAATCGCTCCTTCGCGGGCCACCATATTACGGTGCGCCACGCTGTTCTCGCAAATCTGTAGCAGAATCGCCACCGATATCTCCTTCTGCCTCTGCGACCCGACCTCTATGATCTCCACCAGCACCGGAATGCCCCCTTCGTCTACCAGCGCCGTCCGAGCCTCCGGCACCGAAACCAGCACGCTCAGCACGTACGCCGACTTGTCCACCATGTTCGACCCGAAATCCGCCATCAATTCCACCAGCGGCTTCATGATTCCCGCTTGGACGGCTCTGATCTTGTTCTCTTTGACCGAGCACAGCGAGTACAGCGCAGTCGACGCGTCCTTCTTGCCTCGGAATCCTCCGTACTCTAGAAGGTTCACCAGCAGCGGAATCGCTCCAGACCGTCCGATTGCGACTTTGTTCTCCTCGATTTGAGATAGGCGGAGCAGAGCGCAGGCCGCGTTCTCTTTCGCCGTGGAGGTTCCGGTCTTTAGCGCTCGAACCAGAGGCTTGATTGCTCCGGACGAAGCTATGAGCTCCTTGTTCTCGTCGCAGAGTGACAGGTTGAGAATCGCGGTGACGCCGTATTCTTGGAGCTGGAGATCGGAGGACGATAGGAGCGAAATCAGCGGCTTAATCGCGCCCGATTTGGCGATTTTGAAGCGATTTTCGGGCTTGTTCTTCGCGAGGAGTCTGATCTCCATGGCCGCTTGCTTCTGCTCGTCAATCGAACCAGACTCGAGGATGGTGACGAGCTGACGAATCAGATCGTCGGAGTTCTCCGAGGCGCACGAAATCAGAAGCCGCCGGCTCTGGGACGACGCCGTTTGGAACTCTCCGGATCTATCGCTGTTACAGTCGCTGAAAGCAGTGGAGTTGTCGCCGTTACTCAGATCACTGAAGTTCCTCCCCATATAACTGAAATTCGCCGGATTCTCCGTCTCCATGGCTGAAATTATCAGCTCTCACAGCATGAAATCCTCGCCGTCAATCACCCGGAAACGGTGAAATTCTGTAATTGCAAAATTCGGGTTTATTGGATAATTTGAATCCGAAAGTGAGAGCTTATTCGGGTTGGGAATTTTTGTGGCTTGGAATTGGATGGAGGAGTACTCTTTCTAGAGAGGGAAGAAGAGAGAGGTGTTGGAGGCGAAATTATAAGAAGGGCGTGGGGTTAACACCTGGACCAAGCCTCGGGCTGTGGGTGACACGTGCGCCTTTCTGACGGTACTTAAATCTCAGTCGGGCCAGCACGTACGAAGGGTTGCTTTCAGCGCGTGCATGGAAGGTTCGCTATTCGATAAAGGTTTCGAAGCAGAAGAGTGAGTTCTGTTTTATTTTTTCTTCAAAAAAACTGGAAGGTTCAATTCCGGTACAGTAGTAAAGGTACGTTTTCGGTACGTTTGCCTGCTAGTTTTGTACCACGTGTACGCCTTCATTATTAGAATTTACTTGTTTATTCAGCTGACTGGGCTGCACATGCTCTGATCTTATTGTGTATCTGTACGGGTCAGACCCGCCCATTGCCGGTGTGGAAAATAATGATTTTATAAAATAAAAAATGAAATAACAAATACATAAATACATCAAAATTTTTGCCATACTATGCTTAACTAGCAGAAAAAACCCAACACGAAAATGTATTTTAATTTATTTGATAAACCAAGTTCCCAAATGAAAAATAAATAAAATGGCCAAATGGGTATGCTGAAAAATTAGCAATGTGTGTTTGGATTAAACCAAGAGCACCACAACAATAATATATGAATACTTTTGTTTACAATGTTACAATCAATTACGTAGATGGGGCAATTGAGAAAGCTAGATTATGGATTGTGAATGTGACATCTAATTATCTGGAAGATATACACATAATCGAACCTAACATGTCAACAAATGCTATTGTAGATACAGATGGATTCAAAACAAGAAATAAGGTAATAAAATAAGAATAGATTATAGAGGTTTTTATGGCACACAATAATTTTAACTTAATGGGCTGCATTTTGTTCCCTCTTGGCTCTGTTTTCTGCTGGGGGAGATGGTCCCAACTCCCAACCCTTGTTGTGTGTGTTTGGCTTTTTATCCTTTGTAATTTTGTATTAGACAAGACAAAAAAAAATATACCACATAGGAGTTTTTAGATGCTGGAAATTTTAATATATTTGACTACATAGAAGAATGTAATGCCAATTAGATAATAGACGCCTTGCAAAACATAATGCATGCCTGCATAGTAAGACCCAATTCTGATAGGAACACTTGTGTTAAAGTTAAACCCACGAAATTGTCATCGCTAATCAATTCCATAGCTTGTTTGATTGGAAATCAGTGGACATCAAAATCATGCTTTGAAACTTGAAAGAGACTGAGAATATATATAAGTTATATAACTTGTAAGTTGTTGCAAATTTTTACCTGGGCCAATTGATTTCTGCTCTTTCTTTTATTTTTTCTTATTTAGGGAATCCACGTAGGCTCACAGTCACAGATGTGTCTTATAGAGTTATAGCTCATGTTTCTTTGATTTCTGTTCTCTGTCTCACCATGAAACGAAGACAAGTGTCAAAATACCACAGACGATGTTGTATTCGCAAGTGCTCTCATAGCTCAGTTGGTTAGAGCACCCGTTTAGTAAGCGGGAGGTCTTGAGTTCGACTCTCAATGAGAGCAAACTTTCACTATTTTTTCCTGGCTTTTGTTTTCCGTCTGTTCTGCACAGTAAAGTAAGATATACCTTTCTGACAACCCTTTTTCAACAGAAGCTCTCATAGCTCAGTTGGTTAGAGCACCCGTTTAGTAAGCGGGAGGTCTTGAGTTCAACTCTCAATGAGAGCAAATTCTTCCGTTAAGTTTTTTTTTTTTTCCGTGTTCTGGGTTAAGTGCAATGCGCACTTTTCAGACTTTGCCCACGCTGCAAGTTCTCTGAACGATGTCGTATCCCGGAAAACCCCAGGATTTAGAAGAGGGTTTACTTAAACCCCAGCCAGGAGCAGCCCTCCCCTTCCTCTTTGTCTGAAATACCCTCCCATAAATTTCTTTTGCTCTCCTAAATCTCACAACTCCATCGGCAAATATGTCGACCATAGGCCCTGCTTTCTTCTCCGACATTGGCAAGAAAGCCAAAGGTCTCTCTCTCACTCTCTGTCTAAATCTGTGTTTCGCGGCTTTTGAATTTTTGTTTTTGTTTTACGGGTCTGTTATAAATTGGTTCTAATTTACAGACTTGCTCACCAAGGACTACATTACTGACCAGAAGATCAATATCACCACTTACAGTGACACTGGAGTTGTAAGCTCACCACCCCATTCCCTCATCTTGTCCAAACTCCTTTTGTTTCGATTTTCAACTGTTTTTCTGAATAATTTTTGGTTTTCCACTGACATTTTAGTATTGCTTTGTATTTTATTATGTTAATTCAACAAAAATTTTAATTTAAATAATCAGTTGCTCAAATTGTTACTTTTGCTCTCTCTATCTTCTTCAAGAGAATCAAAACCCATGTAAAAGTGACTTGTTGAAACATTTATTGTACCTTATTGTTGGCTGGTTCTTGAATATATAAGGTTCAAATCACACAACTTGGTGATCTTTAGAGAAAGAAAAAAAAGGAAAAGATAAATCTTTTTTAAGCACTATGTATTGGACTCAAATTGCCTTTTGATTTTGCTGTATTGCCAAAGTATATTTGCCTTGGTGTTTTAAACAGTTAAACCTATATGTCACGCTGTGTAAATAAGTGCTTAGCATTGCTTATGAATTAAACAGGGATGAGTTTTCTTGCTTGGGGGTCAACTACATTGAAATTTTATTGCATTTTCCTTTAGGTTATATCAAATTCACTAATTTCCCATCTTGGTTGCTATATGTGCATTTCTTATGGTGGTTTAATATGACAAATTTATCTCTTTGATTTTAGGCCCTTAACTCAACTTTGTTAAAAAAAGGAGGTCTCTCTTCTGGGGATGTAGCAGCACAATACAAATACAAGAAAGCTGCAATTGATGTCAAAGCTGATATAGAGTCAACTGTAAATACCCACCTTCGTTTTGCCTAATGAAGTTTTGAATTATGAAAATTGCTGTTTCTAACAATAATCCGTTTATTGAGCAGGTCTCAACAACTCTTACCATCACAGACATCCTGCCTTCAACAAAAACCATTGCTTCAATCAAATTCCCCGATTACAAATCTGGCAAGGTATCAACTTTTGTTAGCATGTGAAATGCACATGAATTTACAATCATAGCTGCGACTTATAGCCATATATTCTATCTATTGCAGTTGGAAGTGCAGTATCTGCATGAGCATGCATCTTTCACAATGGCTGTTGGTCTGAACGAGTCCCCTGCTGTTGACATTTCGGCAACCATTGGTACCCCCAGCATTGCTTTTGGAGCAGAAGCTAGTTACTTGACAACTTCTGGAACGTTTGCAAAGTATAATGCTGGTGTCAGCTTGACAAAGCCAGATTCCTCTGCCTCAGTAATTCTGTAAGTTCCACATTTTGAGGTCACAAACTGAAAAATAATCATAATTCTTGGATGCTTAGATGTACTGTTGCTCCTTTTTTTTTTCTGTACAAATAATGTTGCTCCTATTTTTTTTTGTAAAAATAGGATGACAGTGTTCGTTTTCTGGAACTTGATACACTTGGGACTCTTAAAAGAAGATTCCCATTGATATATTTATGTCTATTACAGTGTGAATTTGAGCTTTTGTTGTGAAAATGAGGATTAGACATTCGGAATAATTGAGAGCAACTTCTTATTCCATTTCTTCCTCCCATCAACATCAAATGTAAGACTGAACATCACAATAACTGTGTCATTGTGCAGCGAGTAATTGCTTTCTTTTCATTTTGTAGGGCTGACAAAGGAGACTCGCTAAGGGTGTCATACTTGCATCATCTAAGTAGGCTGAATGGGGGAGCTGTTGTTGGCGTGGTAAATAGAAGGTTCTCCACGAACGAGAACACACTAACAGTTGGGGGTTCATATGTGGTTGACCCTCAGACCGTGGTGAAGGCGAAGCTTAACAACCATGGCAATCTTGGGGCTCTTTTACAGCACCAGCTTACACCCAAATCTTCCTTGACAATCTCTAGTGCTTTTGACACCATGACCTTACAGAAGAATCCCAAGTTTGGGTTGGCACTCTCCCTCAAGCCTTAAACAGATAAATACTGATTCAACGATAGAGATTAATGCAGTTGATTAATTTCTTGATTTTTGTGGTGTGGTCCAAATGAGAACGACCAATTACATTTCTTATAGGTACTAGCCCCTCTTTTGAATCTTTGTTTTGATAGGGTTATATGAAGCTTGAGACTATATATTTCTCTTTTCCATGGATGTCATAGGGGTTATAATAGGTACTTTACATATTTGCCGAGTCTTTTTGTTAATGAAACTTTATGATTGTTTTTCATCTCCACGTGTTTCAATTTGTCAACTTGCTCCCAATAGCTCTAATACTTTGAAAAACCATTTTGCTTTTAATATTCATGATCATTATTGTTGCAAGTTTCCATCCTAATAACAATTGTTTTGAAAGCAACAGAAAATATATTATATACCAATGGATTTCGATTTCAATGGCCGGCGTATATTAGAAAGTTTGGCTGAAGGCCAAGTCAATGCACTGGTTTACTTGAGAATGTTATGATGATAAGGAAAATAAGTGGGAACAAAGTAGGAAACTTGAGATATGGCCATATGGGGATGATTAAAAGCTTTCCACCATTGGCCCAAAAAAAAAAAAAAAAAAAAAAAAAAAAAAAAAAAAAAAAAAAAGAGCTTTCCACCAAAGACATGAAAAACAAAAATTCTTTATTATAATAGTAAATACCAGTTAGGGTTGTCGTATATAAAACATGGTATCGTATTTGATATTGATTCAATCATTTTATTATTCGTGTTAGCGTATCGTATGGTCAAATAGTAACAACTGACCATAAGTATAAGTTATAACCCTCAAATTTCATGTTGCATTACTACAAAAGTATCACATCACCTATGATGTTTATCTTCATAGAAATGGTATGTAAGGGTTAATAGCAAACAGAGCAGAAAAGCCAAATCGTAGTTTCACGAAATAAACAACATAGAATGCAACAAACGGCAACTGAGGATTTTTAGATAACTCAAATTTCGATGAAGAGTGTATGTTTATCAGTTAAACAGAACTCTGAAATCCCACAAAACAACAAAAAATCTAACCTCTAAAGGATCGTACTTTATGAATATACACAGAAGCAGAATCGGACCGCAAAAACAACAAGACAAAAGAATTCACACGCAGAAATTGAGGCCACAATCGAAGTGAATCAGACTGAAGCATATAACTCTGGCACAAAAGAAAACCACTTGAAGCCACAGCTGCATTTATCGGGCAGTGAAGGGCATTTGGACAGCCAATGCCAAGTCCTCCTTGAAACCTTGAAATACAAAATCTCAGGCCATGTGTAGCAGCAAACACAGATCAACCCCTGATGCCAAAAGCAATACAGATGCTCATAGTTATGGTAACAAACGGACATCAATTTCCTGCACATCATGTCAGGCAAGCTCTCCACCTCCACCCAATTCTTTTCTTTACTCAATTCCCAAACTTTCAAGGTCTTTGAAATCCCAAACCTGCCAACTCCACCAATCAAATAGAGTTTCCCATCTCCATCACTCACTAATCGAACAAACATGAGCTCTCTGGGCAGTTCTGTATTGGGTCTCTCCCACTTACCAGTTTCCAAATCAAAGCAGACTATAGAGAATGGCTCTGGGGTCGCAAAGTACAAAGACCCATTAGAGTAGAGACCTTGTTGATGATAATTGTCACTTAGAATTGACTCGAACCCAATGAATTTCTGCCAAGTTTGGACCTTTGAATCATAAACAAACGTGCTTTTGGTGGAAGAGCCAGAAGAGAGCATGAAAAGACTGTACCCAATTGGCGTGGAAACCAAAGTAAGAAGCTCAAAGGCAAAAGGGTATGTAGGGAATTCGATCACTCTCGAGGATTTGGTCAAAAAATTACAGACAAGAAAGGAAGACGAGCTGGGTTGAGAGAAACAGAGCAACCCATTGGAGACAGAGAGCAGAGATGCTGGTCCTGCAGAGCAGGGAAGCAAAGCAGAGAGTGTGAGAGCGAAATTGCGCCAAGCCCCAATTGCAGAGTCGTACAGAGGGAATTGGTGGTGACACTGAGGGTGAGAAAGCAAGAGAAAAGAAGAGAATGGTGAAGAAGAAGAGTGCTTGGAAATGAAGGAAGGAGAGAATAAGAGATACTTGAAGTGCTTGCAAGTCGATCTCAGATTCAAGAAGGTTTTGAGAGGTAGGAAAGAGAGGACACGCTCGAGGAGTTCCTCTGGTAGCTTGCTCCATATTCCGGCGTCCACCTCCGGCGAGGTGATCGGAGACTTGGAGATGGTGATGAGTTTGTCATTGGGGTTTGCCGGAGATTTGATACTGTTTGCTCTGATGGGTTGTTTGTTTTCCATCATCTGAAACAGGGGGTTTGAGAGCTGGGACTCACAGAGAGACTGAAAGCCATAGACTCATAGCTTTGCCACGATAGGCTGATAAGATAAGCACCAGAAAAATAGAAACAGAGCATTGACTTACGCTAGTGCCCCCAATTTGTTCTCGAATATTCAAGTCTTAGCTGGTTAATCATCTGGAAATTGGGCTTTTTTTTTGGGCTGGAGAAACAAGTGGGCTAAGAGACTGGGTTCTATATTTCTTGTATTTGTAAGTTTTATTATTAAATTCTAGACATTGAATTCTTAGATTAGTATCTTCCGTAATCCAAGATTTGATACAAAAAAAAAAAAAAAAATCTGACGATACCAAAATTACCATCCTATATTCCTATCTACCTTTTTTCATATGTATCGGGAAATAGTCTTAGTAAGATTCGAAGCCATTAGAGCCTATAAATTAATGTTGGGGTTCAAAATTGGAGATACTTTTTCATAATCATCAACCATTTGACTAATTTCATAATGCTTTCATTGTTCTTTAATACTTTCAAGGTTTTTGTTTTTGTTTTTAATTACCACTTTCCTTATTTTAGTCGTAGTGCTTATAAAATCTCCATTTTAATTTGATTGTAATGTCAAAAATTCATTATTTTTACCATTAAAAGTTATGTGGTTTCTTTTGGGGTTACATCTAGTGGAATCCGAATTTTAAAAGTAGTTTATGAGCTAATATGTATTTAAAGTTGGGTGGAGGGTGGGCCGGTGGCATTAGCTCATTGGAAACCTTTCCATTTTTTAAGGTATAACTTCACCAAGGAAATCTCACGCAATGTACATAACATTGAAGTTGTGAATTCAAGTGAATAATTCTTGTGTTTTCTCTCAACTCACCATGATCTAACTTGACTGCCGAAGAGGTTTTGACATACACTAAACTGATGTCTCACTTATGACAAAAGGTAATTTCTTGCATTTATTGTAGATTTGTAAGTAGAGGTGTCAAACAAGTGAGCTAGCAAGAGCACGCCATGGATACGACACAATTGAAATGAGAATGTCATGACATAAGCACCGAACAGACCGTGTTTGCACGAATACGTCAGAAATAATTGGGCCATGCTAGGCTATAGTTTTGGCCCATTTGCATGGCATGACACGATCATGATACAGGTTAAGCACGAGAAAAGCAAGACATAAGAACAACATGAGCACGAGGAAGAATGGGCCTGAATTAGGCACCATGGTTTAATATTTTAATTTTTTTTAATCCTTTTTAACAAACTTTTCAACAAGAAAATCTAAACTTTTAAGCCAACAAATCCATATAATTAATTATAAGAAAAAAAAACAGTAAATAAGTTTCTAACCGCTGAAGTAAATTTGTTTTCACATGATGGTGAGAAAGCGGTTAGATTAGAGTAATATATATTTGTATTCCCACCTTGCCAAGTTTTTCTTTTTCGGTTGGAGACTTTCATTAAGGCCCAAAAAGAATCCCAGCAACCAAAATCCCAACAAGGAAACTCCAATTAAACAACCACAAAGAGAATAACATAAAATGTTATCTAACCCTAATTTCAGACATAAAACCTAGGATTTAGAACACCAACAATTACTCAACTGAAAACCTAGCTGCCGCTCAATATTGAGCAGGAGGACAAGGCAATCCGTCACGGGTGAACACAAAAACCAAAGAGGTTGGTGGTCTCTCAACCCAACATTTTGTCCACAACTTCTTTTTGCCTAGCGAAATAGTGCAATTTGCAGTTCTATTCGTTTCTAGACGAGCCCAGCTCCACTGAATTTGGTCAAAAGAGCTACTCAGGCGACAAATCTCCAAAGAGAAAAAGGTAAATCCTCAGGTTTCCCTTCTCGATTTTGCCTTTTAAAGTTACGAGTTATCCATTAATATACAAAGAAGAATTAAAATCACACAAGCTAATGCCAAAACCATTTTAATCTTTAAAACCAGGCATGAAGTGGCCATGGCTCCCTCCACTCTTTTTCCTACTCTTCTTATTATATAAAGTAAATTACTCTAAAATTCATTTTACAACACTTAATAATAAATAAATCCACTTAAAAAATTGAAATGATAAATAAGTCTACCTTGTACAAATAAAGCTCACATTATACTTTACTAGCCTCTGTGCAAGCGCTATCGCGCGTGCGAATTTGTTTTTTTGTATTGTGCATATGTTAATTTTTTGACATACATTCTATCTATTTGTATTTTTACTTCTTTTTTTTTTTTTTTGTTCTTATTGTTATTCCCACGGCTCTTTTCACGTTTTAAGGTAGTGGGATAGTGGGGTGTGTTTTTTATTTTTTAAATTTTATTTTAATCATTGTATTTTATAACTATACTATCATTTATTAAGTTATTTTAAAATAACTGATTTGTTGAATAACGGATAGAGAAACCAAAGTATCAAAGTATCCTAACAGGGACATTAAAGGCATGATTCAAAACATTTGTTACAGAAATCGACCATTAAATATGTTTTGTTATTTTCTCAAAAAAAAAAAAAAAAAAAAAAAGCTTTGTTATGGAGGATTAGAAACCTAGAGAGCATATTGAAGATGGAAATTGACTTTGACATACATGATTTATACAACCACCTAAATACAAACCAATCCCCAAGGACCCACAGCATGTGTAATTAATGATAAACAGTAAGCCTAACTAATACATGTTTCCTATATAATATGGCAGTAAGCCTAGTAAGCCTAACTAACAGTAATACCATTAGTCTGAACTAATACTATCATATGTATTATCATGATGCATGCTGCAGTAAGCCTAACTAATACATCTAGCGTATGTATTACCAAAGCGTAACTAACAATAATAATCAAATTGTTAAACATAAATGAAAGGCATCAAAATATATACTGCCTAACTAACAGTAATACCATTAGCCTGAACTAATACTATCATATCTATTACCATGCTGCAGTAAGCCAAACTAATACATCTTGCGTAAGCGTAACTAACAATATTACAATAATCAATAAACTATAAATGACAACCTGTTGAAGAGGGGGAAATACATGTGAGAATAAACGTAAAAACCAATTTAATAATAACCACAATAAACATACATATATAAGAAGTCCATAGCAGAACAAAGGAATTTTAATTTATTTGAGACCACTAATATGGCTACTTCCCTGCCCCCCTCCAATCTCCAACAGTACTATTGAAAGATGAGCATTTTATTACCAAAATACAATATTAGAAGAATTGAGAGGAGGCCAGTTGAATCAGAATAAAGTGAAATGTAGTAAATTGTAGATGATGAAAATTACGTGAGCTAATAATGCATCAAAGAAACAACTGTGGCTAAATATTTATCATGTAAAATTTGAAATTTAAAAATATATTTCAAATATTTCAAATATTCACCATATCCAAATAAAAGTTAACAACACCTAAGACAATTATTACCTATGAAAATAGCCAATTTAGTTAACATGAGTCCTACAGGGACTTACTTTCGAAGCCAGAGCCGCTCTGTTCCGAGGTTGATAAAGAGCAGAGCCAAGTGGGGCCCATTTGCCTAAACTATGAGGAGAAGAGTTCATAACATAGGGCCAACAGAAGGATGAGGAAGAGGTAACCGCCATCAACATGTATGCCACAAATTAAAGGCACAACAAAGGAGCTAATACCTGTGTATAAGGCCTTCCTTTCTGTTCGAAACAGTGAAACACAATGCTTAAATCCAAAAACAGAATATATAGTTAGATATATGGAGATTTCATGAGGTGAATCAGTATCCCAATTCTGATGATCGAATAAAAACAAATGAAAGCTAAGAAACATATTTTACCTGAGGAAAAAAGAATTCAATCACAAAATCTAAGAAACTCAAATCGATCCAATTCTCAACTCATAAAACTGAAAAATTAAGTAAACCACTAAAGAGATTGTGGGGAAGAATGTGCTGCAAAAGAAGAGAACGTGAGTTAATTACACTTACACCCCTTGAGGTTTATCGTCTTTTCACATACACCCCCTGAGGTTTCAATAATTACACATACACCCCCTGAGGTTTCAAAACTGTTGCATATAACCCCCTATAGTGAGACAAAAAATGATGAGAAATTATGCAAAAAGGCATACTAAGGGATAAAATGACCTAATAAGATTACTCAAGGTGTAAGGTTCAACCTCAATACAAATATTTTCTTTTTTGTTTATTTATTTTTTTCTCTTGTAGGGGGTTATATGCAATAGTTTTGAAACCTCAGGAGGTGTATGTGTAATTATTGAAACCCCAGGGGGTGTATGTGAAAAGACGATAAACCTTAGGGGGTGTAAGTGTAATTAACTCCACAAAAAAAAAAAAGAAGGTAAAAAAAGAGAACGTGGTCTCATACTGCATCATTTTTCAAATTTATTTTTGAATTTGTGTAATTGCAATAGTGGTTGATTTACTCATTTGTCCTTGTCCAATTAAAATTGTCTGTTTTAATAATTTTAATTAACTATGGGTATTTGTGGAATTTCTGAAAATTTCACCTAAGGAGAGCCTTTGCTTTATATATATTGATAAAGAGTATTAGGGTATATATATATATGGTATATATGGTTTAATATTAAGATTTAGTGTATAGATTATAGAGAATAAAAAATATACTAATTTTATTTAACAGTATTTACCTTCAGCGCGCATTTTATTCATCTTATATCACATGAAACCTACTATATAATTTGATTTATTCAATGTTTTTTTTTAATTAATGTAGTAGATAATATGTTAAATAAAATATGGTAAAGTTTCATTCAAAATTTTCGTATTTTGATAGCAATTTCTGTCGTTTTTGTCTAATTTTTGTCTAAATTTATAGTTCTTTGAAATTTTTTTCAAAATTTTAAGGATTAGTGTCATCATAGCTTTAGTTATTCAATGCGGCTAAGTGATGGCATATATATTTGCAAGTTTGCAACCCAACAAACATGCTTGTCGTAGTAGAAAAGAAAATGTTGATACTTGTAAAAAAGAACATTGAAATTGGAATCTTTGAAATTGAAATTGGGACCATGCTGTGCAGGCAGAGCTTTCACCAAGTCAGTGTGACCCTTATATTAGCTTTGATATATGTTGACAATCCAGCAAATACCAAACGCCCAATTAGACCAATTGCCATACTGAGCTTAATTATACAAAATGGCTTGGGAGGAAGGTCCTTTGGTTAGAAGACTAACCCTACTCAGACCAAAAAAAAAAAAACAAAGACTAACCCTACACCCACGTCAAAGCATGGACTGCTTCTAATTCAATTTGAGTTTAGATAGTTTGATGAAACAACAACACAGAAAGTGGAATATTTTTCCAAACTGCATAGTCGGCAAAGTTTTGGTAGCCTAGCTACTTTTGTCTGCTTGTGAAAAATGCCTAATATCTGATAGAATCAATTTGGTAATAACAATCAATGTTGAATTGCATTACCTATTGTCGTAGTCTTTGAGAATTTCATTAAACTCCTGTGTTATCAGTCAGTCTTTGTTGCATTATAACAAAAAATAATAATAATCGTTATTGTTTCACGTGAAACTTCTGGCAACGCCATCCCTTCCCAAACCAAACATGAATTTTTCGATTCATGAGGTGAAGCAGTATCCCATGAAATCTCAGGATAGAAATAAGAGAATCTGATCATAAAATCTAAGAAACCTCCACCCATAAAATTGAAAACCAAGAAGAAGAGAACTGTAGAAGAAGAGCTTGTGTAAATAAAGAGAGAACGTGGTTTGAAAAAAAGAAAAAAAGAGAACGTGGTCTGTTATTGCATCCTATTTAATTTTTTTTTAAATGAATTTGTTGAATTGATTTCTTGCTTGATTTACTCATTTGTCCCTATGGAATTAAAATTGTATGTTTTAACAAAGTTAAGTAAGCAAGGATATTTGTGAGATTTTGGAAAACTTCACCTAGTGGAGGTGTTTGCTTTATATATATAGATTCAGTATTTTTGGTGCCGAACGCTCGGTGTGTTTTTTTTTAACTAGGCAAATTTCAACTGTCAAACAGTGGCAATTGGTAATAGTATAACACATGTGTTTTATGTAATTTTAATAGTTATTGTCGCACAATGACAATAATTGCCACTGTGCGGGTATTGGCAATTGCCGAGTGCTCAGTGAATAGTACCGAGCGCTCGACTCATTAAAATAGACTGGTCTGTCACCGTGTTTTAACAGATGGGCCGGCCAATCATGGGCTTTTTCATTTTGGACTTAAAGAAAAAAACCCTATTATATAATTGTATGTAATATCATAATGAAATTTTGTAATTAAGTTTGTAGTGACCCTATATTTGTTTGTATTTATTAAATTTTGCCCCCAAACTAAAAATCTTAATTAGCTCCACTCTAGTTTTGTGTGTGTTGGCTAGTGAAGATGCGTGTTCGGATTCGTCAATCGACTTCAACACAACAAATTGGTATCAAAATCCAAACAATATTTAGGAGTTGGAATATCTTTCACTAAATAAGTTGAGTTAGCGAGTTTGGACAATGAAATGACATTTAAAAGATGTTCCATGTATGTAATCCACATAAGTTAAATAATGAGTCATTCATTGTCTGGTCGGACTCGTTTTCACACAACAAATACTTCATTAATATATATATAAACTACAATTAGCTTATAACTAATTATTGGGGGTGGATCTTGTTGAGAGTAATGTTGAGCAATGTCCCACATCGGAAAACTAGAGCTTAACATATGTGCTTATAAGTCTTGGGCCTCTCCACCCATTGCCAATTGGTTTTGGGTTGGATGCTCTAATTCTATCATGGTATCAGAGCTTGGTTATCCGCGTGTAAGGCCCAACGGCCACACGTGCTCCCACGTCACCCAATACAATTTGTTCACGTGTAAGGCTCAAAATATCGCCACACGTGCGGGGGCGTGTTGAGAGTAATGTTGAGCAATGTCCCACATCGGAAAACTAGAGCTTAACATATGTGCTTATAAGTCTTGGGCCTCTCCACCCATTGCCAATTGGTTTTGGGTTGGATGCTCTAATTCTATCATCCCATTTTGGACACAATATTTAAATGAGGCGCACTCAATATACGATTTCAACCATCGAAATCGTCTATTTTTTAGGTCACTATTAAAGTATCATCTTTGCAAAAAATTAGGATAAATTAGAAACTATTTACTTACAAAGATTAAATAGTCATAATTTTAAGTGTTTATTTTATTCGTCTATTTGTTTGATGAGGTTAATGGTTTTGATTTACTTAATTTTTATGACATTCACCTCTCACTTGAATTTTTTTCACCAAACTATTAATATATATTTTCTGAAAAAACAAGTAAGATATATAAGAAGTGTTTTTGGACTGAGATTAATTAAGAAAACAAAGATTAAATTGATGATGGACCAAAAATAGACGAACAGGATAAATTATTATTTTTTACTTTTAAATATAGGTACACAGAGCTAGAGTTCTAGGGTTGCAACGGATTGCTTAGCACCCAAGTCACAAGTGCTCCCCAAATCTCATTCAGAATTCCAAGCCCTAATAATAACCTTTTTTCTGAAGAAACACTCACTCTGTGTTTTCTGTTTCTATTTCTTACCGTTCTCTTGTATCTTTTCTGCGTTAGGGTTTTGGTTGATTGATTGTGTTGAGATGAAGCGGAATAGGGAGTCCATGATTTCAGTGGCCGTGGAACCTGAGTGCTGGCCCAAGGCGGTCCATTGGTGCTTGAATGGCACGTGCGGCAAGAACGGCGCGACTGCGAGGGAACAGCGCGAGAAGGCAAGAAAGCATCTTTCAGGGATGGGGTGGAAGTTTTGGCATGCGCGCAAGGGTAATAGGATGGAGTTGCGTTTCGAGTCTCCGGCCGGAAAACTCTACTTCTCCCTTCGCACCGCTTGCAAAGCTTTCATAGACCAAGGCGGCGGTGGCGGCGCCAGAGGCGGAGGCCCACGAGTTTCCGAAAGCGTGGGTTCAAATCGCGTTTCTGTGGACTCCTCTTGTAATTCAAGAAAAACAGAAAAAAAGAGGAAAATCGAACATGTATGCCTCGTCGTTGGATTAGAGGCTGGAAGTCCGAAGAAACTGAAACGAGGGAAGAAGGTTCTTGCGGACATGAAGAGGCTGAGGGATCATAGCAAGGCTGGTAGACGGGGGTTACGGTCTAGTAAAAGGGCAAGGGAGGATGATCCTAATTTGCCACGTGGTCGGAGTCCAAGGACGGTGCTTTCTTGGTTGATAGACCACAACGTAGTGTTGCCGGACGCTAAGGTACACTACCGGCCAAGAAAAGATACACCAGTTACTAGGGGTCTAGTAACTCGGGAGGGGATCAAATGTGATTGCTGCTCTAAGGTGTTTACTCTGACTGGGTTTGAAACACACGCTGGAAGCACATATCATAGGCCTGCAGCTAATATTATTTTGGACCAAGATGGGAGGACCATAATGGACTGCCAGAGACAGATGAGGAATGTTAAGAATGAGGTCATCAGAAGCTCTAGTGCTACCAATGTCACCAGGGGGTCACTTGATGATGATCAGAATGATGACATATGCACTGTGTGTCGCTATGGGGGAGAGCTGGTTCTGTGTGATGGGTGTCCCTCTGCATTTCATAGTGGTTGTGTTGGCTTGGATGAGGTGGCGGATGGTGATTGGTTCTGCCCATCTTGTTGTTGTGGGACATGTGGGAATGGAAAATTCCAAGGTGGGGATGATCAAAATGGAAATGGTGGTGTTGTGATATGTGACCAATGTGAGCATAAGTACCATATTGGGTGCATTAGGGAGAGTAATGCAGGTGGGGTGAAAGTGGAAAATAATTGGGTTTGCAGCAGAAAATGTGAGGAGGTGTTATTGGGCCTCAACAGTCTTTTGGGAAAGCCCATTCAAGTGGGTCCCAACAATCTCACTTGGACCCTATTGAAGTCCACTTCCAGTACTAGTACTCATTCTGATCTGGAGGACATGACAGAAAACTACAGCAAGCTCAATTTGGCTCTGGGTGTGATGCATGAGTGTTTTGAGCCTTCTAAGGACCCCTACACCAAAAGAGACATGGTTGAAGACATTATTTTCAGCAGAGAGTCAGAGCTGAAGCGTATGAATTTCAAAGGGTTTTACACAGTGATTTTGGAGAGCAATGAGGAGTTGATCACTGTGGCCACTGTGAGGGTCTATAGGGAGGTGGCAGAGGTGCCTCTTGTGGCCACTAGGTTCCATTACAGGAGACAAGGGATGTGTCGAGTTTTGATGAATGAGCTTGAGAACCAGCTCATGGAATTGGGGATTGAGAGGCTGACTCTGCCTTCTGTTCCTGGTGCTCTGCAAACATGGACTGGTTCCTCATTTGGGTTTAAAGAGATGACTGCTGCTGAGAGATTGCGGGTTCTCAAGTACACTTTCTTGGATTTCCAGGACACTGTGATGTGCCATAAAGTCTTGAAGCAGAGTACTACAGAGCAAGCAAGGCCTTTAGAGGGCAATGTTGAATTTGATGGGGGTGGTGCTGTCTCTGCAATAACTCAGGTTGAAGAATACACTCAGGATCAGAAGAATGGAGCTTTAGACCAACGACTGAGAAATCTGGAAGCAGAATTGGCCTCTGTGAATTATGACGAGATGTTGTTGGACTTGGACGACCCCAACTTCTCGGAATGGTTCAGTTGTTTAGATACAGGATCTTAATTGCTGGTTTATTTATGAGAGGTGTAATTGTACATAATCAATGAAGCAGATCATAGTTGAAAAAGCAACTCGACAGTTTCAGGTCTGGTCATTAGGTAAAATTTGACAGATTTATTTTGTTCTTGTAATTTCTTGCAGCATAATTGTTATTCCATGAATTTGGAGTCACAGACCTAGCTCCAAGATTTCAGGCCCTCCTGGAGGAGTTTTTATATGTATTTTGTAAAAGCCAAGACCAGTAAGAGTTGTTTTTTTTGGTCTGACCAGAGAGTTTCTACACCATGTAAAGCCAAGGTTTACATTTTCTGTTACATATTAGTCTTGATCTGATTGTGTAAAAGAACGCAGAATTACTTTCTTATGGATCAATCTTATTGAATAAGTATGCCACATAAGTTTGCAAAACACTGAGCAAAATTGCATAATTGAATAGACAGGCTCAAGGAAACAGAAAACTAGCTTTGTCATTTTGATTTAATTGCAAATTCAGTTTAAGGAAATTTCCAAATTACAACTGTAGCAGGGCATGCTGTTTAAGTTCAAAACCTAAGGTGATCACATTTATTTATATACATGCAGTTAAAAATAATATGTGTGCATCGTATTGTACATCTCAAATAGAGCTTTACATATGAGGTGAAAAATGGATCTAAAACCAAATGCAGAAAGCTCCCAGGCTAAGATAAGCGTGCTTCTCCTTGCAGCTACAATGCAAGTACAGCGTATGTCAGTCACTCCAGTTATCCTCATCCTTGGCAGGTCCATCCTGCATTTTCATCCAAAATGTATAAGATGCTAGTCACTTGGCAACTAAGAAAGTAAATTAAACATATTCCACCATAGATCATCAGGTTTACCACCTCATCGGAAATCGATCTGAATGGCGACCAGACTAGAATTTGTCTATCGTTGCCACCTGTGTACAATTCCTGCAATGACAGACAACAGTTACACGTCTTGTCCATTTTTTCTTCAATCGTTGAGTATATTTGTGCATTAATTCCAACGACCCATTTTATAAGAACTGGAAATTTATACATACAAGGATTACATAATTTCATTATCACCGGTAAGCAAGTTCTAGCTCCTTTATCTCTTCACTTTTTTTTGAAAAAAAAAAAACTCCAAATAAGTTTACCAGGGGAATCAATTAATAATCCAAAAATAACAGTGTGAACTGGGGGGAATAAATTAATTGAGGACAAACTTCAACATGCTTTCTAGCTCATAAATCTCTGATCTCAGAACTGTTGGAAATGGGTTTTACTTAAACCTCTCATTAGATGACATGGATATGACTGAACGGAGAATTCATGGCCTAATCTAGTTTATAAAACATTGGTCCAAAAAGCCTAAATTTTTTTTAAGAGGATTAAGCTAGTACCTGATCCTGCAGGTTAAACCAGCAACAGTTCACATGTTCATAGTGACCACGAAATGTCCGGGATGTCTTGCCTGACCACATATTGAATGCCTGAAATCCAGAAGTCAAACTTTGAAGTTAGGAGAAATGGGTGCATTTTTCATTCACCTTAAAATTCAACAGATTCAACCTTAAAAAAAGAAACTATTACCTTCACAGCTGTCATGCATGGAACAAAAACAAGCTCCGAATTCTGACTTGTGGCTAACTGTATGGGCTTGCTGGTTTGCAGACGCACAGTTTCAAAGTTCACCAAAGTATTGCAGCCAGATTCTACATCCCACAACCTTAGTCTTGAATCAGAACCTGAAATGCAAAAGAGAAAAAGAGAGAGAGAGTTATCAGTTTTATAATGATTGGTACTGTAATGACACATTATCAGTCATTTAAAAGAAAAAATGTGACACGATTGAATGAATTGAATGAATTCCTTTTTAATGTTTATCATATTTCCCAATTTAAAAGAACCAACCTGCACTTAGAAGATGCATGCCATCTTCAGTAACTTTTAACCCAGTAACCGCACCATAATGAGCAGTGGCACGATCCTGACTAGACAACATTCCCGGATGTAATCGTTGCTTCGCCAATCCCTTTACTGGACTTTTACCAATAGGTGACTGCTTTGCACCACTCCCATTATTAAGTTTCCTTTGTGGTGCCCTTGCTTTTGCAAATGAACTTTGGCTTGCTGACAAGGACTTAGCTGTTGAACCCTAAGTGCAACAGAAAATCAAATGTTATCAGTAGAAGAAAAGAAAAGAAGAAAAATCAAGAGAGACTGCTTTTGGTGCAGCAAAGAAAAGAAGAAACCTTAGTTGTGGCAGAGCGTTCCATGATAGGCGGGCGTCTCCCAAGCTGAGACTGGGACTGATCTAGAACAAGGAAACATCCAGCACGCCTAATATCCCAAAAACGTATCGCACCATCACATCCCCCAGTAACCAAAACATACTCACTAGAGGTAGACCATTCAACCGTCATTACACCATCTGCCATCATGAAAACACTGCACTTATGACCCTCAACATGCACAACACCTTTCTTCTAGGTTACAATTTAAACCCAGGAAGGAAAACTAAACAGAATTATACTTTTGTGTATAAAAAGAAGAGAACCCAAAAGAAGAGTATAAATTTAACAAGCGTTGAAACCTAGCTTTAAGAGACTACTAAGGTTTCTATAAGTGCATGAATTCCACCAAAATGCTCTATTCTAGATTGCTTGCTATCCCCATTCACATGTGCAGCCTACTACACTGGGTCAGCACTAGAAAGCAGGGTTCACCTAAAAAGTAAAATCACTATATCATTAAAAGAAGCACATTTACGTGACATTCTCAAGACAAATTTTCCAATGTTTCATGCATTCACATAAGCAGGATACGAATTTCGAATAGAGTTGAATTGGGGATTAAGCACATACCACGATGACCAGACAAGGTGTGAGCAAATGCCCCCGAAGCAATATCACAGAGGCGAACTTGAACATCTTCGGTTCCAGCAGCAATCAACATATGTGAAGTTGCCAATGGCGACATGGCAGTCCTATAAACCTTTCCAGGCATCTTGAAGTCGATGACAACCTGAGTGGTATTGGTGTCCCAAACATTAATGTGATGATCATAGGAACCGGTCACAAATAGTCCGGTGTCAATGGGATACCATATCGCCGACGATATCGAATACTTGTGCCCATGCTCGTGTTGCTTATCCACCACGAACAAGCACTTGTGCTTCGCTATAACACCGCCTCCTTCATAATCAGTCCCGCGCTGAATATCAAACACCGCCGCCGACGCGTCCGACGCACCTGACAACAAGTATCGCCCCTCCGTCAAATCGACCTGGACCCAAAATCAAAGATGTCAACTTTTGCTTCGTTTCGTTTACAATCGTCGCTAAAAGTGTACGCATGTACCTGGAGGGAGTTGACGGAGCCTCTGTGAGGGGATACGACGTCCTTGTGATTGGAGAGTTGGAGCGTTTGGATCCGATTTGACTTAACGCGATTCGAGAACGAATTTGGGCGAAGCTTGCCCGCTTCTCTGTCTCCGATTTCCCGCCACATTTTCGGAGCATCTTCGTCGATTCCCAACCAACGCTACTCTGCTCTTATCAGAGAGATTCGTATTCCTCTCGCCAACTGCTTTTCTCGATTTTTCTCTTCTTCTTCGTCTCTGCTTTCCTATTCTTCTTCTTCTTCTTCGTCTTGTGCCCACTGCCAGGGGATGAGGGACTCGCACACGGACTCGGACTGAGTATCGACTCGGTTCGAGTTTTAATGTTTTGCAAAAGACGGCCCATAAAGCCCAACTCAGGTGGTGGACAATAGACAGGGATTCTGTTCTGGGCCCAGTGAGTTAAGTGAGTTACTTGGCCCATTGGGCTGGATTAAGTGAGTTACTTGGCGCTGGTCTAGGTCTATGTACTGGGCTTTTGATCCGGTTACTAGCTGAATTTAGAGTAGTGCTGTTTTTTTTTTTTCTTAATTAAAAATTTGGAAGTTTTGTGCATGTTCTAGATATTTTGACCATCAATTTCTCCATTTCTAGAGTTTTGGAAATATAATTTTTTAGTAGTGTTCGAGCTTTTATTGTGTATGTTTGAACTCTCCTTGTGTAGTGTTCCAATTCTCACCAAACACTACTAACAATATAAGAGGAGTTCCACCATTATTTAAGGATTATATTTCTAAACTTTCTTTTTTTAAAACAAAGCATAAGCATTTTTTTAAAACATACGGCCATGGAAGGTTCAAGATTTTCAACATGGCTGATTGGCTGATAATATTTAAAAAATAACCCACATGCCCACCAGCTTTAAAGTAATGATCATAAATTCATAACTCTATTCATAAAAAAAAAAAAAAAAAAAAAAAAGACATAGCCAACTACTGCATTTGTTAATGAACATGATGATGCGTGACATCTTGTACCTGTACGCTGTAGTTATTTATTTTGGGGCAGGGGGGGGGGGGGGTTGGAGGTTTGTATTTCTAAGTCAACCATTAATTATATGTTGTACAATAATTGAAGGTAGCAAACTATCCACTAATTAATTTGTGGGATAGAGAGTTTTAGGGCCGTCTAGTAACGTTTTACAGAACAATTTTAAAAAAACTGTATTGTAAAATGAAAATGACAAATTAAATTTTGCATTCTCAAAATATGAGAAGGCGTCTGGTAGCGTAATTAAAAAACAATTATATAAAACAAAAATAATGAAAACACATTTGATATTAACCAATTATTACAACCAAATAATTATATTCACAAAAGATATTAATTATAAATTATTATTAATCAATTTCATAAAATATATAATTAAAAAGAAGAGAAGTTTTATAAAACCCAACCACCTCGGTCGGCGCGACTACCTTGGAGGTGGAAGAGTTGTTGGTGGCCGTATTATTAATAGAGACAACACTGCAATCACCTATGATCTAGTTGAACATATGTATTTTCTCTATGTAAAAGTTGTTAAGGTTCGTGAACTTCCTGCCATGGATGTTACGGAGAGTCTTGATCCGTTTATTGAAGCGGGAATTGGAAACTATAGAGAGATTACAAAGTATATATTTTGAGAGATGGGAAGAGAGAGAAAAAAAAAAGAAATAGAGAAATAGAGGAGAGATGAAGAGAGATGGGTGAGGTGGGCAGCGGCGGGGGGTAGGGTTGCCGCCAGAGGTGGGTCTGGCTAGGTGGGGAGGAGGTGCAGATCACATGTTTTTTTTTTTTTTTTTTCAGTTGTAATTTTTTTTTATTTGTATCTGTGTTATCTATGTTTTCTAAATTCACTTAAAACATCATTTAGTCGTTTTTTGAATTTATACTATAAACTAGAAATTCTATTTTGTATTTTTCAAAAATTGTTTTCTCAATACGACAACCAAACACATTTTTATCATTTTTTAAATTTATAAAATAAAAAATCGTTTTGTAAAACGTTACCGAACACACTCTTAATATTTGAGAAGACTACTTGACTAAGGAGCTGGTAGTGGAAATGGGACTCCCATAAATAAATCTGCAAAGGGAAGAGAGACTCTCAGGCCCGTGTGTCAGAGGCCCATTTGCAGAAAGTTACAAAACGACAACCAAACCATCACTGCACACTGGTTTCTCAGACTACAAGAATCTCTGGTGACATATGACTATATGAGAGAAAAAGAGGACCCTTCACGTGGTTTGTGTAATTTTACAAGAAAAAAGTAAGCAATATAAGGCTATCCAACTGTTCCTTGTTTAACTCATTGAGTGTTTTTACATGATCACTGTGCTGTGTTTTTCTCACATTCTCAGCAAATTTTAGTTATTTTTTCAAGTTGAAGAGTTTGTTTCCATAACATTGATTGTATTTTGGATTTGTAATGCGATAATCAAGCAGGAATGAGATGCGCCAATCTCCTTGCATGGTGCAATTTCCCTTTGGAATATTGGAGCATTGGGTTCTGTCCCTTCTTCTTGAGCAACGTGTATGTGTATGTATTATATAATCAGTTTTAAAAGGTTTTAATATCTATATGATGGTACCATGATGCACTGCTTTTGCTTAATGTTTGTCACTAAGGTTGCATCCAATATATTAATCCATGCAAGTTAAAAGTGTTATTATAATTATAGCAATCTTTTAAACTTCTAATCTGGAATAGAGGAACCACCACAACCAACAATGACATTTTAAAATTACAAAGCAACCTCTCACCAAAAAAGAAAAAGAAAAAGAAAACAGATAATAGGGAGTAGGGAATAGGGATACAAAGCAAACAAGAGGTAAAGAAATCTAATGCTGAATCACTAATTGGTCAAATTTGTGTTGAAGTCAGTTGTTGTACTAATGAGTATGGGCATGTTATCATGTCTGTTAATAAACAAATACAGAGGCCAAGTCAGCAACCCACAACCACTACACATGGTCTAGCAGATGTCAAATACTCAAAAATTGGGAGAGGGCAGCTAGCTAGCCGGCTATTTTGAATTCAAACTGTTTGGTACTTTGGTACTCGTTCAACTTTGATTTGTAATTTTGTAGTGATACGGGCACCTCTGTTATCAACCAATGTGGCCCCTTTATACTTTGGACACACCCTTACAAGGAAAGAGCTTGTATGAGTGTATCTTAAGGAACAGCTGTTCTATACTTTATTCTTCTTTCTTGCCAATATTTGAAAATTTTCATCTTTTCAGCCATTTCATAATCTATGACAAATATTTTGACCACCCAATACTAGATTCATAATAATCTATGGTTTTACCATAATATATTTTAGATTGCAAATGCTAAACATAAACAAGCCTTTCCTTGAGTTGAGGAGTGAATTTGCATATTGGCAAACACAAACACAACCATACCACTAATCCAACAAAACTTTATGAAAATCCACCTATGAGTGTCTGAGACCTGCAAGCCTGCAACCAGCTTTGCCTAGACAGGCAAACTTTTTGTGTACCGACAAAGTCAGCAAATAGAAAAGAAAGAGAAAACAACAAAAGCCCATATCAAAAATCAGATTTGTTTCCCCACCAGTCCACCATCATCACAACATGCTTGGGCATTGGGTTTATTGAACTTGAAAAACGAAAAACTGAAACAGATTCCAAATTTTGAAAAACCAGAGAAAAACTAAGACTTGACCAGAGAAGTAGCTTTCAAGCTTCGACGACTGCTGCAAGATCACGTTTTGGGTTGTGATTTTCTTGCTTGGGTAAGCGCGAAAAACTCTCTTCTCTTTGTTTGTCTCGCCCTTTTCAACTTCCTCGTGTTCTTCTTGTCAACCTGATTGCCTTGTTCTTTTCTCTCTCTTTTCAAAGACTTCGTCTTGGCCTCCAACTTTATTCCCTTTATTTTCAGTGTCTTTTATGTGTTTTTAAATCATTGTAGTACTTTACTTTACTGGGTTTCGTTTATAAATGAGCTTTGTTGTTCGGCATGACCTATGCTACTTTGCGGATGTCCATTGTTGTTTTTGTTTCTAACCATTGTTTCATGGTAGAATCCGTACAGTTCATTCTCTAATGGCATTGTAGCTTGCATTGTTCTCTTTCTTCAATAATATCATCAAAATGGAAATTGGCTTCATGAAAGAGACATGTTTCAACTCATTTGTAGGTGCACACACATGCAAGTTGAAACAAACCACCGAGAAGTGATTTTGTTGCTTCAATTTCTGACTGAAATCATAAGCATCCAAGTTCATTTTTGGAGAAGATGCTGTGTGCTTGTTCAGGAGAGCAATTCAAATTTGAAGAGCCAGAGCCACCTCAGTCTCCGGAGTCCCTTGCCACCAGGGACTTCTCAGCGAGTGGCCTTTCTTCGAGGACTGGAGACTGGGACTCAAAATTTGAAGATATCCAAGTAGATGAAGCTGAATCCACGCTAAAAGAAGCTCTATCCTTAAATTATGAGGTGGGTTTTCATTTTGTTTTTTCAAACTTGCTTGTTGATAAATTGGCCACTTTGTAATATCACTTGTACTAAATACTGATTTCCCCTCTTTTTGTATGAGATTCAGGAAGCCAGGGCTTTGTTGGGGAGGCTTGAATTCCAAAGAGGGAATTTTGATGCTGCCCTGCAGGTATTTCAGGGTATTGACATTAGAAATTTAACCCCAAGGATGGCCAAGGCTATTGTTGAGAGAATTAGGCCAAGAAAACCACGTCTTAAAGGTGATAATGTGCTTCCCAGTGTAATGTCAATGCATTCTGTGAGCCTACTTATTGAAGCTATATTACTTAAGGCGAGATCATTGGGGGAACTTGGAAGAGTTATAGGTATTGCCTCCTCTGTCATGGTTATTTATTTATCTGTTCCTTTCATATTTGATGGGAAGTTTTTTCTTTGGAGGATAAATATAATTCAGCATTGGAAGAGTTATACTCCAGTAAATTGGGTAGCGTTGGGATTAGTGTAGATTGTTATCTTTTGATTAGAACTAAATAGTTTGAATGTTCTCATACTTTCTTATTCATCAGAGGCTGCAAAGGAGTGCAAAGTTATTCTTGATACAGTTGATTCAGCAATGCCTGATGGAATGCCTGAAGACATTGGTGAGGACTGCAAATTGCAGGAGATGTTTCACAAAGCACTGGAGTTGCTACCCAATTTATGGATTAAGGCAGGCTATCTTGATGAAGCTATCACAGCATATCGCCGGGCTCTAATCAAGCCATGGAATTTGGACCCTGAGAGGTTGGCTAAAGTTCAGAAAAACTTAGCTTGCACATTACTCTATGGTGGTGTTGAAGCAAGCCTTCCCCCACAATTACAAGTATGGGGTCCAACTACCCCCAAAAATAATACAGAAGAAGCCATTCTTTTGTTGTTACTAATTATGAAAAAGGTGGCATTGCACGAAATAAAGTGGGATGCAGAGATTATGGATCATCTGACTTATGCACTTTCTGTTACTGGACAGTTTGAATTATTAGCAGATCATGTGGAGCAGGCCCTTCCGGGATTATATGGCCGAGCTGAGAGATGGTACTTTCTTGCTCTTTGTTATAGTGCCTGTGGACAGAACGAAGCAGCCTTGAACCTTTTGGAAAAGGTTGCAGGCTGTTCCGAAGCAAAGAACAAGCCCCACTTCCCTTCTTTTCTCTTGGGAGCAAAACTATGTTCCCAAGATCCAATTCATGCTCGTGAAGGGATAAAATTTTCACGTAAAGCTATTGACTTGGTCAGTCATCAATGTGAGCATTTCTTGGGTCAAGCTCATAAATTCCTTGGTGTTTGCTATAGCGATGCAGCAAGAGTTTCTGTATCAGATTCTGAAAGAGTCTTTTTTCAAAGAGAGTCTTTGAACTCTCTAAGCCATGCTGCTCTTAATAGGAAGGAGGATCCTGAGGTGATGTTCAGTCTTGGCCTTGAAAATGCGCTGCAAAGGAATCTGGACGTTGCTTTTGATAATGCAATGAAGTACTCTGATATGGTGGCTGGCAGCTCAGCACAAGGTTGGAAGCTATTAGCACTTGTAGTTTCTGCAGAGCAGCGGTTCAAAGACGCTGAAACCATAGTTGATTTTGCTTTGGATGAATCCGGAAGAATGGATCATTTAGAACTGCTCAGATTGAAAGCTGTGCTTCAAGTTGCTCAAGAAAATCCAAAGCAAGCAATAGAAACCTACAGACTATTGCTAGCTCTTGTTCAAGCACAGAGGGATCTACAAGCAAAGAACTTTGAACAAGACAAAACCTTTGATTCTGAGGTTTGTATTTTTAATTGAAGGGATCTTTGAAGTCACTATGCTTCTGCTTCTTCTCTGTTAATTTTTTTTTTCTTTCTTGTGCAGGCATTTGTGGGAAGAAACTTGGAAAAGGAAGCTTGGCGGGACTTGGCAACCATTTATAAAAAACTTGGTTTGTGGCCTGATGCAGAAATATGTGTCAACAAAGCCAAGTTGATTGAATTTTTTTCTCCCCATAGTTGGCATACGACAGGTAGAAATTATGTTTGTGTGCATGCAGAACAAATGCTTGCAAAGCTTGTATGAATTATAACTTCAACTCATCATATGATATCCAATAACAGGTGTGTTGTTTGAAGCTCAATCACAATACAAGGAAGCTCTCATTTCATTCTCAGTCTCATTGTCAATAGAACCAGATTATGTTCCAAGTATTGTTTCAACTGCAGAAGTATTGATGAAACTTGGTGGCCGATCACACCCCATTGCAAGAAGCTTTTTGATGAATGCTCTGCGATTAGAACCCACAAACCATGAGGCATGGTTGAACCTTGGATTGCTTTCAAAAATGGAAGGCCTATTACAACAAGCAGCAGACTTTTTTCAAGCTGCATATGAGCTTCAGATGTCAGCTCCAGTGCAAAGCTTTGTGTAACATTGGTTTCCCAATTTTTCTTAAGCATACTGATCAACTGAATGGTTATTGCTTATTCAGTTGTTCCACTGACCGTTGCTTGGTATTGGATTCCTTTGATTGCAATGTACAGTAGCCTTGGTTATTTATCTGTAGCTATTAGTTCATCTTGTTGAAATCAAAATGTGCCTTAGCTCAGGGATTCTTAGTCATACACGTGACAAGTTAATGTGGGTGAGAATTTTGACTAAACTTTGTTCCACCCTTTGTTAATGCAATCCCATATTGTGTACTACGAACTTGTATTATGGAATTGATACATAAGTAATTAAAATTTGGTCCGAGAATATGAAAGTTTCCCCGAGAAATTGTTGATTTCATAGATACCAGCTGAAAATCCAATCGTACAAACCACTAGCTAAAGCAAGGAAGCAACTATAAACATTTCTTAAAGGCCAGGATGAATTATTAGAAGATGGACCAAAGCAAGACACTGAAACTATTGTTGCAACTGTTATTGTTTTCATGACATTCCATATACAAAATATGAGAAAACTACAAATTGAATGTCGATTGATAAACAAATTTTGCTTTGAAGATCTGGAAATTTTGGTCCCGGCACAAGAGGAATTGACAATCCACGAAACACCATTGAATCTGTATAAACACTGCAGAGAAAACAAAGATAAAATATTAACAATAATGCAGAAATTTAAGAGATGTTTAAGGCAGAAAACTTTTCAAATTTTACTAGGTACAACGTTCATTGACTTACAATTAACAGTTGTTGAAAAGACAAAAGGCTCGGCCTCAACCCATTGACCACTGCATCCACAAGATCAACAAAACAGTCAAAGATATGAACAATCTGATTTCAACAAACGTGCACATTATTGCACTTTGGTATCAAGAGTGCAAAGGTGGCAAAACATTGGTTAGAGGATAATAACGACATTATCAGTGGTGCATCATTCCACAATCAAATAAATTGAACCCCAGAATATCATAAGACTAAGATACAATGACGTCATAGCTCATCTTTTCTCTGCATGATATAAAATAGCATAGAAGCAACAGAGATTGGCATTTCAACCACTAAAACCTACAGGACAGTCCGATGATATTATTTAATATGTTGACAGTGTAGCTCAGTAACGTTTACATCCATTTACAACAAAAATGTGGGAATTCAGTCACTCAAACCTTTAATACTGGTTCGCCTTTGTTAGCATTGGCAGCTTGAGCTTGCTTTGCAGTCGCCTGTTGCTGTGCACGTGCAGCTCTTCCTGCAGCAGACTTTTCGAATTCCTCTTGCCTGCAATTATGATTGCAGTATATAAGTTTATAAAATAACTAAGAAACCACTATGTGCGTATAGAAGTACAGTAAGTATGGATCCACACTCCATCCTTTTTAATTACCAAGCATTGCTATCTGCCTATCAAAGTGAAAATATGAACCCTTTATATGTGTTATGATCTGCATTCCCCATTTGTAAACATGCACACATTAACACATAGTGTTTGCAAGAGTGTATATCCATGGTAATTACCGTATAATACTAGCACAAGCTTTAAATTTATTATTATGGTCACAACAAAGCCAAGTTACATAATGGGGCTGTCTTGGACTAAAGTAATCTACCACATTTCAGGTGTACACATTGTCCTTGGCCCTGTCCACACAATGAAAATAGCAGAAGCAGCCAGCTTCTTGAATTTCATTGGAGTAAGATTACTATTAGCATTAAGATTATGATTAAATAGATGAGTAACTCAATTTGTTTGTAAAAAGTTTTAAGAACAATTAGAAATCACCAAAGTAGCTAAAGTTTTAATAATTAGATATAATATTTTTCTCACTTTCATTTAATTTTCCTTCTCCATCGTTACATAAATAAAAAAACGAAATGAATCAATCCAAAACACATCATAAAATAAAATTTGTAGCAACCAGAATACAATTGACGATACCCAAATGAATTCCGATTTTCAGCTCTAGCAAATGAAAATGATCCGATTGAAAAAAAAAAGAAAAAAGAATTAAACTAAATTAAATTTACCTTCTCTGGGCAGCTTCGGCAGCTTTGGTGAGAGCTTCTGCGGAGGCTATCCTGTCTTCTTCTCTTCTCTGTGCTTTGTTGCCTCCATCAAAACAACACAGTAGCCCCATCTGTATCTCTCTCTTCTCAATCTGTTTTTTTGTTTTTGACTTTTGCTAGGGATTGACTGCTTATAAATTCCTATTTATGAGGTACGGCTCGGAACACCATGTACCACCTTCCAGGGTCAATTGCCGCGTGCCACGTCATAAAATGAGATTATCTTGTAATCTTGGTTGGCAATTTAAACGCCGTCGTCTGAGGTACTTGACCGTACTTCCCATAGTAAATAAGGGAAACGACGGCGTTTCGAAGTGTCTTCCTCCTTTCTTGTCTTTCGGAAAGTCTGAGTTCTCTGTTTCGGAAGCAAACCCTACTTTGCAGAGAGAGATGAACACTCGACCGTTGGATTCACTGCCTCCTACTGAAACCCTAGAGATAGAGAATGGCCTCTCTCTGGTCCCGCGCGTGAGGCTCAATCTCACAGTGTACGCGTCAAGTCCGGCTGTGACCAAACCCATTGACGAGTGGAAGACGAAGCAGACGCTCAGAGACTTCCTCAAGAGCTCGCTTTCAGTCTCTATCGCCGTCCCGGAAGATGACCTCCAGATCAGGCGCGTCAGGGACCTCAAGAAGCGCAAGCGCGACGATCCTGTAGCTTTCGGTACCCTCTGCATTCGCGACCTAGGGTTTCTGAACAAGACCAGTAATAGAAAATTGGATGAGGAAGAAGAAAAGGACGTCGGGGAGTTGGAGAAGAAGTTTCAGGACTGGCGAAGGTACATTGTTGAGAAAATGGATGGGATTGAGCTCAATCTCGAAGGGGCTAAGTTCAAGCTAAACGTCGCCGTTCCGGCGTCCGATGATTTCGAGGGCATGAAGAAAGATTGGGAGGAGTTTTACGCTTTTGGAAATCGGGGTTTGTATTCATTTTTCGAATGAGCTTTGAATTTTGATGAGTTTGAGTAAATTTGGTCTGAAAGTTTGCTTCTTTTTGCAGGGTCTTCAAGGAGTGGGAGGCAAGAGCCTGATACTATAATAGTGAGGGGTGTTCCCTCACGCTGGTTTGCAGAGCCACGAGTATCGTCGAAGCCTTCAATGCTGGTTACCCATACCATCTTTTCTACATTTGGCAAGATAAGGCATGTCATTGTGTTTGTTCTCTAACTCTCTTCATTATTGTCTTCAAGAAATCGTTATGTGTTCGAATCTAATGTGCCTTTCATTCACTGTAATTTAGTTCCAAATGTTTGCCTGAACAATATTTTTGTAATTCAGCTAGAAAGTGTACTCAGCAAAAAGAAAAGAAAGGTGAACTTGTGATATTTACTTTGTAGTGTTCAGTTTTCCATGTTTTATGTATCACTGCATGAACATTATAGTGTGTTTGGATTTCCCATTTTGGAATAACTCATTTGTATTATCATTAGCGTCCACGAGGGTAGTGGCCTTAGCTAATCATACATCATCCTTATTGCTGCCCCTTTTTACTCATAATCTATAGGAATCTTAATGTTGCTGAGGACGATGGTCTAGGTAAGGATGCAAACGAGGATGGTGAGGACTTGATTTCAGGTCTCCATTGTAAGATCGTGGTTCAGTTTGAGAAGTACCAGGACTTCTATAATACTTTCAAGGTGTTGTCTAGCCGCTCGTTGCAGAAGGTGGGCAGTTGGTTTTTCTTGTTATACCCGGTGCTTATGCTTGTATTGAATTTTCTGTTTGGACCTATTGTTAATCAACCATTCTTCTTTCTTGTTTGTAACTAAACGTGGCTTGCTGTGGAGCAGCAAGGATCTCAATTGAAGGCTGATTATGAGGTTGCTTGGGACAGGGATGGATTTTTCCGATACTCAAGAAATCAAACACAGGATAACAGCAGTAGGGTACGAGAAATAGCAACAACAAATCACAGAAGTGGAGCTCCCAGGCATCAGCAACACATTTCACAATTCAGTGCCAACCAAGCTCCACGAAAGAGGTTTAAGGTTAGAAACTAAGTAGCTAGCTAAACAAATAAACTATTTGGTGCTTGAAGAGGCTTTCTGTGTTTCCCAGATGGATCAAACTATAATTGGTCCACTGGCTGAAAATCTTTTGTTTCTTGCTCTCCCCTTTCCTTGTTGAAACTCAAATCAACTAGTATATGTCATGTTTATGCTATTGTGTTTACCTTCTGTTTACCAAAAAGGAAAATGTCACTTTTCAAGCTTGTATATTGATCTCTGCAAATAATGACATAAATGCTTTTGTTTGAATACAGGAATAGGGAAGGTGAGGCAAAAAGTCTGAAAATTCCTTTGGAGCTTGGAGTTTGAAGTGCAACGATAATTAGGTCAAATATGTATGATCCAGACTGGTACGAGTCAATGTACGGCAGCAAAAACTAGTCTTCCGCTCTCTTATTAGATCCAATATGTATGATTAGCCTTTTGCAAATGCAACGATTACTGTTCAGCTCCAAACTTGTAAAATGATTCGTATATTGTTCGAATTGAGCCAACCTTCCATTATTGTATGTAGTCTATGAGAAAAACTTGCATGTGACGGGTATATAAACTCACATTCTCACAACATATCTTTACATGTTAGTCAAAGTGACCATTTATTGTGAGAGGAACTGGTATATTTATCCGTTACATGTAAGTTTTTGTTACATGTAAGTTTTTCTCGTAATCTAAAGAGGGCTGGTTGACCAATGATCCTTACAGGGTGCTGATAGCCTGATACCTTTACTATAATTAAAGTGAAGTCTTGAGTCTTTTTTAAAAATGGAAGTCTTGATATCTTTCCTCTTTTATTGTAAACGATCTCCGATCTGAGGCTAAATAAAGTACTTGTTGAAACCCTTCTCTAATGTTAGTTTACTGTATTCCCATAATTTACGAAACAAATAAAAGAACATGGCTGGTTGTACTTGTGGATCTTCAAACCAATCACCAAGTGTATCCACATAGTTTCTTTTTGCCTTAAGCCAATTACTAATCATAATAAATAATAAACTCTATGTCCAAGACAACTTTATTAGATGGAATTTTTTATTTATTTAATGATGATCGTGATACGCAGCTTTTCAATTGTTAGGCACATTAGAAACTTGTGAAAATTTTTTGTTTAAAAAAGAAGATGAGAAACGTGAATTTAATATATTAGTTTCAACTTTCAACAAAGGAGCGCTAGATTTTTCAAGGTATTGTATTGGTTGTCCGACTTAAATTGTTCTGCAACAGGTTTATGACTGGTATAGGCTTTTAAGTCTATATAACAAACGCCACATTATTTTCTTAATATCTTGATCCAGAATCTAATGCTTAAACTTTCTCCGAAAATTTACAGTGAATAAATTTAGCATAAAACCAAAAAACCTTCAAGATCAAAAAAGAAGAAGCAGATGTATCATGGAGTGTTGACTTCACCATTTAATTTCTATTTCATTCACATCTTACAAAACCATGAAAAGCCTCCATAAAAAGCTAACATAACATGGGCTATTACTCTCTAGGCTAAACCCACATTACTCATAATTTACATTTACAAACATGTCAAGGAAAGATTGAATCTCTAAGTTTCAATCCAACCCCACATGTAACCAAAAAAAAAAAAAAGATTGTACATACTCAGAATCAAAATCTTAACCCAGAATAAAAAAAGGGAAAGAAATAAAGAACAAAGAAATATCATATGGACCAGAAACAAGTCAATGGCATTGACATGATCATCACCAGCTTTTCCGGTGGTGACCATGTTGTCTTGATCGCGGCGTGGTGGTGGTGGTGTTGTTGTTACTCTTTGGGGAAGACAACCCTTCAGTAACTACCATCTTATTGTCACTCAATCTTCTTTTATGGTCCTTCTTCTTTGACCCCCTTCTTGCATTTGAGCTCTCTGCAGCTTTCAATGTTGGCACTGCGTACCAGCCAATACAAGTACACAGTATTGCAACTGATCTTCCAAACACAGCCAGCAGAACCAAAATCAAGATCACAACCACTGGCAAATAATAAGAGGGTCGTCTCCACAACATGTTCATCAGCTTCTTAGTTTTGCCGGGTTGTTGCTGATGTACTTCTTTCTTGGCTTTGGAGGACTCAATACCAAACTTATCACAGGCCTCTGTCACATGCTTTTCTTTGATCTGGTCTAATAATTCAGGCTTAGTTTTGTCCAATTGATCCTTCTTGTCCTTCAACTTGACCACAATTGGGACACAATCGTCTGAGTTGTTATACACAAAACGAACAAAAGAAATGTCTTGGGGGTTGTTTTGTGCATAAATCTTCTGTCTTTTCTCTTCAAGATCGGCTAAGAGTGCAGAGAACTTGTCCAGGCCTCGAGTTGAATATGGGTTCTTGCTGTTACTGCCTTTTCTTCTTGATGCTGATGATTTTCTTGGTGTTGAACAGGGACTGAGACTCATGGGCTGCTCATCATCATGAACATCTTCTGGGTGAAAAAAGGCACAGCTGAAAGGGCTCAACATCTGATGATATCAAATCAAACTGAGAGTTTTGCGTTTTGGTGTTGTGGGTTTTCACTTTTGAGGGATTTTTGAGTTGGGTTTGGTTGATTGATTGGAAGAGAAGGGAGCCACCACATAAGTATTTATTAAAGGACTGCTGCTAAGAGAAGACAGATACAAGCAAGCTTTAGTCAAAATTAAAGGTTTGAAAAAACAAAATCCTATAGAAGCTTCTTGCCACATGGATTTGGGTGTGGGTTTGACTACTTGGAGAGGAGGGCAGCGATTCTTACAGTTCCACATTCATATTATTCTTTGTAAACTTTGGATATCTAGAAAGAAATGTTCAACACTCAACAGGGAATAGAATTAAAATTGTACACACGCCTAATGCTTGCAGAAGAGGGTTGAATAACTTGAACTGATCCATATTTATTAAGATTTAAGACTATATTTAATGTCATTGCACCGTTGGATTCACACGACACGGCATACATTTATCGAAGGTCAAAAATCATAAACGAGTGAGGTAAAATATCTTCTAGAAGGGGCACCCCTTAAGAGTAGTTGTTGATACGGTAAGAACTAGTGACAGGTGTATATTTGAAAAATTGTACACCTTTCACAGATCAGGTGGGTAAAGTCTAACCAACTCCAAAAACATTAAGTAACTGTATATGTAAGTAAGAGTGGCCACAAAAAAAGTATAGGTTTTTTTATCCAAATAGCACCTGAATTATAGGGGGTGTGCTCAAATACCATTCAAACTTTTTTTCTTGTCAATTTACTACCTGAAATTATTAATATGTGCTAATTTGCCACTTAACATTCATTTTTCTGTTAAATCATCAAAAAATTTCCCAAACTTCCCATTTTGCCCTTGAATACAATAAAAAAATATTATTATTTTAAAAACTTTTTTTAAAATATAATTAGAACAAAAATTAAAAACTAAAAAAATAGAAAATGGAAATACCCTTTTTTTTTAGGGGGTTTAATTAGATTTTTTTTTAAATATTTAAAATGCTTTTTTTATATAAATGACGAAAATACCCTTGAAATAAACAGAAAATTTAACTAAAATGACGGTAGGTGATAAATTGACCAATATGTGAAAGTTCAGGTGGTAAATTGGCAAGAAAAAAAGTTTAGGTGGTATTTGAGCACACCCTTTATAGTTCAGGTGGTATTTGAGTAAAAAAGCCAAAAAGTATATGTGAGACTCATTTAATTTAGGATTCGGAAGCTTCTCCTAAAAATAAAGGGTTTACAAGTAGGTGTTCGTTTCTTGGTAAATTAGGGGTCATGCTAATCTTTTTTGTATGGTTTTAATTTCTGAATGCCTCTGAGGAACTTTTACGAGTAAGGTTAGAGTAGGTTTTATTATGACATTAAAAACAAGTGACTCAAAATTAGTTGTTGATAAGGTAAATGATGGATTCAGATGAGTTGATGTATTGGATCACATGTATACGATTTTAGAATTTCCAGTTCTCATATTTAGTACATAAAATTTCGTTGTGTGATGAATTTTGTTGCATTTCCTTTAATAGGAGAAAAACTTACCTACACGGCTACACCCGTTACATAGAGCGAATATTTACATCTAATAAATTATGTAACTCACATGTGACCATAAATATGAAATAGCATGAGTACTATAAATATATTTTGTCCTAGAGATATAAGATAGGATGTGGTCCTCTAAATTTCCTTTTCCGATGGTTCATAAATTAAAGATGGAGTGATATGCATCTTGGCGATAAAGGCTAGTTAGCCTAGTATTTTAATGTCCTTTGGTTAGGGGTGGGCATTTTAACTGTGCACCGCCAAAATCGGCCAAACCACACCGCCAAAAAATCGTATAAAATCGCATTGACTAAAAAAAGTCAACACTGCCAAAAAAATCGAACCGCACCGGTTCTCTCCGGTTCTACACCTCATTTAACCGCACCACACAGAACCGCACCGCATAATTGCAAAAAAACTATATTTTTATACATATATATATACCATTTTATAAATTTTTTATACATATTTATACCATATTTATATACTTTTTATACACTTTTTATACACTTTTTGTATACATTTTTATACACTTTAGACCATAAACCCTAAACCCTAATAAAATATTAAAATTAATATTAACCTAGCTATATTTTAGGGTTTAGACCCTAAAATATATTTTATATAAACCTATGACCTATTTTCTAGATATATAATATAATAATGTTTTAGTATATAATTTTAGTTATACCCATTACCCTATATTATAAAATTAGTATATTCTTTATATTTTATATATAAAAAAAAGTATATTATTTATAGTTTATACTCTATATACTAAATTTTTTAATTGTTTATAGTTATAAGGTATAATATATAATTATATAGTTATATACTATATAAGTGTGTAGGTTATATGCCATATAAGGTATAGGATTTAAAATTTATGGTACAAGGTTTAGGATATGGTATAGGTCCTATAGGATATTAGGGTTTATGGTATAAGGATTTAAAATTATGGTATAGGGTTTGGTTGCAACTCATCTCTCATTCTCTAAACCATAAACCCTAAGGTTTAAAATTTTATATATTCTATATATTCTATATACTCTATATAGTCTAGTTACATAAACTAGTTTGCCCAACCAAACCCCAAACTCTAAACCAAACCCAATTGCTCAAACCCCAAAACATATGTTTTATCTAAATTATGAAACATTAAAACATATATAAATGTAATAAAAAGACGAAACCCCAACATGGCCAAACCCCAAAAAATATGTTTTATATAAATTATAAAACATTAAAAAATTTAAAACATATGTAAATGTAATAAAAAGACCATAACCGCAATGGAGAATCGCACCGCACCGCAAATTGAATGGTCTGGTTTGGTTTGATTTTTTTACTCCCTTCACGGTTTTAAGCACCGAACCACACCTCGTATGAATGTTCGGCGCGGCGCCCAGTTCCGGGAGAGAACGAGACCGAACCGCACTGCGCCCACCCCTACCTTTGGTAGAGAAAGAAAAGTTGTATACTTGTATTGCTTGTAGATTTCTTTTTCTTGGTAAAAGTTATAGTTAATGGATAGAAGTGAAATTGCAATAAAATTATTAAGACCGTCTAAACTAAATATATTTTGTATCACATGGTTAGATTAATTTATGTAAAACACACATATATTTGTGCGACTATTAGCTAAAAAAAAAAAAAAATTAGGATTAAATATCAAATTTTAATAATTTTTTAGAATAGCATGAAAACCATATAATATTTCAATTGGACTACTAAATTTAAATGTAGTTTTTTAGATTAAGTCACAAACATGTTGACCCTTTTGTTTTGGGAGGCTTTTATATTATCTTGGAAGTTGGCTAATGTAATCTAATTGTACTTTTGAGCATAAAATTACAATGTTGCCCTTAATTTAGTTTAGGATATAGAAATGTGATATAAAATATAGAAATGAGGTGCAAGGTATATAAATGAGATTTATGATTTAGAATTAGAGTTCTGGGGCTTATGGCTTAGGGTTCTGCTCAAAACTCGGGAGCTAAATCCAAAGTTATTTTGTTGCATAGCAGTCAAATACAAACTTAATATTTTTTTTTATTGATTTATTTGTAATTGATCATATTTTTTTATTGTAGTGATATGTGATGTAATATTTGTGAATTATAGTACAATTTACTATATTATTATGTTTGACTTTTTAACTAGTATCTAATTTAAAATACTATTAAATTTTGATATATAAACTAAAATATTATTAAAATTTAATACATAAAGTCAACGGACTTAAAAAAAAAAAAAAAAACTCAGCTGTCTAATTGCTTCCGTCAGTATCGATCCTTGCGTACCATGCCTCTAGAAAATCTAGATTATTATTATTATTTGAAACAATCAATAGAATATGTGGAAGCAAAACTTGGGAAATACGCATGTTATCTTATTCATGGTGTAATTTCGTATAAAGATTGTCGGATTTAGCTTCAATTGTTTATTATTTTTGAATCGAGGAATGCATCACATCGTATGTCATTTTTCTTTCAACTTTTAGCTTATTTAATTGGGATAAGTAAATTGCATCATATCATATGTCATCAAGAGAGTTAATTACACTTATACCTCTGAGGTTTATTATCTTTTCACATACACCCTCTAGGATTTCAATAATTACACATACATTCCATGAGATTTTAAAACTATTGCATATAACCCCCTACAAGAGAAAAAAAGAAATAAACAAAAAAGAAAATATTTGTATTGAAGTTAAACCTTACACTTTGAGTAATCTTATTAAGCCATTTTACCCTTTAACATGTCTTTTTGCATAATTTCTCATCATTTTTCGTCTTACTATAGAGGGTTATATGCAACAATTTTGAAACTCTAGAGGGTGTATGTGAAAAGACGATAAACCTCAAGAGGTGTAAGTGTAATTAACTCGTCATCAAGACTAAATATTTCATGCGCATGCCTCAACGAGACATCTCTCACATGAGGTGGATCCGACAACCATATAAATCTCACCTCACATGAGATGTTCCATTGAGGCATGCCCCATGGAAGAGTCTCTCTGTCTCATGTGAGAGATGCCCCATTGCGGCATGCCCCATGGAAAAGTCTCTATGCTGCGTACATATTAATTAATTTGAATTAATCTAATACTCTTCAGTCTTCACAAGTATTATTGCCTGCACGACATATCCATCAATTTCGTGATATTCATAATAAAATACACATGAATCCCACTCGCAGAGCTCAGCTTCAGAAGAATCACAACTCTCACAAGGAAGAAAGATTTTTCCTTTTCTACTATTTCTACTATTTCCTCTTGCAGAATATAAAATTCACAAAATAAGTGTTCACATAACACGTGTTTGTCTCATTAAATGACTTTACTGCAATTTAATAACCCACTATTCCTTGTAATCTCTAAAAAAAAGTCAACGTTGTTACCTCATGTAACATTTTCACTCGTTTAGACTTTAGTGGGTTACAGAATATTTGGCCAAAAAGAGGGTTACAGATTAATCACCAAATATGAGCCAAAGCAGCCACATAATCCAATAAATAAATGAGATAATTAAGTTTAGTTCTTTTAAAAAAATAATTTTTAAATGGAGACCAAAAATATTTTAAAATTTATAAGAAAATCATTTTAATTCATAATAAAATTCTTTAATTTATAATAAAATATTTTTAATTCATAATAAAGTCATTCCCCAATTTGAAGGATATTTTCCCTAGAGTATAAAGTGGGCTTTGTAGAGACTGCATGTTAAGTTTTAACTCCGAGATTTTGGACGGATGAAGTTAAAACTTAACATAAAGCCGTCAAAAAAGAAAAATAAAAGAACTTAATTAAAAGCCTTAAATCACTACCGGTCTTAGTCTAAGAAAGACTCATAAAATAGATTGGACTCTATATCTCCCTAAATAAATATAAGTAAAATACAAATTCCACCGAAATTAATTACCAAAAATAGAAAATATTGACACCATTATATTAAAAACAGAATCTAAATCTAAACAGTTATTATAATACTAATATTTTGCTTTGAATAGACTTGAGCTGTTAAAATCGTATATAAATTAAAGTTTATCAGAATAATTTATAATGATTAGATAAATAAATAAATAAAATAACCAAATATAAAACAATGTGTATCTAACTTAAATAAATAAAATATAATGACATGCGGGAATAATAGGACGAGGACGAGGCCTAGGAATAATATAAATACATGTTTGGAGCAGACACTTAAATCAACTACAAATTCAACAAAATTAACGTTGTCCAGAAGTCTAAAACATCTAGAAACTTCAAGGCATCTTCTTATCCAAGCAGATTTCCTCACTGTGTACGTGAGCGCGTATTTTCATCGGAGGAAACTCTTTATCAACTGACTATATATATAGGGAGTGAGTAGGATTTATTAAATTCTTAATATGAACATCAACCTAATAATCATTAGCAGTGCACAGTTTAATCTATGCCTACAAAACCACAATGTAATTATAAAACCCACATCATGTTGCGCAAACTCTTATAAACAGTTCCTATATGCAAGTTACATTTTCATATAGAGATAAGGGCATGGAATGACTAAAAAGATATATCATACAAAGATAGCACTCTAGAGCGGGTTTCCTGATTTCTTACAAAATAAAGATCGTCAGTCTCGCGGCTCTTCATTGTCATCTAAATTTTCGTCATCCTTCATGTACTTCTCTTGCACTGCTGCAACTGTGAGCTACTTTGTTAAGCATAACTCATTCATATACAATTTCTGGATTCTTCAATTTACTTGTAGCATGAAGATTGATATATAATTAAATCACAAGTTAAGATGTATGATGTATCACCTAATTATAAGTTCTTAGACCGTAGTTCTTACAACCCTGTAATTTTTTCAACCAATGCAGATTAAAATGTGGCTAATGACAGTTTCGAATATTTCATAATGCTAAGTATATTGACAAGATAGAGGAATAAGAGCAACCTTATTATAGAATCAAAAGTCAAAAGGATATCTGTAATAATCCCAATCAACAGGACCAACTGCAATCTTGCTGAACTCTACTGCACTCGCTCCTATGCCAGCAAAAATGTACCCATTGGTCTTGTCTATTAGCTTAACTAGAGTCCCCACGCTCTCTTTATCCTGAAAAGTAGCATCTGACTGAGAACACAAAATATAAAACAATTCATGAGGTCAGGAGTACAGTGAAGAGGGATTGGCATGCCTGAATATCTAAGGTTGTAAAATTGACAATACTGTAGTCATCTATTACATCACAGAGCTCCTTAGTAAGCTTTCTGCAATGCAAACCACACACATCTTATTTATAACAAAGCAAAAATTTTCATTATTTTTCTTTATGAACCAATATTAAGCGCACCTGTACTTAGCCGAGCGAGGATCCTGATCAAGACTGTGTTGAAGATAAGATAAGTCCTGTACATCTGTATAGAAATCAAGGTTGAAATCTGCAGACGTTTAAAAGAGAAAAAAAAAAAAGTTAAAATTATAAAGGATAAGTGGCACCTGTATTAATATCACATATTTGCATGTCATGGATAAGAAAAGGGGAAAAAAATCTATGACCGTACTTAGCTTTCCATAACTCTCTATTAAATCAATCTTAGACAAGACATTAACGTGGGGGAGTTCCAAATGTAGCATGGTTGATAAAGAGAGAAGCAGTGCACTAACATACTTCCCAGGATCACTGCAAAGATGGGCATCGACTAAATGCACTGCGGTCAACTGCATCAAATCAAGAAGCCATCAAGATAACAAGCAGAAGGTACATCAACTATTCATGGTCCTGGTGAATGGTGGAAGCTACTAATATTACAAAAGAAAATCATAATCATACCCTGAGGTTTAACTTCTTTATGAGTTTCATGATAACATTCTTGGCATTGGAGTGAAGAAAGAACAGTTCCACTTGGCCGGGGAAATCAAAGAGAAAATAGTGATCTGCAAAGTTAAAACATTGTTAGGCAGCAGCATAGCATTATTATTTTATCAATGCAAGGTTTATCATGATCATAATTTACAGAGGCTGAATATTTTAAATAAGTAAAGCAAGGCAATACACCGACCTTTCAAAAGAGGTTTCAATTTAGCCTCCAACCAGTCAATATTTTTGTCTAGATAGTCCATGCAATAAACGAGACCTGGATGAACATGACCAAAAAAGCTTCAGAAGCTGAAGAACTACAGAGGCCAAAATACTTTACAAGTTTGTTGGACACAGAATCCCTTAGAAAACGTCTACAAGACTATACTATTCCCAGAAAAAGCATCATTTTTTGAGTAAAACATAAGCACACACTTAAGCACCCACTGCTAGGTTGGTCATAACTCCGGATAATCTCTATGAAAATTAAACATGAATAGCTGATCGAAAACCATCTGATATGCAGTACTTTTCCTAACTTCACAAGTTTTCTTTATCAAGTAAATCCTGAAAAGGTATCAAGTACTTTTGTAATCTATGGTGTAGAAGCTCTCCCACATGCACTTGTTGACCATTCATTCTATCCATGTGGGTATTTTAGAACCTTACAATCCATTTAGTTTACTCTCAGAAAGAAAAACAGAGAAACAACTTTTAGGATGTAAATGAAGGGAAATTTGTCCTTGATATGCAAAAATAAAAGAAAAAGGAATCGGTTACTACTGTTCCTACCATCTGACTTCTCCACATGTCAACTATTTTGGAAAGAAAAAATTGGAGAGTCCAATAACTTCTCCCCTCTTTCCATTGTTTTCCCTCTTTGTTTACTGACCAAACCTTAGATAATAAAATAAAAACAACAATTTCCTCTTTTCACTTTACCCAAGTGATGAACCAAACATAGTGTTTATACATTAATGAAAAAGAATAGTAGGCTCACCTCCATTTGGACCAAGAGAATGCTCCATCATCACATCACTTAGTTTTATAAGATCCTCTATGTTTATAGCACATTCATAGCTACATTTTTAAGTAAAGGTTTCACATGCTACAAGCAAATGCAACGCTGCAAAATGTAGAGAATAAAAGTAGAGTAATCGAAGAGGATACGGCAATGAATCGTTAGCTGGGTCCAAATTGATAACAGCAACTTTCCTGCAAGCCAAAATGGTAAAATTGTCACTGCATTATAGAAACAGATTCAAACTAAGCTTGGCCTAACCTCTATAAGTAGTCAGCTCTTAAGGGCAAACTTGAAAATCATAAATCAGAGTAAAATTTTACCTTCCAATGAGTTTGAGGAACTGGGACATGCCGTTGCAGTAAGTGGTCTTCCCTGACCCAGGTGGACCAATCACAACTTGCCCAAACACCATCTTCACTTTCCTTTTCTTCTTGTTCGAACTGTTACTATTCCTCTGTTATTGGAAAATCAAATCAAAGAAATCGCGTCTGTGAAATATGGAGGTTGTGAGAGTAAATATGCCACCAGAAAATCAAGAGGTAATTGTTAAGAACGATTCAGTCGTAGAATAAGAGGGGTTTAGGGTTTAATATAGGAAACAAAAAAAAAACAGCTGGAGACCTGGGGTTAAAAGGGGGCATTCCGAGAATCGAACTCGGGACCTCTCGCACCCAAAGCGAGAATCATACCACTAGACCAAATGCCCGGTTGAGTTGTTTAGGAGAATAAAATATATTAATACTAAAAGTAACTACTATAGTCCACTGACCTTTTTTTTTGGACCATTATACCATGGGGCCCACTTGATTGTTGGACCCATTTTTCTCTCTGAACATGCTTGGTCACGTCACTTCCATTCATATGGGATGATGGGTGTAACCTATACACTATTAAAAGTCATCCCATGTGATTTTGAATTTGGGAAGATCTTTCGATTTCTTTTTTTTATATACTTTTCCATATTAGGTGGATGGTTTTTTTTTTTTTTTTTTTAAATACAACACAAACAAACTTTGGTGCAAATTGTTGCATAAATTATCTCCTAGATTCAAGCGTTCAAATACTTTTTCATATTCCGCATTAGTTCTGTATAGATACGAGAGAAAAGTCCCAATTTGTCGAACTTAAAGTTTTAAGAGATTAGATAAAATTAGACCGGCATGTGAAGCACCCAAGGAATAAAATTTCGGGTTTCGAGGAAATTTCGATGGAAATTTCGATGGAAATTTCGACGGAAATTTCGAAGATTTTTAAATTTCGACAAAAATTAGATGGAAACGATGGAAATTACTATCAAAATACGGAAATTTTGAATGAAACTTTACCATATGTTTATTTAACATATTATCTACTAAATTGATAAAAAACATTGAAGAAACTAATTATATATAGTAGGCTTCATGTGATATAAGATGAATATAATGTGCGCTGGAGACAAATACTGTTAAATAAAATTAGTATAATGAATAAATGAAATTAGTATATTATTTATACTCTATAATCTATACATTAAACCCTATATATTTTATAATCTATACTCTATATTGTTTAGGATATGGTATATGATATTATGATTTAGACCCTTTATTGTATTTTTAATTATTTTTTATATAGAAATATATTAAAGTTTATTGATTTAGGGTTTAAAAATAACTAAACGAAACTTCAAAATGGTCAAAAAAAATTCAAAACCATTTTTTTTCTTTACAATTGCCCAAATGCTTCAAACCCCAATCAACCCTAAAGGGCCTAAACCTTTTAATTTTTTTCTCTTTTTTATTATTTCTTTCCCTTTTTTTTTCTTTTTTCTTTTTTCTTTTTTCTTTTTTTCCTTTTTTCTTTTCTTTTTTTTCCTTCTTTTTTTTTTTTCCTTTTTTCTTTTCTTTTTTTTCCTTCTTTTTTTTCTCCTTTTTTCTTTTC